>NC_136425.1:56125000-57575000 GCF_052625555.1 Lactuca saligna
ACGTATGAAATTATTGACTCCATGATAACAACAAAAATGAAGGATGAGAGTCCGCCACGGCCCACTTGCGTAAAATGCTAAGGTTTGCGGACCGCTTGCTGAAGTTGAATGTTAACTTCGATGAAGAGTTGGCCATTGATATTGTCCTACACTATTTGCTGCCTTGTTATGATCAGTTTCATATGACTTATCATATGAGCAAGGAGGAGGTCACTCTTAGCAAGCTACAAGGCCTTTTGAGGATTGCCAAAAGTAGTCTAAAAGGAAAATCTATTGTATCTACTTCTATTCCTACCGTTGCTTCCCCAGTCTTGGAAATTAGACATGGGAATAGGAAGAACAGGAAGGCTCCTTCTAAGAGCCGCAAGGGAAAGTATCATGATGGATACTCTTCTAGTGGGACCAATGTTGGTTTTTCTAATCCCTCCACCAATCCAAAAGAAACAGAGTGCCTCTACTATTATGATAAAGGGAACTGAAAACGAAGTTGCCCAAAATACTTGCAGGATGTCAAGGATGGGAAGATAAAGCCCACCCATGTAGGTATTTACACTATTGTGTCTAATAACTAATCGCATGCTAATTCTTGGGTCCCTGACATAGGTTGTGGTTTTCACATTTGTTCTGATCTGTAATGATGTGGAGCATGGGAAGATGAACTTGACCATGGGGAATTGGAAAATGACATATGTCACAAATATTGGAGTTTATTCTTTATTTCTTAGTAATGGGTTACGATTAGATTTGAATAATTATTGCTACTCGTCCAATATGGCGAAAAACATTATTTCCTTTCATGGTTTGTATAAACAAGGTTTCATATTTTCATTTGATAATGAAATTGGTTCTACTAATGCTTTTTATAGTGGTGTATTTTATTTTAAGGCATTGCCTTGGAATGGTGTATATGAAACTGTGATGGTTGTAGACAGCTTAGGAAATAATGTATTGCATATTGATTCGTCCAATAATTTGGACAAAGCATGCTTGTGGCATTGTTGTCTTGGACATGCCAACAAGAAGCACATAGGCGAACTCCAAAAGGATGGTGTGCTGGAGTCATTGGACTTAAAATATGATGACACTTGCGAATCTTGTTTGCTTGGAAATATGAACAAGTCACCCATCACTAGTACTTGTTAAAGGGGTGAAGGTTTGTTGGATCTCATACACACCAATGTGTGTGGACCCTTCAGATCCGCCACAAGGGATGATAATCGCTTCTATTGACTTTTACTGATGATTACAACAAATATGGCTATATCTACTTAATTAAGCATAAGTCAGAAACCTTTGAAAAGCTCAAAGAGTTTAAACTAGAAGTGGAGAATCAATTGGGCAGGAAGATACAGATGCTTCAATCCAATCCGGGTGGTGAGTATCTTAGTATCGATTTCCATGACTATCTTAAGGAATGTAGAATTGCTTCACATTTGATGCTACCTAGGAAACCACAACTTAATGGTGTGGCCGAGAGGCGCAATCGAGCCTTGTTAGAGATGGTTCATTCCATGATGAGTCGAGCTTCATTACCTATCTCATTCTGAGGGTATGCCTTAGAGACTTCCGCCCATATCGTTAATCTAGTCCCTACTAAGAAGGTTGCCAAAACACCTGACAACATCTGGACAGAGAAAGTTCCCTCATTAGCACACATCAAGGTTTGGGGTTGCAAGGCTTTCGTGAGGCATAAGACTCACAACAAGCTCGAACCTCATAGTGAGTGTTGTATTTTCATCGGCTAGCCGCAAAAGTCTTTTGGATATCTCTTATACAGACCGAATAACAATGTTGTCTTCATTGTGAGGAGTGGATTTTGAGAGGGAGAGAGAGAGAGAGAGAGAGAGAGAGAGAGAGAGAGAACTCATATGCCAAGAGGACAATGGGAGGCAAATTGACCTTGAATAGCTTCAAGAGTTAAGTGATGAATAAACCTCCAACACTAGTGCTTAACCTGAGGAGGAAACACCTATTGAACCAGTTGACGAGTCTTTACCTCTGAGGTGTTCCAGTTGAGTTAGTGTTCCACCTATGTTATATGGTTTCCATATTACTACAGATGGGGATACATTTATCAGTGATAGCACACTGGTAAATTTGAATGAACCTAACAACTACAAGGAAGCCATGCTAGGCCTTGACTCTACAAAATGGAAAGAGGCTATGGATAGAGAGATTCAGTCCATAAATGACAATCAAGTTTGGAACTTTGTTGACTATGTACCAGGTCATAAGATAGTTGCGTGCAAATAGATCTTCTAGAAGAAGACTGACATGGATGGGAATGTACACACATATAAGGCATGATTGGTTGCAAAGGGCTTTACTCAAATTCATGGAGTTGACTATGATGAGACCTTCTCACTAGTTGTAACGACCCAATTTTTCACGTCCAAAATTTCATTTTTAAAACTTTACTTAGAAAACACTAATAATTAAAACATTGTTTAATTAAACCATTTCAAATCTAAAACCCAAATTTGAAAACCACAACATGTAAACAACCAAAATATTAGAGTATCAATCCCAGAACAAACTCATAACTGCGGAAACAAGAGTGTGTGTGATATGTTGCTACCGCGCCGGCTCCTTTCCCTTAGCTGAAGAGGTACCTGAAAACAAAACTGAAAACCGTAAGCACGAAGCTTAGTGAGTTCCCCCACTGTACCACATACCATATAATCACATAACATACATAAATTGTCAGGCATATATGGGTTCCCGACCTACCCCTCCGGTCCTCTCGACCGGATGCTGCCTAGCATATCTGGGTGCTGGCCGCCCCTTCGGTCCTCTCGATCGGATACTGCCTAGCATATATGGGTGTTGGCCTCCCCTTCGGTCCTCTCGACCGGATACTGGGGACTATTTCACCCCCTACTACTACCACATAACACATATATCACATAGTCTATCTAGCATGGCTGGGCATGACCGCCCCTTCGGCCCTATCGACCGGTATTCTGTGAGACTATCTCCCCCTTACTGTCATTAATACATAAACATAGCACAGGTAGTAGCAACCCTAGATGAATATCACAAAGACAATCATCTAATCATACATCTCATACTGGTGGGCCGGCATTGTGGCCTTAGACCCACCGCTACTGGAAGGTAACTCACCTCAAAGTAGCGGCTGAACTGATCGGAAACTGACAGTCTACTGCTGCTGCTCCGGACGTCCTCCGGCTATAAATCCCACAAAACAATCAGTCAAACACTGCTAGATGTTAGGGTAAAATGATCCTTTTACCCTCGACCACATCGAAATCCAAGTCAAAGTCAACTTCCAGTTGACTGGACTCGCCGAGTCCACGAGCAACTCGCTGAGTCCTTCCCTTACTAATCCGGTCCCACTCGCCAAGTCCCTCTCCCCACTCACTGAGTCACCCTTGACTCACCACTCGGGACTATGGGGCCGACCCGAGTACCGAATCGCCGAGTTTGAAGAACAACTCGGAGAGCTCCAGGTTATCTTCATAGGACTCGCCGAGTTGTTCATCCAACTCGCCGAGTCTAAGACCATCTTCATAGAACTCACCGAGTACCACTTTGGGACTCGTCGAGTTCCTCAACCCATTTCCCAAATAGATGAGATCTGAGACATGCAATACTTCAAAACCACAGATCTAAGGTCCTAGAGCATGTTTACCACGTAAAGTTGCAAACTTTACGTGCATGCACGGCCCAATGAGCTCAAACATGCAATTCCAAGCTCTTTAAGAGGTCCTACACTCAATAGGGACCTCAATCACCTCAACCACAGAGACTTTATGCTCCTAGAATGTCCTAAAGGTCCAAATCCGAAGTCCTTGCAGAACATTAACCATAAACACATAGAGATTTAGGTTCTTAGGGCTTAAAACCTCTTTTTTAGGGACAAGAAAGGGGGGTTCAATGAACTAAAGGTCAAGGTAGGAACTTTTCTACCTGAATAGAATCCCTTCACAGAGTATTTTCCGGATCTTCTTCCCTTCTTGCACTCTTCAACCTTCTCCTTCTTCTCCCAAGCTCCAAACCACCTTTAAAATGCTAAAAATCACCCACAAGGACACAAAGGGGGCTAGGGTTTCGTTCTACAGATCTCTGGGAGTGCTAGAGGTAGTGGAGGCTGGGTTGGATCGTTTAAATAGGGTGCAAACACCCGGGTCAGGGTTTTAGTCCAGATAGGGTCTACTCGCCGAGTCCCACGACCCTACTCGCCGAGTAGCCAGAGTTGATCCCGTGACAAGACCTGCTTCTACTCGGCGAGTTAGTCCTTCAACTCGCCGAGTCCAAGGTTAAAATACAATACATAAGGAGAGTTAATAATCAATAATATATACCAGGAACCAGGTGCTACAAATCTCCCCCACTTATTTTAGACTTCGTCCTCGAAGTCTGATGCTCGATCCTGAAACAGCTCGGGTAATGCTCCATCATTTCTTCCACTGGCTCCCAAGTCCACTCGGACCACTTTCGGTGCTGCCACTGCACCTTCACTAACTCCACCCTCTTGTTCCTCAGATCCTTCGGCTTCCGATCGAGGATTGCGACTGGGCGCTCAATGTAATTCAGGCTGTTATCAACCTATATATCCTCTAATGGTACCACCGTTGAATCATCCACGAGACACTTCCGCAGCTGGGAGACATGGAAGGTGTTGTGGATCTGGCTGAGTTCAGCTAGCAGATCCAGCCTATATGCCACCTTGCCCACCCGGGTTACAACCTTGAACGGACCAATGAATCTCGGGCCCAACTTACCCCGCTTCCTGAATCGAATGACGCCTTTCCAAGGTGACACCTTCAGGAGAACCATATCCCTGACCTGGAACTCCAGGTCTGATCGACGCTTGTCGGCGTAACTTTTCCAGTCGACTCTGCGCAGTCTGCAACCTGCTCTGAACCTGCTGAATCCTCTCGGTAGTCTTGAGCACCACTTCGGTGCTCCCCATAACTCTCTGACCATCCTCTCCCCAACATATCGGGGTCCTGCACCTCCGTCCGTACAACATCTCGAATGGAGGGCGGTCGATACTTGCGTGGTATCTGTTGTTGTACGAGAACTCAACCAAGGGAAGATAAGTATCCCAGCTACCACCGAAGTCTATCACGCACGCCCGCAACATATCCTCCAGAGTCAGGATGGTCCGCTCGCTCTGACCATCTGTCTGCGGGTGAAAGGCGGTGCTAAAATGCAAACGAGTACCCAACTCGTCATGAAACCTCTTCCAAAACCTCGAAGTAAAACGCACATCCCTGTCCGAGATAACAGATACTGGCACCCCATGTCGCGCCACAATCTCCCTAATATAGATGTCGGCCAATTTCTCAGCCGAAATGCTCTCCTGAATCGGAATAAAATGAGCACTCTTGATCAATCGATCCACGATGACCCAAATCAAATCTACTCCACACGCGGTCCTGGGAAGCTTCGTGATAAAATCCATCATGATATCTTCCCATTTCCACAACGGGATGTCCAACAGCTGCACCTTTCCATTTGGTCTCTGATGTTCGGTCTTGACCTTCCTGCAGGTCAAGCACCGCTCGACGTACCAAGCCACATCCCGCTTCATGCAGGGCCACCAATAATCTAGACGAAGATCCCTATACATCTTCGTCGCCCCTGTATGAATAGAGAACCGGGATTTATGCGCCTCCTCCATCAAGATCTGACGCACGCCTCCGTGATACGGCACCTACACCCTTCGGTGTAGTGTCAATAGCCCTCGGCTATCATAATCGAAGGAGGTAACCTGACCCACCACACGCTCGCTCTTCTGATGCTCCTCCGTGATACCCTCCTGTTGATCCTCCCGAATCTACTCCAACAGAGGAGTCACCACAGTTATCCTCATGCAAATATCCCTGATCGGCACCGCCTTGTGGCTAAGCGCATCGGCAACCACATTGGCCTTCCACAGGTGGTAAAGGATCTCACAATCATAATCATTCACCACGTCCAACCACCGACGCTGCCTCATGTTCAGATTCGGCTGATCCATGAGGTACCTCAAACTCTTGTGGTCCATGTAGATGGTACAACAAACCCCGTAGAGGTGATGCCGCCAAATCTTGAAAGCGAAAATCACCGCCCCCAACTCCAAATCATGCATCGGGTAGTTCGCCTCGTGAGGCTTCGGCTGCCTCGAGGCATAAGCAATGACATTCCCCCTCTGCATCAATACTGCGCCCAGGCCTGAGATCGACGCATCACAATATACCATAAAATCCTCTACGCCCTCGGGCAGGGCTAAGATTGGCGCCTCGCACAATCTCTGTCTCAGCGTCTCAAACGCAGCCTGCTGCTCGGGTCCCCACCGAAAGACCACGGCTTTCTTCGTCAATCGCGTCAG
Source organism: Lactuca saligna (assembly GCF_052625555.1). Lineage (NCBI taxonomy): Eukaryota > Viridiplantae > Streptophyta > Magnoliopsida > Asterales > Asteraceae > Lactuca > Lactuca saligna. The sequence goes on from NC_136425.1 coordinate 56,131,341, forward strand.
GGGCACGAATATCTTGGAGAAATCCTGAATGAATCTCCAATAGTAGCCTGCTAATCCTAGGAAAATCCAAATCTCGGATGGAGACTTAGGGACCTCCCATCTCATCACGGCCTCGACCTTGGCCGGGTCGACTAGAATCCCGTTCTGGTTGACAAGGTGTCCGAGAAATTGCACCTCGTGCAACCAAAACTCTCACTTGGAGAACTTGGCATACAAGCTCTCCCTGCTCAGGGTCTCCAAAACCTCTCTCAGATGCTCCTCATGCTCCTCCTGTGTCTTGGAATAAACCAAGATGTCGTCGATGAAAACTATCATAGATCAATCGAGCATCGGTCTGCACACGCGGTTCATGAGGTCCATGAACGCGGCAGGAGCATTGGTGAGCCCAAACGGCATCACCACGAACTCATAATGGCCATAGCGCGTCCAAAACATGGTCTTCTGCACATCCTCCTCTCTGACCCTCATCTGATGATAACCTGAACGCAAATCGATCTTGGAAAACCAAGATGCTCCCTGAAGCTGGTCAAAGAGATCATCAATCCTCGGGAGTGGGTATCGGTTCTTTACCGTTACCTTGTTCATCTCCCAGTAATGTATACACATCCGATGCGACCCGTCCTTTTTCACGAACAGAATCGGGGCTCCCCAGGGTGAACTGCTCGGTCGAATGAATCCCTTGTCTAACAGCTCCTGTAGCTGCGTAGACAACTCCTGCGTCTCAGGAGGAGCCAACCGATACGGTGCCTTGGCTATTGGAGCCGCACCAGGAACGAGGTCAATCCTGAACTCCACCTGTCGCTCTGGAGGTATCCCAGGAAGCTCCTCTGGAAAAACATCTGCGAAATCTCGCACCACCGGAACCTCGCTCACCGTCACCTTACCTGCCTCCCGAGTATCGATCACATACGCGACATAACCTACGCATCCCTGTTGAAGGTATCGTCTAGCCCTCGCTGCGGAACATACTGAGCGTCCACACTGTGGCCTCTCGCCATGAATCACTAACTCTCCCCCACTTGGGGTCCTGACCCGCACTAGCTGTTGTGCGCAATCTATCACTGCCCCATTGGGGCTCAACCAATCCATGCCTATAATCACCTTGTTCCCACGCAACGGAATGGGAACCACGTCCACCAAATAACTCTCCTAAAATAACCTCAAAATACAATCCTTGAACACTACTGATGCTCGCACCGATCGATCATCGGCAATCTCTACCTCTAACGGGCAATCCAACATGCCCGAAGACTCAGTGAACTTCTTGCTAAGCGCAAGGGAAACAAACGATCGGGTAGCACCCAAGTCGAACAACACCTGGACTGGGATACCGTTCACATGGAATGATCCTAACACACACACACACACACACACACACACACACATATATATATATATATATATATATATATATATATATATATATATATATATAAACCGAGCACATATCAATATCATAAAATCATATAAATAATGAGAAGGAAAGAATCATATCCATCACCACATCGGGTGAAGCGCATGTCTCCTCGGACGTCAGTTGAAATGCCCGGCTCCTCACCACTGGAGCCTCTGCCTTGCCCTGCCGGCCATCCGTGATCCGCAGGGTCACTGGAGCTGGCACCTTTACCAACGTTGGAACTGTCAACTGGGGGCAATTGGCCTTCTTGTGGCCCCTCTGGTTGTAGTGTAAACACAGCAACTCAGACGTCTAAATAACTGCTACCGGAGCAGTGCAATCCCTGCTATAGTGCCCAGACTTGCCGCACTTGTAGCAGCCTGATGATCCCGACATGCACGCCCCCTCGTGCGTCTTGCCGCATTTCCTGTAGCGGCCCCGTCCCTGTTGGCCTTTCGGCCCCACATCTGATCCCTTGGGCTTCTTCCTCGAAGCCCCTCCTGACTGTCCCTCTTCCACCTTCCGTTTCCGGATGTGCTCCAAATCTATCTCCCTCACCCTCGCCCTGGAAATCATGGAGTCCAAGGTAGGGCAAGCTGAAAAACTAACGTGCTCCCGGATATCAGCCCGGAGCATATCATGATAGCAGGTGCTCCTCATGTCCTCGTCGCCCGCATATTGGGCCACCAACAGTGCCCTCTCCTGGAACTTGGCAGTGATCTCCGCCACAGTCTCCGTCGTCTGTTTCATGTCCAAAAACTCCCTGGCCAGCTGCTGAAGCTCGAAAGCCGGTGCAAACTCTACCCTGAATCTGGTCACAAAATCTGACCAGGTCATAGCCTCGATCTCTGAGGCTCCCAAGGAGTCACCCACTGACTCCCACCAGTCTCGAGCTCGGTCTTGTAAGCACCCTGCCGCATACCTCACCTTCGACCCCTCGGGGCAGAAGCTAGTCAACTGTGCAGACTCGATGTCTGCAATCCATCGTCTGGCAGCTATGGGGTCCTTCGCCCCATGAAAGTCTGGTGCACCACTGCCCCGAGAGTCCTTGAAGGACAGTGTGCGAGATCCCGACTAGCCAGATGCCATGTCACTCCTGAATGCCCGGAGGCGATCCTCCATCATCTCCAATATCCCCTCCTTGATCGACCCGAAGATAATGGGGGTCGACTCAAGGATACCTGTGGTGATCTCAGACACGATGAACTCGCGCAGCCTTTCATCTCCTGGCTCGGAACCTGATCCCGAACCCGATCCCTCTCCTGAACTACTAATTGTTGTCCTCGGGTGTAGTACCACCATTCTGAAATAGAAAGAAATAACAACTGTTAGCGATACTGATACCCCTGGAGGGAACCCTCCCACTACAAGTTCCCTGGTCTTATCTTATCCTTCCTCAGTTCGGGTACGGATCCTCTGCTTTCAGTAGTACGGGCCCATACTACCTTCCACATCTATCCGTACCTTCCCCAATGACCGCCTCGACTCAACCAGGTCCCTTCCACTACCGCTGATCACTGCTACTCTTTATCCTAGGCTTACCCTAGGAAACCTCCGACTCCACCCAACCCAGTCCTCAACTGCTGAAGGCCTCTTGGTGATGCCAATTAACTATTACCTGAATACAATCACATGTGATAAGGCTCGGATAATCCTGCGAGTAAGGAACTCATCTCTACAACGGTTACGACTCAAACAAGAGCTACGCAATAGAGTCAAATCCAACACTCTGAGATTATTCAACCCTGATCACATGTGACTTTAACGTATTCACCTAACAGTGAACTCCAATCACTTCAAAGCCCACATAGCACAAAGCAAACAGCATTTGGACATAAGGAAAACAATCTCAAGCAACTCTACCCTCATAGAGAGAACTGAACTAGCATACAATGCTAAACTCGTACTATCAGGAATAACCTAAACAGGCTACCCTACTAATGTCTACTCAACTCTAGCATGCAACTCTTTCCTATACTGAAGCACATAAAGCAGGCACATAAGGCATCACTCCTAAATCCTTAGTCCTATTCTAGCATGTTGTTCTATAGAAACTGATAAACATATATAAACTTGTATGGGTACATTGGGGAATACTTACTTGAGCTCGGCCGGTCGCGCACATCACACACTTTGTTCTTTCTTAAAAATCCTTTACTTAGCCTTTTAGAAAACATTTTCTCTTTCCAAAATCTTTTAATCCCTCGATTTGAGTTCAAACACCCCCGAAGGTGTGTCCGAATCCCTCAAACCAGGGCTTTGATACCAACTTGTAACGACCCAATTTTTCACGTCCAAAATTTCATTTTTAAAACTTTACTTAGAAAACACTAATAATTAAAACATTGTTTAATTAAACCATTTCAAATCTAAAACCCAAATTTGAAATGCACAACATGTAAACAACCAAAATATCAGAGTATCAATCCCAGAACAAACTCATAACTGCAGAAACAAGAGTGTGTGTGATATGCTGCTACCGCGCCAGCTCCTTTCCCTTAGCTGAAGAGGTACCAGAAACCAAAACTGAAAACCGTAAGCACGAAGCTTAGTGAGTTACCCCACTGTACCATATACCATATAATCACATAACATACATAAATTGTCAGGCATATCTGGGTGCCCGACCTACCCCTCCGGTCCTCTCGACCGGATGCTTCCTAGCAAATCTGGGTGCTGGCCTCCCCTTCGGTCCTCTCGACCAGATACTACCTAGCATATCTGGGTGCTGGCCTCCCCTTCGGTCCTCTCGACCGGATAATACCTAGCATATCTGGGTGCTGGCCTCCCCTTCGGTCCTCTCGGCTGGATACTGGGGACTATTTCACCCCCTACTACTACCACATAACACATATATCACATAGTCTATCTAGCATGGCTGGGCATGACCGCCCCTTCATCCCTATCGACCGGTATTCTATGGGACTATCTCCCCCTACTGTCACCAATACATAAACATAGCACAGGTAGTAGCAACCCTAGATAAATATCACAAAGACAATAATCTAATCATACATCTCATACTGGTGGGCCGGCATTGTGGCCTTAGACCCACCGCTACTGGAAGGTAACTCACCTCAAAGTAGCGGCTGAACTGATCGGAAACTGACAGTCTACTGCTGCTGCTCCGGATGTCCTCCGGCTATAAATCCCACAAAACAATCAGTCAAACACTGCTAGATGTTAGGGTAAAATGATCCTTTTACCCTCGACCACATCGAAATCCAAGTCAAAGTCAACTTCCAGTTGACTGGACTCGCCGAGTCCACGAGCAACTCGCCGAGTCCTTCCCTTACTAATCCGGTCTCACTCGCCAAGTCCCTCTCCCCACTCACTGAGTCACCCTTGACTCACCACTCGGGTCTATGGGGCCGACTCGAGTACCGACTCGCCGAGTTTGAAGAACAACTCGGTGAGCTCCAGGCAATCTTCATAGGACTCTCCGAGTTGTTCATCCAACTCGCCGAGTCTAAGACCATCTTCATAGAACCCACCGAGTACCACTTTGGGACTCGCCGAGTTCCTCGACCCATTTCCCAAATAGGCCAGATCTGAGACATGAAATGCTTCAAAACCACAGATCTAAGGTCCTAGAGCATGTTTACCACATAAAGTTGCAAACTTTACGTGCATGCACGACACAATGAGCTCAAACATGCAATTACAAGCTCTTTAAGAGGTCCTACACTCAATAGGGACCTCAATCACCTCAACCACAGAGACTTTATGCTACTAGGATGTCCTAAAGGTCCAAATCCAAAGTCCTTGCAGAACATTAACCATAAACACATAGAGATTTAGGTTCTTAGGGCTTAAAACCTCTTTTTAGGGACAAGAAAGGGGTCAATGAACTAAAGGTCAAGGTAGGAATTTTTCTACCTGAATAGAAGCCCTTCACAGAGTATTTTCCGGATCTTCTTCCCTTCTTGCACTCTTCAACCTTCTCCTTCTTCTCCCAAGCTCCAAACCACCTTCAAAATGCTAAAAATCACCCACAAGGACACAAAGGGGGCTAGGGTTTCGTTCAACAGATTTCTGGGAGTGCTAGGGATAGTGGAGGCTAGGTTAGATCGTTCAAATAGGGTGCAAACACTCGGGTTAGGGTTTTAGTCCAGACACAGTCTACTCGCCGAGTCCCACGACCCTACTCGCCGAGTAGCCAGAGTTGATCCCGTGACTAGACCTTCTTCTACTCGGCGAGTTAGTCCTTCAACTTGCCGAGTCCAAGGTTAAAATACAATACATAAGGAGAGTTAATAATCAAGAATACATACCAGGAACCAGGTGCTACACTAGTAGCAAAGATTAAATCTAAAAGGGTTATGCTAGCCATAGTTGCATTTCATAATTATGAAATATAGCAAATGGCTGTCAAAACCGCTTTCCTTAATGGGAAGTTGGTTGAAGATGTTTACATGAGTCATTTAGAGGGTTTTTTCAGTGCAAAGTACCCTAACGTAGTGTGTGAGCTTGAGAAATCCATTTATGGTTTAGATCAAGCAACTCGCAGATGAAATCTTTATTTCAATGAGAAAGCTAAAGACTTTAGATATTCGAGAAGCAAGGATGAGTCATGTGTATCTCGCAAAGCTAGTGGGAGTATAGTTAGCTTTCTAGTGTTGTATCTGGATGACATACTTCTCATAAGAAATGACATCCCAACCTTGCAGGAGGTTAATTCCTGTCTTGGGAAGTGTTTTGCTATGAAGGACCTTGGGGAAGCTGTCTATATTCTAGGGATAAGGATATTGAGAAACCAGAGTAAAAGAATAATAGGACTTAGTCAAACTGCCAACTTAGACAAGGTGTTAAAGCTTTTCAACATGGAGAATTCCAAAAAAGGTAACTTACCTATCCAAAGCAATACCAAGCTGAGTAAGACTCAGATCCATAGTATAGAGGCCGAGATAGAAGAGATGAGTCGATTATTGTATGCTTCCATAGTTGGCTCGATCATGTATGATATGACTTGTACTCACCTTGATGTGGCCTTTTCTTTGAACATGGTCAGCAGATATCAGGGGAATCTTGGTAAAGCTCATTATACTCCAGTAAAGAACATTCTTAAGTACCTACAAGGACTAAGGACTGGGTCATTACCCTCGGTGGGAGTGATGACTTAAGAGTGACAGGATATAGTGAAGCCAACTTTCAGACCGACAGAGATAATTTCCGCTCTCAGTCGGGCTAGGTATTTACCCTGAACGGAGGAGCATTAACTTGGAAAAGTTCCAAACAAGAGACTATAGCAGATTCAACGTGCGGATCAGAATACATAGCAGCGAGCGGAGATTTGAAGAAGACAATATAGCTGAAGAACTTCATCGGAGACCTTGGAGTTATACCAACTATAAAGGAGCCTATGGAGATTTTTTGTGACAATGAGAGTGCGGTCGCCTTAGCCAAGGAACTGAGGGGTCATGGCAGATCCAGGCACATCGACAGAAAATATCACTTCATAAGACATCGGATAGAAGAAGGACCCCTTGTAGCAAAGAGGGTATCGTCAGAGGAGAACCCAGCAGATCCCCTCACAAAGGGACTGAGTAGGGTTAAGCACTTGCAGCATGCGAGGAGCATTAAGCCGATGGACGATATTAATTTTAATGATTAGATAGCCGTTTAGAAACTTGTAATGAATAAAATGTAATTGACATTTGATGATTAAATAAAAGGATTTTTATTTATGAGTAAAGCTAGTATCTTCCAGAATAATAAGATTATTCAACTTGTCCACAGTCAATCATACTTTGGAAGTATGTATTGAGGTAAGACTGTCATGAATTTGGCTTGTAGATTGTCTAGAGTATTTAGACATGGAAAACGTTTGCTACAAAATTCATGAGTGCTCATAAGGTTTGAGTATTGGATTAAACCCACGCTCACATGAATCACTTCACGGAATGATCACGAGTGATTATGAGATGATAATATCATATAGTCTTCAAGCCAAGATATATGAGTTGTTGACTATGAGTTGGTTGTACCTTGATAGTGCGAAAACGCATCAGTAACTTGATGTTATAAAACATGCTATTATGTATGATTTAACGAGTAGTTAGTACAAGCATATAAGTCGAAGTTTATATGTTCCTTTTATCCTTGGAGGATTAAAAGCGATATCTTGGGCACCTCGATGATTTTGTTTTGACTTACGTGTCGGGCCCAGCTAGGACTCAATTGATGTGTTCAATTAAATTCTATGTCAAACAAATCAGAAATCGGGAAACAAAGTGTTGGACAATAAGTATGACTATGTTCCATGTATTTGTCCGCATGATATCTTCAAGAATAGAGGATTATATGATCCCTTATCTAAAATGGCACATCAGAGTATGACAACGGCTTTTAAGAGCTATGATTGCTAGTCGGTTTTAATTTGTACTTGTACTTATAATTATTAGGCTTATCCAAGTGGTATACTGTTAGATTAGATGTCTAAACTCATAACTATAATCGGTATGTACTTGACCCGAGAGTAGCATGGTCCATTTTGGGTTGCATTCAAAAGAACAATTTGATAGGATGGATATTTGAGAAAGAGGGTATTTATGATTTATTGATACATTATAAGTATAATATATCAATTAAGGAATCATATTATTTAATTAGTATTGATCAAGAGTTAATTTGGAATTAAATTAGTGATCAAAAGAGACTAATTAAATATACAAGGGCTGATTATGTAAATCAATGATACATATAGATTGGGCTAATAATCCATGGGTGATTAGTGATGGGCTAAGATTATGTAAGGATCCATAAAGTGTTAGTCCATTACAAGCCTAAGTGTAAGAATTAGGGTTTACACATAAACCATGGAATTCTACACTATATATATGTAACCCCTTGACCTAAAATCGGACACACTAGTCTTCTTAGAGAATGATGCGTGCAATTAGCTAAACCTAATTTTAAATTTATAACCTAACTACTTAACTAACTAAAATGCACCTTGGCATTGTACCTAGTTAAATTATAGATTAGTTTGAGTAAGTCAGGTGTCGATCACAGGGAACGGTTTTAACTAATTAATCTACCTACTATTAAATTCACCTAATTTCTAATAAAAGGAGGGGTTTTATCTAATTTTGAAAGTTTAGAAAAACTTAATTCTTTAACACAAATTCAATCAATAAAAAAGACACTTCTGTTAGTTCAAATCCACTTTCCCTCAATGGTTTATAAATTAGTTATAACAGTTACTGTTGGTTACCAACTAAGATAGTATTAGAAATTCAATTCTAAATCTACTAACATTAATTAATTCATGTAAGTCTATGTATGGTCAGATAATAGTTAACACATAATCAATTATTGAATATGATTGGATCCATATAAGATTGATTTGGAAAACACACTTACGGTCATAATGTGAGTTCTCTAGCACAACTTAATTCAATACTTAAATTACTTATCTAAAATTGGTTTGATCTTAGCTCCAATAAACTAGTGTTCATTGAATTATTCGGTATTCAAATTTATGCAGCTTCATATTCACTAACTACACAGAACAAGAATTTAAAGCAATCAAATATTAAATTAAACATGCTAGGTTCAATCAATCAAACACAAGTCATAACCAACAAGTAAACCAAAACTAAGTTATTTAAACCATGAGTTCCAACTTCATCTAGCTAACAGAAGCAGTTAGATTTAGCTAGACATCCTAGCAAATAAACAAACACAATTCATATTTAAAAGCATGTTAAATGTACCAAACTATAAAGTTAATAATGGACTCAACCTTCTTCCTTGGTGTTGAAACTAATTTCTAGGCCTTTGAATTCTGCAATTTTCGTGTCCAGGAACTCCTCTAGTCAGCCAAAAGTCTCCCAAGTCATAATGATCAAGAGTATATATAGTTATCATAAGATTCGCTTTCACATTGTGAATGAGTATAACTCACGACGTAAATTCAGTAGATATCTGTGTTCTACAAGGATTCCTCCTCCACGATGTTCATCTTCTTGAATATTCATACTCACGTCATGAATCCTAAATGTTCACATCGTGAGTTTAGCTTTCACGTGGGTTTTTATTCTTTTAAGTCGTCATCTTGTGACACTTTTAGTTCCTTTTCTTCAAAATGTCTTCTATTTGGCTGCAATATATATTTTAACCTTATAAGTACCATTATTCAATGCAAATAACCAAAATATTAATAAAAATATAAGTAAATATTGTCTAAAAACATGTATAAATATGACAATATCAAAACTATAGTCAGTTTTGAGGGTTTCATTTTATCGGCGTGGCACAAGATGCACATATGGATAGAACTTGTAGCAATTTCTTCCGTTGAACATTTTTTGATTCCATCTCCATTTCCATCCCATATTCCTAGTTTTATGAAACAAGATAATTTCCTAAAAAATTGCAAACATAAACAATATAAGTACCTTTTATCTTAAAACAAATCAAAATACAACATAAATGAATATGAGATATCGCCCAAAATATATGTATAATTATGGAAACATCAAAATACCTACTAGAACTTTACTTTTATTTAAGAAAATATAGAACATGTTCAGGCCAAAACTACAACTAAACGTCAACATTACTATATTAAAACATTGTTTATCAATATTATACAAAACAATCTGATTAAAGTCCACCAATTATACTTAGTATCATGTTCTAAAGCTAATACTCACTTTTGCATTCCCCCAAATATTACCTTCAAAAATTCCCCAACCTCAAGGCATGTTTTCCAAATTTGCAAGTTTCCTAGACTCAAATAAAAGAAAAACCTAAAAAGTCTGTTGAATTTTTTTCCTATTTCATCACTTTTTATCTCGATTTTCTTTTCCTTTTTTGGCATTACACCATGTTTATACAAAAAATGGTTCCAAAAATTCCTTTATAAAATAGTTTCTAGAAAATATAATTTTAGCATTACAACTAATACAAACAAAACCATAGTAAAACAGTGAATATACATACACTATATAAACTATATTCAACTTTAATCCTTTAAAGCTTATTGATATTAGTATAGGCATATTCTTATATACTTTGTACCTAAACCTGGAATAGACGAAATTTAAACATATATATATATATATATATATATATATATATATATATATATATATATATATATATATATATATATATATATATATATATATATATATATATATATATATAAAAGATAAAATTTCTAGTGGGCTATATGGGTTTACACCTAAAATATTTCCAAAATGTTTTATAAAACATTTTATTTCAACAAACTTCAAGCAATGTAACATATATATGTGATGCATTATTATAATTAAATAATCCTTATAAGCCTTCCGGTATCATGCCTCCGTATTGACATGTAGTCCTTTGGATATATATCGATCTAATCTTTATGGTAAATCTTAAAAATAAAATCATATAAATCCTTACCTAATAGGAAGAAAAAATTGACCTATTAAGGTATCTCTCTAAATCTAACTCAAAAATGGATATATGGTCCTGGTAGAGCTGTTTCTTATCCTTTCTCTGAATATCACACTTATATGGACACTACTTTATACTATCCAAACACATTTAATTTATGCATGGTCACCAATTTTCTTTTGGAGACTCAGTCACATACATATGACATGATTTATCTTGAAAAGACTAATAACTTGCATAGTATAAACAATTTATCATCTTAACGTATTAACGATATAAAACCTTTAGCAAAAGATTATATCACCCTTTTCTTTATCAAAATCACATACCATTCAAAACTTTAACCTACTCTTTTAAAAATAGTTCATTTATTTATCAAACATTACTTTTCGCTATCAAAACAAGTTCAAATACCATTTACTCTTTCAAAGACTTCATTTGATCAAACCACATACCAAAATCCCCATAAAAGAATTAAATATTTAAATATTAAATTATGATTTTATCTTTCATAAATCACTTAAGAATATAAAAAAATAATCTTTTTAAGTAACCATAGAGCTAAAACTCATAATCAAACTATGTGTTCCATTAGGAAAAGCCACAAGTACTTACCTTGCTACTTAGTGAAAACTAACTTATAACTTTGGCCTCCAGCCTCCAATTCGTAAACTTGATCAATCTCTTGTCAAGAACATATTCAAAAAAACATATTAAGTTCCTTATAACTTGTCTTAACTCATTAAGAGCTTAATTATAACCCATTCTAACGGTGATCATACATTTGACAACTAACTTTAACATTACAACCTTTTGTCACAAACTAATTAAGATTTAGAAATTTAGCTTATATATGAGTTAATTCATTAATTTATAAGCTCACTTTCAAGTTTCCAATAACTTTACCTATAAGAATTAACAAACCACCCCCCTCCCCTCCATTCCCCTCCCCCCCCCCCCCCCCCCCCCGCCTCCCTTTTAATATGCAAATCAACAATTCATTCATTCAACCTTTAAAATAAGCTTAAAAGAATCAAATTAAGCTTAATGATTCATAGCTTTTTCATATTGATTGTAGAAGTTCTTATAGTTATAAAAAGATGAATCATGAAGCATGGATAGAAGAAGACGATAATGATTTTGCTAGCTCAGTCTTTGTATTTTCACTGTGTTTGCACTAAGAGTTCAACTTCAAATAAGCCATATTGGTATATAGAGCTCTAGAACTTCATATAAAGAAAATTGATATAAAGGAACTCATTCTTACTATTTATACATTAATTTGTTAAGTCGGTATCTACACACTTCGTAGCTAACATGGACGTGTCACATTCATGTAAGTTGTATCACGTTCTTCCACAGACGTGTCATGTTTCTCCTACAACCATAATAACATACTTTAAATAAGTTGCATAAGTCTCACCCTATATGTTGTGTAGCTCATAGTAGTATTGAATTTCCCAAAATAGCAACCTACATCACCATTTCATGTCAAATCCTTCTACATGTCGTGTAACACTAAGTTATGTATCGTGTAACCTACAATTCTACATACTTCTTTGCTTCATTAATTTTCTAATTTTTCACCAACTTGCTTATATCTTTACAACCTCATAACTCCAGATTTCATTAGATTTATATCCACATGAAGGTGGGAAGGAGCTTAATGACTCCATTAAATCACTTTTCAATGAATAGTTATATGTCTTAATCTGTTAAGTCCTAAATTTGGCACCTCAAAATTATTGAAGTTCCCATTTTCCCTTATAGTTAGTTGTACCATTTCATGACTTAATTCACTTAAACCAATGTTGTATCTTTCCATAAAGATTACTTTAATATATTTCAAAAAACTCATAAGACTAAATTTTCATAACTTTATGATATCTACATAAATCACTAAATTAACCTTTTGATCAAACTTTTCTCACACACTCCACTCATTAAAACTTTGGGGATGTTATCATGTAATATCCCAAAATTATGAGGTAAAAATTTCATTTTTAATTCAACCAAAATATTAATTATCTTTAAGTCAACATTCAATATCCTTTTTGTAAATATTCAAAAGTACTTTATTAGAAAACAGTTATCAGAGTACAATCTCAAAATCATTATAATGCAGAAACATGGACGGATGCACTACGATCATGCCATACCCATCGCTTTCGAACAGGAAGTACCTGAAACCATAACCATAAAAACCATAAACACAAAGATTAGCGAATTTCCCAAAATACCACATACCATACATACCATTGGGTGTAGGCCTCACATTGGGACCAAATCGCATATTAGGCATAACCCACCACAATGGACCTAGCCCTGCCAATCTAAAGGGCCTAGCCCGATCATACAAATGCAAAAGTCACAAAGATAGTTAGCACCTACATAACATACAATGGGCCTATCCACTCCTTATCCATGGGCGTAGCCCAACATACAAATGGGTCTAGCCCGACATACAACGGACCTAACCCAATATACCATGCAAGAGTCACAAAGACAACTAGAATAACAAAACCTAGTGGGCCGACATTGGTGCCTTCGACCCACGAGTACAGTGAGGAGACTCACATCGATCCGTTGATAATCAAATAATTGCTCGGGTCACTGAACCGGATAACCTCGTGCCAACTAACAATAATACAATCTTAATCAATAATTAACCCGATAACCCAAAATCAAAGGCTCACTACATAAACCAACTTCCTAAAGGGTAAAAGACCATTTTACACTTTTCTTACTTATCCCAAAACTAAGGCCCAACCCAAAATGGAAAAAAATCCCAAAATCCAAAATGGCAATACAAAGCCCAATATGCCCAACTTCCTAATTAGGCCCAAAAACTATCATGAGACCAATACCAAGAAAGCCCACAATCTAAGCATGGCCCAAAGCCAGAAGTCTAATGCCCCAACAAGGCCCAAACTACAAAAATCCCAAAAATACATACTGAGGAGGATGCCCCGCATACAAGAATGATGCATCCCGCTTACTCACCCTCAAAGCATAGAGTATAAGTCGTAGTTACACAAACCATGCATTACGATGAGTGTACTCGTATGTACGTCAAGCGTACATAGCAGAGTTCCAAAATCCATATTAAGCTCTAAATGGTTAAGACAATGACTTCCAAACTTAGATATGGCCATATCGAGATGTCTTAACATGTAAAGTTGGCAAATTTACTCCTTTTCAAGGAGTAATGCGAGCAAAACCTTAATAAAATCCATAATAAGTATCCAAACTCATGTATGGTCCAAAGTAATTCATCAAGATGACATTTTTATGAACAAGAGACCTCCCAAAGGCCAAGATCCAACACTCTAAGCTATTGGAGTGGTTCATACTCAAAATGATGACTCTAAGGACCAAAATGAACCCAAAATGCTCCTTGAACTATATATAACACCTAGATTAATCAAGATAGAAAATTTATACCTCCACAAGGTAGATTAAGATGCAACAAGTCTGGATCCAAAAGCTTCAAGCAATCCCACACTTCTCAAAGAAGTTCCTTCTTCTTCTATGAACACCAAAAAGCATGAAATACCACCAAAAGCTCAAAAACCACTCAAATGGGTGCTAGGATTTCATTCCTAGGTTTTAAAGGGATGGTGACTGAAGATAATAGGGCTTCGTGGTGAGTTAAGGACCTTAAATAGGGTCCAAGACCCTAAATTAGGGTTTAGATCAGACTGGAGTATGCCCTACATACCTCAGGTACGTCCAACGTACGCCCTTAAGCATGCGCAATCAACCTACCTAGTATGCCCAGCATACTCCAATGTACTCCCCGCTTAGTGTCCTTAACACTAGAGCTCCCTGCGTACTCAGTTTAACCCTAAAACCACCAAACTTCAGAAGGCCATAACTTCTTCGTTATAAGTCCATTTCCTACGATCCTTACATCCATGAAAAGGTAACGAGACGCTCTACGCTTCTATCATCTTATACTTGCCTTAAAACTTCCTGAACTAAAATCTGATTTTCATAAAAGCCTAAACTGACACTTTACCGGTATACCCCTTAGCCCTAAAATTCAAACCGAACTCCCAGATCATCTAAATTACATTACCCACACCCAAATGGGTCTAAATCTCTTTTCCTCAAAGTTCCTAGGCCTGATGATACCTAATCATCATCACCACCATGCATGAGGAAAATATTCAGAGTAGGATGTTACAACTCTCCCCCACTTAAATTAGATTCATCCTTAAAATCACTCCTTACCACCTTCCTGGGAGCCAACGATCTGAAGAAAACCCACTAGTGTTGAACAAATTACCGATTCCATAATTGCCTAACCTCCACACAGGTGGATCCAATCCAAAACACAATTACCATATTCTTTTTCTGTTATAAAAAATAAAAACATTCGTCTGACCCTTAATCTTCCAACTGATAACCCGACACACAGATTCCTTAGTTCATAATTTACTAAAGTTAAGATACTGCATAAACACACTAGCAACTCCCAACGCGAGTCACGACCTGAAGCCAACTCAGTACATAACGCATAACCCAAGATCCAAGTATTTATAATTGCATTTCACCCAAAATCTTATGATTCACAACGTCAATTCACTAAACTGAGATATAAGAATTCCCAACCACCATTGAGACTACTAGTCTCACACCTAGTCTAACCACATGGTTCCTGAGAGTCCAACGGATGAGACTAACCTGTCATATGGACCACACCATTCCACTCATTGGCCACATAATCATCCTACTCAAGTATAATCCAATTTATGGGCCTAACCGGTCCCTACCAATTCTCACCTGCATTGCCATTATTAGACGGGCTTCATCCACGAGTCTCACCTAGTTTATACAAATGAACGGGACACGTCCACGGGTCTCAACTCATCAAGAGCTATTGAATTAGGTGTCTAAGCTCATAACTATAATTGGTATATACTTAAATTGATTGTAGCACAGTCCTTTTGGGTTGCCCTCAAAAGTAGCAACTAGACAGGATGATTTTCGAGAAAGAGGTTGATTTATTATTTTATTAATAAATTGAAATAAATAATTTATTAATATATTATAAGAATAATATATTAATTAGAAATAGCAATATTTTAATTAAAATGCAATTGTTCAATAGTTGATCAATTAGAGGCGTGACATTTGTGACGCATTCGAAATTTAAAATATATCCTAGTATTTTTGAAAAGTTTTAAAAATACACCTTTATACTATATGTAACATTAAAAGGCTAATAGTACTATGTGTAAGACTTAGTCAGTCAAACCACTACTACGCCTCATTCACAAAGTTTGGTCTATAATGGAGTATAAGAAAATTGCCTATAAAATGGCGATTGAATGGTGTGCACTCTCACCCACCACTTCATTGATTGGTGAAGGGTCATTAGCTGAACGGGTTTGATATGACAACTTAATCCTCATTAATAATTATAATGAATCAAAAATTAACTAAACATTTTTTTATAAAATTCCCAATCTTAGTTGCTTTAAGTAAAAATGTGGATTTGTATGCTAAACCATGAAATTGCACATTGCACTTTATGAGTCATTAGTGGAGCGTGTGTGGTTAACCGACATACTAATAAGGAAAAATAAAGAGTGGCAATGGATTCCTCGTAAATTATCATTGATTAATGAAGCGTGTGTTGCTAACCGGCATATTAAAATGAGATGATAAATCACATCGGGAGTACCAAGCTAATTTGAATGGTTTTTCACATCTTATTTGTAATCCTTGGTATCCCAGTCACAAATGGAAGAGCATAATCGAGATTAAACATGCCATTGAAAAGTTCAATGAATCTATAATGATCTAGGAATTTCATTAAAAATTTAATTCGTTCAAATTTCGTTTTCTTGTGGTGAAATTGGTAAATCATCATTTACTTACCTTTATATAATATACAATTTGATTACGGCATCCCTTTTCTAAGTTTTAAACTATCTAGTTGGATCCTAGCCTTGATATTTTATTTTGAGTGTTATATTGAGGATTGTTCTAATTTAACCAAAACTACCTTCTTTTATAGATGTCTACTCCAACCGATGCTTTTGGTTCCTCCTCCTCCAACAACCACAACAATAATTTTCGTTGCTTAACATCTGCTCGAGGGTGACATAGAATGGCACCAATTACAATAATTGGATGCACAACATGAAGACAGATCTTCACTTTAAAGACAAGGAGTACGTCCTAGGAAAGGAACTCCTTGAAATTGATGAAACAAAATCTACTCTTGAAGAACTGTATAAGAAACACTATAATGATGCAATAAAAGTTTCTTGCATCATGGTGGCAACTACGACTCCTGAGCTACAAAGTTTGTATGAGGATTACTGGACGTACGGGATGAACAAGGACTTGATGGAAAAGTACCATAAACAAGCTCGTCAAGAAAAGTACTGGGTATTAAAGTCCCTCATCACAAGCAAGATGAAAGATGGGGAGTCTGTAGTAGCCACGTCCAGAGGATGTTGCGATATGTGGATCTCTTGTTGAAGCTAAATGTGAAGTTTGATGAGGAATTGGCCATTGATATAGTGTTACACTCAATGCCTAGTTTTTATGATCAGTTTATCTTAACTGGTCATTTGAATAACCAAGAGACTACATTGGCTCAACTCCGGAACCTCTAGCGAACGGCTGAAGCAGGAATGAAGGGAAAAAGTATTTCCTCTACTCCTGCAGCTACCACAGTCATGGCCATTGGGAAAGGAAAGGGAAAAAAGAGGAAAAGTTCTCCAAAGCAAAATTAGAAGGAGAATTCTGAGCTGGATCATCAAGAAATGGACTCAAAGGAAATGTCAGTTCTGAAGCTCCCCTTCCTCCGATCCCAATGAGGCCACTTGCTTCTACTGTCACGACAAAGGGCATTTGAAACGATGCTACCTGAAATACTTGCAAGATATCAAGGATGGAAAAGTGAAGCCAACCACAGAAGGTATTTACACTATCTTATCTAATAAGTCATCATAATGTCATTCTTGGGACCTTGATATAGGGTGTGGGTTTCACATTTTTTCTGGTTTGTGGGTGCTAAGAAGAATTGGGGATGTGGAGCATGGAAGGATGAATTTGATCATGGGCAATAGTCGATCTTCACATGTTATAAAGATTGGAGTTTATAGCTAAGTGCTTAGTAGTGGGTTGATTTAGTAAATTGTTTCTACTCTTCAGAAACAAAATATCATTTCATTTCATGCATTATTTAAACAATATTTTAGATATGCTTTTAATGAAGGGAATGGTTCTATTTCTACTTATAAAAATGGTGTTTTTTTATTTTGAAGCTTTACCTTGTGATGGTGTGTATGAAATTGTGATGATTTGAGAGAATTTAGGAAATAGTGTTTTTCAAATTTATTCATCTAATGGTATAGACAAATCATGCTTATGGCATTTTTGTCTTGGACACATTAAAAAGAAACGCATAGCCCAACTCCAATAGGATCGAGTGTTGGAATCATTTGACATAAGGTACGATGATACATGCGAGTCTTGTTTACTAGGAAAGATGACAAAATCACCTTTCACTGGCTCTTGTGAAAAAGGTGAGGGATTATTGGATCTCATACACACAGAAGTGCGTGGGCCCTTTAGATCCACCACAAGGGATGCAAATCGATTCTATGTGACTTTTTACTGATGATTATAGCAGATATGGCTATATCTACTTAATCAAGCATAAGTCAAAAACTTTTGAAAAGTTCAAAGAGTTTAAACAAGAAGTTGAGAATAAATTGGGCAGAAAGATACAGATGCTTAGATCCCATAGATGCTGTGAGTATCTTAGTATCGAGTTCTAGGACTACCTTAAGGAATGTGGAATACTTTCACAACTTACACCTCCTAGGAATCCACAACTTAATGGTGTGGCTGAAAGGCATAATTGAACCTTTTAAACATGCTTTGTTCCATGATGAGTCGAGCTTAACTTCCAATCTCTTTATGGGGGTATTCCTTAGAGACTTCCCCCCATACTGTTAATCTTGTACCAACTTTCCAAAACACATCACGAGATGTGGACATGGTAGGTTCACTTGATAGCACATATCAAGGTTTCGGGTTGTGAAGCTTTCATTAGATGAGTGACTCACAACAATATTGAACCTCGAAGTGAGAGACGTATTTTCATCAGCTACCCACAAAATACCTTTGGATACTTGTTCTACAGACCTAGTGAGAACGTGTCTACGTAGCACGAAGTGGACTCTTTCGTGAGAG
Organism: Lactuca saligna; assembly: GCF_052625555.1. NCBI lineage: Eukaryota > Viridiplantae > Streptophyta > Magnoliopsida > Asterales > Asteraceae > Lactuca > Lactuca saligna. Next base: position 56,150,353 of record NC_136425.1, read on the forward strand.
AGAGCTCATATGCAAAAAGGAAAATGGGAGTACTATTGATGTTGAAGAGATTCTAGAGTCAAATGATGAAGGAACCTTTAAAAATAATGGGGCTCAACCTGAGGACAAAATTCCAGTTGAACCAATTGACAAGTTATTACCTCTTAGGTGTTCCACTAGAATTAGAATACAACCAGAGTTGTTGGTTTCCATATTACTACGAAAGGTGATATATTTATCAATGATAGTATATTGAGCTAGATAACTATAAGGAAGCCATGGAAGACCCTGAGTCAGCCAAGTGGAAAGAGGCAATGGACAGCAAGATCAAGTCCATGTATGACAGCCAAGTTTAGAATTTGGTTAATAATGTACCAGGTCGTAAGATACTTGGGTGTAAATGGATCTTCAAGAAGAAGACTGACATGGATGGAAAGGTACACATGTTCAAGGCTCAACTGGTTATGAAAGGCTTTACTCAATCCCCAGGGGTTGACTATAGCGATAATTTCTCATTAGTAGCCAAGATAAAATCTATTAGGGTAATGCTAGGCATAACTGCATTTCATGACTATGAAATTTGGCAAATGGATCTTAAAACTGCTCTCCTTAATGGGAAGTTGGTTGAGGATGTTTACTTCAGTCATCCAGAGGATTTTATGGATGCAAATTATCCGAATAGAGTGTGTAAGCTTGAAAAATCAATATGTGGATTGAAAAAAGTTTGTCACAGATGGAATCTTTTCTTTGATGAGAAGGTCAATGAGTTTGGTTTCTCCAAAAGTGAAGATGAATCTTGTGTATATGTCAAAGTTAGTGGGAGTATATTAACCTTCTTGGTTTTGTATGTTGATGACACACTTCTAATAGGAAACAACATTTCACCTCTGCAAGAGGTTAAGTCTTGGCTTGGAAAGTATTTCTCTATGAAGGATCTGGGAGAGGCTGCTATTATTTTCGGAATAAGAATTTTGAGAGACAGGAATAGAAAAATAATTAGACTTAGTCAAAATACATATTTGGAAAAGGTACTAAAGCATTTTAGTATGGAGAATTCCAAGAAGGGAGAACTGCCTATCCAAAGTAAAACCAAACTGAGTAAGACTCAGAGTCCGGGTACCGATGCAGAAATAACATAAATGAATAGAGTTCCATATGCTTTCGCCGTTGGATCTATCATGTATGCTATGACATGTACTCGCCTTGATGTGGCTATTTCCTTAATTATGGTTATTTGTTATCAAGGAAATCCAGGTAGATCTCACTGGATAGCAATAAAGAATATTCTTAAGTATCTACGAAGAACTAGGGACTGGGTCCTTGTGCTTGGTGTTAGCGATAACTTAGGAGTAATTGGGTATAGTGACGCCAGCTTTTAGACAGACAGAGACAACTTTCATTCTCAATCTGACCGTGTGTTTACCCTTAATGGAGGACTGGTGAGCTAGAAAAGTTCCAAACAGGAGAAGATGGTTGATTCTACTTGTGAATTAGAGTACATAGCAGCAAGTGAAGCTTCAAAGGAGGCTATTTTGTTGAAAAACTTCATCAGTGACTTTGGAGTTGTTCCAAACATCAAGGAGCCAATGGAAAATTTATGTGATAATGAAGGAGTGGTTGAATTGACAAAGGAACCAAGAGATCATGGCAGATCGAGAAATATCGACAGAAAATATCATTTCATCAGACATAGTGTAGAAGAAGGTCACCTCGTCGTGAAAAGGGTGTCATCAGAAAAGAATCCAGCAGATCCCCTTACAAAGGGTCTGAGTAGGGTCAGACACATTCAACATGCTAGGAGCATTGTTCTAAAGGATGTTATTAGTTTTAGCAGTTAGATGGTTCTTTAGAAACTTGTAATAAAATAAATGTAATTGACTTTTGGTGATTAAGTAATGGATATTTACTTATGAGTTGGATTACTACTTTTTGTCTATTGTTTATTTTGTGTTTCATTTTGCATGTTTTACTTCTAGAATAATTGAATTATTCAAACTCCACAATCGCTCGTACTTTCGGAAGTAATTAGTGAATTAAACTTGTCATGAATTGGGTTGCAGATTGTCTAAGGGTTTAGACATAGCAATGGTTTGCTGCAACATTCATAAGTACTTGAAAATAGGGATTTTAAGTATTGGATTAACCCACGCTCGGAGAATTACTTCATGGAATTCATCACAAGTAATTCTAAGATGATAATATCATATAATCTTTAAACGGAGATATATGAGTTGTGGTTTACAGGTCAATTATGCATTGATAATATGTAAATGCATCAGTAGCTTGATGTTATAAAATGTATTGATGTGCATGATTTTCTGAGTAAATAGCACAAGCATATAAGTCAAAGTTTATTTTTTTACTTTTTATCCTTAAGTGGAAAAAGTGATATCTTTGGGCCCCTCGATGATTTGGTGTTGACTTATAGTATCGGCCCGGTTAATACTAAATTGATGTGTTCGATTAGTAGTTATTTGTCATTAGAAATCATAAATCGGGAAAAAAAAAGTATTGGGACAATGATATTAAATATGTTCCATGTCTCATGTCCATATGATATCTTGTAGAACAGAGGATTACATGATCACTTATCTTAGGACACGTCTCTGACTAGGTCAGAGTCCGACAACGGCTTTTGAGAGCTACAATTTGCTAATAAGTTTTTGAAATTATACTGGCAACTATAGTTATTAGACTTATCCAATTGGATACTATTGGATTAGGTGTCTAAGCCCATAACTATAATTGGTATATACTTAAATTAATAGTAGCATGGTCCTTTTGGGTTGCTCTCAAAACTAGAAACTAGAGAGGATGATTTTGGAGAAAGATGTTGATTTATTTTTTGATTAAAAATTTGAAATAAATAATTTGTTAGTATATTATGAGAAAAATATTTTATTAGAAATAGTAATATTTAATCAGAAATTAATTTGAATTAAATGAATTAATTAAAAGTGCATAGACTAATGTGTAATTGTTCAATAGTTGAGCAAGAGGCGATCTATAACCCTCCATTAGGCTTGGACGGTTTCTTCATGCCTAACGGATTCTAGAATAATCCCTAGTGGATAAACAAGAAAGTCGATAATTACGCGGTTTAAGATAATCTTGGATTAGGGATAATCTAGGGTTTCCTAACTACACTATATATACAACCTCAACCCTATAATTTTTGGCCACCTTGCTTCTTGGAAGATCTAGTCGAATTTTCTAGTCTCTCTTCTCCTTCTCAATCATCTTCCTTCGCTAGTGTTGGGTTGTAACACTAGTCAAAATAGGTCAATAGACAATCACATGTGATTATGCCAATCATGTAATGTGATTACGTTAACCTAGTAATGTGGTAAGAATGTTATGTAGTTCATGATAAATTCTAATACAAATATGAACTTTCTTTATGATACAACTCAAAGTATATGTTCATACGATTCCAAAAATATAGAGAACATCTGAATCTGACTTCGCATGAAGAAGTTATGATAACCGAACACTATAAATCACTATAATAAGAGAAATTTAAAATAAACTTAGATATAGCTATTTAAATCTAAAATAGAGTTGTAGTACTCGTAAATACCTTCGTGTGCATATAAATAACGTCAAAAACAGAGTTCGTATGCAAAAGTTATGGCCTTCCGAAGATTTAGCTTTTAAAAGACCCTAAACTAGCTAATTCACGACGTGAGTTTTACGACACTCACGACGTGAGGAGTCATTCTGTCATAATTCGGAATTTAGAGGATGCGAGAGGATAGGATCCAAAATCACGACGTGAGCTTTATGACACTCACGACGTGAGGAGTCACATGGCCACGTTCCGAAGCTAGGGACACAAATGGAAAGTCTACGGAGTGATCAAGCAAGACTCACGACGTGAGCCTTATGACACTCACGACGTGATTATCATAATTTCCTACTATAAATAGCAGGTTCGACTTCAGCCATTCTTACACCAAAACTTCTTCCCTTTCTCTCCTTTGCTGAGGCCATCTTGCATCCCAAACCTCGACGATCTCACACGCTGACCGTTTCGCTTAGATATCATAAAATCACGCTACTAGGGTGAGCTTCACGGCCCCAATTTCTAATATTTCGGGGGAAAACGCATGCTAGTCATTGTATATATGCTATTATTATGTCTATATGATAGTATATAGTTCTGATAATCGAGATATGATTGTTCTAAATTTAACATTTTGAATACATACAACTATTATTAACTTATCAGTATGTTAATTTACTAATGTAGATCTTGAGTTATACTTAGGATTCCACATATATGTTGTGTGCGATATAATACCGAAGTAATATTCGAAAGATCTAAATGTTAAGTTATATAGTATGCTGCTATTAATAGTTTTATGTCAAGATAAAACTGGATTTGTTATATGTTGTTATTGTTAGTTTTATGTCAAGATAAAACTGGATATGTTATATGTTGTTATTGTTAGTTTTATGTCAAGATAAAATTGGATATGTTATATGTTGTTATTGTTAGTTTTAGGTCAAGATAAAACTTGGTATTGTTATTGATAGTTTTATGTCAAGATAAAACTAGAAACGTTATATGTTGTTATTATTGGTTTTAGGTCAAGATAAAACCTGGTTTTACTTCAAGATATAGCTGTTATACTGCCTAAATATTATGAAGTTAGGAGTAATGTTTAAAAGCGTAGTCTAGTAACTTAGGGTTTTACACATGAAGATGCTTTTGTTGTTAGAGTTATAGGAAGGCGTCAAAGTCTACATGAGTAATTGTATTCATCAACTAAGATTGGGGATCTTAGTGGAAATCCTCTGAACTGTAACCGTTAATCCTGTGTGAGCGAGGAAGTCATGTATAATTAGTATACGGGCTGACCACCCCACTTGTGACTGTTAGCTACAGTCAACCAAAACAAGTGATGAACTATCCATTTATTTGTTATTATTCCGGCGTCGATGAAGCGTATGGTGTTGTTTCTCATGTTAAATCATGAGTGTATTTGTTCTCATGGTAAATTATGAGTGTATTGTTCTATCAAATGTATTATATCATAGCAGCGGTTACAAGCTCATGGTAGCAAATTGTTAGAAACATTATACCTTGTCACATACAAGTATTAATGTTAAGTATAAGTTTTCCGCTACTTATACCTTAAGATTAAGAAATTTTTAGGTATAAAACTTAATTGATAAGTATACTATTATACCTAATGTTGGAGAGTCAAAATGATACTTTCAAAATTATACTTTTGAATGTGTAAAAATGTATTATTTTATGGAGTCAAAACCTGTGAACTCACTAACTTTATGTTGACATATTTTAAAATGCATGTGTTTTCAGGAACTTGAAAATTTGGTATGTAATCGAGCAGAAGAAGTTTTACTATTATCTTTCTGTTCATTAAGAAGTATGTCATAGTCGGATATTATGTAATAAATACTAGGAAAACAATAATGTAACTTTCAAACATCAATAAAGGTATGTGCTTTCTTTAAGTATTGTTCAATGTATGTTATATAACTGTGATACGAAAAAGCACGTTACACTACCCGGTGTTTCCGCCGACGGCCGGGGTGTGACAGATTGGTATCAGAGATATTAACTATAGTGAACTAGTACTTTCTTAGGAAAGCACGTCTATAGTTTAGGGCTTACTCTATTAGGTTTAGGTATATCCCTTAGCCTATAAATAAAAAAGTATTATTAATTATACTACTGAAGGACTACTTACGGGAGCCGTGACAAGGATAGACATGTCGATTTGGGTTGCTGGATTTCAGAACGGCTATATGCTAAAATGATCATGCCCTTTCGACAGTCCTGACTGGCCGGAGCCTTATCAGATAGACCTGAAGTAAAAAACAATAGTAAAAGCGTGAATACAATAAATAAAGAATATAAAGTCATATATAAAGACTCAGACCCGCGATGAGAATACACCTTAATACCCGGAATGTTTTTTATCTCAAGGATTTAGATCAAATATTCTAACTAAAGTTTATATGTGAATAGATCCTATCACAACTAGGTGTAGGTGCGCAACTACATTTTATTATGATCAGATCATATGAACTATTTAATTTGGGAGAAATATTTGATAGACTAAACTCTTGGTGATCCAAAATGTATAGGAATTCGACATGGCACATTCACGAGAATGGATAATCATCGAGGATACGGATGAAGAAGAGGAACTTTCATTCCCTATGATGGTAGGCGATCCTTACTACCCTATAAATCCAACCAGCTTTCATCCAATACCTTCTGACGATGGAGAACCTTTACCTTCCAATAAATGGGAAGACAGTGAACCAATGGAAGAGAGTGAACCAATGGAGGAGACAGAATCAGTAGCATCATCTTTACTACCAATGAACACTCTTTATCTTCAAGTTCTAGGAGGAGAAAGATGAAACGCACAGCACGTAAATCCATATCAATATGGAAAAAGATTAAAAAGAATCAGAAGGCGACATCTTCAGGAAGTCATAGATTTCAAGATGAACCTGCGCGGATAGCCCAAACTGTCGATAGGTGGGTGGCGGAAGAAAGAGCTGCTAAGATGTATGAGACTGGTCAATCATCTAGACCACATCCCCCACATTCTTCTGAAGTGAATGCCTTATCACAATTATTTGAGAAAAGTGCAAAAATTGAAGATAAGATGGAAATTGTCGAAGGGAGGGCTACTCATCTCTCTGGAAGAGTGCGAAGGTTAAAAGGACAAAGGACACGAGATCAGGAATCAGTGATGGATGTCCATCATCGTATAAATTTCGCTTATAATGTTATGATTACTCACGATGCAAGGATTGCAGAGTTAAAGCTATACAATCAAACCACGAGAAACGAGGAGCGCACAAGAGGTCTTCAGCATAGAACTCAAGCACTTGAAGAGCAAGTGGTTAATGTCACTGACGTGTTGGGTCATCACTTAGGTTTCTGGTAGATAAGCTAAAACTAGTGGTTGTGTAAATATAGAAAATCAGACTAGTTAAGGCAAGAAGAGTAAAAGTTTATAGCAAGGATGTAGAAAACCTTGCAAATTTTGTGATGTTTATAGAAACTTTTCTCCTATATGCCTAAATAAATTGATGTAACCACTGGTAATAATATGAAGCATACGTTATAGTAATCATTATGTTGTCTATTATGTTTTACGCTGTGAATAATAACTAGAGTATTTAGTACTCGTGTATTAAATGATCAAGAAAACTCATAAAAAATCTTATTATTTATAATAGGAACTAAAAAAAATTCCTAGAAGGAGTAATCAGATAAACCCTAACCGACCATCAGCACCACAACAACAACCACAACAACAACCACAACCACCGCCAGAAATAAACCCCTCAATAAGTACAATGTAACTTGAAGAAATCATAGCTCAAAGAATTGTTGCGGCTCTATCTAATGTCACAAGAGATGGAGTTAGAAATGAAGGCCATGTAGGGACCACTAGAACATGTACCTACAAAGATTTTATGAATTGTAGGATAAAAATCTTTCATGGAAATGAAGGCGTAGTTAATTTGACGAGGTGGATAGAAAAGACAGAGTCCATCTTTCAAATAAGCTTTTGTCCAGACATTTGTAAAGTATGATTTGTTGCATGTACTTTCGCTGATGCAGCACTTACATGGTGGAACAGCCATGTGAATACAATGGGGATTGATACTGCAAATTCCATGAAATGGGAACAGCTAAAAATAATGCTAGTAGAGGAGTATTTTCCTAGGGAGGAAAGACATAAGCTGGAACAAGAATTGTGGACCCTAACCATGAAGGGTTCTGAGATAAAAGCTTATACCACTTGATTTAATGATCTTGTTGTAATGTGTCCAGCACTTGTGACCCCTGAATATAAAAAGATTGAGTGATATATCTGGGGTTTAGCATCGCAAATCAAAGTCATGGTGATCACATCAAAGCCTACAAATTATGACAGCACTAAGAGGATAGCTCATCACCTAACCCTCATAGAGATCCAAGGACCAAAAGTGGTCTCAAAGGCTGACTCTCCCAAAGCTAGAACAAACAAGAGCAAGTTTAATGAGAAGAATCCCAAACAATCATCTGAGAAAAGACAAGAAGTGGCAACCAACTACGCAGCTACAACAGCAGTACCTACTCAACCAAAGTCTGGACCAGATCAAAGTTTTATAACTCCGACATTTAGAAAATTGTTAAGTCATTAGTCTAGCATACTAAAAGAAACCTATGAAGTATAAATTGCTAACGGTCAAACCGAGAAAACACATGGAATCCTAGAAAACTGTCTGTTAACTCTTAATAACTACCTTTTTCACATCAACCTCATGCCAATGCCTATCGATAGTTTTGATGTCATAATTGGCATGGATTGGTTATCTTCACACCGCGCCGAAATTCTATGTCATGAGAAAGCCATACGACTACCCTTACCAAACGGCGAAGCCCTGATTATCTATGGCGATAAGTCTGGGAAAACCTCAAAGTCATTTCTTGTACCAAGACACAGAAATATTTACATAAGAAATGTAGCGCATTCTTAGCCCACATTGTAGATAAGAGAAGAAAGATAAAAGAAATCAAGGGCATACCTCAAGTATGTGATTTCCCTTACATATTTCCTGAAGATCTGCCTAGAATACCTCCCATCCGACAAGTCGAGTTTCGAATCGAATTAATTCAAGGAGCAGCACCAGTAGTGAAATCTCCTTATCGGTTGGCTCCATCCGAAATCCAAGAATTATCTAGCCAACTACAAGAACTTCTTGACAAAGGCTTTATCAGACCAAGTTTTTCACCTTGGGGAGCACCAATCTTGTTTGTCAAGAAGAAGGACGGACCCTTTCGAATGTGTATTGATTATTAGGAGTTGAACAAGCTAACGATCAAGAATCGTTATCCGCTTCCAAGAATTGATGATTTATTCGATCAACTGCAAGGATCTAGCTACTACTTAAAGATAGATCTTAGATCAGGATACCATCAACTCAGACTACAAGAAGAAGACATTCCAAAAACATCATTTAGAACTCGTTATGGTCATTATGAGTTCTTAGTTATGTATTTTGGATTGACCAACGCCCCAACAGTGTTTATGGATCTCATGAATCGTGTTTGCAAACCATACATGGATAAATTCGTGATCGTATTTATAGATGATATATTGATATATTCACGAACCAAGGAAGATCATGGTCAACACCTACAAATAATCTTGGAACTACTAAGAAAAGAAAAGTTGTACGCTAAATTCTCCAAATATGAGTTTTGGATTAGAGAAGTACAATTTTTAGGTCATGTAGTTAGCAATGAAGGAATTCATGTTGACGCATCCAAAGTTGAAGCAATCAGGAATTGGGAAGCACCAAAGACGCCAACAGAGGTGCGTCAATTCCTAGGACTTGCTGGCTATTACCGCATATTCATAGAGAATTTCTCCAAAATAACCAAGCCGCTTACAACACTAACCCAGAAGGATACGAAGTTCAACTGGGAAGACAAACAAGAAGCTGTTTTTCAGAAACTAAAGCAAATGTTGTGTAGTGCACTAATCCTATCCCTTCCAGAGGGGACAGAAGATTTCATCGTGTACTGCGACACATCAAATCAAGGATTGGGATGTGTGTTGATGCAAAGAGGAAAAGTTATCGCCTATGCATCACGACAACTTAAGGTGCATGAGAATAATTACACTACCCATGATCTTGAATTGGGAGCTGTAGTTTTTGCACTAAAAATCTGGAGACATTACCTATACGGTACTAAGTGTACTATTTTTACCGACCATAAGAGTCTCCAGCACATCTTCAACCAAAAAGATCATAATATGAGACAACGAAGATGGGTCGAATTGTTGAATGATTACGAATGTGAGATTTGTTATCATCCTGGAAAGGCAAACGTGGTAGCAGATGCCTTGAGCCGGAAAGAATATATTAAACCCCGACGGGTACGAGCATTAACTATAACTATCCATTCTCACTTTACCGCACAAATTAGAGAAGCTCAACTTGAGGCTCTAAAAGAAGAAAACATCAAGAACGAAGCTTTGCGAGGAATGGGAAAGCAACTTATACAAAAATATGACGAAACACGACACTTTATGAACCAAATTTGGACGCCTAAGTTCGGTGGAATCAGGGACTTGGTCTTAGAAGAAGCCCACAAGTCCAGTGTAACACCGTAAATTTCCAAAACAATTTTTCGCATTTATAAAAACATAATTCACTTGTAAATCATAAAAAAAAACATCATTGTTTGATACTCAATTTATAACATATAAAAATATCCCAAGATCTCATATCATAAAAATCCCATGTGTGTAGTGATCAAGCCGGCACCTTCCCGCGATCCTCACTAGTACCTGAAACACATAACACAAAACACTGTAAGCACAAAGCTTAGTGAGTTCCCCAAAATACCACATATAACACATATTAGCCACTCGAGGCTATAACTCTGTGGGTCCGTGCACCCAAACTCTGTGAACCCTCAGGTTCTAACTCTGCAAGCATGCACAGCATAAATCACATAGAAGAATGCAGTACAACAAACAATATATATTTAAAGCACTGTATCACATAACTCTATTTACCTACTCAAGGTAAAGTATAGTGAGAAGACTCACCTCGCGTATCTCGGTAACTCGTAAATCCCTGAAATCACTAGTGCTCGATCTCCCGAGCTATAGTCCTCCTATAACACAATACATCTCTAATTAACACTTTCCCAACTAAGGTTGACTAACCCTATCAAGTCAACACCGGTCAACTCTGGTCAATGGTCAATGGTCAACCCCAACTCGTCGAGTCTGGCGTGGACTCGTCGAGTCCCTACGAGGACCCTATTTCCTCTGAGTCCCTTCCGACTCACCGAGTCACTCACCCAACTCGGTTATTCAACCCCTGGTTCAAAATCTATGAACAACCCGCACCAACTTGTTGATTCTGCCAATGGACTCGGCGAGTGCATTCCATGCACAACCCCAAACGACCTTCTGAGGTCAGATCTGTTCCACTAACTCAAAGATCCAGTCCTTCCAAGATTATTTATCACGTAAAGTTCATGTCTTAGCGCTCATATCACACCTAATGACTCATAAATGGTGTTTTGACCTCAAACACAAAGATCCCAAACCAAAACCTCCATGGATTCATAAAAATCTTAGACAAAGGGACACTCTGGACCTCCAAGGGTCCAGATCCAGAACCTAACTCGCTTAAGGTACCAAATGGGCACTAGATCTAGCCACAAAAGGGCTCAATAAACCCTAAATCAACATGAACATCACCTTAACAGAAAAGGGTTCGAAAATGGTACCTCAAATGTGATGTTCTGGACCTCAAATCTTCAGGAGGTTGTTCCTCTTGCTTCCTCTTGGCTAAAACTTCCTTTCCCTTGCTAGATAACACCTCCAAGGTTGATAATTGCTCCTTCTCTCACTCCAAACGCTCAATGGTGAGCACAAATGACGGCCATAAGGCCCTTTAAATAGGCCCCAAACCCGAGAAATTAGGGTTTCATTAAACAGCGTTGACTCGCCGAGTCCACCAATGCGACTCGTCGAGTCCAGTCATTAATCCGGATGACAAATCGCGTCTCTACTCGGCGAGTCTACGCACCAACTCGCCGAATTCTTCCACAAAACTCAAAATAAAATGAATAAATATAATACCTGAAATTCCGGATGTTACATCCAGATATTCCATGCATCCACGCTCTGACAAAATGTACTTGGATTTAAAAGTAAATTATTGGTGGCCAAACACGAAGGCAGAAATTGCTACTTATGTGAGCAAATGTTTGACGTGTTCTAGAGTAAAGGCAGAACATCAAAACCTTCAGGCTTACTTCAACAACCGGAAATACCGGAATGGAAATGGGAGCAGATTTTAATGGACTTCATCACTAAGTTACCCAAAACTCCTAGTGGGTTCGACACTATTTGGGTAATAGTCAATAGATTGACTAAGTCCGCCCATTTCTTACCAATTAAGGAGAACGACAAGATGGAGAAGCTGACTAGAGTTTAACTTAAGGAAATTGTTAGATTACATGGAGTTCCAAGTTCTATTATTTCTGACCGAGATAGTGGATTCACTTCACGATTTTGACAATCTCTATAAAAATCCTTAGGAACACGTCTAGACATGAGTACAGCTTATCATCCACAAACTGATGGTCAGAGTGAGAGAACCATTCAGACTTTAGAAGATATGCTCCAAGCTTGTGTGATAGACTTTGGAAATGCGTGGGATACTCATTTACCATTAATTGAGTTTTCCTACAACAATAGTCATCACACCAACATCAAGGCTGCACCGTTTGAGGCTCTTTATGGACGAAAATGTTGTTCCCTAGTATGTTGGGTAGAAGTTGGAGATACGGAAATGGCCAGAGAACATACAGGCGATACCTTACATACTAGACCAGAACTAATCCATGAGACAACTAAAAAGATCGTGCAAATTAAGGATCGATTAAAGGCTGCACGTGATCGTCAAAGGAGTTATGCTGACGTAAGACGTAAGCCTTTAGAATTCCAAGTTGGAAATAAAGTAATGTTGAAGGTCTCTCCTTGGAAAGGTGTAATTTTATTCAGTAAGCGAGGCAAACTAAACCCACGGTATATAGGACCTTTTGAAATTCTAGCTAGAATTGGTTCTGTCGCATACCGACTCAAGTTGCCTCAAGAGCTAAGTAACGTACACAATGTTTTTCACGTATCAAATCTCAAAATATGTCTATCCAATGACACTCTTGTGGTACCTCTCGACGAGATACAAGTCAATACCAAACTCAACTTTGTAAAAGAACATGTCAAGATCATGGATCGAGAAGTCAAAAGATTAAAGCAAAGTCGTATTCCTATAGTGAAAGTTTGATGGAACTCGTTCTAAAGACCTGAATTTACTTGGGAATGTGAAGATCAGATGAATGAAAAATAGCCCCAACTGTTTGACAAAACCCCATCCACAAGATAAATATCATGACGAAATTGTTCTAATGGGGGAGAATGTAACACTAGTCAAAATAGGTCAATAGACAATCACATGTGATTATGCCAATCATGTAATGTGATTATGTTAACCTAGTAATGTGGTAAGAATTTTATGTAGTTCATGATAAATTCTAATACAAATATGAACTTTCTTTATGATACAACTCAAAGTATACGTCCATACGATTCCAAAAATATAGAGAACGTCTGAATCTGACTTCGCATGAAGAAGTTATGATAACCGAACACAATAAATCTCTATAATAAGATAAATTTAAAATAGACTTAGAATTATCTATTTAAGTCTAAAATAGAGTTTTAGTACTCATAAATACCTTCGTGTGCATATAAAGAACGTCAAAAAAGGAGTTCGTATGCAAAAGTTATGGCCTTCTAAATATTTAGCTTTTAAAAACCCTAAACTAGCTCATTCACGACGTGAGTTTTATGACACTCACGACGTGAGGAGTCATTTAGTCATAATTTGGAATCTAGAGGCTGCGAGAGGATAGGATCCAAATTCACGACGTGAACTTTATGACACTCACGACGTGAGGAGTCACATGGCTACCTTCCGAAGCTAGGGACAAAAATGGAAAGTCTACGGAGTGATCAAGCAAGACTTACGATGTGAGCCTTATGACACTCATGACATGAGTGTCATAATTTCCTACTATAAATAGTAGGTTCGACTTTAGCCATTCTTACACCAAAACTTCTTCCCTCTCTCCTTTGCTGAGGCCATCTTGTATCCCGAGCCCCGACGATCTCGCACGCTGACCGTTTCGCTTAGATATCATAAAATTACTCTACTAGGGTGAGTTTCACTGCCCCACTTTCTAATATTTCGGGGGAAAACGCATGCTAGTCATTGTATATATGTTATTATTATGTCTATATGATAGTATATAGTTTTGATAATCGAGATATGATTGTTCTAAATATAACATTTTGAATACATACAACTATTATTAACTTATCAGTATGTTAATTTACTAATGTAGATCTTGAGTTATACTTAGGATTCCACATATATGTTGTGTGCGATATAATACCGAAGTAATATTCGAAAGTTCTAAATGTTAAGTTATAAAGTATGTTGCTATTAATAGTTTTATGTCAAGATAAAATTGGATATGTTATATGTTGTTATTGTTAGTTTTATGTCAAGATAAAACTGGATATGTTATATGTTGTTATTGTTAGTTTTATGTCAAGATAAAACTGGATATGTTATATCTTGTTATTGTTAGTTTTAGGTCAAGATAAAACTTGGTATTGTTATTGATTGTTTTATGTCAAGATAAAACTAGAAACGTTATATGTTGTTATTATTGGTTTTAGGTCAAGATAAAACCTGGTTTTACTTCAAGATATAGTTGTTATACTGCCTAAATATTATGAAGTTAGGAGTAATGTTTAAAACCATAGTCTGGTAACTTAGGGTTTTAGACATGAAGATGCTTTTGTTGTTAGAGCTATAGGAAGCCATCAAAGTCTACATGAGTAATTGCATTCATTAACTAAGATTGGGGATCTTAGCGGAAATCCTCTGAACTGTAACCGTTAATCCCGTGTGAGTGAGGAAGTCATGTATAATTAGTATACGGGCTGACCACCCCACTTGTGACTGTTAGCTACAGTCAACCAAAAAAAGTGATGAACTATCCATTTATTTGTTATTATTCCGGCGTCGATGAAGCGTACGTTGTTGTTTCTCATGTTAAATCATGAGTGTATTTGTTCTCATGGTAAATTATGAGTGTATTTTTCTATCAGAGGTAGTATGTCATAGCAGCGGTTACAAGCTCATGGTAGCAAATTGTTAGAAACATTATACCTTGTCGTATACAAGTATTAATGTTAAGTATAAGTTTTCCCCTACTTATACCTAAAGATTAAGAAATGTTTAGGTATAACACTTAATTGATAAGTATAGTATTATACCTAATGTTGGAGAGTCAAAATGATACTTTCAAAATTATACTTTTGAATGTGTAAAAATGTATTATTTTATGGAGTCAAAACCTGTGAACTCACCAACTTTATGTTGGCGTATTTTAAAATGCATGTGTTTTTAGGAACTTGAAACACATGTAATACGATCACGAATTTATCCATGTCATAGTCAGATATTATGTAATAAATACTAAGAAAACAATAATGTAACTTTCAAACATCAATAAAGGTATGTACTTTCTTTAAGTATTGTTCAATGTATGTTATATAACTATGATACAAAAAAGGACGTTACACTAACCGGTGTTTCCGTCGACGGTCGGGGTGTGACATGGGTGTAAACCACTAGACACGTGAAATTTGTGATGCTTGCTCTCAAGAATTTAATAACACAAGGATTTTACATTCTTATTAGTAAATATCAATCAAGGTATGATTCTTCTAACCCTGTTTGTATTATTTCAAGTTAGAGAAAACATTGTTCAATTATTAGGGTTTCATGCACACATAGCATTTATATGTTTTGCGTAATAACCATCAAGAGCTACACAGGTCTTACAACACGTGGTCCTACAACATGTCTATCCCGCCATGGTCACCGCCCATGATCTTACAACACCTCTACCATATCAACCACAATCATCCTGCATCGAAGCCGCATCTGACTGAATCCCATTCGGGTGTTTGGGTCATGCTTCGAACGCTAAATCCTTCATCAAACAACAACATGCAATGAGTCTCTAACACAACCCTCACATGGATCCATCCACATTCCTATTATACATCATAAAGAAGATGTCAACCAGGTGTTAGAATTTTATAGAACTCCCAGCTTACACAACTTCAATCCAGACGACCACTTGAGTCGTCTTCCCTTGCGAATGGGAAGTGGAATGCACCCTAGTTTTACACCTAATTCAACTTCCAGAAATCTGAATGATTCCCCCCTACTTGGATTCATCAAAGCACTCCCAACCCACAAAATTTGATGGATTCCCAACCCATCTTAAATCCTTATAACTCGAACTGTCAACAACCTAAGCTTACCAAGAACTAGAATTCCGTTACTAGCCAATCCCGATGATCTCACAACTCTTGAAATCCAGATGAATACTCCCCGAAATCTTAGCAAGACCAATAACTCTAATCAGTTCCCAAGATACAACACCACCTGCTTAATTCCTTTATGCTAGTGACTTCATGTTCAGTTCCCAAGATTCATGTTCAAGTGGCCATTAGGTACGATGGCCCTGAACCTAATGGCCACTTGAACATGAATCTTAAGTCTTGGGCCTTTTTACCTGGCCCATTAAAATTCGAGTCTGCTCTGGCTTTCTCTTCCCTAGGTGCTCCAAATTAATTTCACGCTCCTGGGCTCTAGCAATCATATCATTCAGGGTCTCACACCCTGATAGAACCACAGACTTCCTGATGTCATCCCTCAGCATTTCATGATATCTCACTTTCTTCATCTCCTCGTCCGCTGCATACTGCGAAACCAACAAAGCCCTCTCTCGGAACTTGGCAGTGATCTCTTCCAGAATCTCAGATGCCTGTTGAAGGTCCCGAAACTCCCTCACCAACTACTATGCCTCAATAGATGGTACAAACTCAGCCCGAAACTGGGTCATAAACTCATCCTAGTCATCATTTCCAAGGCTTCACCTCCTAAAGCGAAGTCTACTTCCTCCCACCAATCTTGCACTCTATCTTTCGGAAGAAAGGAGGCAAATTTGACCTTCGATCTCTTGGGGTAGAAACTCGTCATGAAAGCATTAACCATATCCATATCCTATTAGCAATGGGGTCCTTCTCTCTAAAAAACTTGGGAGCTCCATAAGCACGGAACTCACGGAAGCAAAGAGTGCAAGCTCCAACAATAGCCATAACCTCAGTATGGAATGCGCCCAGATGCTCATCCAAAATCTCTAAAATCCCCTCCTTAACCATACCAAAGATCACATGAGCCTGATCCAAAATGTTGTGGGTAATCTCCAACGAGATGAACTCCTTCATCCGCTCATCAACCGACTCAGTACCTGCACCTGAGGTTGAACCCGAACCCGAACCTCCTTCTTGAGTGCTCATCACCATACTAAAAAAACAACAAGCAAATTACCAGAATACACCTAAGAATCCTTATCCCACAGGCTTCCTTGATTCTCCAAAACTCACCTCAATTCGAGTATGGATCATGTTCTTCCTATAGTACGGGCTCAATACTACCTTCCACACCTATCCATACTTTCCTCATGGATTATCCTTAATCCTCTAAGTCACCTTCTCAAACTGATATTCCAAATACTCGCTAAATAGCGCAACTAAATGCACTGAAGCACTTCCTAGGCTTTCCTAGGTTTCCGTCCTCACCCTACCATCAATTGTCGAAGAACTCCCAATAATGTCAGTTAACCACCTCATGAATACAATCACATGCAACAAAGCATAGATAATCCTTCAAGTAAAAGATGCATCCCAACAACGATTAGACTCAAACGAGACCTGCGGAATAGGGTAAAATCCATCACTATGAGACAATTCAACCTTTGTCACATGTGACATAACATATTCACTTAATAGCTAACTCACATCACTTAAGAGTTCCACAAAGCACAAAGAAAGCAGCATTCGTGAAGTGGCACTCCCATCCGTAGAATAACCAAAGAACATTCAAACTCACATACTACAACTCATGCTATGAACTTCCACACTCCCTTCTAGTTGCTTTATGCATTATAATTATATACAATACAGGATCATATAGACTGTCAAATAAAAGACTCTACCACAGGACCGCAACCAAACAAGGAACAAGAAATAAGGCCAAATCAATCATTTTAGAGCTATTTGATCCTAACCGCATACAATTTTTAAAGCATACACTTAGCAATTATTGATACCAATATATATTCCAACTTAGCATAGCATCCAATGCTCCCTAGGCTTCAAGGCATCACATATCAGGCCAATCTGTCGTGCAATTCGTGAAAGTATCCCTAGCCTCATCCTAGCATGCAATTCTCAAAAAATATAATCATAACAAACATGTATGGGTATTATGGGAATCACTTACTTGAGCTCGGGTGATTGCACACACCACCCCTTTTGTCTTTATAAAATCCTTTTTAAAAAAATAACTCATTTTTTACAAAATCTTTTTGGAAACTAATTTTCTTTCAAAAGATTATCAACTCCTTAGTTTGAGTCTAGAAATACCTGAGAGTGTGCCAAAATCCCTCAAACCAATGCTCTAATACAAACTTGTAATGACACAAAGTTATGACGTAAAGATTTCATTTTTAATTCAACCAAAACATTAACCATATTTAAGTCAACATTCAATATCATTTTTCTAAATATTCAAAAGTAATTTGTAAGAAAACCGTTATCAAATTACAATCCCAAAATCAGAGAACGATTAAAGGCTTATAGAGAAATAAGAGAAACCACGGAGAAGATTATCCAAATTAGAGAACGATTAAAGGCTTCGAGAGACAAACAGAAGAGTTACGCAGATAATAGACAAAAGCCCTTGGAATTTCAGGTGGGAGATCAGGTGCTGGTAAAGGTCTCATCCTGGAAAGGTTTGATACGTTTTGCAAAACAAGGGAAACTGAATCTGGTATATATATTAGGCCATTCGAGATCCTTTCTAGGATTGGCCCGGTAGCATATAAACTTCGATTACCGCAACAACTCAAAAAAGTACATCCTACCTTCCATGTGTCCGACTTAAAGAAGTGCTTGTCCGATGAGACTCTCGTCATCCCTCTTGACGAGATTGAAATCAACGAGAGTCTCCACTTTGTGGAAGAACTGGTAGAAATCATGGACCGGGAGATGGAAAGAACAAAACAAAGTCGCATTCCCATTGTGAAGGTCTGATGGAACGCTAAATGAGGACCCGAATTCACCTTGTAATGAAAAGACCAGATGAAACAAAAATACCCGCATCTCTTACCCAACCATTGAAGTCACAATCGAAACGCTAATTTTGGGACGAAATTCCTTCTAACGGGGGGATGATGTGAGAACCCTCAAATTCTGGTCAAGTCAAAGTCAATAAAATTCAACGGTTCAAATCGATAAACTCATTTAGTGCTCGTATGATAGGGTATATTCTATGTTTTATAATGTACAACTTTCTATCATAATGCAAAGTATCACCCAGAAGTTCAAATGATCAGAAGTTCTAAACCCTAACTAAGGTGAGTGACGTAATGACTTTATAAAACACTATTAAGCACCCTTCGGTGGTGTAAACACTCTTAACATGGCATAATGGGTTTTACAAACCTTGCATTACGAAGCCAAACACTAACAAGGGCCACCGAAAAAAGCTCTCTCAAAATCTCTCCCAATCTCTCTCAAATCTCATGGTAGTAAAAATTACATTTTCCAAGGTTAACGTAACATCCATGCCATCCCGAACCTTCCCTTGGTCGATAACAGCTTAAAGCGGAAGAAGGAAGTCAAAAGGAGGCATGAAGGTTCGCATGTCACTATTCACCTGCGAACCCTCGCAGGTCCTCGCAAGCCCACAACAACATTCGTAGTCAGAAGGAGGTTCGCATCCACCAGAGGATTTCGCATTCGGCACCCTCACAGCGAACCAAACAAATTTGCAGATCCGATCCTTCACTCCGAACCTCACTCTCGCATCTTCACCATCGCACCAAACCTCCCCACCTGCGAACCTCCTCGGTGCGAAACCCATCCTCCACTACGAACCCTCTCACAACGAACCTATGCTTTGCTGGTTCGCATCTTCCTTCTCGGTTTACAACCACTTTCGTATTTTAAGCCCATTTTTAATGATTTTGATGGGGAATTTCACTCAAACTTGTATTTTGACATATTAGACCCCATAAACTCATATTTTATTCCCATTTTGGGGAAATCCTTATTATAGATCATATCTTTGTACAAGACACTATCGATGGGGTTGTTGACTTTTCCAAGAAATTATGACACCAAGCCATCCCCATACCCACTTTATGTCACTATTCACACTCTACCTATTCAATTCATTGTCCTTTTCTACTTTTCGCAATACTCCATCAGATTTCATTAATCCAATCCACTCAAAGAAATCTTTATTCTTCAAAATTCCAAAATCTTATTTGCCTCCACCAAAGCAAACTTTTTTTTTTCTCTCTCTCTCACTCCCTGTCTCTAGAACTCAAAATTTCCTAGGAAGATCTTGAGTTCTCATCCATTTTTGGTAAGTATCTTCATTTTACTCCTAAATATTCTACACTACTTCATACAAATTATGGATCATTTACACAAATATGGACATATTTGTTCTTAGGATCTTCAAACATTCAAGCATCCTTCAAGTGTTCTTGACTTCAAACTTTGGTTTCCTCAACCTTCCACCTCGGGAGATCACTCAAGGTGAGTTCATACCCCCGTCTTTTCACTTTTTCTTCTAGTTTTATGGGGGAGAAAACAAGTTACAACTCCAAAACATGCTCAAACTCCAATAACAGCTTTCAAAGGAAAAGTTATGACCCAATCACGAACTATTTTGACCATCTTAAACTCAATATTTTTAAAAATTGTTCAATATAACATAGTTCAAGTTTATACCTTTCAAATGACTACTTTCACATATTCATACTATTTTTCTACAATTTATGGTGATTTTTACAAAACTGTCTAGCACTACAACAAAGATTTCGGACCAGTCAGTGAGAATGACCCTTTTCACACTAGTTAGGGACCATTAAAAATCATAATAAATTTTTTTTAGCATACTAGACACATGTTCTGAATTTCCGGAGTTCACGGATTTAGATTTTGACTCCCGATGATTTTTTTGTGATTTGTACAATAACAGTGAAAGAAAAGTTAAAACTAGCTAAAAACAGTTTACAAGTTTACTAACACTTATTAATTTGTTGAGAAAAGTGTTTATCAATGATGACTACTTATTGAATTGTGTTTCCTGTTAAGTTACACTTATGAAACAGAAATACCCATCCATCATAAGGGTTTTTATTCATTACAAACATCTAAGATAAACTATAATAAGTATAGTTTATGTTTTCGTTACATTATAATTCACTATGAAAGGTTCAATTTTCACCACAAAAGAGTTTTTCATTTACTACAAACATACATGATAAGCTATAATAGGTATAGTTTACGTTACATCAACTCTATGAACTTACTAAGGAAGGATATATTCCTACTACAAAAAGGATTTTCAATTACACTACACGTAAACTCGTTAAATCCAGGGGTCAGGCACTACTTCATTGTTCTCCTAGAGTACTGGTTAAAATCTTGTAGTTATAACCAGAGTGTCTTGTAGGGAGAGTTTGATACTTGCATATAGATATATATTGGGATTGACAACCCCCACATTAGCTGCATGCAACAGCTAGAATGGTAGGTTTGGGGTGACAAATGTCATAATATTCCGACACCTGAAGAACGCCGTAACAGGTTACTATGTCAATCTGTATGGTTATAATAACTCACATAAGGAAATAACGACACACATTGTTTTCGGGGATCTCTGAATTTAAATGGGTTTTATTTATATAAAACTTAATACACTATTATAAGTATGGAAAAATACATGTACATTTCGGTCATTGCGTCTTAAGACAACAACTCATTTTTTAAGGAAAATATTGGATTTTTCTTGTGCATACACTACCTTTACAAAGAATGATTTTCAGCTTTATAAAAAAAATCTTATGCACTCACCAACGTAATCGTTGACACTCTTTTGAAATTTACTTGTATTCTTAGGTAATCAATAAAAACAGGTGACTACAAGCTTTTGAGGATGGAACGCTTTGGCGTTAGACAAACCATTTGATCGTTATATTGTAATCGATTTTGAAACATGTACTCTTAAAACCATGTAGCTTTCTCGATTATATTAATGATGGTTGTATTTACTTTGATCATTATTATACTCGTTGTTGTGATACTATACATGAAATCCTCCACCCCCAGACGTTTCCTCCATCCTTGGTTTGGGGGTATGACAGATTGGTATCAAAGCATTGTTTATAGTGAACTAAGTATATCGAACCACATAAGATATACAAACTATAAACACAATGTGATTAAGATTCTCTAACTAAACATTTTCCATACAACTATACTTTTAAAAATAAAACCATATTTTTATGAAAAGCATATGTGCACGCATACATGCCTGTATAGTGTCACATCTAGGAAAACACGAAAAGTAAAAATGGATGAGTTATACACTATGATTATTCCTTGGGACATGTAATCAACTCTAGGAGGAATATAGCCCGATCAACTTTATTCGTCCGAAAAGTGAGTAGCATGTGCTAGAGGATAATCGTAGTTGACAACAAGTCTAACAACCTACCATCACTCATACAAGAATTGCACTAAGAATCGAACAAAACGTTTAGAATACTATAGGAGTATTTTATGTTGCTATAACACCATATTTCTAGATTCATTACGTGCCTCTTACACCCCTATTCTCGCACAGACGTCATGGTAGGATTCCACTAACCAGGAGATCCCTACTTTCCAAATTAGGGAAACGGAGGTCATTAACCCTCCATACATAGCCAGGGTTCCCGCAAACCGTTTCGGCTACAACAGACCTATGCCCCGTTGGGCATCAGGAATCGAGAGGTGGAGTCATCATCAGTGACAACGATCACCATTTGGCGATCAACGCGGTTACTATGACCTCAACCATGGAGGACCGGTTGACAAGGCCCTCCCAATCGTGATCCAACAAATCACGAACCTTGGGGATCAGAGTAGGGAATTATAAAATCAAGTTCTGGAGTTGAGTGCCACTGCGAAAGTCACCAACGTGCACACTCAAAACTTGGAAAGAGACCATTATCTTAGAGACCGAATTATTGCGGACCTTTCCACCGCACGAGCGGAGATAAGGGAGTATCAGGAAAGGCACATGGCTCTTGAAGAGAGAATGCCCACAGCTGAGCGTCGGTTAGTAGAACTATAGGGCTCCTCAACTTCGTCTCAGGGACCACAGGGGACTGGTCGTCGTGAGTAGGGTCCACACTACTCACAAATCATTATAGATTAGGTTTACGAGTATGCGTTGGTGCTACTCTTCTCTGTGTGTATGTTCGATCCTGCGATTAAGTGGTTACATTAATCAAAGGAGCGTAATGTTGTCAAAATTTTTCCTTGAATTGATGTGATGTAGACTTGTATCAAGGTCAAAATTTTCCAAACTCTATGTACTAAAATCATATCAATGAAATTGGCATGCATATTATATTTCATTGGGAGTGTTATCACTAAATTCGTAACAGTATATGTCGTTGCTTATGGTGAGTCTAAAACTACTTGGTGTAGGAAATAAGTTTGTATATAATTAAGATTCTATCTATTTAGAATTGATGGTTACGCCTTAGGTCCTGTTCCTTGTTTGGTTGTGGGCTTAGGGCAGACCCATTAGAATCAACGATCTATTCGATCTTAATTACACATAACAAGCATACACTAAGCGGTTGTAAAATGACCTAGCATGGATCAAGTCACAAGATTTCACTAAGACACCACTATTAAATTCATGAGCTCAAAACATATGAATTTCCAACATGAAATTGCTTGCAAACACTTTAAAATTCAGAACATAACATGGACAAATCCAGTTCAATAATAACCAACTTATCGCTACTATTATAGGCTTACCAGCTTTTCAAATTTGTGGCAAATTTATGTCACTGCAGAAAAATCCCATCCCTTCCCACAACGTACCACCATCTCCACTACTACCTCCACAATTTGACCCCGCCATGTTCCAAGATGTCCTAACAGCAGCTGTGGCAGCCGCAATGTCACAAATTGGTACAACTGGAGTTGGTGGATTGGGAAATGATGCTACTACCTATAACTAGGGAGACAGTCAGTGACGTTCAAAGGAATGTTCCCACAAAGATTTTACAAATGGCAAACCCAAATCCTTCAATGGAAGTGGGGGCGTCATCGCCCTTATGCAATGGTTCGAGAAGACTGAATCAGTCTTTGAAATTTGTGCCTGCCCTGAAGCGAGCAAATTCAAATTTGCAGCTTGCTCTTTCACTGACCGAGCCCTTACCTGGTGGAATGGTTATGTGAAGTCACTGAGTCTCCCGGTGGCGAACACAATGAGCTGGGATGATTGGAATACCATAATTCTAGCAGAATATTACCCAAGGGGCGAAGTTCAAAATTTATAACAGGAACTTTGGGGTCTCAAAATGATGGGCTCTGACATCGCATCTTACACCGACAGATTCAACGATCTGGCCATACTATGTCCTGGGTTGGTCACCCCGGAAAGTAAAAATGTGGAAAAATACATTTGGGGATTAACACCCCAGATTCAAGGAAATGTGCTAGCTTCAAAACCGACTACATTTGATAGTGCCAAACAATTGGCACAACAACTCATCGACCACAAGGCTAGCCATGGCACTGTGGTGACCACCTCTAACAGTGATTTTTACAATAACAGTGATAGAAAAGTTACAACTAGTTAAAAACGGTTTACAAGTTTATTAACACTTTGTAATTTGTTAAGCATAATGTTTATCAATGATGACTACTTATTGAATTGTGTTTCCTGTTAATTTACACTTATGAAATAGAAATACCCATCCATGATAAGGGTTTTTATTCATTACAAACATGTAAGATAAACTATAATAAGTATAGTTTATGTTTTCGTTACAATAGAATTCACTATGAAAGGTTCAGTTTCTCTTACAAAAGAGTTTTTCATTTACTATAAACATACATGATAAGCTATAATAGGTATATTTTATGTTACATCAACTCTATGAACTTACTAAGGAATGATATATTCCTACTATAAAAAGTATTTTCAATTACACTACACGTAAACTCGTTAAATCTTGTTGTGAGGAACTACTTCATTGTACTCTTAGAGTACTGGTTAAAATCTTGTAGTTATAACCAGAGTCTCTTGTAGGGAGAGCATGATACTTGCATGTAGATCTATATTTGGATTGACAACCCACACCTTAGCTGCATGAAACAGGTAGATCAGCAGGTCTGAGGTGACAAATATCATAACATTCCAACGCCTAAAGAACGTCGTAACATGTTACTATGTTAATCAATATGGTTATAATAACTCACATACAGAAATAACGACACACATAGTTTACGGGGATCTCTACATTAAAATGGGTTTTATTTATATAAAACTACATACACTATTATAAGTATGGAAAAATACTTGCACATTTTCGTCTTTGGGTCTTAAGACTGCAACTCATTTTATAAGAAAAATATTGGATTTTTCTGGTGCATGCACTACTTTTACAAAGAATAGTTTTATACTTTATAAACAAAAGCTTATGCACTCACCAATGTAATCGTTGACACTCTTTTGAAATTTACTTATATTCTCAGGTAATCAATAAAAACAGGTGACTACAAGCTTTTGAGGATGGAATGCTTCGGTGTTAGACAAACCTTTTTACCATTATATTGTAATCGATTTTGAAACATGTACTCTTAAAAACATGTAACTTTCTCGATTATTTTTATGATGGTTATATTTACTTTGATCAGTATTATACTTGTTGTTGTCATACTATACACGAAGTCCTCCACCCTCGGACGTTTCCTCCATCCTTGGGTTGGGGGTGTGATAGTATGCCTCGTACACTCACCCTCAAAGCACAGAGTACAAGCCACAGATGCACAAACCATGCATTACTTTGGGCGTACTCCTACGTACACCTAACATACTCATCAGAGATCTAAAATCCATATTAAGCTTTTAATGGTTAATACAATGACTTCCAAACTTAGATATGACCCCAATGAGATGTCTTAACATGTAAAGTTAGCAACCTTACTCCTTTGCATGGCATAATGGGACCAAAACCTTAATAACATCCATAATAAACATCCAAACTCATGCATGGTCCAAAATAATTCATCAAGATGACATTTTTATGAACAAGGGGCCTCCTAAAGGCCAAGATCCAACATTCTAAGCTCTAAGAGTAACTCATACTCGCAAGGATGACTCTAAGGAACATAATGAACCGAAAATACTCGTTAAACTAGATCTATCACCTAGAGTCATCAAGATAGAAACTTTATACCTCCAAAAGGTATATCAAGGTGCAACAAGCCTAGATCTAAAAGCTTCAAGCAATCCCACACTTCTCCAAGAAGTTCCTTTTTCTTCTATGAACACCAAAAAACATGAAATACCACCAAAAGCTCAACAACCACTCAAATGGGGGATAGGGTTTCATTTCTAGGTGTTAGATGGATGGATGTTGAAGATAATAGGGTTTGGTGGTGAGTTAAGGACCTTAAATAGGGTCCAAAACCCTAAATTAGGGTTTGAATCTTACTGGAGTACGCGTTGTGTACTTCTGGCACGCCCAACTTACTCCCTTAAGCATGTGCAATCAATCTACCCACTACACCCAACGTACTCCAATGTATGCCCCACATACTGTCCTTAACACCAGTACGCCCTGCGTACACTTGTGTACGCCCCTCGTACTCGGTTTAGCCCTATAACCACTAAACTTTCGAAGGTCGTAACTTCTTCATTATAAGTCCGTTTTCGACGATCCTTATATCCATGAAAATGTAACGAGAAGCTATAGGCTTTTATAAACTCATACTTTCCTCAAAACTTACTAAAATAAAATCCAATTTCCATAAAAGCCCAAACTAACACTTTACCGATATACCCCTTGGCTCTGAAACACAAACCAAACTCGCGGATCATCTAAATTACATTAACCATACCTAAATGGGTCTAAATCTCTTTTACTCAAAAGCCCTAAGCCTGAGGATACCTGATCTTCGGTCTCCACCCCGTATTAGCAAACTATTCGGAACATGGTATTACATACCATTTTGATCTCAAGGGTAACATCCACATAAATCATTAAACTACCCTTTTGATTAAAGTTTTCTCATACAATATAATATTTAAAATATTAGGGATGTTACCAACAAATGAATATTCTCATACAGATAAGCTTCATATGGGAAGTAATCTGAATGGTGGATATTTCGGAAAAAAGGTTCTCACGATTAAGAAATCTTTACTGGACTCCAGATAGTAGGGAATAGGAGCGACCCAAAGAGGTGTGCAATGTTGGAAACCATATTAGGCCCATCTCATTAAAGGGTGTGTGTGTGTGGGTGGGGGGGGGGGGGGGGGGGTCTTTTACATAATGTCGATAGGAAACACATACAATCATACAATTATAGAGTTTCAGTATCATTTACAATTAAATCTTTGACTTTAAATCGTCGAGTTTTTATGTTTTCTTAAGTATTATTGGTATACCAATTATATTAGTATTAATGAATTTCTCTTATACATATCAAAATCGTATTTACATGGACCACTTTTACTCTTTCCACATGACATTAAAAATTATTGGGGTGTAAAGTTATTCATGATTGACTTTGTAAATATTTGACTTTTGTAAAACCCACTTGCATGTGGAGTATTAGCCTTTTGACCCATGTGTTAGTGAGAGTGAGAGAGAGACATGTAAACACCTCTATATAAGGTGGGTTTGTCCACTTGTAGAGGTGTGCTTGAGGGATGTAAAAGTGAGTGTGTAAGGGTGTGTTATTTATGTAGTCTAGATCTAGATCCTTTTTGTAACAGCATATACAATCAATACATCTCTTGAACATCCAAATCACCATGTTCAGTTGTACAATCTTTAATTCCGCATGCCAAACCATGTTCTTTGTCACAACAATTGGTATCAGAGCGGGCTTCAAGATCAAGGTGATTTTTGAAGAACGATTCTCGGTTTGGCAACTTGTGTTGCAATTTGAACAATTTTGGTGAGTCTCTCTCTATGATCTCTCTTAAATTCATTGAATTCATGCGTTGCGTTCTTGGTTGTTTGATCATTTTGTCTCAATGGATCAAAATTCGTTTTCATCTCATTGATTGATCCATTTGTTGTTGCTTAGATCAAAAGTTCAAAAATAAAAATCAATTCCGTGTCACTACAATTTTTTTTAAAAATGTTACTGTTCATCTACTTATTTGAATGAGCCCAAAAAGTATTTGAGTTTTGTTCATATGATTCATAAATTTTAGCCCAAGATCAAACTACACAAATATCGTAACTATTCATCAAGTCATTTTTATTTAGCCCAAAACATTTTAAGTTTGTCACTATTCATCTATGGCCCAATCCTCTTCTCTAAACTGGTCACAAATCAAATTCCTTACTATTTTTTCTTCGTTGATCGACTTGTGGACTCTTCGGTTCTTAATTAAGATAGTCGTTGATTACTTCTTAGATCTTAAAATCGAAACTGGATCTTGATTGATGTTTTGACAACGAACTTTGGAATGTTATCAATCTGGGCTCTTGTACACAGGATCTTCAATAGATGAATCTGTTTCATCTGTTTCGATTTCAACCGAATGGGTAGAAGACATCGAATGATTTTAATTGATTGTCTGGCTCAATGAGTTCAAATCGAAAGATTGAAGATTCTTATGTGAAACTGATTTTGAAGGCCTGATGAATTGAAGTTTCAATTTGAGCTGACTTCTTATAATCAAAATGAATTTGACTGTTCTTATTGTATTTCGATTTTGATGGTCTTATGATATCGATAGTTGATTTGGCAAACTGGATTAGCATCGATTTCGAAAGTTTGTTGCTTGATGGTTAGGAATCGGATTTTGTTGTTCAAAATGAAGAATTGAGGAAATTCGATTTTGGAATCAGTGAACATTCGTTATTATGATGTCGATAATATTGGGTCTAAAATGAAGAATTGGATCGATGATAATCGTTGATACGAAGCCTTTGATTTTGATTTTAGGGTCTTACAATTTTTGATGTGCGAAATCTTGGATTTGTTGATTGTTTGGGAATATGATCGATCGATGATTGATACGGAAATCAATGTTTTAAATTCGATAATTTTGGTATCAGTTGTTCAAGAAAACGAAACTCTACTGGGTTCGTATAATGATGATTGGAACGAAGAACTGGGTCAAGAAATTTGAACGAAGGGAATTGACTGTTCGAATGGCTAACTGATGAATTGGGAAGAGAAACGAAAGTCAAGATTGGTTTGTGAAGAACTTGAATTAACGAAGCTTTTGTTATATGATCAATGACTGGGAAAAATGATATTATACGAAAAGGTTTTTGTACGAAGGAGTAAGATACGAAGGGTTTGTTTGGGTGAATATACGAAAGGTTTGTTGGGTTTGATATTGAATGGTATTTTGGACATTATTTGAAAAAAATAATAATAAATAAATAAATCATACGAAGAAAGTTACTGTTCATAACTGGGGCTTCATATGTTTCGTATGAATTGAAAGAAAATGAAAAGTTTTGAATTTGATCCCTGAACCTTCGAATTTTTGACACTTAGAAAATTAAAACAAGTTTCGAATGTTTGACACTTTTCACCCAAATTCAAAAAAAAAAATTGATGCTTGGTATATTTTGAGGAATCTTTGTATGATTTGAGCACAAAGAGCAGAATTTTCGAAAATGGTCCCTAAGACTTCAAATTTTTGGCAGTTTGCACCCAAATTCAAAAAATAACTATTTTTGCTGCAAATTGAAGATTGTGCATTTCAGGCCCCTGCAGTTTGTGCAAATTGATGCTTTTTACTTAGATTTGAAAAAGGGGGAGAGTTTTGCATACTTTGCTCTTTTAGGCGCAACGGGTCACTGTAGAATTTTGAAATTGACATTTTCCACCCATTTTTGAGAACTTTTGTCAAGGCGATCCACGAACAAAGCTAAAAATTGATTATTTTTTGAATTTTCCGGATTGAAGCACAAAGTACATACCACATGTTAAGGGGGAGTTTTGACAAGAAAATTTTCGAATAGAGCACGTTCTTTTTTTTTTGAAATTTTATAATCAAATTTCAATTATAAAAAGGGGGAGAAGTTTTATATGGAAATTCAAACTTGGATTTTTCATATTACGTAGATTTGAAGACCGAAGTGATCTTGAAGTTTTGAAGCTTACGAGATGATGCAATTGGATGTTCGGAAGTGATGTATTCGAGATGGGTTTGGTTTTATTGAAGATTTTTGGGGTGTGTTTTTATGCACAACTTTTAGGTGATTATTTGGAGTTAATCATTCGTTGCTGCTCGGATTGTATGGTATCATATCCTAGAGCCCAAATTGAAGAATCATGGAAGAATTGAAGATTGAAGTTCGTTTCAACATGTGTCACCTTTGAGGCTCGAACCGCGTAGTTGATCGACTTTGGAAGAATTGAAGTAGGTCATTCATTCCTAACTTTGAGGAAGAGAATGTTGGGGTGCAAAGTTATTCATGATTGACTTTGTAAATGTTTGACTTTTGTAAAACTCACTTGCATGTGGAGTATTAGCCTTTTGACCCATGTGTTAGTGAGAGTGAGAGAGAGACATGTAAACACCTCTATATAAGGTGGGTATATCCACTTGTAGGTGTGTGCTTGAGGGATGTAAAAGTGAGTGTGTAAGTGTGTGTTATTTATGCATTTCAGATCTAGATCCTTTTTGTAACACCATATACAATCAATACATCGCTTGAACACCTAAACCACCATGTTCGGTTGTGCAATATTTAATTCCGCATATCAAACCATGTTCTTTGTCACTACAAAAATCAATGGAACAACCTTACGAAGCTTTTGAAAGCTTCGAGTGTGTGGTGCTTCGTTTTCATAAAAGCTCTTGGTAGATAGATTTTCCTCGCAAAGGGAGGTTATTTTAGTTGATGTTCTTGGGTCCGGGGGAATGATACTATAGTTACAAAGATTTTGTCTAAAACATTTTTCTTTGGCAATGTAGACTTTAAACTACCATGGTGTGAAGTAGAGATGCTCATATGCAAATTATTTAAAATTGTTGATGGTCCGGTTTTATCAGTAAAAGAAGATAAATAGTTGTCATGTTTATCTTGTGAGTTAATTTTTCGATGTAACTTTATATATATATATATATATATATATATATATATATATATATATATATATATATATATATATATATATATATATATATATATATATATATATATATATATATATATATATATATATATATATATATCAGTTATCAATCACATTCGATTATATTTTCATCTATATCAACACATGATAAAAAACTTATCATACATATTGATAAGTTTAATATATGTAAAGATTCTTGAGAAACTTGCTTAGTTATTTAGATTCGAAAACTTTAATATATGTAATTTTTTTTCATTTAGTTCTTTCATCCAGATTTGAGATCAAATATTTAAAATTTATGCTTCTACATTTATATTTATTTTACAAAATAACTAATAATTGATATATAAAATTATTCGAACTTCGTTATAAAAATAGAATTTTTTTGGTTGGTTTAAAGTCTCTACAATTAGTTTTCCATGTAAAACATACCTATTTCTCATCCGTAATCACGTTTGATTTGAGATAAATTCGTTGGTAGATGATTTATGTGACAAATTTTATGTGAGCAAATATATTTTGACTTTATAAGTTGATTTTAAGAATAAAATTGATTACACACAGCCAAACTTAAACTCAAAGTATTTAATTATTTATAGAAAAAAAAATTCAGATAGCAAAATAGTACTATTTATGTAAAGATTAAAAGTAAACAAAAGGTTATATACGTCAAATTGAAAAAAGAAATTAAATTGCTTTCTGTTTTTTTATGACTAAAAATGTTTTTAACCAGTAGAATTATCAAAGGTGATATTATTCCATATTTTTTTTAACAAATAAAATTAAATTGAATGATGATCTATCATAATTTTAATAAATAAAAATAATTATAAAAACAAAATATAGGAAGTAATTTATTTTCTCGATTGAAAATATTTGTCTAAAATTCAAACCATTGTCACATACATCAACGTGTTTTGGCGATAAAAACGTTTTCATTCTGGATGCACTAAGCTAACTTTACGACAATTATTCTCACATTTTAAAAAGTTTTTTTTTTTTTTTTCAGAAGTAATAAATATTCAGCCGCCAACTTTTCAAAATAAATATACTTCCGCCCAAAATCATCCTTCCATAAACCATAGTCCATAGAAACCTTTTTTCCCAACATTTTGAAAAGTGCTTTTTAGAACTTTTTCAAATTAATTTTTTTTTACTTAGAAAAAGTAATTAGATAATTCTTTCAAACATCTTTTTCATATTTATTACTATTTTAGTCTTTTTCATCGGATCCAATGTATGATTATTTTTGAAGTTATAAGGTTGGGATTATGATCTTGAAATCCTATAAAATAAAATATAATTTTAACTTATAATTATAAAACATGAAAATATCTCAAACATTTAATTTCCATTCAAAAGCTATAAAAAACTTTAAAACATTAATCACAACTCAGAACATAAAATGATAAATGGTAACTAATAAAGGATAAAAAAACATAAAATATTAAATTTATTTTTCTCGGAAAAAATATTAAAAAAATCAAGAGAATGTTGGATCGGATTGGATCCTGACCCTACAGTTTTATGATTCTACCTACGATCCTACCCCCAAATACGATCCATATATGATCTAGCTCGATTTTCATACCTGTAATCGTAGGATCGTATGATCAAAATCGCGATTTTAACAACCTTGATTCACATACTTTTTACCATATCTAGACATTTTCCCACCCATCCTATGTTTCTTGTTCAAATCCCTCTCAACTAAAGTAATCATTAGATCTTCTAATTAAAGATCTTTTAAAAAATTTCACTCCTTTATAGTTCAACACCTTTTCAAAATTTCGGTTTTTCTTTTCACATAATCCAACAAGTTTTATGTTGATGAAAAAAAAGTCGAGATTCATAATTTTCAGCTTTTTGGAGTGTATTTGCCTTTCATGTGGTTGAACCATTTAGGACACCATTTATTTAAAAAAACAAACAAACAAACAAAAATATCTTGATTTTTCTGTTCATTGCATGTAGAAATTATTAGTTGGTTCGGCCACCTCTCCCCCCCCCCCCCCCCCCCACCCCCAGCCTCTCTTTCAATCCGCCCCTTCTGTTTGTTATTTTTAAAAATCAGATATCATTTGTTTAAATAAAAAATAATCTGATATTATTTTTCAATATTTTGTGCCATTTATTATGTAATAAGACCTACTCCTAAATCCAATTTATAGCAAAAAATAGTTTGGAAATTGAGTAATCTAACTCTTACAAACGACACTTTTGAAAAAAGTGACCGTTTTTTAAAAATAACCACATTCTTCGGAACGCATTGTTCCGGAGAGGTCTCTGAAATTCCGGACCATGGTTCCGGAATACATTAGACTTTTTTTTATATAAAATGTAATACATGGTTCCGGAATACATTTGTAATACATGGTTCCAGAGTAAAATGCATAAGTTTTGCTTTCATAAAATGTATAACTTTTCATTTTATAAAACATAAAATGCAACCAAAATGAACAAACAACTAATAAATACATAAAGTAAATAAAGGATGTATGTGTAGGTCATATTACAAATACGATGTTCAAAATATCTTTGTCCTTGTACCCCAAAATATTTCGGCTAGTTGTTTTCTATAACCCGTACCACATGGACCGATGGTTTTACCCTCTATAGAAATCAAGTTTCCGGTGATCAACGCCTCTAGGAACCAACAAAAAAAATACCCCACAATCCCCACTGTTGTCAATCTGTTGTGGTATGTTTGGGGCCTTTTTTAGGGTCATCTTGAAGCTCTCAGGTGGGATTGAATCAGTTGGTTCGGTACCCCAGTAGTTGACTCACACTAACAGTATGGATGCAGTCACTCATACCTATGAACCAATCCTCGTTTTTCGAATAATAGCGCCCTTTTAATGACTATCATATATAGTCATTTGGAATATATTCAAATCCAAAGCACCCAGAAACCAATGAGCATGTGGTATGTTGATTAGAATGTAAAGCTACAAAAAAAAGGTTAGAAATAATTAGTTAGTATATAAATACTCAGGTAATGTAATCCAAACAAAGTTATACCATATCGTACTCTGCCTAAGTTGGATAAACGGATCCCTCATCCATGTTACTCTAGTCAAATGTATCAGTGTTTAAAGATGATGATATAACCGTCCACTGAGCATCATACGATGTACTCTCTGCTAGATTAGTGTGTAAGTCTGTAACTATATTTGGTATATACTTGACCCGGTTGTGCACGATCCTTTTGGGTTGCCTTCACCGCAGCAACTTGACAAGGTAATTTGAGGAGAGAGAGAGGATATTATGGTTTATTAATATATTATAAGAATAATATATTAAAGGAGAAATTATATTTATTTAATTAGTATTGGTCATAAATTAAATAGAAATTATTTTTGTGACTACAAGAGATTAATTAAATAAAGGGGTGTAAACTGTCAAATGTGTGATAGTTGAGTTTTGGGCTGGGAAACCTAATGAACTTAGGGGGAACGAAATTATGATGAAATATCATCATATTTTCGTCCAAGGTCCTTATTCCAGAAGGTTCCTTGGGTTGCTTGGTGGCTAAGTTATCCATTAGGATTTAGATTGAAACCCTAGCAACTTTCACTATAAATAAGACCCCAAGGCTTCAATTTTTGCCCACTTGCTTCCAAGGGAAACCCTAGGGCCGAAAATTAGCATCCTCACTCCTCTCTAAAAGTTTCCTTCTTTCTTGTGGTGTTTGTGATCCACTAGAGGAGTTACAATTGTAACTCTAACCTCAAGAGAAGAAGATTCAAGCCACTATTTGAAGAGGTAAACATCTAGACTGATGTAATTAGCTAATTTCAAAATTATATATGCTAGATTAGGGTTTTCAAGTATTGGAATCATTGCATGTACAATAGAGAAACCTAGATCCAAGCATTAGGGTTTGTATGAGCACATAGGATTTTTCTTATGCATAAAACCCATCAGTGGTATCAGAGCCTTGATTGGTTTCAATTGTATGTGATGCTATGATTGATTATATGTTGAAAAACATTTTCTTGCCTTCTGTTCGAACTGACTCGGCGAGTCACTTCATGGACTCGACGAGTCAACCCAACTCGGCGAGTCCAGTTAGTGACTCGGCGAGTCGGAGCGTCAGACAGAGGGATTTTCGGATTTTCTTGCTGTTTTGATGAAGAATAATTGCCTTATATGTATTTAACTTATAAGATTTGAATTTTATTGTTATTTTAAGATTATCCTTGCCAAAACACAAGATAATTACCAATTTATTAGATAATAAATTCCTTATATGATTAAAATTGATTATTTGTATTAATTGGGTAACTTATCTTGCAAGAAATTGGATTAGGTCAAATATAGATAATAACTAAATTAATTGTTTGATTTATATTATTTGTTATTTGATCCTTTGTGTTTTGAAAAGTTCAAAACTTTCCCTCAAGTTTTGAAATTTAAATTCTTTGATTAAAAGTTTAATTACTGAAAAGTTTTAAATTTCAACCCTTAGATTTTTACAAGTTTAAAATCAACCTTATACTTTGATTATTATAAGATATATATATATATATATATATATATATATATATATATATATATATATATATATATATATATATATATATATATATATATATAAGAATAAGCTAGTCTTATCGCTGGTAGTCCTCATTCACGGAACCGATCTATAAGGTGGGTATAAGGTTGCTGCCTATAAAATGATGCTTAATGGGTGTACACTCACACCCACCGCTTGCTTGATTGGTAGAAGGTCGCCAGCCGAACGGATATGATAGGATACTTAATACCTCATTATAAGTATAATGAATATTTCAAAGTAACTAACATGTTTTTACAAATTCCCAATCTTATTTACTTAGGGTAAAATGTGAAAATGCTGCTATTCCATGGAATTACACTTTATACCCTTGTCGAACGTTAGTGGAGCGTGCGTGGTTAACCGGCACACTAACTTGGGATTGACATTGGTGGAAAAGGGTGGCTCGATGTTTGTCATAGATCAATGGAGCGTGTGTGGCTAACTGGCACATTGATTAGGTGATAGAGACATTAAGTGCACCATGTTGATTCGCGCAGTTATTCACAACTTGTTTGCGATCCTCGGTATCCCAGTCGCAAATTTGAAGTTCATATCGAGATTTAAACATGCCATTGAAAAGTTCAATGAATCTCAAAGATCTAGGAGTTTTCAAATACGTTTAAAACTTAATCTCTTTTTCGTTTTTCATGGTGAAAATTAGTGAATCGTCATTCACTTACCTTCAAATTATTTACTTTTAGAATACGACATCCCTTTCTAAGTTGTAAATAATGGTGTTGGATCCTAGCCCTAATTTCTCATTTGGGTGTTTAATTGGGGATTCAATTCTAGTCAAACTTTATTCCTTTCTATTTTCAGATGTCTAACACAAATGCAAACAACGTTGCTCCTGGTTCATTCTCGCTAATGAGCCTATGTCAAAAGGTGACATTTGATGGATCGAATTTCAACGAATGGATGAGATACATTCACATGATTGCTCGTTACGAGGAAAAAGAATATGTCCTCGATGAGAAGCTTGAAAATATCAATCTAGAAGTCACTACTCACGAAGATTTGGCCGTCTTTGAGGTCCACGAGCGTGATGCAACGAAAGTTCATTGCATTATGCTGGCCACTATGAATCTTGAACTCTAAAAGTCCTATGAGGACATGTATCCATATGAAATACATCAAGATTTGATGGAGAGGTACCACCAAAGCGCAAGGCAAAAGTGCTATGAGATCATCACCAACATGATCACCGCTAAGATGGGGAGTGGAGAGTCCCTAGCCTCGCATTTGCAGAAAATGCAGATGTATGTTGATCGTCTTCGCAAGTTAAGTGTTAACTTTGGGGAAGATTTGGCTATCGACATCATTCTCCACTGCTTGCCCTCGTGCTACAATCAATTTAGGATGACCTACCATATGAATAAAGAAGAGGTCACCTTGAGAAAACTCCAAGGGCTCCTGAGGACTGCTGAGAGCAACCTCAAGGACAAATCTGTTGCATCATCATCTACTGTGGCTGCTCCTGTGTTGGCAGTTGGTCAACGAAAGGGTAAGAAGAGGAAGGCTCTAAGTAAGAGCCACCAAAAGGGTAAGCCCCATGATGGTTCCTATTCTAATGGAACCAAATTTGGTTCAGTCAAACCCTCTTCCGACCTCAAAGAAACAGAGTGCTACTACTGCCACGAAAAGGGCCATTAGAAACGAAGTTGCCATAAGTATCTGCAAGACATAAACGATGGGAAGATAAAGCCCACCTTTGCAGGTATGTATTCTATTAAATCTAACAATTCATCATTTTCTACTTCATGGGTTCTTGATACAGGATGTGGTTTCCATATTTGTTCTGATTTGTAGGGCCTAAGAAGAAGTAGGGAGGTGGAACATGGGAAGATAAACTTGATTATGGAAAATAGAAGATCATTGCCTGTGACCAGAGTCGGAGTTTATTCTTTAGTGTTGAGTAATGGATTAGGGTTAGATTTAAATAATTGTTGTTATTCGCTAGATATGGCAAGGAACATCATCTCATTTCATAGATTGTTTAGACAAGGTTTCAGATACTCATTTGATAATAATAATGGTTCTATTAATGTTTATTTGAATGGTGTCTTTTATTTCAATGCATTACCTTGTAATGGGATTTACGAATCTGTGTTAATTGTTGATAATTTAGGAAATGATGTGTTGAATATTGATTCATCTAATAGTCTAGACAAAGCATGCTTGTGGCATTGTCGCCTTGACCATGTCAACAAGAAACGCATAGCCCAACTCCAAAAGGATGGAGTGGTGGAGTAATTCGACCTTAACGACGATGATGTGTGTGAATCTTGTTTACTTGGGAAGGTAACCAAGTCACCCTTTACTGGCACTTGTGAAAGGGGTGAGGGTCTATTGGATCTCTTACACACTGATGTGTCTGGGCCCTTTAAATCCACCATAAGGGATGCTTTCCGCTTCTACGTGACTTTTACGGATGATTATAGCAGATATAAATATATCTATTTAATCAAGCATAAGTCAGAAACCTTTGAAAAGTTCAAAGAGTTTAAGAATGAAGTGAAGAATCAGCTTGGCAGGAAAATCAAGATGCTTCGATCAGACCGAGGAGGATAGTACCTATGTCTTGAGTTTCACGAATATCTAAATGAATGAAGAATTGTTTCGCAATTAATGCCTCCGAGAATGCCACAATTGAATGGTGTGGCTGAGAGACGTAATCGAACCTTGTTGGACATGGTTCGTTCGATGATGAGTCGAGCTTCGTTACCAATAGCTTTCTGGGGGTATGCCTTAAAGACTGACGCCCATATCCTTAACTTAGTTCCCACCAAGAAGGTTACCAAGACATCTCACGAGATGTGGACTGGGAAAGCTCCCTCGTTGGCACATATCAAGGTTTAGGTTTGCGAGGCTTTCATAAGACGAGAGATTCATGACAAGCTCGAGCCTCGTAGTGAGAAGTATTATTTCATCGGCTACCCACAAAAGTCTTTTGGCTATCTTTTCTATAGACCGAGTGACAATGTTGTCTTCGTTGATAGAAGAGGAGTTTTCCGTGAAAGGGAACTGATAAGTCAAGAGGACAGTGGGAGGCAAATTGATCTTGAAAATATTCAAGAGCAAAGCAATGAAGGAACCTCTAACAATGGCAAAGGGGAGGGCCCAACTTGATCGTACCACATCCGCTCATGTTTTCCATAGTATGTGATTTTGGGATTTGTACTATGATATTATTTCACTATGATACACTTTTGGTTGTTTTGGTATAATTACTAGATGTTTTGGATTGAATTAAAAATAGAAATTTTATTTGAAATTTTTAGGATGTTACAATATTATTTTAATACTCATAAAAATATACCTAATTAACGTGCCAGTAGCAATAACCTTAGTTCTTGAAGGAAATCCTTCCCATTTGTCTTTCCCGGATCACGAATATGTACATTCCCTATGGTGAACACATATAAATTTTAAACTTTTTTTGTCTCTTTCATCACTTAAGTTTACATGTTTGGTGGAGCGTGGAATCTAGAAGATGAAGACCAGAAGGAAAATCAAAGATAAGTTTTGGAAAATTTCTTAAACGTTTAAAGCAGATATCAAAATAGCTTTTCCATAATCAATAACTAGGCCATTCTTGGCTTGTCATTGCCAATCTTTTTCTTTCACCAAAGATATGATGTTTCCTCCATTAAAAGCAGATATCAAAACAGCTTCTCCATAATCAATAACTAGGTCATTCCTGGCTTGTCATTGCCAATCTTTTTCTTTCACCAAAGATATGATGTTTTCTCCATTAATCTCAAATGCCCATTTGCATATTCAATAAAATGTACCTACAAAGTTCATTATTTTTTTTAACCAAATAATTAATCATATGAACATGAATGATAGGATTAGCGTGGTAGTGAGAAGAGGGTGATTCTTGTATGTGGCAAAATCTCCAAATCTACAAGATTGAGATTAGTGGTGCTCCTCTTATGTGTGTTAGGGTTTCAAAGCTCAACTTTTTTAGACACAAAGGACAAATCGAGCAAAGAATGAATCAAAAATCAAACATGGATTGTTCTCAACCTCCTATCGTTGTTCATCCTCAATCCATCATTGCTTATTCCGCATTCCTAACGGAAAACTGAGGATTGAATTAGCGAAAACGAATGCGGCTAAAACCCTTTATTCATTATCGGATCATCCGTCATCAAGCTGTCGATTCCTCCGATGCATAAACAAAGCAAAAGCGTAAGACAAAAATTCAAGGATGGCATACTACACACAACAAAAGGGATTTCGAGATTTGTGTGTGTAAAACGAAAAGAATTGGTTTCTTGCAAATACAAATGAGAAAAATTTAGGAGACGGCAGGAAGTGGGAAGTATGTGAAAGAGATGGATTGGAGGAGAATAGTCATAATACTAAACCCACTCCGGCTCCAAACCACTTGGTATTGAAACCAGCTCTAATCCAAACACTATTCATAAATCATGACGGAAACTAATATGCATAATAATACAATAAAAATTTCGTAAAGAATTAATACAAAGATTAGTGGGAAAAAAAAAAAAAAAAATGCTGGACTATCGATGCATTTGACTAATTTAACATACTAATTTTAACGGAAAAAAATAAAATAAATAAATAATGGTCGGTCCGACCCAATTTAAAAATACTAGGCCAATACCGAGCCGGTATTAACCCAGTTAAATCCAAAAATGACTGGATAAAGCCCGAACCTTTTCTATATAAAATGTGTCGTCTAAAAAGCCCGACGACCATGTTTTGACATTAGGCAAAATATCCTGGAAAAATCCCTATCTTGTCTATTACTCTATTTCAAGATGAAAAGTCCCAAAAGCCCAATCTTATTGTGTAGCTTTATTAGGGGTTTTTCATCCCATCGGATACAATTTTCTTACATCCTTTGAAGGCTTCAACGCACATGCTGGACTTGAAAGACCAATTTTGATGCATCCTTCTGTTTATGTTTCAAAAAAAATTGGTATGTTACCTAATTTGGTGAAAATAAAATCTTTTCAGCGATATGATGTTTTCTTTTTGCGAAATAAATAATATCTGGGAAAAACATTCACAATATGGTGTTAGAAAAAGTAATTTAACAAATTAATTAATTAACTAAATTTTTTCCTAAGATATATGCCAGAAAATTTAATTTCATAAATTAACAAATTTTTTCTTTTTTTGAAAAATTGTCAGGTATGATCTTCCAATATTTTTGATCTTCCAATATTTTTAATCAATTCGGAGATGATCTCTATGATTAATGTCTTGTACATACATATCTAGAGAGTAAATATTTTATTAGAGGTGGCAATGGATCGACCTGTGTTGGGTTCGGGTTCAATCTATTTAATAATTGGATTTAAAATTTCAACTCAACTCGACCTGTTTATTTAAACGGGTTGATATTTCCAACACAACCCAATCCAACCTTTTAGATAAATGAGTTGTTACTGGGTTGACTTGTGTATGTAGTTCCCGACCAAACCTATTAAATAAAAGGGTTAAACTTGGGTTAACCCATTTAAAATCAATTAAATATATTATATAATTAAATATTATACCACTTAAATTATAAAACAAAGAAAAAACTTCATAATTATGACAAAAAGCACAATCATGATTCATAAGTACAAACAAATTGTTCAAATAACATTAAAATTGTTAAGTTTCACAGTGATTTTGAAGAGGGATCAATATTATCGACGCTAAAAAAATTATGGGAATTAAGATTTAATTTTATTAAACATAGATAATAATAATAATGTAACATAATAATTTACAAATTAATACTTTTATTAATACGTGATGATATTCAAATAATATTAAATTAAGGGGCTGTTTGTTTTTTTTTTGTGAAGAGCTGCGCAACCACTTTTGTCTGCGCCGCGCAGACAACGCGCAGACATATGGCCTCGCAGAGTGTTTGTTTTTTGGAAGTACGCAGACCAAAAAACGTCTGCGCGAGGTCTTCCTGGCGCAGACATGAGCCACTATCTTCAAAGGTCTCCAGACCTCATTTTAACCAAAAAAAAAGAAAAAAAAAGACCACCCGTTTTTTTTTCTTTCTCTTTTTACTGAAAATGCATTTTTAATCGTTATGACATGAAATTAAGTTTGAAAAATTAATTTATTTCAATAGCTGCAGACGTTAAAAACAAACAGTCTTCTTATTGCAGACTGCAGACATTTGGTCCACCTCTTCTGCCGCAGAGGCTTGCAGATGTGCTCCGCAGAATGCAGACATTTTGGATTCAAAAAAACAAACAACACCTAAGTGTGTGTGTGTGTATATATATATATATATATATATATATATATATATATATATATATATATATATATATATATATATATATATATATATATATATATATATATAAGTTAAATGGGTTGACGGGTTGAAAATGAGTTGATAATTTTTCACCCAACCCAAGCTATTTAATTAAATGTGTTAAACAGGTTAACTCATTTAAGTTAAATAGGTTGAAAATCTCAACCTAACCCGTTAATTTTGGGCTGGGTTCGGGTTAGATTGGCGGGTTTGATCGATTTTTGTTACCTCTATACTTTATCTAAATATAAGACATTTATTATAAATTATTAAATTTAAAAAAAAAAAATCAGATTAATACTTTTATAAGATAGTAGCCCGCAAACATTTCAATATGTACAACATATAAGATACAATTTAATATTATAATCAATAATAATGTTTACTTAAT
The DNA here is from genome assembly GCF_052625555.1 of Lactuca saligna. Lineage (NCBI taxonomy): Eukaryota > Viridiplantae > Streptophyta > Magnoliopsida > Asterales > Asteraceae > Lactuca > Lactuca saligna. Next base: position 56,192,532 of record NC_136425.1, read on the forward strand.
AATCGTTTCGCTAGCGTCCATAATTTTAAATGGATGAGTAAATAAATAATGGGGGTGGACAAGGAAGATGTTGGGGGTCAGTTGTGGGACGAAAATAATATTAACAATTTTGATACCAACAAAATACAATATAAATCAGAATATGGGAATGGGAGCGTCCATCCACTCTGCACTACATTTGTTATTTATTTTATTTAAATTTTAATTGGAAATATAAAGATATTAAGATCTTAATGGCTTAAAATATACTAAAAAGGACTACTTGGTAAGCTTTTAAATAAAATATTTAAGATGTAGCATTTCAACGATTATATATTAGGAGTTAGCTTCTGAATAAGACCATTAAGAGCAACATTTTAACGATTATATATAAAGAGTGTTTTTTTTTTCTTTTTTTTTTTTTTCTTTTTTTTTTTTTTTTAATTACGTCAAAGCTACACCTTTCATCCAAAAAACGTCTCCAAGTATACGTAGAAATTTTGATTTATTTAATTTATTTAACATTTATAATATATTTATGTTTGTTAATGGAATAATTTAATATTTGTATATATTTATCAATATAATTATATATGAGTGTGTGTTTATCTAAAAATAAGGTTAAAATGATAACTTATTCTCTTTCAATCCATCCATTTACCAATCTTTGCAATTAAGATGGAATCACTCATGTTTGTGAATTATTGACGTTAATTTATTATTGTCTCTTAATTCTTGCTGAAAGTAAAACTATAAAGATAAAATATTACTACAACTATGATTATTGTACCATACTACTGATGTAATTTGATCATATCCAGGTAAAAGTAAGCAAAAACCGAATTGATAAAAGAAAAACCGCAAAAAAACGCAACCGAAAAACTGAAATCGACGCAAAAACCGATTGTGCAGATTTTTTTTTTTTTTTTGAAAAAACGAATTTATTGGGGCGATGTGGTTTTTATCTAGAAATCGGACCATTAAAAACGAACTCTACCGCAAACTTATTAACAATAAATTAAATTACTAATTTATATTATACAATTTTACATATTATTTAAAAAAACTAATAAATTCTAATTTATACATATACTATATATTGAACTTGACCGGAATTAGTATTTATATATTAGGTTTAATATATGAGTTTGTCACTTTATATTTGTGACTTAATGATTATGTGTAAAGTTTAAACACTATGTGGACTACAACTTGCAAGCTTAGAACTTTTAAGCACAAATTGAATAAAAAATATGCTTGGGAATATGGACTGCAAATGAAGTAATCAAGTAAACAACATAAAAAGCTCAAAGTTACATTTTCTAAATGTAAGGAAACGAAATGATAATATGTCATATAATCATAAATCTTCACATAAACATCACGGTTAAAAAAATCATACCGGTTAATAGGGCTGTGCAAAAAACCGCACAAACGGTCCGCACCGCACCGCACCGCATAATGCGGTTTAGAATTTTTCGGTGCGGTTTGCGGTTCATCATTTTATCAAACCGCACTATGCGGTGTGGTTTGCGGTTTGTATTTATAAAACTGCGGTTCAAACCGCACCGCACCGCATGTTATATATATATATATATATATATATATATATTTCTTTATTTTGTTATAACTTCAAATCACGATTTAGAAATGATGTATATAAATATATTTCTTACAATAACCAAATATCTATAACGTAACATTAAATCACTATTAGATCAAGATCTCATGGTTTACAAGAATATATCAATTATAACGGCAATATAAAGCAATAACAATGATACTTACAAAACTATAGTAACATGAGTCACAATTTATTGAAAACGATTTAACTCGAAAATTGTATTTGTTTTTATAAAATGAAAGCAATCATTTTTTTAACCCGACTAGGTTTTTGGTTTTTTGATAGATTTAATGTTTAACAACTTATCAAACCGCACAAACCGCAACTAAACCGCATAAACCGCCCGCATCAAACCGCACCGCATCATGCGGTTTTGAACATCTGTGGTGCGGTTTGCGGTTTCTAAAATATTCAAACCGCATATGCGGTGCGGTTTGCGGTTTTGACTCGAAACCGCACCAAACTGCACCGCGCACACCCCTACCGGTTAACATAAAAAACCGCACCATATGTATGACACGGTTTAAAACTGACACCAAACCGAACCGCACTAAAAAACCGAAAAACCGAACCATTGAAAAACCGCACCCAACGGTTTCTAGAATTCAAAAACCGCATCGTGTAGTTTGCCATTCGGTTTGGTCCTAAAACCGCACCATGTTCACCCCTATTGACAAATAACATATGTTTATTTACCTTCTTAATAAAAGACTTTTTTTTGTCCATATGACTCTTCTACATTCATTTTCATATAGGACGTGTTTGGCAAAACTAGTTGGTAGCGGATAACAGGTAGCTGGTAACGTTTGATTTTGGAGCGTTTTGTTGAAAGTTACTCCATGTAGCTTTTGATTTTAGAGCGTTTTGTATAGGTTAAAAGTTAAACGCTCATATCACCGAACGAGATTTCTTCTTTTTTACTAACGTTTTATTAAAAGCTAGAAGGCAGAAGCTTTCAAACGCCGCGTACCAAACACGCCCATAATCATTTTCACATAAAAGTTCATTTATCGGAATACCCTTAATACATTTAACTCAATAAAAGTTAACTTACGACTATATCCTTACCTCTCAAAAATAAGTTTGGTTTTAATTTCAAAGTTAACTTTCAAAACCCATCGCCCATCTTAACTGCAACCATAAAATCAAGGATTCCAGCAATTTAAATTTTATGTTATTCTTGGTTAGTAGTTATAGATAATTTTTGTATTTAAGTAATTCCAATCTTAATCCCTTAATTAACGATTGATTCTATCCCAAAATAACAGGAAACATATTTGACTTCAACTAGATAGCAAATGAAGTGTGATCTAGTCATTATTGTCATTCTGCCCATCGATTGATTATGAAAAAACAGAAATTATGTCTCCAACATCGATACTCCACCTTGCTTGTGGTCTCTCCATTTAGGTATGTTGATTTAGGCTTTACTCTTCTTCTTTTCTGCTTAGACATTTCTGGTGCGTCTATCTAGCTTTTTCTTTAAGCATCTTCTTATGGAAATTTACTTTTTCATTAAAAGGTTATCAGAGATGATGAAGATATCGGTTTGAAGCTTTAAGTTTTACTTTTCTCATCTAAAGTTTATCTCGATTTAGGAATCTATGCTGAATATGATGAAGATATCGTTTGAATATTAATGGGGTTTGATAAGATAATCATTGATTATATGGTTTGACATCTTTTTTCGATTTTCTTTGGTGCAAGATTCTTGATGTACATATTATCAAGTCTAATGTGTATGTGGTAGAGAAACCCAAAATCTCACTTTTATAGGTATGAACTTCTTACCTGCCATCTTTATTATTATTGGCTGATTATTTTGAAGTCAAGATGCTATTGTTGGATCTTACGAATTTTTCACTTAATGTGAGTCTTTCAATTAAAAATCTTTGAAATCTGCACATCTAATAATCATATTCATTATTTTTTTATAGTTAATCTTACAATCTTACATAATGTTTATAAATTGTAATGTTCTATTTTTGCAGATTTAATCTGTAGTCGGTACAAGTTTAATTATTTGGATTCGCTTTTTTGAAGCATATATATCTTTTACACATGTATGAGGGCTTGGCGACCATATAGGGGTAGAAATCCATTAAACTAAAAAGATGATACTATAGGCATAAGCATTTATTTATCATTTACTAGTGTATAATCTATAGGAACTATGGTTATAAAATTAATTGAACTTTCATAAATAAATACTTCAAATTATTAACCAATTATTTTATATAAATTATTAATTAAGAGATATTTTTTAAGTTATATAAAACTATAATAGTTGATTTAAATAAGTAAATGTGTAACATCTGATTCCTGGTATGCCTATTATTCAAGTATTTTGTGTTTTTCTCTGGGACTCGACGAGTTGGAGGCCCAACTTGTCGAGTAGAGTCATGACCCGCGGACAGTTTAAGTAACCTACTCAAAGAGTTGGGCGACTGACTCGGCGTGTAGGTATTGGTTGAGTGAAACCCTAAATCTGAGGGTTTGCACCCTATTTAAACACCTTATCTCAGCCTTCATTGCCCTTATCACTCCCAAAAAGTTGTGTATCGTAACCCTAGCCATTTGTTAGTGTTCTAATGCCATTTTGGTGCATTTAGTGGTTTGTGAAGCTTGAAGAAGAAGAAAGAAGCTTGAGAGTTCGAGTTGGGGCTTAGAGATTCAAAGATCTAGTTCCATTTTCAGCAATATCAAGATAAAATGCCCCTGTTTTGGTCTTCTATGTGTTTATTCATCTTTAGACTTGGATTTTGGTCACATTTAGGGCTTTCCAAACCATATTCGGATTCGTGGAGTGTTATTTGGGGTCTTGACTTTAGATCTGAGTCATTGGAAGGGTCTCATGGCATAAAGGTGCCAAATTTATGGCCATGAGAGCCCCATGCATCTTGTAGAGCAGCTTTTATGGCTTTTTGAGCCAAAGCCCCCATGCATGTGCACCAAGTTTGGAGCTTTACGTATGAAATGGACATTATGGGGCAAAATCTATGGTTTTGAGGTGTTAAGGCTCATCTAAATCGACTGTATAGTGTTGGTTAAGGATGCACTCGCCGAGGTGTTCTTAGGACTCGGCGAGTCGCGGTGTAATGACCACAAAATCCTTTCTGTGGACGGACCAGTTGTTAGGGAGGAAAGTCCCGTATATGTTTAGACACAAAAAGGGACCTGGGAATCATGAGACTCGAAAAGTGTATGAGCAGACTTGGCGAGTCCAAGGCAATCTCCCAATCCTTGAAGATGAACTCGACGAGTTGTTCATACAATTCGGCGAGTCGTAAACTGGACTCGTTCTTATGAGGGAGATGAACTCGCCGAGTTCAAGGAACAAATCGGCAAGTCGGATGAAGATGGTCTCGATGGTTTGAATGAAGGAGAACTCGATGAGTTCTTGCTAGACTCGACGAGTGGAGTCGATGTTGGATCAGGTTAGTGGAGTATGGACTCGACGAGTTGGTAGACCAAATCGACGAGTCAGGTCAACTAGGTGTTGACTTAGACCAATGTTGACTCTGTCTGGTTTTGGTATTGACCCTGGTTAGGGTTGTATGTTCGGCTTGATGACTTGAAGGTTTTCGTGTAGGGATTGAGGAGTCGAGGAGAGCCGACCTTCACGCTGAGGATAGTTCAGACACTACACGACGTCGAGGTGAGTTACCTTCTAATAGGAGTGGGTCTAAGGCACTAAGGCCGGCCCACTAGTAATTGTTAGTTGGGATGGTTATCTTTGTGATAACTATCTTGTCTGATTGTTGGATATATGAGTTTTCTAGACTACTAGATATGTGAGTATGCTAGTTTTCTAATTGCCATGTCATATGAGATAGTATCAGTAAAAGGGGACTAGTCCCCGATTCGGTCGTTAGGACCAATGGGTAGGTCGGACACCCCAGATATGTCTGACAACATGATTATGATATGATATTATGTGTTACTAGTAGGGGTGAAATAGTCTCCGTGTTCGGTTGAGATAGACCGGAGGGTAGGTTAGCACCCCAGAATAGCTCGACATGGGTAGGTCAGCACCCCAGAATGGCTTGACATGGTTAGGTCAGCAACCCAGAATGGATTGACATGGGTTGGTCAACACCCCATAATGGCTTGACATGGGTAGGACGGGTGCCCCAGAATTGCCCGGTAGTATGTATGCTATGTGATTATATGGTATGTGGTATGATGGAAGAACTCACTAAGCTTTGTGCTTACAGTTTTAGTTTTGGTTTCAGGTACCTCTTCGTCCAACGGAAAGGAGTTGGCGGTGTAGCAGCGCATCACACACACGCACTTATGATTTCCGCTTAGAGTTTTCTAGGATGGTACTTTGATATTTTGTTATTTCAAATGATTTCGTTTTGAAACACGATATTATGGTTTTATGTATTGACATGATTTTGGCAATGTTTTGATGAACCATTTTATAAATCACCTAATCAAATGTGAATTTTTGGCCTCGGATTTTGGGATGTTACAAGTTGGTATCAAAGCCCTATGTTAAGGGATTCGAACAAACCCTCGGGGGTGTCTGGACTCAAACTGAGGGACTAAAAGATTTTTAAAATAAAACAATTTCTAAAATTTGAAGTTAAAGAAATTTGAGAAAGGTCAAGGTGTGTGATGCATGCGACCAAGTAAGTTTTCCCCAAGATACCCATACTTGTTATGTTATTTTTATGTTTTATGATTATGAGAACTGCATGCTAGATTAGGGCTAAGGATCTAGGAGGATGCCTTGTATGCCTGATATATGATTCTGAGAACTGCATGCTAGAGTATGGCTAAGGATCTAGGAGGATGCCTTGAATGCCTGTTGTATGAGTTGTATGCTAGGGCCATTTAGATAATAGTAGGATAACCTGATTAGGTTATGTCTGATGTGGTTACTCAATACACGAATGTTGCTTGCTTTGTGCTTAAGGGGTCCTAGCTAACTTGAACTAACTAGTAAGCGGATACGTAATGGTATTCGCTAGTTAGTTAGGGAAGGGAAGTAAGGACTCATAGTGCAGTTGATGGCGGAGAGTAGGTCGGAGGGTACCCTAGGAAAGCCTAGGACGAGATTAGTGGGAAAGGGTATCAGTAAAGGGGCTTGGTGAAGTTAAATCAATCCTTAAGGAAAGTACATATAGATGTGGAAGGTAGTATGGGCCTGTACTACTGTAAGCAGAGGATCCATACTCGAGTCAAGGATGGTCGAGATGGAACCAGGGGACATGGAGAGTGTGTAAGACCTCTCGAGAGCATGTATAATCCTGATGTTTATGTGTTTATTTTCAGTATGGCGATCACACGACATGGAGCGGGAGGTTCAGGATCAGGATCAGGATGAGGCTCTGGTGTAGGACCCGAGTAGGTTGATGATGAGCTATGCGAGTTCATCGTGTCTGAAATCACGAGAGGTATCCTTGATTTGACCCCGGTTATTTTCGGGTCGATCAAGGAAGGGATTGTTGAGCTGATGGTGGATCGCCTTCGAGCATTTAGGAGTGACTTGGTGTCCAGCCAATCGGGTACGCACACACTGTCCTTTAAGGGCTTCAGAGGGAGTGGTGCGCCGGATTTTCACGGGGTGAAGGACCCCATTGCTGCTAGGAGATGGATTGTAGACATAGAGTCTGCGCAGTTGACGAGCTTCTGCCCGGAAGGGTCGAAGGTCCGCTTTGTTGCGAGGTGTATGAGGGATAGAGCTAAAGACTGGTGGGAATCGGTTGGTGACTCATTGGGAGGCCGAACCGTCGAGGCTATGACGTGGTCAGATTTCATGACCAGATTCAGGGCTGAGTTTGTGTCGGCTGTAAAGCTTTAGTAGTTGGCCAGGGAGTTTTTGGATATGAGGCAGACGATTGAGACAGTGGTGGAGATCACCGCCAAGTTCAGGGAGAGGGCCATGTTGGTACCCCAATACGTGGGGGTGAGGGGATGATGAAGACCCGCTACAATGATATGTTGTGGGCTGATATTCGGGAGCATGTCAGCTACTCAGCTTGCCCGACCCTAGAGTCCATGATTGCTAGGGCGCGGCAGAGGGAGCTCTATTTGGAGCACGTTATGAAGAGGAAAGCAAAGACTGAGCAGGTAACAAGGATTTCAGGGAAGAAACCCAAGGGATCCGACGTCAGGTCGAAGGGCCAGCCGGGCCAGAGCCGCTGCAGGAAATGCGGCAGGCTGCATGAGGGAGTTTGTAGATCGGGATCATCGGGCTACTATAAGTGCCGCAAGATGGGGAACTTTGACAGGGATCGTACTGCCCATGCCCCCTCAGTGCGAATGTCAGATCTGATTTGCTTCCATTGCAATCAGAGGGTCCATAAGAAGGCCAATTGCCCTAGATTGACACCAGCGACAGCAACAGCGCCAACATCGACGTCGACCCCAGCGTTAGCATGGGTTACAGATGGCCGGAAGGCCAAGGTAGAGGATCCAGTGGTGCGGAGCCAAGCATTTCAGTTGACTGCCGAGGAGGCACGTGCTGCACCCGATGTGGTGACAGGTACGATTTCTTTCTTATACTTTTATGATATGTCATTGTGATTTTGATACGTTATGTATGTGCTCTATTTAGGATTGTTCCATGTGAATGGTATCCCAGTTCAGGTATTGTTTGATTCGAGTGCTACCCGATCTTTTAGTAAGAAGTTTCCTAAGTCTTCAGGCATGATGGATTGCCCTCTAGAGGTCGAGATTGCGGACGACCAGTCGGTGCGAGCATTAGAGGTCTACCGAGATTGTGTTTTAAGGATATTCGAGGAGCGTTACCTGGTAGACCTGGTTCCCATATCTTTGCGGGGGAACAAGGTTATTATTGGTATGGATTGGCTAAGCCCCAATGGGGCAGTAATTGATCGCACGCAGCAGTTGGTGTAGATCAGGACCCCAAGTGGGGGAGAGCTGGTGATTCAGGGCAAGAGGCCACATCGAGGACCAGCTTTGTGTTCAGCAGTGAGAGCTAGGCGCTACCTTCAGTAGGGTTGCATAGGATTTGTCACCTATGTTATGGATACTTGGGAGGAAGGTAAGGCGGCAGTGGGCGATGTGCCCATGGTACGAGAGTTTGTGGATGTATTCCCCGAGGAGTTGCCTGGGATAACTCCAAAGAGGCAGGTAGAGTTCAGGATCGACCTAGTCCCTGGTACGACTCTGATAGCCAAGGCACCGTATCGGTTGGCTCCTCCTTATATGTAGGAGTTGTCGACACAGCTGCAGGACCTGTTAGATAAAGGATTCATTAGACCGAGCAGTTCACCCTGGGGCGCCCCGATTCTATTTGTGAAAAAGAAGGAAGGGTCGCATCGGATGTGTATAGACTATCGGGAGCTGAATAAGTTAATGGTGAAGAATCGTTACCCACTTCCGAGGATCGATGACCACTTTGACTAGCTACAGGGAGCATCTTGGTTATCCAAGATCGATTTGCGTTCAGGGTATTATCAGATGAGGTTCAGAGAGGAGGATGTGTAGAAGACTGCTTTTCGGATGCGATATGGACACTATAAGTTCGTGGTGATGCATTTCGGGCTCACCAATGGTCCTTCCGCATTCATGGATCTCATGGACCTCATGAACCGCGTGTGCATACTGATGTTGGATCGGTCTGTGATAGTTTTCATCGATGACATCTTAGTTTATTCCAATACGCGAGAGCAGCATGAGGAGCACTTGCGAGAGGTTTTGGATACTTTGAGGAGGGAGAGCTTGTGTGCTAAGTTCTCCAAGTGTGAGTTCTGGTTGCGCGAGGTGCAGTTTCTTGGGCACTTTGTCAACAAGGATGGTATTTCAGTTGATCTGGCTAAGGTGGAGTCCGTGATGAGGTGGGAGGTTCTGAGGTCTCCATCTGAGATTCGAAGCTTCATGGGACTAGGAGGCTACTATCGGAGGTTCATTCAGGACTTCTCCAAGATAGCCATTCCCCTGAGCCAGTTGACAAGGAAAGTCGTGGTCTTTCGTTAGGGGCCTGAGTAGCAGGCCGCATTTGAGACGTTGAGGCAGAGATTGTGCGAGGCGCCAATCTTAGCCATGCCAAAGGGCATGGGGGACTTCGTGGTTACTGCGATGCATCCATCTCGGGTTTGGGTACGATATTGATGTAGAGGGGGCATGTTATAGCTTACGCTTCAAGGCAAATGAAGCCTCAGGAGGCGAATTACCCGACGCATGATTTGGAGTTGGGGGATGTTGTATTCGCCCTCAAGATTTGGCGCCATTACCTCTATGGGGTTCGTTGTACCATTTACAAAGACCACAAGAGCCTGAGGTATCTCATGGACCAGCCAAATCTGAATACGAGCCAACGTCGGTGGCTTGATGTGGTGAAGGATTATGATTGCGAGATCCTCTACCACCTAGGGAAGGCTAATGTCATGGCCAATGCACTTAGCCGCAAGGAAGCGCCGATTAGGGACATCTGTCTGAGAATGACAGTTGTGACTCCGCTGTTGAAGCAGATTCATGAGGCCCAGCAGGAGGCCATGAAGGAGGAACATCAGAAGAGTGAGAGATTTGTGGGTCAGGTTTCCTCCTTCGACTATGATAGCTGGGGATTGTTGACTCTTCACCGTAGGGTGTGGGTCCCTTATCATGGGGGTGTACGCCAGGTATTGATGGAAGAGGCACACAAATCCATGTTCCTTATCCATCCCGGGGTGACGAAGATGTACAGGGATCTTCGTCTCGATTATTGGTGGCCCTGTATGAAGAGGGACATAGTTTGGTTTGTGGAAAGGTGCCTGATCTGCAGGAAGGTTAAGGTTGAGCGCCACAGACCTCACGGAAAACTCCAGCCGTTGGATATCCCACTGTGGAAATTGGAGGATATTACTATGGACTTCATTATGAAGCTTCCAAGGACCGCGCGAGGGGTGGATTCGATTTGGGTCATCGTAGATCGATTCGCCAAGAGCGCCCATTTTATTCCGATTCAGGAGAGTATTTCAGCCAAAAAGTTGGCCGACATCTACATCCAGGAGGTAGTGGCACAGCACGGGGTGCCAGTTGTAGTGATTTCAGAAAGGCACGTGCGGTTCACTTCCAGGTTCTGGAAGAATTTTCATGACGAGTTGGGAACTCGACTACATTTTAGCACCGCCTTTCACCCGCAGACGGATGGTCAGAGCGAGCGGGCCATCCAGACTCTGGAGGATATGCTATGGGCGTGTGTTTTAGACTTCTTAGGTAGTTGGGATACTACCTTCCATTGGTTGAGTTCTCCTATAACAATAGCTATCATGCGAGTATCGACCGTCCTCCCTTCGAGATGTTGTATGGGAGGAAGTGCAGGACCCCGATATGCTGGGGAGAGGTTGGGCAGAGAGTCATGGGGAGTACCAAAGTGGTACTCAAGACTACGGAGAAGATCGAGCAGGTTCGGAGTAGGCTTCAGACTGATCAGAGTTGGCAGAAAAGTTATGCCGACAGGCGGTGGTCAGACTTGGAGTTTTAGGTAGGGGATATGGTGCTCCGGAAGGTGTTGTCATGGAAGGCCGTCATACGGTTCAGGAAGTAAGGCAAGTTGGGCCCCATGTATATTGGACCCTTCAGGGTTACGACCTGGGTTGGCAGGGTAGCATATAGGTTGGATCTGCCATCCGAACTCAGTCATATTCATCGCACTTTTCACATCTCCCAGTTGCAGAACTATCTGTTAGACGATTTGGCAGTGGTGCTTCTAGAGCATATTCAGGTTGATGACAGCCTGAGCTACATCGAGCGGCCAATGGAAATCCTTGATAGGAAGTCAAAGGATTTGAGAAACAAGAGGGTGGAGCTGGTAAAGGTGCATTTGCAGCACCGTAAGGGCTCAGAATGGACCTGGGAGCCGGAGGACGAGATGAGGGTGCATTACCCCGAGCTTTTTCAGGATCGAGCAACAGACTTCGAGGATGAAGTTTATGATAAGTGGGGGAGATTTGTTACACATGATTCTTGGTATGCCTATTATTCAAGTAGTTTTGTGTTTCTCTCTGGGACTCGACGAGTTGGAGGCCCAACTAGTCGAGTAGATTCGTGACCCGCAGACAGTTTAAGTAACCTATTCGACGAGTCGGGGGACTGAATCGGCGAGTAGGAGCTGGTTGGGTGAAACCCTAAGTCTGAGGGTTTGCATCCTATTTAAACACCTTATCTAAGCCTCCATTGCGCTTATCACTCCCAGAAATCTGTGTATCATAAGTCTAGCCGGTTTTTTGTGTTCTAAGGCGATTTTGGTGCATTCAGTGGTTTGTGAAGCTTGAAGAAGAAGAAAGAAGCTTAAGAGTTCAAGTTAGGGCTTAGAGATTCAAAGATCTAGTTCCATTTTCAGCACAATCAAGGTAAAATGCCCCTTTTTTGGTCTTTTGTGTGTTTATTCATCTTTAGACTTGGATTTCGGTCACATTTAGGGCTTTCCAAGCCATATTCGGATTCGTGGAGTGTTATTTGGGGTCTTGACTTCAGATCTGAGTCATTGGAAGGGTCTAATGACATAAAGGTGCCAACTTTATGGCCATGAGAGCCCTATGCATCTTGTAGAGCACCTTTTATGGCTTTTGAGCAAAAGTCCCCATGCACGTGCACCAAGTTTGGTGCTTTACATATGAAATGGACATTAGGGGGCCAAAACTATGGTTTTGAGGTGTTAAGGCTCATCTAAATCGACTGTATAGTGTTGGTCAAGGATGGAATCGTCTAGTTGTTCTTGGAACTCGGCGAGTCGCGGTGTAATGACGACCAAATCCTTTCCGTGGACGAACCAGTTGTTATGGAGGAAAGTCCCGTAGATGTTTAGACACAAAAAGGGACCTGGGAATCATGAGACTCGAAAAGTGTATGAGCAGACTCGGCGAGTCCAAGGCAATCTTCCAATCCTTGAAGATGAACTCGACGAGTTGTTCATACAATTCGGTAAGTCGTAAACTGGACATGTCCTTATGAGGGAGATGAACTCGCTGAGTTCAAGGAAGAACTCAGCGAGTCGGATGAAGATGGTCCCGATGGTTTGAATGAAGGAGAACTCGGCGAGTTCTTGCTAGACTCGACGAGTGGAGTCGATGTTGGATCGGGTTAGTGGAGTATGGACTCAACGAGTTGGTAGACCAAATCGACGAGTCAGGTCAACTAGGTGTTGACTTAGACCAATGTTGACTCTGTCTGGTCTTGGTATTGACCCTGGTTAGGGTTGTATGTTCTGTTTGATGACTTGAAGGTTTTCGTGTAGGGATTGAGGAGCCTAGGAGAGCTGACCTTCACACTGAGGATAGTTCAGACACTACACGACGTCGAGGTGAGTTACCTTCCAGTAGGAGTGGGTCTAAGGCACTAAGGCCGGCCCACTAGTAATTGTTAGTTGGGATGGTTATCTTTGTGATAACTATCTTGTCTGATTGTTGGATATATGAGTATTCTAGACTACTAGATATGTGAGTATGCTAGTTTGCTAATTGCCATGTCATATGAGATAGTATCAGTAGAAGGGGACTAGTCCCCGATTCGGTCGTTAGGACCAATGGGTAGGTCGGACACCCCAGATATGTCTAACAACATGATTATGATATGATATTATGTGTTACTAGTAGGGGGTGAAATAGTCCCCATGTTCGGTTGAGATAGACCGGAGGGTAGGTCAAAACCCCAAAATAGCTCGACATGGGTAGGTCAGCACCCTAGAATGGCTTGACATGGATAGGTCAGCACCTAAGAATGGCTTGACATGGGTAGGTCAGCACCCCAGAATGGCTTGACATGGGTAGGATGGGCACCCTAAAATTGCCTGGTTGTATGTATTCTATGTGATTATATGGTATGTGGTATGATGGGGGAACTCATTAACCTTTGTACTTATAGTTTCAGTTTTGGTTTCAGGTACCTCTTCTTCCAAGGGGAAGGAGTCGGCGGTGTAGCAGCGCATCACACATCCACACTTATGATTTCTGCTTAGAGTTTTCTATGATTGTATTCTGATATTTTGTTATTTTAGATGATTTGGTTTTGAAACATGATATTATGGTTTTATTTATTGACATGATTTTGGCAATGTTTTGATGAACCATTTTATAAATCACCTAATCAAAAGTGAAATGTTTGGCCTCGGATTTTGGGATGTTACAACATGATATTATAACCTGTATTAATTTTAATTTTACTTTTAGTCTAATATTATTAATTTAATATAATTAGAGTGACAAAATTAAAATTTGAAATTTGACATGAAGTGTAACAACGTAATTTTTCAAAACAACTTTTCATTTTTCAACACAATAAAACTCAAATAATATTCTCAAATCTCATGTTATCAAATGATATCACCAATAAACATATCCCAGAATCTCAAGAAAAAAACATAATTTTCTACCAGTGTGTACAAATCATGTCGGCACCTTCCCGCGATCCTCGCTAGTACCTGAAACACATAACACATAACACGGTAAGCATAAATGCTTAGTAAGTTCCCCAAAACACCACATACAGAACATAAGCCACTCGAGGCTATAACTCGATATGACCCTCCGGTCAATGTGTCTCAGCGGGACCCTCCAATCCCGTAGCTCGTTGGGCCCTCTAGTCCAGTCTAGTTCGTTGGACCCTTCGGTCCGGTCTGATTGAGGACCTTTTAGTCTCATGAGTCGCTGGACTCTCTGGTCCGATCTATATATCACATAGCATACATATAACACATTGCACATTATCATAAACATACACATACACATAAGACCCTCCTGCACATAAATACCACTCTAGGTAACGTATAGTGAGAAGACTCACCTCGTAAAATGTCTAGTAACTCTTGTGCCCAATATCCTCGGTCTACCGTACGCCTATCAAATGATAACATCTCAAATCAATACTCTCTTTATGTTCTCATCTCTATAGGATGGGTAGAAGACCATTTTACCCCTCCATGGCCTCTCTTGAATCACTTGACCAAAACCCTAAGGTCCTCATAAGTCAACCCCTGTCAATGGTTAAATTTGACCAGACTCGCCGAGTGCACTCGTTAACTCGAAGAGTTGATGCGTATACCATGAATCCTTCTACGACCTCACTCGTCTCATCAAGCTAACCTCCCAACGCGACGAGTTACCACTGGTCACGAATCGCATGTTACGATCAACCAGAGCCAGTAAGTAGACCTCAAAATACCATACAATTATTTGATTATGTGATATGTTAGAACAGCAAGCTAGAAATAGGCTAGGGATCTTCAAGAAAATTGCATGATAGATTTTCCTGATTACATGATGCATGCTAGCCTAGGGTTTTCCTTATATGATATTGACATCGTTACTGTAGTTGCTTGTGTATGTATCACGATTGTACATAATTAAGATCTTATAGCCCGAGAATGTTTAATTTGTCCTTATGTTCTGTTATTATTGCTTAGGGCTTAGGGTAGGATCCGATATTCAAAAGTCTATAGGGTCCAACGTTATGTATGGTTAGCATACACTAGTGCTGCAAGGGTTGGTGGAAGTCTGTCTCATGGATGAGTGAGGTTAAGCAACCACCATATGCATGTATATTGTTAGGGTGTTGTGATGATACTTGAGACAAATATGGGTAGGTGTGGAAGGTAGTATGGGCCCGTACTACTGAAAGCACAAGGCTCATACGTATAGCAAGGAAGTCACAACCCCTAAGGTTTAGTCGGGGTTGGTTCCCATTTATTTATGTGGATTGTCTAATATCTTCCTGTTATATTTTATGTATTGTGTTTATGAGGTTATTTGTGTCTAGATCCGAATCGGGATCAGGGCAGGGCGATTAGGAGGCCCCAACAGTGCTAGAGGTTATCGGCAAGGAGGGGCCAGTGTTGACAGAGGATCAAGTTAGGGAGATCATCCGTGAGGAGGTGTTCGAGGTCTTTCGGGGATAGATTTCGGTGTTGTTTGGGTCTATCAAGACCGCTATGATGGAGTACTTCGATGACATATATGCAGCCCTTGCGGAGATGGCTGCCGCTGCAGCTACATCAGCTGTAATAGTGGTAAGAGGAGGAGTAGGAGCCAGTCGGGGCTTCCAGTACATGGACTTCGATAACACGAAGCCCCTACTTTTGATGGGACTCAGGACCCCATCAAGGCTATGAGGTGGGTGTCCAATGTGGAGGAGGCTCACAAGTCTCACTTCTCTGTTCACCCGGGGCCACCAAAATGTACAGAGACATGAGTTTGAGTTATTAGTGGCCATGTATGAAGTGATAAATCGCTTGGTACGTCGAGAGGTGCTTGACCTATAGGATGGTCAAGGCCGAGCATTAGAGGCCGCATGGTATGTTGCAGCCCCTAGAGATTCCCATGTGGAAATAGGAACATACACGATGGATTTCATTACCAGAATGCCGAGGAGGGAGAAGGGGTTTGATGTTATTGGTCATCGTAGATCAATTGACCAAGAGTGCCTATTTCATGCCTATACGGGAGAGTTCTCCGGTCGAGAATTTAGTTGAAGTGATTGTTTGTGAGATCGTCACTTGCCATGGGGTTCCGGTCTCCATTGTTTCTGACCGAGATGTTAGGTTTACCTCCCGTTTCTAGCAGAAGTTCCACGAGGAACTCGGCACATGGCTGCATTTTAGTATAACATTTCATCCGTAGACCGACGATCAAAGTGAGCGGACCATCCAGACCCTCGAGGATATGTTGAGGGCGTTTGTCATTGACTTCGGTGGGAGATGGGATTCCCACCTACCCCTTGTAGAGTTCGCCTACAACAACAACTATCATTCCATCATTAGTGCCCCACCTTTGGAGCTGTTGTATGGGAGGAGATGTCGCACCCCGGTTTGTTGGGATGAGGTCGGACACCGGGTGATTGGACAGACGGAGGTAGTCTTGCAGACTACCGAGAAGATTCAACATATTAGGCAGCGGCTGCAGACTGCTCAGAGTCGGCAGAAGAGTTACGCCGACAAACGCAAATCTGAGTTAGAGTTACAGGTGGGTGATATGGTACTCCTGAAGGTCTCACCCTGGAAGGGTGTGATCCGCTTCAAGAAGAGGGGGAAATTGGGTCCCCACTACATTGGACCATTCAGGATTGTTGCCAGGGTTGGCAAGGTGGCATACAGGCTAGAGCTACTGGAGGAGCTTAGTCGAATCCACAACAATTTCCACGTTTCACAATTGCAAAAGTGCATTATGGACAAGGAGGCGGCGGTGTTGTTGGATGATATTCAGGTCGAAAATCGCCTAAATTATGTGGAGAGGCATGTGGCCATTCTAGAGAGGAAGAAGGTTCTACGGAACAAGGAGATACCTTTGGTGAAGGTACATTGGGAGCATCGGAGGGGATCCGAGTGGACGTGGGAGCCCGAGTCCGAGATGCGGGAGCATTACTCGGATCTTTTTGCTGCAGCAGGCTTCAAGGACGAAGTCTAAGTAAAGTAGGGGAGAATTGTAACATCCCAAGATTTGGCAGGTATTCCCGAACCCTCTTCTCTCTTTACCTTGTCATTTATAGTCCTTAGGGTTGGAAGTGAAGAGCCAAGATAAGTTTAAGGGCTAAGTTTGCAAACTTGGGCCAAGAGGGAGTACGATGCGCATACATAGGAGTACGCTAAGCTTACTAACGTCCGCCATAGTACACTGGGCGTACTAATGTCAGGGTGAAAACCCTAATATTTAGGGTTTAGGGCCTATATAAGCAAAACCCTAGCCTTTCCTTGTGTGTTTAAGCTTATTTGGTGTGTTCTTGAGTGGTTTAAGAGAAGGTATTGCATCAAGGTGTTGGAGAAGTAGATCAAGCTTGTAGATCTGAAGTTAACTTGTGCTCAAGAAGCTCAAGAAGGTATAAAGTTCTAAACTTTATGCATATATGCTTAGATATCTTCATTTTACTTTATTAGAAGAATTTATTGTCCCAAAAGCCATAAGGTGGTGCATGTTGTGTTTTGGACGAAAAGGGTTGTCCTTCTAGACTCTTCAAGGGACCTTGAGTGATAAAAATGAGGTCCCATTAGTTGTATGTGTCCCATTAATGGAGAAATAAGGTCTTAAAGGATTAAGACCAAGAATTAAGAACTTTATGGACGTCCAAAGTGATAAAGTTCATGACTTTGTGGATCCTAGGCATGTTAGTGTTGGATTAGTGTCTAAGCTCGTAACCATATTTGTCAAGTACTTGACTTGATTGTACATGGTCCTTTTGGGTTGCCTTCACCAAAACAACTTGACTGGAGAAATAATAGAGAAAGAGGTTATTATGATTTATTAATATGTTATAAGAATAATATATTAAAGGAGAAATCATAATTGTTTAATTAATACTGGTCAATAATTAATGAGGAATTAATTTTGTGATCAAGTGTAATTAATTAAACTAGAGGGGCTGAATTGTAATTATGTGATAGTTACAAAATATGGTAATGGTTATCCTAGATATAGGTTGGACAAATTCAAGGGATAAGATATCCTTGAAATCGTCCAAAGGATAAGGATAAGGGTTTTCAAGGCTTATCTTATGGTTACTTGGTGGGCAAGCAACTAGATAAGGATAAGGACTGAAACCCTAATCTCTACACCTATATAAAGACCCCTAAGGCCATAAGATTTCGTCCATGCCTTGTCTAGGGTTCCTAGGGACGAGTTTCACACCTCTTCCCTCTCTCTATTACCTCTCCATTTGCTCTTGGTGTTTGTGAGCCATTAGAGGTATTACATTTGTGGTACTTGCTTTCAAAGACAAGAAGGTTCAAGATTTAAGTTGTTATTACAATATAACAACAAGAGGTATGTATTTCATCTTTCCTCGAGGATTTCGAAATTCTTAGAAGCATATTAGGGCTCTTCAAATGTTCATAATGTTGTGTATCTAATAGTGAAAACGTAGATCCAATTCTAGGGTTGCATGCACACATAGGATTGTTTGTATAAAGCCCATCAGTTAGGCCTCTGGATCTAAAGTTTGGGCTTAAATACTTAAGCCATTAAGCACTTAATAAGGTTTTGGCAAACTAGTGAGTATGCCCAACGTGAATCCAGTACTCCCAACGTACTGGGTCAACCACCCTGATGGTGGTCAACATCTGGTTAGGTACACCCCGCGTACATCCTCTGTTGGGCCTTTGTCAAATAGGCTTTGGATTTTGGGGTGTTCACGGACTAAATGGAATTAGGCCTTTGTTGGACTGTGTAAATAAGATGTTTTGGGCCCGGTAGTGTCAGTGGATCATGTGGTGAGGCCCAATTAGGAAGTTGGGCCTAATTTAGTAAATTGGGCGGATAATGGGCTTTTTATGTGGACTTTCAAGTCAAGGACTAGGTATTTGGGCCTTGGCCAAATAAAGAGAATGGAGTTAATGAATGGTGTCGACATTTAGTCATGAAGGTTATTTTGGGTATTAATTTGGTGTTTATTGTGTAATAGTTTGGGACTCCTGGCGAGATAGTAGTCAAAGATTTACAGTATTTCAGCACTACTAGCAAGGTGAGTTTTCCTAACTATATCAACAGGGTCTAAGGCACCAAGGCTGACCCTTTATGGATTGTATCTAGTTATGGCAGGATATGTTTATTGGTTTGCATCCTGGTAGTTAGGGTGAGGTTATGTTTATGCTTAATGACCTGGTTAGGTCGATGTCCTGGTTATAGGATGTTGCTATGATATATGATCTATTAGATCGGTTTGATTGTTATATATGTATGCCAACGTATAATAGTTACGTACACATGTTTGTTTTGATTTGGGATGGGTTGAGGCGGTCTTTCTTTGTGTTGAAGGCCAACATACACAGGGCGGACCGGATAGACTTTAAACCCAAAAGGGTATGGTAGTCAAACTGAATGCCCGACGAGCGGTCCGGATAGGCTGTAGGACTTGCAAGGCGGTCCAGTCATGCCAATGGCTTGAAGAATGGTCCAAATAGACCGAAGGCTTGCGAGACGGTCCAGTCAGGCTGAAGGCTCATTATGCATGTTGTTCTGTATTTGTTGATATGATATGATTATGGTTATATGGGGATGGTATTTTGGGGGTAGCTCACTAAGCTTTCTGGCTTACAGTTTCAGTTTGTTGTTTCAGGTAATTCTGGTGATCATGGGAAAAAGAAGGCATGATCGTACCGCTCCTCCTGCTGTTATGATTTTATTATTTGATACTGGGATACTCTGATAATTATTATTTTGAAAACAAACTATGTAATGTTAAATGATTTTAAGTGTTTTGAAAAAGTTTAAATTTGGCATGATTTTCATGGGTATTACACCCGGGTTTCAAATACTGACACGATCTGGTTAGGGCTGTTCTTTTTGAAATATTTAGGCGCGCTGGGATTTCGGCCAAGAAAGAGGCCTAAGTGAACTTTATGACTGACTCATTGTAAGGAAGATCAACACTTAGACCAATCGATGTTTTAGTATTTGGATGGGCCAGAGTAAAACATTCATGTGTGGATCTAACAGGGGTTTCCCCTCTTGTGGGCTTGGGGCAAGCTGCTTTAAAAGTTGCATCAAGCAAAGTGGTAAAACATGAGAAAACGTGCATGGAAAATCAACACACGTTTATACCCTTTGCATTTGATACTTTCGATTTCCTTGCGCCAGAAGCTATGGAGCTACTCAATAGAGTCCAACGAGTCATGCATAGTAATGTTATGACTCCAAGATCTATAGATGTTGTTGTTAAAAGAATTAGTTTTATCATCCAAAAAGGAGTTACGGCATAGCTTGTTGCTCGTTTACCCGCAACATCTATGTAAATCTTTCTTATGAATTTGGAAATTAATGTTGAAATTCATTTAAAATACAATAATTCCAATAGGTTTATTAATCTTAATTTTAATTTTATAATACCTATTAATACATCTAATATTGACAAACAAGTCCACAGCATGGTATAATATTAACCATGAGTATCTTCACTTTTACAAAATATTTTTTTAAGTATCATATTTGTAATAAACTAATAAATAAATTATTTTTCAGATAGTAAACATTAATATATATATATATATATATATATATATATATATATATATATATATATATATATATATATATATATATATTAATTAATCAATATAAAAGTCTAAACAAACTTATATCTTATTAATTTAATAATATTTTATAGATCTTTTATTTTTCATTATCATTTTTAATTATCAATATTGTATTTGTTTTTATCCGTGGTTTTCATGAGTTGTAACCTGATGTAAGATAATATATTGAAGAAAATGTAAACAACGAGAAATATGAAATGAAAAATATTGCGTTATCACCCTAAAGAATAGATCCATACCATACCAAAATAGTGATATATTATCACTAAATGACGGTGGAAACTAATCGTTGAGACCATGTGATTATTCAAATATCAATATGTAATTATTATAAAGAGAGCCAATATAAGACTACCCCATGTAATGGTAGTTTTAAGTTTTACAGTGGAGGTCTTGAATTTAATCTAGACTTTAGTGATTTTTGTACTAACCAAATGTTTAAAAATATTGATAATACTATTAAAATTTTGTTCTTGTATGCAGAGTTTTCCCCTGTTATTGGTTGATTTTTCTTTTTTGTTTTTTTAATCTTTCAGATTCCACAGCCATTGTAACCACTAAAAGTGAAATTAGTGTACTCCACCGCTTCATTTACTCTGGTTACACCGTTCACCTCCTCAAAACTATGGAATCTGATTTCTGTACTAACCAAATGTTTAAAAATATTGATAATACTATTAAATTTTTGTTCTTTTATGCAGAGTTTTCCCCTGTTATTGGTTGATTTTACTTTGGTTACGCCGTTCACCTCCTCAAAACTATGCAGAGCTTTCCCCTGTTATTGGTTGATTTTACTTTGGCTACGATTGCCAGTCGGTTCTTGAAGTCATACGCAATAATAGTTTTAGACTTATCCAAGTGGGAGACTATTGGATTAATGTATAAGTCCATAACTATAATTGGTGGACTTGACCCGACCCGACATGGTCCATTTGGGTTGCATGACATCATGCATTTGGATAGACTATAATGAGAGAAATAACACTTAAGGTTTGTTAATATATTATAAGTTCTAATATATTAATAAGGTTATTTAATTAGTATTGATCAAGAATTAATTTGGAATTAATTAAGTGATCAAAAGGAGACTAATTAAATATATGGGTTGATTGTGTAAATAATTCATTCTTATATATGTGGGCTTGTGATCCAAGATTCCTTATGTTGGACTAAGTCCATGGGGTGACCCATGGATACTCCATGAGGTTAAAATCCATGGAGCATAAGGAATGGGTAAAGTCATGAGTTACATGGTGTAACCCTAATAGCCACCATATAAAAGAATCCCATGGCTCAAGAAATCGTGCACTATGTGTGAGGGTGAGGGCTAGACGATTTCAAGGAGTGTTCAAGTTTCTCTAAAGTTATTCCAAGTGTATTTGGTGTTGTGTGAACCATTTGAGGTGTCACACTTGGGGCACTAGGCACTCAAGCTTCATGAAGACATTCTACATCAAAGAGGTATGTAATTCTAACTTGATATATTCATATGATTCAATATTATTATGCTAGTTAGAATGAATACCTTGGAAAGATCATATTTGCATGTATAATAGAGAAAACATAGATCCAAGGTATATAGGGTTGCATGTACATTTAGGAGTGTTAGAATGCTCAAAACCCAACAGTGGTATCAGAACCACATGTTGTTTTCTGTTATATTGATGCAAATATTTTATTTTCAAAGTTGAAAAAAAAGAAAAAAAACATGAAGTTTGTCAAATTTTAAGATAATTATTTATTCTTGTGAAAAACTAACTATTTGTAAAATTTGAATAATTTGCTATATGAGTTGAATTAGGTCAAATTTAGTAAAAGATAAAATGATATGATTATTTTATTAGCTTTAAAAGTTTGATCTAAAGAGTTTTATTTTTTGAAACCTCCATAAGTTATGGATATGAAAAGGTTTTAAAAAAAATTGATTCAAAGTTTTTATGGAGTTACAAAATTTGGTGTTAATGTTTTAAAGAATTCCATAACTTAAGAATAAGTTATGGATCACCAAAAGTTTTTTGTGTTACCTTGTTTTATGAGTGAATTTAGATTAATGAAAAAAATTATGTGATAGCTGGTTTTAATCCAAATTAATCTAAAAGAAGTTCATAAAATGTGTTTATGTAACTTAAAAGTCACATTTATGAATCTTAAAAGTCATAAAAGTTGCCATAGGTTAAAAAATGAAGAGTCTTTTTCCTCATTAAATTGTTTTATGACTCCATAACTTGTCCTCGATATTCAAGAGTCTCTTCATTAAAGTTTTTAAAACTTTAATTAAACTCATAAGTTATGAAAATCCAAGAGTTTTGAATAGTTTCAAAACTTACCCTCAAATTTTGGAATTTGTAAAGTTTTCCCCATGAATACTTTAATTCCAAGTTAAGCCCTTAGAATTTTAAAAGTTAAAATTCAACCCTTATACTTTATAATATTATAAGTTAATAATATATATATATATATATATATATATATATATATATATATATATATATGTATAAGAGTAAAGTCAGTCTTACCGTTAGTAGGCCTCATTCACGAAGCCGGTCTATAAGGGGGTATAAGGTTACTGCCTATAAAATGGCAGTTTAATGGGTGTCCACTCTCACCCACCGCTTCCTTGACCGGTGGAGGGTCGTTAGCCGAACGGGTAGGGCAAGAACTAGAATTCTCCCTTCATTAAAAATATTAATGATAAATACTAAATAACTAAACTCTTATAAATACCCAATCTTAGTTACTTAGGAAAATGTGAATAAGGTGCTAATCCATGAAATTACACTTTGCACTTTTTTAATTTGGTTAGTGGAGCGTGTGTGGTTAACCAGAACACTAACTCGTATTTATCAAGATAGGCAATGGGTAACTCAATGTTTATCATAGTATCGATGGAGCGTGTGTGGTTAACCGGCACATCGATTAAGGGGTAAATATTAAGGGTACCCAGTATATTTGCATGGTTACTTCACACCTTGTTTTGTGATCCTCGACATCTTAGTCACAAAACCTGAATGGCACACTCGAGATTCAAACATGCCATTGAAAATTTCAATGAATCTCAAAGATCTAGGAGTTTCAAAACCAATTAAAACCTAATAAATTATTTCGTTTTTCATGGTGGAAATTGGTGAATCGTCATTCACCTACCTTCAAATATTTTATAGCTTAGATTACGACATCCCTCTTCTAAGTTATAAAATAGTTTGTTGGGTCCTAGCCTTAATATTTCATATTGGGTGTCATATTAAGGACTTTAAATCAACTATCTTGAATATCTCCCAAAAACATGTCTAGTTTAGACATTTATGATCTTCCCAAATCCATTGAAACAAGCTTTCCCAAATGAAGATGATGTCCTATGGAAATCATACTTCTTTCACCTCCTCCAATTATTCTCCCTAACCCACAAGTTCTTGAAAAGTTTAAGGTCACTCAAGCCCTATTGGCAAGCAAACGTCTATGTGTGATCACATCTTGGAGATGTAGTCACATATTGACAAGCCGGGAGAATTGGGTGTCAAAGTCTTGAGAAAGTTGGTGCCTTAACTACTTTCTAAGTCACATAATGAGTTCCTTTGGGACTCCTATGAAACAGACTATGACAATACCCTTAATGATCTTATCTATTTGCTAAGATTAACTTCCAAAACTTTATGGACATTGACAATAATGAAATTGGATATCAAGTAAAGCTCTCTTTTCCCAATGGAAACGGATCGGCCATAGTCAACCCGGTTGACCAAATGGTAAAGAGAAAGGCTAAGTCTGTGATAGCCCCATGTTCCATTACCAAAGCATCCATATGTTAAATTACCAAAGGAAGGGGAATTGGTTGCGAAGCTTCCAAATTTACCTAAGGATGTTAAAGTCAATAAGTTTGGCTCTACTTCAGGTAAAGTCTATTGTCTAACTCTATTAAGTACATGCTGATTCTAATCGCGAAGATGGATTTCAATCGCATGGTTCGGTGATCAGAATTTTGGGCTATTACTTAAGGGTTATGATATTTATATTGCTTAGGAATATATAACAACAAGGTTTTCATATGGATTTTAAGGATAAGTTTTTCCGCAAAGTTTTAAAATAAAAGAAAAAGGTTTTAATTTTATTTATTTTAAGTATCCTTACAATGGCATTTGTGAAAAGTTGTTGTTTATAAGATTCCATTGATAGCAATATTGGAAAAATGGATTTGATTCTTTCGGTTGTGGTAGTGTCTAATATTACCAAATAAGGAAAGATTCTCATCACCCAAGGTTCAATTGGACCGGAACTTGGAATCATACAAGTTGTACAGTATGATGAATGAGAACTTTTAACTTTGGAAAATTAAGACTACTCCTTGTTCACATGCATATGTGAGTCAAGTGAAGGACTAAGGGATCGAGCGCACATTCGTGTGCACTGGTCAAGTCCACCACAAAAGATCAATAAGATTATTCGTCATAATTTACTAAAGCTTAGTAAATATGGTTATACTTACAAGCTTAAGTGTAATTATGAGACATCAGAAAAGGTTCCAATGTATGGCAGAGTAAATAAGAAGAATCAAATTAGGCAGAAGGATAAAAGTTTCTCAAATCTGGAAAGATGGGAGAGTACTTTAGTATCAGTTTTTGTGATCATCTTAATGATTAAGAAACCATATCACAATTAGTTCTCTAAGGAAATCTTAGTGCATTCTTATGACTAAGAAGAGGAATCTTGAACTGTTGGAATGGTTAAATCAAGAAGATGAGTCATACTTCGTTCCAATACAAGTCTTAGAGTCATACTCCAAGATTGTAACTTGAGTGACATGTCTTAAACAAGGTTTAAAACACTTGTTAAATGTAAGAGTAAAAGTTTTCTACTATTGTACATTTGAAATTGGTAAGTTGTGATGTTTTGGATAAAACAGAGACCAACTTAGGCCAATTGTGTGAAGTGTTTGTCTAGATTAGAATCCACACTATCTCTTGAATATTTAACAAGGAAGTCTTATATGTCAAGAGGACAGTGGGAGTCTTAAAGGTTTTGAAAGTCTCAAGAACTAATCAAGAATAAAACCTGAAGTTCTTCACTAGCACACGACTTGAGGTTTATAAACCTATCATGTTGACATATTCTGTGCCCATTCTAATTAAATTTGGATTTGCATATGAGTTCTTAGAGTTCTCAATTGATTGCACAACAACTTGGAAGCAATGGCAGGCCCTTGAGCTGCCAGGTGGCAAGAAATTAAGATTGAGTTCAGTCCATATGAGTTTGGATTAGTCATTATCCTTGTCGTGTGACTATGGTTTTGACAATTCACATGGATAAGAACACATACACCATTAAATCTAAGTGTCATAAGGTTTCTCTCCGATTCATGAAAATGATGGTGAGGAAACACTTTCACTAAGTAGATTTTAGCTAGATAGCAATTGTGATATTTGCATTCTCAAAGTTGTTAGTGGAGCGTGTGTGGTTAACCGGCACACTAACATGGACTTGTGAGAAGTGGCAAAGGTCTAAACAATCGAGACTATGATTACGACATCCCTTTTCATAGTTCTTAAAATTGTTTAGACACACCTGTGAGCTATCTAAGATACGGTGTATGATATTGATAAAGTTTTATCAAAGCAATCTAGTATCAGAAATCTGAACTTTGGTAAGAATGTCAATAAAGTATTGATTTCTAGAAGTCCAGCTGATTTCTGAGTATATGTCAATGCTAGTGGGAGCATAAGTGTTATGCTAATAATCATCATGTTAGTGGGAGCATGATAATTATGATAAGTATTGCAAGTTAGCAATGTTAATTATAGAAAACAAAAGGTCTCAATTGGGAAAGAATTGTTTTGCTATAATTAAAGGAGAGGAAATTATACTTCATCTAAAATCTAAAAGCTTAGATTGAGGTTTTAATTGTATTTAGTCAAGAATATATATATGAATGTTGTGTTGGAATGGCTCAACATAAGAAAATTCTATATATGGGTCCATTATTTGCATTCTAAAATTCGATTATGATGACGGCATCCCTTTTCATAATCTGAATTATGAGAACTTGGCAAATTGAAATGGAAATATTATAGCAAAAGGCTGGTTTAGTCTTTATGTGAGACATCATGAATCATGTCCCATATGCTTCGGATATAGGATCGATTACATGTGCTATATTCATCCGTTCTAAAATTTTCCAAATGCCTGGGGCATTAAGAAGGGAAAAGGTCTAGAATTGGATATGACTAAAAGGATTAGACAATTGTTGAGGACAATCTAAGGTTTACCAAAGATTGGGTGCTCAAGGACAGTTGGAAGTATAGTGTTAATTCTGGAAGGACCATATTGACATAATCTGTAAGGAGGCAACTCTTGTTCAAAAGTGATAGTCAAAATGGAATCTGGAAATGTTTCAAAGTTAGAAATTAAACAATCTGTGTAAGATTAGGAAACTTAATGCAAGAAAGATGTTTCCAAGGAGCTGATCTCCTTTGGAATGCTCTGTAATGGTTGTTGTCAAGTCTTTCTGACTTTGTGCATAATCATTACAAGAGGATCAATGCATATAAGTTTAGAATCTAACAGATGTCAGTAAATGGCATGAATTTGGAATTCTTGGATTTGCAGTAAGGATTTGGGACTGTGAAAAAAGGATCATTGGAGTTATGTTCAATTGATCTAATTCACAAAGTAAAGATCATAGACAAACATAGTATACATACTTGGTGTATGACATGACTAGTGTTTACAAAACATAGTGTATATGCTTGGAGCATGGGACAACTATTGTTTTAAATTCAAGAATAAACTTGATAGCCGAAACAATATACAATGAATAATGTGCAATCATATGGTGATAAATAAAAGGTGTTTTATTTATGTTCATAGGTTTTGATACAATATTGGATTCAATTATTATTGTGTTTCATTTTGCATGTTTTAACTTCCAGAATAACTAGGTCATTGTTCTGGATGACTAAGTTATTCAAACCATCCACAGTCGGTCATACGTTGGAAGTAGATATGAATTAAGACTGTCATGGGTTGGCTCGTAGAGGTCTAAGTGTCACACCCCAAAACTGAGAACGGCGGAAACGTTCTGGGGCGGAGGGCGTCATGTATGCATCACAACAATTGCAAAGTAGTAAACAAGTAACAACATCATCCATTGCATTAATAGTATAATTTTAATTACAATTGTTTTCTTTCATAGTACAAGACAACAAGATAACTAATCAAAATAAAAGACGAGTCTTGACTGCTCCGTCTTCTCTAAACCTTGCATCGGCACCTGTCTATTTGTAACCTGAGAATACAAGTTATTTTGAATGTGTAGGTCAGCATTTAAGCTGGTGAGTTCATAAGTATTTAATGTCATTGCTTTGATTAGTTGTGATGAAAGACTGGTGAATGATTGATGAAACATTTAGTATAAGTATGAAAAACTCTAGAAAATCCCTTATTTCCTACTAGTATAAAAGTAGTCTCCTACCAAAAATCGAATGTTTTGAAAGTATGCATCACTTGAAAATGTGATGGTTTTTCTCTGTTTAACTATTATTAGTTAGTCCCTTAAGTATACCTGAAATGGTATCAACCAAAAACATCCATAGATTGTTCATTTACCTCTGTTGCTAACAGCCGGGTTTAGGAATAGTTAGTCCCTTATGTACACCTGTGACGGTATCAACCTAAAACATTCGTAGATTGTTCATTTACCTCTGTAGCTAATAGTGGTTCTCAGAATGGTTAGTCCCTCAAAGTACCCTTTAGTACTAGGATATAAAGTCCAATCTATCTCGTCGATGATGTGATTGTATCACAAGGTAAAGATAGAAAGGCGAACTATATAACCGTATCTCGACATCTAACACGTAATAGTAATTTGCCATATAATGTCTATTTAAAAGTAGTCATGTATAAGTATTCATGTAAGAGTATTCTTTCATATAGCATGTAGTCTAGACTCATGAATGAACTGACTCTGGTGTAATTTCTTGTAGTAGGGAAAACGTTTTGTTTACTCTAAACTATTCCTATAATAGTTTACTAGAATGTAATTGATGAGTGTCCAAGTAGGTTTATACCCCTTGCTACCCAAGAGTATCGGAACTAAATTTACTGATGGAACATTTATGACCATATATATATACATGATATATAACTAATATTTAAACGACCTTCGGAGGAGTACCCGATATCCCACCAGACCACATCCAAATCGAGGAAAAGGAAACAAGGTGGATAGCCTTCCTAAGTCTTTTAAACATTTCTTATATAACTATACGTATAGAGGCATGCAATTTATAATATAAAAGCATAAAGAAGTTTTGTAAATCCGTTGAAAAGTCTAATAAAGAATTTGTGACTTGATGTCAGTTTATAAAATGATTGAAAGTATTTTGTTTGATAAGACAGTTTAAGTAAACGGAAAACCACTGTCTGAAAACACCTTTGTAGCCGAGTTTGAAAGGAAGCTTACAGTGTGTAAGACAGTTTGATAAAGAGCTTTAATCATGTAAAAACGTTTAAGAAAGTCATTTGAAGTAATATGTTTAGTAAAACTGTTAAACTTGTAGTAAATCCATTTGTATACTAGTTATAAATCCCATATGATTGATTTATTAACAACAAGTATCCCAAAATATTGATGTTTTTCGTGCCAAAGTAATCGTATGTTTGTAGTACCAAAGATGGACACATATACATACAGTATAAGCAGAGTGTTTGATTTATATATATATATATATATATATATATATATATATATATATATATATATATATATATATATATATAACAACACTTTTCATTTCAAAAGCTATGATGTTATCGTGATACATTTTGTATACAAAAGTTTCCTATAAAGTTTATAAATCACATATGATTTCGTTGATAAAAAGCGTATAATGGACTTTATTATATAACACACGACAATAATCGAGTTTTTAACTTGTATTCCCCCCCCCCCTTAAAAGCATATAAAAGTATTTATAAAACTTTTAAAAGTGTAGTTTATAGGGGTATGAACTCACTTTATTGATTGAAGAAAGCGTGGCGAGAACCGAGTAGAACTTCTACTCGAGAAAGCGGATCTCTCGAGATTCTCGGGAAATCTCGGGAGTCTCGGGAGTGTAAAACTTTCTTCCCACCTTGGATATGAAAACCGGGCCTTTGGGATGATTCCGAGGGTTGAAACGCAGAGCTTCGGTGCGAGAAAGGAAGGAAATTAGCAATTTTGGCCGGCACCCTCGCATCCTTTTTATAGGGGTCTGAGAGGTTGCGTTACGTGGGGCGTACTAGAGTACGCGCTGCGTACTCATGCGTCATGCATGAGCGCATCCTCGGTCGAAACATTGGAGCGACGTGGACGAACCGGAGCCTAGCATCCGAGTACGCTGGGCGTACGACGGTACGCTGGGTGTACGAGGGATCGGACCGGTGACTCCTTCTTCAGATAATACCGGGCTTTAATTTAATTTATATTTAAATTAATTAACAAACTTCAAAAATTCATATCTTTCTCATACGAACTCCGTTTTCGACGTTCTTTATATCCACACGAAGGTGAGACTACGATCTACAACTTTCATTTAGACTCCGTCGGTTAGTTTTGAATTTATTTTTAATATTATATTTTTAATAGGTCGGGACAGGAAAATTCCGTTAAAGTTCCATAACTTCTTCATCCGACGTCCGTTTTCATCAGACTTTTTACCGTTGCACTAGTATTGTTGAGACCTTCGATTCTCATTTAGATTGTGTCGGCCAAAAGTCTCTCGATCTCTATTTCGAGTTTTTAGCTGTCTACTGCTATATCTGTAACTTAGAAAAATCACAACTTCCTCATACGAAGTCAGATTTGGACGTTCTTTTTATGTACGTTTACGGTTTGATGATATCTAAAACTTTCATTTAGATACCTAAGGCCAAAAACTATTGTATTGAAACTTCGCGTTTTACGTTTATCAGTATTGCTGGTTTTTGCCGAGAATCTTCGGTTGGTCATAACTTCTTCGTTATAACTCGGATTTTAGGGTTCTTTATATGTATGAAAACCTTGACACGATTCCTACTACTTTATTTAACCCAAATAAGATTTTTGGAAAGTTAAATTTTGACCTAAATTTGACTTGCGTTCCATCATATTGCCTTGAAATATCGGGTTGTCACATCATCCCCCTGTTAGAGGGAATTTCGTCCCGAAATTAGAGTTTAAGCAGAATTGATACTACGCTACGGATAGAGGTTTAATTTGATCTTTGTGTTCCTACGTGAATTCAAATCCTCGCATGGCCTTCCAGTGAACCTTGACTATTTACAGAAAGGATCCGGGTTCGATCCTTGCAGCCTTCAAAGCTGTTCCCTTTCACTATCGGGGAACGACTTTGTTTCTTTCGTTTGCCTTAATGGTGTGATAACTGTTCTTGGTCGAATGTATGTTGGATGTTTTGTGGACTGTGAAATTAGTACACCTTGTACCCTACAAGTAGTGTCTCCAGATCTTCAGAGCGATTATCACTGCTCCTGACTCAAGATCATGTGTTGTATAGTTAACTTCCTGTGTCTTAAGCTGTCTTGAGGTATAGGCAGTGACCTTTCCTCTTGCATAAGAACACAACCTAGTCGTACTGATTATGAAGTCAAAACCTTGTGGTCGATTAGATGTCGTGAAGATCTAAAAGTAAGTATGATTATTCATGAATTTAGGAAGAAGAATAGGTACTTTTGTTCCATCTGTCTCTCTTGTCCCGATCGGCGGAAAAGGCATGTGTTTGGCTTCTAAGTTTACTCGCATGTCAGCATGATCACTCGTAGTCTTAAGTAGTCTCCATCTTGAAGTTCATCTTAGAACTCATACCTGGTTCATCAATTTCAGTTTCGCGTATACGAGTCGTATATAATTAAGATTGAAAAGGTAGTCGAATAAATGATTCTTCTTTAAGCTCACATCCCAACGAGGAAAAGAAGTTAGAGTGGAATCATCAATTCTAAACCTGTAGAACCTTGATTATATACTACCCCTATGTATACATTCTTCAACGATAGATCATTCGTATAGGTCTTTGGATTGAACTTGACGTGCTATACGAGTGGTACTTCGGGGTGGTTTGTTGAATTTTTCTTTGGAAAGGATGAGAAACAATAAGTGCTCTATGCACGAGTACTTTGGTATTCTGGAATGACGGCTTTGCTAGAAAGAAAATTTCGGAGGAAGAGATGTACGTATGAAGCTGTTTTTGTGAGGATCAAATTGAATCAAGTCATATGATAATGTCGGAATCATAAGGAACTTAAAGACATTAGATTTGAACGTAAGATGTTTGCAGACAAAACACAACCGTGCAACCATCAACAGAGTTACAACACTTTAGACTACTATAAGACTATTGCTGCGAATAAGGTATACTACAAAAGGTAAGTATACGCAGTACGAGCATCCCTATACCAACGGGATCCCGCAAAAGATAAGACTCTAGTTGCACTAGTTTTAAACATGTTTTAAAAAGATATACATAATACTGACGATTGGAAGTGTACGTATACTATAGTAGGTTCTTTCGTTGCTTCTTTCCATTCTGAGGTCAAACTCCTCCGGATTCGCCGTTGTCCTTCTCTGTTGGACAATCCCTCTTGAAGTGTCCCATTACGCCACATAGGTGGCATATTCGAGAGATTTCGACATTGGTGTTTGAAGTAATGTGTTGGGTCCGAGCCTGGCAGCAATTGGTAGTATGTCCGTTCTTGTTGCATTTAAAGCAGTGTAACGGACGACAACTACCCCGATGATGGAAGCCGCACTTATTGCATTTCGGTAGGTTTCCGGTATACTGCCTAGCTGGTGTAGGGACAATTGGGATACCAGAAGGGATGGTAGTAGGATGTATAGATGTCGTGGTTGCGAAGGTTGCCACATGTTGTTGTCTTTTGCTCGTCCCTTGGGGTGATTTTCCTTTAGCTTTAGCCCAGAACTTTCGTTTGTTATTCTTGGGCTTGGGATTCGGGGTTTCGTGGTAGTTTGTTGCCCGTTGAGGTATTTTTGATTGTTACTTGGATTGGAGTTATTGTTAACAATCCCGCTAACATTCGCGTTGTTAGTGTTAAGGTGGGTCAGAACAGCTGACACGGCAGCCGAGACTGCAGCTTGAAAGGTAGCTGCATCAATCTGAAGTGTTGGTGTTTGGTTGATGGGTTGATCGTTTTTCCTTGGCGACATGATTTTGTTACATGGAAAGAAAATGAATTTGTGAGTGAGAATGGTTGAACCTGGATGTACTTTGATCGCTTAAGTAAAGAGTAGAAGTATGTTCTTGAAGTTTTGACCTACATCTCTATGATGCAGTCCTAGTACAGATTAGAAGTATGTTCATGATAGTTTGACCTACATCCCTATGATGCAGTCCTAGTTAAGAGTAGAAGTATGTTTGTAGAATGGTCTTTAAACGTTTATTGTTCAAGCCGAGGTATTATAGGTTGGTGGATAAAATGATCCAACCTTTAAAAGAGGCTTGAAAATGATTTTGGAGTTAAATTACCATAGTCCAATAACTTGACTAGATGGGGTTTCAGGTAGACTCCAACGATAGTAAAATGAAGGTATTTGAACAAAGAGTAACACGGAGGTTTGTCGACTTTCGATATCATTGATGTTTAAGATGTAATAGGTTTGGGGAAATTGACCTTGTTGTAGGTCATACATCATATTCGGAGTAGAAAAGTATTTGACAGCATAAAGACTTAACGAAAAGTACTTATAGTACAAGGTAGTCACATAAAAAGTATTACATAGAACATAGATAGGAACACGGTTCTTTAACACAAAGAAGGAAGTAAGGTATCTCCTACTGGCGACAGTCACCCCCATGGTGAGCCCTTAGTTCGGTTAGTTGACGTTCCATATCAAGCAGGTATCTCTCATACACTCTCTGGTGTACTTGGAGCTCTATGACTTTCGCTCGAGTTTTCAGCTAGTGCTTGCAGCAGGGTCTCATGGTTTCTCTCAGATCTTTCACTAGTGATCAAAGTGATTGGTACGAATGGTATGCATTCTTGCATTGGCATTAACCTCTTTGATATGTTGAAAAGTCGTCCTGCTCTGAAATTCCGTTTCGGGAAACTCTACGGATTATGATCTGTAGAACTCTATCTGCTGAGATTCCTTCACTTGAGTGGTAGAAGATTTGGTATCCATTAAACGACATAGGTTCACTCCATGTTTCCAAGCATTCTAACCAAGGAGGTGCCGGGCCATGAAGAGCTGGACGAGGGTTAGGAATTGGAAAGGGAGTTGCTCGGGGTAGGTTGTCAACCTCTGGTTCGGAATTAGCATCGTCTGAAAGGTTCTCATCACGGTGATCATTGAAAGGGATAGGATGATCATTTTTTGGTTCTTCTCTAAACCATCTAGCACTGCCTTCGTTTGGGAAGTACGGGCTGTCGTGGGGATGGAGTCCAGCTGTGTTTTCTATGCGAGAATTTAAGGGTAAGAGAATAATTATTAGATGAACTATCTAGATAATTATTTAGAAAACCTTCATTACTTACATCGCTATTTGTGAAGTGCATACCAGCTATGTGTAATTTAATAGGATAGACCTTCGAATAAGTGACCTTAACTCCGTATTCACACAGAATAGGGGTAAAGTAAAATTTTCAAAGATTCTAAGTCTATAACATCCTAATTACATATAGCCTTAGTGTATCCACTTAGCAACTATCAACTTAGTGATGAAGATCCTGTTTTTAGTTCTCAAGTATACTGTACTTATAGTAACACCAAATACTCCTATAGTATTTTAATTTTAATGTTATGTTCTATTGCTCTCATTAAGGTAGGGTTGGTAAGATTTTAGCATTGTTGCAACTACCCAATTTAAACTTAGGCACATGCTAGTCAACCCTCGGATAATATAGGTGATCAGGCTATATCTTCCTAGTTTTGACCATATGTCTCTAAGCCCACTTGTGTTGCCCAACAATCCTAATTCTTTTGTACTGTCCTAGTGACACTGGTTTTAGTATGAATGCTGGCACGTATACTTACTTAAATATTTTATTATTTAAAGTATAAACTCTAAATCAGAGTATTTTTAATCCAATTGCATTTATAGTTAGTATATCTTTTATGGGTTGATATACTCAATTCACTATAAACAATGCTCTGATACCAATCTGTCACACCCCAAAATCGAGAACAGCGGAAACGTTCTGGGGCGGAGGACGTCATGTATGCATCACAACAATTGCAAAGTAGTAAACAAGTAACAACATCATCCATTGCATTAATAGTATAATTTTAATTACAATTGTTTTCTTTCATAGTACAAGACAACAAGATAACTAATCAAAATAAAAGACGAGTCTTGACTGCTCCGTCTTCTCTAAACCTTGCATCGGCACCTGTCTATTTGTAACCTGAGAATACAAGTTATTTTGAAAGTGTAGGTCAGCATTTAAGCTGGTGAGTTCATAAGTATTTAATGTCATTGCTTTAATTAGTTGTTATGAAAGACCGGTGAATGATTGATGAAACATTTAGTATAAGTATGAAAAACTCTAGAAAATCCCTTATTTCCTACTAGTATAAAAGTAGTCTCCTACCAAGACTCGAATGTTTTGAAAGTATGCATCACTTGAAAATGTGACGGTTTTTCTCTGTTTAACTATTATTAGTTAGTCCCTTAAGTGTACCTGAAATGGTATCAACCTAAAACATCCGTAGATTGTTCATTTACCTCTGTTGCTAACAACCGGGTTTAGGAATAGTTAGTCCCTTATGTACACCTGCGACGGTATCAACCTAAAACATCCGTAGATTGTTCATTTACCTCTGTAGCTAACAGTGGTTCTCGGAATGGTTAGTCCCTCAAAGTACCCTTTAGTACTAGGATATAAAGTCCAATCTATCTCGCCGATGATGTGATTGTATCACAAGGTAAAGATAGAAAGGCGAACTATATAACCGTATCTAGACATCTAACACCTAATAGTAATTTGCCATATAATGTCTATGTAAAAGTATTCATGTATAAGTATTCATGTAAGAGTATTCTTTCATATAGCATGTAGTCTAGACTCATGAATGAACTGACTCTGGTGTAATTTCTTGTAGTAGGGAAAACGTTTTGTTTACTCTAAACTATTCCTATAATAGTTTACTAGAATGTAATTGATGAGTGTCCAAGTAGGTTTATACCCCTTGCTACCCAAGAGTATCGGAACTAAATTTACTGATGGAACATTTATGACCATATATGTATACATGATATATAACTAATATTTAAACGACCTTCGGAGGAGTACCCGATATCCCACCAGACCACATCCAAATCGAGGAAAAGGAAACAGGGTGGATAGCCTTCCTAAGTCTTTTAAACATTTCTTATATAACTATACGTATAGAGGCATGCGATTTATAATATAAAAGCATAAAGAAGTTTTGTAAATCCGTTGAAAAGTCTAATAAAGAATTTGTGACTTGATGTCAGTTTATAAAATGATTGAAAGTATTTTGTTTGATAAGACAGTTTAAGTACACCGAAAACCACTGTTTGAAAACACCTTTGTAGCCAAGTTTGAAAGGAAGCTTACAGTGTGTAAGACAGTTTGATAAAGAGCTTTAATCATGTAAAAACGTTTAAGAAAGTCATTTGAAGTAATATGTTTAGTAAAACTGTTAAACTTGTAGTAAATCCATTTGTATACTAGTTATAAATCCCATATGATTGATTTATTAACAACAAGTATCCCCAAATATTGATGTTTTTCGTGCCAAAGTAATCGTATGTTTGTAGTACCAAAGATGGACACATATACATACAGTATAAGCAGAGTGTTTGATTTATATATATATATATATATATATATATATATATATATATATATATATATATAACAACACTTTTCATTTCAAAAGCTATGATGTTATCGTGATACATTTTGTATACAAAAGTTTCCTATAAAGTTTATAAATCACATATGATTTCATTGATAAAAAGCGTAGAATGGACTTTATTATATAACACACGACAATAATCGAGTTTTTAACTTGTATCCCCCCCCCCCCCTTAAAAGCATATAAAAGTATTTATAAAACATTTAAAGTGTAGTTTATAGGGCTATGAACTCACTTGATTGATTGAAGAAAGCGTGACGAAAACCGAGCAGAACTTCTACTCGAGAAAGCGGATCTCTCGAGATTCTCGGGAAATCTCGGGAGTCTCGGGAGTGTAAAACTTTCTTCCCACCTTGGATATGAAAACCGGGCCTTTGGGATGATTCCGAGGGTTGAAACGCAGAGCTTCGGCGTGAGAAAGGAAGGAAATTAGCAATTTTGGCCGGCACCCTCGCATCCTTTTTATAGGGGTCTGAGATGTTGCATTACGTGGGGCGTACTAGAGTACGCGTTGCGTACTCATGCGTCATGCATGAGCGCATCCTCGGTCGAAACATTCGAGCGACGTGGACGAACCGGAGCCTAGCATCCGAGTACGCTGGGCGTACGAGGGATCGAACCGGTGACTCCTTCTTCGGATAATACCGGGCTTTAATTTAATTTATATTTAAATTAATTAACAAACTTCAAAATTTCATATCTTTCTCATACGAACTCCGTTTTCAACATTCTTTATATCCACGCGAAGGTGAGACTACGATCTACAACTTTCATTTAGACTCCGTCGGCTAGTTTTGAATTTATTTTTAATATTATATTTTTAATAGGTTGGGACAGGAAAATTCCGTTAAAGTTCCATAACTTCTTCATCCGACGTCCGTTTTCGTCAGACTTTTTACCGTTGCGCTAGTATTGTTGACCCCTTCGATTATCATTTAGATTGTGTCGGCCAATAGTCTCTCGATCTCTATTTCGAGTTTTTAGTTGTCTACTGCTATATCTGTAACTTAGAAAAATCACAACTTCCTCATACGAAGTCAGATTTGGACGTTCTTTTTATGTATGTTTACGGTTTGATGATATCTAAAACTTTCATTTAGATACCTAAGGCCAAAAACTATTGTATTGAAACTTCGCGTTTTACGTTTATCAGTATTGCCGGTTTTTGCCGAGAATCTTCGATTGGTCATAACTTCTTCGTTATAACTCGGATTTTAGGGTTCTTTATATGTATGAAAACCTTGACACGATTCCTACTACTTTATTTAACCCAAATAAGATTTTTGGAAAGTTAAATTTTGACCTAAATTTGACTTGCATTCCATCATATTGCCTCGAAATATCGGGTTGTCACACAAAGATGTTGGACAAAGGGCTACAACACTCATGAGTGCTCATAAGTTCTGAGTATTGGATTCAACCCGCACTCATTGGAATCACTTCATGGATTTTATCACGAGTGATCATGAGACGATAATATCTTATATTCTTCAATCCTAGAGATATGAGTTGTTACTATGAGTTGGTTGTACATTGATTGCACGAAAATGCATTCAGTAACTCGGTGTTATAAAATGTGCCTTTGTGTATGATTCAACAAGTAGTAGAACAAGCCATATGAGTCGAAGTTTATCCATTCCTTTTACCTTCGGGATAAAAGCGATATCTGTGGGCCCCTCGATGATTTGATGATGACAAATGGAAGTGCTCGGCCAGGCCAAGAGTGATTTGATTTGTTCAATTAGTAAGTCGTCATAAATCGGAAATCGGGAAACAACAAATGGACAGAGAGAATGATTATAATCCATGTCTCAGTCCATATGATATCTAGAATGGAGGAATATATGATCCCTTATCTAATGGACAAGTCATTGACAAAGGTTAGAGATCATCAGCAAGGTCAGAGTTCGACAAAAGCTTTTGAGAGCTACGATTGCCAGTCGGTTCTTAAAGTCATACGCAATAATAGTTTTAGACTTATCCAAGTGGAAGACAATTGGATTAACGTCTAAGTCCGTAACTATAATTGGTGAGACTTGACCCGACCCGGCATGGTCCATTTGGGTTGCATGGCATCATGCATTTGGATAAACTATAATGAGAGAAATAACACTTAAGGTTTGTTAATATATTATAAGTTCTAATATATTAATAAGGTTATTTAATTAGTATTTATCAAGAATTAATTAAGTGATCAAAAGGAGACTAATTAAATATATGGGTTGATTGTGTAAATCATTCATTCTTATATATGTGGGCTTGTGATCCAAGATTCCTTATGTTGGACTAAGTCCATGGGGTGACCCATGGATACTCCATGGAGGTTAAAATCCATGGAGCATAAGGAATGGGTAAAGTCATGAGTTACATGGTGTAACCCTAATAGCCACCATATAAAAGAATCCCATGGCTCAAGAAATCCTGCACTATGTGTGAGGGTGAGGGCTAGATGATTTCAAGGAGTGTTCAAGTTTCTCTAAAGTTATTCCAAGTGTATTTGGTGTTGTGTGAACCATTTGAGGTGTCACACTTGGGGCACTAGGCACTCAAGCTTCATGAAGACATTCTACATCAAAGAGGTATGTAATTCTAACTTGATATATTTATATGATTCAATATTATTATGCTAGTTAGAATGAATAACTTGGAAAGATCATATTTGCATGTATAATAGAGAAAACGTAGATCCAAGCTATTTAGGGTTGCATGTACACTTAGGAGTGTTAGAATGCTCAAAACCCAACACACTATTCCTCTCATCTTTGACACTCAAATCAGAAGGCTAAGCACCAATTGAGATGAAATTCTCATCTAACATAAGGTATTAAATTAAAACTTTAAGTTGTTTTAGTTAATATACACACCATAAACACAGTAAACAACGATTAGATTTCATTCATTCACAAAAGGATGGAGAGTTTACACCAAAACACTAACTAACTTAAATATTTAACAAAAAAAACATCACAAGCTTAAACCTAACAAGAACATAAAAAGCTGCAATATTGAGGCTTCTCTCCTCTCAAGAAGTGTTGTACGATCATTCAGCCGTTCTTGAATAACCTCTGACAGATTGTTGACAGCCAAAAGAAGCTCTACATGTTTAACTTAAGATCCAATGAAGTAAAGTCATGCGATAGCTCTATTGATGGGATAGGGGAAGCCGCTGAATTTGTAACATCCTATTCCCGAAATATTTGATTTCCTGGTTCCATTTTTCTTATTCCCTGAAAACTGAAATTTGGGAATTTATCGACTTGGGCGCAACGCTCCTTGACCCATGGGCTTAATGATTTTTAGGGTTTTGGGGTTATTTAAACACACTTAAGTATCTAAGGTTGGATCATTTACAACCTCCCACACCCATAGAGAGTTTTGTTAGTACATGAAGCTACCCCTTAGTCAATCTGATCTGATGTGTCTTTCCAAAATGGTGTGGACTCCGAGATGAAGTGTAGTTTCCGAAGTAGTATACTTCAGATATGTTTGTTTTTTTCGAGATGACTAGACTTCCGAGATGCTGTTACTTTGAAATTTAGTCCATATGTTCTGACTGAAGTGAAAGTACTAGTTTGTTGTTTAGTATTTTTTAATGTAGTTTCGTACAACCGACAAGATCAACAGCAACAATAGTGTCAGGTTGTAGATCTTCAATCCATGTGCACATTAGTTATATTTGTCTTTATGTATCTCCTTGTCTATAAAAGGAGTGTCAAACTTTGTAACATGTAACCAATTCACCTTTTAATCAACTTCACTTAAATCATATCAAAGAATTGTTCAATTAATCATTTCTCTCTAACATTTTTCTTGTTCTTAAACACTTTATGATGGGTTTCGGTCATAAGAACATCCTATGTGCTCATACAAACCCTAATGCTTGGATCTAGGTTTCTCTATTGTACATACACGTTATCCAAGACTATAAACCCTAATTCTAGCATACAAGTAATCATATTAACATGAGAATAGGTTTAAGATCATACCTTGATTGTTATGTAGCAATAACAATCCCAATTCCTCCTTGTATTGACTTTAGAAAGCTTAGAGTCACAAATGTCACTCCTCTAATGGTTCACAAACACCAAGAGCAAGAGGATGAAGAGGAGAGAGGATGGAGGCTACCAAAACTCGTGTGAAACCCTAGCAAGAAGCTTAGCCACGTTTTTGGTCCTTAAGGGATCTATATATAGTGAGGCAATTAGGGTTATCTAACAAGGAAACCCTAATTTGGATGCTTAAGCCCTAAGCAGCCCATGGACCCCTTTCCTTAAGCCCTTGGACGATTTCTCATGGGTTTCCCCATGGAATTCGTCCACCCCTTAATATAAGGCAATCCATGGCCCAAATTGCAATTATCTTATAATTACAATTCCAGTCCCTTAAGTTTAATTAATGTCTTTTAAGTACAAAACTAATTACCAATTAATTATTGACTAATATTAATTAAACAATATGATTTCTCCTATAATATATTATTCCCATAATATATTAATAAATCATATTTAATCCTTTCTCTCCATGATTCATCCTATCAAGTTGCTTTGGTGAAGGCAACCCAAAAGGACCATGCACCATCGGGTCAAGTACATACCAAAATAGTTATGGACTTAGACACTAATCCAATAGTCTCCCACTTGGATAAGTCTAATAACTATTCTGCGTATGAGTTCAGATCCTGATCTGCAATCGTAGCTTTCCAAAGCCGCTGTCAACTCTGATCATATCAGATACGTGTGTTCTTAGATAAGGGATAATATATTCCTCCATTCTAGATATCGTATGATATATGATTTCTAATCATTCTCTTTGTACTATTTCTCGATTTCCGATTTATGACGACTGACTAATTGAACAAATCAAATTAGCCCTTGCCCGACCGAGCATTTACGTTTGTCATTACTAAATCATCGAGGGCCCCAAAGATATTGCTTTTATCCTATTTTGGATAAAAGGAACGGATAAACTTTGATACAATGCTTGCTTGCACTCATTCACCGAATCACACACAATAATATGTTTTATAACACCAAGTTACTAGTGCGTTTACATGTTATCAATGTGCAACTGATTTGCAAGATACAACTCACACATATCGGTTTCAAGAATATAAGATGTTATCGTCTCACCAATCACTCGTGATACAATTCATGGAGTGATCCAATTGAGCGTGGGTTTAATCCAATGCTCAAATTCATATTCATAAGCACTCATGAATGTTGCAGCAAACATTTGCTTATGTCTAATACTCTTTTAGACAATCCACACACCAATTCATGACAATATTTATTCATACCTACTTCCAACATATGAACGACTGTGGCCCGTTCGAATAATTTGACTGTTCTAAACCAATTAAATTATTCAGGAAGTCAAAACATGCAAAGTGAAACACAAGAATAATACTAATCCCATATGGCCTCAAACCTTTGAGCATAAATAAAACACCTTTTATTTATCACCATATTGATTAATCATTATTTGTTGTTTCGGGCAATCGACTTCTTACTTGAATTATTACACTTGTCCCATGCTCCTAGCATGCACACAATGTTTACCTATGGTTCTTTCTTTGTGAAATAGATCAAATTGAACACATTTCCAATCATTCTTATTTCACAACTCCAAATCCTTTTTCATAAGTGAAAGAATATCAAATTCTTGCTACTTATAAAATATGCTAGATTCTAACATTCTATGCAATGATTCTTTCGTAATGTCACTGCACCAAAGTCACAAAGACTATTGCTAATGATATTACAAAATCTTCTATCGGAGATTGTTACAAGACAATTCCTTAGATATGATGTCTCTTACTCAAAGTACATTCCTTTTAACATCCTTTTGCATAAAAGTTTCTAATCGAGACATAGATTTTCAATATTCAATTTCCTATATGGACACGTTTCCATATTTTCCATGTGACAACTTATTCTTAAAAGAATCTAATCTATTCATAATAATGTCGATATGGTCCATCCAATACCATGCTTCCAACTACTCATAAGCAACCAATCCTCGTCGAACTTTGGATTGTCCTTTGATAGTTGTTTAATTATTTTAGTCAAAACCGATTCTAGTCCTTTTTCCCTCTAAATGCGCTAGACATTTTGAAAATTTTAGAATGGTCAAACATTAAAGCATTTGCAATCAATCCTATACCCGAATCGTATGGGACACGATGCATAATGTTTTATTTGCTATGTTCTCAAAATTCGAATTGTGAAATGCAATGCCGTAATCATAATCGAAATTTTAAGAACAAACTATGTACCCTTGACTAAATTTATCAACATTTCTCAACCTAAGCCTTTATATTTGAAATGAAGCATAATATTCTCTCCTTTAATTATAGTAAAACAACTTTACAACCCTTACCACTTTTTAAGGTATAACTCTTGTTTTCTATAATTAATATTGCCAACTTGCAATACGTGCCTTAATAATCATACAATCATAACATTTATTCTCCTACTATCATGATGATAATTATAAAACATAACACTTATGCTCCCACTAGCTTCGACATGTATTCATAAACATCTTAACTTTCAGAAAAACAATACTTATTGAATTTCTTAAGTTCATGTTTCTAATACTTAGTGCTTTGATAATCTTTTATCAAGGCTTCTTGAACTTATACACCTTTGCCTTTGATAGTTCATATGTGTGTCTAAACAATTAAGACTAACTTCCAAACCTCACAATTCAAATTATGTAAAGGGATACCGTAACCATAATCGAATTCGATAATGCAATATTACAATAACTATCTTCTTAAAATCTTTCTTAGTGAAAGCATTTCCTCACAATCATTTTCATGGAGGAAATCTTATGACACTTAGATTTAAATGGTGTATATGTTCCTATCCATGTGAATTTGTCAAAACCAAAGTTTACGACAAATTCAACCTCATATGGAGAACTTTCTTAATCTTGATTTCTTGCCTTATGGTAGCACAGCTGCCCACCACGTCTTCCAAGTAGTTAAGCAGCTCACATTTTCTTATCAATGTACTTTGCATTGATCAAGGTCCTTGCCTTTTATGCATTCAAATGAGAACTCATAGAACTCACATGCATAATTAACTCGATTGGATTGGCACAGAAACAAAATAATGTAAACATGATAGGTTGTGAACCTCAACTCGTGTGCTAGTGATGATCGATAAGGTTCATTTGATTTGTTCTTGAAACCTTTCAAGACCATTAAGACTCCCACTGACTCCTTGACATATAAGATTCTCTTGTCAATAACCATTTCTTGACAAAACAAATATTCAAGAGTTAGTGTAGCTTTTATCAAAACACTTCATAAATTGGTCCTAGTTGGCCTTTGTCTTATCCAAGACATCACAACTTTCCACATTTTATGAATGT
This sequence comes from Lactuca saligna, assembly GCF_052625555.1. NCBI lineage: Eukaryota > Viridiplantae > Streptophyta > Magnoliopsida > Asterales > Asteraceae > Lactuca > Lactuca saligna. The sequence goes on from NC_136425.1 coordinate 56,236,350, forward strand.
TATAAACCTTCTTAATACTTTTCACTCATTGTCACAATCTTAACTTTAAGACTTGTTATTGGAACGAAGTATGATTGACCTTTTGATTTAACCATTTCTTCAATTCTTGATTCCTCATCTTAAACATACAATTGTACCAAGACTCATTTAGAGGATCAATTGAGATATGGTTCTTAATCATTAAGACCTATCATAAAGCATAAACGGTACTCTCCCTTCTTCTTAGAATGGAGAAACTTTTATCTTTCTGCCTACTTGATTCTTCTTATTCGTGCTGCTATTGATTTAAACTTTTTCAATCAATTGATAATTACACTTAATCTTATAAGTATAATCATATTTACTAAACCTTTAGTAAATCATGATGAATATCTTTGTTATTCTTGTGGTGGACTTTGATCAACACACAACTTTGTGTGCTCGATCTCCTAGTCCTTTCACTTGACACTTTGTCAACGAATTAGTCTAATTTCCAAATATGAAATTTCTCATTCATCATGTAACCAAGTTGTGTGATTCCAAATTTCTATCCAATTGAAATTTGGGCAATGAGAAACTCTCCCTATTTGGTAAACTCTTGACATTTCCATAAATAACATAAACAAGAATCATATCCATTCGTTGTAGAAATATGCAAACATCAATTTTCATAACGATTTCATTGCAAGGAAATAAACAAATAAATAAAGAAGTCAAACAAAAATTTATTTTATTTATAAAAGCAGCGGAAAACATTTGTCCTTACAATGCAAAATCCATTGAAAACTATGTATTTCAAAAACAAAATTTCTAACAATTGTATCATAACTATCTAAGCTCAAAATCTAATCTTCAAGTCCATGCGATCAAGATCCATTTCTTGTGATTAGATTCATCTTGCTCTTTCACCAAGCTTCCTTTCTTTTCACCGATCCTACAAAAACATTCAAATGCAATCTTATCACATCATGTATTTTGAATCAATGAATAGGAACTTAACGAAGTTAGATAGTGGATTTTACCTGAAGCGCGGTCATACTCTTTGACTCTCCCATCTTTGGAATTTTCAGGCTCTTGGGGCAGACTTCTATCCTACGCCCTTTCTCTTGGCAGCAAACGCAAGTCGCTTCTCTTAGAACGTCCTTGGAAGCATGGTCGGTCGACTTTCCCAACAAATACGCTCCGTTGCTTCGCCAAATCATTTCTGATTCAGCAGCAATGAGCATGTAAGTTAGGTCAATGAGGTTGTCATCATGATCCATCATATAATACTTTCTTTTGAACTCATTATATGATTCAGGAAGTGACTGCAAAACCCAATTTACAGCCAACTCATTTGGGAATGACACACCCAACATTATCAACCTATCAATGTGTGATTTCATTCCTAGAACGTGGGCACACACGGGTTTACCATCTTCATGTTTCATTTCCAATAGGGCTTTAGTGATGTTGAACCTTTCAATTCTTTGATCTTATGGGTTAGGGAGAACAATTGGAGGAGGAGGAGGAGGAGGAAGTGAAGCATGATTTCTTGTTCCTTGATCGAATCGTGGAATATCATCTTCATGTGGAATGCTTGTTCCACGGGATTTGGGAAGACCATGGTTGTCGAACTTTGATCTCTACAAAACGGGAGAAAACAAATTCAAGTTAGTTGATCGATTGAGTCCTTGGTAAATCACCCAAATGAAATTCCAAGGCTAGGACCCAACACAATACGCTACAACCTAGAAAAAGGGATGCCGTAATCTAGTTGCAGAATATTTGAAGGTAAGTGAATGACGATTCACTAATTTCCACCATGAAAAACGAAAGGAAATTTAAGTTTTAAATCTATGAAAACTCCTAGATCCTTTGAGATTCATTGAACATTTCAATGGCATGTTTAAATCTCGATATGCCCCTCTAGTTTGTGACTGGGATGCCGAGGATCACAAAGCAGGTGTGAATAACCATGCAAACTTACATGGTGCCCTCACATGTTACAGTCACCTATTCGATGTGCCGGTAAACCACACACTCTCCACCGAACTATGACAAACATTGAGTCACCCTTTGCTACCTTTGCTTAGAACCATTTAGTGTGCCGGTAAACCACACACGCTCCACTAACGTCTTTGCAAGGGCACAAAGTGTAATTTCATGGAATTGCATCAATTCACTTTGCCTAAGTAACTAAGATTGGGAATTTGAAAAAAAAATTAGTTACTTTTGTACTTCATTATACTTATAATCGAAGGTTTCGTCCTGTCCTACCCGTTCGGCTAACGACCCTCCACTAGTCAAGAGTGCGGTGGGTAAGAGTGGATACCCATTCAATCGCCATATTATAGACAATTTCCTTAAACACCCCTTATAGACCAGCTTCGTGAATGAGACCTACTAACGGTAAGACTGACTTTTACTCATACATATATATATATATATATATATATATATATATATATATATATATATATATATATATATATATATATATATATATTGTTAGACTTTTAATGTTATATATAGTATAGGGTCTATTTACACTTTTAAAATACTAGGTGGTCAAATTTAACAATTATATTTTTAATTCAATTAAATTGTAAACCTAAACTTTTATGGATTTATTAAACCTCTTTTAATTATACACCTTAATTAATTAATAAAACCACAAGGGTGTGATTTGAACTTTTCAAAACATTACTAGGGTTTTAGAATTTAACATTCCTAATTAAACATTTTAATCAACTTTTAAATTCCAAAACTTGAGGGCAAGTTTTGAAACATTTCAAAACATTAGGATTTAGAATTTAAATATACATCAAAATTAAACAATTAATCAAAATTTAAATTCCAAAACTTGAGGGCAAGTTTTGAAACCTTTTTCAAAACATTAGGGTTTTAACTATTTAAATTTCAAAACTACAAAACTTTTGGGTTCAAATTTAAACTATAAAACCTAAAGGGGAAAATATGAAACTTTTCATAACAACAAGGATCAAATAACAAATAATCTAAATTAACAATTAATCATATAATTATCCATACTTGATTTATTTAATGATTTCTTGCAAAACAATTTATCAATTTAGTCAAAATAATTAATCAATTATCACATAAGGAAACGATTATCTTATTAATTGATAAATATCTTCAAATAGATCAAGAATATAGTCAAATATATCATAAAATTGGATTAATATTGATCTAATATGATAAGGTAACTATCCCAAAGCAAAAACAGCAAGAAATCCCGAGATATGCTCCATCTGACGAGTTGACTCGTCGAGTCAAGCTTGGACTCGTCGAGTCTGCATGGACTCGGCGAGTTCTGCTATGGACTCGGCGAGTCCAGCCTCCAGAAACCAAAAAATCGAATTTTTCAAACATGTATATCATCAATACAATAGAAACCAGTCAAGGCTCTGATACCACTGATGGGTTTTGGTCATAAGAACATCCTATGTGCTCATACAAACCCTAATGCTTGGATCTAGGTTTCTCTATTGTACATGCAAGTTATCCAAGACTATAAACCCTAATTCTAGCATACAAGTAATCATATTAACATGATAATAGGTTTAAGATCATACCTTGATTGTTATGTAGCAATAACAATCCCAATTCCTCCTTGTATTGACTTTAGAAAGCTTAGAGTCATAAATGTCACTCCTCTAGTGGTTCACAAACACCAAGAGCAAGAGGATGAAGAGGAGAGAGGATGGAGGCTACCAAAACTCGTGTGAAACCCTAGCAAGAAGCTTAGCCACGTTTTTGGTCCTTAAGGGATCTATATATAGTGAGGCAATTAGGGTTATCTAACAAGGAAACCCTAATTTGGATGCTTAAGCCCTAAGCAGCCCATGGACCCCTTTCCTTAAGGCCTTGGACGATTTCTCATGGGTTTCCCCATGGAATTCGTCCACCCCTTAATATAAGGCAATCCATGGCCCAAATTGCAATTATCTTATAATTACAATTCCAGTCCCTTAAGTTTAATTAATGTCTTTTAAGTACAAAACTAATTACCAATTAATTATTGACTAATATTAATTAAACAATATGATTTCTCCTTTAATATATTATTCCCATAATATATTAATAAATCATATTTAATCCTTTCTCTCCATGATTCATCCTATCAAGTTGCTTTGGTGAAGGCAACCCAAAAGGACCATGCACCATCGGGTCAAGTACATACCAAAATAGTTATGGACTTAGACACTAATCCAACACTTTACATAGTTCATACTTCATATTAATCATCTTGAGCACTTTGTTGAGTTATATATTTCAAGGATTGACGGGTTTATCCAGACATGACTGGATCTTTTATTACAAGCAACCATTGATATTAGATTAATTCAAAGCTTGAGTTTTCAAACCTTGTCCACAAAAACCCCTTGAACTCACTATTGGTATTAGAGCCTAAGTGGTTGTCCTTTGAATTCATAAGAACATATTATAGTTGGTTAAATATTAACTTAGTATCTCAATCGTTTCTGTGTTCATGATAAAATTTCTTTTATATACCACTTCAACTCTAATATCTAAACATCAGTGGCTAATTCTAATAAGTATTAACAAATATATTCAATAGAAATCGAAAATAGCATGGGTTACCTATCGTGTGCCCCATTGATAGTTATCGAAGAGTATAATCACTGGAAAGTCAGAATGGAGAGATTTTTGGTTGACAAAGAAAAAGGTGAAGAAATATGGAGGTCAGTAAAAGAAGGACCTCGTGTTACTTGTAAGCAAATGGTAAGAGATGATGTTGCTACTCTCATGGGTTAAGAAGAGCTCTGACAGGCACCTCTAACTGCAAATGATGTTGAGAAACTCCATGCATACCAGATTGCCTTTTATGAAATAGTGTTTTATGTTCCACCATTTCTCTTTGAGCACATTAATTTGTGCAAATACGCCAAATAGATTTGGAATTCACTTCAAGACTTGTTTGAAGGATCGGAAAATATGAAGAAACAAGCGTCTGAATTTGGTGGTGAATGACTTCGACACTTTCACTACCATTCCTGGTGAATCTGTTGTCTTTTCATCAAATCGGTATAGGATCATTGTGAACAATATGACTGTATATAGTATTGTTTTCACTCCACTTGATTACAATCTTAAGTTTATTAATAGTCTTGGAAAAGGATGGGGAAATGTTAAATCCTGTATTCAGAGTAATGTATCTATAAAGAAACTAAAGCTCTACTCGACATGTTCCGAACTTCCAATATAAAGAAAATTTTGATCGAAAAGTTGTGGATTACAAATTTCATTTCTAGCATGAGTTTTTCCTCCTATCAATGAAGTAGAGGAGACCATGGTTTCCTAATAAAAACGTCATCATAACAAATTTTAAGCTCCTCACCATAGAAATCATCAACTGTTGGAACATGAAAGTGATGCTCGATAACTATGAAGAGCATTAAGAAGCAAAGACTTGTTTTGGAATAACGAAAAGTTCAAAAGAGAAGTGATAGTGGAGAGTTCATTAAATATATGATAACAAAGAGTTGTGTATCTAATGACTTGACTGCAGACTTGGATACTAGAGATAATGGGACAACCGTTAAAATTTGAGATAGTTTTAGATTTGAATAAACTTAGTTGCGCATATAGGCACGACACATAGTAGACTTTGTAACTAGTTATAACCTACTAGAAACTTGGAAACAAGTAGAATCGAAAGATAGTGTACTTAGATTTCACATTGATATGTGAATTCGACAACTACTTACTTGTAGTACCTATGCATATCCGAGTCATTCTTTGACTCGAACATCTTTTCATGAGTCACTTTGACACTTCATGCACTTGACCTAGCAGTAGAAATTAGGTCCAAGTCTCATAGGAACTTAATTCAAAGTTGAAACTATGACTAGTATACTTAATTCTTCAATTTTCGCTTGAATCTTGGAATCACTACATAGAAATGCCAATAAACCGATAAAAATTAATTACAAACATTATTTCTTACTTGAATAAGAATTACAAAACCCCAAAATAATTCAAGGCTCAAAGATTCAATTTATTTTGATATCCAAAGATTTATTAAATCTCGAGACCCTAAAAACCCTAAAAACTCAAATTTATAAACTTTAACACCTAAAAATGCATAAAATTTCGTATGGACTTTATAATATCAATTTAAAATAACTAAATTTAGTATTTTTTTTATAAAAGATTTAAGGTGCATATTTTATAAAAAATTGGGATTTTTATAAAAAAATTGGTATTTTTATAAAACATTTAAAATTTATAAAATTGGAAGAGAGAGGAGCCCTTCTCCCCTTCAAAATTTCGGCCACCCTCTCTCTTCCTTCAAAATATCTTCCCAAAATATTTAATCATTTTACAAAACCATATACTCCTCACTTTTCTTTCACTCTTTCTCTCTCACACTTAACCACTCCATTTATCTCTTCCTCTCTCAAACCCATCCGAAAATCATCCATAATCTGCCCTAAACTCATCAAATTTACGGTGTTCTTGAATATTCTTGAAGCTCAAAATCGGAGTCTATGTAAAATACCTCAATCTATCTGTCATTCTCCTTTGTTTTTCTTTAAAGTTTTACAAGTTTTCTTATACTTTCTTCTTCTTCTACACCATTCTTTATGAACATTCATGTTCATACCCATGAATGTTGAGTTTGATGATGATCATGGTAGGATTTCACCGAAGAACAACATGCATGTTGTTTGATGGTGAAATCCAACGATCAAAACCTATGTCAAACCCTAAAATATAGATTTTTACAAGTTTTAAATGTTTATCGACCACGTGCACCAAAATTTTCCTTTGAAAACATCACTATGAACAAAATATATCCATGCATGGTCTTCAAAGCGTGATGCATGTGATAAACATCAAGCTTAAAGGCTTGATGATCAAAGTACATTGTTAATAGTTCATGTAAAGGATCTTATTCACAAAAAATCTAAATCTCCTTTTCTGTTCAAAAAAAGTATTTCCTAGAATCCCAATAAGAAAATAAGTAGACCTGCAAAATCCCAAAAGTTGTTTTCAGTTCTTTGATTTATTGTAATTTTTACAAGGAAACAAAGACATAAATCTATAAAATACCTTCTGAGGTCCATAAATCCCAGATAAATCTGTGGATGACTCGTAAAGTAAATAAAGGCCTTTCATTAGGTTTCATCGATTTTAGTTACTTGTTTGTAGGATTTTTAAAATTTCTTTTATTTAGTTCTAATAAATCATAAAACCACGATAAAGAATGTGAAAAGCACATCTATGACTTTTTGCATCTCCTATACCACATTGAATACTGAGAAAAATAATTTGGGGATTTTTCATAATGTATTTATATTTTTCTTAATGTATTTACTCGTCCAAAATTCATGAAAATTTACCACAAAATCATATATTAAATTAGAACAATATATATTATGCTATTTTTTCTATTTTCCTAAGATTAAATACACATAAATCCAAAACTCGGACTCCATTATCTGAAAATCAAATTTGGTTTTTTTCCCAGCTTATGTACACTGTGTATCAATTTTACAAAAAGTTTTGTAATTTTTCTTCACCGTTTAATAATTATTCTCAAACTAATGTTTATTTAAGTGAATAAAACTATAAAAAATAGTTACACCATTTGAAAACCAAATTTTATATTTGTCCCATTTTTAATATTTTTAACAATACTAGTACAAAAAGTTTGGGGAATGTTTAAAACTGTTTTCTATTTATCTCTATTTTGATAGAATAAATACATAAAAATCATAAAAATCGTGTTAAGCTGTTTGAAAATCAGATTTTATATATTTTCTAGATTATATCAGTTGCATAAAGTGGTGCACAATGTTTGGAGAATTTTCTTAACTAATTTCTATTTTTCATTAATTTATATTAATTTAGAGAATTAGATATAGGAAAAATGGCTATACATACCTAAAATGCATGAAACATTTTCTTGAGATCACTGGAATACAAATAAAAAGTTGTGTGATTTTTAGTTACTATTTTCTATTTAATTAGAATTCCTTGATGTAAAACACAATTAAATTACAAAAGCCAAATTTTATTAATCAAAAGTAGCATTTAATAATTTTCTCCCTTTAGAGATGCGGTGAAACAGTTACACAAAAAGTCTAAGAACTTTTCATGATCATTTACTATTTTCCATGATTTTGTGATTATTCAAGATATTAAAATGGTGAACAAATCAAAATTTAAAAAAAAAAGTTTATTTTAAGGTTTTTGACTTCAGTTAAAACTGAAATGCAATGTTTGGAAAATTTTGGAATTAAATTGATTTAGTTTTTGAATATTTAATCATTCGAATACCTCATAAAATGTCAAATTTTAACATTTCAATAATGGAAATTTTTACTTGAATTTTTCATACAACAAATTAATTCATAGAAATCTAAATGTCACAGAAAAATGTTTGTAACTTAACAATATTAAAATTTGACACAATATTGGCATAATTCTATTGTAGTAGTAAGTATACTAGTATTAGATTTCGATTAGAGACTCACTAGTATGTAATATTGTTGTATGAATAGATAGTGGTATGAGTGGAGCGTAGTTCAAAGCACCATTTGCATTATCTCAAAGCATTGTGAGTATTCACGCCACCAAAATTTTCCAAACATTGCATTTCAGTTTTAACTGAAGTCAAAGACCTTAAAATAAATTTTTTTGAAATTTTTATTTGTCTACCTAGTTTTCATCATTTTAATATCTTGAATAATCACAAAATCATGGAAAAATAGTAAATGATCATGAAAAATAGGGGGAGGTGTGAATACTCACAATGCTTTGAGATAATGCAAATGGTGCCTTGAAATAAGATTGCTATATTTTGCGATATTTTGCTATGTATTTGTATGCAACTTGAAACACGAGGCGTTATCGTCTTAAGTCCTTTACACTTTACTCCAAACATTAACTCTTTGAGCCAATGGTAATTATAAATAGTGCTATTAGGAATTGACAACTCATCACTTGCCCGATTCCTTGAGTGCATTTTACCATGTTCATATATGGAACGATAAGCATAGATCTTGATACGAAATCCGTCTTAGGCTTGGTTGAAAACTTATTGTTGATTTTTATGCACATACAAAGATTATTACATACATACAAACTTATTTACTCATTATAGCAATGAAACTTGTTTACTCATTTTAGCAACGAAACTTATTTACTCATTATAACAACGAAACATGTTTACTCATTTTAGCACCGAAACTTGTATACTTATTTTAGAAACGAAACTTGTTTACTCATTTTAGCAATGAAACTTGTACACTAATTTTAACAACGGAACTTGTTTACTCTTTTTAGCATCGGACTTTATCTCCCATGAGAATATAAACTTTGCATCTCATTTTGGCATCATACTTTATTTCTCATGATGGCAACGAGCTTTGTTTATGCAAGCTTATTTACTCATTCTAGCAATGTACTTTTATTTAGGGAAACTTCTAGCAAAACTTTGATTACGATTCATGAAACCAATATTATTTTTAACCTGTGAACTCACCAACTATTTTTATAGTTGACACTCGTTTTACATGCTTTTTCAGGAATCACCTAGTAAGAGTTAAGTAGAGACACAACACTTGTAAGAGTATTTTTCATGTGTTGTTCTATTTTAATACGTTGTAGTTACATTTAAAAGTTGTTCAAACTTGTTGTAAACTATAAAGCTTTTAATACTATGGTTGGTGTTGTATTTTAACTTTTGCTATGGGACCCTTTGTACTGTTACGCCTTGTGTTTCCGCTTTAGCAGGGTGTGACAAATAAGGAGATGCGTAGAGTTCAAGCTTTTATCTTTTGTGGACACCGCAGTGTAAGTAAAGTAATGTTCATCCTTCTGATGATTGCGTGCTGAGTTGGTGTATCCATTCCAAGCATGGGAGGTATGGACATCTTAATCAAATATTACTTTTGCATTATCTTATTTAGAGAATTGTACTGCTTCTTCTTATAAATAGATAGTCTTGTAAAACTTAGTAAGTGTGTCTGATCTTCATCTTCCTTGTAATATGTTCAAGTGAAATATAAATCTATTTATCTTTTATATCTTTATGTTTTTCATTATGCATACTTTGTTGTTCGCCATATAATATCTTGTGTTTGAATGCAAACCAAGTTATGTTTCAACAAGTATCATTCGTACATGATTATATTTAGTGATGTATATTGTGATTATGTTTCCTTCTTAATTTTGGCAAATTATTATTTTTTAGCTTCGCAAGATCCTCAACATTAACTTATATTTCGCACCATAATCTCATTATCATTTATGTTCTTCTCTCAACAGTTCGTATCAGAGTCATAGTGGTTGCTTTTTAACTTTCTTTAAAAATCTATAATCTTGTCTAAATAAAAACTCTGATTTAAAAGGCCTTCTATACCATTAAGCTCATTTATTTCAAAATCAAGAAAAATGGCACAATCTTACTCGTTAAATGTATCTAATAGTGTTGGAGGTTTTGATCGAGCTCTAATACTTATTGCAAGTGAATATCGTCACTGACGTCAACCTATGGAAAGATATTTACAGAGACTTGGAAAGGAAGTTTGGAGATCTGTAGAAAAAGGACCACATGTACCTATCCTTACACCCATTGTTACTGATGGAACTCAAACCAGATTCGGAGGTGGTCAAGTTGCAATGACCAGACCTACCAACGATGACATAGAAAAGATGGATAAAGATGAAATCTCTTGTGGAGTTCCTCCTAACAGTTTTGATTTGATTATTAATTGCAAATCAACAAAAGAAATAAGGGATGTTCTTAAATATCTATATGAAGGAACAAATAAATCTCAAAACAAGAAGCTGACTACTGCCGTGAACGATTTCAACAGCTTCAAATCTTTCCCTAGAGAAAGTCTTGACGATTCTTTTAAAATAGTCAATCTCCTCGTCACCAAACTCTTAAATAAAGGAATTACTCGACATGATCATGAAACAAATCTGCAGTTCCTGAAAGGTTTAGGAAAGCAATGGACCATGGAGAAGATGAGAATTCAAAGGGACAACAAGATTAAAACTCTATCATTATACAAACTCTATGGTGAACTTCAAGCTCAAGAGTCAAGAGTAATGAAAGACTGCATGGATCTTGGCGAACCACTTGCCTTGGTCACTTACTTACCACAATCTACCAACAGACCTCTTCAATATCCTCATACCAAAGAGTCCTCATACCAAACCCCATATGATGACACACTTCAGTCATTTTCTCCATGCTCCCTCCACCCAACTATCATAAAACTATTTGTTCACCAGAACACCTTTTAACCAAAGCTATAGTCCATAAAACAACACTCCTCATCACCATCCTCAACCCTACAGATACCCTAAAAACCCACCATATCAACCACAATCTCAAGATACACCTTTGATGCTTACCAACTCCACTAAAGCACCAAAAGTAGACAAATCTTCTAACACTGTAGATGGCACCGAAGAGAAGAAAGAAGGAGTTCTAATATCCCACCAGTAGTAAGGTTTTAGATCCCTATACAACTTAGTGCTACCGGGATGAATCGAGTACATGGTCTTGTGAGCTTCTTCCATCAGAAGATATATTATTCCTCTTATCCTAGGTACCTAAATCCTACCTTGCAATACCTTCAATCCTTGACTATTTGTACCAAATACCAACATTTTGCCTAAACGTTCTTCCTTTCGATCATTTTTTTCCAAAGCTTTGTAACGCTTGGTTCCTGTACGAATTTAATAATAATTTATTCACTTTTGTAGAGCTACTCGACAAGTTGGGAGCCCTAGACTTATCGAGTAGAAACGAGATTGGCTACATGATTTTAAGTCGCATATTCAATGAGTTAAGAAGCCTCGACTCGACGAGTAGGGCTGCCATGATGAAACCCTAATTTCGGGGTTTTGCATCCTATTTATGCATCCAAGTCCCCACTCGCTGGCCTCATTTCCAACCTCCAAGCCCAAACCCTAATCCACGAAACCCTAGAGCCATTTGTGAGCTTATGATCTATTTTTGAGTGAACTTTGTGTACTTGAATTTGTGAGAAGAGGAGGGGCTTGAGGATTCAGAAGGAAGGTAGTAGATCCAGAAACGAAATCTCATTCACTTCATTTTCTGGTAATCAAGTCTCAACCCTGCTTAGTAGCTTGTTAGATCTCCTTCTTATCATTTTATGGGGTCCCAAGTTAGTATACCTTCAAATCTATGACCTTGAGGGGCTCACATGGCATAAAGGTGCAAACTTTATGGCCATGGAAACCCCATGCAAGCTATAAGTTTCCATTTTAGCCTTTTAAGCTTCAAAAGGCCATGCATGGGAAGAAAGTTAGTACCTTTAGGTGTTCATGGCATGCTTAGAGTCTGGATCTTAGCAAATATGCCTTAGTTGGACTATGGATGGCTTGTGGACCAAGATCTAGGTCCTAAAGGGGTAGGGTTTGGGCTAAACCATTAAGCAAGGGCTATTAACGGGTAAAGTTGGAAACTTTACCCCTAAAAAGACATATTTAGTGTATAGGAGAAACAAGAAGCTTGGATCTGAAGAGTAGGAGCTTAAACCCTTATGATGGACCAAATAGATGGAGGAACTCGGCGAGTCCAGAGAAGGACTCGACGAGTTGAGTCATTATGACTTGATTCAGTTTAAGGTAGAACTCGACGAGTCTTTGAAGGGACTCGAGGAGTTGACTCGTTTTATCGTGACTATGAGTAACCAGGGAACTCGGCGAGTCAGGGAGATGACTCGACGAGTTGGATCACGATTTCAGGACTTTTGATTCATAGAAATCTGCGAGTTGATGGTTCAACCAGGTGAGTTAAGTCAAACCATAATGTTGACTTCACCAGAATGTTAACTTTGACCATGGGTAATGTAGTCATTCTACCCTAAGAAAGTTTTTGGATATTGATTAAGTGCTATTGTGATGATGCTAGTTGAGCAGTCGTGGAAGCAGTCGATAGAGACCCCTTACCGAGAGATTCAGTAGCCAGCTTTGTGAGGTGATATTTCCTCCAGTAGGAACGGGTACAAGGCACCAATGACGACCCGTTTATGTATGTTAGCATATGGCGGACTTCAATCCGCTGTCGGGGATAGCCCAATGTAGACTATATGATTTCGGACTTCGGTCTGATGCCAGGGCAAGCCTGAGAAATGTTTTGTATGCTTCATGTATTCATGATTCTTGCATGTGTATGTTATATATTCCGGGCTTCGGTCCGATGCCGGGGCAAGCCCGAGGAATGTTTAGCTTATATGTTATGTGTTACATGTTTCGGGCTTCGTTTCGATGTTGGGGGAAAGCCCGAGGAATGTTTATATGTTTATGTTATATGTTTGTTGATATTCTATATGCATACATGACTTCGGTCTGATGCCGAGTGGGGCTCGATGCCGGATTCGTCCGATGTCGGGCGGGGCCCGATGTAGTGGGCAAGGATCAATGTAAGTTATTATGTGATTATGTGTACGATATCTGGTAGTTTGGGGAGACTCGCTAAGCTTCGTGCTTACAATTTTAAGTTTTGGTTTCAGGTACTTCTGCTAGTAAGGGGAAGAGCTCGGGATGTATACATGGCACACACCACAACTTTTAGATTGGGATGACTTACTCTAATGATTTGCCACATGATTTTGATATATTGACAGTTGTTTATGATATGTTTGAGATACACAACTTATGATTTTATATAATGAATGGTGATTATGGTTTTATTTATATTTTAAAAACAAAATTTTTGGACAATATTTTTGGGATGTTTCAAGCTTCTTCCAAAGCTTTCTTGATGCTTTCCACAATCGTTGAGACAACTTCTATTCTTAACGCTTTGGGCCTTTTCTTTCCAGGTTTACATTTCAACTTAGAGCATTAGCTACGACATTTGCTTTACAAGGGTGGTAAAGTATCTCACAGTCATAATCCTTGAGCAACTCTAGCCAGAATCGTTGCCTCATATTCATTTCTTTTTTATCAAAGAGATACTAGAGACTTTTAAGATCAGTAAAGAGCTTGCACTTCGTTCCATAAAGATAACACCTCCATATTTTTAATGCAAATACTACTGCTGCCATCTCCAGATCGTGAGTGGGGTAGTTCTTCTCGTGCTCCTTCAATTGTCAAGATGCTTATACTATCACTTTATGTCTCTGGGTCAGAACACAACCTAACCCAACTCCAGATGCATCACTATAGACTGCGAAGTCTTTAACTCCATCAGGTAAAGAAATAATTGGTGCTTCACACAACTTCTTCTTTAATTTCTCAAATGCTTCTTCATGTTTCTTACTCCATGTATATGTAGCTCCCTTATGGGTCAAAGCTATCAATGGAGCAGCTATCGAAGAAAATACTTAGATAAACCTTTGGTAATATCTAGCTAATCCCAGAAAGCTTTGAATCTCAGTGGGAATTTTTGGTCGTTTCAATTTCATCTCATCTTTAATCTTTGCTGGGTCAACCATTATACTATCATGGTTAACCACATGACCCACGAATTGGACTTCTTGAATAAAGATATCACATTTGGAGAACTTTGCATACAACTTCTCCTTCTTTAGAACTTCTAATACTTCTCGCAGGCGCTTGCCATGCTCCTCCTGGCTCCTTGAGTAAATCAAAATTTCATTTATGAACACTATTATTGATTTATCGAGGAATGGTTTACAAGCCCTATTCATCAAATCCTTAAATGTTGCTAGAGCATTGGTTAGTCTAAATGACATAACCAAGAACTCGTAGTGTCTGCATCTTATTCTGAATGTGGTCTTCTCAATATCTTGCTCTCTCACCTTCAGCTGATGATATCCTGACCTAAGATCGATCTTTGAGAAATAGTTTGAACCTTGCAGCTGATCGAACATGTTATCAATCCTTGGTAATGGATACTTGTTTTTCACCTCTTCCTTTTTTAGCTCTCTATAGTCTATGAACATCCTCATGCTCCCATCCTTCTTCTTGATGAATAACACCGGAGCTCCCCACGGTGATGAACTAGGTCTAATGAAACCGTTCTCCAACAACTCCTGAAGTTGCATCATAAGCTCCTTCATCTCTGTCGGTGCTAATCGTATGGTTATATTGCTATTGGTGTTGATGTTGTAAACAACTCTATTCGAAACTCCACTTGTGTATCAGTGGGAAATCCGGGAAGATCTTCGGGAAAGACATCCGGATAGTCACAGTCCACTGGTATTCTTTGTATCGGTTTCTTCTCATTCTTTGTATCGATTACAAATTCCATGTATGATGTGCATCCTTCGAACAAAAATTTTCTGGCTTTCATCAGGGAAATGATTCCAGAATTCACTCTATGTTTGTCCCTATACACCAAAAATGACTATTTTCTAGGCGGGTTTACTCTCACCATCTTCTTCCTGTATAGTATCTCGACATCATTTGCACTAAGCTAATCCTTTCCTAGTACGATATCGAAACCATTCAACTCAATGGGTAACAACTCCTCGTGGAATTTATTCTTGTTCAAGTCGATGACAATGTTTTTAATGTAATCGCTAACATGTATGAATTTGCCAGTGGCAACTTGTACAACTAGAACATTATCACGTTTATCTACAGGAAATGCTAGTCATCCATCAAAGTTATGCGATATAAAGGAGTAATTTGCTCCGGAGTCAAACAATATATTGGCAGGCAATCCATTTACAAGAAAGGTACATGAAGCGACACCTGCTTCATCCCTTGCTGCTTCCAGGGTCAACTGAAATGCTCTTACCTTTGGCCTTGGCAGAACATTAGGCCTTGCTTCCTCCTTCTTCTTCAGGCAGTCCCTAGAAATATGGCCTTCTTCATTACATTCGAAACATATCTTCTTGTTAAATGTGCACTCATTGGCGTAATGCCCAAACATTCAACATTTGAAACAAGTGACTTCCTTGCCACACTTTCCAAAGTGCATCTTTTTTCACTTCTCACACCATCTTGCTTCGCCTCCTCCTCATCCGAACTTCTTTGAAACAGACTTCGAGAACTTGCTCTTCTTTTTGGACCTTGAAAATCCATCAAACTTTCCTTTTCTCTCCTACCTCATCCTCCAGACCCTTCTCCCTTAATGGGTCTCGAAATTCATAGCTGCTCTAACAGCTATCTTCAAAATGCTTGCCGTTTTGACTGTTAGGCCAAAGTATGATGGCAATCCATTAGCAAACTTCTCTATCTTGGACAATTCAATTGGCACCAAGTAGGGGAATAACTTCATCCTCTCAGTGAATGTAGTGGCATAGTCATCAACACTAATCTTCCCTTTCTTCAGGTTCCAAAACTCATTGTTTAGGTCTATCAGATGTACTTCCGAACAGTACTACAATTTCAACTGCTCCATGAATGCTTCCCAAGACATCCTCAACTCTTTTCCTCGTGGAATTGTATCTACCAATAACTTCCACCATCTTAAAACTCTAATCTTTAGTTGTCTGACTGCGAACACGGTTTTCTTCTTGTTACTGCAGTTGCAGATTTTAAATACCATTTCCATATCGGAGATCCAGTCCATAATCTCTACTAGCTTTGTGCTTCCCGAAAGAATTGGTGGTTTGGAACCCAAGAAGTTCTTATACATACGCCCATCCTTGTCAATCCCTCTATCTAGGTCATTTCTCCTGACCATTCGGGTTTCTACATGACTCACAGTATGACTGTAATTTCCTTCCTCTGACTACTCAATGTTCAGCTTAGGTTGTACAATTGGTACAGTAGGTTTATCTATATCTTATTGAAGTAGACACCTTGTTTCTTCCGTTTGGCTATCCAACATCATTTGCATCATTGCTTGTACTCCTGCCAACGTGATTGATTGGGTGCAGCTACTACTTCGGGTGCACGCTTAATCACTTGTGGTTGAGGCTGTTGATTACCATTAGCATTTCCATTAATGATTCCGAATCTGCTTCAGGTTCTTTCCATTAGTGATTTCGAATCCGGTTAGGGGATTCCTCGGCAATATATATCAATTAGGTAACCATGAGGGGGATGGAGTACACCGGTGAACACAACGTTCACAAACACCTATAGATTCTGATCCCGCTAGCATTCCACTAGACTATCTAGAATGGTCTGTGGTCGTCATCTATACTTTTCTTATTTTCTAGATGACTGGGTCAGCTTTCAACATCGAGGACTCTCATCATTTTATTTCATCGCTCACCATCTATTTCATCTACCCATCTTTCCCAATATATTGATAGGTATAAAATATATATACAATTTAAATCAAGTAAAAACATGTATACATCGTTCATCCAGCATAGATATCAAGAACACAGATAATATACACATATAACACTTAATATATATTAAATACTTCATATCTATGTGTAAGATGAAAGTAACTATTCACTTACTTGTTAAAGTGATGACTCCAAACTCGGGAAACGCTTTGTTTCTAGCAAATTTATTTCCTTTGTTGAAACCTAGTATCATTATCATTACATCTTAGTCTGATATTTATTGCCACTAATTATTTGTAACATCCCAAAAATCGTGACCAAAAATTTCTTTTAAACACATTACTAACCCATAAATATTAAAACATTTCAATCATACTACAAGGGTTTTACGACAAATCAGAGTATCCTTTGAAAACAGTTGTTCATCAGATAAACATCCCAAGCTAAACTTCTTGGTGTGTGCCATGTGATCATACTGATCTCTTCTTTCCGCTATCGGAAGTACCTGAAACCAAACTGAAAACCGTAAGCACAAAGTTTAGTGAGTTCCCCAACCTACCACATACCATACATATCTACTGATCCAAACATGCAATATGCAAGCGTGAGCACATAGTCACATACTGGGTCCCCGCCCGCTACATTGGGCTTCAACCGCCATCAGAGTCCGTCCGTCATCAGCCCCCCCCCCCCCCCCCCCCCCGCCTGTCTTTGGGCGTCGCCTGCCATACACATACATACGATCAAATAACATACTGAAACATACATAAGCATTCCCTAACCATACCCTGATCTAAGGACTCACCTAACTTGGGCCCTGCCCCCGGTCTGCTACTGAAGTAGTGGAACCCCATCCACACTCCTACTAGTAGTGAGATACCCCCCCCCCCCTCACACACACACACTCACATCCTTCCTACCACGGGCCTCACACCTGTTCTGCTAATATCGAGATATGGAACCCCATCCATACTCATCTAGTGATGAGATACGGGACCTCGTCCACACTCACACCCTACCAGGCACATACAAGTATCACGAAGACAACAAGTATAATCTAACGCACTACATAAGAATCCTCCTCGGGAGTACCCCGACATCGAACCCCCAGCCCGAAAACATACTATTATCTAACGTACTTCGGGCTTACCCCAACATCAGACCCTCGGTCCGGATCCTATCATACCGACACATGCAAGAATCACAAAGACCTCAAGCATCCTAGCATTCCTCGGGCCTCGCCCGACATCAGGTCGTAACCTGTAACATATATCAATAAGTGCCTAGGGCTAACCCCCGGGTCTTCCTTCTATATATATGCATAAACATAAACATGAACATAATCGGTCGGCATTGTGGCCGTAGACCTATGCACACAGTGAGGAGACTCACCTCGCACTGTTGAAGATTCGATGGACACTTCTGAATGCTAACCGACACTTCTGAACTGCTGACCCTTCGGCTTCTCGAACTATCAATACCCAAACAACATTTTGACCATAACACTCCAAAAGTCAACCCTAGTCAAACTTGGTCAAAGTCAACGGTAAAAGTCAACCTCCAGTTGACTTGACTCATCGAGTTATTCTACGAACTCGTTGAGTCCATACCCCTACAACCCAATACATCCCTCGACCCAACTCATCGAGTCTAGTAAGAACTCAATAGGTCCTCCTTCAACCATACTATCGGGACCATCTTCAACCGACTCACCGAGTTCGTCATTGAACTCGTCAAGTTCATCATCCACATACGAATGTGTCTAGTCTGTGACTCGCTGAGTTGTATGAACAACTTGTTGAGTCCCTATCCATAAACTAAGGAGATTGCCTTAGACTCGCTGAGTTCTTCCTTGAACTCGTCGAGTATGATGAACTTCATACCCACTATGGACCCGAACTGGCTGAGTCCCCAACCATTCGACTCATACCCTTTAACACAAGGGTTTTATGGCAAGAAAGCGGTCTAACTCATCGAGTTCCGCTAGTGACTCACAGAGTCCCTCTATGTCTCAATCTATTCAGATGATTTCTGAGAGTCTCAAAGCATCCAACACATAGATTTGGATCCAACCATCTCCTAACAATGCAAAGTGTAACGTCCTAATTTTTACGACCAAAATTTTCAATTTTGATTAGGTAATTTGCTCAACATTTGTATAAAAATATCAACCGATCATATCATTTAATAAAAGCATGTCTCGAATCTGAAAACCGAATCGCAAAAACATAATAATGTCAGAGTATAAATCCCAGAATAACTCATAATGCAGAAAACAAAGAGTGTGTGTATGATTTGCCGCTATCGCACCAGCTCCTTCCCCTTCGCTGAAGAGGTACCTGAAACCAAAACTGTAACTGTAAGCATGAAGCTTAGTGAGTTCCCCCATGGTACCACATACCATGCAATCACATAGCATACATATTGCCGGGCAATTCTGGGGTGCCCGACCTACCTGGTACGACCATTCTGGTGTGCCGACCTACCCATGCGGCTATTATGGGGTGCCGTCCTACCCATGCGCCCATTCTGGGGTGCCTTCCTATCCATGTCAAGCCATTCTGGGGTGCTGACCTACCCGTCGGTCCTAACAACCGACCCTCAAGGACTATTCCACCCCTTACTGCTACTATCACATATATCATAACATAAATATACTATCAGACATATCTGGGGTGTCCGAACTACCCTTTCGGTCCTAACAACCGAACTTGGGGACTATTCCCCTCCTACTAACGCTATCACATATAACATATCATGCCAACATATAAACATATCAGCACATATTATCAGACATATCTGGGGTGTCTGACCTACCCTTCAATCCTAACAACCGAACTCTACTACTATCACATATAACATATCATGCCAGCATATAACATATCAGGTAGTAGCAAACCTATATGATATCACAAAGACAATCATCAAATCATACAACTCCTACTAGTGGGCCGACATTGTGGCCATATACCCACCGCTACTGGAAGGTAACTCACCTCGTAGTAGCTGCTGATCTGTGCGGGAATCCTCTGACTGCTGCCGCTACTGCTCCGGAAATCCTCCGGCTATAACTCCCACAAAACACTTAGTCATACACTGCTAACTATTCTTAGGTTAAAATGACCATTTTACCCCTAACCAAATCAAAGTCAAAGTCAACTTGTAGTTGACCTAACTCACCGAGTTGGCTCGCCAACTCGCCGAGTCCTATCCTTCCATTTGTCCTTATAACCGTCTCTACTCGTCAAGTTAGGCGATGACTCAACGATTTTTCCTTCTAAATGAACATCGACTGAATCCTCATCCGACTTGCCGATTTGTATGAACAACTCGTCGAGTTCATCTTCAACTGATACACTGGTCCTGTCCTTGACTTTCCTAGTTGTATGAACAACTCGTAGATTTCATCTTCATCCTTAAGAAGTTTGCCATGGACTCGCCGAGTCTACTCATGCACTCGCAAAGTCCCATGAACTTCCAGAACAATGGTTTAGTCCAGAACGCTGGGTCACTCCTCGGGACCCCCCTAAAACCTTTCCACACTCAACTGGGTCCTTATGACCCTCATCTGATATGGGACAGAAACCTTGGACTCGTTGAGCCCAAGAATGGACTCGTCGAGTTGATCACATCCTCTCACTAAATCTTCGATTTCTGATGTACAACCCTTGATCAACAGATAGATCTATGCTTCTACAATCGATCTAGCACGTAAAGTTACAACCTTTACGTGCTTGCATGGGACTTTGAGCTCAAAAGGTCCTAAAACAATCTCTTACAATGCATGGGGCCTTCTTTGAGTGCAAGAGCCACTCCTTTCTGCATTGTAACCCCTCTAAGGGCCTAGATCTGAAACATCAACCCCTAACCATGCTTGCAATCATGGTTGGTGACCAAAATGGCTTAGAAAAACCCTAAAACTCCACAAAATGGGATCTATCAAAAGAACAAACAAGGTATAGACTTTATACCTTCCATAGACTACAAATGATGCTCAAAATCGGATCCTTCTAGCCTCCTCTTGATCCTTCAAGCTTTTCCTTCCTTCCTTGGGTCACAAAGCACCAAAATCACTCCAAATGCCTTAGATTGCTTCAATAACGGCTACGGTTTGCTATGGGGGTCTTCTAGGAACAAATGGGACGAAGGAGGCTGAGTTAAGGTATTTAAATAGGGTGCAAACCCTCGGGTTAGGGTTTTTGTCCAGATAGGGCCTACTCGCCGAGTCTGGGACCTGACTCGTCGAGTCCACTTCTTAAACCCCGCGTCTCATCCCGCTTCTACTCGGCGAGTTGGTCCTTCAATTCTCCGATTCCAACGCCAAAATGCAAAAATATTAATAAAAGAATACGTACCAAGAACCAGGTGTTACACAAAGCTACTGCCTTTTTCCTCCATTCATGGCCTTTTGAGCTAAAAAGGCCAAAAGAACACTTCATATGCTCTCATGGGGATTTCTATGGCATAATGCTTGCACCTTTATGCCATAACAACCATTAATAGTGTTAGATCTGAAAACACAAGCTCTTAGGATGTCCATTCCTCTCATGCTAGGGTTCTTGGACTAAAAAACTCCAAAATAAAAAAGAAGAGAGAGATCTACAAGTGTAACACCGTAAATTTCAAGGCAAAATTTTCATTTTAAATAATCGTTTTAATATTAAAACACTTGTTAAAAATCTCGTTCATAATTGAATTACAAAGCATAGTTTCATTTTCACTTGAATAGAAAACCAGGATCCTCCAAAATTTGACTCTTTCTCTGGTGTGTACAATCGAGCCGGTGCCATCCCGTGTTACTGAAAGAACCTGAAAACAACATAACACAAAACACTGTAAGCACGAAGCTTAGTGAGTTCCCCAATATACAACTTACGCATATACGCCTTTCCAGGCCCTGACCTTCCGGTCCACAACACAATCCGCCTTCCGGCCCTTAACATAATCGCCTTCCGGCCCGTAACATATTCGCCTTCCGGCCCATAACATATTGCCTTCCGGCCCATAACACATTGCCTTCCGGCCCATAAAACATACACATCACATATAACAATTAACTTACCACATATAGCACATATATCACATATCATATCCGACCTTCCGGTCACGTAGCATATTGCCTTCCGGCCCATACATATTGCCTTCCGGCCCATATAAACATACATAGCACGCATAGTAATTATCTTACCACATATAGCACGTATATCACATATCATATCCGACCTTCTGGTCACACAGTCAAACCCTTCCGGGTACAGTATAGTGAGAAGACTCACCTCGCGGATACTGAAAGTTAGCAACTCCTGAAATCCCTCGTACTTGATCCGCTGAGCTACAAGCTCCCTATAACATCATATATCTCTTATTAATACTTTTATCTTCCACGTTAACTGACCCTAAGAAATCACATATGGGTCAACTCTGGTCAACGGTCCTCGGTCAACTCGACCGGACTCGGCGAGTACTCTGGCGACTCGGCGAGTCTAATCGTCCTCCAATCCTCTAAGGTTTCCCTTCTACTCGTCGAGTATCCTCCTTGACCCGTCGAGTTACTCCTGGAAGAATCGCGGGGCCACCCCGACTCCACTCGCCGAGTCTGAGGAACAACTCGACGAGTCCCAGTTATTCTTCAAGCTACTCGCCGAGTCTGCTCATCTGACACGGCGAGTCCATGCCATGCAGCCGCTCAAACTGCTCCTTGTTCCTCAGAACCTTGATCTTCCGATCCCTGATGGCCACTGGTCTCTCAGCATAACTCAGGCTCGCATCCACCTAAATGTTCTCTAGTGGAACCACTGCTGACTCATCGACTATACACTTCTTCAACTGCGACATATGAAAAGTGTCGTGGATCTATCTCAATTCCGCTGGCAACTCCAAACGGTAGACCACTCGTCCTACCCTCACAATTTCACGAAAAGGCCCAACATACTGGGGCCCCAACTTGCCCCTCTTCCTGGATCGAATCACCCCTTTTTCCAGGAGAGACCTTCAGGAGTACGAAGTCGCCGACCTGAAACTCAAGCTCGGACCGGCGTCTGTCTGCATAACTTTTCTGTCGGCTCTAGGCGGTCAATAACCTCTGTTTAACCTGCTGAATCTGCTCTGTTGACTGAAGCACGATCTCTGTACTGCCCACTACTCCCTGTAACCGAGAATTACCTAAGATGCAACTCTGCTCTAAATCTCAACGATCACTTGGCCCATAAGGGTTAGGAAACCATGAATCACCGGATCCCCGATCCAAAGCCCACCTTATCCATTTCGGGATGATTGAGAGACCCATTCTCACTCTCAGAGCAACTCTCACGAGTTCTCCTCTTGCAATCGCATACACATGCTGCACTAGCCCCAACGTACCTTTCTCTTCCCTTACCTAGGGAAATCCACTTGACGACCTTGCCACTACTCCATGTATCGCACATGCTCCGGATCTGCTCGCAAGGACTCTCGGGTCCATGCATTACCTCTCCTCAGCAAATGAGGGTCCGACACCACCTCCTATGCAACAGCTCAAAGGGTGGCATACCAATGCACTAATGATGGCTGTTGATATGAGACAACTCAACCAAGGATAAATACGTACCGCGGCTTCCTCCGAAATCTAATACACATGCCCGAAGCATGTCTTCAAGCGTCTGAATCGTTCACTCTCTCTAAAGTGTCCTTAGATGTCATCAGGATAAGCTCCTTTCTCATATTCCTCTTCAAGACTGAGTACCAGGTCAGCTTTTGGCTCCACAGCTGAGCCCCCAACGTCACCCATATCATGATCCAAGTGTGCCACTAACTTCCTCCCCGTGACCACTATCCCGGCCCAGTGACACGCAAGTCACGAAATCCTCTTTTCCTCATGCGAGAAAAATACAATCCAACCGAGGATCGTCTCAACTCAAATCTCTGGTTTCTGCTCCGCATATTCCCTGCGTATCTCCCCGCATCTCCTGACAGAGACGGCGACCCCCGTCTCGCCCCCGACTCAACATCCAAGCTCCAAGGACTCAATACCAGGGCTACTCAAACCCAACTCTTCCACATCATGCACTGCTTGAAAAACATTCCAACATCGAAATTCTCTTGCCATCTAGTGAGTACTGCAACTCCACGCAGCATCACAACACCCTCTGAGTAGGGAGTACTACGGCTCGAATATCCATCACAGACTCTGGAGGCAATCAACATAACAAATTCCTATCTTTGTGAAAATCCACTCTCTCAAATAATCTCCCTGGATGCCCATACTCGAAGGGCTCCCACTAGATTCACAGATACTTGATATGCCACACGTCGATTCAATTCAGGATTCACAAGTAACTCCGTAATAAAGATATCATACCCGGATATCTCAGAATACCCCAACAAAACATCACAAGATCCTGCCACAACCACTGATCTCCTGCCCCAAGCATCATATAGACACAATAATACATCTCCTCTGAACCCCATAATTAGATCTACATTTTTCCCACATTACAACTTCGGTGCATATAATTTCTCGATTGGAATACGAGAAAACGTTGACGCTACGAAATATGCTGATAATTCTCCGAAACTCTTTTTCCCGACGCTCAAGATCCAAACAAGGATACACATACCGACCCCGGGAGTTGGCCGCCCAATCATTCTCTATCTACTTGCAACAACACCAATCACCTGTCATGGATACATTCGTCCTCCTCCTCAAGTACTCCCCGCATTAACTCACTCTGACCCCTTTCCTCGATCACTGACATCTCTGGTCTCATGATTTCTTACAGCATATCTCTATACTCCACTTATAACTACTCTTGACAAATCTTTGCTTTCTTACATACTGCACACCCGGTTCTCCCCCACTTAGGGTTCGAACCATCACCAATTAGCACACAACCAACCCACGACTATTTTTCACCAGCGAAATTGCACTTGCTCCAGGAAAGTGCTACGCAACGCCTGGCAATTCCCCCCTTAAGGAAATCAATCAACCCCCTATACCCTGAGCCTCTGATTAACTCTCCAAGAACTTCTCATCACGACTGCCTCTAATCGTTCCAAATCCCATACCAATCTAACACTAAGCATCTCAACTGGTCAATAACATCCCTGGCTCATAGACTGCACCGCAAAATCATCGTTCCTTTCACCTCAACTCATCAACCAATGTTCCAATGCCGGAATTGTCCCAAGGACAGGGACCCACTCCCAACATAGACGAAAACTCTCTGCACTGCAAAACTCGACTGAACTCCCCACTGCTACCACTATAACACAACCTACTATTCTCAATTAGGTGTGGTGTGGTCCTCGACTACCTCAGTCCCAACTGACTGTCTGCTCCCGATAAGTCACTACCTCGTGACATCCTGCTACCTGATACTCTGAGGAAATCATTATTGATAACAACCTGCAGGGTGTACTCCCAAATCCAAAACCGAAACATCAGGCCTCTCGTGTTTTGCACACGAACATAAATGGAACTACCCACCTAGAAGGTGACCTCTCCTCTATCGACTGATTGCTCGACTCAGACCGAAATTTTCCTCTCCCTTTAACTCCTTACCAAAATACTCTGTTAGGCACTCGCCTTTCCTCTCGAGGAACGCCTCTCCATACTCAATCAGGGTCTACAGGCCTAAAACCCCTAGCGTCCGATCTCTACCTCATCTATCATGACCGGATAACAAGATAATCACAAGCATCATTCACTACGAACCATGGTACTCATCCCATGACATCCCTCCTCAATATGCTCCGGTGTATGGTACCCGAACCATAGCTTCACTCCTCAACCTGCTCCGATGTATGGTACTCGAACCATAGCATCACTCCTCAATCTGCTCCGATGTATGGTACCTGAACCATAGCATCACTCCTCAACCTGCTCCGATGTATGGTACTAGAACCATAGCATCACTCCTCAATCTGCTCCTTAGGACCTTCAGAATGCTCCCTGTATCAAGTATGGGTCCTCTGCTTTCAGTAGTACGGGCCCATACTACCTGCCACATCTACCCATACTTTCCACACGGACCATCCCAGAGCTCCTAAGTAGCTGCTCGACCTGCTCTTTCACCAATCCCATCGCACGTGCCCGCTCTCCAGCGAAATCCTCTACTTTACCAGCGCACTCATCTGGCTAGGTTTACTCCCTAGTCTCTTCTGTCGTCCTCCCACTTCTTTGCTATCAGCTGCTGAAGAGCTCCTAATGATGTCAGCCATCTACCTCCTGAATATCGTCATACTCACTTAGTAGCTGACTCCCATCATCGAGAGTTCCATAAAGCACACAAAGCAAGCAGCATTCGAGCATCGAAGAATACATAGGACTCCTTATCTGTGATAACTCCACCTTCTCGGCTCATCCTCGAAAATACCCCTGAACTCTGTACTCTACCCCTCGTGCGTTCTAACTGGATACTCTCACTCATCACATACTCAAAAGCATAACGCACATATAACAACAACCCTAGGCTAAGGCATCACAAATCAAGCCACTCTAGTTCTAAGATATGAAATACCTAGCCTGTCTCTAACATGCAATAATATCTCATAAAGTGCATCATAGATATTTCATAACACAAAAGTAAGGGTATTTTGGGAAATCACCGTTTGGCTTTGGCTGATTGTACACACTGCTCTTTCTTGCTTTCTCTTTGAACTCTTATTCACTTTTAGAAAACTATTTACTTGAAAACTTTTTCTTACTTCCTCAGTTTGAGTCCAGATTTACCCGAAGGCGCATCCGAATCCCTCAAACCAAGGCTCTGATACCAATTTGTAACACCGTAAATTTCAAGGCAAAATTTTCATTTTAAATAATCATTTTAATATTAAAACACTTGTTAAAAATCTCGTTCATAATTGAATTACAAAGCATAGTTTCATTTTCACTTGAATAGAAAACCAGGATCCTCCAAAATTTGACTCTTTCTCTGGTGTGTACAATCGAGCCGGTGCCATCCCGTGTTACTGAAAGAACCTGAAAACAACATAACACAAAACACTGTAAGCACGAAGCTTAGTGAGTTCCCCAATATACAACTTACGCATATACGCCTTTCCAGGCCCTGACCTTCCGGTCCACAACACAATCCGCCTTCCGGCCCTTAACATAATCGCCTTCCGGCCCGTAACATATTCGCCTTCCGGCCCATAACATATTGCCTTCCGGCCCATAACACATTGCCTTCCGACCCATAAAACATACACAGCACATATAACAATTAACTTACCACATATAGCACATATATCACATATCATATCCGACCTTCCGGTCACGTAGCATATTGCCTTCCGGCCCATACATATTGCCTTCCGGCCCATATAAACATACATAGCACGCATAGTAATTATCTTACCACATATAGCACGTATATCACATATCATATCCGACCTTCTGGTCACACAGTCAAACCCTTCCGGGTACAGTATAGTGAGAAGACTCACCTCGCGGATACTGAAAGTTAGCAACTCCTGAAATCCCTCGTACTTGATCCGCTGAGCTACAAGCTCCCTATAACATCATATATCTCTTATTAATACTTTTATCTTCCACGTTAACTGACCCTAAGAAATCACATATGGGTCAACTCTGGTCAACGGTCCTCGGTCAACTCGACCGGACTCGGCGAGTACTCTGGCGACTCGGCGAGTCTAATCGTCCTCCAATCCTCTAAGGTTTCCCTTCTACTCGTCGAGTATCCTCCTTGACCCGTCGAGTTACTCCTGGAAGAATCGCGGGGCCACCCCGACTCCACTCGCCGAGTCTGAGGAACAACTCGACGAGTCCCAGTTATTCTTCAAGCTACTCGCCGAGTCTGCTCATCTGACACGGCGAGTCCATGCCATGCAGCCGCTCAAACTGCTCCTTGTTCCTCAGAACCTTGATCTTCCGATCCCTGATGGCCACTGGTCTCTCAGCATAACTCAGGCTCGCATCCACCTAAATGTTCTCTAGTGGAACCACTGCTGACTCATCGACTATACACTTCTTCAACTGCGACATATGAAAAGTGTCGTGGATCTATCTCAATTCCGCTGGCAACTCCAAACGGTAGACCACTCGTCCTACCCTCACAATTTCACGAAAAGGCCCAACATACTGGGGCCCCAACTTGCCCCTCTTCCTGGATCGAATCACCCCTTTTTCCAGGAGAGACCTTCAGGAGTACGAAGTCGCCGACCTGAAACTCAAGCTCGGACCGGCGTCTGTCTGCATAACTTTTCTGTCGGCTCTAGGCGGTCAATAACCTCTGTTTAACCTGCTGAATCTGCTCTGTCGACTGAAGCACGATCTCTGTACTGCCCACTACTCCCTGTAACCGAGAATTACCCAAGATGCAACTCTGCTCTAAATCTCAACGATCACTTGGCCCATAAGGGTTAGGAAACCATGAATCACCGGATCCCCGATCCAAAGCCCACCTTATCCATTTCGGGACGATTGAGAGACCCATTCTCACTCTCAGAGCAACTCTCACGAGTTCTCCTCTTGCAATCGCATACACATGCTGCACTAGCCCCAACGTACCTTTCTCTTCCCTTACCTAGGGAAATCCACTTGACGACCTTGCCACTACTCCATGTATCGCACATGCTCCGGATCTGCTCGCAAGGACTCTCGGGTCCATGCATTACCTCTCCTCAGCAAATGAGGGTCCGACACCACCTCCTATGCAACATCTCAAAGGGCGGCATACCAATGCACTAATGATGGCTGTTGATATGAGACAACTCAACCAAGGATAAATACGTACCGCGGCTTCCTCCGAAATCTAATACACATGCCCGAAGCATGTCTTCAAGCGTCTGAATCGTTCATTCTCTCTAAAGTGTCCTTAGATGTCATCAGGATAAGCTCCTTTCTCATATTCCTCTTCAAGACTGAGTACCAGGTCAGCTTTTGGCTCCACAGCTGAGCCCCCAACGTCACCCATATCATGATCCAAGTGTGCCACTAACTTCCTCCCCGTGACCACTATCCCGGCCCAGTGACACGCAAGTCACGAAATCCTCTTTTCCTCATGCGAGAAAAATACAATCCAAACGAGGATCATCTCAACTCAAATCTCTGGTTTCTGCTCCGCATATTCCCTGCGTATCTCCCCGCATCTCCTGACAGAGACGGAGACCCCCGTCTCGCCCCCGACTCAACATCCAAGCTCCAAGGACTCAATACCAGGGCTACTCAAACCCAACTCTTCCACATCATGCACTGCTTGAAAAACATTCCAACATCGAAATTCTCTTGCCATCTAGTGAGTACTGCAACTCCACGCAGCATCACAACACCCTCTGAGTAGGGAGTACTACGGCTCGAATATCCATCACAGACTCTGGAGGCAATCAACATAACAAATTCCTATCTTTGTGAAAATCCACTCTCTCAAATAATCTCCCTGGATGCCCATACTCGAAGGGCTCCCACTAGATTCACAGATACTTGATATGCCACACGTCGATTCAATTCAGGATTCACAAGTAACTCCGTAATAAAGATATCATACCCGGATATCTCAGAATACCCCAACAAAACATCACAAGATCCTGCCACAACCACTGATCTCCTGCCCCAAGCATCATATAGACACAATAATACATCTCCTCTGAACCCCATAATTAGATCTACATTTTTCCCACATTACAACTTCGGTGCATATAATTTCTCGATTGGAATACGAGAAAACGTTGACGCTACGAAATATGCTGATAATTCTCCGAAACTCTTTTTCCCGACGCTCAAGATCCAAACAAGGATACACATACCGACCCCGGGAGTTGGCCGCCCAATCATTCTCTATCTACTTGCAACAACACCAATCACCTGTCATGGATACATTCGTCCTCCTCCTCAAGTACTCCCCGCATTAACTCACTCTGACCCCTTTCCTCGATCACTGACATCTCTGGTCTCATGATTTCTTACAGCATATCTCTATACTCCACTTATAACTACTCTTGACAAATCTTTGCTTTCTTACATACTGCACACCCGGTTCTCCCCCACTTAGGGTTCGAACCATCACCAATTAGCACACAACCAACCCACGACTATTTTTCACCAGCGAAATTGCACTTGCTCCAGGAAAGTGCTACGCAACGCCCGGCAATTCCCCCCTTAAGGAAATCAATCAACCCCCTATACCCTGAGCCTCTGATTAACTCTCCAAGAACTTCTCATCACGACTGCCTCTAATCGTTCCAAATCCCATACCAATCTAACACTAAGCATCTCAACTGGTCAATAACATCCCTGGCTCATAGACTGCACCGCAAAATCATCGTTCCTTTCACCTCAACTCATCAACCAATGTTCCAATGCCGGAATTGTCCCAAGGACAGGGACCCACTCCCAACATAGACGAAAACTCTCTGCACTGCAAAACTCGACTGAACTCCCCACTGCTACCACTATAACACAACCTACTATTCTCAATTAGGTGTGGTGTGGTCCTCGACTACCTCAGTCCCAACTGACTGTCTGCTCCCGATAAGTCACTACCTCGTGACATCCTGCTACCTGATACTCTGAGGAAATCATTATTGATAACAACCTGCAGGGTGTACTCCCAAATCCAAAACCGAAACATCAGGCCTCTCGTGTTTTGCACACGAACATAAATGGAACTACCCACCTAGAAGGTGACCTCTCCTCTATCGACTGATTGCTCGACTCAGACCGAAATTTTCCTCTCCCTTTAACTCCTTACCAAAATACTCTGTTAGGCACTCGCCTTTCCTCTCGAGGAACGCCTCTCCATACTCAATCAGGGTCTACAGGCCTAAAACCCCTAGCGTCCGATCTCTACCTCATCTATCATGACCGGATAACAAGATAATCACAAGCATCATTCACTACGAACCATGGTACTCATCCCATGACATCCCTCCTCAATATGCTCCGGTGTATGGTACCCGAACCATAGCTTCACTCCTCAACCTGCTCCGATGTATGGTACTCGAACCATAGCATCACTCCTCAATCTGCTCCGATGTATGGTACCTGAACCATAGCATCACTCCTCAACCTGCTCCGATGTATGGTACTAGAACCATAGCATCACTCCTCAATCTGCTCCTTAGGACCTTCAGAATGCTCCCTGTATCAAGTATGGGTCCTCTGCTTTCAGTAGTACGGGCCCATACTACCTGCCACATCTACCCATACTTTCCACACGGACCATCCCAGAGCTCCTAAGTAGCTGCTCGACCTGCTCTTTCACCAATCCCATCGCACGTGCCCGCTCTCCAGCGAAATCCTCTACTTTACCAGCGCACTCATCTGGCTAGGTTTACTCCCTAGTCTCTTCTGTCGTCCTCCCACTTCTTTGCTATCAGCTGCTGAAGAGCTCCTAATGATGTCAGCCATCTACCTCCTGAATATCGTCATACTCACTTAGTAGCTGACTCCCATCATCGAGAGTTCCATAAAGCACACAAAGCAAGCAGCATTCGAGCATCGAAGAATACATAGGACTCCTTATCTGTGATAACTCCACCTTCTCGGCTCATCCTCGAAAATACCCCTGAACTCTGTACTCTACCCCTCGTGCGTTCTAACTGGATACTCTCACTCATCACATACTCAAAAGCATAACGCACATATAACAACAACCCTAGGCTAAGGCATCACAAATCAAGCCACTCTAGTTCTAAGATATGAAATACCTAGCCTGTCTCTAACATGCAATAATATCTCATAAAGTGCATCATAGATATTTCATAACACAAAAGTAAGGGTATTTTGGGAAATCACCGTTTGGCTTTGGCTGATTGTACACACTGCTCTTTCTTGCTTTCTCTTTGAACTCTTATTCACTTTTAGAAAACTATTTACTTGAAAACTTTTTCTTACTTCCTCAGTTTGAGTCCAGATTTACCCGAAGGCGCATCCGAATCCCTCAAACCAAGGCTCTGATACCAATTTGTAACACCGTAAATTTCAAGGCAAAATTTTCATTTTAAATAATCATTTTAATATTAAAACACTTGTTAAAAATCTCGTTCATAATTGAATTACAAAGCATAGTTTCATTTTCACTTGAATAGAAAACCAGGATCCTCCAAAATTTGACTCTTTCTCTGGTGTGTACAATCGAGCCGGTGCCATCCCGTGTTACTGAAAGAACCTGAAAACAACATAACACAAAACACTGTAAGCACGAAGCTTAGTGAGTTCCCCAATATACAACTTACGCATATACGCCTTTCCAGGCCCTGACCTTCCGGTCCACAACACAATCCGCCTTCCGGCCCTTAACATAATCGCCTTCCGGCCCGTAACATATTCGCCTTCCGGCCCATAACATATTGCCTTCCGGCCCATAACACATTGCCTTCCGGCCCATAAAACATACACAGCACATATAACAATTAACTTACCACATATAGCACATATATCACATATCATATCCGACCTTCCGGTCACGTAGCATATTGCCTTCCGGCCCATACATATTGCCTTCCGGCCCATATAAACATACATAGCACGCATAGTAATTATCTTACCACATATAGCACGTATATCACATATCATATCCGACCTTCTGGTCACACAGTCAAACCCTTCCGGGTACAGTATAGTGAGAAGACTCACCTCGCGGATACTGAAAGTTAGCAACTCCTGAAATCCCTCGTACTTGATCCGCCGAGCTACAAGCTCCCTATAACATCATATATCTCTTATTAATACTTTTATCTTCCACGTTAACTGACCCTAAGAAATCACACATGGGTCAACTCTGGTCAACGGTCCACGGTCAACTCGACCGGACTCGGCGAGTCTAATCGTCCTCCAATCCTCTAAGGTTTCCCTTCTACTCGTCGAGTATCCTCCTTGACCCGTCGAGTTACTCCTGGAAGAATCACGGGGCCACCCCGACTCCACTCGCCGAGTCTGAGGAACAACTCGACGAGTCCCAGTTATTCTTCAAGCTACTCGCCGAGTCTGCTCATCTGACTCGGCGAGTCCATGCCATGCAGCCGCTCAAACTGCTCCCTAAGGTCAGAACTGCTCCGACCATTCATAGGTCTGGCCTTCCTAGACTGATCCATTATGTATGGTCCTCATTTCGGTGCTCATGCTACACCCCAAGACTTATAATTCACATGTTGACCTAAGGCATAAGGATTTCAATCCAAAACCTTCACCAATTCCCGAAATGCACAGACATGGGGGTATTCTGGACCTCCAAGGGTCCCAACATGGTTTTACAATCATTTGGGGGACTAGGGTAACATTCAATCTATCCACAAAAAGGGTTCCATAAACCCTAATCCTCTAAATACATCACCATAGCAGAGTATACCCGAATTCATACCTGAATAATGCACTCTCTGTGTCCCCAAACCTCATAACGTGATTCCCTTGCTGTTCCTTTAGCCAAGCCCTTCTGTTCCTTGCACAACAACTCTTTCAAAATCACCAATGTCCTTTAGCCTTGCTCCAGATGCACACAATCGGTTTAGGGTTCCTCTCAGAAGGCTAAAACGAACAATGACGGCCAATAAGTCCTCTTTATACGTCCCAAACCTGAACGGCTAGGGTTTTCGCTAAACAGCGTAGACTCGCCGAGTCCCTATCTGGACTCGTCGAGTCCAGTCGCGAACCCGCGACCAGGTCTGCGATCCTACTCGGCGAGTCTGGCTCCAACTCGCCGAGTCCTCCCTTAAAACACCCAAAAATATAATTTTAACAATACTTGAGATTCCGGGCTGTTACAACAAGCATAATGATCAAGGTGGAAACTTTCTTACCAAAAAGTGGACGGGAATGCAAGAGGTTTCTGGATCTACTAGTCTCTTCTTGAATCCCCAAGGCTTCACCATCTTCTTCAAGCTTCACAACACTCAAGAATGCTCACAAAGGCTCACAAACTCATGGGAGGCATTAGGATTTCGTTCTGGAGTTGAGAGAGCATCAAGGAGGATGATGAAGGGTTATAATGTTCCTTAAATAGGGTGCAAGGCCCGCATTTAGGGTTTTCTCCAACCCTGACCAACTCGCTGAGTCAGTCCTCTGACTCGTCGAGTAGGTAACTTAACTCGCAACCCCATCCACGCTCCTACTCGTCAAGTCACCCCATCTACTCGACTAGTCACTTCCTTAATTTGAGGTTTTCTTTCCTTTTCCGGCTTTCTAATTCCAGGGTGTTACAATATTAGTCTAGGTAATATTGTTGTTTCTTGTATTATATAAGTGTTAAACAATACTTTTCAACTACTATGTATAAACAGGGGTCAAACATGAAACACCGGAGGGAGGACCATTTTGGCATTTAAGCTGTTATGAAATCCAACAACCCTATGCGGCCCTTCAAACCAGATTCCCCATACCACGAGCAGTTAAAAGATATTATAATAACACTTGGTATAATTTAGAATACTTAGCACATATATTGTTTATAGGTTCATAATAACAATAGTGAACTTAAACAAAAACTATACTTAAAGTAGAATAAGCATAACTCACTTACAAGGGGTTTAGCTAGGAGTCGGGCTCTGCGGGGATAAAACTGCTAAGCTAAAATATTTTATTCTCAAAGCCTTCTGGCACTCCAGGACTCGCGTCTAACACTTGGGTAGTACTAGGGAATAGGATGGGCTAAGGAGGGTGTTTGAGAGAGAAAGAATGGGAAAGGTGTGAGAAAAATGGAAGAGCTTAGCATCTATTTATACGCTGCAGCTGCGGATTACGCTGGGCATAACTTCGGAGTACGTTGGGCATACTCAGTATGCGGGACGTCCGAAGACCTACGCTGCACGTACGAGGGGGCAGGTGTCACCATCCCAAGCGAATCCGTGGAGAGAAAGGAATGGCCCTTATTCAGCCACATGTCACCCTCACATTCTTCCATAATTTAATAAACTTCTAAATTCCGTAACTTTCGCATACGAGCTTCGTTTTTGACGTTCTTTATATATACGCGTAAGTAGCGACATGATCTACAACTTTTGTTTAGACTTCATCGGCTAATTTTGATATTATTTTTAAAGTTATATTTTAACAGGCTTAGACAAATAAAGTCCGTTAAAATTTAATAACTTTGTCATCCGACATCCATTTTCATCTATCTTTATATCGTTGAGCTCCTATTAACGAGATCTTCGATTCTTGTTTAGATTGTATCGGCTAAAAATCGTTCGATCTAAAATTCAATTTCCGGGTTGTGCACTGCCATGCTAAATCTTAGAAAAATCATAACTTCCTCATATGAAGTCAAATTTGGACATTCATATTATGTACGTTATCGGTTTAATGTATACTAGGAGTTTCGTTTAGATCGTTAAGGCTAAAAATTATTGTATCACAAACTCACTTTTTACGACATACAACGTTGTGTTAGTTTTGTTGCAAAACTTCAACGGGTCATACAACTTTTTCATTATAAGTCGGATTTCAACGTTGCTTATATCCCCGAAATCCTTGTTACGACTACTTCAACTTTCTTCATAGAGATTGGGTTTATCTGTTATTTTATTTTTGAAACATATTTTTTATTATTATTTTATTACATCGTTATAAGCACGTATATTACACATAAATCACATAATACTCAAATAATTCTTCTTTATTACTTCAAAATACGTTACAATTGTCGACCTTAGTAATTACATCATAACATTAGTATGCTTAGCAAGAAACGCAGACATTGCATAAAGTGAACTTGTCTCAAGGCTAATTTAGTATTTTGACCATTTTGTCATTTCATAGTGAGTTTCATTCTAGAGTAATGAAATTTATTTGATTTATTTAATTAATGTTATTTAAAACCTGCATTATGTCAGAATCATTAAAATTTGTAAGGGTATTTTATTATAAGATTTGATAATGTGTATTTCTTTTGCTGATACATGAGCATGACATATATTAGACTATGAAGATAAATGTGCTCTCACATAATGACATTCTTACAAAATGTAATTTTCGTCTGATGTTAGTCTCACAGAATGTCATTCTTGTAAGAATGGTTGGAATCAAGTCGACTCTTGACCATTAAAGAAGATCAAATGCATTTGTTTAAGAATTGTATATTTAAGCATGCTATGTTTTTTAAGAATTTATTTCATTTTTATGACATTATGTAAGAATATGCATAAATCTACATTTACATGTCAATGAATATACAATGATATTGTTTTTTTTTCAACTAATGGTTCAAGAATGTTGCATTTTTTCAAGCAGTTCATATAATGAAAATATGTATTCTTTCAAAAATATGTATCCTGACATTCTTATAGAATATATTTCTAGTAGAATGTCATTCTGACAGTATAAATCGGGTATAATTAAAAATTAAGTTAAAATCAAATTGAATTAGTTAAAAAAATCAAAAATTTTAAATCAAAAGAATTAATTAACCCCAAAAATGAATTTTCATGTTTTATTTTTATTTCATTTGACTAAGATATCTTTATAGTAAATTAGATGATGTTTTTCAATTATTTTTAATTCAACAATATTAATTAATCACTTTTTAAAATAACTAAATGATTGGTTCACGATCAATTATACATCCACATAATAGATAGTTAGAATACAATAACATAAAAAACACTCACACACACACACACACACACACACACACATATATATATATATATATATATATATATATATATATATATATATATATATATATATATATATATATATATATATATATATATATATATATATATATATATATATATATATATATATATATATATATATATATATATATAAGGCACCTACATTATAAATGAAGTGAAAATAAAGCTATAAACTAATAGAGGTCCTACAAACTTCTAAAGGCATGACTCATGGAGTCATGATTTGTAGTCTTAGGTTAAATTTTAATTTACATGTCTCTTGTTTTAAATCGTCCGGCAATAAGACATTTTTCTTCTACTTTTCTTACAATCATATGTATATATAATTGCGAAGAATCACAATGATTTCTATTCAAAATTTGGTAATTAATTAATAATATTTAAATTTATGATGAATCCACATATAACTCTTAATATTATATGTCTGTTTGTTTTCTTTGGATATCAGTAGCGATTCAGTATATTAGATTAAATAACTAGTCACAGAATTATTTATCTATCACTTCTGAGATACAACACCTCCATAGTTTTGAATACCCCTAGTGCAAGTTATATATATATTTTTTTTTTATGATGGTGAAATTAAAATCTCAACTACTTTGTCCTTGAACATGTGATGTATGTAAAACTATGCACATCATATCTATTCTCGTTAAAAAAAGACTGTATGTTCCTAACATCCGAAGAGATAGAAATAAAGGTGCATCATTAATATATACCAAGATTTTGAATTTAAACCCATGATTTTTAGGTAATGATAACAAAATCTTGTAACAGATAGAAATCGGTTCATGACAAAATAATAGTCATGTCTAAAAATCCTAAGAAAATGTTATATTCTAATTTTATCTGACCAAATTTATTACTAGAATATTTTGACGTTACAAGGTTGTATGGTGAAAGGGTGCTCCGAATCCAGGTCATGAGAACAAAGAAAATGCTACCTTCTTATTTTAGTAATTTATTGAGATCAAAAGTCATGATCCACGGCAACACAATTACTAGAAAAGCATAATATATATAAAAATAAATAAATAAATAAATAAAGCACCCAAAAATGAATTGCATAAAGCACTTCCGTAATCAAATAGTGACCAGCCTACCAAAGACTAGGTAGTCTATCTATCGAGATGCGGGATCGATCAAGTCAAACTCCACAATCAAATCAAACCACATCTTGCAAAAAAAATTAAAAAAATTAAAAAAAAAACGAAATCTCTACTATATTGTCCTATA
This sequence comes from Lactuca saligna, assembly GCF_052625555.1. Classification (NCBI taxonomy): domain Eukaryota; kingdom Viridiplantae; phylum Streptophyta; class Magnoliopsida; order Asterales; family Asteraceae; genus Lactuca; species Lactuca saligna. The sequence continues at coordinate 56,274,317 of NC_136425.1, forward strand.
AAAATTTGTTGTTCTAAAGACGATCCTGGATACATTTACACACCAACCAAGTTTTACACTTCATGCACAAAATTCTATATATAGCTCTATATCACGTAAAAGAAATGATGGTCTTATTAATTATTAATATATAAAGTACATGTATGATGTATCAACCTTTTATTCTATGCATGAAAGGTTGACATCTTCATATTTTTGTTACATGTTTTGCCGGATTCTCATGCACATAAAACTACATTCATCCTATTTTTATGGAGATGGGTTATTGATCAAACTTGCCAATTTTTTAAAACTATAAATTTGTAGAATTCTGAGAGACGCGCAGCCCGACAAAAAGTTCGGTCTCCACTTCCGAAAACTGGCTATTTTGGTTGCTTGTAACTGGATCCTTCTGCTTCGTTGAGTACGCTTGGGATGGATTTGCAATGCGCTGACATGGTTTTCCTTTTCTTTTATTAGTGATAAAAAAGAAGACAAAAACGTTTATGGATAGAATATTGTGTACCTTTTGGCATAAACTTGTGTTTTCTTTGCACAATCTTGCATTTTCTTCCAAGAGGTATCTTTCCTGAATAGTGAAAAACGTGTAAAAAGAGGATATATTTAATATTGGTTTCTAAAGAGCTAGAACAATTAAAACCTTTGCTTTCAGTTTTTCAACTTGCTCTTTAAATAACTGAGTCTGAAATCAACCAAAGAAAATAGGTTAGTGAGACCAAAACTTAAAATGGAATAATCGCCAATATATATATATATATATATATTACGTACATATCTCTGATTACCTTTCTTGCCCTAATGGTTCTCAATGTATGTTCCAACTTACTGTCTAAATGGCTTAGTTCCTCTACTGAACATGATACCAAATCTTGTCCCAAAAGCCTCCTAAGATATTCATTTGTACAAACCATTTTTAGCATAAAAAGAAGTTATTATATAACAGAAACAATGTGCACAAGATGTAAAAAAGAAGAAAATTTGTGGCGAAGAAAAGTAACATCTAATTAAGATAATAACCGTTGGGAAATTTCAAGTTGCTCTATTTGTTGTTGAATGGCGGCTGCTTCTTGCTTCAGTTGCTGCAATTAAAACAACATTTTTAAAACGGATAAAAGTATAAATATCAATGATTAATCTTAACTATGTATATGATACTACAATGTATATAAATCTTGACCTGTACGTGAACTTCATTTTCAGGTGTGCAGATTTCATCTTTCTTGACATCTGCACGATACTTTTCTATTGTCTTCTGCATGCTAATTAAAACGGATAAAAGTATAAATATTTTAATGATTAATCATTTAAGAAATTTACGTCGTTTATATCACATTTCATGAAACTCGAACAAGATTAAAAAAGATGAATTCGGTAGATTTTGCTGAGATATAGACCTTCTATGCTAGAAACAAAATCCATATATAAATGTCAGTTATTAATCATTTAAGAAATTTATGTGGGTTATGTCAAACATGTAGATTTTTTTTTTCTTTTTTGATATATTATATGTATAAGTTTGATTTATGTTACACATGATTGGTAGTGTTAATAAACATATTAATAAACATAATGTCAAAAAACTTAATGGTAGTATATGTTGTTTTTTTACTTAACGTTAAAAAAATGTCTTAATGTGTTATTTTGTTAACATTAAGTCATGATTTTATATATATATATATATATATATATATATATATATATATATATATATATATATATATATATATATATATATATATATATATATATGTGTGTGTATATATATATCATTTTCAATTAACTTGATCACATTGAATCGGACCAATTTATTCAAAAGGAGAACCCCTTACACTACGTCTACATATCTATAAATGAGTATTTTTTTTAATTGTACTTTTTTCATGATTATAACAACATATTTAGAAATGACCAAAGTTAACGGCTTGAAAAAAAAACAAAAAAACAACAGAAGAATATTAACCCCTTCAGAAACAAAAACAAGGTAACTAACACAACAACAAACAAACACAAGTCAAAATATGTGATATCCCAAAATAAAGATCGGGCATCAACAACAATACATGGGTAAAAGAGCTACCACAAAGAGAGCACGAAGGCGTTATTATTTTTTTTTTTCTTTCTGAAGCAAAATTGTTTACAGTCTATGAACTATATCTGCAAACCGCTACAGTGGAAGAAGTGAACCAAAAGTATGAAGTCAGAAAAAAAAAGATTATTTGTTTTTTAATATCTGCAGGCTGGTAGAATAAACTAAAATTTAATTAAACTGTTTTTGTTTTTTAAAACTTAAAAGAGTATTTCAATTATTTTACGACTTTATAAATTTAAAAATATAAATCAACTTTGATGTATTATTGTATAAAAAGTTAAAACAAAATGATACAAATTATTGTATATATTTGATAAAAACCAACAAACATTACTTTGGTCGCAAATCTATACCTAAGCATAGTAATTAGGGATAAAAGAATTTAACACATAAAATAGATGAAAATAACTTTTGGGTTTAAATAAAAAATTTCAAAATTTATATTTTACTTTTTAATTAAATCTATTAAAAACTTATCATAAATATTTTTCTTAAGAAATAAATGATAATGCATTAAATAATGTTTATAAAATTTGGCATAAAAAATATAACACAATATTATGATTTTTTCCTTATCTATATAAATAGCTCCAACAACCATTATTATAATTAAATCTTTATTTATAAATTTGTTAAAAATGTTATGATTATGTCGTCAAACCTTTTTTTCTTTAAGTATTGTAACTTTGTTTTCCAACTTGTTTATCATAGATAAACTTGGAATAAATCTAAGTTAAAAAAAACAAAGATATTTGTGCTTTTTAGACTAAAAGATGTATGAAGAGGTTTGAATACTCTGGTCCACATCTGTGTCAAGAAAAAGACACACATACCTTTTTAGGTCTACAATCTTTAAAAAACAAACAGTCTACGAAGCCTAATATCGCCACTGTCCAGAAAGAAGAGGCCAAAAAGATCTACAAACAAAAACAAACATCTAAATGTCTCCCATGCAAAAACATCTAAATGTCGACCCATTAACTTGTCAACCCGTGAACCTATATACTTGACGAATTATATGAAGAGGTTTGAATACTCTGATCCACATCTATGTTAAGAAAAAGACACACATACCTTTTTAGGTCTACAATCTTTAAAAAACAATTAGTCTACGAAGCCTAATATCTCCATTGTACAGACTAGAAAAAACCAAAAAGATCTACAGACAAAAACAAACATCTAAATGTCTCTCATGCAAAAACATCTAAATATCGACCCATTAACTTGTAAACCCGTGAACCTATATACTTGAACAATTATATGAGTTAGCTTGGGTTGAGGCTTCCAACCCACAACTCATGACCCGCCAACTCATATATTATATGGGTTGGGTTGATTTATGTTTTCTGACCCGACAATCTAAACCCAACCCGATTGTCAAGCCTAGGGTGGTGGTTGGGTGGGCTAGATAGATGGGCCCTTTTTTATTTATTATAATTACAATATAATTAGTAAAAGAAAAAATATATACGTTATAAAGGATAGGACAGGCTTTTTAAATGGACAGAGGGACGGACGGTGTAATTTGCTCTTTCCTTGATGTACTTTTATATAGCATCGTATGTGAGAATACCCTCTTTGTTTCCTTCTGAACTCCTAAATCACGATATTTCACGTTCCACTTAATCATAGTCCATTTTTCTGTGTAATGACTGATAAAGCATTTACATTTTTCTGGTGTGTGAATTTTTTTTTCTTAATTCTAGTCTCAAAAACTACGGATGTTATTCATATTGAGGTTTTTTGCCCATTGCTATTCATTTATAACCCATGTTAGTTAGTTAATTAGGGTTAGGGAACATTTGGTAAAAGGGATCACGTTTTTTGTTTCTTTAATGTTATTAACGAGCAGTAATTAAAAGTGTGTGTTATTTAGGTTGGGTTTTGTGAACATTTATTAGTGCACTCCAGTGAAGAATTCTTCTCCATGCCCAAATCATACAGGTTATCAAGCAAACAAAAGTCGATTCCTGAAGTCGTTATATTCCACTTTCTTAAGTTCTATAGCGGTTCTGCTTAATTAGTACGTAAGCCTCTCATGTACTCTTAGCCTTCCTTGTTTTCTTTGCTTGTTAGTGGTGTTGGATTAATCGGTTAATAGGAAACTTTCCTCATTCTAGGATTTAGGATTTGTTTATATGTAGTTTAAATAAGGTATTTTAGGAAAACATAGTATAGACAATTGCTTTTAGTTTTGGTATTGGAATAGGATTCTTTTTTTTAATATAAATATATGTCTAGGTCCAGTTTTGATTAATTCAACAAAAATCACAGTACGTTTATTTCTTTTTCTGTGCTTTGTACGTATTCACAAGAGAATCAAAGAATTAATCCTTGCAAGTTTTCTTTGATTCTTTCTTTTACCTTGATGTACAAGGTTTATTATGAAGCTTTTGTTTACAAGCTAAGCGGAGTCTTCTTTTTCAAAAAAAAAAAAAAAAAAAAAAAAAAAAAAAAAAATCGTTCTTAAAAAAGTGAGCAACTAGGTGCGGCTTTGGTCACACAGGAATTAGTTGTATACTCATTGGTGTATCTGAGTATACTCGAAGATAATAATTTGTTGAATAAAATAAAACATTATTGCTAAATAATCGCGAATCATAAAATGGATTGACATAATATATCTTCTTTAGTTATTGTTTTACAATTTTTATGTTGCATTAACGGTTTCACCATCGAATGTTATTTGGATGATTGTATATTTTGATGATAATTGTATTCTACCGAAATTTTATAGTTGCATTTTTTTTTTTTTGAACTTGGCGTTTTACAAATGGTTTTACCACTCTTGGAAAAACATAACATTTAAACTTAAAATCAAAATATCAAAAGATGAAAGATGATAAACATGTCTCAACAACTACATGTTGCTAGCTGTACGAACATTACACATCATTCATCATGTTGGATAAAAGGTCGAAAAAGATAAATTATTATTTATCTAAGAGGCCTTCCATCCACCTCCATAGTTACACTCCTTACATTGGTATAAGTTATATTTTATATCTTTGATAATGAAACTAAACTCTCGACTACTTTGACCTTAATTGAACATGCGATGTGTGCATGTAAAACTACCTTCCTCACAAAAACGACATACAAAGAAACAGAACTCCAGTTATCCATCATTCATACACATAAATGTAGAACTTAAACCCACGATTTCTAGGTAATGATAACCAAATCTTTTCAATATTAGTAATATCTAGTAACCTTAAAAAACATTATGTTCCACTTTTATATCCGAATCAAGGTCATGAAAACAAACACAAAAGGCTAACTTCTTGATTTAGTAATTTAGTGAGATCAAAAGCTATGATCCAAAGGTCAATGAAGCAAGAGAATTATAATAGTAATAATAATAAAAATAACCAAAAATTAATTGCCAGCTCCGTAATCAAATAGTGACCAGCCCCCATCAAAGCAGAAGAAGGTACTGAAGAGTAGGTAGTCTGTCTCACAAAGATGTGAGATCAAGTGAAACTCCACAATCAAATCAAACCAAATTTTATAAAAAAACTAAACCAAAACTGGAGACTGCAGCTTTGCTTACTGGTACTTCATATAGATACACCTACTATGTAGTTTCACATCTACTAATTTAAAATACTTAAAAATGCAAACATGCTTGAACCCAAATACGTGTGTGTGTGTGTGTGTGTGAGAGAGAGAGAGAGAGGACGTACTTGGAGCTTGAAAACTCATAGAGTTTACCCTTTTGAGAGAAAATAATCAAAGCGACTTCAGCATCGCAAAGAACTGAAAGCTCATAAGCCTTCTTCAAAAGGCCATTCCTCCTCTTCGTGAAAGTAACTTGACGGCTTGTAGTGTTCTCTATTCTTTTGAGCTCAACTTTTCCTCTCACCATTTCCTGCAAAACATACACAAAAAGAAAGTAAGATAATCTACTTCATATCGCAAAAACTCAAGAGGAAAGAAAAGAAGTAGAAACCAAAGAAAATTAGGGAACTTTACCAAGTTTGAGCAAGAAACAAGGGAAACCTAGAGACTTGAGTTCAAGATTTGGGGCAAAGAGACTGTTAACACAGAAACCCTTGAAATTTTAAGAACATATGGCAGAAGTCCATGTAGATCTAGTGAAAAAATGGAGGAAACCCTAAAGAAACAGTAGACTGAACATATGGATTCGTAGGACAGGAATGAAAGGGTCGATGATTTGGAAGAAAAATATATTAAAATATAGGTAGATAATGAAACATGAAGGATCTTTTTTTTTTTGTTGGTGATGTAATGGATCTCTTTACTTTGAGGCCACAAATGTAGTTAGATTTCCTTATTCATCGATCTATCGTGTATTCCCTTTGTCCCCATGGCAAATAGAGAAGGTAACGCACCAAAAAGGTCAAGGGAAGGCAATAAAAATGAGTTCCTTATAAAATATTCAGAAAACAAACACCTAGTTTTATCTTATTTTGGAAAACCTGTGAAACATATAAAAAATATTGCAAGATTCTAACATAAACCTTCGGTTTCCGTTAAATTTTATCAGACATTTAATTCTGTAATTTTATTTGATTATTAGTGATGTGTATATTTAAAATATTTGTTTATAAATAGATGTTTTGAATTGACTCCACGTCATCACATCGCAATTATTGGCATCCTAACACGTGTGTTTAGTAATTGAATTATGTTTTAAAACATTTTAAATCGACTAAATGTCCAAATTTATCGTCGGATTAAGCTTATAAAAAAGCAAGGAATATTTTCGTTTGTGTCAATATGCTAGTGGGAATTTTTGTACATAGAAAGTTAATGTACTAATGAGAGATTTTTAGACTCAAGTGACGTGGTTAATATTTAACATATTTACTTGTAAGATCTGATCATAAACATAACATATCCATGGCATGTATATTAAATGACACTTCATCATTCTCTTCACCTTTTTAAATTGTGTGGGACGCTACCATTGGCAAATTTGAGAAATTATAGAAAGATTATGTGTTTTATGTTATGGGTATCAACACGCGTGAAAGGCATTCCACATCATCCTCTATACATCTTCACAACTAATTTACTATTGATGGGGTGGTGTTCACTAGTGAACAAGAGGGAGACATAAGAGAGAGATAGAGAGAAAGAAGAGAGATATAGAACGAAACAGTTTTAATTGGGTGTGAGAACCCGTAATTGGTTTCAATCCACACCACCATTACTTCTATTGGGAGCGATGTTCACTAATGAACATCTCCCCCACCTAGACTCCACATAGGATTCTTATGCGTGAAAAAATAACTATATCCCATGGCCTTAGGATTTAGGATTGACAAACACATACACAAACATGTCCAGTAAATATGCTAAGAACATAAAGAACACAATAAATTAATGTGGTTCACACGATCGAGGTGGTTGGCTAATCCACAGACGAACTAGATGGAGATTTTATTAATAGTCGTCAACATAGGCTTTCTAGATTGGGTTTATATATATATATATATATATATATATATATATATATATATATATATATATATATATATATATATATATATATATATATATATATATATATATATATATATATATATATATATATAGAGAGAGAGAGAGAGAGAGAGAGAAAGAGAGAGAGAGAGATGTTCAGGTGTTTAAAATAATTATTGTGTTATTATATGCGTAAATATAGGTCAATCAAAATTAAAAAAAAAATAAATAAGTAAATAAATATATCAGGGTCATTTAGTAATTTGTTTAATAAGTTCCAAAAATAATTTCTATAATCATGGTATTGACTTATAACCTAAATAAATAAGCGTGTCTTCAATCTCCCACCTGATAAAGCCCTAGCATCGACGCTTTCAATGTTCGTAAACCCCTCACCGATCATCTAAAAATAATTGATGGAGGAAAACCTCTTCATCTTCATTTGAGCATGATAACGCAACCCTAACGAAATAGAAAAAAGAAAGGTGACTTGGATTTTTAACCGGTCGGTAGCAGCAGTAGCAGCGACAGAGGCACTGTAGCAGCGTCGACGGGCGCCAGTGATCGACGAGCGGTAGGTTTCCTTCGACGGTGAGCGATGATGCGCTCTTCTCGGTCGCCTGCTAGGTGTCAAGGAATAAAGATGAAAAGGATCTGAAGAAGCGACGCAAACAGTAATGGACGGAGCAATGGTTTTTCGTTGGTCGGCTTCGCAAGTCGATGTGGTCTTCGGGATTTGTGGTCGATGGAAACAGCAGAGAAGGAAGAAAACGAGGTGAAAATGGAGGACCTCTGGGGTTTGGCTAGACCGAAGGAAGAAGCAACGAAGCTGTGGTGGCCTTCAGTGGGTGCAGATGGGAGTTGTAGGGCGGCAATGGGTCATCTAGGGTAGTGACAGTCGGCATTTCCATCTGCTTTTTGAGGTTTGTTTCCGTTTTTTTTTTAGACAAAAATCAATAGAGGGAAAAGATGGGTGTTTGGGTTTGTTGTTTTTACAAGGAAGATAACATGAAAATGGGGCTATTGACCATTGAAATAGAAAGGGGAAAGGGGAGTTGCAGTGAAATAGGTGAGCAGGGGGCTGTTTCTATAGCCCCTTCGTTCTTCATCTTTTTTTTGTTTAATTTTTAATGGTAATGGAAGCAAGAAATCAGTGGCTTTTGCTTGTGGAATCGGTGATGAGTAAGGATGACCAAGAGAGGGTTGTTGCTCTCTTGATTACTGGGAATTTACCTATCTCTAGTGGTGTTCTTTGGCAGAAAAACAAATGAGAAGAACAGGGAAGGCTTTGGTTCCTTCATTTGACAGAAAGAGAAGGAAGAACAATGGTGATGATCTCTTCTTTGATTGGGTATGTTTCTTTTGATTGAGTTTTACTAGTTAAATAGATAAAAAAATCAATTCTCTTGATGATCTTATTGTATAGTTATGAATTTTGATAGATATGGAGTACATTGTGATCTAAGGGAAAGAAAACATAAACGAGTGATACATTTTTTGAGATTGAAATGAAGAAGATAAAAGGAATCATGAATTCCAATTATGTTGGAATGGAATCATGAATTCTAATTGTGTTGGAATCTTAACTACAATTTAGTTGTGTTTTCACAAAAGTTGATGCTTGAAGAACGGACCACAAAATTGAAAGTGATTCTAAGCAACATTATTCTTTTAGAATATATTAGTGTCGTTGTTAGATTTTGATGTTTTCTTTCCTGTTTTGAAAGTTTTTTAGTTTTATTCTTTAACAAATGTTACCCGTATTCTATAAGAAATAATGTATTTTTTGTTTTCATTATTCAATTAATTGTTCAAGAATTTGTTATTCAACAAGAAATTTTTAAAGTCATCATCAAGAAATAGGTTCAAGAATATTTTTATTACTTATGGTTCAAGAATATTTTTATTTTTGAATATACTCAAAAACACATTCTGTCAGAATGTCCGAATTAAAAAATTATAATTCGTAAAATCAGATTTTTAAAATTAATAGAAACTATGATCCCTTAAAATATGCACTTTTCCTTTATTAAATCTATATTAATTGACTAAAATACCCTTGTAATTAAATTAGGTTATATTATTCAATTATAATTAATTCAATAATATATATTAATCAATTTCTTAAAATAAGTAAAATTGATTGCCTACATTTATGCATATAATAACACAATAATTACTTTGAATAGAATAACCTAAGCCAACTAAAACTAACAAAACTAAACTAAAACATTATAAAACAAAAGAAGGTGATATGAAAGGATTCTTGAACACTTAGAATATTGTATTTAAGATTGTGTAATTTTCTCTTTACATTTGATGGGTATTTAGACTACATAACATCCTATACTTACATCATCAAAATAGCGATTCAATTGGTAAAGAAAATTATTCAAGCGGAGAAAATTGTTCATCCACATGCGTTGTCTAACTCAATAATTTGATGTAATTCACTCCCAATTAGATGACAATTTTCTAATCCGAGTTCAAACTTGAAGTACTGTCTTATTAAAAACCTTGTTAAAGAAAACCAAGTGGGAAAAAACTTTAACGAAAGGAAAAAGAGTGTAGTATATAGTTGACTCCCCCTCATTTAGACATCTTTCACATTACGTGTTATCAACATGTCGCATTCTGATTCCATGTACATGTTTTCTGAAGAGTGCAGTAGGAAGTGCTTCCGTGAAGAGGTATGTTACATTGTTGTTGGATTGAACATATTCTATCTCAACCTTTTTGATATTTTATAAGCTCTTGAATGTACTCAAAAATCTTTGGAGGCATAAGTTTTGTCATGTCACTCTTGATAAATCATTCTTTCATTTAAGTGACACATTTCGAGTTATCTTCAAAAATTAAAGTTGGACCTATATCTTTATCTAGTCCACATAAAGATAAAATGAGTCGTCTCATCGATCATAACCATGTGCATGCTCTACTAGCTTCATTTAGTACGATTACTTCAGTTTGATTTAAGGATGTGGCTGTAACATCCCGGAAATTCAGAAATAAAGTTGAAGGGCTAAACGTGTAAATAAGAGGGTCAACTCGGCGAGTCGATGTATAGACTCGGCGAGTAGAGTCGCGTTTCAGGTCGCATGTTAAGTGACCAACTCGGCGAGTCGCATGGATGGACTCGGCGAGTTGGTGTTGTGTGGAGGAAAAACCCTAATCCCGGGGGTTGAGCCCTATATAAAGAACATAATACCCTCTCCCCAGCCTCTTTACTCTCCCTTGAAGTCCAGAAACCCTAGCTTTCGGTTGTGAGAGAGTTGGAGAGCATATAGAGCCTTGGAGGAGGAAATCTTAGAGGGGAAGTGAAGAACAAGAAGGTTGGAGTAAGGGGCTTTGCAAAGATTTAGCTTATTCTTCAGTTGGAGCTTTCATTTGAGGTAATAATCTGCTGTTTGAGCTTTTGTGTATATAGATCTATCAATTGTGGGGTTTTTGTGGTATGAATGAGGTCCATATCAAGTTTGGTGTAAGATTTGAGGTTGCTACCTCAGATCTAGGTTGTTAATGATCCAGAAAGCCATAAAGTCTATGCTCAAGAGTTGTCGGTGAAGTTCTTTTGTCCCAAAACCTAGACCAAGAGTGTTATATGCTTAAATCTCTTTGGATTCACGTAAAGTTTGCAACTTTGCATGAGGATTAGCTTGTAGAAGAGTAGATCTATGGATTTGAGACCCTGCATGGCTTGGAAAGCCTCTGTATGGGTTAAGAGCTAGTGGTACACAGCGAGTCACATGGGTGTACTCTGCGAGTTGCTTGAAGATAGGCAGCAAATCGACGAGTTGGAAGAACAACTCAGCGAGTTGGGTGAAGATAGCCTTGGACTCGGCGAGTCTAGTCGTGAGGTCCTAACCTTTCCTGGTTGAGCTGTGAATCGATGAGCTAAGGGACGACTCGGTGAGTTGAGCAGGAAGTGACTCAGAGTGCGTGGGACTCGGCGAGTAGGGTCAGTCAGGAAGTTTGACTTTGACTGAGGACTTTGACTTTGACCAAGAGTTAACTAGTAGACTTCCAGGGGTAATTTGGTAATTATTGGTATTTATTGAGTTCTGTCTTTTGGTATTATCAGTGGTGGAGTTCGTGTCGGAGGTTGGAGCAGCGTGATCTTATCTTTTTAGTCAGCAATTACGAGGTGAGTTATCCTCACTATATCAACATGGTCTTAGGCAGCAAGGCCGGCCCTTTATCGGATTGTAATCCGGGTATCGTTGTTATGTTGTTTCTTTGATGTGTTTACATCCTGGTAGTTAGGATGGTATATGTTAGAGAGCTGGTTAAGGTCGGTATCCTCATATATAGAATGATGTTATGCTAGTGACCGGTTAGGTCGGTATCCTATTTAGAGTATGTTATGTTATGTGATCTGCTAGATCGGTTTGATTGGATGTGAATTGTTATATGATTGTATGTTTATGTGCACATGGTTGTTTGACTGGGGTTGGGTTGAGGCGGGTCCTGCTTTGTGCCGTAGGCCAACATACCCAGGGCAGACCGGTTATCCCGAAGGCCCAACGAGCAGTCCGGATAGGCTGTAGGCCCCACGAGGGCGGACCAGACGTGATGAGGCTCGGAGAGTGGACCAGGTCGACTGAAGGCCCGATGCGGGCGGACCAGTCATACTGTAGACTCAGAGAGTGGACCAGGTGGGTTGAAGGCTCGGTGCGGGCAGACCAACCACACTACAGACTCGAGGGATATGGCTAGACTTGGAAGGTGGACCAGGTGGACTAAAGGCCCGGTGCGGCGGACCAGTCATACAGTAGACCCGAAGTGCATGGCTGTTCTGTTCAGTTATGATATGTTATGCGTGGCATATGAGGTTGGTATTTTGGGGGTATCTCACTAAGCTTTCGGGCTTACAGTTGTTGTTTAATGTTTTTCAGGTACTTCGGGAGACCGTGGCAAGGCGAAGGCGTGATCGTACCGCTCCTTATGTTTATGTTTTACGATATGGTTCTGGGAAGACTCTGATAATAATTGTGTTGAAAACCTTTTTGGTAATAATTTAATGAAACTGGGTTGTTTTTTAAAAGTTTAAATTGGTTTGAATTTTTAGAGTGTTACAGTGGCGGCAAGTGTTTGCTTTTGAGAGCACCAACAAATTACGCTGCCTTCGTTCATGAATATATATCCAATTTGAGATCTAGCTTTATGAGGATCAAATAAATAGCCTGCATCTACATAACCAATCAAACCTTGTTTTGAATCATTATTATAAAATAACCCTAAATCAATAGTTCCTCGAAAGTATCGCAAAATATGTTTGATCTCGTTTCAATGTCTTTTTGCTGGGGATGAACTAAACCTTGCTAGCAAGTTTACAACGAAAGATATATCGGGTCTAGTAAAATTGCTAATATATATAAGAGCCCCAATTGCATTTAGATATGGTACTTCGGGACCAAGAACTTCATCATTTTCTTCACGGGGATGAAATGGATATTTTTCAATATTTAATGATCTAATAACCATTGGGGTGCTTTAAGGATTGACATTGGCCATATTAAAATATTTCAAGACATTTTATGTATAATTTGATTGATGCACAAGTATTCTATTAGACATATGCTTAATCTGCAAACCAAGACAATATTTTTTTCCAAGATCTTTCATTTCAAATTCTTTCTTTAAAAATTCAATCCCTTTATGGATTTCTTTATTCATTCCAATGACGTTTAAATCATCAACATAGACCACTATGATCACATACCTAGATGTTGTTTTCTTAATAAATATGCATGGACAAATAGTGTTATTTTTATAACATTTACTTGTCAAAGAATTGTTTAAACGATTATACCACAAGCGTCCAAATTGCTTTAACACATACAAAGATCTTTGCAATTTTATAGAATACATTTCTTTGGTTTTTTCACTTAATGCTTCAGGCATTTTAAATCCTTCAAGAATTTTCATATAGATATTATTATCAAGTGATTCATAAAAGTAAGCTGTAACAACATCCATAAGAATCATCTCTAAATTTTAGAGACTGTCAAGTTGATTAAATATCTAAAAATGGTTGCATCCATTACCGTTGAATAAATTTCCTTACAATCAATTCCAGGTCTTTGAGAGACACCTTGAGTTACAAGTCTGGCCTTGTATCTTACAATTTTGTATTTTTTTTCATATTAAGATCCTTTCTCTTGTTAAAAAAATTAAACCACTTCCATTTAGCCCAATCATTTCTTCTTTTACATTCAACAACAGATTGTGTTCGGTATCATCATTCATAATATCACATGCAACTGAATAAGAAAATATTTTATATTATAATTTTCATTTTGGTTACATATTCTATTTGTTTGACCATAATCTAGTGCAACATCTTCCTTTCCTAGGGGGAATTTTGATATTTCTTGTTTCTCCAGGAATACTTTCTTCATGATCTAGTGATTTTATACCCCTCTCATTTTTCGTAGGTTCTTATCGTTAGACCCAAATGACCTTCCACTATTCTGGCGTGTTTTAGATTCTTGAGTGACTTTATAATCAGATTGTCCATATGGAAATTCAGTTCGAGCTAGAACATTGACAGTTGGTATATATATGATTTAGTCACCCTTTTGTGTCAGTATATGCATTACGCAATTAATTTGCCATTTCTTGGAAATGCATTATCTTTTGAACTTCCATTTCACATTGCTTTGTGCAAGCGACAAGATATGATAAAGAAGGCTCTGGTCATGAAACTTTATTTTCTAGATTCTTCTTTTCTCCCCTGAATGATGGGAATTTGCCTAATCAAATTGGAAATCAACTAGGCATGTTGTAAAAATATCAACTATTAAAGGTTCAAGATGTTGGATTAGGTGTCTAAGTTTATAACTATTTTTGGAATGTACTTGACCCGATTAGCATGGTCCATTTGGGTTTCATGGCATTGCAACATTTGTATAAACTAAAATGACAGAAAGGACACTTAAGGTTTATTAATATATTATAAGTTCTAATATATTAATAATATTATTTAATTAGTATTGATCAAAGAATTAATTTGGAATTAATTAAGTGATCAAAAAAAGACTAATTAAATATATGAGGTTGATTGTGTAAATCATTTATTCTTGTATAGTGGGCAAATGATCCATGGTTTGTATGGATTGGGTTAAAACCCATAAGGTGCTCCATGGATAATCCATGGAGGTTACAAACCCATGGATCATGGAATATGGAAAGCCAGGACAATTAGGGTTTACATGGTGTAACCCTACTAGTGCCACAATGATATAAAGACACCTAGTCTAGCAAAAATCGGCACTACAAGCAATTAATAGAGGGCTAGCCGAATTTTGAGTGTTAGTATCTTCTCTCAAGGTTATTCCAAGTGTTGTGGTGTTGTGTGATACATTTGAGGCATCACACTTGAGGTGCTAGGCTCACAAGGTTCTCAAGTAATCCAAGTAACAAAGAAAGGTATGTTTTTCTTACTAGCTTTATGATTTTGGTACCAACGCTATGTTAGATAGTTGAAGAACATTGGAAAATCAAATTTGCATGTATCTTAGTAAAACCTAGATCCAAGTTTTCTAGGGTTCCAGGTACACCTTATGAGTGTTAGAATGTTCAAAACCCTGCACAAGATATCCTATAATAGAGACTGACTCATAACCAACATATATTTGCAATCTTCTTTGACGACCCATTTTTATCTGTTGTGGTGGTACAATCGGGACATATACTGCACGCCTAAAAATTCTCAAATGGGATATATTTGGCTCTTGACCAAAAGCATGATGTAAGGGAGAATATACATGATATGAACTTGGTCTCATTTGTATCAATGATCTAGCATGTAAGATTGCATGGCCCCAAACATAAACAAGAAGTTTGGTCCTCGTCATCAATGGTCTAGCTATTAGTTGGAGATGTTTAATAAGTGCTTCAACTAAACCATTGTATGTGTACATGAGCAACTGGATGCTCAAAAACAATTCATACATACATACAATAGTCATTAAATGCTTGTGAAGTAAATTCACCAGCATTATCAAGTCTTACTCTTTTGATAGTATAATCAGGGAAATGTGCCTTTAATTTAATAATTTGAGCAAGAAACTTTGGAAATGCCATATTACGAGTTGATAATAGGAAAGCATGAGACCATTTGTTGGATGCATCTATTAGGACCATAAAGTATCTGAATAGTCTAGATGTTGGATGAATAGGTCCACATATATCACCTTGAATTATTTATAGAAATCTGGGTGACTCTCTTTCAACTTTCATTGGAGAATGTTTTAAGATTAACATTCCAACGGAGCAAGATGTGTACGGTCTTTGCTACTAGATTGAGGTAACTTTTGGTCCTTCAATGGGTGCCCATGCGTATTCTCAATTATCCTTCACATCATTGTTAATCTTGGGTGACCCATTCTATCATGTCATAAACTAAATGTCCCGGGATCACAATGTTTTTCTTTGACTACCATATTTGATTCAATCATATGTTGTATAATGAAAACCAAAATCAAGTGTTGGTATTTTTTTCAAGCACATGGGTTTTGTCTAAAATATACTTATTCAGCGGTGGAGATAGGATTTAAGAATAGGGGGGCTGACAGCCTCATTAGGTTATGGGTGTATATTATGAACATCTTATTTAGTATTATCACTAACCATATGCAATTATGGGTCACACAAAACTTCTATTCGTTTGAAAAAAGAATCTTCTTGCTCATAATTTACCCTATATATTTATAATTATAATCAACCAAATTATCAAATGATAATTATATTATTATTTATAAATAACAATAAATAAAGTATGCAACAAAAGAAATTTACCTTTTTAATTAGAGAATTGAAATCATTAATGTAGTAGTGTTACCGACAATTTCTTAATTGAAAAATTAACCTCTTCGACGAATAAAAGTAGCTATGCATTCTCTTGAATGTTGCTGACTCATCGAATAATAAACATTATTTATAAACAAATGGGGCATTCTTGGTACTTACAAATTGAAATCGATGGATACTGATTAATAACAAGGTGGTGGTTATAAAGTCAGTCGTGGCCTCATAATTCGCATACCCATATGACTCATTGTTGTATAAATATATAATAGTTGTCTTTTTAAAGTAATTAGGAGGTTATTTATCAATAAATTGATGTGAGATAGGAGTTATCATTGCCTTATCTTATAATAATATAGCTGCAATTTGAAAAGAGGTTGGGGCAGAGCACCCGACAGCCCCCATCCTGCCTCCACCACTATATACATTTCTTATTTTCAATGGTCACAATTTTTGAGTCATATCCTTTGAAATATATTTCTTTGTAATTTAGTAAGTTTCTATTTGACTATAGAGAAAATATGAAATTTTCTACACAAAAGTTTGTACCATTTAGTGATATAAAATGGGCTTTCCTGGTTCCCTCTATCAAGTTTGCAGGACCTGATATTGTATATATGACTGTTTTTGGTAGTACTAATTTTGAAAAATATTTATTTGATTTCAGAATAGTATGTGTACTACCACTTTCTACTATACAAAGATTTCTAACATTTTCTTGGTGTTGTGCTTCAGTTGGGCTCATTTTAAACTTCAAATATGAAAGATACAAATAAGTCAATAAACATAATCATAACAATTATTATAAAGGGATTTCATTTATTATAGCAAATACATTACATGAAAAATAAAGGAAGGTAAACCAGGTTTACTAGAACAATAATAAAGATATTTTGTTCATGGCTTCCATGTAATTGCAGAAATCAACAATAATTAGCGCAGTGCATTCAACATTATCAATGAGGATTTTTCTTTTCCTTTTACTTTAATGGACTCTTGATAAAGTTGAAAAGGGTGTGCAATTGTGCGAAATTTCCTTGACCTATGGTCTGTGTTACCACATCTATAACATGAACCATTAGATTTTTGTGATGTTCCAACATCATGCCTTGCCACTTTGACCTTGTCTTGTGTATACACATTGTTTCTTTGTGAAGATTGGTAATTATTCCTTTTCTGGCCGCGACCACGATTATTACATTGTCCACAACCATAATTGTGGTTTTGTTTATGGATTTGGTTTGAATTAAAACAACCATGCCCTCGTCCATATGTATTGTTTCGATGATCATCAATATTTGTAGCATTTGCTTCACGAAGTGCTATTGAGCCCGTTGAATGAGATTCATGGTTTTACATCAAGAGCTAATTTTTTTTCTCTACACAACAAGTAGGTATGCATTCAGTTCAAAATATTTTGTGAACCTTTTCAACCGATATTGTTACATCAAGTTAATGTTTGTAGCATGAAACGTTGAGTAAGTTTTATCCAACATATATTCATCAGTAACTTCTTGTCTATAATACTTGAGTTGTGAACAAAGATGAGTTGTATTCATTACTTTCTTGAAGTCTTGAAACCTCAATGTTCTCCATTCATCTCTAGCATTTGGAAGTATAAATTCCTTTGGATGAGCAAATCTTTCTTTCAAGAGATTCCAGAGAATACTTGGATTAGTAATATCAAGATATTCAAATCTCAACATTTCATGAATATTCCTATGAAGGAAAACTTGTGCTTTCGCCTTGTCTTGTGCCAAGAAATTATTAAATTCATATATAATATTTGAGATTCTCGTGGACTAAAGATGCATTTTTACATCTATCATCCATGACACATAGTTTTTCCCACTAACTTCAAGTGCTGCAAACTCAAACTTTTCAAAGTTGTATATATTGTAACTATAAATTTAAACAAAATAATAAGTTGAAAAATTAAAATGCATTTTTTCAATATGTATTTCACAAAACAGAAGCAAAAGAAGAATCATCACATACAAAGACTAAAAAAATATGAAATAAATCAGGATAAAATACATCTTCTGTGAGATTAAAAATCAGAAATCCAAGTGCTACAGTCATTATGAAGAATATCTAAAATATGAATAAATAAACATTAGTTCATATAAAAAACATTAGTGTAAAAAATAGTTTCATAATTTAAATGGTAGTATAGATAAATAAAAATTTGTTGCATAATGTAAATGCATAAATAAAAGTTAGAATACATTAATACTAGTTGGGAAAAATAAATAAATATCATTACTCGTTAGTAACGAATAACTTTTCATAATTTATTATTATTATTAATATAATGGTTGTTTTATAATAATCCTTTTTTTTATTAAGTAATACATGCATTGAGTAGAATAGATGTGATTTCCACTTGATTAGAGATTTCGTAATGATAACATGTTATAAATTCGAGATAATTAAAACTAAAACTAACACAGCTAAACTAAAAAATTATAAAATAAAAGAAGGAGATTTGAGAGGATTATTTAACACTTAGAAGATTGTATTCAAGATGGTGTAATTTTCTCTTTACATTTAATGGGTATTTATACTACATAACATCTTATTTGTACATCATCAAAATAGTAATTTAATATGTAAAGGAAATTATTCAAGGGGTGAAAATTGTTCATTCACATGTATTGTCTAACTCATTAATTGGATGTAATTTGTAATATATATATATATATATATATATATATATATATATATATATATATATATATATATATATATATATATATATATATACCAAAAATTGCTTTTGGGTTGGGGCCCGCAAGCCCATGACACCACTAGTTGATATGACCAATCTTTTGAGAACCGTAACTTTTCTACCGAGCAACGTAGCTTTCTTGTTGAGTACCACAACTTCAATGGAGGATCTAGGAATTTCGATATGTGGATACAATGATAGTTGAAAATCAAAATAGCATTTGCATAAAATTGCTTAATATTTAAAGTCGTAGCAACCAAAATAATCAACATTAACATAATAAGCAAAACAATAATGAATAACTCATATGTCTATTTGTTTCAACAAGTATCCTAAACAATACCTATTTTACAAAATTATGTGATAAATATAATAGAAAAAGCCTCATAATTTGTCATATGGTTTACCGAAATCTGGGATATAGTCCCAAAGTTTAAAAAACTTCATAATGAGTTCCCATGGTTTCTATTTTCTATCAAGATTGGTCCCTATCACACCTAAAAATAGCTTTCATACCCTTTTTGTTTTATTTTAGAATTAATTTTAATTAAATTTATTTAAATAAAGAAAACAAAACAAATAACCCCACTTTGGGCCCACCCTCTCTCTCTCTCTCTCTTGTAAACCAGAAGACACACAGACACAAAACACACTATTTCCGTACCATACATTTTCTCTTTATGTACTTATATGAAAGCATATAGACATACAACCTAACTTTATGTGTGTGTATATATATATATATATATATATATATATATATATATATATATGAAATCATATACATATATATATATATATATATATATATATAATACTATGATTTTCTTGCTAGAGGAGCTTTGGATCATTTACCGACTAAAATAATGTTGGTTTTAGGTTCTACTAACCAAGGATCATGGGGAATTTTGATATATTTAATGTTTTTAATTGAGTTATTATTGGTTGATTTCGTCTAGTTGTTTGATTTGTATGTTAAATTGGTGAATGGAAACTTCCTTTTTAAGAGGAAGAAGTAGTTCACCATTCCCCAACTAGAAGCATGTAAGTTCATTTTCATCGTCTTCATATTTTAAGTAGATAGTACATCGATCATCATCTTGCGATACAACTTTCTACGGAGGCGACTCAGGGACCGATTACAGCTCAAGGACCACCATCATCACACAAACGACCACCATACATCACCTTTCAACCAACAAATTGACCACCATCTCCACTCTGTGGTTGCCATCTCACCATCATAGTCTTTATCTCGCCATCACAGACCCATCATCAGCTCCTAAGAGACCTTTATCAACAATGATTATCACCATCCAATCTTGCAACTTAAGAAGCAGAAGGAGAAAGAGGGATATCCATATTATTGCAAAATCAAATCTAAAGGAAAACATCCTATGTTCAATACAAACACCATAGATTGACTTGTTCATCAATTTTACACAAAAAGAAGAAAGAAAAATCATATCAATTTAGGGAGAAAGAGAAGCGAGACCTATGTGTTTGTAGGGGAAATGGGTGTGGGATTTAATCTGTGATATGTATCTTCTTAGGAAACCTGAAAAAACTGAGGCAGTTACTTTAACAACAATAACCCCAAAAATCTCAAAGTGTTTCTCGAATTGATTGTCCTCTTTTTCATCCTCATAAAAAAAATCAAACAAGAAAACCTTCATACCAACGGAAGACCTGAACATGAAAATAACCATGAAAACCTAAAAATCAATTACATTTGCTACACTCCAACCTTTCTAAAACATGTAATCGATACCATATGCCAAAACATCAACCCGTCTAGAACATATATATATATATATATATATATATATATATATATATATATGTTCATCCTCTTTTTCTCCATG
Source organism: Lactuca saligna (assembly GCF_052625555.1). Classification (NCBI taxonomy): domain Eukaryota; kingdom Viridiplantae; phylum Streptophyta; class Magnoliopsida; order Asterales; family Asteraceae; genus Lactuca; species Lactuca saligna. Next base: position 56,295,264 of record NC_136425.1, read on the forward strand.
TATAGTGTTGTTCATTATCACCTGATCATCACACATGCCCATATACAAATCTAATTGAAGACCATTGTGGTTGCATTTCAATCTGGGGAAACATAGAGAACCTTCAAATAATAAGAATAAAAGAGGAATAGGTGGAGGACTTACCAATTAATTGAGAGAGAGAGAGAGAGAGAGGGCGATGAGAGGGGGGAAGAGAGAGAGAGAGAGAGAGAGAGAGAGAGAGAGAGAGTGAAATAGAGAGAGGTCTTTAATTTTTTTTAGTTTTTCCTTTTTTTAAATATAAAAGTTTAATTAAAATTAATCCTAAATTAAAACAAAAATGCTATAAAGGTCTTTTTAGGCGGGACGGGGACCACCCTTGATAAAGAAAAATAGAAATTGTATGGACTATCTATGAGGTCTTTTAAACTTATGGAATTTATACCAGATTTCAGGAAACCATAGGGACCATTTATGAGGTTTTATCGATATAATATTAAGAATCACGTTGTACCTGTTTCCATGTAAATATTTATTTTTATATTTATGGTAATTAAAGACTTCAAATGTGGAGTTTGGGGTGGCCACAGGATGGTGGGGGAAGCACCAAGACGTCGTGTTGACTGAGAATGAACCGTGCATCTTTTAGAGGCCACGATGTGGCAATGTTTATGCCAACACTTAGCGGAGGCCAGCATGCAAACCCTAATGTTTCAGGTTTTAAGGCATATTTAAGGGATGTAATGGCTTGGTTTTGCACACTCTCAACCTAAATCACCTCCCTTTCAACATAAAACAACCCTAGCCTCCATTGTTGACCTTTTGAAGCTTTTTAGTGGTTTTTGGTGGTATTGAAGAAGAAGAAGGTGTTCTTGGTGCATAGATCCAACAATCAAATGTTCTTATCACCTTCTTACATACATTCTAGAATTTTTTAAGTCCTTAACTTTCTACCTTTGTGTGTCATCGTTCTAGATCTAAGTTTTTGTGTAGATTTATTCATTTTTAAGGTGGTCTGAGTAATTCCGTAAAGTTGGCAACTTTATAGATCCTGGAGGTCCCTTTGTGGTTTCATGTTTCTGATTTGAAATTTTATAAATTTTTGGTCCCATGCATGAGGTTTTGCCTCATTTTCTCCATCATTGACCTACTAGAGTTCAAGACATGCATTGGACATGCAGGTCCATAAAGAAAGGAATTTTTTAGAGATAATTGGGTGTAAGGAAGCCTTTTGGAAGAGAAGAGTGAGTTGCTTAACGGATTAAGGGCTTAATCCATTAAGTTTTTTAGGAACAGTTCCCATGATGTGGTTGCATGCTCACCATGCCGTGGCGAAGGGGGTTTCTCACAACTGTTTTGTAGTGAGAAAGGGATGATGTGGCAGATGCTTGGCTACAACTTGGTGGCTAACCGAGTTAGGTTTTGATTATTAACCGTTGACTTTTTGACCAATTTGAATTTTGGCTAACCTGGGGGGTTTTTAAACTATAAATTGAGGATATACCTATGATTTTTGTATAGGTGGCTCATAGCACCCGCCTTTGCTTCGTGAGAGCTGTGTTATTATCTACTAGCTTGCAATGTGAGTTTTCTCACTATACTTTGTACTATATTAAATATCCTTGTGTTTATGATGTTTTTATGTTGTAGTCATCTGTTAGTCTGTTAGATATGTTATTATTACCTGTGTTTGCTGGTTATTGTTTTTTTGTTCCATATGTTGACATATGTGTTAAGAGAAAAACTTGAGAGACACACTTGCAGAAATGTTATTACAAGTTTATATTGCGGAATTCAAGTTTAACTCAAAATATCATAACGCTCAATAATAATAATAATAATAATAAGTTAAAGTTAGATAGTTAGATAATTAGGTGCGGAAATATAAGGAAATATAAATGACAACAAGTATTATATCAAGTATACACTTAAGCTGATTCTTAACAAGGATTGCAATCAAACCAAGTTAGTAAATGAGATCAGACTTAGAGTGATTAAGTCAAGGCTGACTTCCTCCGAAGGAGAAATTACGATCTTAATGTAATTGTTTGGATTCTAAAGAACTTAGAGAGTCAAAGAGAGATGAGAGAAAGAGTAAGATATACGATTCATGAGATGAGTTGTGATAGATGTGTTTCATTCATAAAAGGAGAGCTCTATTTATAGAGTCTTGAAGATTACAAAGTTAAATATGTCTAAGGTGGCCATGCAAGGCACACTGGATAAAGAAATGTAAGGACATAAGATAATAGATAAAAATAAAACTAATATTAACGATGTCGATTGCGGATGTGGTTCTTGATTGTGGTTGAGATACTAATTGCGGATCTGAGATGGATTTGAATTTGTTAAGTTTAAGAGGGTCACTTTTATGTTTCAACAATTTCCCCCTAATTGACCTCTTCAACTATCCTTTCATTTGTCAAGATTCAGGAATTTGATGAGAATCCACCAGAACTTCCTGACTTCTTTGAGAAAAACAATTCTCCTGGAGATTTCAAACTTTACTTTAGCTGTTGTGTGCTTTGACCTGTTGACTGCGATTTGAGTGATCTCTAGTTGCTTTCGGGTCATGTGGTTCATGGCAGTCCTTGGAAACAAATATTTTGTATCATCATTCTGGCATTTGAAAATGACTCCAAGATCTAGGAAGTTATTTTCTCCAAAGGATCTTTCTTGAAAACCTTCGGTCAATATCGAAGCTGGTTCAAGAGGAGGGAGGTTGATCTTCTGAGCAAGAACTAGGTGGATGTCCACGTCAATCTTTGCAAAATCACAAACAGTTTCTTTTTAGAAACATACAAACCTTGTCATACGCAACCTTCGTCTTTGGGTGCTTCTCATACTTGTTCCGAAGAACCTTAGCAACCAGAAAGATTTCCTTCAGGTTCATGCAAGGAAAATCAGCTTGGGTTCGGATATAGTCATAATTTCTTCTTGTGAGAGTATACTAGATGAATTCTGCTTTCATAAACTTTTTGGGCTTGTAGTTCTTGACTGCGGTGGGTCTGTCATTTGACCAGATGTTTTCAATTCCAGATCCATGCTTGGCATGGAATCTGTTAAGTCTTTCAAATTCCAGTGGCAACCTCTTCTCACCGGGGAGGTAGCTGTCAAATGACTCGAAGACGCTGAAGAATTTTGCGTTGGGAGAGATGGGAATGTCCCAATAACCGTCGGATGGGAGTTCTGTATAGGTGAGATAAGGCTTGTAGTCATCATCAAGTAATCTTCTGGTGGGATTAATCCAATAATTGATGAGGGATTCATCCATAGTAATGTTGAATATGTGATTCTTCCATGTCAACTATTCAAACTTGGTTGCTTTCCAGTCAACTTTCCTTTGCTTGCTTTTAGGAGATTCGTAGGAGTTTTCGGATGACATGGGTGGGGATAAATTTATGAAGTAAGGGGGAGTCTCTGGATGCAGGGAAGAAGAATGAACTTTTTCTTGTTGCGGTGGAGACTGATGAGGGGAATCAATGTTACTTTGTTGAGGAGAAGGCCCATGAGTTTTCTTTTATGAAGATGATTGCGGCGAAGGTTGTATAGTTGGAACTTTTTGATGCATGATGGGTTGAGGTATGATTAAATGTTGATCGAATCGGATGGGAGTTTGTAATTATTGATGCGGATGTGAGTGTTGATGAGAAATATGGTCTGAATTGCGGTCCTCACTTCCCCCTCTTGAGGAAGGAACACCTGGTTCCTCCCCAAGCCATTATTTAAGACCATCTATCTTTGCACAGACATCATTAAATTGGGATTTGTGTGCATCATCAAGTTGCTGATTGTTGGGGATTGCGGTGTTAAAGAGAAGGTTTTCGATCTCCTTGGTAAGTTGTAAAATCTCTTGGCCATGAAAATTTGAAGAGAAGGAGCATCGAAGGCTGTTGATGGTTGATTGTAGTATAGAGATTGTGGACTCATAAGCATTGTGAGTTTCCTTGACAAACTTCTTTGACTGAGTAGATTGATCCGCAATGGTGGATAGGAGTTCATTCTTGATTACGGATACTTCAGTGATTAGTCGGTCTGCAGTGGCAAGGAATTGTTGGTGATTAGCTTTGCGGCTTGTGTCCAAGGGTCAAATACCTATTTCGACTTTGAGAGAGATTCTTTCAGCTGCTAATCTTTCTCTGGCTTCAAGATGCTCGATTCTTTCAATGAGAAATTACGAACCAGCTGCATCTTCTAATTGCGGTTGGCTAGATTTCACTACAGCCAAAATCTGATCGACCTTGTCTTGGAGACTTAGAAATTCCTTTCTTGATATGGCCACTTTCTTCTTCCTTTTCTTTTCCTTGGGCTTTGAAGTAGAGTGTTGGGATCCGCTTGATTCTTCTTATTCGTCAAAGATCATCACCATATCATCTGATTGATTTGGTTGATCGACTTGATTCATGTCAAAGTCATCAAATCCAAATGTAGGTCCAAAACTGACTTCGATTGTGGTTTCATCATCTTGGGAATCTTGACCAACTTGTTTTGGAGGGTCCGGGATGGACCAGCATCATCGTGAATGGACTGTGCATTGAGGATGGTCTCAGCCATTGTGGTCATCCAATCTTGAATCTTGAGGATGGTGGTTACGGTGTTTGCATTGTTAATTGCATCTGCCTAGTATTTTTCCATGGTTTGAATTTACCTCTCCCTTTGTTGAAGCTACTTTTTGTTTGCTGATCTTTTTGAGCCTTAAAAGCCCTATGAAAGCTTCATACTTTTTGATACCAGACTCGGTAGTGGGACGTTCCCGAGTGAAGGTATCATCAGAGTTATATCCGTTAAGTCCTTGATTTCGCACCGAGGTGTCCCTTGGGTTCATGGATCCTTGCACATTGGTGCTCACCGTGCCTAAACCACCTGTATGTAAGGTAAGCAGAGTAGGATTTCCTAAGCGTACTTGGTCTCCTTGACCCGTAGTCAAGTTTGGCCTTGGCTCAGTTGTAGAATGGGCTGAAGAATTGCCCTGTGGTTGGGACGGTGTATAAAGTGTTTGAATTACATATTCAAGTATGGAGCGCAACTCCTGTTCCTAAAAGAAATGAATTTGGGAAGCCCTGGAGACTTTAGGGCGAGAAGAACCAATAAAATCCTCTTGGAATTTAGTTGGGGGTGAGTCTCCATGTTTTGAAGAATCAGACACACTTGCTATGTTTGAGTGGTTGGGAAGGGTTGAGACGACTGGGTCTGCGGGGACCCCAAGGACTGACAAAGTCTTTTGAGCGACTGCGGTATCAGTCTAGTCACGCATTTGGCTAGAACTTAGTTTGGTTTTGTGTTTCTTGAGAATAAGAATTGGGACCGAGTCATCATCAGAATCATCTTCAACATTGATTGCGGGGGTCTGAAGTGGGTTGGAATCTTCATCAGCAGATACAACATGCCTAAGTTTGCGTTTTTTTGGATGGTTCTTTCTTAGATGGTTCATTTTTCTTGGACTTTCCACAGGAGGTTTTTCTTGAAGAAAGCTTCTTAAGCCGTCTTGCTAAAGGAATATTAGATAGTGTAGTGGAAGATGGAGTTGTGGTATGTTCCAGATCACGAGGTGTGGTATAGTCTGGTATAGTCTGATTGGGTAGAGGTGGGGTAGAAAGGTATGGGTCATACCTTTCATAGCCTCTATGTGCTTTGTGACTTATTTAGTCTCAAGTCCATCAGTAGTCAAAATGTGTAAGCATCTTAAAGGTCCAAAGATAGATTGATCTTTAGAGGGAGGGTACCTTTTGAGATCTCGTGTGGCAAAGAATTTGATTTCGTTCCCTATGATGATCTTTGCATCGCGGTGGAGGTCTGAAATGCATAAGGACCAAAATCTTGCAAAAGTGAGATATGTGGGAGTTTCTTTCGAATTCTCCATGGGGATGTACTGAAGGAAGTCATCCCATAAGATCTGGCCATAGTTGATGTCGTGGACAATAAAAATGCTCCATAATAGCTCCAATAGTTTGAGGCCCATGTTATCAGTGACTCCGGGTCTTCCTGACAGACTACGGATCATGAAGTGACAGACGAACTACCAGACTGCAGGGAGTTGATTTTCCTTGAACTCTCCTATCCCCTTGAGATTCTTCTGGTATCCCATTTGGTAAAGTGAAGTGATGATGTACGTCACACTTGGAGAGAATAATTGTGTAAAAGGATGTACAAATAAATTTATTGCATTCAGAAACTTGTCTTTCGTCAAGATGACTAAGGAATCATCCATTAAGTTCAGATGAACTTCTTGCAGTTTGTTTAGGGGACGGTATGTCGAGAATGCACACTTGAAAAGATTTGACATTGGAACCACATCGGTGAATGAATCAAATGGTCCAAATAAATGGTGATTAGAGATGAATTTGATCATTAGTCGAATGGATTCATTGTAAATAGTGTGATCATCAAAAATAGCCCTAAAATTGCTCGAAGAAATTCAAGGCGATTGGTTTCTTGTAGAAGAATCAGAACCAGTAGGTTGAGCGGAACCAAAATCTTTGGATTGCTTCTTCCAAATTCTAGACTTCACCATTTTGAGAAAAGGTTTGAAGAACTTGCAGAAAAACTTGAGTGCAAGAGGGTGAAGAAGATGAGGATTGTCTAAGAAGGTTCAGAAAGCATAAAGCTTTCTTGGGTGAGAAAAAAAGGTTTATATACGAGCGGATCTCAAAAGTTTATTGGTTTTACCTTATATGTGGTGGTTAAGGATAAAAACTCTTTAGTTTTTATTTTTTAAAGAAATGTGAATAACAACCACAAATAAGATTAAAGAAAAGTAAATTTTTAATGTTTTTGATTTTCCAAAAATGTAGCATTTAATGAAGTGTCAGACCCAATATCACACGCATGAAGATCGTCTGGTGAGAGGCAAAAATCCGTTGAATAAAGGTGGAATTTGTAACGGATTTGACATCTTGGGGCAAGGGGATTAGACAGTTTAAGGAAAAATATTTTTAAAAGATTTATTTTATTGGGAAACTATTTTATTTGGTATCAAATCCAAAATAGGTCTGACGAAATGATTAATTGAATAAGAAGAACTGAAACGGTGATGTGCTACACAACGAATGTTTTTTTCAGAATGTTTTTTCTGATTTAATGAAGGATCATTAAATAGCATACAAAGTTCTTTGGAATTTACGAAGTAGTTGAAGGTTCATTGAATGTAACTTCGGATTGCTCACTCATTGTGGATTGATGTTGTATTAGATGTCTAACCCCATAACTATTATTGGTATGTACTTGACCCGAGAGTAGCATGCTCCATTTGGGTTGCATATCATTAGGACAATTTGTTAGGATGGATTTTTGAGAGAAGATTTTATATATGATTTATCAATATATTATAAGATATAATATAATAATATGAAATCATATGAGTTAAATAGTATTGATCAAGAATTAATTTGGAATTAATTTAGTGATCAAAAGAGACTAGTTAAATACTTAAATCTATGGGGACTCATTATGTTAATTAGTTATCTTTATATGTGTTGGGCTTATGATCCATGTTGGACCAAGTTTATGTATGGATACATAAAGCGTTGGGCCACATGAACCATGAATCATAAAACCCATGGGTATGGATTTGGGTTATACCCACGACCCTTGAAATCCAACATATAAATATATGCTCTTAACCTAAAAAACGCCTACATGATTATTCTTGGAATTCATGGTGTTTTTGGGTGCATGGAATTCTCTCTCAAGTTCATCATTTGTTCATGGTGTGTTGTGATTCCACTTGAGGCTTCAACACTATTGGGGCTAAGCTCTTTAAGGCCAAATACATCAAGAATTCAAGCTCCATCAAAAGGTATGTTATCCTTACTAGTATTTTATATGGTTTATATCAAATGCATGCTAGTTGTAGGTTTAATACCTTGGAAACCATTTGCATGTATAATTAGTGAAAACATAGATCCAAGGTATTTAGGGTTGTATGTGCACCATAGGATGTTGTATTATACCAAAACCCAACACATGTATCAGAGCCATGAGTGGTTTTCAATTATACTTGATGCAACTAGCTGAAAAAATAATGAATTTTTGATGTCTGGACAGCAGACTCGATGAGTCCAGTGTGTGACTCAACGAGCCCAAAAACGAATGCATCCAACTCATTGAGTTTGTTCATGCACTCGACGAGTTGGACCCCCTGACAGCATATATTCGTGTTTTTTGGCCTGTTTTGGATTAGAATCATTACCAGAAAGTATTTTTGTTAATAAAATTTGTTTTTGGTACTATGGTAATGTTTATTCTCATCGAAATAAAATTATAATCAAAGTTTCAATTTTTATACATGTTTATATGATGCTTGAAAAATGTTGATTATGAATGTTCATGTTTATGAGTTTGTTTAGATTAATAGAAAAAAATTATGTGATAGTTGTTTTCAATCCAAATTAATCTAGAAGTTGGTAATAATATGTGTTTTTGTAATTTATCCTCAAGTTTCTTGAAAAGTCACATTTATGAATTTTAAAAACACATATAATTTCCATAGGATACAAAATGAAGAGTCTTTTTGTCATAAATAGTTTTACGAACTCCATAACTTGTCCTCAAGTTATTGATGTTCAAGAGTCTCTTCATTAATGTTTTTTTAAGACCTTAATTAAAGCCATAAGTTATGAAAATCCAAGGGTTTTGAAAAGTTTCAAAACTTGCCCTCAAGTTTTGGAATTTGTAAAGTCACCCTCCATGTACACTTTAATTCCAAAACCTAGAATTTTAAAGGTTAAAGTTCAAACTTTATGGACTTCATTAAATTAATTAAAGTGTTTAATTAAAATAGTTAATAATTCCATAAAGACATGGTTTAAGTTTAATTAAATTAAGAGTATAGTTTAATTAATAGATTAAATCACCAAGTATTTTAAATGTTTAAAATACACACTTGTACTATTATAATATTAAAAGTTAATATATATATATATATATATATATATATATATATATATATATATATATATATATATATATATATATATAAGAGTAAAGTCAATCTTACTGTTAGTAGGCCTCATTCATGAAGCCGGACTATCAGGGGGTATAAGGTTACTGCATATAAAATGGCAGTTTAATGAGTATCCACTCTCACCCACCGATTCCTTGACTGGTGGAGGTTCATTAGCCGAAGGGGTAGGAAAGGACTATAATTCTCCTTTCATTAAAAGTATAATGATAAATACTAAGTAACTAAACACTTTTAAATTCCTAATCATAGTTACTTAGTAAAATGTGAAATGGTGCTAACCCATGAAATTACACTTTGCACCTTTGTTAAGTATTTAGTGGAGCGTGTGTGGTTAACCGGCACCCTAACATGGGACTAACAATGTGCGGAAAAGGGTGACTTAAGTTTTATCATAGATCGGTGAAGTGTGTGTGGTTAACTGGCACATCAATTGGGTGATAAAATTAAGGGTACCAAGTCAATTTGCATGGTTATTCACACATTGTTTGTGATCCTCAGCATCCCAGTCACAAACTTGAGAGGACACAATCGAGATTTAAACATGCCATTGAAAGTTCAATGAATCTCAAAATATCTAGGAGTTTCAAATCCAATTAAAACTTAATAATTTATTTTCTTTTTCATGGTGGAAATTGGTAAATCGTCATTTACCTACCTTAAAATATTTTGTAGCTTGGATTACGACATCCCTCTTCCAAGTTATAAAATAGTTTGTTGAGTCCTAGCCTTAATATTACATATTGGGGGTTATATTAAGGACTTTAAATCAACTAAACTTGAATTTCTCCCATTATAAATATCTAGTTTAGACAACTAGGGTCTTCCCAAATCTTTAGGATCCAGCTTTCCTAATGAAGATGATATCACAGATGATAATCAAGGTGAAAGATTAATCCCTTGTTGAGCATTAATGGGACTGGGAATCGTACTTCACTTCATCCACCTCATCCAATAATTCTCCCTATCCCACAAGTTCTTGAAAAGTTCAAGGTCACTCAATCCCTATTGGCAAGCCAGAAGATTCAGGTGTCGAAGTCTCAAGGTACCTGGCTATTGACTTGGTTCTTCGGTCACACCCTGATGACAGATCAAGACACGACCCTTAATGATCTTACATGTTTGCTTGATGCTGCTAAATCAGCAATAATTTGGGTCACTGGAAATTTGATTGGAAGATAAACTTCTCAAACTTCTATGGATATTAACAATGGTAACATTAGAAGTCCTGAAAAACTTTCTCTTCCCAATGGAAAGGGATCGTCCATGGTCAAGTCATTTTACCTAATGGTAAAGAGAAAGGATAAGTCAGAGATAGTCTCATGTACTATTTCCAAAGAGACCATATGTTTCTTTTGCCAAAGGAAGGGGCATTGGCTGCGAAGCTGCCAGATTTACGTCAAAGATATGGTAAAGTCAAAAGTTTGACTCTACTTCAAGTAAAGTCCATTATCTTACTATATTAAGTGTATTTTGGAGATTCTTAATACATAATGTAATCTAATTACATTTTGATGTTTTATAGAATCAAAGGAAGCTTAAAGAAATAGTATGTTGATTCTGATCGTGAAGATGATTCGATGATCAAAATTTTGATCAACTGCTTAAGATTTACAATAGATTGCTTAGGAATAGATATCAACATAGTTTTCATATGAATTTGCATTGTAAGGATAAGATTTTTCCACAAGTTAAAAAAAAGTGGTTTTGATTTATTTATATTTTAAGTATCCTTATAATGGCATTTGTGAAAAATGGTTTTTTATATGTTTCCATTGATAGAAATATTGGAAAATGGATTTGATTATTTCATTTGTGGTAGTCTTATAATTTACCAAATAAGGAAAGATTCTCATCACCCAAGTTTCAGTTGGATAGAAACGTGGAACTATGCATGTTGTATTGTGTGATGAATGAGAATTGTCATCTTTGGGAAATTAAGACTAAGTCCTTGTTCACATGTATATGTGACTCAAGTGAAGGACTAAGGGATCAAGTACACATTCTTGTGAACTAGTTAAAGTCCACCACAAATGATCAATAAGACTAGTCGTCATGATTTACTAAAGTTTAGTAAATATGGTTATGCTTACATGTTTAAGTGTAATTTTGAAATATTGGAAAAGTTTCCATGATTGGTAGAGCGAATGAGAAGAATCAATTTAGGCAGAAAGATAAAAGTTTCTCAAATCTGAAAAGATAGGAGAGGACTTTAAGTATCTTGTTTTATGATTATCTTAATGATTATAAAACCATATCATAATTGATCCTCTAAGGATACCTTAGTACATTTGTTTGGCTAAGAAGAGGAATCGTGAATTGTTGAAATGGTTAAATCAAAAGATAAATCATATTTCGTTCCAAAACAAGTCTTAGAGTCATACTCTAAGATTCTAACTTGAGTGACATGATTTTAAGAAAGGTTTATAACACTTTTTAAATGTATAGTAACATGTTTCTCACTCTTGTACATTTGGAATTGGTAAGTTGTGATGTTTTGGATAAAATAAAGACCAAATAAGGCCAATTGTGTGAACTGTTTGTCTTGATAGGAAACCACACTATTTCTTGAATATTTTGCAAGAGAGTCTTATATGTTAAGAGGATAGTGGGAGCCTAAAAGATCCTGAAATAGTTTCAAGAACTAATCAAGAATAAAACTTGTATTTCATCACTAGCACACGACTAGAGATTTATATCCTATCGTGTTCACATATTCTTATTTTTGTGCCCATTCCAGATAAAGTTGGCTATGCATTTGAGTTCTACATGTTCTCAGTTGTTTGCATAGCTACTTGGAATCACTGGTAGGCCTTGTGCTACCAAGTGGTATGAAATTAAGATTAAACACGTTCAGTCCATATTAGTTTGGATTTGTCACTAACCTTGTCTTGTGATTATGGTTATGATAAATTCACATGGATAGGAACACATACACCATTAAAAATCTAAGTGTCATAAGGTTTCTATTTGGTTCATGAAAATGATGGTGAGGAAACACTTTCACTGAATAGATTTTAAGTAGATAGCAATTGTGATCTTTACATTCTCAAAGTCGTTAGTGGAGCGTGTGTGGTTAACCGACACACTAACATGGACTAGTGAGAAATTACAAAGGTCTAAACAATTGAGACTATGATTATGTTATCCCTTTTCATAGTTTTGAAATTGTTTAGACATACCTATGGGGTATCTAAGATAAGGTGTATGATTTTGATAAAGTCTTGTCAAAGCAATCTCATATCAGAAAACTGAACTTTGGTAAGGAAGTCAATAAAGTATTGATTTCTAGAAGTCCAGTTGATTTCTGGGTACATGTCAAAGCTAGTGAGAGCATAAGTGTTATGCTAGTAAGATAATAACCATTGTGCTATTGGGAGCATGATTAGTATGTTAAGTGTTGCAAGTTAGCAATGTTAAATATAGAAAACAAAGTTTCAATTCGCTTTGAAAAGTTGTTTTCTATAATTAAGGGAGAGGATTTTATACCTCATTTCAATTCTACAAGCTTAGATTGAGATTTTAATCAACTTTACTCAAGAATATATATATATATATATATATATATATATATATATATATATATATATATATATATATATATATATATATATATGAATGTGATGCTGGAATGGTTCAACATAAGGAAATTCTATATATGTTGCGTTCTCAAAGTTCGTTTATGACTACAGAATCCCTCTTCGTAGTTCGAATTTTGAAAACTTGGCAAATAAAAAAATTATAGCATAAATCGTGTCCCATATACTTCAGGTATAGGACCGATCACATGTGCTATAATATTCATCCATTCTAAATTTTCCAAATGCATGGGGGTATTGAGAGGGGAAAAGGTCTAGTATTGGATATGACTAAAATGATTAAGCAATTTTCGAGGACAATCTAAGGTTTACCAAAGATTGGTTGCTCATGGACAGTTGGAAGTATAGAGTAAGGACCGTATTGACATATTCTAAAAAGGGAAAATGTTTCCATAGGTGGAAATTATTCTTTGAATTAGTGTAAGGTTAGAAAACTTAATGCAAAGAAGGATGTTCAAAGGAATGTGTTTGAATCTGAGACTTTGTTTCCATTGAATTACTCTCCATTTGAATACATTGTAATGTTTGTTGCCAAGTTCTATGACTTTTGTGCATATTCATTACAAGAGGATCATTACATATAAGTTTAGAATCTAACAGATTATAGTAAATGGAAAGAGTTTGGTATTCTTACATTTACAATAAGGATTGGGATTGTGAAACGAGCATCATTGAAATATTGTCAATCGATCTATTTCTCAAACTAAGGATCATAGACAAACATAGTACGTATGCTTGGAGCATTGCATGACTATTGTTTTAATTCAAGTATTAAGTTGTTTAATCGAAACATAAATAATGAGTAATCAATATGGTGCTTAGATAAATGATGTTTTCTATTTACTCTCAGAGTGTTGGGGCCATATAGGATTAGTATTATTCTTGTGTTTCACTTTGCAAGTTTTGACTTCCAGAATAATTATTTTATTCAAACTCTCCACATTCGGTCATACGTTGGAAGTGGGTATTGAATTAAGACTGTCATGAATCTGGCTTGTAAGATTTGTCTAAGGTGCATTAGACATAGCAATGGTTGCTACAACATTCATGAGTGCTCATAAGTTCTGAGTATTGAATTAAACCCACACTCATTTGAATCACTTCATGGATTTTATCACGAGTGAATCATGAGACGATAATATATTATATTCTTCAAACCTAGAGATATGAGTTGTTGACTATGAGTTAGTTATACATTGATTATACAAAAACGCATCAGTAACTTGATGTTATAAAACGTGCCTTTGTGCATGATTCAACAATTAGCTAGTACAAGCATATGAGTCGAAGTTTATCCATTCCTTTTACCTCATAAGGATAAAAGCGATATTTGTGGGCCCCTTGATGATTTAGTAATGACACCCCTAAGTGCTTGGCCAAGCCTAGACTGATTTGATTTGTTCAATTAGTCAGTTGTCATAAATTAAAAATCGGGAAATGTAACGCCCGTGTTTCTGGGCTTGCCATTTTTAGCAATGTAATAGTATGGGTTAACCTTTGTAACCCAATTTGAAGTAATAAGAATGTATTATTTGCGAATTATGTGTTTTATACTTATCTGCTTAATTATGTGATTTGATTTAATCAAGAATAAAAATAAGCGTAAAATTGAAATGTTATATAAACCCAATATAGATGCACGAAGATGTAGTGGTTGAGACGAGGTTTCCGAAAATATAAAGAATGTTGAAATCCGAGTTATAACGAAGAAGTTATGACCTGTCGAAGTTTCGCGACAAAACCGTTGTGGCACAGCGTAACGTAAATAGTGAATTTATGAAGGAGTGATATTTAGCCTTAATGATCAACATGAAAGACGTAGATAATGTCGAATCGAGAGCGTGCATAAAAAGAACACCTAAATCTGACTTCGTATGAGGAAGTTATGATATTTCGAAGTTTTAGCTTAGTAGTAGACAACCCAAAAGTTCGAATTGAGACCGAGCGAGTTTTAGCCGAAACTTTCTAAACAATAATTGAAGATCTCGTTGATAGTAGTGTATTGGTTAAATGACAGACGGAAACGGACGTCATACGAAGAAGTTATGAATTTCTAACGAAGTTTTTCTGTCCTGACCTACTAAAAATAAATAATAAAAAATCAATTCAAAATTAGCCAACAGAGTCTAAACGAAATTTGTAGAGCATAATCTCACCTACGTGCGGATATAAAGAACGTCAAAAACAGAGTTCGTATACAAAAGTTATGAATTTTTGAAGATCGTGGCACGCATACCAAAGCTTATTCGATGCGTACGCCTGGCGTAACCCAGATTACGCCCAATGTACTTGGAAATTATGCCCAGCGTAATCCCAGACCCAGTAGCCTATAAATATAATTTGAGACCTGCCGATTTCTTTTGTTCAAACTCTTTCTTCTCTCTAGTTTTTGCCTCGATTGCGTGCCAATTATATCCCGAAGCCCCGGTATCATTCCCGAGCCTCGAAGTAAGTTCCGAAGTCCCGAGGATCCCGAGAAGTGAGATTTTCGAGCCGAAGCCCTACCCGCGAGGTGCCCGGTTTTTGTGAAGATCTTCCAGATCTACCGAAGAATACTACTTCTACAAGTCGTAGTGCTTCCCGATCATCTTCTGATAAGGTGAGTGCATAGTCCCTTTCAATACACGATATTATACAAGTAATCACTTAATGTAATTAAGAATACGGGTTGTGTGAGGGTATTAGTATTACCTTCTAACACATAGACTTATATGACTCTCCTTGAAATTTCTTGTTATGTGTTTACGTATTACTTGCTATTTGGATGGAATGTTGAAAGAGCATGCTATATAGTTTTCTTCTAAAAATTATGTATAAAACATGTATATTTTTATCTACTAATATGTTGGGTAGAACATGGGTAGACAGTTGGTGTGCAATGAAATAAATTGATGAGAGGCCTCGTTATTGGTGTTATTCTAGTCATTTAGCAGAGTATGCATGACGACCACGGACTATTCTGGACAGTCCTGTAGAACGCTAGTAGGCTCATAACCTGTAGGTCCTATAGAATTCTAGACAGTCCCGACGAAAATCCTAAATTAGGTTCCTTATAATAGATGTTGTTTTAGGGACATAAAGTGAGGATAACGGGAATGGGTAATCGGGTTATTGTTGATTGTTGAAATTAAATATAATTATTTATTGTAGGTTGAAAACCCTATATGCTCACCAGGCTCCCAAGCCTAACCCACACAATTTATTTGTATTACAGGAAGTGGTGCAACGGCATAAGATGGATGAATCATCAAGTTATTTTGTTTACAAGTCTGTATATGTATATATTTGTTGAATGACTTGTAATGTTATCGTTTATGCTTTATGGTTTGTATCAGAACATGACATTCCGATTTTTTATTATGAAATGAAATTATATTTCTTTATGAAATGTTTTGATAAAAAAAATCTATTTTATCATGTTTTCTTTTTGGGAACAAATTCCACATCTCTTTTAAAATCAAAAGGATTTACTCTGAAAATGTTTAAAAAGCATAAATGAAACCGGTCTTTCTGGCCGAGATTTTGGGGATGTCACAGTTAGTATCAGAGCATTAGTTTAAGCGAACTAGGAATTTGTAGGATTTCTAGACCTAAACTTAGAATGCTAAGTGGAAATTTAAGTTGAGTGTCTGTTGAATTTTAGACACGAGCATTAGTATATTTTAGGAAGTTGCCTAAAATGCTTTTATGTGCTAAATGTTATATGTTGCCATATATAATATTATTTGTTCGGATCTACGGTTTGTTGCCAATCGGATCTGAAGGTTTATGTGTTTAGGATTCTAAGCGTATGTATAAAATATTAGAACTAACATGTAATCGTTTGGAGTAATAAGGATGAATTGAAATCTTATCGTGAAAGAGAATATAATTTCACCTTATTCGGTGTATAGATCAAATATGGTGAGAATAAAAAGCAGAGTTGGAAATGCTGATGAAAACAGGAATCACCCACTAGCAAATGAGCGAGTACCTCTAATAGCAGCAGCACCTGAGCCAATAACAATGGCTGGGGTACAATTGATGATTCAAACTATGTTGGATCGCCAAATGGAAGAAATAAGGAGTCTGCTTCAACAGAATCGTGAAGAACTGTCAATTTACGTGGAAGAGCCCAAAGTAAATGGAGGACCGTCGGAAGGAGGGAATTTCAGTAGGGTTATCGGTCAAGTCGACCCACCAATAGTTAGGCAGAACCACCTAGATGGAGGTAATGATGGTCGTGGGTGCAAGTACAAGGATTTCATGGCATCCAAACCACCATGTCTATCTGGAAGCCCGACGCCAGTGGAAGTGATTAATTGGATCTCCAAAATGGAGATTATGTTTGAAAGTTACGAGTGCAGCAATAGGCAGAAGACCACTCTTGCGATCCCTCTGCTAAAATCTGGCATGTTGAGTTGGTGGAAGCTGTTAGCTGACTCTATGCCCAAGGGAGAAGCAAGCAAAATGTCTTGGGAAGACTTTGTGGAACAACTAAAACTGCAATACTGCTCCGAGCAGGACCTTCTGGAAATCAGTAATTAGTTTCAGAATTTGAAGAATGGGAAATTGAGCGTTACTGAATACGCTGCTAGTTTCACAGAAAAGATGAAGTTTATCCTATATTTGGTACCAACAGAACTCTCTAAGATCAACACGTTTGCCCACGGACTACCTGCGGACTATCATCCAACGGTTAAACAAGCAACCACATTGAAAGCTGCCATCTGGGCTGCTAGAAATATTGAGACCCAGATCAGGGAAAAAGGTATTAAAAGGTCAGAGATTGGTGAAAAGAGGAAAATCGATGTATCTTCAGGGTCCATCAAGAAAAGCAAATTCTCGAAATCTGGTTCAAGAGGAAGTGGAGGATAGGTAGAGGCGAAATGTTGTGTCAAGTGTAAGAAGAACCATCATGGGAAATGTGATGGGGAAGTGGTCACATGATTCAAGTGTGGAAAGCCAGGGCATTATTGTTGGATTAGTGTCTAACTCCATAACTATTTTGGTATGTACTTGACCCGATTGTGAGCATGGTCCTTTTGGGTTGCCTTCACACTGGTGACTAGACAGGACGATTGTTGAGGAGAGAGGCTGGTTTATTGTTAAGAATAATAAACTAGGATATAAATATGATTTGTTAATATATTATATGAATAATATATTAATTTTGAATCATATTATTAATTAGTATTTATTCAAAAATTAATTTAGAATTAATTTTCGGATTAAAGGAACTACTGAAAGTGTAGGGGCTATTTTGTAATTATTCAATAGTTGAGGCTTTGGGCCATTGGATCACCTTTATTAAGGCTTGAATGAAAATCCTAGAAGGATCTAGGAGTTTTCGTCCAAGGGCTTAAGGAAAGGAATCCATGGACTTGCTTAGGCCCTAAGGTAATAAGGCATATTTTGATAGTTTAGAACTAGCAACTTTTTCAACCAAATGCATCATAGTTTAGAACTAGCAAGTTTTTCAATTGTTATTGAGCCTATTCAATAATTGATTAGAAGCTGATGGAACACATAAAGATGCACTCATGTATGATTATCAAGTATGAGATTGATTAATCTTCCTCGATATATTTTGAATATAAAGAGTAAGTGAGTTTTCAAAAGGAGAAAACATACATGAATGAAAATCCTTCTAGATTTAAGCTAACATCTCAAAGTTAGAATCATCTTTCTTATAAGTTAATTACATAGTGTGATTTAATTATAAATCAAGATGAATCTTGTGTTTTCTATAAATCTAGTGCGAGCGTAGTAACATTCCTAGTCTTATATGTAGTCAACAAACTAATTATTTCAATAAAGATCTATATAGATAGATCATGGCAACTTAAAGGATTGAGTAAAATTGTATTGGTTGTCAAGGATCTTCAAGATCTCAAGATAAATGACTTTGAGAGAGCCATCTTGTCAAATGCCACATGACAGGATTTTAAGTACTCCTCAAAATTCTAGTACAATGTTTTGAACTAGGTTATATAATTGTATTCCTTATGCTACTGCAGTTGGATTAAGCATATATGTCATGATTATGCATAAAGACTAGATAAGTCATATTTTGATAGCATGTCAATTGATACAAGGGTAATCCGAGAATAGTTCAAGGTATGACTTATAGGAACATTCTAAAGTACTTACGAGAACTAGACAAATATTCTAAATATGCAGAATATTTGAAAGAAAGCTATGTTTATGTAACGCTTAGTTCAGCTATAAATCATATCTTAAATATTTGAAATTATTTCTGGAACTCACCGAGTTGGGGAGCTCCAACTTGTCGTGTTGAGAAGGATTGTAGCCGTGGATTTTATTGACCCAACTCGGCAAGTCGGGGTGTACCAACTCAGCAAGTCGGGGTGTACCAACTCGACGAGCTGGTGGTTGTGAGGAAAACACTAATTTTATGGTTTTGTACCCTATTTAAAGACCTTAAACCCCCTTGGCTGGCCTCCTTACCAACCTCCCCTGTCCAAAAACCCTAGATACGTGTATTACCTTGGAAGTTTGAGTGTGTGAGCTTGGAAAGTTGATTTTGGTGATTCTTTGGAAGGATCTTTGAAGTTGGAGTACCTAACTTGGAAAGAGGACCTTGGATCCAGAAACTATTCTTCAATAACAGTCTTTTTGAGGTATAAAGTCGACATCCTGCTTTGTTATCATTTAGATATATTTAATGGAAGTTTTAGCATGATTTTGGGATTTTGGTTGGATTAGCCAAGATGTTGAAGGTTCTAGGGGTAATTATGTGAGATCTAACCCCTTCATGACTTCTCATGGCTGAAAGTTGCAGATTTATTAGTTCCAAGTTCCATTCACGCAATGAGTCCCTTATTAAGTCCTTATTAAGCTCTAGAGTGTATTTCTAGCTTGCATGGACATAAAGTTGGAAACTTTACGTGATTATCCAACCTTTGGACTCTATATATGTGTGTGTTGGGACTATATTTGCAGAGTTCAATGGCTTAATGGATTAAGACTCACTATAAAGAGCGTAGGGTTTGGGTTTGCTTCATATTAGATGGTTCTAAAGGGTATGGTTGGTTCTAGACATCAGTTTGGATGAGATCTGAGATTTGGAGTCCCTAGATTCGACAGTATTCAGCTTAATGCATTAATAGGTTGGATTTAAGGCCAACTCGATGAGTTCATTAGTGAACTTTGCGAGTTGATAAGATTTTTCTCGATCTGTTCAGATGATGGAGAAACTCGACGAGTTGAGGGACAACTCGACGAGTTGGGGTCAACTCAGGTCGTTGACTTTGACTTTTGACCTTAGTCTTTGATTAAATTTGACCTTTAAGGGGTTTTGGGACATTTTAAGTTGTATTTAAGAAATTGTTTCTTTTATAAGATTTGTGTAGAGTGGATTTTTGGAGTCCAGATCTGGTTAGCTACAGTTTGGTATTGAGGTGAGTCTTCTCACCACACTCATGGGTCGAAGGCACCAAGGCCGGCCCATTACTAATTATGAAATGTTTCGTATGGTAATATGTAATTTTTTGTTAGTGGAATTGTTTGGTATATTATGTTGCATCATTGTATGATTTTGTTAGTCCATATATGTGAACAGGCTTGGGCTTGTCCACCCGTCATTTATTAGGGTTAGAGTATTTAATGTGCATGCATGCAACATGTTTCATAACTTTGGCAATTGTTCTTGTAACCCTAATCACACCTCTACAGTAGCAATTCTTAATAGAGTTCTTCTAGGGTTATGGAATATGATCATTCAGCATACTTTGAATCATTGCCTTTTGTTCTTACTTGCAATCTGTTTTGAATCTAATCGATCTTCCCACGATTATCATCCTAACAATTGGTATCAGAGCAGAAGACCGTGTAATCTATACACATCTCTTCTATTAATTGAGTTATTAGGGTTTCCGTTGATATTGGATCTGGTTTAACCGTCATCATTGTGTTCTTGATGCTATTCTGTGATTCTAATGTTACCCTAAAACTGCTTCAGTGTGCACGTCTAATTCTCTATAGGTTACAAAGATTATATCATCATGCAACACGACGATTCTCACTTCAACTCCATAAATCTTTCGAGCAGCATTGGATCGACCATTAGGATCCCAATTCTCTTCCCCAGTGAATATGAAGTTTTGGCGCTTCACTTTGAAGATTACGTTCTTGTCCTAGAAGACAATGGATATATGATATAGGAGGCTATCCCTATTGGACCATTTGTTCACACTGAAAGCAAAAGAGCTATCAAAACTCAAAATGACTACAAAAAAATCCTTCTTGATAATAAGGACGTTCCTCAAGATGAGAAGGAAAAACTGATGGGATTTGGTCATAAGACATCCTATGTGCTCATACAAACCCTAAAGCTTGGATCTAGGTTTCTCTATTGTACATGCTTTGAATCCAAGACTATAAACCCTAATTCTAGCACTCAAGTAATCATATTAATATGTAATTAGGTTTAAGATCATACCTTGATTGTTA
Organism: Lactuca saligna; assembly: GCF_052625555.1. Classification (NCBI taxonomy): domain Eukaryota; kingdom Viridiplantae; phylum Streptophyta; class Magnoliopsida; order Asterales; family Asteraceae; genus Lactuca; species Lactuca saligna. Next base: position 56,316,255 of record NC_136425.1, read on the forward strand.
TGTAGCAATAACAATCCCAAATCTCCTTGTAATGACTTTGGAATGCTTAGAGTCACAAGTGTCACTCCTCTAATGGCTTACAAACACCAAGAGCAAATGGAGAAGGTATAAAGAGAGAGGAGAGAGGTTAGAATTCGTCTTTAGGACTTCTTGGGAACAAGTACACAAATTCTAAGGCCTTAGGGTCTTTATATATGTGTAGAGATAGGGTTTCAGTCATTATCCTTATCTAGTTGCTTATCCACGAAGCAACCATAAGATAAGCCTTGAAAACCCTTATCCTTTATCCTTTGGACGATTTCAAGGATCCTTATCTCCTTGAATTCGTTCAACCCATATTTAGGATAACCATTACCATATTTTGTAACTATCACATAATTACAATTCAGCCCCTCTAGTTTAATTAATTACACTTGATCACAAAATTAATTCCTAATTAATTATTGACCAATATTAAATAAGCAAATATGATTTCTCCTTTAATATATTATTCTTATAACATATTAATAAATCATAATAACCTCTCTCTCTTTATTTATTTCTCAAATCAAGTTGCTTTGGTGAAGGCAACCCAAAAGGACCATGCACCATCGGGTCAAGTACATACCAAAATAGTTATGGACTTAGACACTAATCCAACAGTCTCCCACTTGGATAAGTCTAATAACTATTCTGCGTATGATTTCAGATCCTGATCTGCAATCGTAGCTTTCCAAAGCCGCTGTCAACTCTGATCCTATCAGATACGCGTGTCCTTAGATAAGGGATCATATATTCCTCCATTCTAGATATCGTATGAGATATGATTTCAAATCATTCTCTTTGTACTACTTCTCGATTTCCGATTTATGAAGACAGACTAATTGAACAAATCAAATTAGCCCTAGCCCGGCCGAGCATTTACGTTTGTCATCACTAAACCATCGAGGGGCCCAAAGATATCGCTTTTATCCTTCTTTGGATAAAAGGAACGGATAAAATTTGATACAATGCTTGCTTGCACTCACTAACCAAATCACACACAACAATATGTTTTATAACACCAAGTTACTAGTGCGTTTACATATTATCAATGTGCAACCGATTAGCAAGATACAACTCACACATCTCGGTTTCAAGAATATAAGATGTTATCGTCTCGCTAATCACTCGTGATACAATTCATGGAATGATCCAAGTGAGTGTGGGTTTAATCCAATGCTAAAATCATATTCACAAGCACTCATGAACGTTGCAGCAAATATTTGCTTATGTCTAATACTCTTCTAGACAATCCACACAACAATTCACGACAGTCTTCATTCATATCTACTTCCAACATATGAATGACTGTGGCCCATTCGAATAATCCGATTATTCTTAATAAACTCAATTATTCTGGAAGTCAAAACATGCAAATGTGAAACACAAGAATAATACTAATACCATATGGCCTCAACCCTTTGAGTATAAATAAAACGCCTTTTATTTATCACCATATTGATTACTCATTATTTGTCGTTTCGGGTAATCAACTTCTTACTTGAATTATTACACTTGTCCCATGCACCTAGCATGCACACAATGTTTACCTATAGTTCTTACTTTTATGAAATAGACAAATTGCACACATTTCCAATCATTCTCATTTCACAACTCCAAATCCATTTTCATAAGTGAAAGAATATCAAATTCTTGCTACTTATAGAATATGCTAGATTCTAACATCCTATGCAATGATTCTTTCGTAATGTCACTGCACCAAAGTCACAAAGACTATTGTCAATGATATTACAAAGTCCTCTATCGGAGATTGTTACAAGACAATTCCTTAGATATGATGTCTCTCACTCAAAGTACATTCCTTTGAACATCCTTTTGCATAAAAGTTTCTAATCTAAACATAGATTTTCAATATTTACTTCCTAATATGAACACGCTTCCATATTTTCCTCATGACAACTCATTCTTAATAGAATCTTTTCTATTTGTAATGATGTCGATATGGTCCATCCAATATGGAAACATTTCCATATTTTCCAATACTATACTTCCAACTACTCACAAGCGACCAATCCTCGTCGAACTTTGGATTGTCCTTTGATAGTTGTTTAATTATTTTAGTCAAAACCAATTCTAGTCCCTTTTCCCTCTAAATGCGCTAGACATTTGGAAAATTTTAGAATGGTCAAACATTAAAGCATTTGGAATCGATCCTATACTCGAAGCGTATGGGACACGACGCATAATGTTTTATTTACTATGTTCTCAAAATTCGAATTGTGAAGAGGAATGCCGTAATCATAATCGAAATTTTAAGAACACACTATGTACCTTTGACTAAATCTATTAACGTTTCACAACCTAATCCTTTAGATTTGAAATGAAGCATAATATTCTCTCCCTTAATTATAGCAAAACAACTTTACAACCCTTACGACTTTGCAAGGTATAACTCTTGTTTTTCTATAATTAATATTGCCAACTTGCAATACTTTCTATAATAATCATACAATCACAACTTTTATGCTCCCACTATCATGATGATTACTATAAAACATAACACTTATGCTCCCACTAGCTTCGACATGTATTCATAAACATCTTAACTTTCAGAAAGACAATACCTATTGAATTTCTAAAGTCCATGTTTCTAATACTTAGTGCTTTGATAATCTTTTATCAAGGCTTCTTGAACTTATACACCCTTGCCTTTAGATAGTTCATATGTGTGTCTCAACAATTAAGACTAATTTCCAAACCTCACAACTCAAATTATGGAAAGGGATACCGTAACCATGATCGAATTCGAGAATGCAATTTTACAATCACTATCTTCTTAAAATCTTTCTTAGTGAAAGCATTTCCTCACAATCATTTTCATGAAGGAGGAAATCTTATGACACTTAGATTTAAATGGTGTATTTGTTCCTATCCATGTGAATTTGTTAAAACCAAAGTTTACGACAAATTCAAACTCATATGGACCGAGCCTTTTTTTTTAATCTTGATTTCTTGCCTTATGGTAGCACAGTTGTACACCACGTTTTCCAAGTAGTTAAGCATCTCACCCTTTTCCGATCAATGTACCTTTCATTGATCAAGGTGCTTTGCCTTTTATGCGTTCAAAATGAGTACTCATAGGACTCACATGCATAATTAACTCAATTGGAACAGCACAGAATCAAAATATCGTCAACACGATAGGTTGTAAAACTCAACTCGTGTGCTAGTGATGATCGATAAGGTTTATTTGATTTGTTCTTGAAACTTTTCAAGACCATTAAGACTCCCACTGACTCCTTGACATATAAGATTCTATTGTCAATAAACATTTGTTGACAACCAAATATTCAAGAGTTAGTGTAGCTTTTATCAAAACACTTCATAAATTGGTCCAAGTTGGTCTTTGTCTTATTCAAGACATCACAACTTTCCACATTTTATGAATGTTATAAACGTTTAATACTTTTCACTCATTGCCACAATCTTAACTTTAAGACTTGTTATTGGAACGAAGTATGATAGACTTCTTGATTTAACCATTTCTTCAATCCTTGATTCCTCTTCTTAAACATACAATTGTACTAAGACTTACTTAGAGGATCAATTGAGACATGGTTCTTAATCATTAAGACCCATTATAAAGCATAAAAGCTACTCTCCCTTCTTCTTAGAATGGAGAAACTTTTATCTTTCTGCCTACTTGATTCTTCTTGTTCGTTCTACTATTGATCTAAACCCTTTAATCAATTCAGAATTACACTTAATCTTGTAAGTGTAATCATATTTACTAAGCCATTAGTAAATCATGACAAATATCTTTGTTACTCTTATGGTGAACTTGATCAACACACAACTTTGTGTACTCGATCTCCTAGTCCTTCACTTGACACTTTGTCAACGAATTTGTCTAATTTCCAAATATGAAATTTCTCATTCACCATGCAACCAAGTTGCGTGATTCCAAATTTCAGTCCAATTGAAACTTTGGGCGATGAGAAACTCTCCCTATTTGGTAAATTCTTGACATTTCCATAAATAACATAACTAAGAATCATATCCATTCGTTGTAGAAATATGCAAACATCAATTTTCATAACGATTTCATTGAAAGGAAGTAAACAAATAAATAAATAAGTCAAACAAAATTTATCTTATTTATAAAAGCATCGGAAAAACATTTGTCCTTACAATGCAAAATCTATTGAAAACTATCTAAAAGGAAAATTTCTAACAACTCTATCATAACTATCTAAGCTTAAAATCCAATCTTCAAGTCCATGCGATCAAGATCCATCTCTTGTGATTAGATTCATCTTTCTCTCTTATCAAGCTTCCTTTATTTTCACCGATCCTCCAAAACATTCAAATGCAATCTTATCACATCATGTATTAAGAATCAATGAATAGGAACTTAACGGAGTTAGATAGTGGATTTTACCTGAAGTGTGGTCATACTTTTGACTCTCCTATCTCTTAGATCTCTTAGGTAAATAGGGTAACTTCGTCTCCAATGCCCCTTCTCTTGGCAATAAAAGCAAATTGACTCTTTTTGGAACAACACATGGAACTACTTCAGACATCGCCTTTCTCTTGTGATCAAACTTTTCGATCATTGCATATCTTTCATTGCCATTGTCTATATCCATAGAGGTCTTGAAGGCGGATTCACCAATCAACTTTGCTTTTCTATTGCGCCAAACCATTGTTGATTCAGCAGCAATAAGCATATAGGTGAGATCTATAAGGGTCACGTCGTGGTTTATCATACAGTACTCTCTTGCGAACTCACTATATGAGTTAGGAAGTGACTGAAGAACCGAATCAACAGCCATTTCCTCACAGACAACGGATCCCAGCATTCTTAACCTATCAATGTGTGACTTCATCCCTAGGACGTGTGCACACACCAACTTTCCTTCTTTATGTTCACTTGCCAAAAGGGCTTGAGTGATCTTGAACTTTTCAAGCCTTTGAATTTGTGGGTTAGGGAGAATAATTGGAGGAGGAGGAGGAAGTGAAGTATGATTTCTTGTTCCTCGATCGAATAGTGGAATATCATCTTCATGTGGAGTGCTTGTTCCACGGGATTTGGGAAGACCATAGTTGTCGAACTTTGACATACAAAACGGGAGAAAAACAAATTCAAGTTAGTTGATAGATTGAGTCCTTAGTAAATCACCCAAATGAAATACTAAGGCTAGGACCCAACACAATATTCTACAACTCGGGATAGGGATGTCGTAACCCTAATTGCAGAATATTTGAAGGTAAGTGAATGACGATTCACTAATTTCCACCACGAAAAACGAAAAAGAAATTTAAGTTTTAAATCTATGAAAACTCCTAGATCCTTTGAGATTCATTGAACTTTCAATGACATGTTTAAATCTCGATATGCCCCTCTTGTTTGTGACTGGGATGCCGAGGATCACAAAGCGGGTGTGAATAACCATGCAAAATTACATGGTTCCCTCACATGTTACAGTCACCTATTCGATGCGCCGGTAAACCACACACGCTCCACCGAACTATGACAAACATTGAGTCACCCTTTGTTACCTTTTCTTAGAACCATTTAGTGTGCCGGTAAACCACACACGCTCCACTAACGTCTTCGCAAGGGCACAAAGTGTAATTTCATGGAATTGCATCAATTCACTTTTGCCTAAGTAAGTAAGATTGGGAATTTGAAAAACATTTAGTTACTTTGTATTTCATTATACTTATAATGGAAGCTTTCGTCCTATCCTACCCGTTCAGCTAACGACCCTCCACTAGTCAAGAGTGCCGTGGGTAAGAGTGGATACCCATTCAATCGCCATATTATAGGCAATTTCCTTAAACACCCCTTATAGACCAGCTTCGTGAATGAGGCCTACTATCGGTAAGACTGACTTTTACTCATACATATATATAATGTTAGACTTTTAATGTTATATATATAATATAGGGTGCATTTTACACTTTTAAAATATTAGGTGATCAAATTTAACAATTATACTTTTAATTCAATTAAATTGTAAACCTAAACTTTTATGGATTTATTAAACTTCTTTTAATTATACACCTTAATTGATTAATAAAACCATAAGGGTGTGATTTGAACTTTTCAAAACATTACTAGGGTTTTAGAATTTAACATTCTTAATTAAACTTTTAATCAACTTTTAAATTCCAAAACTTGAGGGCAAGTTTTAAAACAATTTAGTTTTAACCTATCTTAAAATTCTGAATTTATGACATTTAAATTAGAATTTTAAATATTAAAACTCTTGATTTAATAATTATCTTGAATTAGACTATTAATTTAATTATTAAATCATAAGGGATTATCTAAATAATGAGGATAATTACCATTTAGACATTTAAGTTATCCTAATCCCTTAAATATCTATATAGATTTTGAAAATATGGATGGATAATGCAAGATCTTGAATTACCATATATAACAATTAGAGGATAATAACAAGATATGGGATAATCCAAATCCCTAAAAATTAGGACCTTATCTTGGGGAGGAGGCAAATTTCGAAAATCAAGGGATTATAACAAACCCTAGATTTCGAAATTTAAGGGTTTAAGGAAAGGATTTGAAGATCTTATTCAAACTCTTGCAAATTAGGGTTTGCAAACCCTAATCTCGAAAAACCCTAGCCTCTTAGGGTTTATTGTCAATAAACCCTAATATATCAAGTTCATACAATTGAAACCAAACCAATGTCTCTGATACCACTGATGGGTTTTGGTCATAAGACATCATATGTGCTCATACAAACCCTAAAGCTTGGATCTAGGTTTCTCTATTGTACATGCTTTGAATCCAAGACTATAAACCCTAATTCTAGCACTCAAGTAATCATATTAATATGTAATTAGGTATAAGATCATACCTTGATTGTTATGTAGCAATAACAATCCCAAATCTCCTTGTAATGACTTTAGAATGCTTAGAGTCACAAGTGTCACTCCTCTAATGGCTTACAAACACCAAGAGCAAATGGAGAAGGTATAAAGAGAGAGGAGAGAGGTTAGAATTCGTCCTTAGGACTTCTTGGGAACAAGTACACGAATTCTAAGGCCTTAGGGTCTTTATATAGGTGTAGAGATAGGGTTTCAGTCATTATCCTTATCTAGTTGCTTATCCACAAAGCAACCATAAGATAAGCCTTCAAAAACCCTTATCCTTTATCCTTTGGACAATTTCAAGGATCCTTATCTCCTTGAATTCGTTCAACCCATATTTAGGATAACCATTACCATATTTTGTAACTATCACATAATTACAATTCAGCCCCTCGAGTTTAATTAATTACACTTGATCACAAAATTAATTCCTAATTAATTATTGACCAATATTAATTAAGCAAATATGATTTCTCCTTTAATATATTATTCTTATAACATATTAATAAATCATAATAACCTCTCTCTCTTTATTTATTTCTCCAATCAAGTTGCTTTGGTGAAGGCAACCCAAAAGGACCATGCACCATCGGGTCAAGTACATACCAAAATAGTTATGGACTTAGACACTAATCCAACAGAAACTAATTAGCAATTTAAGGCATTGAGAATTTTTCCTTGCAGGCTAACACTTTTTGTCTGGTTAGTTCATGTGACTCAGCCAAAGCCATCTGGATCGGTTTAAGGAACTCTACTCAACAAATATTGATCTTGATCACTCAACGCAAACTCTCTTGCTTTTAGAGTTTGGTGCATTTACACAGAAGTGTGAAGAGCGTTTCAATCAAACTTTCAATCATTACAATCATCTATTAGCAGAATGACGAAACATGGCATTGGACGTGAAGTTAATGAACAAAAGGTCACGTTCATGAATAGGATCAGATCGGAGTGGATGTTAGTGGTGTCTACAGTTAAGGCACATGAACAGTTCAAGAATTATTCTTTGGCCAAGCTTGTTGGTATCCCGAAGTCACGTGAAGATGAAGTGACTAAAGAAGCAAAAGTAGTCTTTGGGATGGGATCATTAGAACTTTTCGTGAAGGGTAAGAAAGTTGCTGAAGAGGATGATTCAGATTTTGAACTTTCTGATTGTGAACTCTCTAAAGAAGAGTTTGCAATGATGGTGTTGAATCCAAGGAGGTTCGCAAAGAAGAACTTCAACCGAAACAAGAACCGGAACTGCCAGGGCAGTTACAGCTTTGAAAAGGTAAAAGAGGAAAATCTTAACGGTTTGCAAAAGGATGAAGACAAGAAAGAAAAGAAGCTCACAGGTGACTCCGGCTATGATTTCAACTATTTCCATGAAAAAAACCATTTAGCAAAGGAGTGCATGCTGAGAAGATTGAACGAAAAGAAAGAGAGAGAAGATGATGAAGCTTACCATCTGCGAAAGCTTCAAGAAATAAAGAAGAAAAAGAATGCAGATAACACTATGCCTACTTTGATTGTGCAGGAAAATGAAGTTGATGATGAATTTGGTAAGGTGGAAGTCTGTTCCATAGATTCTGAAGACGAGGAGGTCTGTAGGCCTACTCATGGGAGAAGTTTCATTGCAAAATAAGAGGATTCACACTCTAGAGGAAGATGCTTTGTGGTGACGAATGATGTGTCACAGATGCAAGGATATGTCACTAATAGTGGACATGGGAGTAATAGTTGTTTTGCTGCAAAACCAGTGTTTGAACAAATCAGCAAATGTGATCAAATGATCAATAAGGTACACTCTATGCTTGAATCACTTAATATTCCTATGTCACGATACGAAATTGAACTAAACGAATTAAAGTTGACATTTTCAGGTATCAATAACAGTTTAAAACAAACTTGCTTGACAAATTATAACCTAACTGATCAAATCACCAGTGTTTCACCAAAAAGTGAGGAGAGATGCATTTGGATAGAGAAGATTGAGTCGGATTTAGCCAAGTCTAAAGATGAGTTAATTTATTTACAATGAGACAATTTAATGCTTTTGAAACAACGTAATATGTTTTGTTTGATTGAGAAAAGGCTTTATATTAACATTACTCAGTTGCATCTTAATTGTGAGATTGGTAAGAAAATTCACAAATGATTTTACCATTCCTTGAGTTAAATGAAGATGAAATCGATGCTGATTCTTACAAGTGCAAATCAATAGTTTCGTCTGATGAAACTTCATATGCTTATAGGATAGGTCTGGAAAAAATTGAATCATACATTCGGTCCAAAGACAATAAGATCATGTTAAAACATCATTCGGATGAAAATGACGAAAGACAAATTAAATCTGATACTATACTAAAGTTCGACTCATTGTGTACCAAGTTAAGTTCATGTAATAAGCTTAATGCTGAAAATACATTTAAATTTTATGAGGATAGTGATATGAGTGAAATTTCAGCAGAGGATGAGGTTGACTGTTCTAAGTTCATTAAAAATGAACATGTCACTGCGAAAGTCCTAATATCTGAGGATTCAGTAGAGTTCGCACGAATTTCTAAAACCAAACTGTCCCCAACCAAGTTTTTACAACAGAAAGACTTGACAAAAACCAAACCACTAAATTAACATCCTTAGTTGAAAATACAATGCAGATAGGTGTGATGCATACTTTTTGTCAGCTCCAATCAATAACACTGATGAAACAGTCGGTCTCTCTAAAAGGACGACATGGAGAGTAAAAGGAAGATATGTGGTAGAACCTTTGAATAAATTCAATTCCAATTACAAGAAAGGAAGTCCCAGTGGAGCTAAGAATGTTCCTAACAACACATCATCTGTGCAAAAAGAAACTCCAGTGAGAAGACTAAGAGTGAAAGCAAACGTTCATAAATCTTCAGAACAGTTTGCAGCACAAAACGACAAAGGAATGGCTAATACAACAAAAATCTTAATGAAAGAAAAAAGTTCTAGAAATCCAGAAACCCCAACTTTATTCACATTGGGAAACATCTAAATCAAAATGTGAAAGCCGTACCAAAAGCGAATCAAGGAACTTTTCGCAAAATCAGTTTTGCAGTCCACATAATTCTAAACAAAAGGTTTTTCAAAAACCCATTCTTTCAAAGCCAAAAAGCCCTGCAGAGAGTCCAAAACAACACTTACACATGAAGAACACTTTACATCCTCACAAGACATCAACATATATTAAAGGAAAAGGAAAGCAGGTTTCGGATCATCAAGTTCAAGTCAAGAAGTTCGAAACTAACACAAAGAAAAGTGAAAAAAATTGTGAAAAGAGAAAACAAAAATCAATCATCTTCAAAAGATACTAACTTAAAAGATAAAAGGATTAAGGTTTTTTAAATCACAAAGAAAGATAACACCACCTTAATAAAATGTACTTATACGGTTGATCTTTCAATGACTTTCCATCTCTCTGTAAAAGGCTCACAAGGACCCATACAACTTTTGGGTTCCTAATCTGCTTGATTTTTTGCAGGTAATTCATGATGAACAGTTTGGCACTGAAGGGTATATCGACAGTGGTTGTTCGTTTCACATGACTGGTAGGAAGGAGGAGTTGCAAGAGTATATGGAACTGAAGAACGGTGTAAAAGTGAAGTTTGCGAATAAATATCTTGGAGAAATAAAAGGTTATGGGATGATAAAAAATGGTGAATTCTCAATTCGTAAAGTTGCATATGTTGAGGGTCTGCAACACAACCTTATAAGCGTTTTTGCAGTTGGTCGTTGGTACAAGAATAAAAGACTCATTTGAATACGAAGGTTCTAAGATCATAAAAAAGACAAAGTCTAAACGTACGGGCGAAATGTATCCATTGAACTTAAATCCATTACGAGGGAATCCATCCATTTTCCTTCTAATGAAAGCTCCTACATAATATAGTCGGCTATTGCATAGAAGACTTTCACACCTTACCTTCAAAGATATCAACAAGCTCGCTCTTGGTGATCATGTGCGAGGACTTCCTCTCGTAAAGTGTGATAAGGATCATCTTTGTGTTGCATGTGAAATGGGGAAGCAATCAGGAAAAGTCATCCAATGATGGTGAATACGAAAGTCATTGAGCCACTCGAATTATTGCACATTGATCTTTGTGGTCCATCTGCGATCGAAAGTATTGGTGGTAATAAATATATCCTCGTCATTGTGGTGATTTTTCTCATTTCACTTGGTTTTATTTTCTTAATCAGATATCTAAAGCCTCTTCAAAGCTACAAGACTTCGTAAAGCAGATTGAACTACAACTGCGAAAGTTGGTTCATAATATTTGCAGTGACAATAGTTTGGAATTCAAAAACTAGGTGTTTGAAGAAATTCTGACTACGAAAGGAGTTTCGCATAACCTTTCAGTTCCTTACACTCCACAACAGAACAGGGTTGTTGAAAGGCAAAATCGATCATTGTGCGATGCTGCGAGAACCATGTTCTCATTTGCGAATTTGCCACTCTACTTCTAGGCAGATGCGATAGGAACTACTTGCTATACCTAAAATCATTCCTTCCTCAATAACGATTCTCTGTCACTCCCTATGAAATATTAAACAAACGAAAACCTAACATTAACTTTTACGATCTTTTTGGTTCCATGTGCTATATCTTTAATTCTAAAGAATAGAGGAACAAATTCGATGTGAAAGTTGACGAAGGTATTTTCTTGGGATATTCACTGACCTCTAAGGCACATAGGGTTCTTAACAAACGATCAAAACGAATAGAAGAAACCTATTAGGTGACGTTCAATGACAACTAATTAAATAAGATTCAAGCGAACGACAGTCAACCAAAGGAGATTTTTCCTAAACCAAGCCCAACCACCATTCCTCTATCCAATCTCTACGAAGAGTTCCTGCTACTGTTTGATGATCCAGAGAAGGCGATCACTTCTGAATCCAAAGAAGCTGACAACAAGGTCGATGAATTGAAGAAGATTACTGATGACGTTGCACATGATATGCATAAAGAGCAACCAAGTGCGAAAGATCCAAAAGACATGAATGTTCCAGTTTAGGGGGAGCGTTCCAAATCAAATAACGATGCAACCTTTCAGGGGTATCACCCAATTCCAACAAATACCCATGAAATTCCACCCCAGGGGGTGAATCCAATGATTAAAGAAGAGATATATACTCATCGTTCGAGGGGGAGAAAGATGATCTGAATGATCATTCAGATGTACAGTCAGTATTTGAGGACATAAATACTTAACTAGATCCCACTTATGATCCTAATTATCCTCCTCTGACTAAATGAACAAGAGTTCATCCAAAAATGCAGGTAATAGGTAAATAGTCTTCAGGATTTCTTACAAGAGCACAACAAAAGGCGAAACGAACGACTTTACTCTCCAAACTAAAATATTGCATGTTCAATTTGTTCATCTCCAAAGTCGAACCCAAAAACATTTAGATTTCTCTGGATCATTCGAATTGGGTACAAGTGATGAAGGAGGAACTCAATGAATTTGAACAAAACAAAGTATGGAGGCCGATTCCTACTCCAAAGGATGCATCAGTTGTAGGGTTAGAGTGGGTGTTTTGTAGAAAGTTTGATAAAGAAGGAAATGTTATACGAAACAAAGCGCGATTGGTTGTAAAGGGGTATTGTCAAGAAGAAGGCATTGAGTACGAATAGACTTTCGCACCTGTAGATAGGATAGAATCAGTTCCCATCTTTTTGGATTACGTAGCACATAAGAACTTTGAGGTTTATCACATGGACGTCAACTGGACTTTTGAAATGGGAGCTAGAATAGAGTTTTTATGTGGAGCAACCACCAGGGTTTATAAATGAGAAGTATCCCAACCATTTCATTATTCTTGACAAAGCAGTCTATGGTCTGAAACAAGCTCCAAGAGCCTAGTACGAAACTCTAATTCGTTTCTTGAAAATGTCTAAATTTAATCAAGGTTCGGTTGACCTAACCTTCTTTCGCAAGAAAGAGGTTGACCACTTAATGATTCTCCAAATATACGTTGATGACATTATATTTGGATCAACTAATCCCAGCTTAACAGCTAAATTCCGAAACTAATGGAAACGAAATTTGAGATGGGCTCAATGGGTCCAATTAACTTTTTCCTTGGATTAAATATAAGATAGAGTCAGGAAGGTATATTTATCAATCAAGAGTCATACACGAAGACCTTTCTTGCTAAGTTTGGAATGGTGGGAGACTCAAAAACGAAGGTTCCAATGGCATTCATAACGAACTAACACCATCTCTGGAAAAACCAGACGCTGATATGACACTTTATCGTCAGATGATAGGTTCAGTTGAGGTATTTAATAGTTAGTCAACCAGACATTATGTTTTCCGTTTGTTATTGTGCCAGGTTCCAAGGGAATCCTCGCGAACCTCACATGATGTCCATCAAGAACATTTTCAAGTACCTCAAATGAACCTCATCGTTGGGTATATGGTATCCATCAAACTCGGGTTTCTTCATACAAGATTTTTCGGATGCTGATCTTGGAGGATGTGGCCTGGATAGAAAAAGTACAACAGGAGGATGCCAATTCTTGGATGGAAAACTCGTAAGTTGGTAGTCGAAAAAGCAAACTTGTGTATCCCTCTCAACTGCTGAAGGAGGGTATATAGTTGCAGCCTCATGCACTTCATAAGTCATTTAGATTCAAATCCAACTACGTGACTATGGTATGAATATGAAACGAATCCCCTTATACTGTGACTCCGAAAGTGCCATTCGCATCTGTCAATATCTAGTGCAACACTAAAAAACATAACACATAGCATTGGGGTATCATTTTATCAAAGGTCATGTGGAAGATGGTAATGTTGACGTACGCTTTGTAAGATCTGCTGATCAGCTTGCTAATATATTCACAAAAGCCTTGCCTGAAACAACCTTTAATAAAATCCTTCAATCTTGGGAATGATAGAAGCTGAATTCGTTCCAAAATCACTTTCACTTTAATTTTGACACTTTCGTCTTTGGTTGGGCTTTCACACTCATTTCTAAAGTGTCATTCAAAATGGTATGAACGCTCGCAGTAATTCACATTCATCTTTTGCCATGCGAATTGTTGTGAACGATCGCAATAATTCGCATCCCCTATTTTTCTGGTGCATCATGCGAAAGCTGTACATCTTTCATGGTCAACTGTTCCCTCGTGGTTTGAAGCGCGTTATATCCTTTTGTATGTTATGTATGTTTTTGTTTTTCTTTTCTTTTATTTTATTTTATCATTTTTTAATTTATTATTATTCTATTTTTTTAAATACAAAAGCATTTTCTTTTCTTTTAGTTTTCTTACTCTTTGTCATTTTGCTTATTTCAATCTTTTCAAAATACAAAAACATTTTTTATTTTTTTATTTTTTTTGAAAAACTCAAAATTCAAAATATTTTTGTTCAAGTTTTTTTTTTGTGCAGATCGAAGGCAAAATCTTTACCTTTGAAAATGAATGATGGGGCAAGTATAGATTTCTTTCTCTATGCACTAGCTAAGTGTCACTAGAAACATGTTGATATATGTTGTCTAAAGCCTCGACGATTTTATGTTGAATCTTTAATGAATCGAAAACACGGATTGTTTTTTTCCCAATTAGGCTACGAAATCACATAAATCATGAACTACCTTACTCTTCTCATATTGAGTAAAGAGATGTCTGCTAGGTCACTTCTGCATAGTAGAGGTACATTCCTTTCTTTGGAACCACCTCCTACATTTCTCCATCACTTTTTCTTTCATAATTGTAACCCTTGAGATTCTCAGATATTACCACTGAGGTTTGTGGTTACACAACACATGTGTTAATGATCTTAGTTTTTACACCACAAACTGAGTGAAACCCACACTTCAACACACTTTTATGGATTGACGGTGAACAATTACATGTTTTATATATTTCACCAAGGAATTAACGAAACTCCACTTTCGTGGTTTATACCAATAAATCCCTTTTTTTATTTTGCGAGATCTAAATGAAATTTTCTAGATCTAAGACATTTCTTCCCAATAGATCCAGGTTTTAATTTTTTTTTTTTTTTGACATTTCTATCTTTATCCAAGTCACTTAAACAATTTCAAAGCTACTCGTTTAATTGACTACACTGGTCACATGAGTACCTCATCCGAATGTTCGTACTTATATCAAGTTTCGGAATCTGGTTGAAGAAATAGCCAGCTCAAAAACCTAAAGAAAAAATGACTTTCACTGTTTCTCAATAAACATGAGATCGTAATTCAACGGGGTACCACACAGACACTTTTTAGTCTCTCTTTCCTTTGAAGGAAGAGATCTTTTCCCGGGATCCAGAGTTGCGTGTGTTCAAATAGACATCACAAAAATCCCACACATATGCTTTGATTTAGTTCTTTATCTTTGGCACACTTTAGCACGAAGATCCTTGTGATTTTCCAAAGTTTGGTTCATGGTACTTACTATCTTTTCAGTTTCACAGGTCAACTCAAGTTTGCCTAAATCTGAAAGTTTGTTTTCGGTGCGAATGGTGATATATGCTCAAAAAGCGAAAGGGGAGAAACAGAAGCGGTACTATTGTGGATAAGAATTCAAATGGGCGTGTGAAAATTTAAACTGATGCTTCTTTTCCGCCGCCTGGCACACGTTACTGATGTCACAGTTGTCATATCACGCTTTTTCAAGTGTCGTTTTAGTAATCGATATACTTTCTCTCCAGAATTCTCTCACCAAACAAATGGTATAAAGGGATTTTGACGCTACCTCTCTCTTTACCACTCACAAACACTCAAAGATTTTTGGAGATAAAACTTCTCTCTACTATTCGTCATCTTCATCCTCAAGAACTCATCAACGGTGGGATCTTCTGAAACTCCTTCTGTTCATGAACACACAGTGCAGTCATTCCTTCTCAACATCAAGAAAAATCAAAACCTAATTCTCTATCTCGATCTTCTCAAATACGACAGCTACATGTTTCCTATCGTTGAATGCTTGAAGTACTCACTATTGGTCAAAGCATTAACCACATTAGAAATCATTTCAATGTCACTCCTGTCGAAGGCTTACTCCACCACTTTCTACATCAAGGAAGAATAGCGCATCACGTTTGAAGTCCACAACCAGAAAACCTCCACTAATAAGTCTCGATTTTGCTCATTGTTAGGGTTTGCTCAGTCTGCTGATATGATAGATCCTGACTCCATCTCCATTACTGCCACCATGGAGATGTTCTATCAAATGGAGTACGAAGAAACCCTAACTAAAATTTCAAACCTCAGAAATCCCATTCTGCCACCACAATGGAATGGGCTCTTCACTCTCTTGTTTAAAATTTCTCAGAGCGTGTCACTGGATCGGATTGCGCTAGCAAGTTGTTTATGTCAATTTTGTATGGACTCTACAATGGAATAACATCGATTTTGGAGTTGTTCTTTGGGCTCAAGTGGTACAAAGCACCCATTTATCCACAAGATACAACGAGATCTCTTTGTGCTCGATTCTGGAAAATCATTATTAAGAGGGAAATCGATAAGCACAACCTTCCAGTAATGCAAGACTTTTTCATGTCTGCCATCTCCACTTTTCATACCACAAACATTATAGTTGCTGATAATTCAAAGTTTTTGTTTGTTTCATCCATTCTAGAGGCTATGTTTCGTGATGTTCCAGCGGCTAGCAAAATTCTTGAAGCTTACAGGAAACTCCTTGTCTCCGACTTTCATCCTTTGACGCTGGAGATGCAATCCATTTGTAACGCCCCATCTCTGGTATGTTGTTCCCATGGCATTTATTTAGATGTTTTATGGAGGGACTCGACGAGTCTATGGACTGACTCGTCGAGTAGGGTCGAGTTTTCGTGCACGTGTTAGTCGGCGACTTGGCGAGTCCATATTCGGGACTCGGCGAGTCTGTCTGCCAGGATGAAACCCTAAATCCCCGGGTTGCTCGCTATTTAAGCAATGTTATGTGCCCTAAACTCGCCTCCTTCACCCTAAGAGAGAGTTGTGAGAACCCTAATCCATTCCTTGATTGATTTAGGTATTTTTGTGTGGATTCTTGAAGGCTTGAAGAAGAAGAAGGAGAAAGGAACAAGGAGAAGGGGT
The DNA here is from genome assembly GCF_052625555.1 of Lactuca saligna. Lineage (NCBI taxonomy): Eukaryota > Viridiplantae > Streptophyta > Magnoliopsida > Asterales > Asteraceae > Lactuca > Lactuca saligna. The sequence continues at coordinate 56,333,205 of NC_136425.1, forward strand.
GTAGAGCAAAGATCCAAGGTCAAAATCAGAGTAAATTGAGGTATTTCTCAGAATCCCTCTGTTTTATGCTTAAAAACTTCCATTAGATCATTTATAAGGCTAGTTTGATGCTTTTTCCAACCTTATAGTTGTATGGATGCCTTATTAGGTCGATATATCCATAGATCTGTTCATTTAGGAATTGTAGAGCCCGGATCTATTGCCTTTTTCAAGTTGCTTTGCGTAAGAACCTTAGATCTAGCCTTTATCATGCTTTTTAAGCCTTATAATCTTCATTGATGCTTTTAGACACGTAAAGATAGAATCTTTACGTAATAATCGGACGAAGGAAGCTCAGATCTATAAAGTGTATGCGGTGGTTTTGATTAGAATCGAGTTTTTAGGATTTGCATGCATGTGACTCGGCGAGTCGTTCTTCGGACTCGGCGAGTCCGGTCGCAAGTCCCCGATCTTTACCCTTTGAGGGATTCTGAGTGGAGGCCAGTGAGCGGTAGGGTGGACTCAGTGAGTCGAAGGGTAGACTCGGTTATGGTGGGACTCGACGAGTTATTCATACAACTCGGCGAGTCCAGGGCAATCTTCATAGATCGAAGAACAACTCGTCGAGTTGTTCATATGGCTCGACGAGTCAGATGCAGATTGTCTGGGTTTTTAAATCGAGAGGGTACTCGTCGAGTCGATGCCATGCTCGACGAGTAGTCACGAGTAGGGTTGAGAAGTGAGATTAGGGACTCGACGAGTTGGCGGCCCAACTCGGCGAGTCGGGTCAACTGTAGGTTGACTTGATCAGGAGAGTTGACTTTGATCAGGGGTATAAGAGTCATTTTACCCAATGCAATGTTTAGTATCTGATTGTGTGTGTTATGGAATTGTAGCCGGGGAGATACCGGAGCAGCAGCAGTTAGTTTCTAGAGCCGTGCACACAGCAGCCAGTTCACGAGGTGAGTTTCCTTCCAGTAGGAACGGGTCTAAGGCCACAATGTCGGCCCGTTCAGTTAGCCGTAGTTTCTGGACTTCGGTCCAATGCAGTAGTTAGTGTGTTCGACGCCTCCGTGACTCAGACAGGATTTGTGTGCTTATGTTAGTTGATAGGTTATGATATGTTGTGTTCAGTCAGTCAGCTTCGGACTTCGGTTCGATGTAGGGGACAAGGTCCCGACCAGTCAGCTTCAGTCTTTGGTCCGATGTAGGGGACAAGGTCCCAGTCAGTCAGCCTCGGACTTCGGTTCGATGTAGGGGACAAGGTCCCAGCCAGTCAGCTTCGGTATTCGGTCCGATGTAGGGGACAAGGTCCCAGTCAGTCAGCTTCGGACTTCGGTTCGATGGAGGGGGCAAGGCCCCAATATATGCTTTATATGTTTATATGGTATGTAGTAGTTTGGGGGAGCTCACTAAGCTTCGTGCTTACAGTTTCATTTTTGGTTTCAGGTACTTCCGCAAGCAAAGGGAAGAGCTCGGGTTGATGGCAGCGCACTCACCACAGCTTTAGCTTTATCCTGGGAGTTGATTCAGTTTCTTGATATGTTTGGATACAGTTGTGATACAGTTATTCTCACAGTATTTTATTATGGTTTTTATTATGTGATACTCAGTTTCGTGGTTTTTGATATAATAAAAGTCGAAATTTTTGGGTAGTATTTTTGGGTCGTTTCACCATTATTTATGAAGCTGATCAACCGAAGAAATGAGGGAAAAAGGGGCACAAGAAAGGAGAAAAGAAACAAACTACTAAAGAGGGTCCTTCCAAGAAAAAAAAAGTCACAAGCTGACACTTATGCCTTAATTCCCTCTCTAGCAAAGAAACAAAAAGTAAAGAAGAAAGCAAGCAAGTTCAAATCCGCGACTCCCAGTGAAAGTGAACATTTGCAGTTTGAATCTCACTCAGACGTTCGCATTGAAGTGGAGGAGCCTATTCAAACGGAAGGTACTGCAACAACTTCTCAACCAGAGATTCCGCAACCTATTTCCATTCCTCCTCAGGTAACAGATGAGATTCCTGTCTTGGTTCCAATTTTTAATGATTTTGTTGATAATGTCTCAATTCCCTCTCCTACTACCACCATTTCCATGCCTATCTCTATTGCTCCATGCCCACCTGTCCTCATAGTTGTTTTGCAACCTCCACCAATTTTCACTGATTTACCAACCACACCAGCAACATCTGTTATGCCTCCTGTTTCTATCAACACATCTGATGTGAGGGCTGGAACATCAGGTTCGCAGCAGGTCATTCAACACCCTCATTTCCCCTCTTCGCTACAATGACCCGGATATGATTTTTGGGGATGATGACGACTTTGCGGGATTCCCTTACAGTCCATTCAACATCAGGACTGAAAATGATGATGAATCTCTTATCACGAAAGGTCAACTTAAGCTGATAAATGAGAAATTGGACTCGTTGCTCAATGCTGAAAAGACCTCATCTATAGAAGATTATTCTCAAGCGACAGTCAAGTCTATTCTTGAGACCGTTACTAAGGAACATTTTGCCAATCTTGAAAGGATGAACAAGGCAGTTGATGATTCCACCTCTGTCTGCAACAAAACTACCCAAAAAGTCGATATACTAATATCTGATGCTCAAGTTTTTATGGAGCAATACCAAAGCTTCTTTGAGTACAACACTGCCAAGGCAAACGAAGTGATTTCTGGCCTGGGCTCCACACTCAAAACTGAAAACGCGAAACTTCAAGAGGTTCGTAGTGGTCTTCAACTGACCATGACAAGTTCCAATCTTCTGTTACTTCTTAACTCTCAAAGCTTCATGAATATCTGGAATTAGAGAGAAAAATAATGGATGCCCTTGCCCTCAAGACTGAAAAGGTGAAAGTCTTCACTGTTAAGCTTGAAAATGCTGAGAAGTAGGTCAATGATCTATTATCATAGAAAGCTGCTATGAAGAGCTACATTGCATAAGTTAATGGTATGCTTTCTGATATCATTGAGACTCACGACTCAATGATCACTATTACAGTGAAGAACATCTTGCTGAAAATTAAGTCATGTTTTCGCAATGCTTAATCGCCTGGATGGTGTTTCGGAATCTAGCTCCATTCGGAAACAAGGGGGAGAAGGTGTGTCTCAATCTAAAAACAAAAACCCCCAAACCTTCAGTCAAGCACATTTTCAAGAGCGAATCTAAGCCTAAAGGCAAAGAAATGATTTTTAGTGAAGAACCCATTGTTGATAATAGCGAAGATGAAGAGCCTGATGAAAACAAGCTCAAGAGGAGAAAGACACGAGAGGCTAAAATGGACGAACATCAAAGAGTAATCAGGGAGGCTGAAGTGAAAGAGAAAGCACAACATGAAGCTCATGTTACTTTGGAAAACCGAAAGCTTTTATTTCCAAAGTGGACTCTGAAGCGAATTCAGAACGAAGTCATTGGTATGCCAAGTTAGTATTGGCTAGAACCAGTTGTGTCATTCGAACTTCAGAATACACAAGATTCGCAACTGGATCTGCTAATTACTCCAAAAGCCTTCATGTTTCGCTCCTTTGTCAGAGTGGAGAATGTCCCTTCCACTTATAATGGTGCCAATCAACTGCTCTTCTCGTTCTATCTCAAGCACATGAAGCCATAGTATGAAACGTGGAGTGCTAGCAAGATCACCGCTATGAAGGTCAGAGGTCCAAGTGAAACTGAAAGCTTCCCTAATGCAAAGTTTAAGGTTGTGAGAGGTTCTGCTAATCAAGTTTGCGAATTCACTATCGCTGACTTACCAAGCCGCAATCCTTATGACTGGATTATGCTTTACAACCTACTACCGAGAGACGGATAGAAGTACGAGCCTATTATTGCTCACCTCAAAGTAATGTTAGTTTCGTATGTTCAAGAGGTTGGAAGGATGGTTGAATAGTTGATGTGTTTCAAAGGAAGCTATTTTTCCTCCCAAAGATGCTCTAGAAGGGTTTGAAAAGTTGAAGCTTGGGAAAATATATAAGGAAGGGTGGTATGTGGTTTTTCAGGAACGAGAATGAAATGATGTTGATTTTCATAAGGCCTATTTCTTCCTTGATGATAAACATCTGTAATTCACTACTTGCCTTGAGTATATTTTAGAAATTATTAATAAATTCAAAGGCAATAGCCCAGGAAATAAGAAGTGCTTTTTGGATATGATTATGTGGTATATTTAGGTTCACAAGTCTCTTCTGAGCATCATTCCTAAAGTATTTGAAGTGAAAAATCGAGCTCAGCCTTGATCGACTCTCGTCTCAATGGATGTAAAGGGGGAGATTGTTAGGTATATTATGTTGCGTTATTGTATGTTTTTGTTAGTCTATTTATGTAAACGGGCTTGGGCTTGTCCACCATCATTTATTAGGGTTAGAGTATTTAATTTGCATGCATGCATCGTGTTTCATAACTTTAACAATTATTCTTGTAACCCTCATCATGCCTCTACTGTAGAAATTCTGAATCAAGTTCTTCTGAGGTTGTGGAAAATAATCATTTAGCATACCTTGAATCATTGTATTTTGTTCTTACTTGCAATCCATTTTTAATCTAATCGATCTTCAAAGGATTATTATCCTAACAGGAATTATATATGGACTTATGTGTAGACCATGAGGGGAGCCCATGCCACATGGCAAGACCATGGGAGGAGCCCATGGCACAGGGATATAATATCATGGGTGTAGCCAATGAAATTCCATTCAAGACCATGGAGGGAGTCCATGGAAAACTTGTATGTTTATGTACGAGCATGGAATTATGTGATTATATGATTTCTGTGATTGGGAAACTCACTAAGCTTGTGCTTACAATTTTATTGAATGTTTCATTTACTTCTAAGGGCAAGGGCTCGATTTGATGGTGTGGCATGCATTCTCTAGTGTTTTCACATTTATCTTTTTGTACTCTAAATTTCTAAAATAATATGGATATGTAATGGGATCTGAGTTAGTGTTGTATTTTTTAGTTATGAATTGTGAATGGATGATTTAGAGATATCAGTTATGGCCTTGGGGAAGGTGTAGGTAGGTGTGGAAGGTAGTATTGGGCCCGTACTACTGAAAGCATAGGACTTGTACCCGAAGCAATGACAAACATGGTAGTTCTTAGATGTCCGGTGAGGAGGAATCTTTTTCGAATTCCTTATCCGGTGAGGAGGAATCAAGGGAGGTTCAGGCTCGGGTATATAGCCCATAGATGAGAGGTTTCACGATCTTATCACAGTCGAGGTTACTCGTGGCATCTTGATGCTATCCCGATGATTTTTGGTACCGTCAAGGAGAGCAGCATGGAGATCATGGAGGAGAGGCTCAGGTCCTTCCAAGCCAAGATTGTTGCGGGCCATATTGGGGCCCGGGCTCCCTTGTTCAGGGAGTTCATGGCGTGAGGAGTGCCTAAGTTCTTCAGGGTCATGGATCCCATCACTAGCCGACGGTGGGTAGCAGCCATGTAGAATGCCCCACACATGAGTTTTTTCCCCGAGGCAGCACAGGTGGGGTTCGCATCATGTATCTTAAGGGATCAAGCATGAGACTGGTCGGAGGAGGTGACCCGTGAGATGGGATCAGCAAGGTGGCTGAGATAACTTGGAAGGAGCTTGTGAGGAGTGTTGATCAGGAGTTTGCATCATCCATTGAGGTGCAGTGTTTGGTGAGAGAGTTCCAGGGTCTCCAACAGAATACTGAGACTGTGGTAGAGATCATCGCCACATTACGAGAGAGGACATTTTTGGTTATGCAGTATGTTGTTGATGAGGAGATGAAGAAGACTTGATATCATTCCCTGCTGAGAGATTATATTTGGGAGTTTGTGATTTTTTCAGGGTGCAAGACCTTGAATGAGATGGTAGAGAAATCCCAAGAACGGGAAATTGAGTTAGAGCTTCGTACGAAGCAGAAGCCGTACTAGGTTCAGGCATCATTGGGTCAGGCCAAGAAGCCTAAGACCTCTGATCCTTCTAGCAGAGGCTAGCAGGGTCGTGGTCGTTGTGCTAAGTGTGGTAAACCACATAGTGGAACCTGCCAATTAGCCGGATCAGCAAGTTATGCTTGTGGCCAGCTGGGTCACATGAACTAGAATTCCCCTAAGAAGGGCTTGATTTGTTTCCACTACAACCAGATCCGTAATAAAAAGGGTGATTGTTCAATGTTAGTTATAGGAGGAGGAGCAGTGGCAGCGCCTGTGCCTGCCATGATGAGGATTACAGATGGTCTTCCGATCAAGGCGGAAGCTCCTGCGGTGAAGAGATGCGTATTTCAGCTGACTATTGAGGAGGCCCGAGCAGCACCTGACGTCATTACTGGTATGTAATCTATTTTGGTCTTGTTTATTTTATTTTCATGCTTATGTTATTATGATCGTGTATAGGGACCTACTTGGTCAATGGTTTGTTGGATTATGTTCTTTTGGATTTGGGGGCGACTCGATCATTCGTATCTCATGCGCTTAGCAAGAAGTTTAAGGATGCTCTGGGGACCTTGGATTCCCCGCTTGAAGTAGACTTTGCGAATGACCGCACCGTGAGTACTGCGAGGGTATTTCAGAGGAGCATTCTGAATGTGTTTGGGGAGAGATTTTCTATCGATTCGGTTCTAATTCCTTTGTAGTGATTAAAGGTAATCATTGGTATGGATTGATTGGGGCCCAATAGGGCCATGTTAGACTCTGGGCATCAGTTGGTGAGTATTCGAACCCTAAGTGCAAGAGAACTGGTTATTTATGGAGAGAGAGCCTTGCGGGGGCCAACTCTCTCTTTGGTTACGATGGCTAAGAGGCTTCTTCATCAGGGTTGTTCTGGGTTCTTGGCTTACGTTTCATACATAAGGATTAAGGCCATGCCAGAGTTAATCAGTGCCCCGATTGTGCGAGATTTCCTTCATGTATTTCCTGAGGAGTTGCCAGGGATACCTCCTGATAGGTAAGTGGAGTTCTATATTGATTGAGTTCCTAGTTCGGCTCTGATAGCCAAGACACTGTATCGTCTAACTCCGCCTGAGATGCAGGAGTTATCTATGCAACTTCGGGTGTTGCTAGACCAAGTATTTATTCGTCTGAGAAGTTTCCCATGGGGAGCACCGATCCTATTTGAAAAAGTAGGATGGGTCGCACAGGATGTGTATTGATTATCAGGAGTAGAACAAGCTAACGGTGAAGAACCGTTATCCGCTCTCGAGGATTGATGATTTGTTTGACTAGCTTCAGGGTGCATCTTGGTTTTCCAAGATTGATCTTCGGTTGGGGTATCACCGGATGAGGATATACCGAATACAACCTCTAGGACTCGTTATGGTCATTATGAGTTTGTGGTGATGCCATTTGGGCTCACCAATGATCCAACGGCGTTCATGGGTCTCAAGAATCGGGTTTGTAGACCAATGTTGGATCGGTCTGTGATCATCTTCATTGATGATATTTTGGTCTATTCTAAGACCAAGGAGCAGCATGAGTATCATTTAAGGGAGGTGTTCAAGACCTTGATGATGGAAAAGTTGTATGCTAAATTCTCCAAATGTGATTTTTGGTTGCGTGAGGTGCATTTTTTAGGGCACATCATCAATCAAGAGGGTGTTTTGGTTGATCCAACCAAAATTGAGGCGGTAATGCATTGGGATGTTCCGAAGAATGCACTGAGATTAGGAGTTTCTTGGTTCTTGCAGGGTACTATCGGCGACTTATTCAGGATTTCTCCAAGATCGTCGTACCTTTGACCCGGCTGACCAAGAAAAGTGCGACCTTTTGGTGGGGTCCAGATCAATAGTCGACATTCGAGACCTTGAGGAAGAAATTATGTGAGGCGCCAATTCTAGCATTACACGAGGGATTGGATGACTTTGGAGTGTATTGTGATGCTTCTATATTGGGTTTAGGAGCGGTTGTGAGGCAGAGGGGGCATATGATTGCTTATGCTTCGAGACAGTTGAAGCCCCATGAAGCGAATTACCCCACTCATGACTTGGAATTGGGGTTCGATTCACCATTTTCACCGATCACAAAAGTTTGAAGTATTTGATGGATCAGCAGAATCTGAATATGTGACAGAGGAGATGGCTCGATGTAGTAAAGGATTATGACTGTGATATCTTGTACCATCCCAGGAAAGCCAATATGGTAGCTAATGCTTTGATCCGTAAGACGATAAGCGCCCCGATACGAGATGTTTGCTTGAGGATGACAGTGATTTCACCTTTGTTGGATATGATTAAAAAGGCACATGTGGAGGGTTTAAAAAGGGAGAGCTGGAAGATCGAGCAGATACAGGGGAAAATTTCGTTGTTTGTTCGAGATGATCGAGGGTTATTAACTCAATGTGGCAGAGTTTGTGTTCCAGCATCCAGGGGTGTGATGCAAAGAATCTTGGAGGAGGCACACAAGTCCATTTTTTCTATCCATCCAGGGGCCATAAAGATATATCAAGCCCTGGGATTGAATTATTGGTCGCCTTGGATGAAGCGGGAGGTTGCATGGATTGTCGAGCGGTGTTTGACCTACAGGAAAGTCAAGGCCATACATCAGAGGCCTCATGGCTAGATACAGTCGCTACCTATTCCCATGTAGGAATGGGAAGAGGTCTCTACGAATTTTATCTTGAAGCTACCTAAGACAGAACGTGGTGTGGATTTTGGGTTATTATGGAAAGGTTGACCAAGAGTACACATTTTATTTTGATATCCGAGAGTATCTCCGCCAAGATATTAGTAGACATTTATGTGTAGGAAGTGGTGGCCAGGAACGGGATGCTGATATTTATTGTTTCAGACCATAATGTTGGTTTCACCTTTAAATTTTGGAGGAAGTTTCATGAGGCGTTGGGTACTTAATTACATTTCAACACGACTTACCATCCCCAGACCGACATTCAAAGTGAGCGGATGATTCAGATGCTCGAGGATATACTTTGGGCATGTGTATTGGATTTTGGAGGGATTCGGGAGACTTACCTTCCACTAGCATAGTTTTCATACAAAAATATTTATCATGTTAGTATTGACCGACCCTCATTTGAGGTTTTGTATGGTCAGAGGTGTAGGACTCCAGTTTGTGGGGGAGGTTAGGCATCGAGTTATCCGAAGCACTGAAGTGGTGCTTAAGACGACCGAGTTGATCCAGCAGGTTCGCAGCCAACTTCAGACAACACAGAGCAGATAGAAGATCCATACAAATAGATGTAGGTCGGACCTAGAGTTCCAAGTCAGGGACATGGTGTTCCTGAAGTTTTCACCCTGGAAGGGTGTTATCCGGTTCAGGAAGAGGAGCAAGTTGGGTCCCAGGTATATTATCTTTTTTTGGATTATTGCTCAGGTGGGCAAGGTTGCGTATCAGTTGGAATTGCCTAAGGAGCTTGGGCAGATCCACAGTACATTTCATGTTTTGCAGCTACGAAAGTGTGTGGCAGACGAGTCGATGGTTGTATCTCTATAAGTTATTCAGATTGATGAGATCCTGAATTATGTTGAAAAGCCCATTACGATTCTAGACAGGGAAACAAAATCCCTTCAAAATAAGGAAGTGAAGTTAGTAATGGTGCAATCACAACACCGAAGAGGCTCCGAATAGACCTGGGATCCGGACGATGAAATCAGGAAGCATTATCCGGACCTTTTGGAATCAGCAGACTTCGAGGACGAAGTCTAGTTCAAGTGTGGTAGATTTATAATGCTTAGTTCGGGTATAAATTATTTCTTAAATATTTGAAATTATTGTTGGAACTCGATGAGTTGGGGAGCTCCAACTCGTCGTGTTGAGAAGGATTGTGGCCGCAGGTTTATTGACCCAACTCGGCAATTCGGGGTGTCCCAACTCGATGAGTTGGTGGCTGTGAGGAAAACCCTAATTTTAGGATTTTACATCCTATTTAAAGACCTAAAACCCCCTTGGCTAGCCTCCTTACCATCCTCTCCTGTCCAGAAACCCTAGATACGTGTATTACCTTACAAGTTTGAGTGTCTGAGCTTGGAAAGTTGGTTTTGGTGATTCTTTGTAAGGATTTTTGAAGTTGGAAGTACCTAGCTATGAAGGAGGACATTGGATCCTGAAACTCTGCTTCAATAGCAGTCTTTTTGAGGGATAAAGTTGACATCTTGCTTTGTTATCGCTTAGATCTCTTTAATGGAAGTTTTAGCATGATTTTGGGATTTTGGTTGGATTAGCCAAGATTTTTAAGGTTCCAGGGGTTATTATGTTAGATCTAACCCCTACATTACTTCTCATGGTTGAAAGTTGCAAACATTATTAGTTCCAAGTTCCATTCATGCAATGAATCCCTCATTAAGTCCTTATTAAGCTCTAGAGTGTATTTCTAGCTTGCATGGACATAAAGTTGGAAACTTTACATGCTTATCCAACCTTTGGACTCTAGATCTGTGTTTTGGAACTATTTTTGGAGAGTTTAAGGGCTTAATGGATTAAGAATCACTCTAAAGAGCCTAGGGTTTGGGTTTGCTTCATATTGGATGAGATCTGAGATTTGGAGTCCCTAGATTCGATGGTATTCAACTTAATGCATTAAGAGGTTGGATTTTTTGGGAACTCGATGATTTCATTAGTGACCTCAACGAATTGATAGGATTTTTCCTGATCTGTTCGGATAATGGAGAAACTCAACGATTTCAGGTCGTTGACTTTCACTTTTGACCTTAGTCTTTGACTAAGTTTGACCTTTAAGTGGTTTTGGGACATTTTGAGTTGTATTTAAGGAATTTTTTATGTTATAGGGTTTGTGTAGAGCGGATATTTGGATTCTTGATATAGTCTGATAATGTTCAGTATTGAGGTGAGTCTTCTCACCACACTCATGGGTCGAAGGCACCAAGGCTGGCCTAATACTAATTATGAAATGTTTCATATGGTAATATGTGATTTTTTTTTTAATTGGAATTATATGTGGACTTATGTACAGACCATCGGGGAGCCCATGGCACTCGGCAAGACCATGGGAGGAGCCCATGACACGGGGATATAAGACCATGGGGTAGCCAATGGCATTCAATTGAAGACCATGGAAGGAGTCCATGGCAAACTTGTATGTTTATGTATGAGCATGACATTATGTGATTATATGATTTGTCTGATTCGGAAACTCACTAAGCTTGTGGCTACAGTTTTATTGAATGTTTCAGGTAATACTATTGATAAGGGCAAGGGTTCGGCTTAATGGCGTGGCGTGCATTCTCCATTTTTTCACATTTAGTTTTTTATACTCTGTGATGAGTTTAAAACAAACTTAAAGATCGATTAGATCTATGAAACAGGTAGATAAATGACTAGATAAACAATTAAGAACAAGCTAATGAATCAAAAGGTGTCGAATAATTCAATAAACAATCCTCAGAAGAGCTCGATAAAGAACATCAACTGTAGAGGATTTTAGGGTTTACAATATTCAATGAGAGTGACGACCGTTACCATACGCATACATGCATGCATATATTTATAATGAAACCCTAACAGTTTTTCTAAGAAAAAGAAGGCTAATCTAGTTAAACACGGATTGACAAGCCCAATCCGGTTGTAAAACAAAAGGGCCCAAGACGCAACACAATTATCTTCAACAATCTCCCCCTTTGCGTCTTTGGCACAGAATCTTCATTCTCTTTTAACAGCAGAAGGCTTCTTTACCGTCTCAAAAATCCTCGGTATTATGGCCAGAATGTGATGCCTGAAGGTGATATACCAACGAAGCATATCAGTGAAGTTCTTCTTGTCTGCTGTGGAGTTCTGCTTGCATCGGTGAATGATATCTATAATATGCTCTAGACAATCTGTTGAAAACAGATGTTTGTCTACCAAAGCAAACAGAAACTTATGCTTGTCGCCTCTTGTGAACATGACCATCAGATTGGAAGAGTCAATTTGCCCTAACTTCATTTTATGAACGTCTACTGTCTTGGAAGTAGGCTTGACGGTCGGTTTCTTGTTCATTATCTTAGCTATTTCCTGATCCATAGTGGCGAGCTCATGGATGTAGGAAGCCAACATTCTTTTGAGATGTTTCAGAATCTGTTCATACTCTCTTTGATTTGAGAGAATAATGTTGTATAGCAGAATCCAATCATGCAGATTCAGACTGGGAAGATCTGCCAGAGAAATGAGATGTTCTGTGTTGTCCGTTCCTCTGTTGATTTTGAAGTTAACATTCACAAATTTCCCAGCCTGTGTTGGTTTCATTACCTTGACTTTAATTATCTTCTGTGCACTCCATGTCAAGTACTGCGGTTGACCATACTTCAAATAGAAATCTATTAATTCTTTGTCAACCTTCAAGTTTGGATGAGGGACATCGGCAGTGACATCAAAGCAATGAAATGTAAAAGCTTTTCGCGTGATTGGCATGTCAAACTGCGAGTCTTTGGTATTTTCACACTCGAAAGATGCAATCGGTTCCAACCAATATATGGAGGGAAACTCAATCGCTTGATTGATGAGTGTGTCTCTGTCCCATTCTGGGAACAGAGTCTTCTTGGCTTGTATAGCCTCCTCATCCTCCTTGATTTTTCTTTCTCTAGCCTCGGCCTCTCGAGCTATGTTAAGAGTTTCATCCAGCTCTTTGTCCCTTTTCTTTCGTTGAAGAGCTTCAGTGATAGTTTCATCTGTATCTGACTCGCTCTCAACCAGGAACTGTTTTCCAGAACCCGAAGCTACATTAACCTTCGGTTCTGTCTTTGATAAACCTTCCTCTCCCCCTTATCGCGGAAGAACAAGCTTCTCCGAGACACCCTTCATTTCACTCAAGATGTTAATCGCAGGAAGGAGTTTAGCCTGGAGATGCTGTCTGATAGTAAGGGTGAGGAAGGGATTATGAGTGTCAAGAACATTTGTCAACATATTCTTGACATCACCAGTGCAACCTTGAAGAACTGCCCGCTGAGTTTTCAGCAAAGATATTTCTTGTTGTGCCTGGGCCAGTTGTATCTTCTGAAGGTCGATAGTTGCCTGATGCTTGACAAGATCTTCCTTTAAGGTGCTCTCTGCTGCTAAAGAAGCAAAACGTGAATCCAAAGATTGGAGAAAAGAGGTGGATTCAGTTTTGAGGTCAGCATGCAGAGCCTCAAACTTGGAGGTTTCACCCTGAAGGGTAGCCGAGAAGGAGTCGACGGACGTCTGAAACTTGGCCGCACTGGAATTAGCATGTGCTTTGAGAGAATCAAGAAAGATCTGAGTTGTGTGAACAACCTCAGAAACTTCCTTTGTGGCTTTGGAGCATGAAGCAGCTGAGTTGTCGATGGCATCAGTGGAACGATCCAGAGCGTCAGTATACGTCTTGATCGCAGACTCAATGAAGGCTTTTAGCACGACACCCCCGTAGGCTTTATTATCAGCCAACAGACTATCGAGTTTGTCATGAATTTCTTGAATCTGCTGACTGGTAACAGGGGTATCGGCATCAGTGTCTGTGGGAATCCGGTATGGGCTATAATAAAGAGAATCGTACTCTTCATCATCACCGCCCAAGGTAGCACCGGAGTTGGAGGATGGAGAAGTAGATGGTGGGATGTTGATGACGGGGGTTTCAACCACAGTAGTAGCCCCTGTATCAGATACATTGACTGTTACTGGTGGTTGGGAAGAGGTGATAGTAACTGATTCGGTAATAATTGGTGTGGGGATAGAAGATGTAGGTTGAGTAACAGAGAAGGGAATGGTTGGTTCTGTTGTAGTGGGAGGGATGGTTATAGGAACAGAAAGTGGGACCTTCTGTGTTGGTGATTGGGGTGGGGTAGGAATTTTAGGAGAAGTTGGAGGAGTGGGTGATTTGGTAATTTTGGGAGATGCTGGTGGAGAGGGTGATTTGGGAATTTTGGGAGATGCTGGTGGAGAGGGAACATGAGTGCCTGCAGGAGAAGATGGTTGTTGAGGAGACTGAGCAATTGTTGTCTCTGTTGGAGGAGCAGCAACCTCTGTGTCGGATGGGTCATTAGGAGCAGAGCCAGGAGAAGAAGATCCTTTGGCTCTTTTAGCCATCTTCTTGACCTTCTTTGATTTGGACTAAGAAGGTTCCTCTGCATCAGATTTTCGTTTGGAGGATCTTCGCTTTCTCTCCTTTTTCGGTTCAGTTTCTTTCTTCTCTGGTTTCTCCTTTTTGCCAGCCCTCTTGCCACGGTTGGCAGGTTGATCAAGGGCTTCTAGTGCAGCTTTCTGTTCTTCGGACAGAACCCTTGGAGGCAAGGGTGTTCTGGTGCTATAGTCAGCCATGATCTTGCTGTGAGGCGTGACACACATGTACATGGATTCAGGGATTAATCCATAATGGAGAAACTTACTTGGATCAGAAACGATGATCTTCTTAGTGTGGTAAGAGGCAATTGAATCCATAAGAGCATCCTTCATCACCGGGATTTCAAGGGAATCCATAGCCTTCTTTGTGATAAGCGTCCAGAAACGGCCGCATGATATCTCAGAGTACCGTGTAGAGGTGTTGAGACTCTGAATGACTTGAGACCAGATTATGGAGCCATAATCTAGATTGATGCCGTTGTAAAGACCATAAAGTATGGTGAGAAACCCTTTACTTGTGGTGTCAGAACCACCACACCGCTCCGCTAAACCCTTGATCAAAAGGGTAAGCAATCCATTCCACTGAGACGGAAGACAAGATTTCTTGACCTTCACGATAGTTGTAAGAACATCCGTATACCCCATCTCGTACATCATTGAGAAGAGTTGAGTAGTGGTGATAAAATCCGGTGAGATGACGGAAGAATCAACTGCAAGCCCTAGAAGAGAGCAAAACCTTGTTTTGGACACAGAGGTTTTCTTGTCGTGGATGGTGAAGTAGATGCGATCTTTGTGTTTGTCATAGTTTGCTGTTGTGTAGACTTGAGAAAGCAGGGACATTGGAACGGCTTCCACCTGCGTGAGTGCCAACAGCAATGGGGAATATTTTAGGCATTCCACCACGTGTAGCATGTACGCATCATATAAGAACGGGGTCATCTCTATAATCATATTTTGATTAGGCTTGATGGAGAGCAAACATGAAGATGCAGTTTGATCTTGTGCAGAAGAAGAAGTCGCCATTGTTGAATTGAGGAAGAAGATGAACAGTGGAAACTTTTCAGAGAGAGAGATGACGTGGGAGGTAAATGCCAAAGAACACGATCACCCCTTATTTATACCGTTCACTGGAGAGAGAAAATCCTGATGATGAGGAAACCAAAACGTCACCTGAAAAAGCGCGATTGGAAGTTATGGTGTATCCCAGGAATATGTCAGCACACGTGGGTGTGAAACGAATCAATTGCACGTGCCCAAATCATTTTTGTACCGTTTGAAATTCCTTGTGCCCTTGTTTGGTTACAACTGAAACTTAAAACCATATACCAAACAGCAATCAGAATGTTGGAAAAAATTAATTTTCGTGCATAAGAGTGTGAAAGATAAAGAAAAAAATCAAAGGTGTTTGAGAGGTGAGTGTTGTCTATTAAGAAGATAGAAAGCGGAAGATTCCGGGCAAGAATCACTTCCTTCAAAGCCAAGAGAGACTTGAAGTGCTTGTGTGGTTTCCCTGGAAATACGATCAGTTGTCTATTAATAAACAATGAAAGGCATCTTTTGATCATGGGCTGAGGGGTAGCTGACCTCTAACCGAACATCAAGTCTTAACATAAAACTGAGTGTTGGCAGAGATACCTGTGAGACCGATGTGATCTGTTGAACAGGTAGGTGGGAATTATCGCGTGACAAGCATGGGATAAACAGAAATCTCAAAGAAAAATAAATTGTACCTCTTTGGGAAGAAATGTCTTAGGTGGAGATGATTTCATAAAAGATCACACAAAAAGAAAATGAGATTTCCAAGTAACATCTTGAGTATATCACTCACCGTCAATTCATTTCAGGTATTGGATTTTGGGTTTCACTTAGAACGTGGTAATCGAATCCAAGATCATAAACACAGAGGTTGTGTAACCATAAGCCTCACGTATCAAATGAGTAGAGTAAGGTAGCTCTAGACCGAGTGTGAGAAAATAGCCTGATTGGGAAGAGACGATAGGTATTGATCGAATCATTAAGGCGTACTCGAGGTCATAGAGGCTTGCGACAACATACAGCAGCATGCTTCTAGGGACGTCTAACTAGTCTGAGAGAAAGATAAAACATACCTGGGTAAACACTACAGAAGGTGATACTTGTATTCACCTGTGCAAAACGTACACCGACCAGGACTTGCGAGTAGTGGAAGTAAGTAAGAAAACGGAATAAAATAGAAGGATAAAATGTTTTTGTAATTTTGAAATTTTTCTGAAAAATAAATAAAAACAGAAAGATAAAATGTTTTTGTAATTTTGGGATTTTTCTGAAAAATAAATAAAAACAGAAAGATAAAATGTTTTTGTAATTTTGAGATTTTTCTGAAAAATAAATAAAAACAGAAAGATAAAATTGTACAACATAAAAAATGATGAAGCAGAGATAGACCGAGCGATCTATGTATTTCGGTGACAATTTCAGAACAGAGAGGAACCGAGCGGTCTGTCTAGTTCGGTTCCAGTAAATCACCAGAGTAGAGAGAGAGACCGAGCGGTCTGTTTGCTTCGGTTCCTTTAAATGTCCAGAGCAGAGAGAGACCGAGCGGTCTGTTTGCTTCAGTTCCTTTAAATCTCCAGAGCAGAGAGAGACCGAGCGGTCTGTTTTCTTCGGTTCCTTTAAATCTCCAGAGCAGAGAGAGACCGAGCGGTCTGTCTATTTCAGTTCTTGATTCTTAGTTGGAGATTTAAGGATTTGGGACCGACTCTCCTACCATCATACCCAAGCCTTGTAGAATTTTGTTGAAAATCGTTTCAGGAAGAGCTTTGGTAAAGACATCGGCCAATTGATCAGTGGTTCGAACAAAGTGTACTTCAACATTTCCGTCTTCCACGTGATCTTTGATGAAGTGATACCTCAGTGCGATGTGCTTGGTCTTGGACTGTTGCACTGGGTTATGACAGATCCTAATTGCACTTTCAGAGTCACAATATAGTGGGATCTTTTTCATATTGAGCCCATAGTCTCGGAGTTGACTCTGGATCCAAATCACTTGAGAGGTACAGGAAGCAGCGGCAATGTATTCTGCTTCAGCAGTAGACAGAGACATGCATGTTTGTTTCTTTGACTGCCAGCTGACCAACTTCCCATCGAGGAATTGGCAACCGCCAGTGGTGCTTTTCCTGTCGAGACCACAACCACCAAGGTCTGCATCTGAGTAGGCTTGAACGAAGAAGCCTGAGTTAGAAGGGTACCACAGACCTAAAGAGGTAGTTCTCTTGAGATAATGGAATATGTTTTTCACTGCAAGCATATGAGGTTCCCGTGGATTTGCCTGAAACCGAGCATAGTAACAAACAGAAAACATTATGTCAGGTCTGCTAGCAGTAAGATACATTAGAGAGCCTATCATTTGACGATAAAGTGTAAGATCAACAGCCGGTTTATCCAGGGATGGAGTGAGCTTAGTGTCGAATGCCATTGGGACTTTGACCTTTGAATCTCCCATCATGCCAAATTTTGCTAAGAGATTCTTTGTGTAAGCTTCCTGGTTGATAAAGATGCCTTCAGGTCCCTGTCTGATATTTAAACCAAGGAAAAAGTTAATGGGACCCATCAAGCTCATTTCAAATTTAGTCTCCATCAGCTTTCTGAATTCAGCTGTTAGGCTTGGATTCGTAGAGCCAAAGATGATATCATTGACGTAAATTTGAACGATCATAAGGTGGTTACCTTCCTTTTTGCGAAAGAAGGTTGGGTCAACCGAACCTTGTTTGAATTTGGACATCTTTAAAAATTTAGTCAGCGTTTCATACCAGGCCCTCGGTGCTTGTTTCAGACCATACACGGCTTTATCCAGAATGTAACAGTGATCGGGATACTTTTCATTCAAGAATCCAGGAGGTTGCTCCACATACACAGTCTCTTCGAGATCTCCATTGAGAAATGTACACTTGACGTCCATTTGAAAGACCTCAAAGTTTTTGTGAGCAGCATAAGCAAGAAATATTCTCACTGATTCCAGCCTAGCTACCGGAGCGAAAGTCTCTTCATAGTCAATGCCTTCCTCCTGACAGTATCCTTTGACAACCAGATGTGCTTTGTTTCTGATAACGTTCCCTTCCTTGTCAAGTTTGTTCCTAAAGACCCATTTGAGACCAACAACCGAGGCATGTGGAGGAGTTGGAATAAGACGCCAGACCTTGTTCCTTTCAAATTCATTCAGTTCGTCTTGCATTGCTTGAACCCAATCGGAGTGATCAAGAGCAGTTTTAACTGTCTTTGGTTCAACTTTTGATACGAATGAGTTAAACATGCAGAATTCGACTTTTGAGTACAAGGATGCTTGTTTTGCCTTGAGTTGTGATCGAGTCAGAACTGTTTCTGAGATATTGCCGACAACTTGAGAGATAGGATGATTTCTGGTCCATTTGGTGAGAGGAGGGAAGTTTGGATCAAAAGATGGATCTAATTCAGCATTTATCATTTCTTCGGGTTCGGACAGACTGTCGAAGTCGTATGACATATCAACATGCTCCCCCTCGACATATGATCTTGCAGGAATTTCTTGTGAATCTTGAGCTATAGTGGTTCCTTGAGGTGATGATCTTTTGGGTGTTGATGTACCTATGGTTAGTGGGGCAATTTCGGTTGGTGAGGCACTCTCGGTTGGTGAGACACTCTCGGTTGGTGAGACACTCTCGGTTGGTGAGACACTCTCGGTTGGTGAAGCACTCTCGGTTGGTGTAGCACTCTCGGTTGGTGAGACACTCTCGGTTGGAGGTTGAGGCCTTGGCTCCCCCTCAACTTGTGAACTTGGTTGGGATGAAGATGGATCATCCCCCTCTACTGATGCATTGTGTTGGGAAGGGTCTTGTGAACTCGATTCTTCTTCATTCATTCTTCTTGCAGCATCGTCAATAAGATGCTTCAAGTGATCTACCCTGTTGTCTGTTGCACTGGCTTCAGAAAGAGTGGCCTTCTCTGGTTCATCAAAAAGCTCCATGAATTTCTCGAATAGATTAGCGATCGAGGCTGTGACTTGGCCAGTTTGAGGAAAGATTTCTCCGGCTGTGTCTTCGTTGGCCTTTAGCTTTTTAACATAGCTATCATCAAAAGTCACGTAGTAAGTTTCTTCGATCTTCCTTGAACGCTTGTTTAACACTCTGTATGCTTTGGAAGTAAGAGAATAACCCAGAAATATCCCTTCGTCAGCTTTGACATCAAACTTGTTGCGGTGTTCTTTGGAATTGAAAATGAAGCATCTGGAACCGAACACATGGAAAAACTTCACATTTGGCTTCCTGTTGTTGATGATCTCATAAGGAGTGAGAGTGAAGCGTTTGTTAAGATACGACCTGTTCTGTGTAAAACAAGCAGCAGAAATAGCATCAGCCCAAAAATATAAAGGTAAGGAAGCAAAACTTAGCATTGTTCGGGCAGCTTCACATAAAGATCGGTTTCGTCTTTCGACAATTCCGTTCTGTTGAGGTGTGTAGGGAGCTGAGAAGTTGTGACTGATTCCCTTTTCTTCCAGGAATTCTTCAAATTCTTTATTTTTGAACTCCAACCCATTGTCACTTCTGATGTTGCGAACGACCTTCTTCAGTTGTACTTCAATTTGCTTGATGAACACTTTTAGCTTGTGAGTCGCTTCAGATTTAAGCTTCAGAAAGAACACCCATGTAAAACATGAAAAGTCATCAACAATAACAAGAATATACTTGCTACCACCAATGCTTTCTACAGAAGATGGACCACATAAATCAATATGAAGTAATTCCAGTGGTTCAACGACTTTAGTGTTTATTATGGATGGATGACTTTGACGACTCTGCTTTCCCATTTCACACGCAGCACACAGATGATCTCTGTCATATTTGAGCAATGGGAGACCCCTCACATGACTTCCAGTGACAAGTTTGTTGATATCTTTGAAGTTGAGATGAGAGAGTCTTCTGTGCCACAGCCAGCTTTCGTCAGATGGTGCCTTGGATAACAGACAGATGGTTGGGTTTCCTTTGATTGGTTTGAGATTTAGGGGAAACATTTCACCTTTGCGCTCTGATTGGAGAATAACTTTGTTCGTCTTCTGCTCAATAATTTCCGAACCTTCATCATCGAATGAGACTTTGAGACCAGTACCTCCAACAAGCTGAGATACACTGATGAGATTGTGTTGTAATCCCTCTACATATGCAACTTTCCTGATTGAGAAATCACCGTTTGTAATCATCTCGTAGCCTTTGATTGTTCCGAAGGAATTGTTCCTAAATTTGACATTTCCACCATTTGAAAGAGATCTGAATTCCCTTAGTTCTTCCTTCCTCCCTGTCATGTGATGCGAGCAGCCACTATCAATGTACCATTCTTCGTCATACTGCTCGTCACTGATAACCTGCAAAAATTAAGCAGATTTAGGAACCCAGAGCTTTTTGGGTCCTTGTGAGTTGTTTACGGGAATAGTAAGAGAGATGTCAACAACATATGTTCTTTTTATTAGTGTTGTATCATCTTTTCTTTTGATGGTGAAAACTTTGATTTTATTTGGATTTAATGGTTTTGGTATTGATTTTGATTTAGTATCTGAAACCTTCTGTTTTCCTTTTTGATCAGCTGATGACTGAGATTTTTGAGAAGAAACAGAGAGGACTTTACGATGAGAAGAGACAGAGGATTTTGAGGAGTTAGAAGAATTAGAATGAGATGACTCAGAACGGTATGACTTCTTGATTGAAGATTCTGGGTGACTCTTTTGCTTTTGATTAACGGTAGGACCAACTTTAGAGTTTTGACCTCTTTTAATTCCCGAACCGAACCTGTGCTTTTGGTTGAAATCATTCTCTGAGCCGAATCTGTACGTTCGGTTGTTGTTGTGCTCCGAGCCGAACCTCTGCTTTTTGTTGTCATTATGCTCTGAACCGAACTTCTGCTTTCGGTTATTGTTCTGCTCAGAACCGAGACTCTGCGTTCGGTTGTCATTTCTCTCCGTCGATCCAACAGGATTTTTCGTTGGTTTTAAATTCCTGTCTTGATGTGAGAAATAGGCATTTTGCGATTGCCAAAACTGTTTTCTTTCTGAGAGATTTTTCCTGTATCTCTGATTCCTTTCCCGTTTTTGACTTCTCATCTGCTTTGGTCGATGATGGACGTTAGCTTTATGTTTTTGATTTTCATTGGTTGAACCACTCTGAACCGATGTTGTTTTGCTTGGAGATGTGACTTCTTTTGCAGGAATTTCTTTCTCTTGAGGGACATCTTTTGTTCCACTGGTACTTGCCACGTTGAAGCAATCAGGTTTATTTAAAGGTTCTGGAACATATCTGCCTTTGCTTTTCCATGAAGTCCTTTCAGACAGACCTACCATTTCATCAGCATTGTCAATGGGAGCCGACCAGAAGAACTCATCACAGCCATCAACATTGTCTTCGTTCACAATAGCTGTTAGTTCAGCAGTCTGATGTTCGGTTACACCTGTGACTTTGTATACCTGATTCAGAGTAGTCCTAACTTTTTGGTATACAACTGCCTTCTCTACAAGAATCGGGGACTTTTGTTGGGACAACCGAGCGAATTCCACAGAATTTTCTGAGATGAGATTTTTGTGGTTCTCGGGTTCATTTTTGACAAATTCTGAGCAATCAACTGTGTCCTCTACAGAAATTTCACTCATGTTATTGTCCTCATTAAGCTCAGATGCATTTTCAACATCAATTTTATTTTCCGAGCTTAAGTTGACATTCAGTGAGTCAAATTTTTGTATAGTTTCGGTTCTAAGCTTCAGTTTATCATTTTCATCCAAAAGATTTTTGAGCATATTCTTGTGGTCCTTGGATTTTATGAAAGATTCAATTTTGTCCAGTCCATATAAATATGTTGGATTAACATCCTCAGACGAAATAATACTCTCACAATTATATGCATCAGCATCAATTTCATCTTCCTTAAACTCAAGAAAGGGTAAAATCATGCGATGAATCTTTTGCCCTATTTCACAATTTAAATGAAGCTGAGTAATATTAGTATAAAGACGTTTGGCAATCAGACAAAAAACATTTCGCTGTTTCAAAAGCTTTAAATTGTCTCTTTGCAAATAAATGTTTTCATCTTTTATTTTGATTAACTCTGACTCCTTCAGATCGATCCACATCCGTCGTTCCTCACTCTTCGAAGACACCCTGCTTAATTGATTAGTTAGGTTAGAGTTGGTGACCCGAGTTTGAGTTAAACTACTATCTAGATGAGAGATTCTTGAATTAACATTTTTTAATTCCTTTTCATATGAGCAAAGTGGGACTTTAAATGAGACAAAAACTGATTGTACCTTCTTGATCAGTTCATCGAGTTCGCTGAACTGCTCGCTGAGTGGTTTGGCAGTAAAGCACAGATTTTGCTGTTCTTTGTCATCATTCCCACCATCAGTGTTGTATCCTCTCATCTGAGAAACGTCGGACACCATCAAGCATCTTCCTCCACTGCTCTCTTCTTTCGCTACATAGGCCTTTCCATGTGAAGGCTTCCTCACTTCATCATCTTCAGAGTCGGTTGACCAAACCTCCACGCCACCGAACTCATCATCAGCTACCGAACCCTGCACAATTAAAGCATTCATGGAAGGGTTAGCAGCAGATTTCTTCTTCCTTAACTCATCAAGCTTTTTCATCAACACAGCTTCTTCATCATTTTCTTCATTCTTTTCTACCATCTTTTTGAGGACGCAATCTTTTGCATAGTGGTTCTTTCCTCCACAATAATAGCAGCTCACTCCAGAGTCTCCTTCAGCCTTCTGTTCCTTCTTTGCTTCTTCAGCTTTCGGTTCATCTTTGATCTTTTCAGTGCTATAGCTTCCTTGCCAGTTTCGGTTCCTATTGGTGGGGAATCTCTTCTTGATGAATCTCTTAGGGTTTGACACCATCATAGCATAGTCTTCAGACGTGAGATCATAATCATCCAAGTTGAGATCTTCATCCTCTATCACAGCTTTGCTTTTCGACAGGAGGGCTAATGAACCTAGACTTGAAACCACGGTCTTCTCCTGCAGTACGATCTTTTCTTGAGATTTTAGGATGCCGACCAGTTTCGCCAAAGAATAGGATTTGAATTGCTCGTGTGCTTTAACTGTGGACACGATTGCTCTCCACTCAGACCTGATTCCATTTAAAAAAGTAACCTTCTGTTCAATAAGCTTCCTTTCAATGTCATGTTTGATCATCTTGCTAAGAAGATGATTGAAGCGATCGAACGTTTGAGTCACCGTTTCTTCTGTTCCTTGCTTGAACTCACCAAACTCAGACAAGAGTAAGGTTTGAATGGAGTGTTCAAGATCTTCATCTGTAGAGTACAATTCACGTAGCCTGTCCCATATCTCTTTAGCAGTCGTGCATGAACTTACCAGCCTAAAGGTATCGGATTGAAGAGCAAATCTAATCAATCTTAGCGCTTTGATATTGCACTGAAATTTAACTTTTTCATCTTGCGCTACATCTTTAACATCTTTCAGGAGATCATTATACTCCTTTTGAGTTTTAATAATCCTTGAAGTTGTTGAATGAGAAAACGGTCCAGAGATAATTGCTTCCCAGATGAGGTATCCATTATCCTCAGATCCTATGACATAATCTTCAAAGTGATTCGCCCAGACTTCATAATCTTGGGTGTACAGGATGGGAATCTTTGTTGTCGATCCAATGCTGTTTGAAATATTGATGGGATTGGATTGTGACTCGTCCATAATTGATCGAATAACCTGTTCAAAGATCAGACTTGTAATTTATCAAATTAGGGAAAAAAATAATAAATATTGAGATACGTCAATTATGAGATGACGGCTCAATAAATATCAATGAATGCGGAATAACCCTAATCGAAGCTTTTTCACAGAAAAGAAGTGTATGGATTACACAGCCTCCTGCTCTGATACCAATTGATGAGTTTAAAACAAACTTAAAGATCAATTAGATCTATGAAACATGTAGATAAATGACTAGATAAACAATTAAGAACAAGCTAATGAATCAAAAGGTGTCGAATGATTCAATAAACAATCCTCAGAAGAGCTCGATAAAGAACATCAACTGTAGAGGATTTTAGGGTTTACAATATTCAATGAGAGTGACGACCGTTACCATACGCATACATGCATGCATATATTTATAATGAAACCCTAACAGTTTTTCTAAGAAAAAGAAGGCTAATCTAGTTAAACACGGATTGACAAGCCCAATCCGGTTATAAAACAAAAGGGCCCAAGACGCAACACAATTATCTTCAACACTCTGAATTCCTAAAATAATATGGATACATGTAATGGGATTTTTGGACTTCCTATGGATGATGTTATGAAATTTAGCGTTTAAAAAGATTCTAAAAATTGGGCTATTATAGTTTAAAGCTATTACACATGTGCTAAACTTCCAAATAAATTGAGATAATTCTCAATCACAATCAGGCGTGTCATCATTTCAAATGAAGTAGAAAGTTAGATGGATAGTGTTTCCATGTAGATTTTAATTACAGTTACACATCAGAGTTGGAGTACATTGTTGTTCAGGGAACCACATACTAAGATGTTTAATGTATAGTTCATTATGACTACGAGTAATCCCTTTATGCAAGTATTGGTATCTAAGTCATATTTAAGCATCTAATACATTCTCAATAGTTTTTGTATATATGAGTTATATATATAAACTGAAAATTTTTGTATTCACAAAGTATATACAAATCTAGGTTGTTAAATCTACTTAACATAGCTCCTTCATTAGCTAAAGCATGAAATTCATGTTGGTGCTATAGGACCTTGTTGATATAAGTAGATGTATTTTATTGAAATTTATTATTTGGATATTGATACAATACAAACAACATATATTGTAATGATTTGATATATTGGATATGAGTATTTCATTAAACAATTGTTGTGTTATATATTAGCATGTTTAATTCCTTGGATAACTAGGTTATTGTAAATGTCCATAGTCATTCATAGTTGTGGGAACATCTATGAGGTAATACTAATATGAGTAGATTGGTTTATTCTCATGGAGATTAGAATATCAAAAGCTGCTACCAACTTCATCGGTACTTGATTAGGAGAATAAGTGTTGGACCTGACCCGCATTAAAATCACTTTATGCATCGTAGTTATGACTGATGTTTTAATCATGGTTGTATCCATGTATTCTCAGACCTGAGATACATATTTGGGACTTGACGTGTAGGAATTGTTGTGCTTTGATATAGTTAAATGTTGTTTCGTAAAAGGCAATCATAAGTGCCATCGTTGGGTATGACATGAACTACATTGATAGGCGTATGTAGTCAAGAGGGGATTTGTCCCTAATATTCATTGAGAGTTACTCATCTAAGGCCTTTCTAAAAGTTTAAGATTAAATGAGATTGATGACGATCCATATCTCATGTTCAACATAATGTCTGAGACAAAGGAATAATTGATACCATACCCTTAGTAACAATTCTAGCTAAGAACTCCTATAATTGGTTGTTGATGAAATGACACCCTTCATATGTTGCTAGGGGCAGTAACCCATTTCTAGATGTCAACTAGTGTCTATATCAGTCTGTAATGAATCTCGTGCAAGTGGGATATTGTAGAATCTATATGCCCAATAATCATTATTGAGTGACATTTCTAATAATTTATGATCCTATAGGGTCAGACCTTTATCAGTTTGGCACATTTTTTATATTTATTATTAATGTGATTATTAATAAATAATATCAATTCTTGTATTTAATTAGGAAATAATTATTGTTTTGTCAAAATAATAATTATAATAAAGTATAACTAGTTATTAGTTCATATGTTATGATTTAATAAGTCATGCACAACCTTTTGGACTAGCTGAATCCTTTTCTCTTTTACCTAAAGTCAAAGTTTATATTTTATAAACTTCGAATTTATAAAAATTAAAGAACTCTTCCTCTTTTGAAAGTTATAGCTGAAAGTTTTGAAGGGTATGGGAGGTTTTTTTTCAACCTTCCTCCCTTGTCCCCTGCGAATCTAAAGATGGTCATTACCTTATATTATAATATGAGTTGCTTTTGCTTTTGCATGAGTATATCAAGGATGTGTCTTTCATGAATTTTGGCTAATTGTTTGTCTTAGAATCACTCTTCTCTTCCATCTTCTCTCTTACTAAAACCATATAATGCATGATGCATCTACTCTTAAGTTCTTTTGAAGAGTATGCAAGCCTTTGTTGGCTTAAAGCACTTCCTCTTTAGTGCTTATGTTAGTTAAGTGCTTAAAGGCTTAAGAAGTACTTTACACAATATGAAACTAGCATTACAAGTGTCTTACTCTTGACGGTGGATAAACATAGAGAAATTCTAATCTTGAATTTTTGCTATCTTCATCAACACACCAAAACCAAGTTGGTTCAAAGGCTTCAAAGGCTGTCATTTTAAAACACTCTTTGGTTGTTTTTTCATTTGATTCTAACCTCTATAACGAATCATTGATGGTTTGGCTTTTTTTATGAAAAACATACTCATATTTTGTATCAAAACTCATCAAAAAGTACTTAGTGGATGACTCAGAAGTGAACGCTTTTGAGTAAATCCAGGGCGGCGAGTGCTTGGACTACGTGTAGAGACCAACATAGATTATTGATGAGAAGATAAAAACCTTGTGCAACAAGTGTTGGGTTTTGAGCACTATAACACTTTCTAAGTGCACATGCAACCCTAAATGCTTTGGATCTATGTTTTCTTTAATTATACATGCATTATCATTTTTCCAAAGCATTGTCCTAACTAGCATACAAATTGTTAAATGAACAATACAACTAATTAGATGACTTACCTCTTAGAAGGACTTGTATTTATTGACCATTGAAAGATTGAGCGCCTCAAGTGTGATACCTTTAATGGTTCACAAACACCATATGCAAGAGGATGGATTCAGATAATCATCTATTTATCTCAAAGAGAAGAGGCAACCTATTTTCGTCTACGGAGGGTTTTGTTTATAGTGTTGGACATGCTAGGGTTACACTTGGTAAACCCTAATAACCCATGACTTTCCACATTCTCATGCTCCATGGGTTTAACCTCCATGGGCTATCCATGGATTAGTTTATCCCATAATCACGGATCATAAGCCCACACTACAAGAATGATTGATTTACATAATCAATCCCTATATATATAATTAGTCTCTTTTGATCACAAAATTAATAAATTAATTCTTGATCAATACTAATTAACAAATTCCATATTAATATATTATACTTGTAATATATTAATAAACCATAAATAACCTTATTCTCAATAATCCATCCTATCAAGTCGCACTGGTGAAAGCAACCCAAAAGGACCATGCTACAATCGGGTCAAGTACATACCAGTTATAGTTATGGGCTTAGACACCAAATCCAACAGTCTCCCACTTGGATAAGTTTAATAACTATTATTTCTAATGTACTTCAGGATCCGACTTAGCAATCATAAGCTTTCAAAAGCCTTTGTCGAACTCTGACGTAGTCAGTGACGTATCCTTCAGATAAGGGATCATATAATCCTCTATTTTCAAGATATCAGCTGGACAAATACATGGAACAGTGTCATACTTATTGTCCAACAGTTTGTTTCATGATTTTCGATTCATTTGACATAGAAAATAACTGAACACATAAATTTAGTTCTGACCGGGCCCGACATATAAGTCAAAACAGAGTCATCGAGGGGCCCAAGATATCTCTTTTAATCCTATTAGGATAAAAGGGATAGATAAACTTCGACTCATATTCTTGTACTAACTATTCATTGAATTATACATAACAGCACATTTTATAACATCGAGTTACCGATGCGTTTTGTACTATCAATGTACAACTAACTCATAGTCAACAACTCATATATCTAGTTTTGAAGATTTATATGATATTATCGCCTCACGATCACTCGCGATAAATTCCATGAAGTGATTCAATTGTGTGCGGGTTAAATCCAATACTCAAATCTTATTTCAGAAGTACTCATGAATGGTGTAGCAAACCTGATGCTATGCCTAACTCCTTAGACAACAATACAAGCCAACTTATGACAGTCTTCTTTCATACCTACTTTCAAAGTATGATCGACTGTGGATAGTTTGAATAATCCTATTATTCAGGAAGTCAAAACATGCAAAGTGAAACACAAGAATAATACTAATCCTATATGGCCCCAAAACGTGTGAGCGTAAATAAAACACCTTTTATTTAATCACCATATTGATTACTCTTTATTCATTTTATAATGTTTCGATTGATCAACTTAATACTTGAATTAAAACAATAGTTATCCCATGCTCCAAGCATGCATACTATGTTTATCTACGGTTCTTACTTTGTGAAATAAATCAATTTGATTTCCAATTAACCTCATTTCACAATTCCGAATCTTCAAGTGTAAGAATACCAAATTCTTGCCACTATTAGAATGTTTTAGTTCTAAACTATTATGCAAAAATTCATTTGGAGATTGTTACAAGACAATTCCATGGAAATAAAGTCTCAAATTCAAAGTACATTCCTTTGAACATCCTACCTTTGCATAAAAGTTAGTAACTTACTCATATATTCTTGATATCCAACTCCTATTATGGAAAAAAAATCATGATTTCCATATGACTATCCATTCTTAATAGAATCCTATCTATTCATAATTATATCAATATGGTCCACTCATTACTACACTTCCAACTATCCATAAGAAACCAATCCTTAGCAAACCTTAGATTGTCCTTGATAGTTGTTTAACCACTTTAGTCATATTTAGTTCTAGTCCTTTTTCCCTCTTAATTCCATAGGCATATGAAAAATTAGAACACATGAATATTATAGCATATGCAATTGAACCTATATCTGAAGCATATAGGACACGATTCATAATGTCTTACATAAATACATGATACTTGACCAGTCATTTGCTATAATATTTCTATTTGCCATATGTCACAATTCAAACTATGAAGAGGGATGTCGTAACCATAATCGAATTTTAAGAATACAATTAACATTTCCATATATAGAATTTCCTTATGTCGAATCTTTTCAGCATAACATTCATATATATCTTTGACTAAATTTGATTAAAAAACTCAATCTAAGCTTTTAGAATTGAAAAATGAAGTATAAGTTTCTCTCCCTTAATTATAGCAAAACAACTTTTCAACCCTTCAACTTTGTGAATTAAAACTTTTTTTTTCTATAATTAACATTGCTAACTCGCAACACTTAACATAATTAATTATGCTCCCACTAGCATAACAATTATTTTTGTTACTGACATAACTTTTACACTCCCCTTAGCCTTGACATGTATCACAAATCAGTTGGATTGTTAGAAATCAATACTTATTGACTTTCTTACCAAAGTTTAGATTTTTTATATGAGATGCTTCGATAAAACTTTATCCAACCTCATGCACCTTTTATTATAAAGCTCATATGTGTGTATAAACTATTTCAGAACTTACATCAATAAGTTCCGAATGTACAAACTTTCTTTTCCATTTCTCACAATTCGAACTATGAAGAGGGATGTCATAATCATAAACGAATTTGAGAATGCAAATATCATAATTGCTAACTCTTGAAATCTACTTAGTGAAAGCATTTCCTCACAATCATTTTCATGAATTGGAGAGAAACCTTATGACACTTAGATTTTATGGTGTATGTATCCCTATCCATGTGAATTTGTCATGACAATAATCACAAGACAAGGTTAGTGAAAAAATCTACCTCATATGGACTGAACTAACTCAATATTAACTTCTTGCTACTTGGTAGCACAAGGGCCTACCATGTCTTCCAAGTTGTTAAGTAGATCACTCTTACTGATCAATGAACTTTCACTAACCAAGGTGCTTTTCCATATTGCAAACAATTAAGAACTCATAGAACTCACATGTAAAATCAACTTTAACTAAAATAGGCATAGAAACAAGAATATGTCAACACGATAGGTTACAAACCTCAAGTCATGTGCTAGTGATTAACAATAGGTTTATTCTTGATTAGTTCCTGAAGCTTGTCAAGATCTTTAAGACTCCCACTTACGTCTTGACATATAAGATTCTCTTGTTAAGATACATTCTTGACAAACAAATATTCAAGAGTTAGTGCGGATTCTCATCAAGAATAACACTTCACTCAATTGGTCTTAGTTGGTCTTTGTCCTTACTAAGACATCACAACTTACCAATTTCATATGTACAAGAGTAAGAAACACTTTACTCTTCATTTGATGAGTGTTATAAACCTTTTTAAGATATGTCACTCAATTTACAATCTTGGAGTATAACTCTAATATTTGATTTTGGAACGAAATATGATTCACCTCAATTGATTTGGCCTTTTCAACAATTTTCTGATTCCTCTTCTTAGTCATACGAGTGCACTAAGATGTCCATAGAGGATAAACTGTGATATGGTTTTCCTAATCATTAATATGATCATAAAATATGATACTCAATTACTCTCTCATCCTTTCAGATTGGAGAAACTTTTATCTTTTTGCCTAATTTGATTCTTCTGATTCATCTTGCTATACATTGAAAAATTTTTCAATGATTCAAAATTATACTTCAACTTGTAAGCATAACCATATTTACTAAACTTTAGTAAATCATGACGAATAGTCTTATTGTTCTTTGTGGTGGACCTGGACCAGTGCACAACCAAGTGTTTCTGATTCCCTTGTCCTTCACTTGACTCACATATACTGTGATCAAGGAATTAGTATTAATTTCCAAAAGACAAAATTCGCATTCATCATACAATACAAGTTGCATGATTCCAAGTTTTTGTCCAATTGAAACTTGGGTGATGAGAACCTTTTCTTATTTGGTAAAATTTGACACTACCACAAACGAAAGAATCAAATCCATATTGCTAGAATATACATAAACATCAATTTTTCATAAATGTCATTGCAAGGAGATATAAAATAAGATAAAAAAAACAAATTTTTATTTATTTATAAAATGTCGAACACTTTTCCTTACAATGCAACTACAAATGAAAACTATGATATTAGAAATTTCTAAGCAATTTATCATAACTCCTAAGCAGCAGCTCAAAAATCCGATCATCGAACCAAACGATCGAAATCCATCTCTTCGCGATCAGACTCAGCTTGCTCTTCCTTTAAGTTTCCTTTATTTTCTTCGATCCTACAAAACATCAAAATGCGACCCTGTTACTTCATGTATTAAGAATCTCCAAATAGGAACTTAATAGAGTTAGAAAGTGGACTTACCTGAAGCATAGTCAAACATTTCTAACTTTACCTTCTCTTAGATCTTTCAGGTAGTCTGGTCAGCTTTGCAACCAATGCCCCTTCTCTTGGCAACATAAACATATGGAATCTTTAGAAATAGTACATGGGACTATCTCAAACTTAGCCTTTCTCTTTACCATTTGGTCAATTGACTTGACCATGGCCGATCCCTTTCCATTGCGAAGAGAAAGCTTTTATGGACTTCCAATGTTATCATTGTCAATGTTGATGGAAGTTTGGGGAGTAGATCTTCCAATCAAGTTTGCTTTACTATTACGCCAAATCATTGTTGATTCAGCCGCAAATAGCAAATAGGTAAGATCGATAAGGGTCATGTCGCGGTCTGTCATATAGTAATCTTTAATGGACTCACTATACTAATCAGGAAGTGATTAAACCCAGTCAACAGCCAACTTCCTCAAGACAACGACAGCCAATACTCTCAGCCTGCCAATATGTGACTTCATCTCCAAGACGTGAGTACACACATACCTTCCATCTTGATGTTTCATTGCAAGTAGGGCTTGAGTGACCTTGAACTTTTCAAGTCTTTGAACTTGTGCGTTAGGGAGAATTATTGGGGGAGGTGGAGGAAGTGAAGTATGATATTGTGGAATATCATCTTCAAGTGGAAAGCTTTTTCCAAAAGATCCGGGAAGACCATAGTTGTCTGAACTAGACATCTACAAGGGAGAAATTCAACTTAGTTAATTTAAGTCCTTAATATAACACCCAAACTGAAATATTCAGGCTAGGACCCACGACTATATTTTACAATTGCGAAGAGGGATGTCGTAATCCAATTGTAAAATATTTGAAGGTAGGTAAATGATAATTTACCAATTTCCACCATGAAAACGAAATAGATTATTAATTTTTAATTGGATTTGAAATTCCTAGATCTTTGAGATTCATTGAACTTTTCAATGGCATGTTTAAATCTCTAGTGTGCCATTCAAGTTTTTGATTGGGATGTCGAGGATCACAAACAAGATGTGAATAACCATGAAAAGTAGCTTGTTACACCCAATGCTACAAATCACATAATCAATGTACCGGTTAACCACACACGCTCCATTAATCCATGATTAACATCAAACTACCCTTTGCCACACATTGTAAGTCCCGGATTAGTGTGTCAGTTAACCACACACGCTCCACTAATGATTTAACAAGGTGCAAAGTGCAATTTCATGGGTTAGCATCATTTTCACATTTTTCTAAAGTAACTAAGATTGAGAATTTTAATAAAAGTTTAGTTACTTTATATTTTTATCGTTATACTTTTAATGAGGGAGAATTAATGTCCTCTCCTACCCGTTCGGCTAACGACCGTCCACCAGTCAAGGAAGCAGTGGGTGAGAGTGGGTACCCATTAAACTGCAATTTTATAGGCACTAATCTTATACCCCCTTATAGATCGGCTTCGTGAATGAGGCATATTAACGGTAAGACTGACTTGTCTTATATATATATATATATATATATATATATATATATATATATATATATATATATATATATATATATATATATATATATATATATATATGTATATATATATATATAAGTATTAAACTTTAATATTATAATAGTATAAGGGTAGAATTTTAAATTTTAAAACTCTAGATTTTGATTTGGAATTAAAGTATTCAAAGGTGAGACTTTACAAATTCCAAAACTTGAGGGCAAGTTTTGAACTATTCAAAAAAAATTTTGGAATCCATAACATATGAGTTTAATATAGTATTTAATGAAAAGACTCTTTAAAATCCATAACTTGAGGACAAGTTATGGAATTCATAAAACTATTTATGAGAAAAGACTCTTCAATAACATAACCTATGACTTTAATGATCTTTTAAAAAGAAACTTTTCATTTATGAGGACAAGTTATGGAGTACATTAAAGGCCATAAAGATCATCAAATAAACTAACAAGCATGTCAAATAATATCCATGATCTAGATTAAACTCATATGAACAAGATAATTCATATCAAACAAATTTCATGTAATTAGCATAATCATATAAACAAATACAAAACATGAAACTTTGACAATTATCTTCTAAATTGGATAAGCATGATCATTACCACATCAAAAACAAGTTTATAAGTCCAAAAACAGTTTAGGGTAATGATCCTAGTCCAATTTCAGCCTTAAAAGTCGAAAAACTGCAGTCTGGAGCACCAGCTCAAAACTTTGGATCTATGTTTTCTCTAATTATACATGCATTATCATTTTTCCAAAGCATTTTCCTAACTAGCATACAAATTGTCAAATGAACAATACAACTAGTTAAATGACTTACCTCTTAAAAGGACGTGTAGTTCTTGACCTTTGAAAGCTTGAGCACCTCAAGTGTGATGCATCTAATGGTTCACAAACACCATATGCAAGAGGATGGATTAAGAGAATAATCTATTTATCTCAAAGAGAAGAGGCAACCTATTTAGGTCTATGCAGGGTTCTATTTATAGTGTTGGACATGCTAGGGTTACATTTGGTAAACCCTAACAACCCATGACTTGCCACATTCTCATGCTCCATAGGTTTAACCTCCATGGACTATCCATGGATTAGTTTAGCCCATAATCATGGATCATAAGCCCACACTATAAGAATGATTGGTTTACATAATTAATCCCCATAGTCTCTTTTGATCACAAAATTAATAAATTAATTCTTGATCAATACTAATTAAATAATTCCGTATTGATATAGTATATTGGTAATATATTAATAAACCATAAATAACCTTACTCACAATAATCCAACCTATCAAGTTACACTGGTAAAGGCAGCCCAAAAGGACCATGCTACAATCGGGTCAAGTACATGCCAGTTATAGTTATGGTCATAGACACCAAATCCAACAACAAGATGATGTTATTGGTCAAGATGCAGTGGCGGTACTAGAAAGGTTGACAGTGGACGTGGGAGCTCGAGGAGGAGATGTATAAACACTAATGACATATATCTTGTGTTTTTGGCATTTAAAGATTTCAAGTAGAGGAGAATTGTAACACCCGTTATAGGTAAATATATCTTGTGTTTTTGTCATTTAAAGATTTCAAATGTGGAGTTTGGGGTGGCTGCTATGTGGTAGGGGAAGCACCATGATGTGGTGTTGGATGAGAATGGAAACCCTAATTTGGATGCCATGACGTCGAAAGGTGTATGCCACGACATGGTGGAGGCCAACATGTAAACCCTAATTCTTCGAGGTTTAAGACCTATTTAAGGGATGTGATGGCTAAGGTTTTCTCACCATCAACCTCCATCACCTAATTTTCGAGCTAAAACAACCCTAACATCCATTATTGATTTATTCAAGCTCTTTAGTGGTATTGAAGAAGAAGAAGAATGTGTACTTGGTGCATATATGCAACAAGAAAATCGCTACATCGCCTTCTTACATATATTTTGGACTTTTGTAAGTCCTCAAGTTTCTACCTTTGTGTGTCATCCTTCTAGATCTAAACTTTTGTGTACTTTTCTTCATGTTTAAGGTGGTTTGAGTGGATGGATTCCATAAAGTTTGCAACTTTATGGATCCTTGAGGTCCCTTTGTGGTTTCATTTTCCAGATCTGGAATTTTATAGTGTTTTGGTCCCATATATGATGTTTTGACCTCATTTCTCCACCTTAGAACTAACTACAGTTTAATACATGCATTGGACATGCACACCCATAAAGCAAAAACTTTAACGAGATAATTGGGTGTAAGGAAGCCTTATGGAAGAGATGAGTGAGTGGCTTAATGGATTAAGGTCTTAATCCATTAAGCTTTCCAGTAATAGTTCCCACGACGTGGCGACATGCTGACCACGCCATGGTGAATGGGGTTTCTCACGACGGTTTTTGTAGTGAGGTTGTCATGACGTGGCAGATGCTTGGCCATGATGCGATGGCCAACTGAGTTAGTTTTTGACTGTTGACTTTGACCATTGAATTTTTGACCAAGTTGACTTTTAGCTAACCTGAGGGTTTTTAGACTGTAGATTGAGGGTATACTTCTTATTGTTGTATAGGTGGCTCCTAACACCTGTCTTTGCTTCATGAGAGTTGTGTTGTTGTCTTCTATCCTGTAAGGTGAGTTCTCTCACTATATTATATACTACAGTATGTATCCTTATGTGAATGATGTTGTTATGTTGTTGTGATATGTTAGTCTTGTAGATCTATCATGATTATTGTGTTTGTTGGTTATTGTTTGTTTGTTGCATGTGTCTACAAATTATGGTTGGGTTGAAGTGGCCCTGCTCTGTGTTGTAGGCCAAGATACCTGGGCGGTCCAGTTGATACTATAGCCTAAGGAGAGTGGTATATCACTATATTGTAGGCTCGGGAGAATGGTCCAAATATATGTTGTAGGCTCAAGAGACCAATCCAAGTATATTGTAGGCCTTGCGAGGCGTTCAATCAGACCGACAGCTCATGTGTGCATGTATTGTATGTGTATTGTTGTGTGGGGTAGTTTGGAGAACTCATTAAGCTTAGACATGTAATTGTGGATTTAAATGTATCAAGTATCTCAGAGGACCGTGGAAAGGAGAAGGCTTGATTGTACGTTTCATCTCGTGGTTGACATGTTTTTGAGAGATACTATGTTTTGATACAGTGATTTTATGATATGGTTTTGAAACAATATTTTTATGAGTTATGTTCTATCGAAAAATGGTTTATCCCCATTCTGAAAATAAAAATTTTTAGTATGGTTTTTGGGATGCATAACAAATTTATTTCACAATTAAACTCTATTGTGATGATTATAATCTCCTAAAGGTTTAAACCATATATTGTTCTTTAAAAAAACACACCTGAATATGATATCTCTAATATCATAAACTGAGTAATACCAAATATCGACAATAACGATTCATAATTCACAAAAATGAGGTCAATGTGAAAATCGGAGAAAAAATGGCACTCGGCTAAAAAGAAAGAAATCAAACGACAATTGATGGAATATGGGCTATATATAGCCATGTGGGCTTCTAATGATGTATTGCAAGTAATAACGAACGTCGGGGATACAAGATGTATTGCAATTTCATAACTTACAAAACTAGAACACATCGTTGAGAAAAACATTATTCTTGCTCATTAGGACCCTATGCTTCTTCTATATAGCAGCAACGAGCTCAAACAGAATATTAGACCTTACAACTTAACAATCTCTCACTTGGAGTTTGTGCAGTCAATCTACTGACATCCGAGCTCTATAAACCCCTACCTCTAGCTTGCGCCTTCTCTTCAAGTATTTTGAAGCCATTTGAATCCATACATAACGTCAACTTCTCTATAGTCGCCAGCTTGGTAAACATTTTAATTTAGTGGATTCTTCGTGTCAAGGACCTTCAAATTCATGGTATCATCACTTATCATTTTTTCGATATAGTGTTACCTCATTTGAATCTGTTTCGTTATGTTTTGGTACATTGGATTCTTTATAAGGTGAATTATGACTTGGTTATAACAATGTAGATATTATAAATAGTTATTCAATTTCTTAGTCGGCCCATGGTTGCACCCTGTTAACGGATGGTGTTAGGCAAGGGTGCAAACGAGCCGAGTCGAGCCCGAGCCTAGTCAGGCTCGGCTCGGGCTCCTTTAAGTTATACGAGGCTCGAGCTCGAGCTCGGCTCGATTCCAGCTTTCTTTTACTGAGCTCGGCTCAAGCTCGTAAAGAATTATAGAAGCTCGGCTCGGGCTCGGGCTCGGTTCGTTTTTCGTCTGACGTGCCTAAATAAGCCTAAGCTCGGCTTGAGCTCGTTAAGAAGCTCGTTTAATAATACCTAAATCCCTAATTTCCCAAATATGTTTTTATTTTAATATATGAAAATAATAATAAATTATATTATATAAAGGCCCGTTTAGGCTCGCGAGCCTAACCGAGCTTAGTGACATAGGCTTGAGCTCGAGCTCGTTCAATAAACGAGCTTAATATTAAGCTCGAGCTCGGCTCGGACTCGTTTAAAATCGATTTCAAGTCGAACTTTTGACGAGCCGATCCCGAGTAGCTTGACTCGTTTGCACCCCTAGTGTTAGCTTAAAATAATCATATGATTTATACACATGGTCTATACAGATGTAAGTCTAGTTCATCATTAATCTGAGATATGTGTCCTAAATATGATTTCATAATGATCTAAACCACCCTATTGATGCAATATCGTCAAACTATAACTATATTGCCTAAAATATCACTAAACACTTTTAATAAACATACCTTAAGACCTCTATACTCTTGAATATTTTGAGTATTTATTCATATGATCTCTATTGTTCTTCGTCCATCGTTAAGTATATGAACATAATTTCTACAAATATTATTATAAAGTGCTTAAGGAATGGGTTCTATTTTGTTGAAACATTTAGGAATGCAAACAACGCATTTTCATAAACTAGTGGTTTTAACAAAAATTCATAACCATAAAACTAGGATTTCCCTAACAACGATAACCATCACTGTTGTCGATTTCTAAAAGGCCAACTCTCTTAAGTGCATATAACACTAGTACAAATATAGCATCTGGTGACGCAAAAACAAAAGGTGATAATAGACATTTTGTGACAGTTTTTTTTTCCATTCAAACAATGACAAATATCGTGTAAGTCATGATAAGTTATGGTGACCTTTAACCCACAAAAAATTATTGATATAGATTAAAAAATAGTCACTATATGCTGGGGATATTTGGAGTTGTATAAATCTTACTTTTGATAATCATCACCAATAATATATTTATAGTAACTATTTTTTATGACTATCGTATGCCTTTTGTCACGAGTTAGAATGTAAAGTGTTACCAAAAAATATTCTTTTAGCCACTGGTTTTATCTTTTATCGTGACAATTATTAGGCTTATAAATACCTCACAAATTAAAATGTCACCATACAATAGTTTTTCATGATTATATTATTATATTATGACTATTGAGTACATTTAGTAACTTACAAACAATTTAACGATAACCATAAAATAACTATATTCACAATGTTCTTTATTTTATTATGACTATCGAGAACTTATAGTCACATGTTTAATATTTTATCGTGGTTATTGTTTTGTTTTAGAAACATCATTATAAAATAGTTACGCTTGTGGGATTTTCCTATAAGGTGACAAATGTTTACATTTAACCACCCAATAGAAGTATAGCGGTTACCTTAATTACTTATAGTGATAGTATTTATTTGTTATTATGACTATTGTGTACCTTATCAACACAAAAAAGAAATTAAATCTTCATCGTAAAATACTTATAGTCACATTTTATATATTGTATTGCTAGCATTGTTTATTTTTAGATACAAATATAATTAAATTGTGAGAATAAATTATCTTTAATCGCATGTTTAATGGTGTATCTTGACTATTGTTTACATATAGTGGCACATAATCGGTTTAATCATAACAATTGACAACGTTTAGTCGAAAAAAATTTCAACGGTGACCATAAAATACCTATTTTCACTGTTTTTATTTATTATGCAATCACCTGATGTAAGTGGAAGACTCATTTATATATATATATATATATATATATATATATATATATATATATATATATATATATATATATATATATATATATATATATATGTTCATTTGAGATCATGTTAATTTTGTGAGACCGTGAGACACAATTTACAAATAATTTTAAAATGCAAAATAAAAGGAAAAATCCGAAAATTCTTTTTTTAATTATTATTTTGATAAAACTTCAAAAATGGTCCCTGTGGTTTCCGAAATAATCAAGTTTAGTCCCTAAGTTCAAAAAACCTCACAGATGGTCCCTGTGGTTTCAAAACCTTTAACAAATGGTCCTTCTGCCTAACTCAGTCAACTTTCTACCGTGAAGTGAGGGGCATTTTCATCATTTCACAACCACAGGGACCATTTATGATGTTTTGCCTTAATTTTTTTAAAAAGAGAAAAAGAAAAATAATTATTTAATATTAAAGAGTCTCTCTCTCTCTCTCAATATCTTTGAGTATGGATTATCTATTTCCTTCAAGCAATAACGACACTGTATTGACCTCTTCAAACAAGGAAGCAAATAATGAAAATCTTGATTCAAACCATGACCAAGAGGCTGCGTTGTTTGGGCAGTTTCCGTTGTCTTTCCTTGATGAGATATCTACTAGCCCAATAAGCTAAAACCACCAACTGCATCACCTTAGCACCGATAGATCAAAAACGTCCACAAGAAGCACTGCAAACGAGCCTCCGCCGCCACCATCACCTGGTAAAACAAAGCGTGCAAGGAAGAAAATAAGTGCTGGGAAAATATATGTGTATTTGGGATACCAGAGTAAGTTTGCGATTGTCTCTCCATATTCCAGAAAATCATGATTTTTGGTTTAATCTGTATATTTCTTATTTTCTCATAATCCCAATAGAAAATATATGTGTATTTGGTTCAGCTCAAATTTTGATGCCAGCTAGAAGAGAAAACACCTATTCTATGGTGAATTTATTAAGCTGCACATCAACTGTTCGTGAAAATGCCTCCATAAAGCTATCACCATGATTTCTTAACTTTTTCACCTCCTTCCATGTCTTCACCTCTTCCTCTAAAAAACTCATCTTCCCACATCAACATCCTGTTAAATTAACCAGAAATCAACATGAACAATTTAATCCCAAGCTTGGTTTCATCAGAAATGGAGTTGCTGAAAGGTTCAAAAATAGGGGATGAAGACGAACAAGAAGATGAGCTACTGGATGAAATTTGAGGGAAAAGAAAATCAGAAGTCTGGACACTGTGTGAATCATTATCGGGGAGCCCAGAGTAAGTTTGAAGGAAGGATAGATCATCGATTAGAATGTGGTGACGGATGAGGTCTAAAGCTGAAAATTGATCATGGGACGCCATTGATGAGCAGAAGTGAAGAAGATTAAAGAGATGGGTTTATTGGATCGAAGGAATCCTTGAGTGGAAAAGATGGAGTGAAATGGTAGTTATATATATAACGTAAGAATGGACACTTGATAGACTTTGACTACTAAAGAAATAAGAGAAGATAGAGACATGTACATTGAGGAGGGAGAGAGGAGGGTTTGCGGATGGTGAGAGAGAGAGAGAGGCCCTTTAATATTAAATAATTATTTTTCTTTTTCTTTTTGTAAAAAAATTAAGGCAAAACATCATAAATGGTCCCTGTGGTTGTGAAATGACGAAAATGCCCCTCACTTAATGATAGCTTATTTTATTTCCTTATTTTTATTAGTTTATTTTAGATTTTTAGATCTTTTTATCATTAATGCATTGTATTTTATTTATTTTTCTTTAGTATGGATCGTACCGGGTGCTTGTTATGTTGCATGAGATATTTTGTAGGTTTTTCGGTGCTTGTTGCAGTTGCGGGTTGATTGGAGACGGGCTTAGTGGGCTCCCGAGGTATTATTGGGCTTGGCAGAATCAAAGAGGAAGAATTGGGCTTTGAAAGTTATTAGCTTAGATTATTTGGGCTTGTGAAGATGAATCATAAAATTCAAATTTTGGGCTTGGAGCATCCATTTGGTGGCTAAATGATGATTGGTGCATTTTAAATTACATGGACAAGGAGGGGGACCAAAGGAATCTTTGGTAGTGGAAGGGTGGAGTGGCTTGGTTGACCAATAGCATTACAGCAACATTTGCGCGGGTAGAATTTTCGTCGCGCGGGTACCCGCGCAACTGCCCAGTTTGGGCATTTTGGTCATTTGGCTTGCCATAACCCTTGGGGATCAGATCTAGAAGCTCATTCACGATTTACCACCATTGGAGACCTGCAAGAGGCAATTTTGGGAGCTAGAAATCATTTCCTTTCACCTTTCCAAATCTTAGGTAGTTTCTTTATGCAATTAGATTATTGTTCTTGTTACTTTGTTGCCATGAGTGGCTAATACTCTTATTTGGTTGACTTTGGCTGAAAACCAATGAATGTTTGTGGGTTTTGAAGGATTTATGTTGATTATCAATTTATTCCATGTTTATGATTCTATTTTGCAATTCTTATGCTTATTTGATGCTTTGATCATGAGCTTAGTATTTGATTGAGCAATGGTTGATTTATTTCATTGATTTTGCATTGGATCATTGAATTTATCTAGAACAAAGGCTTTATGATGGTAGAAATCATCTCTAGCTTATGAATCATATCTCCTTTATGGATGTGTAAGCATTTGACATCCTCTAGGAATTGGGGATTCCTTCATTCTTAAGGCTAATTGATTTCTTGGGATTAATTGCTTCAATTGACCCTTGATCTTAATTAAGAAGGTGTGTTGTGGGCTTCCCCAACCTCCATACTACCTATGAGGAATCTTGGCATATCATGCTTCATGATTGCTATAACCAATTTGGGATGAAGGATAAGCTTTGTATTAGATCCTAATGATAAACACACAAATGTTCATTGTGTTGAATTGCCTTAGTTAACCAATTATTCCCAACCTTTGAGCATCTCATCAACTTGCTTAATTGCAAGGTTTTTAGTTATTCAAGTATTTTAGTTTTCAAGTAATCAAACACCCCCCTTTTATTTTAATTGTAGTTAGGTAGTTTAATTTCACTAGCTCTATTGAATTGCATTGGTGATTGAATACAACCATTTCCCCGAGGATCGATACCCCTTTTTACCATTATATTACGTTTATTTAGCAATCAAATGGTGTAATTTGCTTGGTGGGTTTTTTTAGCAATCACCTAACGGTAGAAAGCTGACGGAGTTAGGCGGAAGGACCATTTGTTAAAAGTTTTGAAACCACAGGAACCATCTGTGAGGTTTTTTGAACTTATGGACTAAACTTGATATTTTCGGAAACCACAGAGACCATTTTTGAAGTTTTATCTATTATTTTCATCATTTTCATTACCTAAAAAAATAAATAAAATACTGTTTTTTTTTTGAAAAAATACGTAAAATATTCTAATAGAATATTACATTATAAATAATTCAATGTGATTTTTAGAATGTTAGAATATTCTAGTATTCTAGTAGATTTGTCATATATGTAAATATTCTAATATTCAACTAGAATATTCTAATATTCTACTAAAATATTTTACAGATATTTCAAAAAAACGGTAATTTTTTATTTGTTTTTATTTTTATTTTTTTGGTAGAAAAAGTGACAAAAATAATCTTTTAAATTTTTTTTTCGAAATTTTTTAACTATTTTGCATTTTAAAAATGATTTTTTTATCTACAAAATAAATAGCTACGATTACGTTTCCCCGTCTCACAAAATATAGTGGTATCACTATCTATCTATATATATATATATATATATATATATATATATATATATATATATATATATATATATATATATATATATATAGAGAGAGAGAGAGAGAGAGAGAGAGAGAAAAGCTAGGTTCAAATATGGATGAATATATATTGTACGGACGTGTGGACAGTGTTATTCTATACGAATGACAAAGAAAATATGTTGTTTGATAATATGAATACGTTCAATCTTACATAATTATTGTTATTATCACACACTCACTAATTAAATCTTCTATAACGTTATTACAGACTTTTTATTATTATTCTCATTACATCATAATGTTGTTAGAATATTTATTTAGTCGTATGCTATCAGAATGAAAATTAGTGATAAATGATTTGTGAGAACAAAAATGAAAAAGAATTAGTGAGAATACATGAAAATGACGATATTTTTATAAGATTAAACGTATTCGCATTACCAAACAACTTATTCTCTTAATAATTCTCATAGAATCGCACTGTCCAGACGTCCGCACGATAATTGTTCATCCACATTATAACATATATATATATATATATATATATATATATATATATATATATATATATATATATATATATATATATATATATATATATATATAACACCATGTACTCATTAGTGAATAATATACAATACACGATGTAACGCCCATAGATCCAGGCTAGTCAAATTAGAGACGATAAGCATCAAAAATTAATTT
Source organism: Lactuca saligna (assembly GCF_052625555.1). Classification (NCBI taxonomy): domain Eukaryota; kingdom Viridiplantae; phylum Streptophyta; class Magnoliopsida; order Asterales; family Asteraceae; genus Lactuca; species Lactuca saligna. The sequence continues at coordinate 56,376,404 of NC_136425.1, forward strand.
TTGATGGAAGATTATTTAGAAGGATTAATCTTAACCAAGTTGTAGTATATGTCACAAGGTTTCCATGCATATAAAGAACGCCAAAATCCGAGTTATAACGAAGAAGTTATGACCTGTCGAAATTTCGCGACAGAACCGGCATGACCCAGCGTGACGTAAATAGTGAATTTAAGGTATATAGATATCTATTCTTAGTGATCTAAACGAGAGTCGGAGATTTCTTCGATAGTAGTCCAACGATAAAAAGACAGACGAAAACGGAGTTCAGATGAAGGAGTTATGAATTTCGAACGGAGTTTTCCTGTCCCGGCCTACTAAAGATAATATATAAGTAATATACTAATAATATATTAAAAATAAATTCAAAATTATCCAATGGAGTCTAAATGCAAGTTGTAGAGCATAATCTCACCTTCGTGTCGATATAAAGAACGTCGAAAACGGAGTTCGTATGCGAAAGTTATGAATTTCTGAAGTTCGGGGCACGAACCCCAAAGCTGTTTTAGAGACCACGATGTGGCAAGCAGTGCCACAACGTGGCAGGTCTTCTGACACCTCCGGGAGTCCCCCAGATGCAACTTGAGATGACACATGCAGTGACGACCAAGCCCACGACGTGGTAAGGGCCAATTTTTCCCTATAAATAGATTTGAAGGGCCAGTCGAGTTTGGTTTCTCATTCTCTCATCTCTCACCCATATTACCTCGATTTACGTGCAAAGAAGTACCCTCGAAGCCCCGGTATCAACCCCGAGACCCGAAGCAAGTCCCGAATCCCGAAGATCCCGAGAAGAAAAGAGTTTCCGAGCCGAAGCTCTACCCGCAAGAAATTAGGTGTGTGAAGTGATCCCGGTTTCACCGAAGATTACTTCTACAAGTCGTAGTGTTGTCTGATGATCTTCTGATCAGATGAGTGTGTGGTTACTTTCTTCTAACGCATAAATACGAAGTATTTTATACGAAATACGTGTTATGTGTACATTTTGTTGATATATGTGTGAATGTATATTCACTATCAACTACCGCATAAATATGAAGTATTTGCTATGAAGTACGAGCTAGGTGTTTATACATTGTTTGTTTACTTGAGATAGATGTTGAAATCATGTTTTATACATGTTTTAAAAGATTTAAATTGTATATGTGTTTGCATCTGCAAATAGGTTGGGTAGAACATGTGTAGATGAAATAGTTAATGTGAGACGAAATAATAAGTATTTTTGAACTCTATGTGTTCACTTAGTGTTCGGACTCAATGTGTTCATTAGATATTTTAGAACTCTATGTGTTCACTTTGTATTTTTGGACTCAATGTGTTCATTAGGTATTTTAGAACTCTATGTGTTCACTTGGTATTTTTGGACTCATTGTGTTCATTAGGTATTTTAGAACTCTATGTGTTCCCTTAGTGTTTGAACTCAATGTGTTCATTAAGTATTTTTGAACTAGATGTGTTCACTTGGTGTTGTTGAACTGAGTGTGCTCACTAAGTGTTTTAAAACTAAGTATTCACCAGATGTTTCGAATTAATTGTTCACTAGGAGTATTAGAACTAGGTGTTTGTTAAGTATGTTGAATTAAGTGTTTACCAGTCGTAATTTGTGGACCTTGGCAGTGGTGGACTTGTGTCAATTCCTTAGGAATAAATGGATAAAGGATAGTTGATTCTTAGGGTAAATCCTTGAGAAATAAAGGAGATAATGGGAATGAGTATTTGGTTTGATTGTTTGATAATTGAATATAATAATTGTATTATTGTGGGTTGAAAACCATATATGCTCACCAGGCTCCCAAGCCTGACCCACTCAGTTTAATTGTATCACAGGTATCGATACGAAGCTGCTTTGCACTGAGAGATTAAAGGAGATGTAAATCACTAGAGTAAATGAATGTATGTTCTGTTTATGCTTATGTGTCTGTATCGGAACATGACATCCCGAGGTTTTATTATTTAATGAAAATACATTCTCTTTAAGAAATGTTTTGATAAGTTTTTATCATATCTTGTTTTGGGAACAAATTCAGCAACCGTTTTCTTTAAACGAATACTCTGATTTATAAAACAAAGCATAAACAAATCGGTCTTTTCTGGCCGTGAAATCGGGGATATCACACACGATATTAGACCAAGTTTATCTGAAGTCGTTGGGAGTGGGGCAGTCAGCATAGTAGAGGCATGCAGCGATGCAGTATAGAAGCTTGGAGTTCTGTTTTGTTTTGTTTCTTCCCCCGATCGACTAAGTAGGGTATCCCAAGTAGGGATGGGCATCGGAACCGTGTACCCGCTTTTGGAACCGGAACCGCTTCAGAACTGCCGGTTTTTGAACCGGAACCGCTTAAGGCGGTTCCATATATGGTTCCAGTTCTCGTTTTTTCGGAACCGCTACCCGTTTTGTACCCGCCGAAACCGGTTTATATATATATATATATATATATATATATATATATATATATATATATATATATATATATATATGTGTGTGTGTGTGTGTGTGTGTGTGTGCGTGTGTGTTATTTAGACCGGTTTAGATTATATATTGGTCAGATTTTGTCTGTATTTAGCCCGAATTGACTTGATTTGGATCGAACTAAATTACGGTTTTATCGACAAAAGTTAATAAAATTAATGTAACCGGGTTATCCGCTCCCGGAACCGGAACCGCCGGTTCCAGGACTGGTTCCAAACATTTAAAAACTGCCTAGAGCGGTTCCGGTTCCGTTCTAACTTTCTAGGAACCGTCTCTTCTAGTTCCGGTTCCGGTTCTCACCAAATGAGGCGGGTATCCGCCTATGTTAATCCCTAATCCAAGACCCGAATTGATTAAACCTTATGGGCCACTTTGCTTTGACATTACGCTCTTTTGGTTTAGATTATTTACTTGATTGTTTTTGGCTAGTTGCACCAATAAATAAATAAATCAAAATTTTTAAAACTTAGTTAAGAAAAAATTGAGGAGTAGCAAGGGTTACCCCGAACATCAGAATAGGTGTTCCTCTACTCGAATCTCTACTCGAATGATAAAATTAATAAAGGATACATCGGGTCATAACAATTTTGGTTTTCGCCAAAGAAAATGGCAATTAGAATTATTATCTTTTTGTGTTAAGTTATTATTTATCTACTTTTGTTCTATGAAAAAAAAAATTATAAGACTTAGCTAAAAAGACACTTCAGTTGTTACGATATAGACACCTTATTTAAATTATTTAATTATTTTATTGCTTGAAATTTTTTTTGTTTTTTGTAAAAAAATATATTAGTTATAAATAATTAATTATAGATTTGTTTTTAAAGAAGATATGCATAAGATGTCAATTTAGCAACACAATACATTGGCGTCCCCTTGTGTGATGAGTATGTACGTTTTGACTTTTTTTTATATAAATAAATAAGATAAATGTAGTAACATCCAAAGAAAATAATGTTTTTTATTGATATACTCCTAAACAATCCACCATTCACTCAAATAGAACTTAACACATTCCAAAACAAGTCAATACGATATACTTCAAACCACCATTAATTTTCAAGAACTTTAAAATAACTTTTCAATAAAAACTATAAGTATATAAAAACTTTTCCAAAAATCTAACCTTATATTTATTCATTCTTTAACATTAACATATTCTCAAACAAAAGATGGTGATAGAGAAACAAGGTGCGATGCTTATGGCCCACCTTCCAGTTTCCACCCTAAAACTAGATAACCATTAAATATCAAAGCACCGAGACCTCTGTTTTGACCCCACAACAACACAACCTCCCATCCTTTTACAGCTAGCATCCTTCCACGTGTCACAACAGGAAACACTCACCCACTTGTGGTCCCCACATTACCCCGCAAAATTAGCCTTTTGTGGACAGCAGCCGCCTCAAAAGCTAGAAAAATGGCTCCCACTCCTAGGGAAAAGGCCGTCACATGTCTACATGGTGGACCCCACAACCGCACGTGCCATCTCCCATCGCTCACGTGATTACCAAATTAATTTTTCTCCTTTTTTTTAAAAATTTTAATTTGGTTATAATTTAGAACGCTTTCTAAAAGCTAAATGCTTTAAAGAGAAAGAAAAAGTAAACTTTTTCTACAAGATTTTATAACCCATAAACCTTCTCCTATGAATTCATTATCAAACAAAAGTTACATCAACCAACAAGTATTTATATAATATCTTGTGATTCTAATTTTCTAATAAGAGTTAAATTTTCAAAAAAAAAAGTTAGGAGGATTACGATGAAGGTTTTGAAGATGGCTTTTCATCTGTTGAAGATGAACCAGCCATGAATTGAAGCTCCCTTTTATCGTAAATCTCTAATGAGAAATCCCTAAGCATCTGAGCTGTTGTCGTCGTCGTTGACACTGAACTTGAACTTGGTGCCATGGTTGTGGAAACTTTTCCTGATTTATTCTCACTTCTGCTGTTGTATGAAACCGATCTTGATGGTGTTTGAATTTCGCCGCCGCCGGAATGCTCACCGGGTTGAATGGCGGAGACATAACTGGAAATGGGCCGTGCAGCGACATTGAAAACGGGTGTTGCGCCGGCGGGGATGGCCCAGAACTGGGTTTGGGTGGCGGAGGAAGGTCCGATGGCCGTGGCCCCGCTCTGTGGAAACATAAAAAAAGCTCCGCCATGGATACCGGCGGTGGGTGGTGCAGCGCCCATGGTCCAAACGGGGACAAGACTTTGTGGGGCTATTGGGGCCACAGGGGCAAAATTGGAAGAAGCTGAATCATTCACGTCGTAAAACTCGCTGTTACAAGCCCTTTTTCGTCTTTTCCCACCACCTTCTCCATCGCTTGCTGCATTGCTTGGTGTAGTCGGAATTTTCAACGTCCCATTAACGTTAACAGCGATCGCCGGCACCGTCCCGGTGCCGGTGGCTTCAATGATAGCCGGCTCGGCGTGCTCCAACAACCACCGAATCGTCTCGCCGTCGGACTTGTGCCCTAGTTCTCGTGTCAACTGGAATATTCTAGCAGCACACGCCGCCGGCATGCGGATTCTCCGGCCACGGCCTTCCACCTTCGTGTGACGATCCTTATTCGCCCTCCGCGGCGTCGCCACCGTTATCTGTTTATTAGATGTTGGCATTGGGACGATAGCTACAGGTAATGAACCATCCAAATCGTTCTCCGGTGGTTCTTCCTTCATCAGATTAACCTCAATCGGAGGCGGCGAGCCATGACGGTGAGGCACCGCCGTAATAGTATACACCGCCGGATCACCAAGTAATGGATCAGATGCTGACAAAATTTTAGCGGTGTTGCCACCGTCTTCTTCTTCATCTTCTGATTCAACAACACTCCTGTTATCAATCGACGCCATATATGAAGAATCCGAAGAAAAACTCTCTGAAACAACACGAAATTAAACAGATTACGAGATCAAATTTGGGGAAATTAAGAACAGGGGTGATCTGGGTTGTGGGTTTGGATTGAAATCAAAAACACAAAAGAGTGTAGTAAAATGAGATTTTGAGATTATAATCAGAATTAGGGGGATGAAGAAAATGGGAACAAACCCTAGATAAGAGCAGACCCACTTATCCTTTCTGAAAGAGGGACCCTCAGATGCTAAGAATGTATATAGCCAAATATCGACGGCTTGGATTTTATCCTGATTGTTCTTGCTCTGGTGTTGTGACACGTGTTGGGACTACACGTAAGTTTTGTGGATTATTCTTGCCGTTACAAGATAAGAAAAATGAAAAATGAGAAAAGGAAAATAAAGGTGATTCATATAAACATACATATATTTATTTAAATATTTGAATTTGATGATGTATTATTATTGTTTTGATATATCCGTTCTCTATATTAATTTCCATTTTTTTTTTCATAATCTTCTTCAAGAACGGTTTGACATCTCCATCGACAACAATGGTTTCCAACTCCTTTCATCCTCCATACCCGACCATAGTTGTTTTCCTATAAACGTTATGTTGTTTTTTCTAAAAAAAGGTACAAGGTACAAGATTTTAAATTTATAAACACCTTTAATAAAGGAAATGGAAAATGTGTTAAAATCTCTTTTCTCTTAAGAAAAGAAACGAAAAAATATAATAAAGATGATACAACTTTTGATTAGCATTATGACACTAGACATGCATAAGAGAGTTGAAACAAAACTAATTTCAACGTTTAGAATTTAATCAAAAATAATTTCAACATTTATAATTGACATATAGGTTTGATTGTTTTTAATAACACATTGTTTATGTGTTGCCTGGCATTTGATGATCCGAAAAGAAGTAAAGAAAACCGAGACAACATATATCCACGATATAAGTGTTTGGAGTAGACTTAGAACTGGCGTACATGAAAAACACTCATCCCACGGGGGTGTGGGGGAGTCGTTGTGGTATGTTCATGTTTAATTGTCGGGGATTTATTTGTATATTGGTTTGGTCCTATAGTTGTTAGGGTTTTGTGCTTATGAATATTCATAGTTATAGATTCCAATGTAATCACTTTGAAACAATATGATAATAAAAGAGTTATCTGGTACTTGCCCGTAGATGTAGGTCACATCGATTAAATCAAGTAAATTCTTTGTGTTGTTTTATTGTTTTCTATTGCTTTCTTGTGTAACACACATATCCCATAACCGTGTACCAAAGCTAGTATACTATAATGTAAAGTAGTTTGGTGTCGTAATAGGTGTGGGGGTTGTAATTTTCGAGTTAACTAGGGTTTTTTCGTCTCGGTTTCTCCTTTAAAAGTGTAGTTTAGGAGTAGAATTTAGAAGGGGTGTGTCTTAGTCATTCTAAAAGAAACGATGTCAAGTGTATATCTCGGTCCCTTTATTTTATGTAAACCTATTTATCTCTGATTAATGAGAATCAGTTGTTTTATGGGAAAATATTTTGCCTTCATTGACAACATAGAGGAGTTCTTCGTGTAACACCACGTCCCACGTATTAACTTTTTTGGTAATCTGGAATTTAAAAACTCAATTATGGAATTTATGGAGGCCACGATATGGCAGTGCCCGTTGGGACGTGTAGCTTAAGTATGCGCCACAGCATGGCAATATCTTGGCTACGACGTGGCTACCATTCTATGTTAAAACCCTCATTTCGATGTTTATGCCCTTATTTAAGGGATATAATGGCTAAATTTTACACACCCTCAACCCACATCACCTACCTTTCACCCTCAAAGAAACAATAACCTCCATTGTTGAGTCCATGAAGCTTTTGGTGGTGTTTTTGGTGTTTCAAAGGAGAAAGAAGCATCCTTCACGCATAGATCTAGCTTGCAAGTCTCGTCATCATTTTCTAGTTCATATTTTGGACCATTGTGAGTGTTCAAGTTCCAAACTTTATATTTTATGCTTCTAGATCTTGGGTTGTCCCTTTTCTCCATGATTTGGAAAGTTTGTACGGATAGGTTTCATAAAGTTAGTAACTTTATGGATCCTTGAGGTCCCTTTTGGGTTATATGTTCCAGATCTAGAGTTCTACAGTGTTATTGGTCTCATGCACAAGTTTGAGTTCATTTCTTCCATGTTTTTGAGCTAGATTTGAAGTGACATGCATTGAACATGCATGTCCATAAAGCAACGATTTTTATAATACATTAGAGATATGAAAGCCTTCTAGAAAGTATGGATGGGTGGCCTTAATAATTAAGAGCTTAATGCATTGAGCTAGCTAGAACAGTTCCTACAACGTGGAGGATTGGACTCCACGACCTGGCGATAGGCAGTCTTGCGACTGTTTTGTCCTGAGGTCACCACGACGTGGCAGAAGCTTGGTCACGGTGTGGCGACCGGTTTTGAGACCTTTTACTATTAAATTTCTGTAACACTTGGGTATTTGGGCTAGTTATAACACATGGATCCCGAGGTGTTTTATCTTTTGCAGGTGGGGAGATGACACGATGTAGGGAGTCAAGATCAGATCGCATATTTAATTTAAGCCGCCACAGTGTGGCAGCTGGCAAGTAAGAAACTCTATTTTCCGGGCTTTTCTCCTTATTTAAAGGAATGATGAGGCTAGGGTTTGCTCACCCTCATCTCCATCCACCTCTTTGAGACCTGAGAAACCCTAAATCCCTCCCTTTCTTATTATGAGCCTTTTTGGTGTTCTTTAAAGCTTTGGAAGGAAGAAAGAAAAAGAAGTGAGCTAAGATTCAGGAAGCTAGTCCTTATCCTTGGTGTTGGCAATCTTTTGGACCTTTGTAAGTGTCCAAGACTCGATTTTTATCATGTTAGGTTTATGGATATTATGTTTTGTCCCAAAATGCTCATGTTCATGTGGTTAGAGTGTTAGGATCTCATAAAGTTTGCAACTTTATGAATCTCTGGGACTTTGGACATAATTGTTGGGTTGGATCTGGATTCTTGTGGGGTTTTGAACCAGGCATGATATTTCCATGGATAAACCCTCATTATGGCTTCAATACATGCAGTTGATATGCATGTCTATAAAGCACCAACTTTTATGTTTGATTTGGTATTAGAATCTGTTCTGGAGTAAATAAGCTATGGACTTTTTGGATTAGGTGCTTAATGGGGAAAGTCATGTCTTATTACTCGAACCTTAGGTTCAAACCTAATGGTTCGAGCAACTTACAAACATTACAATAATCCTCCAAATTAAGGATCGATGTTCTTATTACTCAAACCATAAGTTCAAACCTACTGGTTCGAGCAACTTACAAACATTTCCATAATCCTCCAAATTATGGCTTAATGTTCTTATTACTCGAACCTTATGTTTAGACCTAACTGTTCAAACAACTTACAAACATTGCCATAACACTTCAACTATTTGTCGATATTCCAATTACTCGAACCTTAAGTTCAAACTCGATGGTTCGAGCAATATACTAAGCATAGCATCTGGGTTAACGGATGGAGCATTTCAAGATCTGGAGAATGCTTTAAGTCAATACGAAATTAGACTCCAACCATTACCAATAGAAGAATAATCGAAATCACAAATAACTCTTATAATTACACAAGTAAGAAGAAAAAAGATTTGAGCAAATAGAGGATGATCACATTGTCATTTAGCAAAGTGTCATTACAAGATAACAAAAAACTACCCACATCATTGGCAAAATAAAAGTTACGCTTACAAGTTCAAAACTTCAAATCATAAGGAAAATAAACACAATTCCCAACACCTAGCTTGATCCAACTTCATCTTCCCCAGACGAATCCACAACCTTAAAATTTTTATTCAAACCACCAATATCCATCTCTTCACTCTCCAGAGACGACACTAACGAGTACTTGTATGTTGTCATTTCAGCAAAACGTTCCATAATTTGACATTGTGCATCGGGGTACGAGTACAGAACATTTTTACCTTTCAGCTCCTCAGGGTACTTTTCTTTCATATCCATACAGTCTTGATGGAGGCCAATCTAGATAGCGGATGTCTGCAAGGCGGCATTCACGGCCCCAAAGTCGCTTGAATCCAACAAAGTCTGAAAAAAGGTGGGGACTCCTTCCATTATGACCCACCGCAACTCCTTGGCTTTTTGATTTTCTCCTGTCTGGCAACTTGTTATATCCTGCTCCATCAAAAGTTATGAGTCGTTCAAGGTGGAAATTCGGGCATCTTTCTCCAACATTAGGAGTTTCTCCATGGATAAATCCTCTTCTAGCAATTTAATACTTGCATGTTTGCTAAAGTAGGCGATTTCTAACTGAGAATCATTCTCAGTATATTACAACTTCAGTGAATGGTACTGCTGAGAGATACCTACGAGTTCTTTGATGGTATATATGTAGCGGTTCACAACATCATCCAATTTTAGTTGCAGATCTTGATTCAAAATTTTCAACTCCCCCTGCTGACCGATGGTGTGACTCAAATCTCTCACCAAATTTTGGTTTCTCCCTAAAAAACCGAATACCTCTTCTTTCAACCCTTTAGCTTTTTCTTCCATTTGCTCATGAAGGGCTCGAAGTCGCTTCAACCCCTTCCAAGGCTTCCTCAAACACGACTTGGCGCTAAGAAAGCTACTATGTGTGCGCCTTTATGTGTACAGACACTTCGTTCAACGGGTGCATTCCCTCCATCAAACATGATCGAGCCTTATCTAACTATTCTTCATTAGACGCAACCCCATCTTAAAAGGGCTCTTGGGAACACTAGTCGCAGCAAAAGGATGTTGGAACTAGGGAAGTGAAGCAACAAGGGTAACCAGTTATTGCATCTTGGCCCCCTTTCCTATAACAAAAATAGTTGCACAATCAATAAGCAAGTAAATCACAACAAAGATCTAAAACACACAAAAAAAGAAAACATCGACAAAGGGAGAAAGGGAACATATGACCTGTTGAAGGGGGAGGATTCAGGATACTCACTTCCGTATCTAAAGATTTTGTTTCCACAGGCTCTTCATTTCCAGTTGTGGTATCGAGGGGAATAGTAATAGGAATAACTACTGAGGATTCGGTGGTTGATGCCATAAAGCAACCAAGTCTGAACCCAAAGATCTTTTGTTGGAACACATTCGTAGCAGACAGACCCTTAGGGTTTTCTTTTTCCAACGGAGGATCCTCAAGGATCTTCTGTGACATCCCCAATTTCACGGCCAGAAAAGACCGATTTGTTTATGATTTTTTTTATAAAATCATAGTAATCCTTTGATTAAAAGAGTTGCGGAATTTGTTCCTAAAGTAAAATATGATAAGAATTTATCAAAGCATTTCTTTAAAGAAATGTATTTTCATTATATAACAAAATCTTGGGATGTCATGTTCCGATACAGACACATAAGCATAAACAGAACATACATTTATTTACACTAGTGATTTACATCTCCTCTAATCTCTCAGTGAAATATGTCTTCGTATTGATACCTGTGATACAAAGAAAACTGAGTGGGTTAGGCTTGGGAGCCTGGTGAGCATATAGGGTTTTCAAACCACTTGTGATACAAAGAAAACTCCGTTATAAAATCATAACTTCTTCGTCAGACGTCCGTTTCCGCCTATCTTTTTATCGTTTCACTACTATAGATGAGATCTTCGATTCTCATTTAGATTGTTTCGGCTAAAAATCACTAAATCTCAAATCGAGGATTCGGGTTGCATACTGCTAAGTCGAAACTTCGGAAAAATCATAACTTCCTCATACGAAGTCAGATTTGGGCGTTCTTTTTATGCACGCTTTCGGTTTAATGTATTCTAAGACTTTTGTTTAGATCGCTAAGGCTAAATATTGCTCTAACATAAATTCACTTTTTACGTCATTCAGCATCGTGCCGGTTCTATCGCGAAACTTCGACGGGTCATAACTTCTTCGTTATAACTCGGAATCCTTGTAACATATACTACAACGTAGTTAAGATTACTCCGTCTAAACAATCTTCCATCAAAAAGTCATTTTTTACGCTTATCGTCTCTAAATTGACTAGCCCGGATCTACGGGCATTACAATTATCTCCCCCTTAGGATGATTATGCCCCGGAATCATCAACGAAATAGGGCTTGTATAATGATTCCATATGTTATCTATTCATCCTAGGTAATAACCATAACTTCTATGTTTCCTCGAAAGAGTATCTAACTCTAGGGCTTCTCGACTGCAGACGATGCTCAATCATGTATCTGCTTTTCGTACTATGTTGGACTTTCAATCATAACCTTCGAGTTATCAAATAAGTCCTTATTGATGACTCCTTCTTCTTCTTAGGATAAGTACTTTACTTTATCTATTGTAACAAACCGATGGGTCATGTTCTAATGACCTCTCATCGTATGATGCAACGCTTAGACTCAAGTCTCTTAGAGTCAAATTCCAGAATGGAATATACCTTCCTTCATATTCTAATGTGATATAATCACGTTTCAGCATGTAGCATTTCTATCTACAAACTTCTTTTAACAACGAGCGTGATACCAATGATCACATTGACTTCAATCTTCTGACTTATGTCAGATGTTACATCGAACTTGGTTCTCTGAGCCCCATAACATACTCACCATACTCGGACTCCAATTAGACATGAACACTAGGGTCAGAATAACAACCATCTCACTAGTCATTACCGAAACAAGGGTAATGACATACTCGAATAAAACGAGATCAATCACTAGCTTCTTGGTAACCTTTGTGACTTTCCCTGATCCAAGTGTGAGTCTTGTGCTTCCAGTAGTATATGCATCTACTACCTTTCACACCTACTCATACTCTTCCCAAGTATTGTCCCGTAGTCGACTAAGTCACCATACAACAAAATCACACAATAATTCAACACATCAGTTAGCAAAACTAGGGTCTATATTATTTCTTGAAAGGATTACACAAAGGTTCAAGTTCACCCTATACTACGCCTCTAGTAGGCTACACTTCCTGATACATACTTTATACATATATATATATATATATATATATATATATATATATATATATATATATATATATATATATATGAAGTCTTCATCCTTTAATCCTCGCGTTTGATTTCTGCTTCATCGAGGATCATGTAGAATGCCTTTGGCTTTGCTGGTTCATTCTTCTTTGGGCAATCTCTAGAAAAGTTCCCTTCTTCATTACATCTGTAACATACCTTCTTGGCGGATGTGCACTTGTTGGCATAATGGCCTTTCCTTCCACATTTGTAGCAAGTCACCTCTTCGTCGCATCTCTCATAATGCTTCAGCGGTACCTTTGGCTTTTTAGCTTCTTCCCTCTTTGGGCAATCCTGCTTGAAGTGCCCTACCTCATTACATTCATAACATACCCTTTCGATGAATGTACATTCGTTGGTGTAATGCCCATGCTTTCCACACTTAAAACATGTCACCTCCTCGCCACAATTTCCAGGGTTTTCCTTTTTTCATTTCCCGCACCATTTTTTACCTCCCTTTTTGCTAGACTTCGAGAACATGTTACTTTTTTTGGACCTCAAAGACACTTCAAATTTCCTCTTTTTTCCAAGTTCAACCTTGTTGGTGGTCCTGTCGTCGATCATTTCTTCAACTGACTTAGCAACCCAGATAGTTGCCTCAAGAATAGGTGCCTAGCGTACTGGCACAACAAGTTCATCCTTACTTTGTTGAAGTAAACACCTTGTTTCTTTCATCTGTTGATCCAACATCATCTGTACCATTGTGTATACTCCTGCCATCATGATTGGCTCGGGTGCAGCTATTATTTCTGGTGCACTCCCAATCCCTTGTGACTCAGGCTACGAGTGATCATTTTCCAGTCTGCTTTGTGTGCTTGCCATTTTGATCTAAACACCGAATAAGGTGAATTTAGATCCTCATTCACGATAGATATTTAAATCATCCTTATCACTCCGAAACATTTACATGTTATTTCTAATATCAATGTGTCGGTTAACCACACACGCTCCATTGATTTATGAGAAACTTCAAGCTACTCATTGTCATCCTTCATTGGTCCCATATTAGTGTGTCGGTTAACCACACACGCTCCACTAATCGACCAATAAGGTGCAATGTGCAATTTCATGGATTAGCACGAATTCCATATTTTTTCTAAAGTAACTAAGATTTGGGAATTTATAAAAGTGTTTAGTTACTTCGTATTTCATTATACTTATAAGGGAAGGTTGTGTCCTATCCTACCCGTTCGGCTAACGACCATCCACTAGTCAAGAGTGTGGTGAGTAAGAGTGGATACCCATTCAATCACCAATTTATAGACAATCCCCTTGAACACCCCTTATAAACCAGCTTCGTGAATGAGACTTACTAACAGTAAGACTGACCTTTTACTCATACATATATAATATTATACTTTTAATTCTATATATAGTATAAGGGTGTATTTTACACTTTTAAAATACTAGTTGGTCTAATTTAATAAAATTATACTTTTAATTTAATTAAATATACACCATATCATTATGGAATTATTAACTCTCTTTTAATTATACATTAATTAACTTAACAAAACCATAAGGGTGTAATTTGAACTTTTTCAAACAACTAGGGTTTTAGAATTTAAAAAATTTCAAAATTAAACTTTTAATCAAAAAAATTTAATTCCAAAACTTGAGGACAAGTTTTGAAACTTTTCAAAACATTAGGATTTAGAATTTGAGTATTTCAAAATTAACTTTTAATCAAAAAAATTTAATTCCAAAACTTGAGGAAAAGTTTTTTAAACTTTTCAAAACTATCTAGATGAAATTACAAATAATTCAATTAATCAAATAATTTGTGATTATCTAAATATGACCTAATTCAATTTCTGGCAAGATAATCAATCAAATAATTAAAATAATCAAATTTTATCATATAAGGCAATGATTATCTAATTAATTTGACAATTATCTACTATTTGGATTAGGATAATCAATACCAAACATAAAAAAATCGAATTTTAAGTGTTAAAAATGTTTTTGGTAACTTTCCTAAGCCAAATCAGCAAAAAAAATCCTGAAGTTTCCTCTATCTGACCCTTGGACTCGCCGAGTCAGGCTAACTCGGCGAGTTCATCCACTGACTCGCCGAGTCAGTCAGGCAAAGGGCAAAAAATTCGATTTTCAGGCAGAGGATGATCATACAAGCATCAAATACATCAAACAAACAGCCTAGGCTCTGATATAGCTGATGGGATTTGAGCACAACATCAATTCTATGGTGTACATGCAAACCCTAAAGCTTTGGATCCAGTTTGTCTAATGAACATGCAATAATCATCCAAAGATCATAAATCCTAGATCTAGCATACAATATTCGATATTATTATAATAAAAGGGTTTAGATCTTACCTTGATTGTTATGTAGTAATAACAATCACAAATCTCCTTGATCTTGACTCTTGAAATCTTAGTGCCTCAAATGTTGCACCTCTAATGGAATCACAAACACCATGAGCAACAAGATAAACAAAGAAAGAGGGAAGAAGCCCCAAAAACGTCCTAGGGTTCTCTTGGAAGGTTAGCCATGTTTTTGGGAGCCTTAGAGGTCTTTATATACTTTTAAGGGCTGGTAGGGTTTTAGGTGAAACCCTAATTCTCTTCTTAGGCCTTAAGCAACTCATGAAGTCCCTCTAGAAAGCCCTTGGATGAAATCCATATGGGCTTCCCATAGATTTCGTCCAATCCCCTTTCCATTAGGAATCCATAGCCCAATTGCAACAATCATATAATTGCAATATCAATCCCCTAATTCAATTACTTGCAAGATAATTCATCAAATAATTCAAATAAAACAAGTTTATCACTTAAGGCAATGATTATATAATTAAATTGACAATTATCTTCAATTTTGGTAAGGATAATCACTCCAAATTAATAAAAATCGGATTTTATCAATAAAGAACGTTTTTGGTAATTATCCATAGCCAAAACATGTTAAAATCCCGAAAAATCATAAATCAGACCTACTGACTCGTCGAGTTCCCACTGAACTCAGCTAGTTCATCTATGAACTCGGCGAGTTCAGGCTCCAGAATGCAGATTTTCGCGATGTTCAGCTTGAACGATTATGTAAAGCATCAAATACATCAAACAAATAGCCTATTCTCTGATACCACTGATGGGTTAAGAGCAAAACATCAATCCTATGGTGTACATGCAAACCCTAAAGCTTGGGATCTAGTTTATCTAGTGAACATGTAATAATCATCCAAAGCCATAAACCCTAGATCTAGCATACAATAATCAATATTATCATAATAAAAGGGTTTAGATCTTACCTTGATTACTATGTAGCAATAACAATCTCAATTCCTCTTGATCTTGACTATTGAAAGCTTAGTGCCTCAAATGTTGCACCTCTAATGGAATCCCAAACACCATGAGCAACAAGATGACTTGAGAGAAATAGGAGGAACACCAAAAACATCCAAGATCTACTAGAGAATGCTTAGCCACGTTTTTGGGAGCCCTAGGGGTCCTTTTATACTTGTGTAAGCTGCTAAGGTTTCAGGTGAAACCCTAATTCTTTGCTTAGGCCTTAAGCAACTCAAGGAGTCCCTTTAGAAAGCCCTTGGACAAAATCCATATGGGCTTCCCATAGATTTCGTTGAATCCCCTTTCCATTAGGAATCCATAGCCCAATTGCAACTATCATATAAATGCAATATCAGTCCCCTTTATTTAATTAATCTCTTTTAGTCACAAAATTAATTCTTAGTTAATTCTTGACTAATATTAATTAAAAAATATGATTTCTCCTTTAATATATTATTCTTATAATATATTAATAAATCATAATTAATTCTCTTTCTCCTTAGTCCATCCTATTAGTTGCTATGGTGAAGGCAACCCAAAAGGACCATGCTCACAATCGGGTCCAGTACATACCAAAATACTTATGGGCTTAGACACCTAATCCAACGGTATCAAGACAGTGATGATGGAGTTCTTTGATAATCGCTACATAGCCGTTACTGAGACAGTTGCTGTTGCAGGTGTTAGGTCAGGACGGGCCTTTCAGTATCAGGACTTCGATAATATGAAGCCCCCAAATTTCGATGGATTCCAGGACCTGATTGTGGCGATGAGGTGGCTATCTGATGTGGATGGGTGTTTCTTCACATGTTCATGCCCTACTGACCAGAACGTCAGGGTTAATGTGAACCTGCTGAGGTATGAAGCAAAGGATTAGTGGAGACTTGTTACGGGATCGTACTCAGATAAGCAGAGGGTTGCTGTATCATGGGATCAGTTCAGGGAGATGTTTCACACTCCTTACATTCCTCGGGTCGAGCGGGAGAGGTTGGCTCAGGAATTTTTAGACGTAAGGCAGGGATCGGAGTCATTGACGAAGATCACCCGGTTGTTTACTGAGAGGGCGATGTTTTTCCCTGAGTTTGCTTCAGATCAGGCTCAGATGACCTGTTATCTAAGTATGCTCAATATAGATATCAGACAGTTTGTTTCTACTCAACGGTGTTGCTGGAGTTACAGGAGGCCGCCAGGCGGTGTGAGATCGAGATTGAGTTACAGTTGAGAGAGAAGAGGCAGGCCCCGACACAGTCGCAACCGGGCTCGAAACGGTTCAAGGCCGCCAATTCTAGGTCTGGAGTTTAGTGTGGCCGCACTTATGGGAAGTTAAGGAAAGTTCATGTTGGATCATGTCGATTTAGTAGTGGGTGCCACAAATGTGGCAAGGAGGGGCACTATGTGAGGGACTACCACTAGTTTGCCCCAATTCCGAGTATGAGGATCTGCTACCCTTATGATCAGGTTGGCCACGTGAAGGCCAACTGCCCGTTGCTCGCCGCCAAGCCAACATAGGCTCCCATGCTAGCTACATTGTGGATCAATGACGGGAGTCAGGGTAGGGTGGAGCCCCCGAGGGCTCGAGGTCGCGTTTTCCAGTTCAATGTCGAGGAGGCCAGGACAGCACCGAATGTTGTAACCGGTACATTCTTAGTAAACTCCGTACCTGCTTTAGTGATGTTTGACTCAGGTGCAAGTCAATCTTTTGTTTCTCGGGCTTTTAGTAGGGAATTCTCTATGCCCATTGGGGAGTTGGAATGTCTGTTGCGAGTTTCCATCACAAGCAAACACGGGATTTCTGCTTCTTCGATTTATCAGGGTTGCATTCTAGAGATTTTTGGGGTATGCTTTCTGATTGATTTGATTCCTATTCCCATGGGGGATATCTGTGTGATCATGGGTACGAACTAGCTGACCCGTTTTGGTGTCATGATCAACTGCGAGGACCAACGAGTGGTAGTTCAAACCCCTAGTGGGGGAGAATTAGTTATTTATGGATAGGGCACCAAATTGGGGTCAAGGTTTTGTTCAGCTGTCAGGGCTCAACAGTATATTCAACATGGTGGTGCAAGTTATTTGGCTTATGTGGTAGATATGCAGGTTGGGGATCAGGTGTCAGTTGTGGATGTCCCAGTAGTCAGGGAATTCGATGATGTGTTCCCGGAAGAGTTACCCGGTGTGCCTCCTAAGAGGCAGGTCGAGTTTAGGATTGACCTTGTGCCAGGTGCGGCCCCTATTTCCAAAGCGTCGTACCTATTGGTACCCCCTGAGATGCAGGAGCTATCATCTCAGCTTCAGGAGCTGCTAGGCAAGCAATTCATCCGTCCAAGCAGTTATCTGTGGAGAACGTTGATTCTTTTCATCAAAAATAAGGATGGCTCACACCGGATGTGCATCGACTATAGGGAGTTGAACAAGTTGACGGTGAAGAACCGTTATCCCCTTCTGCAAATTGATGATCTATTTGATCAGTTGTAGGGAGCATCTTGATTTTCCAAGATAGATTTGAGGTCTGGGTACCATCAGGTCAGGGTGAGGGAGGAGGACGTACATTCTGGACTCGTTATGGGCATTACGAGCTCGTGGTGATGCCGTTAGGGCTCACCAATGCGCCGACCGTATTCATGGATTTGATGAATCAGGTATGCAGGTTAATGCTCGATCGCTCAGTTATTGTATTCATTGATGATATCCTAGTGTATTCTAAGACCATGGAGCAGCATGAGGAGCATCTTCGCGAGCTTCTGGGGGTTTTGAGGCGAGAATGGTTGTATGCTAAGTTCTTGAAGTGCGATTTTTGGTAGTGAGAGGTTCAATTCCTTGGACACCTCATTAACCAAGATGGGATGTTGGTCGATCCGGAAAAATTGAGGCGGTGATCCAGTAGAAGATTCTGAAATCTCCCTCAGATATCAAGAGTTTTCTAGGTTTGGCAGGGTACTACCGGAGATCTATCCAAGATTTCTCCAAGATTGTAGTGCCCCTCACTCGTCTGATGAGGAAGGGGTAGATTTCTGATGGGGCCCTAAGCAGCAGTCAGCATTTGAGACCTTTCGATAGAGACTTTGTGAGGCCCCAGTCTTGACTCTCCCGGAGGGGATTAAGGATTTTGTGGTCTTCTATGATGCATCCATCACTGATTTGGGAGCAGTCCTCATGCAAATGGGACGAATTATAGCGCATGCTTTGTGACAGTTGAAGTTGCATGATACGAGATATCCCACACACGATCTTAAGTTAGGAGCGGTGGTTTTCACTCTCAAGATTTGGAGGCATTACCTTTATGGGGTGCGTTGTACTTGTTGGATTAATGTCTAAGTCCATAACTATAATTGGTAAGACTTGACCTGACTCGGCATGGTCCATTTGGGTTGCATGGCATCATGCACTTGGATAGACTATAATGAGATAAATAAGACACTTATGGTTATTAATATATTATAAGTTCTAGTATATTAATAATAAGAATAATGAGATTATTTAATTAGTATTGATCAAGAATTAATCTAGGATTAATTAAGTGATCAAAAGAAGACTAATTAAATATATGGGTTGATTGTGTAAATCATCCATACTTGTATAGTGGGCTAATGCTCCATGGATAATCAAGTTGGGCTAAAACCCATAGGATGGTCCATGGATGCTCCATGGTGTATTTGAACCCATGGATCCAAGGAAATGGAAAGTCATGACAATTAGGGTTTACCCTAATTGTATAACTATATAAGCATCTTATTCTTGGAAAAAATCTGCCACTAGAGAGAGAAGAAAAGGGCTAGCCGATTTCATGAAGTGTAGAATTCTCTCAAGTTATTCCAAGTGTTTATGGTGTTGTGTGAACCATTTGAGGTGTCACACTTGGGGCACTAGTCACTCAAGCTTCATGAAGACAAGCACTAACAAAAGGTATGTTATTCTAACTTGTGTTATTCAACGTTTAGTATGCTAGAATAGAACAATACCTTGGAAAGTTGATATTTGCATGTATAATAGAGAAAACATAGATCCAAGGTATTTAGGGTTGCATGTACACTTAGGAGTGTTAGAATGCTCATAACCCAACAGTGGTATCAGAGCCTAGGCTTGTTTTCTTGTTATACTTGCAAAACTGCTTAAAAAATCGAAATTGTTGCTGTCTGATCATCAGACTCGGCGAGTCCATCAGGAGACTCGGCGGGTCCATGCCTAAAATGTGATCAATTCGATCCAACTCGCCGATTTGGTTCATGCACTCGACGAGTTGGACCCCCAGACAGCTTATTTTCGAGGTTTTTGGCTAGAAATGGACTATGAACATTACCCTAAGTTGTTTTTGAACTTATAAACTTGTTTTTGATGTGGTAATGTTCATGCTAATCCATTTTCAAAGATAATTGTCAATAGATTCATGTTTTGTATTAGTTTAAGGTTTAGACTAATTACATGAAAAAGTTTGATTTGAATTATCTTGTTCTTATGAGTTGCTTAGATTAATAGAAAAGTTGAGTGAAAAAGTTGTTTTCAATCCAAATTAATCTAAGAGTTGATTGTAAAATGTGTTTTTGTAACTTGTCCTCAAGTTATATGAAAAGTCACATTTAAGTTTCATAAAACTCATAAAAGTTGGTAAAGGTTACAAAATGAAGAGTCTAGTTCTAATTAATTGGAGTTATGACTCCATAATTTGTCCTCAAGTTATGGAGGACCAAGAGTCTCTTCATTAAATAATAAACAAAAAAAAAGTGTAACCTTAATTAATTCCATAAGTTATAAAATAAAGAAAAGTTTAATTCTTTTATTAGTTTAAAGTCTTCCATAACTTGTCCTCAAGTTATGGAACATGAAGAGTTTTTTGGATTAAAACTACTTTAAACACATAAGTTATGGAATTAATTAGTTTTGAATAGTTTCAAAACTTGCCCTCAAGTTTTGGAATTTGTAAAGTTTTCTCTTATGAATACTTTAATTCCAAGTTAGCCCTTAGAATTTTAAAAGTTAAAATTCAACCCTTATACTTTATAATATTATAAGTTATTAATAATATATATATATATATATATATATATATATATATATATATATATATATATATATATATATGTATAAGAGTAAAGTCAGTCTTACCGCTAGTATGCCTCATTCACGAAGCCGGTCTATAAGGTGGGTATAAGGTTGTTGCCTATAAAATGGCAACTTAATGGGTGTCCACTCTCACCCACCGCTTGCTTGACTGGTGGAGGGTCGTTAGCCGAACGGGTTTGACAGGACTATAATTCTCCCTTCATTAAAAGTATTAATGATAAATACTAAGTAACTAAACTCTTAATAATACCCAATCTTAGTTACTTAGGAAAATGTGAATAAGGTGCTAATCCATGAAATTACACTTTGCACTTTGTTTAAGTCGGTTAGTGGAGCGTGTGTGGTTAACCGACACACTAACTCGTATTTAACAAGGTAGGCAAAGGGTAACTTAATGTTTATCATAGTATCGATGGAGCGTGTGTGGTTAACCGGCACATCGATTGAGGGGTAAACACTTAAGGGTACCAAGTAATTTGCATGGTTACTTCACACCTTGTTTTGTGATCCTCGGCATCCCAGTCACAAAACCTGAAGGGCACACTCGAGATTGAAACATGCCATTGAATAGTTCAATGAATCTCAAAGATCTAGGAGTTTCAAATCCAATTAAAAACTAATAATACATTTCGTTTATCTTGGTGGAAATTGGTGAATCGTCATTCACCTACCTTCAAGTTGTTTTATAGCTTGGATTACGGCATACATCTTCTAAGTTATAAAATAGTTTGTTGGGTCCTAGCCTTAATATTTCATATTGGGTGTCATATTAAGGGCTTTAGATCAACTATCTTGAATATCTCCCATAACATGTCTGGTTTAGACATTTATGATCCTCCCAAATCTCTTGAAAACAAGCTTTCCTAAAGAAGATGATGTCCCATGGATATCATACTTCTTTCTCCTCCTCCAATTATTCTCCCCAACCCACAAGTTCTTGAAAATTTTAAGGTCACTCAAGTCCTATTGGCAAGGCAAGGTCTTGGTGTGGTCACATCTTGGAGATGTAGTCACATATTGACAAGCCGGGAGAGAAGGGTGTCAAAGTCTTGAGAAAGTTGGTGGTTCAACTACTTTCTAAGTCACATAGTGAGTTCTTTTGGAACACCTATGAAACAGACTATGACAAGACCCTTAATGATCTTATTTATTTGTTAAGATCAACTTCCTCAAAACTTGATGGACATTGACAATAGTGACACAGGAAATACAGAAAAAGCATTCTCTTCCCAAGGAAAGGGATTGACCATAGTCAACTAGGTTGACCAAATGGTAAAGAGAAAAGGCTAAGTCTGTAATAGTCCCGTGTACCATTATCAAAAGGTCCATATGTTTATATTGCCAAAGGAAGGGTCATTAGTTGCGAAGCTGCCAAATTTACCTAAGGATGTTAAAGTCAATAAGGTTGACTCTACATCAGGTAAAGTCCACTATCTAACCCTGCTAAGTTTCTATTTTGAGATTCTTGATACATGATGTGACTGGGTCACATGGTGATGTTTTAAGAATAAAAGATAAGGGAAGAAACTTAAAAAAGGAGTATGTTGAATCTGATCGCGTAGATGGATTTCTATCGCATAGTTTGCAGATCGGATTCTTGAGCTACTTCTTAGGAGTTATGAGATATTGCTTAGGAATAGATAACAACAAGTTTTCATATGGATTGTAAGGATAAGTTTTTCTGCATAGTTTTAAAATAAAAGAAAATTTTGATTTTAGTTATTTTAAAATATCCTTCCAATGGCATTTCAGGAAAAATTGTTGCTTATATGATTCCATTAATAGCAAGAGTGGAAATATGAAATTGATTCTTTCATTTATGGTAATGTCTAAATTTACCAAATAAGGAAAGATTCTCATCACCCAAGTTTCAATTGGACCGGGACTTGGAATCATGCAAGTTCTATAGCATGATGAATGAGAACTTTCAAGTATTGGAAAAATTAAGACTAATTACTTGTTCACATGGATGTGTGAGTCAAGTAATGGACTAAGGGATCGAGTACATAGTCATGTGCACTGATTAAGTCCACCACAAAAGATTGATAAGACTATTCATCATAGTTTACTAAAGCTCAGTAAATATGATTATACTTACAAGCTTAAGTGTAACTCTGAGACATTGGAAAAGGTTCCAACGTATGGCAGAGCGAATAAGAAGAATCAACTTAGGCAGAAAGATAAAAGTTTCTCAAATCTGAAAAGATGGGAGAGTACTTTAGTATCAGTTTTGTGATCATCTTAGTGATTAAGAAACCATATCAAAATTAGTTCTCTAAGGAAGTCTTAGTGCATTCTTATGACTAAGAAGAAGGGATCTTGAATTGTTGAAATGGTTAAATCAAGAAGATGAGTCATACTTCCTTCCAATACAAGTCTTAGAGTCATACTCCAAGATTGTAATTTGAGTGACATGTCTTTAAGAAGGTTTAAAACATGTGTCAAATGTAAGAGTAAAAGTGTCCTACTCTTGTTCATTTGAAATTGGTAAGTTGTCATGTTTTGGATAAAACAAAGACCAACTTAGGCCAATTTTGTGAAGTGTTTGTCTTGATTAGAATCCGCACTATCTCTTGGATGTTTGACAAGGGAGTCTTATAGGTCAAGAGGACAGTGGGAGTCTTAAAGGTCTTGAAAGTCTCAAGAACTAATCAAGAATAAAACCTGAAGTTCTTCACTAACACACGACTTAAGGTTTATAGCCTATCGTGTTGACGTATTCTATGCCCATTTCAATCAAAGTTGGCTTTACATATGAGTTCTTAGAGTTCTCAATTGGTTGCACAACAACTTGGAAGCAATGGTAGGCCCTTGAGCTGCCAGGTGGCAAGAAATTAAGATTGAGTTCAGTCCATATGAGTTTGGATTTGTCATTATCCTTGTCTTGTGACTATGGTTTTTGACAATTCACATGGATAAGAACACATACACCATTAAATCTAAGTGTCATAAGGTTTCTCTCCGATTCATGAAAATGATGGTGAGGAAACACTTTCAATAAGTAGATTTTAGTTAGATAGCAATTGTGATATTTTCATTCTCAAAGTCGTTAGTGGAGCGTGTGTGGTTTACCGGCACACTAACCTGGACTTGTGAGAAGTGGCAAAAAGGTCTAACCATTATGATTACGGCATCCCTCTTCATAATTGTTTAGACACACAAGTGTGCTATCTAAGGTAAGGTGTATGATTTTGATAAAGTTATATCAAAACAATCCAGTATCAGAAATCTGAACTTTGGTAAGAAAGTCAATAAAGTATTGATTTCTAGAAGTCCAGCTGATTTCTGAGTACATGTCAAAGCTAGTGGGAGCATAAGTGTTATGCTAATAATCATCATGTTAGTGTGAGCATGATAATTATGATAAAGATTGCAAGTTAGCAATGTTAATTATAGAAAACAAAAAGGTTTCAATTGGGAAAAAGTTGTTTTGCTATAATTAAGGGAGAGGAAATTATACTTCATCTCAAATCTATAAGCTTAGATCGTGAGGTTTTAATCATTTAGTCAAGGAAATATATATGAATTTCATGTTGGAATGGCTCAACATAAGGAAATTCTGTATATGGGTCCATTATTTGCGTTCTTAAATTCGATTATGATTACGGCATCCCTTTTCATAATCTGAATTATGAGAACTTGGCAAATAGAAATGGAAATGTTATAGAAAAAGACTGGTTTAGTCTTTATGTGAGACATCATGAATCGTGTCCCATATGCTTCAGATATAGGATCGATTACATGTGCTATATTCATCCTTTCTAAAAGTTTCCAAATGCCTAGGGCATTAAGAAGGGAAAAGGTTTAGAACTGGATATGACTAAAAGGATTAAACAATTATCGAGGACAATCTAAGGTTTACCAAAGATTGGTTGCTCAAGGACAATTGGAAGTATAGTGATAATTCTGGAAGGACCATACTGACATAATCTGTAAGGAGGCAACTCTTGTTCAGAAGTGATAGTCAAAATGAATATGGAAATGTTTCAAAGTTAGAAATTTCAATCTGTGTAAGATTAAGGAAACTTAATGCAAGAAGGATGTTTCCAAGGAATTGATCTCCTTTGGAATACTCTATAATGATTGTTGCCAAGTCTTTGTGAAGTTGTGCATAATCGTTACAAGAGGATCAATGCATATAAGTTTAGAATCTAACAGATTTCAGTAAATGGCATGAATTTGGAATTCTTGCATTTGCAGTAAGGATTTGGGAGGGTGAAAAGAGAATCATTGAAGTTATGTTCAATGGATCTAGTTCACAAAGTAAAGATCATAGACAAACATAGTATGTATACTTGGTGTATGGCATGACTAGTGTTTAGAAAACATAGTGTACATGCTTGGAGCATGTGACAACTATTGTTTTAAATTCAAGAATAAAGTTGATAGCTGAAACAGTATACAATGAATAATGTGTAATCATATGGTGATAAATAAAAGGTGTTTTATTTATGTTCATAGGTTTTGATACCATATTGGATTCAATTATTATTGTGTTTCACTTTGCATGTTTTGACTTCCCGAATAAACTAGGTTATTCTTCCGGAATGACTAAGTTATTCAAACCATCCACAGTCGGTCATATGTTGGAAGTAGATATGAATTAAGACTGTCATGGGTTGGCTTGTAGAGGTCTAAGATGTTGGACAAAGGGCTACAACACTCATGAGTGCTCATAAGTTATGAGTATTGGATTCAACCCACGCTCATTGGAATCAGTTCATGGATTTTATCACGAGTGGTCATGAGACGATAATATCTTATATTCTTCAAACCTACAGATATGAGTTGTTACTATGAGTTGATAGTACATTGATTGCACGAAACCGCATTTGGTAACTCGGTGCTATAAAACGTGTCTTTGTGTATGATTCAACAAGTAGTAGAACAAGCCATATGAGTCGAAGTTTATCCATTCCTTTTACCTTCGGGATAAAAGCGATATCTGTGGGCCCCTCGATGATTTGATGATGACAAATGGAAGTGCTCGGCCGGGCCAGGACTGATTTGATTTGTTCAATTAGTCAGTTGTCATAAATCGAAAATCGAGAAACAACAAATAGACAAAGAGAATGATTATAATCCATGTCTTAGTCCATATGATATCTAGAATGGAGGGATATATCATCTCTTATCTAATGGACAAGTCATTGACAAAGGTCAGCGTTTATCGACAAGGTCAGAGTTCAACAGAAGCTTTTGAGAGCTACGATTGCCAGTTGGTTCCTGAAGTCATACGCAATAATAGTTTTAGACTTATCCAAGTGGGAGACTGTTAGATTAATGTCTAAGTCCATAACTATAATTGGTAAGACTTGACCCGACCCGGCATGGTCCATTTGGGTTGCATGACATCATGCACTTGGATAGACTATAATGAGAGAAATAAGACACTTATGGTTATTAATATATTATAAGTTCTAGTATATTAATAATAATAATAATGAGATTATTTAATTAGTATTGATCAAGAATTAATCTAGGATTAATTAAGTGATCAAAAGAAGACTAATTAAATATATGGGTTGATTGTGTAAATCATCCATACTTGTATAGTGGGTTAATGCTCCATGGATAATCAAGTTGGGCTAAAACCCATAGGATGGTCCATGGATGCTCCATGGTGTATTTGAACCCATGGATCCAAGGAAATGGAAAGTCATGACAATTAGGGTTTACCCTAATTGTATAACTATATAAGCATCTTATTCTTGGAAAAAATCTGCCACTAGAGAGAGAAGAAAAGGGCAAGCCGATTTAATGAAGTGTAGAATTCTCTCAAGTTATTCCAAGTGTTTATGGTGTTGTGTGAACCATTTAAGGTGTCACACTTAGGGCACTAGGCACTCAAGCTTCATGAAGACAAGCACTAACAAAAGGTATGTTATTCTAACTTGTGTTATTCAACATTTAGTATGCTAGAATAGAACAATACCTTGGAAAGTTGATATTTGCATGTATAATAGAGAAAACATAGATCCAAGGTATTTAGGGTTGCATGTACACTTAGGAGTGTTAGAATGCTCATAACCCAACAGTACTATCTACATGGATCATAAGATTTTGATACATATTATGGATCAGCCCAACCTGAACATGAGGCAGCGCAAGTGGCTAGACGTAGTTAAGGACTACAACTGTAAAATCCTTTACCATCCGGGTAAAGAGAATGTGGTGGCGGATGCCCTGAGCTGCAAGTAGGTTGGATCTTCTGTTCTGATGATGTGCATGATGATATCGGTTGATTCTCCACTTATGGGTTTGATTAAGGAGGCTCAGAATGAGGGTGTTTAAGAGGGGAATTGGAAGATTGAGAGGATCAGGGATGAGATTACCATATTTATGCCTGACGGTCGTGGATTGTTGACCCGTTGTGGTCGGGTATGGGTCCCTGTGTCTAGTGGGGTTAGAAAGATTGTACTGGAAAAGGCTCATAAGTCTCGTTTTTCTATCCATTTGGGGGCCACCAAGATGTATCGGGATCTGAGATTGATTTACTAGTGGTTGTGCATGAAGAGAGAGAGAGAGAGAGACAGAGAGATCGCTTGGAATGTTGAGAGGTGCCTGACCTACAGGATGGTCAAGGCCGAGCATCAGAGGCCGCATGGCAAGCTGTAGCCTTTGGAGGTTCCCATGTGGAAATGGGAGCAGATTTCGATGGATTTATCACCAAGTTTCCGAAGACGGAAAAGGGTTTTAATGTTATGTGCGTCATCGTGGATCGATTGACCAAGAGTGTCGATTTCCTGGCAATCCAGGAGAGCTCATCGGCCGAGAAGTTGGTGAATGTGTACATTCGCGAGATCGTTGCTTGCCATGGGGTTCTGGTCTCTATTGTTTTAGACCGTGATGTTTGGTTCACCTCCCGTTTTTAGAAAAAGTTCCATGAGGAACTTTGCACGAGACTACATTTCAGCACAACTTATCATCCGCAGACCAACGACCAGAGCAAGCGAACCATTCAGACTCTTGAGGATATGTTGCAAGCATACGTCATTGATTTTGGTGGGAGTTAGGACTCCTACCTACCTCTTGCATAGTTATCCTACAATAATAGTTTCCACTCCAGTGTTGGTGCTCCGCCTTTTGAGTTGTTGTTTGGGCGGAGGTGTCATACCGCAGTCTGTTAGGGCGAGGTTGGTCTGGGTCGGACCGAGGTGGTTCTATAGACTATAGAGATGATTCAGCAATCATGTAGTGATTGCAGATTGCTCAGAGTCAACAGAAGAGTTATGCTGACCGGTGTCGATCTGAGTTGGAGTGTCAGGTCAGTGACATGGTGTTACTGAAGGTACTACCTTGGAAAGGTGTGATCTGCTTTAGGAAGATGGGAAAGTTGGTTCCTAGATTTATTGGACCATTCTGGTTTATTGCCAGGGTTGGCAAGGTTACTTACATATTGGACCTTTTGGAGGAGTTCAATCAGATTTATAGCACTTTCCATGTATCGCAGTTGTGAAAATTCGTTTTGGACAAGGATGTTGTGATATCATTGGATGATATTCAGGTTGATGAGCACTTGAACTATGTCGAGAGGTCAGTGGTTGTTTTGGAAAGGAGGGTAAAGGTTATGTGTAACAAGGAGGTACCTTTGGTAAATGTACAGTGGCAGCTTCGGAGGGGATCTGAGTGGACCTAGGAACCGGAGGCTAAGATGCGGGAGCATTATCCAGATCTGTTCACTGCAATAGGCTTCGATGACGAAGCCTAGTTCTAGTGGGGGAGATTTGTAACATCCCGACTTCCAGGTATATGATTTAATCCTTGAAAAACAAAATCCCATTGGAACTCATCGAGTTGATGGCCTCAACTCGACGTGTAGAAATCTCTTGAGTCGTGAACTTTTTTGGACCAACTCGACGAGTTAGTAAGGAAGAACTCAACGAGTTGACGGCTCGATAAGAAACCCTCAATTTTAGGGTTTGCACCGTATATAATCCTCTTAAGTCTTTGAGGCTGATCTCTTATCAGCCTCCCAAACCCTAATATCGACCTTGTGAGCCTTAATCTTTATTTCTTCTCATATTGTGAGTTAGTGTGGCATTTTGGATAAAAGAAGGAGAAGGTAGTGTAAAAGAAGCAAGGATCTAGCAAGCAAAGCCTTTGGTTTCCAGCTTGGCACTCTTGTGGACTGTTGTGAGTATTCAAGACCCGGTTTTTATATCTATGTGTAGCTAGATCTCAAATTTTTTTCCCTTTTCCCTCTTTATTCTTGGTTGTTTCATGCATAGGCTTCATAAAGGTTACATCTTTATGAATCTCTAGGGCAAGATGGCCTCAGAGTGGGTTAGATCCGAGTTTTTGTCAAGCTTTGATGCCATGCATGGATTTTAGGGCATATTTTTCCCTTTTTGGCCCATTTTGGCTTTAAGACATGCATTGGACATGCATGTCTATAAAGCATCAATCTTTGGGACGTTTTTAAGGTGAGGACCTCTTCTGGAAAGGGTGGGTTCCAGATCTCTAGGAATTTAGGCTTAATGGTTTAAGCCTTTAAGTTTCAAGCCTTAGATAAGATCCCTTGAGCATTTAGGGTAGTCTCAAAGGATAAAGTTGGAAACTTTATCCTTTAAGACATATTTAGAGTTCAGTTCTGATCCTTAGACTCCCTAGAATCGATGGATCATCTGAATGTGTTTAACAGGGGGAAAACTCATCAATTTTTCAAACCAAATCGACGAGTTAGCTAGGGTTTCCTTACTTTCTGAGTTTTAAGGGAACTCGATGAGTTGCTAAGTGCACTCGACGAGTTGGGTCAACATGGACTGTTGACCTTGACCGTTGACTTTGACTTTAACCATGGTTGACCAAGTTTGACTTTATGGGTATTTTGGGGTTTTGATAGAAATGGTCACATGTTGGTTGTAAGCATTAGAATCAGGAGCTGAGATTTAAGAGTTGGGTCTTATCAGTGAGTGTTGCTTGTGAGGTGAGTTTCCTCATTATACTCATGAGCCGAAGGCACTAATGCCGACCCTTTTGGATTGTTATCCTAGTTATCTTAGGATGCTAATATGTTGTTACAGTCTGTTAGATTGATATCCTGGTAGATAGAGTAATGTTATGCTTATTGATCTGTATGATATGTGCTTATCTGTTGATTGATTATGTGTTTATGAGTTATGTATGTTGGGTTTTGAGCATTCTAACACTCTTAAGTGTACATGCAACCCTAAATACCTCGGATCAATGTTTTCTCTATTATACATGCAAATAAGAACTTTCCAAGGTATTCATCCTAACTAGCATAATAACATGATTCATATGAATATATCAAGTTAGAATTACATACCTCTTTGATGTAGATTATCTTCATGAAGCTTGAGTGCCTAGTGCCCCAAGTGTGACACCTCAAATGGTTCACACAACATCAAATACACTTGGAATAACTTGAGAGAAACTTGAACACTCCTTGAAATCGTCTAGCCCTCACACTCACACATAGTGCCTGATTTCTTGAGCCATGGGATTCTTTTATATAGTGGCTATTAGGGTTACACCATGTAACTCATGAATTTACCCATTCCTTATGCTCCATGGATTTTAACCTCCATGGAGTATCCATGGGTCACCCCATGGACTTAGTCCAACATAAGGAATGTTGGATCACAAGCCCACATATATAAGAATAAATGATTTACACAATCAACCCATATATTTAATTAGTCTTCTTTTGATCACTTAATTAATTACAAATTAATTCTTGATCAATACTAATTAAATAACTTTATTAATATATTAGAACTTATAATATATTAACAAACCTTAAGTGTTATTTCTTTCATTTTAGTCTATCCAAATGCATGATGCCATGCAACCCAAATGGGCCATGCCAGGTCGGGTCAAGTATTACCAATTATAGTTATGAACTTAGACATTAATCCAACAGTCTCCCACTTGGATAAGTCTAAAACTATTATTGCGTATGACTTCAAGAACTAACTGGCAATCGTAGCTCTCAAAAGCTTCTGTCGAACTCTGACCTTGTAGATGAACTCTGACCTTGTCAATGACTTTTCCATTAGATAAGGGATCATATATTCCTCCATTATAGATATCATATGGACTGAGACATCGATTATAATCATTCTCTCTGTCCATTTGTTGTTTCCCGATTTCCGATTTATGACGACTGACTCATTGAACAAATCAAATCAGTCCTGGCCCGGCCGAGCACTTTCATTTGTCATCATCAAATCATCGAGGGGCCCACAGATATCGCTTTTATCCCGAAGGTAAAAGGAATGGATAAACTTCGACTCATATGGCTTGTTCTACTAGTTATTGAATCATACACAAATGCACGTTTTATAACATCGAGTTATCATATACGTTTTCGTGCAATCAATGTACATCCAACTCATAGTAACAACTCATATCTCTAGGTTTGAAGAATATAAGATATTATCATCTCATGATCACTCGTGATAAAATCAATGAAGTGATTCCAATGAGCGCGGGTTGAATCCAATACTCATAACTTATGAGCACTCATGAGTGTTGTAGCCCTTTGTCCAACATCTTAGACCTCTACAAGCCAACCCATGACAGTCTTAATTCATATCTACTTCCAACATATAACCGACTGTGGATGGTTTGAATAACTTAGTCATCCAAAACCATGACCTAGTTATTCTGCAAGTTAAAACATGCAAAATGAAACACAATAATAATTGAATCCAATATGGTATCAAAACCTATGAACATAAATAAAACACCTTTTATTTATCACCATATGATTACACATTATTCATTGTATACTGTTTCAGCTATCAACTTTATTCTTGAATTTAAAACAATAGTTGTCCCATGCTCCAAGCATGTACACTTTGTTTTCTAAACACTAGTCATCCCATACACCAAGTATGCATACTATGTTTGTCTATGATCTTTACTTTGTGAAATAGATAAATTGAACATTACTCCAATGATCCTCTTTTCACAGTCCAAAATCCTTACTGCAAATGCAAGAATTCCAAATTCATGCCATTTATTGAAATCTGTTAGATTCTAAACTTATATGCATTGATCCTCTAGTAATGATTATGCACAAAGTCAGAAAGACTTGACAACAACCATTATAGAGCATTCCAAAGGATATCGGCTCCTTGGAAACATCCTTCTTGCATTAAGTTTCCTAATCTTACACAGATTGAATAATTTCTAACTTTGAAATATTTCCAGATTCCATTTTGACTATCACTTCTGAACAAGAGTTGCCTCCTTACAGATTATTATCAATATGGCCCTTCCAGAATTATCACTATACTTCCAACTGTCCTTGAGCAACCAATCTTTGGTAAACCTTAGATTGTCCTCGACAATTGTTTAATCCTTTTAGTCATATCCAATTCTAGACCTTTTCCCTTCTTAATGCCCCAGGCATTTGGAAAATTTTAGAAAGGATGAATATAGCACATGTAATCGATCCTATATCTGAAGCATATGGGACACGATTCATGATGTCTCACATAAAGACTAAAACAGTATTTTGCTATACCATTTCCATTTCTATTTGCCAAGTTCTCATAATTCAGATTATGAAAAGCGATTCCGTAATCATAATCGAATTTTAGAACGCAAATAATGGACCCATATATAGAATTTTCTTATGTTGAGCTATTCCAACATAACATTCATATATATATATATATATATATATATATATATATATATATATATATATATATATATATATATATATATATATATATATATTCTTGACTAAATACGATTAAAACCTCAATCTAAGCTTTTAGATTTGAGATGAAGTATAATTTCCTCTCCCTTAATTATAGCAAGACAACTTTTTCCCAATTGAAACCTTTTGTTTTCTATAACTAATATTGCTAACTTTCAATACTTATCATAATTATCATGCTCCCACTAACATGATGATTATTTGCATAGCACTTATGCTCCCACTAGCTTTGACATGTACTCAGAAATTAGCTGGACTTCTAGAAATCAATACTTTATTGACTTTCTTACCAAAGTTCAGATTTCTGATACTAGATTGTTTCGATAAAACTTTATCAGTATCATACACCTTATCTTAGATAGCTCACAGGTGTGTCTAAACAATTTTAAGAACTATGAAAAGGGATGTCGTAATCATAGTCTCGATTGTTTAGACCTTTACCACTTCTCACAAGTCCATGTTAGTGTGTCGGTTAACCACACACGCTCCACTAACAACTTTGAGAATGCAAATATCAGAATTGCTATCTAGCTAAAATCTACTTAGTGAAAGTGTTTCCTCACCATCATTTTAATGAATCGTAGATAAACCTTATTACACTTCGATTTAATGGTGTATGTGTTCTTATCCATGTGAATTGTCAAAACCATAGTCACAAGAAAAGGTTAATGACAAATCCAAACTCACATGGACTGAACTCAATCTTAATTTCTTGCCACCTGGCAGCTCAAGGGCCTGCCATTGCTTCCAAGTTGTTGTGCAACCAAATGAGAACTCTAAGAACTCATATGCAAAGCCAACTTTAATTGGAATGGGCACGGAATATGTCAACACGATAGGTTATGAACCTCAAGTCGTGTGCTAGTGAAGAACTTCAAGTTTTATTCTTGATTAA
This sequence comes from Lactuca saligna, assembly GCF_052625555.1. Lineage (NCBI taxonomy): Eukaryota > Viridiplantae > Streptophyta > Magnoliopsida > Asterales > Asteraceae > Lactuca > Lactuca saligna. The sequence continues at coordinate 56,409,737 of NC_136425.1, forward strand.
GTCTTGAAACTTTCAAGAACTTTAAGGCTCCCACTATCCTCTTGACATATAAGACTCCCTTTTCAAATATTCAAGAGATAGTGTGGATTCTTTATCAAGACTAACACTCTACACAATTGGCCTAAGTTGGTCTCTGTTTTATCCAAAACATCACAACTTACCAATTTCAAATGTACAAGAGTAGATAACCTTTTACTCCTATATTTGACTAGTGTTAACAAACCCTCTTTAAGATATGTCACTCAAGTTACATTCTTAGATTATAACTCTAAGAATTTTTTTCGAACGATGTATGAATCATCTTCTTGATTTAACCACTTCAACAATTCATAGCTCCTCTTCTTAGCTATCAAAATGCATTTATAGGATGAATTGTGATAAGGTCTCTAAATCATTAAGATGATCATATAACATGATACTAAAGTACTCTCCCATCTTTTCAGATTTGAGAAACTTTTATCCTTCTGCCTAATTTGATTCTTCTTATTCGCTCTGCCATACATTGGAACCTTTTCCGATGTCTCAGAATTACACTTAAGCTTGTAAGTATAACTATATTTACTGAGCTTTAGTAAATTATGATGAATAATCTTATCGATCTTTTGTGGTGGACTTGACCAGTGCACACAAATGTGTGCTCGATCCCTTAGTCCTTCACTTGACTCACATATACATGTGAACAAGGACTAGTCTTAATTTTGCAAAGTTGAAAGTTCTCATTCATCATACTGTACAACTTGTATGATTCCAAGTTTCGGTCCACTTGAAACTTGGGTGATGAGAATCTTTCCTTATTTGGTAAATTTAGACACTACCACAAATGAAAGAATCAAATTCACTTTCCAATATTGCTATCAGTGGAATCTTATAAGCAACAACTTTTCACAAATGCCATTATAAGGATACTTAAAATAAATAAAATCAAAACCTTTTTCTTTTATTTTAAAACTTTGCGGAAAAACTTATCCTTACAATCCATATGAAAAGCTTGTTGTTATCTATTCCTAAGCAATATAAATATCATAACTCTTAAGTAATAGCCTAAAATTCTGATCACCGAACCATGCGATTGAAATCCATCTTCGCGATCAGAATCAACATGTACTTAATAGAGTTAGACAATGGACTTTACCTGAAGTAGACCCAAACTTATTGACTTTAACATCCTTAGGTAAATTTGGAAGCTTTGCAACCAATGCCCCTTCCTTTGGCAATAGTTACCTATGGACCCTTGATAATAGGACTATCTCAGACTTAGCCTCTCTCTTTACCATTTGGTCAACCGAGTTGACTATGGTCGATCCCTTTCCATTGGGAAGAGAGAGCTTTATTGGATATCCAATGTCATCATTGTCAATGTCCACATCGTTTTAGGAAGTTGATCTTAGCAAATAGATAAGATCATTAAGGGTCTTGTCATAGTCTATTTCATAGGAGTCTCAGAGGAACTCACTATGTGACTTTGAAAGTAGTTGAGGCACCAATTTCTCAAAACTTTGACACCCAACTCTCCCGGCTTGTCAATATGTGACTACATCTCCAAGATGTGATCACACCTAGACCTTGCCTTGCCAATAAGGCTTGAGTGACCTTAAACTTATAGGAATTTGTGGGTTAGGGAGAATAATTAGAGGAGGTGAAAGAAGTATGATATCCATGGGACATCATCTTTATTTAGGAAAGTTTGTTTCAAGAGATTTGGGAAGATCATAAATGTCTAGACCAGACATCTTTTTGGGAGATATTCAAGACAGTTGATTTAAAGTCCTTAATATGACACCCAATATGAAATCTTAAGGCTAGGACCCAACAAACTATTTTATAACTTGGAAGAGGGATGCCGTAATCCAAGCTATAAAATATTTGAAGGTAGGTGAATGACGATTCACCAATTTCCACCATGAAAAACGAAATAATTTATTAGGTTTTAATTGGATTTGAAACTCCTAGATCTTTGAGATTCATTGAACTTTTCAATGGCATGTTTCAATCTCGAATGTGCCCTTCAAGTTTTGTGACTGGGATGCCGAGGATCACAAAACTAGGTGTGAAGTAACCATGCAAATATACTGGGTACCCTTAATATTTACCCCTTAATCGATGTGTCCGTTAACCACACACGCTCCATCGATACTATGATAAACATTAAGTTTCCCTTTGCCTACCTTGTTAAATATGAGTTAGTGTGCCGGTTAACCACACACGCTCCACTAACCGACTTAAACAAAGTGCAAAGTGTACTTTCATGGATTAGCACCTTATTCACATTTTCCTAAGTAACTAAGATTGGGTATTTATAAGAGTTTAGTTACTTAGTATTCATCATTAGTACTTTTAATGAAGGGAGAATTCTAGTCCTTGTCCTACCTGTTCAGCTAACGACCCTCCACCGGTCAAGGAAGCGGTGGGTGAGAGTGGACATTCATTAAACTGCCATTTTGTAGGCAGTAACCTTATACCCCCCCCCCCCTTATAGACCGACTTTGTGAATGAGGCCTACTAACGGTAAGATTGACTTTACTCTTATACATATATATATATATATATATATATATATATATATATATATATATATATTCTTAAATTATAATATTATAAAGTATAAGGGTTGAATTTTAACTTTTAAAATTCTAAGGGCTTAACTTGGAATTAAAGTATTCATGGGGAAAACTTCACAAATTCCAAAACTTGATGGCAAGTTTTGAAACTATTCAAAACTCTTGGATTTTCATAACTTAAGGACAAGTTATGGAGTCATAAAACAATTTAATGAGGAAAAAGACTCTTCATTTTGTAATCTATGACACTTTTTATGAGTTTTAAGATTCATAAATGTGACTTTTAAGTTACATAAACACATTTTATGAACTTCTTTTAGATTAATTTGGATTAAAACCAACTATCACATAATTTTTTTCATTAATCTAAATTCACTCATAAAACAAGGTAACACAAAAAACTTTTGGTGATCCATAACTTATTCTTAAGTTATGGAATTCTTTAAAACATTAACACCAAATTTTGTAACTCCAAACTTTGAATCAATTTTTTTTAAAACCTTTTCATATCCATAACTTATGGAGATTTCAAAAAAATAAAACTCTTTAGATCAAATTTTTAAAACTAATAAAATAATCATATCATTTTATCTTTTACTAAATTTGACCTAATTCAACTCATATAGCAAATTATTCAAATTTTACAAATAATTAGTTTTTCACAAGAACAAGTAATTATCTTAAAATTTGACAAACTTCATGTTTTTTTTCAACTTTAAAAATAAAATATTTGCATCAATATAACAGAAAACAACTCGTGGCTCTGATACCACTGTTGGGTAGAGATGCACAAAACCCGAATCCGATCCGATCCGATCCGGATCCGAATCCGATCCGGTTTCGCTTACGTCATCAAAAATCCGATCTAGTCAAAATCCGATCCGAATCCGGTCAAAATCCGATCCGGTTCTAACCAAAATCCGAATCCGATTCTAATCCGATTTGAAACCGGTTTAAACCGATTTTAGTGGGTTTTAATCGGATTTTGGGGCGGATTTGGATCCGGTTTTTAGCGAATCCGGTTTACGATCCGGTATCAAATCCGATTTGGAATATAGGATTAGGATCCGATTGAAAATCCGGTTTTAAATCCGATCCGATCCGGTTTGGTCAAAACCGGTTTTGACCCAATCCGGTTTCGGATTGGATCCGGTTTTGAATAGTGAAACCGGTTTTTGTGTGCATCTCTACTGTTGGGTTTTGAGCATTCTAACACTCCTAAGTGTACATGCAACCCTAAATACCTTGGATCTATGTTTTCTCTATTATACATGCAAATAAGAACTTTCCAAGGTATTCATCCTAACTAGCATAATAACATGATTCATATGAATATATCAAGTTAGAATTACATACCTCTTTGATGTAGATTATCTTCATGAAGCTTGAGTGCCTAGTGCCCCAAGTGTGACACCTCAAATGGTTCACACAACATCAAATACACTTGGAATAACTTGAGAGAAACTTGAACACTCCTTGAAATCGTCTAGCCCTCACACTCACACATAGTACCTGATTTCTTGAGCCATGGGATTCTTTTATATGGTGGCTATTAGGATTACACGATGTAACTCATGAATTTACCCATTCATTATGCTCCATGGATTTTAACCTCCATGGAGTATCCATGGGTCACCCCATGGACTTAGTCCAACATAAGGAATCTTAGATCACAAGCCCACATATCTTTACTATATTATTAAGGATATTGCCAATTTCTTGAAAATTAAGAGGTATACATTTTACAACACGATGTACAATCTATTAAGCTTACATATATGTATACACGCACGTAAGGTACGGTCGTAGCTTCTCGTGGAAAACCCTAATACCCTCTAGACACTATCATCCATCGTTTCTGCCAAAAGCTTCTTCCAAATCTATTTCGTCTACCTCCTCACTTTCTTCAATCTCCGATAGACTTCCATTACCACCACCCTCCTATAGTCGTCGCTATCACCACCCTGCCAACATTGTCGTTACCTTCGGTCGTCGTTTGCCGCCCCGCTTCTACCTAGAAACCCTAACTCTATCTATTTGCTAGCACCAGACACAGTTAACTGCAAGACCTGACCCTAGAGTGTCCTCTCCATCGCCACCAGATATCGCACACCATAAAAAAGAAAAAGCCCAAATCATACCTCAGGAAATGTCTTTCTGTTTCTGTTTCTGTTCCATTTCATGCATCCTCTTCTTTCATAGTTACTGCCATATCTGATGATACTTTTTTTTGTTTGTTGCTTTTACACGGATATTATGTTTGAGTCTCCAGTTGGTGAGGATGACACAGTCCGAGCTTAGGATAATCTTTTGGCTAAATCTCGTGCATTGATATATTGCTTAAATCAAATGATAGGTAAATCGTCTTCTTTTTGCTCTGTTTTTTGAATCGAAGATTTCTTAAAGTAACTTTTTATTTTAATCACAGAGATGGAATTCAAAACGCATGATTACAGAGCTGAAGACAAAATCTATTCACTTACCTGAATTTCGGTTTCTTCGCATCCTCTCTGGTTGTCGTCATCTTCGTCCTTATCACATACGCAGGTATGATTGCCATCCTTTTCTTTGATTAGTTGTTAGATACTTTCCTTTTTTATTGCAATTTGAATGGAAATATCTCCAATTGCTAGGAGTCTCATTTTGATATTTGTGCAGTGCAAAAGTTTTAATAATTTTCTATGACAGGATCATGGGAGCACCGAATTCTTTGATCCATTAAGGGGGCTATCAACAGAGACCTTGGAGCCAGTTGAAAATACGGTAGTTGCAGAAAAGCTTCCTGCTACCCAACCAACCTCTCATCTCTCTTCAAAGAAGGAGTGGACATCCTTTAATAAGCTACTAATGTAGAGATTTCTTGTCCTAAAAATAATTTCAGTTTCTTCGGTAAGTATTGTAAACATCATGAAACACACAAATCATAATCAAAGCATAAGAAAAGTTAAACAATTCTTTTAGTAGCTTTTGCAAGTTATAACCTGGATCTTTTTCCACTACAGTTTTCAAGCAAAACCATAAAAGGCAGCAAGGGTATGGTGTATTACTAACTTATCTCCGTTTCTACCACCCCTACTCCTGGAAGTAACATTTTCTAATTTTATCAGCAAGTGGAGAACTATCATCAAATATTCAGTCACATGAATTGAATGACTCTCAAAAGTTGAAAGAAGGAGGATTCAAGATTGTTAGCCAGCAGGAGTACATTAAATGGATGCATGGACTTAAACATGAGATGATGCGTTCTTGGCATAGTAATTGACAACTATTTTGGAGTTATTATTTCAGATTTGGCCAGGTTTTATCTCTCGCATAGGCACAAATGGATATCATCAGGTATGCAAAAAGGCTTGATTTTTAAACATATAAATTTATATTGACAATTGTTTTGGGTTTATTATTCCATATATGAAATCACATTTTCAAGAAGAAGCATTAAAACCTCAAGTTTTTTGTTTCATGGGGCTATCTTCAACTGAGTATACGTGTTAACCTTTTTTTTTTTTTTGTCAATTATTGCTTTTCTAAATTCTAATTTTAGGTAAATGATTTACAATCTTTTTGTGTAGGTGGTGAGCGAAAACAGGATCTTCCCACATGTGGCTAATTTTTTGGGTCAGGTGTTTGAGAATAAGCTATGCTCATTAAAAACCTGTATGTATATTTATCAGCTTATCAAAAATAATTGTGTGATTCTCCTTTTGTTCACTCTATTAGTCTCTTTTTGATATGCTATTTGACACAAAGAAGGTTAAGGTATTATGTTTACCCCTACCGGTTATTGTTGTTTCATCTTTTGTAATAATTGAACCATATTATTGAAAATCTACGTCTCAATGTTTCTCTCTCACGAAGATTCAAGCCCAAAACGTCTTCATTCTTCTATATTTTAAGTTTGATGATTCGATATATCATTCTCATCATGAATCAGACCTAATGTAACCAAAATATTTATTTTCCTTGTAGATTTGTTGATTTCGGGATTAGAAGTAGTATGATATCCAACAGATTTGGGTTTTTTTTATAAACCTCCTTAGTACCCACACATGCTTTGGAAAATCTATTGTGAAGTTGAATTCAATAACAGTAACATCCACATGTTTTTATTGTTTTTAATCCATTGTGGTTCAAGAACGGTTTTTGGTAGCAATGTTGGATCTACCTCATTTGATTTTGAAAAAAGAAAGCTACTTACTTGGCTCAAATTGGATGAAAAATAATATACAGTTAGTTTTTTTTTTTTCTTTTCTATATTAGTAATTTTCTGTTTTCCATTCGACATGAATAATAACTTTTATAATATGTAGAGTTCTTTTTAAGAAAAAAACATTTTTGTTACCATATATATTCTATCAGGTGGTTTTGAACTCTTTTTTACTTTGTTTCTTTGTGCTTTTGCCAATTCATATTTGCTTTTCATTTTTAATTATAAATATAATGTTTATTTTGGAAAAACTGTTGATTAGTTTGTAGATTTTTTATGGATAGGTGTGGTAATGGTAATATTTCCAAGTTAGCCAAGTTCATGTAACCAACAATAAGCCCAATGGATTAAAAGGTGAAAGGATTGACAATTTGGCCTCTGGCTTTTGGCTTCATGGTCCAGTCATTAAGGGGAAATTTGGACCATTTTACCCTCGGAATGGGCATGGGTAACTTTCATCGCCGGTTCACTGCTTATTGCATTATTGATAGTTAAAAGATGCTAAATTACAATCTATGATGTTTTGGTTGTTTTTAGGTTACTCTACATGCAATTTTGTTGGCTTTCCTCATTTTGGACGATATTGTCCTTGTCCCAGTTTCATCTGTTATGTTGACCCAACTTTAACAACCCTATAGATCTCCCTGGAATTTTCCAATAGCTGAAGATCAAACCTCAAGAACAAGCAGAGGAGTTGTCTACTTTTAATTTATTTTGGTGTTTTTTTCTATTTCTTGCATTTCTACTTTCTGCAGAGCAACTTAGAGTAGCAGGCTGGCAAATTTTATTCATAACTTCCTTATGTCAAAGGAATCGGAGTAAACAACGTGACATTGACTAATTTTTTAGTTTGATAAAATCTGACGGTCAAATAATTGAGAACCAAAGTGAAAGGGTGTTTATTTGTGAACTCAATGTAACCGTATCTTCATTCTGTTCATTGTATTTTGATTTTGAAGATAAAATGAGGATTATGTTTATTTTTTAGTTTGTATTTTGTAGATTCTCATAGTAATGTTGATTAATTATTAATGTTTCACAAATCTAAAGTATTTTTTAATGTTAATTTTTGATGACAAAGATTTTTGTTTATTTTTTTATTCTAACAAGTAATGTTGAGTAAAACCAAATTGAACAGTAATATTAAATAAAACGTATGTTTTTTAATTTAAAAAGACGATATTAAAATTTAAAAAAACAATACGACTTAATATTCAAAGTTAAAAACTATCACCATTTTTAATAAGATAATACAATATTAAAATATTAAAAATGAGCAATATTTGACATAATTTTATGTTTATTTTGTTACAATGCTAACTTATATTGGATTAGATAACTTATTTTTACTAAACACCAAACCATAAACTCTAAGTCCATAACAGTAACTCATAAATGCAAAACACAAAATCTATACTCTCAAAGAAACTATTTGCTGATACACAACATATTCTGTATTTTGTGTTCTTTGGAATCGAATATGTTATCATGAAACATAAATGATATATTTTTACACAATAGATCCAACATAAATGCGAAACACAAAATCTATACTCTCAAAGAAATTATTTGCTGATACACAACATATTATGTATTTTGTGTTCTTTGTATCAAATATGTTATCATGAAACATAAATGACATATTTTTACACAATGGCTCCAACATATGAAAACACATATCCCATACACAAAAAACGATGAATACAATAAAAAGAATACATTGTTCTTAAAAGAAAAACAAATCATTGAATTGAAACTAATCACCATTTAATTTTTGAAAGAAGTTTTTAATCACCCGTCGCTTCGCGCGGGTAAACGGCTAGTATAAGAATGAATGATTTACACAATCAACCTATATATTTAATTAGTCTTCTTTTGATCACTTAATTAATTCCAAATTAATTCTTGATCAATACTAATTAAATAACTTTATTAATATATTAGAACTTATAATATATTAACAAACCTTGAGTGTTATTTCTCTCATTTTAGTCTATCCAAATGCATGATGCCATGCAACCCAAACGGACCATGCCGGGTCGGGTCAAGTCTTACCAATTATAGTTATGGACTTAGACATTAATCCAACAATGTATATGTCGATATGTATGTGTGTGGTTGGATTGAGGCGTCCTGCGTTGTGTTGAAGGCCAACAGACCCAGGGCGGCCCGGATAGACTTCAGGCATGCGAGGCGGTCCAGTCAGGCTGTAGGCCCTGTGAGGCGATCCAGTCATGCCGAAGGCTCCAGAGCGGTCTAAATAGGCTGAAGGCCCGTGATACGGTCCAGTCGGGCTGAAGGCTCATATGTACATGTTGTTGTTGGTTATGTTTATGTGTTAGTATTTTGGGGAGGACGCACTAAGCTCTGTGCTTACAGTTTTTAGTTGTGTTTTAGGTACTTCAGATGATCGTGGAAAGGCGAAGGATTGATCGTGCACCTCCTCATATTTCATGTGATGATTTCTTGGAAAAACTCTAATGTGAAACCTATTTTGAAAAAAAAATATGTAATAAATGATGGTTTTTGGATTTATGTAAAAGTTTTAAAATTTTCAAAATTTTACGGATGTTACAGTTTGCATCCCTACTCCATCGATTACATAGAGATACAAACTGAGGGGACTTAATAGGATATAGTCTGGAAATACCTATATCCTTCCCAAATATACCGAACCAGCATGTTGCAAAGTCACCTTCCCCATATGTCTTAAAGTTGCCCACTTATATACCGAACCGGCACGAAGACTCGAAAGGAAAAGAAAGACCGACGAAAAAGTACAAAGTGACGTCGAAACAGTCGCAATAGTACATCGAAACCATGAGAATACAGTCTGTATGAGGATGCGTGGCCGACGGATCCTGGCACAGCCATATGAAAGTTGTGTAACAGCATACAAAGTATAACTAGTCGTACCTTCATGCATAATGCCATGCGATAAGATGTCATGATAGGGTAGATATGGGAAGAACTCGTTACCTCTTCCTCCTTCACTATAAATAGGTCATCCGACTCGTCAAGGAGGTACGTACACAGAAGTCATAATCGTCTTACTTGTTTAACTCTCCAACCCTATAATCGATCGATAACATAGCCTTTCGCTAACTTAATCATTGGAGCGTCGTCCGAGATCTCGTCTCGGTCGACTAGCTTACGTTTGTTTGTATTCTTCAGGTCAATCTATTTGCTCGGGTAGAACTAATCCAAGGGTAAAAGATGGAAGACGGCCCGATGGTACATCAACTACCATAGATACAAAGCCCGAACTTTCTCCTTACGGGACGCATAGTGGCTTATTTGACTCTCTATTGGAGTCTTGCTCGATCTTTTTAGTATCTGACTTTCACTCATCTAGATATCTCATATGCGGTTCAAAAAATCTGTCTTTATATGCATGATCCTCATGAACCCACTTTCTTGCCCTAAAGCATATTTTTTGCTATCTATAGGTTACCCTTTCTCATGGTCTTCGTCTTCATTCGTCGCCCGTCGATCGTTTGGTTTTTACTCTGATGCTGATTGGGCCGACTGTTCTTAAACTCGTCGCTTAACCTCTGGATTTTGTATATTTCTCAATGATAACCTTGTCTCTTGCTCCTCGAAACGCCAACATGTAGTTTCTCACTATAGCGTTAAGGTTGAGTACATGGATAGCCAATGTAGTTGTAGAGGTTGCATTGTTGCACAACCTCCTTCTTGAGTTGTCGTGTCCTATAACTCGCACTATGATCGTCTTTTGTGATAATATCAGGGTCATATACTTCGAATTTAACCTTGTTCAACACCAAAGAACCAAACATATAGACATAAATTTATATTTTGTTAAGGAACCTGTTCTGATTGGTCATGTGCATGTCTTGCACTTACCATCAGTTCATCAGTTTGCGGATGTTTTTACAAATGAACTTCCTGCACAATTATTTTTTGACTTTAGAAACAACTTTTCATTCAGGAACCTCCAGCTCAAACTGATGGGGTGTGTTAAAGTATTTTTGTAGTTTTGTATCTTTTTTATATGGTAAATAACTTAAGGTTCCTATTGTAACTTTTTGTATTATATATGTTGAGTAATATGCAATACAACCCTAATATAGATTATTTCTACAATTATGAGTCCCTACTTCTTAGCAGAGATATTTTGGTGAATAAAGGGACAGGCTTGGAGTCGATTATGTGTAGGATGTGCAGTACTCATGTTACAATGTGGTTCCCTATCGGCCATTGATGGGATCTTTATGTTCCTTCCATTGACTCAATTAGAGAATGACTTTTTTGAAAGATTCTATTAGATTGACCCCAACACAACGTTCTTGTTTGGAAGCGGTATCTTTGACGATTTTATAGGTCCTTTGGAGCTTTTAGAATTCGCTTATGTTTGGTATGAAAAAACAATAAAAGGATATTATTTTTGATAGAATCATTTTGCATTCTTTCCTTTGGTTTGTTCATAATAATTCAAAGCTTTCTTTTGGTATGTTCATAATAATTCAAAGCTTAAACTCAATTGGGTTTATTGGTTACAAAACCTCATGTTAGCTATTATCTCCTTGTAATTCTTTTCACGCATTTTCTAGCTTTTATTATTCATAAAATTCAGTCGATCGTTCGATAAAAATAACTTCCACCATCCCATCGGTTGAGATTATATTAAGGTCAATGTTATAGATTTAACATATTGCTTGGAAAATATCTTGACTAAAACAGAAAAGTACAATATTCCATTATGATGATTACAAATGAAAAAATGTAATTCCACTTGCATTGGAAAGGAGTCCCCTAATTTATTTTGTAAAAATAACCTACAAATGGATGTTCACGTAATTGTAGCCTGATTCAGCCTGACCCGGTTTGAATGTCGTCGGTTTTTTTATCGCTTTTTAAAATAAGTTCAACTGTTATATGGTCGTCGTTTCCATTTTTGGTTTTTTTTGTACCCATTTTGCTTCTCTATGTTGTGTATAAATAAGATGAGTTATTTTGGTTTCAACACATCTCAAACAAATGCTTTAATGTTGGATTGGAAAATTTATGTCATAAAATTAGTATAATCTGTTGGTGATTTCTTATCATCAATGTTATTTAAGTGTAATGGGATTACTTTGTTGACTAAAAATGATCTTGATAAATATTAAACAGGTAAGGAAGGTGTGGAGTACACACTTGTTTAAGTTTGATCAAGTATCAAAGTACACTGTCATTTAAGGTCGAAACCCTTTAACGAACGGGGGTCCGGGGGCAGCGCCCCTGGGAGCGGGGTCCAAGGGGCGGCAGCCCCTGGCGGGGTCCAAGGGGCAGAGCCCTTGGCTGGGATCGATTTTTTATTTGGGTTATATTGCTGTATTAAAAATGCATCAGAAAATCCAAATTTTGAATATTTGACCCGGTTTTGACTTTGCATTAATCCTTATACCAAACCCGGATTTATAACAGTTTTGACTGTTGAGAAAACTGTTATATGACAATTTTGATAGTTTTTCAGACAATGAATGTATATAACCAACTTTAGTCAGTTTTCTGGTACTCACGAAAATTACACCATCTCATTCTCTCTTTCTTTCTCTTTGATTTTATCTGAGTCTTATCCAATTGAGGATTTGGGAGTACCACCCAAATACTTCGATTTGAAAGTGATTATCACGATTCTCAGATTTCCAAGTGCCACTAAACCATATTTCTAACATAATCGTGATACGTCCATGGCCTAATTAGATAGATTCTTATTAACTTTGTAACATGGTTTACTATTATGCGAGAAGAACAAATTCAAGAAACTTCACAACTTAACGGATTCTTCGTTAAAGCATAACAAGAATCACCTCCCTCGAACAACCATAGACTCCAAACTCAACTAATTATTCCACCAATATACATAAAGCAACAAATGTAGCTGTATTTCACCAATATACATGAAGCATCAAATGTAGCTAAAGAACAATTTCAAGATATAAACATAAATTACAATTCATTGTCAAATATGAGAATCCCCAATGTAAAAAACCTTTTGTATTTGAAAAAAAAAAAAAAAAAAAAAAAAAAAAAAAAAAAAACTTGTTTCTTATGTACTTTAAAGATTACAATTTAAAGACGAGAACCCTATCTGCAATTTCACATAATCACATGAAAAATTTATGTAGGTAAACAAAATTTGAAGTTGTTAATTATATTGAAATTTAGGTGTTACATAATGGTAATAAGGTTTTAATTTTGTCCACATTAAATCTCTATTTTCAATATTTTTATCATTTCATTTAACTCAATTACAATTTATATTAATATCTAGTTAGATGGTTCATCATTTTATCTTCTCATTTTAGTCGTTCATTCACCATAACTACAATTTCAATTGGAATGTTACATAACAATTTTTTGTCGTTTTTACGAAAAAAAAAAAACTAATAATAATCAAAGTCTTAATGATTAAGACTATGCTTGGTGTGATACATGTAGCTGATAAGCTAGTTTATTTTTTGATCTTTTTTAAGTTGCCATGTTTGGCAAGCTAAAGAGTAGCTTATAAGCTAGCGTTTTAAAAAGCTACTTAGACTAATTTTTTAAAAGTTTTTTTTTAATTTTCCAAATATACCCCATAATTAATTAAGAAAACATATTTTTTTTAAATGATCTTTTACGTCATTATATAAATTTCAGATAACTTATAAGTAAAATGGCGAAGTCACGGTCAAAGTAAAAGAGTTTCCCCAAAAAGTAATAGGGTATCCTAGATAAGTAATGACTTCACCAATGGAGTATTCTCGATATGCCATTACTTACCAGGGATAATGCATTATTTTTCGGGATACTCTTTTACTTTGAACATGACTCTGCTGCTAACTTATAAGTTATCTGAAATTTATATAATGACAGAAAATGACATTTAAAAAATATGTTTTTTAATTAATTAAGGGATATATTTGGAAATTAAAAATAAACTTTTAAAACACTAGTTTAAGTAGTTTTTTAAAAGGCTAGCTTATAAGCTACTTTTTAACTCGTCAAACATCACAACTTTAAAAAAATCGAAAAATAAACTAGTTTATCAGGTAGCTGTGGCACGCCAAATATAGCCTTAACCATTAAGACTTTGATTATTATTAGTTTTTTTTTTTTTGGTAAAAATAACAAAAAATTGTTATGTAACCTTTCAATTGAAATCGTGATTATGGTGAATGGGCAACTAAAATGAGAATATAAAATGATGAAACCATCTAACTAGGTACTAATATAAATTGTAAAAGAGTTAGATGAAATGATAAAAAAAAAATATTAAAAATAGGGACCTAATGTGGACAAAATTAAAACATTACTATCCCTCTTTAAACGGTTATAGCTAGGGCTGTAAACAAACTGAATGTTCGTCGAACTGTTCGGCGGAAAGTTTGTTTATGTTCGTTTATTTAATAAATGAACGAACATGAACAAAAATTATCGTTCGTTTAGTTAAATGAACGAACATGAACAATGGTCTCGTTCGTTCATTTATGTTCGTGAACGTTCGTTTATGATATTCATTTACGTTCGTTTATGTTCATTCGTTTAAGTTTATTTATATTCATCTATATTCAATTATTTTTTATTATATTGCTATATTATATGTTCGTTTCTGTTCATATATGTTTAATTGTGTTTTTTTTTCTTTGTTCGTTTATGTTTGTTCGGTTATGTTCGTTTAGCATGTTCACGAACATAAATGAACCAACATGAACAAAGTAATTTGTTAAACAAACGAACATGAACAAGAAAATCTCGTTCGTTTATCCGTTCGTGTTCGTTTGTCGTTCGGCTAACTTAAACGAACGAACATGAACAAGACATTGTTCGTGTTCGTTTGGTTCGTTTACAACCCTAGTAGCAACCATGTTTGTTTAATATGTATAAAGAAAGATCCTAAGGACCTAATATGGACAAAATAAAAACCTTATTATCTTTTTTTAATGGTTATATATATATATATATATATATATATATATATATATATATATATATATATATATATATATATATATATATATACACACGGATATGTTAAAATCTTATTACCGTCATTAACCATTTTTGTAAAGTTCAAGGAAACCGACTACGATATTTTCAAATTATCTGATAAATGTCGTTACCAATTGATACAAAATTTTCACTTTTCAAGTGACATTAATCTTATTTAAAAGTAAACATTATGTCACACACTCACATGTCAACTATAGTTATATAGAAATTATATTTGAATCTAGGGGAGGTAAGTGCAATTTTCCAAAAGTATATCATAGATGCTTGTGATAAGGTTCTTATAGCAATAGACATAAAAAGATAAGGGCCCTTCACAACCACAAAAAATTTCCCACATGAACTTCCCAAAATGAATTAAATTAAACACCCTCTAAACTAGTTTTCTCTTGGCTTCCTTCACAATTTCAAGTTCCATAACCACCTTCTAAAAATGGCTTTCCAAATTCACTCTTCACACCCTCAAATCCTATTCAAAATCCCATCATTTTCCCAAATCCCAACAAAGCTTCTACCTATAACTATGTCATCCATCTCCATATCAACTCTAATCCCAGAACAAACCCCAAAACCAGATGTATACAATGTCAAATTCAAGAGTTTAGAAGCTTGCAAACTTGGTATATCAAGATACCCGGATTTTGAATATAATGCTCAAGGAGGAAAGGGTAGTGGGGTGGGAAAAAAGATGGTGGGAGTTGACTTTAATGGCGAAACATCGGTTGACTTTGATGTAAAAAGTCTTTACATTCCGCCATTAACAAGTTTAACTACCAAGTTTCTTGGCTTGCCTTTGCCACCTTTCTTGAAAATTGAAATCGTTCCTGAGATCTTTAGAGGGATCATCAACATAGAATCTGGCAAGGTGATTTAAGTTTTACTAGATTTTTTGTTGTTTTGTTTTGGCTTTTTTTTTAAAGAAAAAATATTAATTTTTGGGCTATTTTATCTTGAAAGTGATTTTTAATTTTTTAGTAAATAACATTTTTGGTCCATAAGTATATACATGTGTTGGAATTGTGGTTCCATTAAGTTTTTCCATACAATTTTGGTTTTTATTTGAAGTTTTTATAACTTTGTTGCTAGTGTTCAAAGTAAAAAAATGACTATTTTTGTCCATAAATATAGAGGAATTTTACAATTTTGTCCCACAGATTAGTCATGTTGCTTGGAGTTGGAAGAGAAAGCAAAAGCTTTATAAATGAGGACCCAAATTTGCAAATAAAAACTTTTTAGGAGTAAATTTGAAAAGATTTAACTATAATTAAGAACAAAAACATGTAATTTAATCTTAACTTTCATAATAAAGATTTTTATAAAATATCATCATTTAATTTGTTCTTTGACCAAATTTCTGGCTACTAATTTCGCAACGGGTTAAGTTTTGAAGTGTGAAATTGTCGCCCCCCATCCCCCATCACACACACAATAAAAAAACGAATAAAAATACTGTTGCAAAATTGTAAGAACAATTTGGCAATTTTGAAATAGATTTTTCTTTTGAAAAAATAATTGAAGTTTTATTTTATTATTTTGTGGTGGGGAGCAATTTTGAAATTTAATGGAATCATACTTGACCATCTATGAAATTGATGATCATTTATATACTTGATGAAAAAAAATGTTCAATTTTTTTAGATGTTATATCATCAATGGGTTATTATTTTGTGATTTGTGAATATCATTTTTTTCATGAAACCCGACCATTATTTCAAAAAAGAAAACTAAGCCAATTACATCATTAACTTTTGTTCCTTTTTCGGAAAAAATAAAACATTATAAAGCGCCATTTTTAATTATTTATGTTATTACGAAAACTAAAATGATGTTTATTTATATAGGTTGATCTTAAGTTCAAGGCAAAATTCTGGTTTTCAGTTGGAAGTATTTATAAAGCTCCACCATTATTGGTGGAGACATTGTTAACCTCTGAAGAATCAAAAGGAAGTTTAAGGAGTGGAAATGGAGATCGACTTGATGAACAAGGAAAATGCAAGCTAGTTGGAGTTGCAACTGTTGAACAGATTGATGATTTTTTAATGAATTCTTTTCTTGATCTTCCTACCGAATGTCTTGCTATCTTAAATGCAACCATCATCTTCTCTGAGGATTAAGAACTCAAACAACACCATAAGGAATATAGGAAATTATTATAGGTTTATTTTTATAGGTTTACAACATGATGAGTAAAGCACAATCTTGGTTGATTATATAAAGTTTTCTTTTATACATTTATGCATCTAAATGGATAAAGATCCTATCACCTACTTTGCCTTGTTTTCAACTTGTGATTCTACAAATCTTGTGAATGTTGTCAAAGAAAAAAGACGACTAAAGGAAATGGATGATGAAAGTGATGCCTTTGAAAGAAATGAAACTTTGGAGCTAAAAGATCTTCCAAGAAGGCACAAGAAACCTATAATAATAAGAAGCTAAAGACTATAAACAAGAATTTGTGGTGATTACAACAAATTCTTTGTATGTGGTTCCACTTCATATCATTATTTTTTGTACCATTAAACATAATGTCATCAAATTTGATGTAATATTATGAAAAGTACATAAAAGTCATAGGTTTAATCACTTATAATTTATTTATTTCACTAGAGCTATCTTATTTGGAAAATAAAAATCATTCCGTCCATTATGACCCTCTATTTGTCTGTTCAACCGGTTGCCATTTTTTTCATTAAACTCACCAAATTGTAACACGTTTTCTAATTTAACTAACATAACATTTTTTGTAGTTTGTTTGTTAAAGACACTTTCTTTTGTTAGAAAACAAGTGTTAAAGTAAGTGTTTTGTTTCATTTTTAAGTTTTTTGTTTCTGTTTTTAGTTTTGTTTTTCTAAGAATACTTCATTTGTTCTGATAGTAACAATTTTTTGTAACGTGGCTGCTTTAACCTTTAATACCATGTCGCATTGAGTTTTGGTGTAATTAACTACAAACATTTGGAAAAATATATTAAAGTGGTATTAATTAATTAACTAGTTATATTTTAAATATAATACGAATTAGTAATTGCAAAATGTAATTCATAAAGTTAAAAGTAATATATTTTTCGTGTCAAAAAATGGTGAAATGTTTGGCGATAAAACACCACTATAACTTTTTCATATGAATTAATGTCCAATATAATAATAATAATCCCAATTTTTTCGGAAAAAAATATATATATATTATTTTTTTTTTCACTCAAATGCAAGCCTTTGTGAGCAAACAAGAGAAGCATAATCGGCCTTTTTAGCCAATAACTCGGAATGAGTCCCCAACTCAGCAATTTTGCCTTGAGAACAAAGGGCAATTTGGTCCGCATTTTGTACTGTGCTTAATCTATGAGCAATCACTAATGTTGTTCTTCCTTTCATTAATTGGTTAAGGGCATCTTGGACTAATCGCTCACTCACTGTATCCAAAGCACTTGTTGCCTAAAATTAAATAAAAATAAATCAACAATGTAAATTTTTTAAACAAACATCAAAATATTACCTCATCGAGTATCAATATAGGAGCGTTTTTCAGCAGTGCCCTTGCAATAGCAACTCTCTGTAAGTAATTATTGTAAAGGTTCAGCCAAAAAAAAGGGTAAATTTGTCATTTGTCATACATACATACTTGCGTATTTATATTTTACCTGTCTTTGACCCCCGCTTAGCAATCCTCCTCTTTCACCAACCAGAGTATCATATCCCTTTGATTAAATAAAATTATTTAAAAAAACAAATAAATAAAAGATAAAGAGGACTACAGGGTTGTTTCTTGTTTACTTAATCCAGACAGAATGACTCACTGGGTTAAGGGTAAAATGGTCATTCAGATCAAATTGATGAATATAGTGAAATTTATTTTTTGGAATGTAAGTGTAAAATGGTTATTTGGTTAAAATTGATGAATATAGTTAAAATAGTTTTTTTTTTCTGGAATGTAAGGGCAAAATGGTCATTTAGTTAAAATCGATGAATATAGTTAAATTTATTTTTTGGAGTGCTAGGGTAAAATAGTCATTTAGCTAAAATTGATGAATATAGTCAAATTTGTCTTTTTGGAATGTAAGGGTAAAATGGTCATTGAGATAAAATTGATGAATATAGTTAAATTTGTCTTTTTGGAATGTAAGGGTACAATGGTCATTTAGATAAAAATCGACGAATATAGTTACATTAATTTTTTGGAAAGTAAGGTAAAAAATGGTCATTTAGATAAAACTGATGAATACAGTTAAAATTGTTTTTAGGAATGTAAGGGTAAAATGGTCATTATCAGTAAGAGGAGAAAGAGAAACCTCTGGTAATGAGATTATGAAATCATGAGCATTGGCGGCTTTGGCGGCTGCGATGACATCATCTCTTGACACGTTTTCATCCGGAAGGCCATACGCGATGTTTTCTCCAACAGACACCGAGAAAAGAACAGGTTCCTATTATAATTTATAAATTCTGTTTTTTATTAAAATTAAAAAATTAATATATAAATGAATGTGAATTATTATAAACTGAAGAGCATATACTTGATTGACTATGGAGACTACACGCGCCCATTCACTTTTATCAAATGTTCTTAAATCTTCTCCTCCAACTGATATCCTGCCTTGAGTTGGCTGCAAAAATACAAGATTTTTTCATTAATTTATAAAAATACGTATTAAAAAATCATAGAGCCATGTTTTTTTTTTTTTTTTAATTTATAGTTTCACCAAATTTTATTGATTTAGCTACTTGACTTTTTTTTAATGTTTTAAAAAAACGTTACCTGGTTTGAAATAAGGACTAATATAATAAACAATAAAAAGCAACTGGTTTATGAATAATATAGTTTTGGGTTTTAGACTTTGGCCACAATACTTTCATATGTTGGCGGGTTTGGTCCTTGTGTAGAAGATATTACAAAACCTTGTCCTTATAATTTATAGAAACAGTCCCTGTGAAGTTTTTTTTTTTACAGAAATGGTCCGTGTGGTTAAAATTTAGATAGTATACTCTTTGGGTTTGAGTTTGGTCCCTTTGTAGAAAACAAATTACAAAACTGTCCCTGTAATTGACAGAAAGGTACCTCTGCAGAGTTTCTTTTTTACAGCAAATGATTCATGTGTTTTAAAAAATTAGAAAAATGGTCCCTGCCTAATTAAAATATTCAACCTGTCTTTACAGTTTCCACTTAATTTTGTTTTAAATGAACGTTTAGGTCATCTTGTATTATTTTTTTTTGGTAAATTACTTGTTTTCGTTAAATTTTATTAGTAAGTTCATTAAAGAAAACACAAGATACGTTTAAAAAAAACATACATAAAAAAAAAAAACATAATTCTTTTTTCAAAATAGGGAAAATGGTATTTTTTTAATCGAACAGAAATTACTTAAGGGGTTAAACCAATAAAATAATAAAAATACATTGTGTTTTTCTGTATCTTTTTTCAAAATAGGGAAAATGGTTTTTTTTTAGTCGAACAGAAATTACTTAAGTGGTTAAACCAATAAAATAATAAAAATACATTGTGTTTTTCTGTAAATATAATAAAGTTACCTCATAAAACCTTGCCAAAAGCTGGACAATAGTACTCTTTCCAGCTCCACTGGACCCCACTAAAGCAGTAACACTTCCACATTTTAAAGTCAAATCAAGGCCATTAAGTACTTCCACATCAGGCCTCAATGGATATGAAAAATGCACATCTGAACATTAAAAAAAAAACTAATTATACAAAAAAAAATAAAACAATTACAAGAAATAGCAATATCCTATACTCCTTTTACCAATAAAGTCAATGTACTTTAAATTTTCTACCACAACATAATTACACTATTTTACCATTATTTACATTTTGTACCCATAATAGCAACATAATTACACTTTTTACCCGTATTTACATTTGGTAAGTAAGTTGCTATTAATGCTTGTATTGGTTAAAAAGTAAACAAAATTACAAAAATGGTCCCTGTGGTTTGCATTTTGTCAGGAAACAAGTCGGAACCTTGAAAAAGTTGGATAGATGGTCCTTTTGAGCATCTTTCGTTGTGGTTTTGGTCTCTCTAAAAACTGAAATGACTATTATACCCGTTTATACTTATTTTTATATTTTAATAATTACAAAGTAAGAAAGGGCAAGTTAGTCGTTTCCGTTTTGGGAGGGACTAAAACAACATTGAAAGATGCTCAAAAGGACCATCTATTCAATTTTTTCAAGGTTTGGACTTGTTTCCTAAAAAAATGCAAACCACAGGGACTCTTTTTGCAGTTTTGTCTAAAAAGTATAAGCATGTGGACATTAAAGATATAAAATATGCTGCCTATATTGGTAAAAAAAAAAGGTAACATATGTTGCTATTGTAAATAATTGACAGAAAGGGTTAACCTCAAAAAAAAAAAAAAAAAATTATATTTTGTGTTTTTTCCAGATTAAACCTCAAATTTATATTTTACCTGAAAAAAACCTTGTATTTTTTCATGTTTCCCGATTTGGCCCTTTTAGTCATTTTTTGCCAAAAAAAATTGTAAAATATGAGGGTTTTTTCGAGAAAAACTAAAAAAGTTGAGGGTTTATTTGGAAGCATTTAGAAAGGTTTTTTTTCGGAAAAAAATACAAAGTTAAGAGCTTTTTCGCAAAAAATAAAAAAATACAAGGTCTTTTTCAGGGAAATAATAAATTTGAGGTTTAATCAGGAAAAAACACAAAATATAAGTTTTTTTTTTTTTTTGAGATTTTAACCCTTACAGAAAAAACTGGGTTAAATTATGTTTTTTTTCATACCTTCAAGACATATATCACCAGATTGTGCAAGAACACGAACACTGTTCCCTGATGTTAAGGATGACATGTACCTTGTGTTTTGAGATCCCCTTTTATCATTTTGGTCATTTAACAAAAACATATTTAAATTATTATTTATTCCCTCTTTTTCTTGTTTAATGTCTTTCTGTAAACCATAAGCTAGGGCTTGATCGATTTCTGAGCTAGATAAGATAGAGTTGATTCTTTCTGTAGCTGCAAAAGCTCCCCTTAGATCCCCTATTGTGTTCACCAATCCTTGAACCTAATAATAGCAACCTACTTTTAACTACCAGTGGGGGTGGGGCCCACACCCATAATCAAATAGCAAAGAAAGAAAGAAAGTATGAGTCTTGTTATACTCACAGCAAATGTTAATGTGAAAGTGTATCCAATGAAAGAGGCCACAGTTCCCACTGACATCTCACCCTTGAAAAAGAAAGAATTTGGTATTTAAATTTTAAATAAATAATAATAATAATAATAATAATAATAATAATAATAATAAATGAAGTTGTTTATTTGATAGTAAATAATAGCAACATACCGCTTTCACTTTGTTTCCTCCAAGAATATACAAAGCCATTAAAGATACATACACTGCAACTCTAGTTATTGATTCATTGATAGATTTAAACACTCCAAGCTTGATGCCACTGCTTTGATAAGAAAGAACCTACAATATAATAAAGATCAGGAGAAGGGTATTTACGTCTTTTGCACCAACAAGAGAACAAGATCAAGCCATTAAATGGGGCCCATGTGTCTAATTCTAACCTGGTTGCCAAACATTGACATTTGACGTTTTTCTCCTCCGAATGACCTTACCTACATGCACGAAAAACTAATGTTAATTTGAGTTTGAGATTGAAGTTTACCTTTTTGGGTCTTAATGATATATGACAATTAGCAAACTTTATGTCATAGAGGGGTAAAATTGTAAAAAGGAATATGAGTTGGGAACTCACAGTACGGATGGCAGAAAAAGTTTCAGTGATACAATCGGCTATTGAAGCTTGGGTCAACCCATAGGCTTTAAATACTTTCACAGTTGATCGTTTGTATACAGCTGGATACATATACATACACATGTATATATTAGTCAACAATAAGCTAAAAATATGAAGAAAGGTTAATAACATTACAAGTTCTAGAAATTAAGGGTGGATTAGGGTTCTTACAACCCAAAATGATATCTTCATCACAATTCCATCATGAACATAAAAAACCCTTAAAATTCTTATTGAAAGTTCAGGTAAAGAAGAGTTTAATAATAACTTACCAACTAAAGTAGATACAGCAAGCATAAGTACACCCAGAATTGGTGCAAGTTGAGGGGCAAGAACAAACAGTAAGCACATTGTCCCAACAACCTGAGAAGATGATGATAGTTATACAAAGTAATGAGATCATATTATCAAGATTCTTTTATAAAGTATATATAGCATACATGACACAACATTCTCAATTGATGTGCATAATCAATGTGAAATCTTTTACCTTTTTCGCACTAAAATGTGTGTGATTTCCACCAGGTCTAATGGATTTATTAATTGTTACTCATAAATAAAAGCTTGTTTTGTTTTCCTTTTTTCTATAAGAAGTCTCACTTTTCTCATTGAGAAAGAAGGATAGAAATAAGCATAAGCTCACTTTTGTTTAGTGTAGAGTAGCTTGCCTCAGTTAGTGCCCTGAAACCTCGATCTCTTGAAATGTTCTCACTCACAATGTTCTTAAAAGAACCCAAATCAGATGTCAATAAAGCAGTGAGTTCGCCAACCTATCAAGAACAAAGGATAGATATAGTGACAAACAAATTCATCAAATTGTATACCATAATGATATTAATCACTGTGTAAAAATTGAGTTTCATTCATACCTTGTATCTGTCAAAGAATTCCACCTGCAGAAATGAGATGAAAGTATTAAACCTTGGAAAGTATAACAATCACAGTAAAGATATAATAGAATGATATTACCTTGTGAATCAAAACGCTGCCAAATATTTGAGCTCTTAAGCTAGACATAACCTTCTCCCAAATCGTGTTCATATTCACAACAAATATAACTGTGAAAATCGGTTCCAATGTATATAGAACTCCAACCTTGCTAAGGAGCTGCCATAAAGGCTCCGATCTTGCCCCTATTAGTACCTCAAAAAACCTCCCTACAAGTAGAGCGAAATTAATGATCATTCACAGCACCCAATGTTACTATTTCAAAGCACACAGATCACTTATTTCGTTAATTAGACAAAACTAGCTTCAATCGTGCTGTAAATTAAAGCTTCGTTGATTCTAAAAATTGAATTGTATTTCTGCAACACGGCGAAGATTACAGTGCCAGTGGATTTGATTTGTGAATGATGAACTAATATTAAGAAATTAAGCTGCAGTAGTTACTTGCCGGATAAAATCGGCATTGAAAGAGTGCAAGTGGTACAGCATACGAGGCTAACGATCGAAGCTGCAACTCTAAGCTTATGGCGGGACAAAAGCCTCAACAACAAGCCCAAACTTATGGCATTAAACCGTTGTACCGGTTCGGGACTGGAATCTGATTCCTCTACCTTCGGATCCTCAGCGGCGACGATTGCATCCGAGGCCGGACCTGTTATGTAACCTGCGGCGGTGATAAGGCTGGATTTATTGCGAGTGGGAGTTAGACGAAGTTGTTGCTGACGGAGTGGCGGCAACGAAGAGGTAGGTCGGCGTTGTCCACGGAGGAAAAGAAGTTGCTGGTGGTGGTTGTGAAGTGGGGGGTGGAGAGGGAGGAGGAGGGAGAGAGATGTCATTGTTGTGTGGTGCGTAGAAAGGAAGAACTCTATTGCTTCAATTCTTTTCCATTTACATGTGTTTTTGTAATATCACATTATCGCACCATGTTAATTTCCATAGGCATGAGTCATGACAATAACCATTTATGATACGACAATACTCATGCCATCTTTTCAATGTTGAGAGTTTGAGACGACTATTATCTATTATTTTGACCCAAAAAATGAAAAATAATGAAATAGGAGTTGTGAGTTGTGACTCAACAAAAAAAAAAAGTTAGCAAAAAAACAATAAGAAAATATATGATGTTTCTTTTGGATATTTCTATCTAATATTTGTTATATTTTGGGCTTTAGAATATTAATATTCATTTGGATAATTTTTAGAATTGTGATTGCAATTACTTTTTAAAATCGGTGATTTCGCTTAATATATGGGGTATCACAAAATCTGATTTGGGATAATCTAAGAGAGTCAATTTAGAAGTCAAATTATTTCTAGATTCAAAACACAGAATAATACGTTGTTGCTTTTTGTGTTCTTTATGAGACAACGAGAATTACAAGTATGATTTTCGAGTGTATAAGTGATAAATCCGATTTCGGAACACTTATCATCTTTATATAGATGTAAGAAATCGGTTATAAGTTGGTTACATGCATTTTGGCACCAAAAATGGTTAGTCAAAAGACATAACTACCTTATGATATCATCATGATGTCACGCCTTATTTCAGTGTGAAATACATGGTTCGAATCCTTCCTGATATAGAAATCTGTTTAAGTGCCGCTAGGGGCTTTTCCCCTTGGAACCCCGTATCCAGGGGCACTGCTTTCAAACCCCCGTATTCCTGATTTCACATTTATCACCCAAAGTGTGCACATACACCTCCATACTCGATGAGTAAATAGAGTTCATCATATCTCGATATTAACAATAACTACACTAAAATATGTTGATAACACTAAAATCACCAACAATATTTCTATCTAACTAGGTGCTTGCTTGTCGCACGTTGTGACAGGAGCAATATATTTTATGAATGATGAGTTGCATGTGTAAAACATGTTGGATTAGGTGTCTAACTCGTAACTATTTTGGTATGTACTTGACCCAATTATGAGCATGGTCCTTTTGGGTTGTCTTCACCATGGCAGCTGATAGGATGAATTATGGAGAAAAATGATTAATTGTGATTTATTAATATATATTATGTGAATGATATATTAAAAGAGAAATCATATCGTTTAATTAATATTGATCAAGAATTAATTTAGAATTAGTTTTGTGATCAAAAGAGATTAATTAAATCAAATGGATTGATACTGTAATTACAAGATAATTGCAATTGGGCTGATGGATCACCTTGGAATAAAGGTTGGACGAATTCTATGGGAAGCCCATAAGGAATTCATCCAAGGGATATTCTAGAAGGCATCCATGGGCTGCTTAAGGCTTAAGCAGCCATATTAGGATTTCCACCTAAAAACCCTAGCATCCACAAGTATAAATAGACCCCCTAACATAAGGATTATGGACCTATGCTTCTTGGTGTTGTCTTAGCTGATTTCCTCCTCTCTCCTAAGTCATCTTGTTTCTAGAATTCTAGTGGTGTTTGTGATTCCATTAGAGGTGCAATACTTGGGGCATTAAGCTTTCAAGAGTGAAGGACTTTGTGGATTGTTCTTTTTATTGCTACATAACAAGTAAGGTAAGATTCCAAACACTTAGTTACATATGAATTTCGTTCTTAGACATGTTAGATTAGGTTTTATGATTTGGAAGATTGTTTGCATGTATAACTTAAAGAAAACATAGATCCAAAGCATTAGGGTTGCATGTACACCATAGGAATGATGTTCTGCTCAAAACTCATCAGTGATATCAGAGCCTATGGTAGTTTTTTCTGTTATATGATGCAAAAGTTAAGTTTTCAAAGCTGAAAAATTACGAATTTCGAATCTGAGAAGACTCACGTCGTGAACACAGTCTGACAGCAGATTTCAAAATTTTTGCCCTAATTTGATTTGGATAATTACCATAAATGCTTTTTCCAAATAAAAATCAGATTTTTCAGTTATGATAATTGATATCCTAATCAAATTAATGGATAATTGTCAATTTAAGATAACTACTTGTTTTATAAGATAAAGATTAATTATTTGTATTTTGATTTGAATTATCTTGTAAGAAAAAAATTGGATCAGGTCAAAATATGTGATAATTATTAATTATATGATATTTAATTATTTTTCAAATTTGTTCTAAAAGATATTTTAAAAATTTTCAAATTTTGCCCTCAAGTTTTGGAATTTATAATTTAATTAAAAGGTATTAATTTTGAAATATTAAATTCTAGAACCCTAGTGTTTTGAAAAGTTCAAATTACACCCTTATTGTTTTATTAAATTCATTAAGTGTTTAATTAAAAGAGAAAATTAATGAATCCATAATAATATGGTTTAAGATTAATCAAATTAAAATTTTAATTTATTAATAGATTAAACCACCTAGTATTTTAAAAGTGTAAAATACACCCTTATACTATATAAAATTAAAAGTCTAATATTATATATGTACGAGTAAAGAGTCGGTCTTACCGTTAGTAGGTCTCATTCACGAAGTTGGTCTATAAGGGGTGTTTAAGGAAGCGGCACGTAAAATGTCCACCATTGGGTGTCCACTTTTACCCACCGCACTCTTGACTAGTGGAGGGTCGTTAGCTGAACGGGTAGGATAGGACACAACCTTCCATTATAAGTATAATGAAATACGAAATAACTAAACACTTTTACAAATTCTCAAATCTGAGTTACTTAATGAAAAATGTGGAATTGGTGCTAATCCATGAAATTGCACATTGCACCTTGTTGGTCGTTAGCGGAGCGTGTATGGTTAACCAGCACACTAATATGAGACCAATGAAGGATGACAATGGGTTTCTCGGAAGATTATCATTGATCAATGGACCGTGTGTGGTTAACTGACATATTGATTGGGTGGTGATCGACATCAAGAGTACCAAGCTAATTTGTATTGTTATCTACACCTTGTTTGTGATCCTCGGCATCCCAGTCACAAACTTGAAGGGCATAATCGAGATTAAACATGCCATTGAAAAGTTCAATGAATCTCAAAAGATCTAGGAGTTTCAAAACATTTAAAATCGAATTTCCTTTTCGTTTTTCATGGTGGAAATTGGTAAATCATCATTTACATACCTTCAAATATTTTGCAATTAGATTACGGCATCGCTTTTCCTAATTGCAGAATATTGTGTTGGATCATGGCCTTGATATTTCATTTGGGTGTTATATCAAGGATTCTTATCAACTAACTTGAACTTTCTCCCATTTTATAGATGTCAAATGACTATGGTCTTCTCAAATCATTTGGAAAAAGCTTTCCACTTGAAGGTGATGTTCCACGATTGGATCGTGGAAATGGAAATCATGCTTCACTTCCTCCACCTCCTCCAATAGTTCTCCCTGACCCACGTGTTCAAAGACTTGAAAAGTTCAAGGTCACTCAAGGCCTATTGGCAAGTAAACACGAAAATGGAAAGTTTGTGTGTGCACGCATCTTGGAGATGAAGTCACACATTGACAAGTTAGGAATGTTGGATGTCATTGTCTCAAGTAATTGGTTGTTGAATTGGTTCTTCAATCTCTTCCTGAATCATATAGTGAGTTCATTAGAGAGTACTATATGATGGACCATGACGTGACCCTCATTGATCTTACCTATTTGCTTATTGCTGTTGAATCAATAATGATTTGGTGTACTAGTCAAGCAAATTTGTTGGGAAGATAAGCCTCCCAAACTTCTATGGACATTGACAATGGAAACATTGGAAGTCTAGAAAGATATTCTCTTCCCAATAGAAAGGAATTGGCTAACGTCAAACCGTTTGACCAAATGGTAAAGAGAAAGGCTGAATCTTTTAATTGTCCCATGTGCTGTTCCAAAAGGGTCTGTTTGTTTCTACTGCCAAAAGAAGGGGCATTGGATGCAAAGCTGCCATATGTACCTGGAAGATCACGAGGATGGGAGAGTCAAGATGCATGACTCTGCTTCATGTAAATCCACTATCTAACACTATTAAGTTTCTATTTGTAGATTCTTAGTACATGATGCGATAAGATTACATTTTGTTGTTTTGTAGGATCGAAGAAAAGAAAGGAATCTTAAAAGGAAGAGTGAGTTGACTCTGATCACGAAGAAATGAATTTTGATCACATGGATGGAAGATCAGAGTTTTTAGCTGATGTTTAGAAGATTTAGGATAGATTGCTTAGGAATAATTACATAGTTTTCATTTGTAATTGTGATTTTGAGGACAAGTTTTTCCAAATTCTTATAAATAAAATAAATTTGGTTTTGTCTTATTTATATCCTTGCAATGGCATTTGTGAAACTTGATGTTTGTATGTTTCTATTGTTAGCAATACTGAAATGGATGTGATTCTTAATTATGATATTTGTGGTACTTTCGGATATTTTCCAAATAAGGAAATATTCTCATCACCCAATTTTCAATTGGACATAAATTTGGAATCATGCGACTTGCATCGTATGATGAATGAAAACCTTAATCTTTGGGAAATTGAGACTAATTCCTTGTTCACATATGGATGTGAGTCAAGTGAATGACTAGGGGATCTAGTACACATTGTTGTGCACTAGTTAAGTCCATCACAAAGAACGACAAGAATTTTCGTCATGATTTACTAAAAAGTTTAGTAAATATGGTTATGCTTACAGTATTAAGTGTAATTCTGAATCGTGGAAAATGTTTCATTGTATAGCAGAACGAAAAATCAATTAGACAAAAAGATAAAAGTTTCTCCAATCTGAAAAGAAGGGAGAGTACTTGAAACATCCAAAAAATACAACCCAAAAATTTCGTTGTTAAAACATCATTAAAACCATCATTTCATCACCAAAGTATAAAATCAAAAACTAAGTGTTTCAAAATCTCACAATATCTATCATAAATCAAATCTCATGTCAAATGTCATATCAAAATATCAGAGTAAAACTCCTACGCTGAAGACTGTGGTGTGTGCCATGCGATCATCCTGATCTATTCCCTTTGCGAGTGGAAGTACCTAAAACCAAATCTGAAAACTGTAAGCATGGAGCTTAGTGAGCTCCCCCAAACTACAACATACCATACAATAATATATAAAGCAAATATTAGGCCTTGCTCACTACATCGGATCGAAGTCCGGAATAACTATGGCCTTGCTCGTTGCATCGGACCGAAGTCTGGAATAACTAGGGCCTTGCCCGCTGCATCAGACCGAAGTCCGAACTAACTAGGGCCTCGCCCATTGCATCGGACCGAATTCCGGACCAACTAGTGCCTCGCCCACTTCATCAGACCGAAGTCTGGAATAACTTAGGGCCTTGCCCGCTGCATCGGACCGAAGTCCGGAATAAACTAAACATAGCATAACATGATCACATATACATGCATGAATCACAAATACATCAAGCATTCAAACTACTTCTCGGGACTATTCCAGTATTGGACCCAAGTCCGGAACTACTATCACCTAAACAGGTCGGCATTGTAGCCGTAGAGTCGCTCCTACTAGAAGGAAACTCACCTCGCGTAGCTGACTGCTGAAATATTGAGCGGGAAATGTCTGACTGCTGCTCCGACAACTCCCCGACTATAATTGCCACAATGAAACTTAGTCAAAACATTGATAACTATTGTTAGGGTAAAATGACCATTATACCCTTGACTAGAGTCAACATCTTAGTCAAAGTCAACTTCCAGTTGACTTGACTCGCCGAGTTGGCCCTCCAACTCGTCGAGTCTCCTAGTCCTTCATTTGTCCTTAACTCGATTCTGCTCGCCGAGTTTAACAAGAACTTGACGAGTACTCCTTTATTCATGATATAGGGCCAACCTTTAACCGACTCGCCGAGTTGTATGAACAACTCGTCGAGTCTATCTTCATCATATGAACATGTCTAGTCCGTGACTCGCCGAGTTGTATGAACAACTCGTCGAGTCTATCTTCATGGGTTGGGAGATTGCCTTGGACTCGCCGAGTGTGTTCTTCCACTCGCCGAGTCCCATGTTTTCCAGGCCATGGTTATGTCTGATGGGTTTTATACAAACATTCCTATATGTGCATGCAACCCTAGTATTGGATCTATGTTTTCACTATTAGTTATACAACTTTATGAACACAAAAAGAAACCTGGCATGCTACTATAATTTTCGAAATTCATATATAAAGCTAGAATACATACCTTTTGTTGTTATATAGCAATAACAACTAGTTCCTTGAATTTCCTTAGCTCTTGAAAGCAAGTACCACAAGTGTAGTACCTCTAATGGAGTCACAAACACCATATACAACTTGGATGAAGAGGAGAAGTAAGGAGGCTGCCCAAAAACGACTAGAAACCCTAGAGAATTAGTTGTCCACGTTTTTGGGGCCTAAGGGGTCCTTTATATACTTGTGTGGGCTGCTAGGGTTTCAGTCAAAACCCTAATGGACAGCTTAAACTCTAAGCAGCCCATGGAACCTTCTGGACAAGGCTATGGACGAAAATATGATGGGCTTCCATCATAATTTCGTTCACCCTTTATTCCTTTAGCATTCTTTAGCCCAATAACTCAATTATCCAATAATTGCAGTCCAGTTCCCTATATTTTAATTAATCTCTTTTAGTCACAAAATTAATTCTTAATTAATTATTGACTAATATTAATTAAACAATATGATTTCTCCTTTAATATATTATTCTCATAATATATTAATAAATCATATTTAAACCTTTCTCTCCTTAAATCATCCTACATATTGCTATGGTGAAGGCAACCCAAAAGGACCATGCTCATAATCGGGTCAAGTACATACCAAAATAGTTATGGACTTAGACACTAATCCAACAGTCTCCCACTTGGATAAGTCTAATAACTATTTTCCGTATGACTTCAGAACCTGATCAGCAATCGTAGCTTTCAAAAGCCGCTGTCAACTCTGATCTTATCAGATAGCGCGTCCTCTAGATAAGGGATTATATATTCCTCCATTCTCAAGATATCGTATAGACATAAGACATGAATTTCAATCATTCTCTCTATACTGTTTCCCGACTTCCGATTTATGACGACTGACAACAGACTACAATTGAACACATCAACTTAGTCCCGGCTTGGCCAAGCGCTTAGGTGTCATCACTAAATCATCGAGAGGCCCACATATATCGCTTTTATCCCACTTTGGGTAAAAGGAATGGATAAACTTTGACTCAAATGCTCGCTTGCATTTACTAATCGAATCACACACAACAATAAGTTTTATAACACCAAGTTACTGGTGCGTTTACTTATTATCAATGTGCAACCGACCAACAAATAACAACTCACATGTCTTGGTTTCAAGAATATACAATATTATCGTCTCACTAATCACTCGTGATAAAACAATGAAGTGATCCAAGTGAGCGTGGGTTTAATCCAATACTCTAATCTTATCAAAGCACTCATGAACTCTGCAGCAAACTTGTGCCATGTCTAAACACTTCAGACAATCTACAGACACATTCATGACAGTCTTTCTTCATATCTACTCCCAACGTATGACCAACTGTGGATGTCTGAATAACCTAGTTATTCTGGAAGTCAAAACATGCAAATTGAAACATGACAACAATACTTAATCCTATATGGCCCCAAACTTGTGAGAGTAAATAAAACCCTTCTATTTATCCACCATATTGATTACTCATTATTTATCATTTAATGTTTCGGATAATCAACTCATTACTTGAATTATACCAACAATTGTCCCATGCTCTAAACATGCACACTTTGTTTCCTATGGTCCATGCTTTGTGAAATAGATCACCTGAAAACTTTTCCAATGATGCTCATTTCACAATTCCTTAATCCTAATTATTAGTGTAAGAACACAAGGTTCTTGCCACTACTAGAATATGGTAGATTCTAACATTTTATGCAACGATCCCTTTTGCAAAATCATAGCACAAAAGTCACCAAGACGTAGCTAATGAAATTACAAATACTTTCTTAGAAATTGTTACAATACAATTCCATAGATGTGAAGTCTCACATTCAAAGTACATTCCTTTGAACATCCTTCTTGCATAAAAGTTTCTAATCTAGGCACAGACTCTCAATATCCAGCTCCCAATATGAAAACATTTCCACATTTGCCATATGACAACTCATTCTTAATAGAATCTTATCTATTCATAATAATGTCGATATGGTCCATCCAATACCATACTTCCAACTACTTACAAGCGATCAATCCTCAGCGAACTTTGGATCGTCCTTTGATAGTTGTTAAATTCTTTCAGTCAAAACCAATTCTAGTCCTTTTTCCCTCTTAATGCGCTAGACATTTGGAAAATTTTAGAATGGTAAAATACTATAGCATTTACAATCGATCCTATACCCGAAGCGTATGAGACACGATGCATAATGTCTTACATAAAGATATGATACTTTACCAATCTTTTGCCATAATATTTTATGTGTCATGTTCTCACAATTCGAACTATGAAGAGGGATGCCGTAATCATAATCGAATTTTAAGAACACACAATGTATCCTTTGACTGAAAATATTAAAATTTCTTAATCTAAGCTTTAGATTTTGAAACGGAGTATAATATTCTCTCCCTTAATTATAGCAAAACAACTTTTCAACCCATGCAACTTTGCAAATGGAATCTTTGTTTTTCTATAATTAATATTGCTAACTTGCAATACTCTCCATAACAATCATACAAGCATAACACTTATGCTCCCACTATCATGATGATTATCATATAAGCATAACATTTATGCTCCCACTAGCTTTGACATGTATTCAGAAAACAAATGAACTTCCAGAAAACAATGCCTATTGAATTTCTAAAATTCATATTTCTAATACCAGATGCTTCGATAAGCCTTTATCTAAGCTTCTTAACCTTATACACCTTTGCCTTAGATAGCTCATATGTGTGTTTAAACAATTCATAACTTATGTTACTAAGCTCCAAATGTTGAAACTAATTGCCAAATCTCACAATTCGAACTATGGAAAGGGATTTCGTAACCATAATCGAATTTGAGAATACAATTTTCACAATTGCTATCTTCTTAAAATCTCTCTTAGTGAAAGCATTTCCTCACAGTCATTTTCATGAAGGAGGGAATCTTATGACACTTAGATTTTATGGTGTATGAGTTCCTATCCATGTGAATTTGGCAAAACCAAGGTTTGCGACAAATCCAAACTCATATGGACTGAACTTTCTTAATCTTGATTTCTTGCCCTATGGTAACACGAGTGCCCACCATGTCTTCCAAGTAGTTTAGTAACTTGTCCTTACATATCAATTTACTTTCCATTGACTAAGGCTTTAGTGTGTATTCAAATGAGAACTCATAGAACTCATATACACAATTAACTCAATTGGAATGGCACAGAAACAAAACAATGTCAGCACGATAGGTTGTAAACCTCAAGTCGTGTGCTAGTGATGATCGATAAGGTTTATTCTTGATTTATTCTTAAAACTTTTCAAGACCATTAAGACTCCCACTAACTTCTTGACATATAAGATTCTCTTGTCAAGAAACATTTCTTAACAAACAAATATTCAAGAGTTAGTGAAGCATTTATCAAGACAAGAACACTTCACAAGTTGGTCCTAGTTGGTCTTTGTCTTATCCAAGACATCACAACTTACTAATCTCAAATGTACAAGAATGAGAAAACTTTTCCAAGTTCCATATTTGATGAGTGTTATAAACCTACTTAAAACTTTTCACTCAATGTCACAATCTTGATATTGGAACGAAGTATGATTGACTTCTTGATTTAACCATTTCTACAATACTTGATTCCTCTTCTTAGACATGCAATTGCACTAAGACTCACTTAGAGGATCTATTGAGACATGGTTCTTAATCTTTAAGACTTATCATAAAACACAATAAAAGGTACTCTCCCTTCTTTCTAGAAGAGAGAAACTTTTATCTTTCTGCCTACTTGATTCTTCTTTATTCGTTCTACTATTCATTGAAACTCTTTCAATCAATCTCAGAATTACACTTAATCTTATAAGTATAATCACATTTACTAAACTTTAGTAAATCATGACGAATATCTTTGTCACTCTTGTGGTGGACTTGATCAACGCACAACCTAGTGTACTTGATCTCCTAGTCTTTCAACTGACACTTTGCCAAAGAATTAGTCTAAGTTTCCCAAATGTGAAAGTTTTCCATTCATCATACAATACACATTGCATGATTCCAAGTTTCTGTCCAATTGAAACTTGGGCGATGAGAAAGTCTCCCTATTTGGTACACTTTTGACATTTCCATAATTAAGAATCAAATCCATTTTGCTAATAATAGAAGTACATGAACATCAATTTTTTATATATTTTATTGTAAGGATAAATAAATAAGACAAAATCAAAATTTATTTTATTGCGGAAAAAACTTGTCCTTACAATGCAATTCAACTGAAAAACTATGTTAACAATCTATTCTAACTCCAAGTTGTAGCTCAAGAATCCATTCTTCAAGTAATGCGATCGAAATCCATTTCTTCATGATCAGATTCAGCTCACTTCTTTTCTCAAGCTTCCTTTCTTTTCTTCGATCCTACAAAACATCAAAATGTAATCTTATCACATCATGTATTAAGAATCTAGAATAGGAACTTAAAAGAGTTAGTTAATGGATTTTACCTGAAGCAGAGCCATACGTCTTGACTCTCCCATCTCTTAGATCTCTCAGGTAATTAGGGCAGCTTCGTCTCCAATGCCCCTTCTCTTGGCAATAAAAGCAAATAGACTTCTTTGGCACAACACATCGGACAATCACAGACTTAGTTCTTTCTGGACTTCCAATGTTGCCAGTGTCCATTGAAGTTTGGGAGTTTGATTCACTAGACAAATTTGCTTGACCAGCACGCCAAATCATTGCTGATTCAGCAGCTATAAGCAAATAGGTGAGATCAATTAGGGTCACGTCGTGGTCCATCATATAGTACTCTCTAACGAACTCACTATATGATTCAGGAAGTGACTGAAGAACCCAGTCAACATCCAACTCACTTGAAATCTCGACACCCAACATGTTTAACCTATCAATGTATGACTTCATCTCTAAGACGTGCGCACACATAGGTTTCCCATCTTCGTGTTTACTTGCCAAAAGGGCTTGAGTGAGCTTGAACTTTTCAAGCCTTTGAACTTGTGGGTCAGGGAGAATAATTGGAGGAGGTGGAGGAAGTGAAGCATGACTCTTATTTCCTTGATCGTATCTCGGAACGTCATCTTCATTTGGAAAGCTTGTTCCAAAGGATTTGGGAAGATCATTGTAAGATTCAGACATCTACAAAACGGGAGAAAATTCAAGTTAAGTTGATTAGAATTCTTGATGCAACACCCAAATGAAACATCAAGCTAGGATCCAACACAATACTCTACAACCTAGAAGAGGGATGCCGTAATCTAGTTGCAGAATATCTGAAGGTAGGTAAATGACGATTTACCAATTTCCACCATGAAAAACAAAAAAGAAGTTTAAGTTTTAAATGAATTGAAACTCCTAGATCTTTTGAGATTCATTGAACTTTTCAATGGCATGTTTAATCTCGATTATGCCCTACTATTTGTGACTGGGATGCCGAGGATCACAAACAAGGTGTAAATAACCATACGAATCACGTGGTGCACCCAATGTTACTATCACCTAATCAATGTGCCGGTTAGCCACACACGCTCCATTGATCTATGACAAACATCGAGTCACCCTTCACTACCAATGTCATCCCCAAATTAGTGTGCCGGTTAACCACACACGCTCCACTAACGTTTGACAAGGGTACGAAGTGTAATTCCATGGGTTAGCATACAATTTCACATTTTGCCTAAAGTAACTATGATTTGGGAATTTGAAAAAGCATTTAGTTACTTTGTACTTCATTATACTTATAATGGAAGGTTTCTGTCCTATCCTACCCGTTCGGCTAACGACCCTCCACTAGTCAAGAGTGCGGTGGGTAAGAGTGAATACCCATTCAATCGCCATTTTATAGGCAATTTCCTTAAACACCCCTTATAGACTAGTTTCGTGAATGAGGCCTACTAACGGTAAGACTGACTTTTTAGTTATACATATATAATATTAAACTTTTAATGTTATATATAGTATAAGGGTGTATTTTACACTTTTAAGATACTAGGTGGTTTAAATTATACTTTTAATTAACCAAAATCATTATGGATTTATTAAATCTCTTTTAATTATACACTTAATTAATTTAATAAAACCATAAGGGTTTAATTTGAACTTTTCAAAATCAGGGTTTTGGAATTTAGACTTTCAAAATTAACTTTTAATCAACAATTTAAATTCCAAAACTTGAGGGCAAGTTTTGAAACTTTTCAAAACAATTAGGTTTTAATCTCACTTAAAATTTTCGAATTTAAGACATTTAAATTAAAATTTTAAGTATTAAAACTCTTGATTTAATAATTACCATAAATTAAACAATTAATTTAAATTATTAAATCACAAGGATTATCTAGATCATGAGGATAATTACCAATTATACATCTAAGATATCCTAATCCCATGAATCCCTCTCTAAATCTCGAAAACAAGGGATGGGATAATTCAAGATCTTTAATTACCATATTTAACAATTAAAAGATAATTACAAGATATGAGATTATCCAAATCCCTAAAATTTAGGATCTAACCTTGGGGAAGGAGGTAATTTCGAAATCCAAGGGTTGGATAACCCTAGATTTCAAAATCTTGGAGGCTAAGGAAAGGATTTGGGAAACCCTAGCAAAAATCGCCATCTAGGGTTTTGCAACCCTAATTGCGAAAATTACCTAGCCTTTAGGGTTTATCAGCCATAAACCCTAATATGTCAAGTTCACAAATTCGAATAAAAGCTAATTGAAAACAAAAACCAATGGCTCTGAT
The DNA here is from genome assembly GCF_052625555.1 of Lactuca saligna. NCBI lineage: Eukaryota > Viridiplantae > Streptophyta > Magnoliopsida > Asterales > Asteraceae > Lactuca > Lactuca saligna. Next base: position 56,447,042 of record NC_136425.1, read on the forward strand.
ACCACTGATGGGTTTTATACAAACATTCCTATGTGTGCATGCAACCCTAGTATTGGATCTATGTTTTCACTATTAGTTATACAACTTTATGAACACAAAAAGAAACCTGGCATGCTACTATAATTTTCGAAATTCATATATAAAGCTAGAATACATACCTTTTGTTGTTATATAGCAATAACAACTAGTTCCTTGAATTTCCTTAGCTCTTGAAAGCAAGTACCACAAGTGTAGTACCTCTAATGGAGTCACAAACACCATATACAACTTGGATGAAGAGGAGAAGTAAGGAGGCTGCCCAAAAACGACTAGAAACCCTAGAGAATTAGTTGTCCACGTTTTTGGGGCCTAAGGGGTCCTTTATATACTTGTGTGGGCTGCTAGGGTTTCAGTCAAAACCCTAATGGACAGCTTAAACTCTAAGCAGCCCATGGAACCTTCTGGACAAGGCTATGGACGGAAATATGATGGGCTTCCATCATAATTTCTTTCACCCCTTATTCCTTTAGCATTCTTTAGCCCAATAACTCAATTATCCAATAATTGCAGTCCAGTTCCCTATATTTTAATTAATCTCTTTTAGTCACAAAATTAATTCTTAATTAATTATTGACTAATATTAATTAAACAATATGATTTCTCCTTTAATATATTATTCTCATAATATATTAATAAATCATATTTAAACCTTTCTCTCCTTAAATCATCCTACATATTGCTATGGTGAAGGCAACCCAAAAGGACCATGCTCATAATCGGGTCAAGTACATACCAAAATAGTTATGGACTTAGACACTAATCCAACAATGTCCTAATACGTTGAGTCACTCCTCTGGACTCATACAATCTCTCTTAAACTTAATTGGGTTCCCTTGAACCCCGAACTGATTTGCGGAATCAACACATGACTCTTCGAGTCCCAAAACGGACTCATCGAGTCTACTAATGAGCAAGTCCATAAGTCGATTTTTGATGTGTAAAACTTAACCAAAAGGTAGATCTGGGCTCCTAAGGCCGATATATCACGTAAAATTATAAACTTTATGTGCTTGCATGATGCTTTCGAGCTTAAAGAGTCAAAATGGGGGGTTAATAGCATGCATGGGGGTTCTTATGGCCATAAAGATGGCACCGTTATGCCATGAGGACCCTTCAAGGTCCAGATCTGAAGGTATATCAACTTGGGACGTCCAAATCCCAAGACTCCAGCTTCAAAACCCAAAATAACCATAAGAAGATCTAGGAAATCATAAGTTAAGTGTGAAGATTTATTACCAAAAAATGAGGAGAAAATGGTGTTGATTCTGGATCTGAAATCTCCTCTTGAATTCCTCCTTTTTCCTCTTCTTCACCCAAACTTAAAACACATAAGGTAGCTCAAGAAATGACACACAAATACTCACAAGGCTCAAAGGAGGCGGTTTAGGGTTTTCTGGACGTTAAGGGAGTGGTAAGGGAGGTCATATGGGCGTTATGTTCTTTAAATAGGGAGACAAAGCCTTGAAATTACGGTTTTCATCAGAAAACACCTACTCGCCGAGTAGGTCTTCCGACTTGTTGAGTAGACTACTTAGTTCCCGACCCGGATTCGATCTTACTCGACGAGTTGGGCCTTCAACTCGTCGATTCCAAGGGTAAAATTACAAAATTGACTTAATTAAATGCATACCTGGAACCGGGTGTTACAACTCTCCCCCACTTGTCTTAGACTTCGTCTTCGAAGTCTGCTGTCTTTGAAAATAACTAGGAGTAGTGCCTCCTCATATCTTCCTCGGGATCCCACATCCACTCTGAACCCTTGCGGTGTTGTCACTGCACTTTAACTAACTCTACCCTTTTGTTCCTCATCTCCTTCTTCTTGCGCACCAAAATCGCCACCAGCCTCTCGATATAGCTCAGGCAATCATCAACTTGAATGTCCTCAAGGGGAACCACAGCAGACTCATCCACTAGGCACTTCTGCAACTACGAAACATGGAATGTGTTGTGGATCTGGCTGAGCTCTGCTGGAAGATCTAGCCGATAAGCAACCCGACCTACCCGGGACAGAACCCTAAATAGATCAATAAACTTGTGGCCTAGCTTCCTCGCTTCCAGAATTTGATAACACCCTTCAGGGTGATACTTTCAGGAGGACCATATCGCCCACCTGAAACTCTAAGTCCAAACGCCGCTTGTCGGCGTAACTCTTCTACCAACTCTGAGCAGTCTAGAGCATGCTTCGAACTTGCTGAATCATCCTCGTGGTCTTGAGCACCACCTCTGTGCTCCCCATGACTCTCTGACTGACCTCTCCCCAGCAGATTGAGGTCCTACACTTCCTCCCGTATAACATCTTAAAGGGAGGTCGGTCTATACTGGAGTGATAGTTATTGTTATACGAAAATTCCGTTAATGGAAGATGCCTATCCCAACTGCCCCCGAAATCTAGCACACATTCTCTAAGCATGTCCTCGAGAGTCTGAATCGTCCTCTCGCTCTGTCCATCAGTCTAAGGGTGGAAAATGGTGCTGAAATGAAGATGAGTACCCATCTCGTTGTGAAACCGCTTCCAAAACCTGGAAGTAAAATGTACCCATCTCGATCCGATACTACCAAGACCGACACTCCATGACGTGCCACGATCTCTCGAACATAGATCTCAGCCAGTCTCTCAGCCGAGATACTTTCCTGAATCGGAATGAATTGAGCATTATTGGTCAATCGATCCACGATGACCCATATCAAATCTACTCCACGTGCGGTCCTAGGAAGCTTTGTGATGGAATCCATGGTGATGTCTTCCCATTTCCACAAGGGAATGTCTTAGGAAGCTTTGTGATGAAATCAATGGTGAGTTCAGTTCTTTATTTTGATTTGAAACAATCTTTTACGAATTTAACTTTATGAATAATGAAATGCCTTGTTCGATTTAAGTGTCATTGTTTTTTCTTATAAAGTCTCCCAATGTATCGCCAGCTGATTTTAGTTTATTGAGATATAATATTAGTTATCATCTGAAACTGGCTACTTTTTTAGATAAATAGTAGATATACATGTATTCTTTTTCTTAGTCAACAATACTATCTTTCGATTTATATGTCATTGTCTTCATTAAAACTATAAGGAAACTAAAAAAAGTTCAGAATCCACAAACATAAGTTTAGGGTTTCAAAATAACCCCTTTTCAAAATCGAGATGTAGCTCTTATTTGGATGCATCTTGAGGTTGTGTTCATTAAGATTATTGCTAGAATTCGTGTTAGGATTTTAAAATTTTTTGTTTTGTTTTCACTGAAGAGGATGTGTTTGGTAGAAATTGCAGAATCCATTGCGTTTTTGTGTGCATTAAGTATGTTTTTGAACAAATGAGTTAAGAACACAATGATAAGGAGTTAATTCCTTTGACATGTGTACGAAATCTACAAAGTTTCATGTTCAACAACAACCAAAGCCTTTTAAACTACCTGATGCATCATTTCTTTTGAATTCGCCTTCATTGCCTTTAAATATGAGTGGAAATTATGATCATAGCTCACGAGTTGCAGCTGCCATTGCTCAAAATGCATCACGAAAAAGGGATACTAAAGAACCCACAACTTCTAATCCTCATGGAAAAATTCCAAGATGGAATTTTTCACATTCCAAAAAAGTCCGTGAGACAGCACGTTGTCTTCTTCGTTCACCTCAGCTTAGCGGATGGTGAGTTTCTATGCTTTTAAAAAATAGATATTTCTTGTTAAATATTGTTTATTAGATTGTATTTGTTTACATTATGTATTTGACATGCATTGGACTGTGATTGATGTCAATATGACAAAAATTGCAACCTTTTGTCCCACCTAAAAAGGTTACTGTTTTATCCAAAAAGAAGGTTTCCCGTAAATTTTATAACGTTAATTCCTCTAAGTTAGTCATTATAATCATACTAGATAATGGCAATTTCGTTTGTCATGGTGTTTTTTGGACGCTGAAGGAATAAGGTAAGATTTTTGTCACCCTAAACTGACCTAGTCTAATTGTAGCAAACATCTCAGGTATAGGGTGTCACTCCCGTATATATCTATACACAAACTCCCGCTCTCCCTCCAAGAGACTCTAGTTATAACTACAAGCGTTATACATTCAATATGTGTCAACCGACACATCTCACTAGATCCTTAATCGAATTTACACGAAAAGAAACATATAAGGTATATTTTAGGCCCAATAAACATGTAAGTGGACAACTAGGACCCACTAAACATGTATATTATTTTCAGGCTCAAAAGGAATATGAATATATATATATATATATATATATATATATATATATATATATATATATATATATATATATAGTCAAGATCAAATAAGAAGGAAATTTTTGGTAGGAAGGTAAGAAGTTTTTTTCTACATATTTTTTTTCGCGAACAAACAAAATGAATCATTAGATGATTCATTTGTAAGATGATTCACAAGAAAAAAATTCTCAAAAAAACATCTAGATGATTCATTTATATAATGATTTTGTTGTTATTCACTAAAATTGTCATAAAAGTGAATTTTTTTCTTAATTTACTTAAAAATCAATCATAAAGATGTTTTTTTTTTAGAATTTTTTCTTGTGAATCATCTTACAAATGAATCATCTAGTGATTTATTTTTTTTATTCGTCAAAAAACTATGTAAAAAAAAATTCTTACCTTCCTACCAAAAAATTTTTCTTACCGGATCTATATCATATATATATATATATATATATATATATATATATATATATATATATATACACACACACACACATAAGTTAACATGTCTAGATGTTTTAAAAGTGTATATATATATATATATATATATATATATATATAAGTTATACAAACTTGCATCTAACACAAGTATAAGAGCTTTTAGCATGATCAAAATAATTTATTGTTTTTGCCCTTTCTGTCCTTGTTTTTAGAAAAATCATCGTAAGTCAAAATTCAGATCCGTAAACTCTGAGAGTTTAGAAAATGAGTATACTCTGTTCATAATTTTTATTATAATTTTTAATGGCCTCAAACCATTGTTAAAATGTTCATCTTCACAGACTGGTCCGAACTCATTCCTTAAATGATAGACAGTTTTGTAAAAATCACCAAAAATTGTAGAAAAAACGTAAGACTGTGTGAGAGTAGTTATTTTAAAAGGTATAAACCTAATTTTTTTTTTTGCATGTATAACAGTTTTGAAAAATATTACCATCAAGGTGGTAAAAACAGTCCGTAATTAAACCAAAAGATTTATGTTAAAAGTTGATTTTTGAGTTTAGGTTATACATGTTTGAACACAACACTTATTTTTTCTATTTTGAGTGTATAATTCTAGATATACAAGTTTACATGTAATATATAAGACAACACATAATTTTCTCATGATTTTTATGAAGATCTAAGTGATAAACTTCATGTTCAAGTAAAGATCTAAAAGTTAAACACATAACACAATGGTACATGCAGATATCCAATGGTTAAACGAGAGTTGACTTGTATCCTCCTCCCCCCCCCCTTGAAAACATGAAAAATACGAAAGACATGGGGGTATGAAGGCTCACCTTGAGGATTTTTGAGATGTAGATGAAGAGGATGATGAAACTTTGAACCTAGCTTGTGCCTTGAAGAGATCTCAAAAATATGGGTGTTCTAAGGAGTTTGACACACAAAAAAGTGTGTAAAGTGAATGTTCTAAGCATGAATATGAAACAAAACACTTGATTTTAGTATAGATCTTACCAAAAAGCCTGATGAACTCGAAATTTTTGAAGAGAAGAAGAAGGATGTTCTTTGAGAGTAATGTGTGGAATTTGAATTTGTGAAGTGTATGTATTGTGTGTGTTGTAGTCGAGAATAAGAGAGGAGAGAGGGGAGAAGTTGACTTTGGTGATTGGAGGCTTGAATGACACTTGCATTAATACATGGAGGTTAATTGTCTTGATATATGTTAGACAAACATGAGGTGACAGACTTATTATCTTACCTTTTTTTTTAAATTAGGCCAACTGACCCAAAGAGGGTTCTCGACCCAAAGGATGGCCCAAGAATAGTGTGCTTCGATTTTGGCTTGACCGAATAAGGATTTTCGACTCATTGATGCTTAATAAGAGGTTTTTGGTTCAAAGAGCCCAAATGTGGGAGTTTTTCGGCCCAAATAATGCCCAAGGAGAGGTTTGTGGCCCAATATAAAGTTCAAAGGAAGTTTTTCGGCCCATTAAGGCCAAAAGAGAGGTTTGCTGTTCAAAAAGACCAATTGAATGAATTATCGACCCAATAGGGCCTAATAAAGAAGTCTTGGTCCAATAAGGGATTTGGATTGAGAGTTCATGGGTTAGAGCCCGAAATTATTGAATTTGGCTTATTGGATCGAGTTTTGGGCTTATACAAGGAGATTATATTGTTTAGGAATTCACATCTTAACCTAATTTTGCCAATTGTGACAAAATATTATATTGTTTATTCTATTTAATTATTATACTTTTGAATATATATTTTTATTTATAATATCACATTTTATCCTATTATAGCATTGTACTTTACAATATTTTTGTTATTTAATAACATTTTATTTTAAATATTATATTGTTTTTTCTATTTGAGCATTGTACTTTTGCATATATTTTTTATTTACAGTATAATATTTTATCATATTATAGCATTGCACTTTATAGTATTTTTGGAAAGTACAATGCTATAATAGGAAAAAATGAAAATAAAAAGTTTGTGTATTTGTATGTAATTTGGAAAGTATAATGTTATAATGGAAAAATAATGAAAAAAAGTTTGTAAAGTACAAACTATTTTTTTCATTTTTTTCAATTATAGCATTGTACTTTCCAAGTTGCATACAAATACACATACATTTTTAATTTTTTTTTTCCATTATAGCATTGTACTTTCCAAGTTGCATAGAAATACACAAACTTTTTTTTCTTCATTTTTTCCATTATAACATTTTAATTTCTACATAAATACACTTAAACATGCTTCCTACACATATTACATATTCATTATAACATCATATTTTCTTTTCATTTTTTCCGTTATTGCATCCTACTTTATTTTCAAGTTTTTCCATATATATATATATATATATATATATATATATATATATATATATATAGACACACACACACACATATTTTTTTACATATATAGACAAATACACTTAAGCATACATCCTACGCATATTGCATATTCATTATAGCATCTTACTTTTTTTTTTCCCATTATAGCATTATACTTTCTAAAAAATCCATTGATACATATATACACACATTATACATGCAAATACACTTAAACATTATTCCTACACATATTACATATTCATTATAACATCATACTTTTTTCCCATTATAGTAGCCTACTTTTTTTTCATTTTTTCCGTACATATATTCACAAATTAAATATATATTTCCAAAATCATACACATACACATACATAAATAATACACACACATACACATTCATTATAGTATCCTAATTTGTTTTTTTCATTGCACACCAATACACATATATAAAAGAATACACATGGAAAAACACATACATGCATCATACACATATAAATACATATCATATATATATATATATATATATATATATATATATATATATATATATATATATATATATATATGTCATCCACATACACATCCACAAAAATACACACCCAAATTCCAATAACACATACAAAAATCAACATATTATATAAAAACAAAAAAAAAACACTTGTGGAGAAAGGTGGTGGTGGCGTTATTCTGGCCAAATTCTAGCTAACATCAACTTTCTCAAACAAAGTTCGTCAGAAATCAACCAAATCCGGCCAACATCAAAATTTCAAGCAGAAAAACAACAAAAGTTGTGGGAATCGACAAAAAGAATGTGAAATCGAGCAAAACGAAGAAGGAATTGTACATGTGGTCGCTGGTTACTACTTCTTGTCGCCGACACACTTCCCGTCGCTGGAGAAGGTGTCCCTCAACAGAATAGAGGGAATAGGAGTAAAATCCGACGAAGTAGACGAAGGGAAAGTCGCAAATCGATGGTGGGAGTCGCTGGGAATTGACACAAAGCAAGTGAAGGCAAAAGAGGAAAAGTTTAGTGGGTTTGAGTGTTTATATCCCGTCAAGGCATTAGTATCGATGAGTATTAGCGGCAACACGAAGCTATTAGCAACGACACCTGTAAAGGGAAAATCTCGCAACCTTTTTTTTCGTGTATCAGCGGCGACATGCATCACCGCTATCGTGATGAACAACTTCTATTATCAGTAGTTGGATAGGGAACAAAATCGACGGTGAATATTTTATATGACGCATTGACACGGATCGAAGGTTAACACATATTGGCGAACGGTGACAACCACCTTTAGCGGCGGCATACAACGCGAAAGTTGTATGTCGCCGCTAAAGGTGGTTGTCGCCACCAATACTTGTTATTCTTGTAGTGATAAACATGTTATATAATCTGATATTATTTGGTTTGCAAATGTTTCTCCTTGTGTTACCTTCAACTGTTTCATAAACTGTTTTTTGGAAAGGAGTACATCATTTTGAGATAGAGTTGTCATCAATGTTATGTTAAAGCAATCTCAAAAATGTTTCACTATATTTGTTTGACTGTAATAACTTTTATGGTTTGTTTTGATACAATTTTGTGAAAAGGGAACACCTTGCATGGGCCTTAGTCCATATCGTGCAAGCATTGGGCCGTGCCTAGATACAAAGTAATATCGATCAACTCTGGAGCAATGGGAGTTCAATATATATATATATATATATATATATATATATATATATATATATATATATATATATATATATATATATATATATATATATATATATATATATATATATATATATGTGTGTGTGTGTGTAAAATTGATTTAATGAACATCGAACTTAGTTTTATTTATATATAACTGTATTAGTTAGTACTAATTAATAAAAGTGTAGTAGTTTTTTTAGAAAACATATCAACTTGATATATATTAAGCTTAGATATGAAAATATACCCAGAAACCATTAAAAACGAAGCTCGTGCCAATTTTAACTCTTGCACGTGATTCATTAATGTGAATAACAATGAATTACAAATCGAAGAATTAAATTTCGCACTTAATTTAAGATCAAACAATTATAAGATAGTTCTAACTTTTAAGTTTTGGTAAAATATCATATTTATAATTGATAAAACCAATTGTGATTCTCTACAAAGCAGGTTATTCCCTATTTTGCCCCATTTCTTTTTAAACCTTTTGATCCAAATTTTCAATCCTTTACTTGGCGAAATTATGATTCTTCAAAATATAACAAGACGCCTTGGCACCACAGACTTTATTATTGATATAAATTTATAGTTATATGAATATATAAGTATATTATATAATAAAAAAAAACATATACAAATTATTGTCTTTTAAGTCATGCTTTAAAAAATATGATTGACCTTAAATGATAACAGATTGTTTGATTACTCAAATGTCAATTACATATGAATATAAAAAATATTTAAACTCTAATCCTATACGCTATTATACCCTACGGTTTGATCGGAGGTCACGATTAAACTAGAAAATGAAAACATAAAACATAGATAAAGATAAAATACAGAAACTAAAACATAACTTATACATCATTATTTGGCCAAATTATATCAAGCTTTGACCGAACATAATCTGAATAAATACATAAATATATTTTTAACGAAATTGTTTACTTAACAAAAATTACGTTGCTAACAAAAATCCATAAACAAATTGTTTACTTAACAAAAATTACTTTGATAACAAAAATCCATAAACAAATTGTTTACTTAACAAAGATTACTTCGATAACATTATTACACCAATCAAGTATACAAACAAAAAAATCCATAAGCGAAAAAAAAAAAAAAATCAAAATATAGTATCAACAAAATATCACTCCTTCAAATAAATACCTTTTGATTTTTATGCACCTTATTTACAACTAACAATCCTTCTCTCTCTTTTTTTAACAGCAAATCTAATATACTCCTAAAACTACTCATAATTCAATCTATGTTTTTTTACAGGACTTAAACCCTTGATTTCAGAAGAGGAAGGACAACACCTGGTACAACTGAACTAGAAGTTCTTTAGTTTAAAACTAACAATCTCAAAAAAAAAAAAATCCTTAAATAATGGTCATGCATACTCATTTAATGTTAGCCTTTGCAAAATAATGGTCATACATACTCATTTACTTACCAATTAAATGACAACTATACAAAGAACATTCAATACACTTAACCACATAGCTATTAAAATTCAATAAAACAATCACTAAACGAATGGAGTCTCTAATTCCTATAATTTTTCGATATATATATATATATATATATATATATATATATATATATATATATATATATATATATATATATATATATATATATATATATATATATATATATATATATCAACGACTACAATGAAAAAGAAAGGCGGTAAAGTGTGGTGAATCTTCATCTGCAAGAATCTTATAATATTCTTTACAGTCCACACCAAACGAAATTACATTAACACACCATTACAGTGACACCTGACACAGATTATATAGTGCAGTATAGACATATTGGATGGTTTTATCTATGCTATTATTAATATGCTAGTTAAAATAGAATAACTAAAATACTTTACTTTTTTATAAATATTAAACACCAAATAGCTTATAGTATAATAGTATATTGTGTTGATATAGTATTTTCATCTAATTGGTTTGATGATTTATGTCTGTCTAAAATAATAATATAATTTAGAAATAGATTAAAATAATAATACTAAACTACAAAGAAAAACGTATTAATTTATAAAACTAAAATGGACGGTTGAAAACAGAAACAACTAGAAATGAAACAAATAATCAAGTCAATTTAAAAAGAGAAAAAAAAAAAAAAAACTAAACCAAAAAGGACAGTTGAAAACAGAAACAGCTATAAATAAAACAAATAATGAAGACAAATATAAATATAAAATGATAAATATAAATAAATTATCATATGGCTACCCTGGAATCATGGAAGAAAATCTTTATTTTCCAATGGTTCACCACCATACCACATGTCTAAGTGACGTTTGACGACCATATATGATGTCTATCACACCTATTTGATATTAAAAAAAAACATTTGACTAAGTTATAACCCCACTATTTTTTTTTAATAAGAGTAGATTTATAAATCAAATTATTATTATTATTATTATTATTATTATTATTATTATTATTATTATTATTATTATTATTATTTTTCTAGTTTTTTTTTGGATTCAATTTAACAATTTTTGTTATGAATATGCTTCTCTAAAGCGTTTCCTTTCAATATTTTCTAACTGAATTTTTATGATTATTGTAGAATATGATCATAAGATGGCACATGAATGCTTTTGTTCTTAATGAATATTATAAATTTAAGTTGCAACTATCAACAATCATGACATGCAACTTTTTTCCCTAATACATATGTCTTGAATAATTTAGAAATACCTTTTTTTTATAAAAAAATAGTTAAATATTTTAAAATATTATCTTTGCTGGCCAAGAACTTATCTTGGTTAAAGAATCCATTTATATAAACTAAAACAATTGACTTTAAAAATTTGTCAAACCAATCAATTTTTTTCATTTTGAAAATCTAATGGTTGGAATGATTTAAGTATTATTAATGTTCTACGATTGATTTTACAAATGGATCATAAAATTGATTTAAGTATTATTAATGTTCTGCGATTGATCTTACACATGGATCATAAAATAAGTTGTCATGAGCCAATCAAATAATCCATTTTATCATTTTTTTATTTGATTCAATATTTTTTATATAAATAAAATGCTTGTCTTTAACGTTTACTTGTTACTATTTTTTTGATGTATATTTTTATTTTATTTTAAAAAAAATTCTTAATGTTCATTGAGTATTTAATCAGATATTTGTCTTATTAATAATGATATAGAATAATATTTTTATATAATTATCAATTACGTGAACTTTTAATCATGGTTGACTCGATATATAACAAGTTAAAACGCTAACTTTTCTATGTCTAATCCATGTTTTTAAGGAATAAAAGGAAACGGATTAAATCTTAAAATAAAATAATGCGAAAGATACTTCAGCAACATACAATCACCTTAATTATAATTTTAATAAAGCAGAAAATTATTATCGTTATTAGGAATCTGTTAGTGGTTTATAAGAATGAAAAACCTTAATCTTTATAATATAATATGCTTAGAGACAACCATATTTTGTTTTTTTAATTGTAAATTACAAAATTAATCCCTAAACTATTGCTTAGACCAGGTTTAGCTCAAAGTTTAACTCCTTATAATTTTAGTCAAAAACTTTTTTATTTGTAACGATTTAGTCCTTATTTTAAACGTTGTCAATTTTTTTTTTATGTTAAATCTCATCTCATGTATTGTGTACATAACTGCACCTATATTTTGATATGTTCTCTTCATTATTCTTCAACCATTTGTATCTTTATCTTCAACTTATTTTCATTTTCATAGAAAGTTTCATTAAAAAAAAGAAACTAAAACCCAAATTAGAATTACACCTTTAATCCCATAAGATTTAGATATGTAACGATCCCAAAAAAATAATCTTCTTTGTATTCCTTCCCTCACACACAATAACCCAAGGCAGAAGAAGGTATAGTTTAAGGAAAAACAAAACAAGGAAAAAGGAAAAAAAAATCCATTATTTCAAGTCATAGAGATACCAAAAAAATAAACTAGAAACCTATACGAAGAGAAAAGAGAAAAAAAAACCCTTTTAGCTAGAGATTTATTCCATCTCTAAAAAAGAGAGAAAAAAAAAAAAACCCCTTTTAGCTAGAGATTTATTCCATCTCTAAAAACCATGTAGTGCGAGATATTCAACCATGTAACATATAAATCAAATGATATAGATGGAAAAATGACAAATTCCATCGGATAGATGACACAAGATTCTAACTAAATTATTTTTTTTAACAAATTTTCAAATAAATATTTATACATTAGTATTTAGTTATATCTAAATATCGTTATATATCATCACATATTTTCATCTAAATTATTAAATAGTTTTTACTAAACACCGTTATTTTATAAGATATCATCTAATTTATCAAACGAAATCTAACATTTTAGCTAAAAGCTAGCTGGCCAAAAAAGCATGTTAACATATTTTCGTTCCCTTTCATTAATTATCCAAATTTCAAAGGCAAAACTACTATTCACATAGATTATAGGCTACAATCGTAACAAAACAAGCCAAAGGTAATTTTTGAGGTATATTTTAGTGATTGTGAAAATTACTCGTTCTTAAAATAATGGAAAAGATGGGTAAATTATGATTTGGTTCTTGTAGTTGACATTACTTTGTACTTGTACTTTTATATAAGTTTTAAAAAATAATATGGATGGTTCTAATGATTTGAGAATATGTTTGGTCATTTTGTATTATTAAACATAGATAAAATGCTTATTATACCATTGTTTTTCCATTTCTTATTATTTTATTATTTTGTTAATTGATAATTCTTTTACATTTATATTATTTGTTCATTTTTCAAACGCACCAAATGTTCTCATCATCTCTCGCTATTGTCTGAACTCAAAAGCTAGATTATATAAAATTAGGCCATCTTATCACTATATAACATTGTTAATGTAGATACGAGGGATGAGAAATGATAAGGATGATGAGAACTCAGAACAATGTATGACAATATGATTTATGTTTAGCGTTAAAACAATTTTCTTCTATGTTTACTACAATTATATAACATTTATAATGAAGTTTTAAATTCAACTTGACAATGAAGGAAATAAAAAAAAAAATCGAAAATATAAGCTTCCAATCAAGAATAATACTTTTGTCTTCGGTTGACGATAACATATAATGGGAGAAATCAAACCCTTAAAGTTAAGTTTTTTCGGTTGGAGTTTTCAATGAATAATAATAAAAAAATGGTGAATCACACCATCCGAGCATACCACGTCAATCTATCCCAAAGTCTCTGTATGTGAGGTCACTTGCGGTGCACTAACAATATTTTGGGTATGTCGTAATTTGAACATTAGACATCTTGTGTGTAATTCCACCCCAACCATTAGGCTCTCATCATGAATGCATGGACAACAAAAAAAGCAACATATTTTAGTTGTTTTTGTCCAAAAATGAAATCTTACGATTATTTTCATTTTTCAGAACCATCATCAAAGCGTGCAGAAAAAATAGACAAATCTAAGAGACTCATAATACTGATATCCCCCAAACTAAACAAAGGGGATTTTCCTTCAACTTCAAACAAATTAGGCCTTATTCAACAAACCAACGGTGGGTGGCAACAATCTCATCTAGCAAAAGCACTTGGTAGCAGTAATATTCTAAGGAGCGAAATAATTAATGTTTTAACAAAAGATGCAAATCAATTTGCCAAAGGTGGTAACATCAAAAGAATATATCATATCAATTTACCAGAAAAAATATGACAATAACCAATCCGACAAAGATGGAGAAAAATGAAAGAATCATATCGATGAACAAAACAATGTGAATGTTTAGTTTAAGGCTTTTATCACATTATTTATGATCATTCACACAACCAACTTATGTAGTCAATGATCAAATAACATAAATACCGAAGGAGGGGTATATTTGTCTTTTAACCATGACTTAACAGCTAATATTTAACTTTTAACGGAATTAGATTGAAGGATCAAGAAATTGGAACTATATGGACTATCTCTAACAAGTTTTCAAAATTTAAACTAAAAATGCAGATTATACAAATCATAGGGACCAAAACTGTAATTTAGTCTATAAAAAGATTGAAAAATCTCCAAGAATTAATAAAATATTGAACCTGGGACACAGGAAATTGAGGCCGAACGAATTGATCACGCGCTGACAGATAAGAGAGCTCCACGTGTCCACCCTCTGGAACGCTCTTCACGAGATTCTCTTTTCCTCGCCCACTCCCTTCTCTATCTTCGTCGTTGCCACGTCCTTCAATTTCTATCAATCATCACTCTGTGTGTGTGTATCACAACCAACTACTCATACACATACGCAAACCAATCAAATCCCCAAATCAATCAAAATCATCTTCGTTTTTCGCTCCTCCATGATCCCTGATACGCATATTTCACTTCAACATCCATAGTAATTGGTATTTCGTATTTCGTATTTTGTACCCTTCTGTATCTCCATCTATCTTCTTCTCTATGTGCGCGTCTTCTCCTATGGCAATACGTCGTCGTCTACCGGTGCTTCTCGTTGCATTCTTGTGTTTTGTTGCCGGTATTAGCGCGAGTGACGGCGATGCTGATCCGATTTACATGTAAGATTTGAGTTTCTTTCACATCTGAGTTTCGTTTTTGAAAAGTTAATTCATGAGAACGTGGTCGTAGCTCATAGCTCCAGGTGATCTGTGTAGCTTTTTGTTCTGGAATCTGAGTTGAATTTCATTTGCAATTCGTAAATTTTTTAGTTGAATTGTATCGTAAGTTAAGATTTTTCTACGTTTCAAACCCTAGAAATATGAACTTCCGCCGATCTCAGTTTATTGCAGGTTTTAAGTTTATTGAGGTAATAAGCATCCACTTTCAGGTGAAACCGATGGAGTTAATTGGTTGTAATTGTTAGGTATTGTGGTCGCTGGTAGCAATTAGCAAAGACATGATATGACCACATGGAGATAATAAACCCTAGACCAAAGAGGCATGCTAGAAGCAGGACAATATCCTCACATGGCATGCTTGACTCTCGATTGCATGTGCTATTTGTCTGGTTCACTTACCATAGAAATTGACTCTCTGTTAGGTTTTCGATTTTCAAGCATGAGAAGATTAGAATCAAATGAATTGGTTAATCCACATCATATAGAATTCAAGATCCTTGTAGTTTTTTTTTTAAAGCACTAATTTCATCTCTTAAAATTTCTGTTTGAACAGAGATTGTGTTGAGCAATGTGAGAAGACAGGATGTGTGGGTGATGTATGCTTCCAACACTGCAATTTGACATCCAATGGAAAATCTGTGAGTGATCCATGGTACCTACAAGAGCCACTATACATAAAATGGAAAAAATGGGATTGTCTCAGTGGCTGCAGATATCAATGTATGCTTGTTAGGGAAGAAGAAAGAGAGACAGCTGGCAATACACCTGTCAAGTATCATGGAAAATGGCCACTCAGACGTGCCTTTGGGATTGAGGTGCTTCAAATTCTTTTACTTTATAGTTTATATCAACTCTTTGATTATTATTCATTCTTGAATCTTGATTTCAGGAACCTGTTTCTGTGGCACTTTCTGCTCTTAATCTTGCTGTTCAGTTTCATGGATGGGTATCCTTCTTCATTCTTGTGAATTACAAGCTCCCTTTAAGGCCAAACCGACAAACTTTCTATGAATACACTGGATTATGGCATATCTATGGGACATTATCAATGAACTTCTTATTTTGGAGTGCTGTTTATCACAGTAGGTAAGTAATAATGTAATATCCTTTCAAACATTAATTCTCCTCCTCCTCAATCTCATCCCTATCTTAGTAAATGATCATTTTACCCTTCTATTTAGAAACACTCCTTTATGTCAGTCCAGATTAATCTAAAAAACAAACAAGGTAAGTTGAAAATGAAAAATGACGATTTTACCCTTCAGGGATGTGGAAATGACAGAGAAGCTAGATTACTCATCTGCAGCAGCAGTTATTGGGTTTTCTCTTATAGTATCAATACTAAGAGCTTTCAGTATAAAAAGTGAAGCTACACGTGTCATGGTTGCAGCTCCACTAATCGCCTTTGTAACCACCCACATCCTTTATTTAAACTGCTACCAGTTTGACTATGGTAAGAGTTCAATTCATTCCCCTCGTAATAGAAAAAAAGAAGAAAAAGACCATTTTAACCTTTTTAAACCTTTTTATATATATATATATATATATATATATATATATATATATATATATATATATATATATATACATATATACAGATTTAAATATGAAGGTTTGTGCTATGATGGGAGTAGCACAGGTGGTGATTTGGGGGGTATGGGGTGGAATTTCGAATCATCCATCTAAATGGAAGATTTGGGTTGTGACAATTGGTGAAGGATTGATTATTTTATTTCAAATTTATGATTTTCCACCCTACAAGGGTTTTTTGGATGCTCATGCTATTTCACACGCCATTGCGATTCCTGTTTCGTATATCTGGTGGAGCTTTATTCATGATGACAGTGAATATAGAACCACAACACTCATGAAAAAAGCCAAGTGAGATATTCAGAAGGGTAAATTCGTAAATTTACACTCGCCTCGGTTTTTTCTTCTTCATTAAGGTAGTCAAGGTTTTTTCGGTTTTTGCTTGCGTGTTCGCAAGTTTTTTTTTTTATTTTTTTCTTTTTGTATTAAAAGTTGTGTCGTCTTTTTTCCTTTTTTTTTTATAAATATTTTTGAAAGCTCCAGGCCGTTGGTTTTTACGGATTTAGATGTTGGTGTCTGTACCGCTTGAATGCGGAGCTTCCTTTTGGCTTGTGTTATGGAGCTTTTTTTTTTTTTTTTTAATAAGAATGTGTTTCACGTGTCTAATTGGTTGTAACTATTATTGTTATTTTAGTGTTTAAGTGTATCAAATATTAGTAACATATAGTTGTGAAAAAAATGGGTACAAGATACAGAGATTGATTGATGTGGTTCAGAAGTAACTGAAGTGGAGAAAGGTGGTAAGTCACGTTTACCTTTTTTTTTTTTTTTTTTTTTCATATGAATTATTATTTTTTTTTTATTTGGGATTGTATTTTTGGGGAGATTATTAAAAGATGTGATTGGGACTGTTTAAATTAATAACCTTTTGATTTTGGTCAAGCTGACGGTTTATTAGAGGATCCATAAAAAGAGTTTTTCTAAGGAAAAGCTCTTGAAAATTGTATTGTGGAAACATTTTTAATTCAAAGCTTTTTTAGTAAGCTTGTGTGGGACCCATAGATTTTTAACTAATTAATCCTATACATGTAAAACAATTAATAACAAGCAAAATGGAAAAGCTCCTCTATTATGAGAGAGATACACTATATATATATATATATATATATATATATATATATATATATATATATATATATATTTAACTTCAAATTTATTTTTTGTCTGAACAAGACTTTGTGTTTTTTTATTTTTTTTCAAAAAAACCTTCAACTTTGTATGGACCCATGCTTCCAAATAAATCCTCAATTTTTTTAGTTTTTATTGAAAAACCCTCGAGTTTTATAAATTTTTTTTGGCAAAAAATGACTAAAAGGGCTAAATCGGAAAAATGAAAAAAATAGGTCTTTTTCAGAAAAAAAATAAATTTGAGGTTTAATCAGTAAAAACACAAAATATAAAACAGTTTTTGAGATTAACCTTAGAAAAAAAATAATGAAAAAGCTTTCTAGTTTTTTCAGTGAGCTTTTTCAAATAATTTTTCCACAGAGCTTTTTCAATTAAAATGGTGGGTCGCATATAATTCAACTAATTATAAGAGATTAACTTATATAAAAAAAAAATTCGGATAATATAAATATATTTGATGAGTCGTACGATAATATAAACATATTGATGAAATTAGTAAAGTTTTTTGGATTGATGATGTGGTGATAACATGATATCAAAAAGGTTTTGTGAAAAATGTTCTTTGGATTTTTTTTAGGTTTCTTGGTTGAAATTTTTGATGTGTTTAGACACATTTTTATTGTTGTTATTCTTATTTGACTAAATTGCCAAATTTGGTCGTTTAATTTAGCATTTTTTTGGATTCGATTCCAAAAAGGAAATTTTTTGCAATTTGGCTTTAAACTTTAAAGGTTTCGGTATGTTTTCGGCTCATGCCACATATAAAATGGTTACCTTTTATCTCATTTTTTATACATTTAAAAAAAAAAATTCACTATTTATTTAAAGGGTTGATGTCATAAATAGGTTGCTAACTATTTTTTTTCCACAAAACACCATTGTTTTTAAAAACTACCATAAAAAGAAGGTAATTAACTTGAACTTTTTGTTCACAAATACTCTTATTTTTCTGGTTTTAAAGATTATTTTTTAATTAACAAAACTGATGGTACTTATAAAAAAACAAATACTCTTATTTTTCTGGTTTTAAAGATTATTTTTTAATTAACAAAACTGATGGTATTTAAAGAAAAAAACAAACACTCTTTATTTTTCTGCTTTTAAAGATTATTTTTTAATTAACAAAACTGATGGTAATTATAAAAAAAACAAATACTCTTATTTTTCTGGTTTTAAAGATTATTTTTTAATTAACAAAACTGATGGTACTTAAAGAAAAAAACAAACACTCTTTATTTTTCTGGTTTTAAAGATTATTTTTTAATTAACAAAACTGATGGTAATTATAAAAAAAACAAATACTCTTATTTTTCTGGTTTTAAAGATTATTTTTTAATTAACAAAACTGATGGTACTTATAAAAAAACAAATACTCTTATTTTTCTGGTTTTAAAGATTATTTTTTAATTAACAAAACTGATGGTACTTAAAGAAAAAAACAAACACTCTTTATTTTTCTGCTTTTAAAGATTATTTTTTAATTAACAAAACTGATGGTAATTATAAAAAAAACAAATACTCTTATTTTTCTGGTTTTAAAGATTATTTTTTAATTAACAAAACTGATGGTACTTATAAAAAAACAAATACTCTTTATTTTTCGGTTTTAAAGATTATTTTTTAATTAACAAAACTGATGGTAATTATAAAAAAACAAATACTTTTATTTTTCTGGTTTTAAAGATTATTTTTTAATTAACAAAACTGATGGTACTTATAAAAAAACAAATACTCTTTATTTTTCGGTTTTAAAGATTATTTTTTAATTAACAAAACTGATGGTAATTATAAAAAAATAAATACTTTTATTTTTCTGGTTTTAAAGATTATTTTTTAATTAACAAAACTGATGGTACTTATAAAAAAACAAATACTCTTATTTTTCTGGTTTTAAATATTATTTTTTAATTAACAAAACTGATGGTACTTATAAAAAAACAAATACTCTTATTTTTCTGGTTTTAAAGATTATTTTTTAATTAACAAAATTGATGGTACTTAAAGAAAAAAACAAACACTCTTTATTTTTCTGGTTTTAAAGATTATTTTTTAATTAACAAAACTGATGGTAATTATAAAAAAAACAAATATTGTTATTTTTCTGGTTTTAAAGATTATTTTTTAATTAACAAAACTGATGGTACTTAAAGAAAAAAACAAACACTCTTTATTTTTCTGCTTTTAAAGATTATTTTTTAATTAACAAAACTGATGGTAATTATAAAAAAAACAAATATTGTTATTTTTCTGGTTTTAAAGATTATTTTTTAATTAACAAAACTGATGGTACTTATAAAAAAACAAATACTCTTTATTTTTCTGGTTTTAAAGATTATTTTTTAATTAACAAAACTGATGGTAATTATAAAAAAAACAAATACTTTTATTTTTCTGGTTTTAAAGATTATTTTTTAATTAACAAAACTGATGGTACTTATAAAAAAACAAATACTCTTTATTTTTCGGTTTTAAAGATTAT
The DNA here is from genome assembly GCF_052625555.1 of Lactuca saligna. NCBI lineage: Eukaryota > Viridiplantae > Streptophyta > Magnoliopsida > Asterales > Asteraceae > Lactuca > Lactuca saligna. The sequence goes on from NC_136425.1 coordinate 56,467,648, forward strand.
TTTTTAATTAACAAAACTGATGGTAATTATAAAAAAAATAAATACTTTTATTTTTCTGGTTTTAAAGATTATTTTTTAATTAACAAAACTGATGGTACTTATAAAAAAACAAATACTCTTATTTTTCTGGTTTTAAATATTATTTTTTAATTAACAAAACTGATGGTACTTATAAAAAAACAAATACTCTTATTTTTCTGGTTTTAAAGATTATTTTTTAATTAACAAAATTGATGGTACTTAAAGAAAAAAACAAACACTCTTTATTTTTCTGGTTTTAAAGATTATTTTTTAATTAACAAAACTGATGGTAATTATAAAAAAAACAAATATTGTTATTTTTCTGGTTTTAAAGATTATTTTTTAATTAACAAAACTGATGGTACTTATAAAAAAACAAATACTCTTTATTTTTCTGGTTTTAAAGATTATTTTTTAATTAACAAAATTATGGTACTTATAAAAAAACAAATACTCTTTATTTTTCTGGTTTTAAAGATTATTTTTTAATTAACAAAACTGATGGTACTTATAAAAAAACAAATAATCTTATTTTTCTGGTTTTAAAGATTATTTTTTAATTAACAAAACTGATGGTAGTTAAAAAAAAACAAACACTCTTTATTTTTCTGGTTTTAAAGATTATTTTTTAATTAACAAAACTGATGGTAATTATAAAAAAAAACAAATACTCTTATTTTTCTGGTTTTAAAGATTATTTTTTAATTGACAAAACTGATGGTACTTATAAAAAAACAAATACTCTTTATTTTTTTAGTTTTAAAGATTATTTTTTAATTAACAAAACTGATGGTACTTTTAAAAAAACAAATACTCTTATTTTTTCTGGTTTTAAAGATTATTTTTTAATTAACAAAACTGATGGTACTTAAAGAAAAAAACAAACACTCTTTATTTTTCTGGTTTCAAAGATTATTTTTTAATTAACAAAACTGATGGTAATTATAAAAAAAACAAATACTTTTATTTTTCTGGTTTTAAAGATTATTTTTTAATTAACAAAACTGATGGTACTTAAAGAAAAAAACAAACACTCTTTATTTTTCTGGTTTCAAAGATTATTTTTTAATTAACAAAACTGATGGTAATTATAAAAAAAACAAATACTTTTATTTTTCTGGTTTTAAAGATTATTTTTTAATTAACAAAACTGATGGTAGTTAAAAAAGAAAAAAACAATGGTGTTTGTTAAAAAAAAAATGAAAACAAATAGTTTGTAGATGTTGTTGAAGCTCGACTGTCCCCTCTTATCTGCATTTATTCCATGTTTAAATTCCGAATTGTTTATTTTCTTAATGTTTTCTCTTCTTTTATTTCTGTTAAAAGTCATATTTTTTTTTTTCAGGTCACATTACATATTGTTTTTCTCCATGCCAAAGGCACATATAAAATTAAATAATCTAGAAATGTATAAACTTAAAATTTGGAAGACCAAAATTGTCAAATAAAAGTTCATTAACATTTTGATACGAAGAAATAATATATCATTTTCTTTTTTTCATTTATTTCAAAATTTGATGTGTTATATATATATATATATATATATATATATATATATATATATATATATATATATATATATATATATATATATATATATATATATATATATATATATATATATATATATATATATATATATATATATAACTCGTGTAAAAGGAGAGTTATATTAAAAGAAAATGGTATGAGAAATAATGCATAAAATAAGATCTATCTGATTATATAAGTTGAGTATTGGTCATCATTATAAAATATCATTTGGTTAGAATTTAGATCGAGTGTTTTGTAAGTGTTTCTTTTTGATGTTGACTTAAAGGGTATTTTAGGTTTTGTGTTTTCTATTTTAATGTTTTTGGATAAATTATATTTACAAAATGTTTGAGAGAGAAAAAATAATCGCACACGTTGTTCACAAAGTAAGTTTTCTATCTTCTTTTAAAGTAAGTTTTAAAAGAAAATCTATCTGTTTTTAAAAGATTATAGGACTTTCCTTTTTCCTTTATGTTATTTTGTGAAATTGTAATATTCAACAAATTAAAATTTCTAACAAACTTTCAAAATCTTGTATTTGGAAATTATATAATAAAGGTGGAAGATACCTTTCTTAAAAAAAATATGCTGAACAACATATACCTTAATTGTATACTACTAAAGATACCGTCTGCTAAAAAACTTATAATCTAACTGTATCAAATTTTTTTTGTCAAATTTTTTTTGTTTGAGGTCGATGGTTCAAGTTTAAAGGAATTAAATTTATTTGGTTCAAGTTTAAAGGAATTAAATTTATTTTGATTGTATAACATTTTAAAATATAAATTGATTGTACCTATTATTTTATTTTAATAAGACATTGTTATCAACTATAATGATGTAATTAACAACAAACACTCAATATTGAAACATATGATTTCCAATATGACATTTTTGTAAGGAACCATACATTGAAATATATTTATAATCATCACAATATTTCACTCTTTGTATATGTTTCTAATATCCGTACATATTTCTAAAAAAACACAATATAAGCACGGAATATTTCTAAATCCATCCTTTTTTCATACTTGAAGTTCCCCAACACACACACACACAAACAAAAAGGGGAATTTAAGTCAGTAACTCCACAATGACATGTCACCGCCATACTCCGCTTCCTCACCACCGGCGTACGACGGCGGAGGCGGCAGCATCATTCCCTCCGCCATATTCACAAGCAATCCCGGCATTCCAAACTCCTCCTCTTCATCTATATATCCGACATTTCCCCCATAACCCACCTCCACCCCTACTCCCTCCGCCGACTGATCACCATTCCCATCCTCACTCTGCCGGAATGCCTCCGCCGCCTCCACCGCCGCCTTCCTAATATCATTTGGCTCCAATGACGCCGGAGTCGGAAGCCTCCAAGAAGAATCCGCAAAGTTCAAACAAGCCGACCTCCCTCTCAACGCCAACGCCGCCACATCATGAGCTCTGGCAGCCATCTCCGCCGTCGGAAAAGTCCCCAACCATATCCTCGACTGCTTATACGGCTCTCTCACTTCACAAACCCACTTCCCGGAGCTCCGCTGCCTCACTCCCCTGTACACCGGGTGCCTCGTCTCCTGAACCTTCTTCCTTCCGGCACGCTTCTTGGGATGACTAGACGCCAACATCACCTCCTCCGACGTCCCCGACGACTCCCCTCCTCCTTCCATCTCCGGTGGACTCGACCCATATCCATATCCACATCCATATCCATATCCATTTCCATACCCATATCCATCATTATTATACCCGTTAACGTTGTTATAACTGTTCATCTCCATGGAATCTTTGAATCTTTAAAGTAGAAATTAAACTGAAACTGTTTCTGTGAGTGAATCTTTATTCGAAGTGTCATCTGTTTATATAAATTTGTGTTGGATCATGGATACGAATCGAACACGGAGAAGGTGTTGTAAGATTGGGGAGTAGGACATGAAAAAGGAAAGAGGTGAGGAAGTGAAACAAAAGTGGATTATGTCTTTTGGGACAGCTGTTAATGAAGTGGGTCCCATGTTGTCTTCTAGGGTATAACACGTGTGAGACTTGTGTTGTAGCGAAGACTACTTTTTGGGTGTCTTTTTCAGGAAAGGGGCAAACTATATTCGGACCATTGGATCTAAATTTTTTAATACATTTATGGAAATAAAGTAACTACATTATTTTTTTTTTCTAGAACTTAATATTTTATTGGATAATTAGCAGTTTCATTGAGGTATATGCATAAAGAATCATTCAAATACAAAAAACATCACTTTTGGGGATGTTACTTATATTAGGTTATGTGGAAGTTATGAAAGAGAGGTTACGATTTCATTTAAAAGGTTTTAAGTTCAAATAAAATAAACATTTGATATGTTTATGATAGGGATGAACGCGGTACGGTTCGATGAGGTTATTAGTCAAAACATACCACTAACCGTAAATGCGGTTAATCCATTTTCAAAACCGTTTGGTGCGGTTATTTTTGCGGTGCGGTTTTGTTTTTTTTGTGTTAAGGATATTAACCGCATGAATTTGATGCAGTGTGGTTTTTAACCACAATTTAGAGCTCAAACAATTTTAAAAGTTCAAACATATTATTTAAATCACAAACAACTTGTATCTTAAAAACGTCAAATCAATAGTATTTAACAATAAATATCTTAAAATTGTCTAATTTCACAAATTTTCAAAGTTAAACATAACAAAAAACTAACACTTTTTTGTCTTCTAGTATTTTATTCATCGTTAATTCATGAAACTTGTATTATTTTAATATTTAATATATTAATAATTAATAAAAAAATTGTATATAATATATGCGGTGCAGTGCGGTTTTTAAAAACTAGTAACCGCATCATACTGCAAAATTGCGATTTTTGAAAAACAGAAAACCTCACCATCGGTTTTTATTGCGGTTGCGATTTATCGGTTGTAGTTTTTGCGGTTAATTTTAGTTGCGGTGCGGTTTTTGCTCACCCTTAGTTTATGATATAAATAATATCAAATTGTGATAATAGGAGGGAATCTTAAGGATAAACAAGTAATTTCTTTTGTGCTATTGAAGCCAAAGTTTTTGTCCAATTCTTTGGGTAATTATAAGTCTATGGGGAGTGATATGTGGTTCTGCCGCATCTCTCTCATCTCTTTCATCTTCCCTTTTCTCTTCAATTGTTTCTCTCTTTCTCTTTCTTTCTCTCTCTCTCTCTCTCTCGATCTCTCTCGATCTCTACCAAGGTTCCCACACTCTAGGTGTGGTAAATAACCACACAAAGTGTGGTATAATTGATATGATGGCTACGTGGCAGAGGAGAGAGTGCAGTTTTTTTGGCACCACTCCCTCCAACCTAATGACATTACCCTATTCCATGAGTACACTAGTAGTACCACTCCGCTTCCCATAATCCTTTGGTTTTACAATTCTCCACTTTATGACCTATTTTCCACATTCATAACATTGATTGGTCTTTCGACATTCCCTAATTGGAAGTTGCCACAAATACTTCATCTTTTTTACATACTGTTTTCTCCTCGTTTAAAGAATGGTAACTCTTCTTATTATATATGGTGGATTGCTCATATTTACTTTTATCTCCTTGCTCTTGGCTCTCTTTTGAACGTTTCTTGATCATATATTTTTCATATTCGTGTTATGATGAGTGTAGTGACACATTCGACTTCAACTGAATTCTTGGTGGGAGCCCGCTTCAGTAATGAATGATCATCGTCCATTTAATGGTCATTGTATCTTCTAAGTAAGGAATCATATTCATGAATCCTTTTGGTATATTTTCTAGAAATATCTTCCTTGCGAACAAAAAAGAAATTATCCACAATATCCTCTGAATCACGATTAACACAAAAATTCACATTTAATCTTCCACAAATTCTTCCAATTCAGATGCGATACTGTAACCTTTGCGAATGTGTTATACACAACGTTCCTTCATACAAGTGTTTCTCCCTTTAGTAATCATATTTTGTTCTTCTTTATACTTACTATCTTGAAGCACTTAATCTTTTTTAGTTATCTGATGAATGGTTATATTGGGATCAAAATTCCCTTCATACTCTTTTATACTAGATGTCAAGAATGATTTAAAAACACATCCCATATTGGATATTGGGGTTGAAGGACAATCCATAGATAGATTTCATAGTTGTTTGATACTTTTGGTAGATTTGCTCCTTGTAGGACCTTCTCAAAGACTTTGAGAAGTATAACCTAATCATTCATTCAAAATATGATGCATTTCGTCTTTTTTTCTCTCTTGCAATTCATATAGAAGCTTTTCATTGCTTTTATGGTTAACACTTGCTAATTCTCATCAACATTGAAATTTCCTTCATTTTTAATTAGAGGAGACGAACTCCTAACTATAGGTGATAAGCTTGAATTTACCCACCAATAAGTAGAACATGCGCCGTTTTATAAAATTCTCAACTTTATAAATCCTATGATCTCAATTTTTAATATGGAAATCTTGTACTCAAAGCAATGTAACATGTCTTAGCATGACAATTTCTATACATGAATTCCTAAATCAGTTTATAAATCACATAAGACATAGTTGTCACTAATAATGGTCATAAAGTTGTCATTCATTTCCTATTTCCCTATTACATAATTAGCTTAAACTAAATAACACCTAAAAATTTACCATGAAGATTTCGCAAAATTAAGAACACATTATTTTCAATAAGGAAAATATCATAAAATGACAACAGATAACACCATTTTTCAATTTAAGTCACTAAACTTTTAATTGTATCAAACTGACCTACAAACTATTATTTTTGGTTTTATTATGCAAATGATTACATTTTGAAATAGGAGTAACCAATTTCCCACCCACATGTGTTAGAATTTAGAATATTGGAATAACATTTAACACTTCGATATGTTGGAAATTATTAGCAACAAGTACACATTACATATGTAGCGGGGAAAAAAAATCAAAACATGATATACCTAAGTGCACATGCAACCTAGAATCTACGTTTTACTATTATAGCATCCTACTTTGAAAAACTTCATAGAAAGATTTACTAAGCTCTTTTTCATTTCATTGGGATCTCGTACATGCCAAGTTAGTTTCAAGATGAAGGATCCAAAGGAGAATCCCTCTAATGGAATTAGACCTACACACCAAATAGAAAAAATGAAGAACTCAAGGAATGAACAAGAGGTTAGTAATTCTCAATTCCAATGCCCAAAAACACTTTGGTCAATCAACCAGCGCTCATGAAAGTCTTTAATAACAACATTTACTCATGAGAATGCGATCGATTGTGGAGTTTTGAACATAATTAAATATTCTGGAAGTTGGTTCAAAACCATGCAAAAGTGAAACACAATATTTGAATTAAAAATATTTTGATAGCAAACTAAAACTCTTTATTAAAACTCTTCGAAATAATTTTTTTTTTTTACAATTCATCCTCTAAAACGTGTCATGATCATTCTAACTAACAACTAAAGTACTACATCAAATGATTATATAGTCTCATGCCAATCGTCCTAGCATGACCATCATGTTTCTCTCTTGATAGTGGCTTTGTGAATGGATAAGTAGGATTCTACTAAGATGATACCCAACTCATGACGATGTCACAATCTTCTACACGATGTCGAACATATTGGTACTTCCTTTGAATGTGTTTTGAATTTGCATGGTCCTTAGGTTCTTTAGTTAAGGTGGTTGGACCCTCGTTATCACAAAAGATTTCTAGTGGTTCTTTGATGCTTGGTACTACTCCAAGATCAACGAAGTTCTTTAACCATATACCTTCCTTTGCAACTTCACTTGCCGCTATGTACTTAGACTCACATGTCGAATATGATATTGTCTTCTGTTTGGAACTTTTCCACGTAACAACTCTTTCATTAAGCAAGAACACCCATCCCGGTTGTGAGCACGAGTAGTCTTTACCATTCTGAAAACTTGCGTCAGTGTAACCCGTAACTCTCAATTATTCTTTTCCACCATATACAAATAACATATCCTTAGTTCTTTTCACATACTTGAAAATATTCTTTATGTTCGTCCAATGACTATCACCAGGATTCTCTTGATATCAAATCACCATGCTAAGCACATATGAGATATCATGTGACAACTAGGAAATTTTGGGATCGAGAAAGGTATATCTATATATAATGCAAAACCACATCACTTGTTGTAATAAACACTTGAAAATTCAATAAGATAAATCAAAAATTTCAAAATTTTAGTTGCATTTGAAGTGTTATAAGAACAAAACCAAAATCATGCTCAAACCGGGAACCCTCTCTAGGCCGAGAACCCCAAGACCGAGGAGTCATTTGGGGCGAGAACCCTCATTAAACGAAAACCCTTGCGAATACTCATAATAAACTATACATCTTTATGCTTTTATGTTTATACCAAAATTTATATATAAAAGTCATACGGGTCATGTCAATGTAGATTGTAGTTGCTTATGGTGTCATGGTATCACCCATGGATGACATATGGTCCATTAGTCAAATGGTAGTTGCTTATGGTGTCCATGGATGACATATGGGTCATTGGTCAACATGGTAGTTGCTTATGGTGTCTATTGATGACATATGGGTCATTGGTTAACATGGTAGTTGCTTATGGTGTCCATGGATGACATACAGGTCATTGGTGATCAATATGGTAGTTGCTTATGGTGGATGACATATGGGTCATTGGTCAACATGGTAGTTTCTTATGGTCTCCATTGATGACATATGGGTCATTGGTCAACATGGTAGTTGCTTATGGTGTCCATGGATGACGTACCTGTTATTGGTCAACATGGTAGTTGCTTATGGTGTCCATGGATGACATATGGGTCATTGGTCAACATGGCAATTGCTTATGGTGTCCATGGATGACATACGGGTCATTGGTCAACATGGTAGTTGCTTATGGTGTCCATGGATGACATATGGATCATTGATCAACATATATCATTTGGGATCGAGAAAGGTATATCTATGTATATTGCAAAACCACATCACTTGTTGTAATAAACACTTGAAAATTCAATAAGATAAATCAAAATTTTCAAAATTTTAGTTGCGTTTGAAGTGTTATAAGAACAAAACCAAAATCATGCTCAAACCGGGAACCCTCTCTAGGCCGAGAACCCCAAGACCGAGGAGTCATTTGGGGCGAGAACCCTCATTAAACGAAAACCCTTGCGAATACCCATAATAAACTATACATCTTTATGCTTTTATGTTTATACCAAAATTTATATATAAAAGTCATACGGGTCATGTCAATGTAGATTATAGTTGCTTATGGTGTCATGGTATCACCCATGGATGACATATGGTCCATTGGTCAACATGGTAGTTGCTTATGGTGTCCATGGATGACATATGGGTCATTGGTCAACATGGTAGTTGCTTATGGTGTCTATTGATGACATATGGGTCATTGGTCAACATGGTAGTTGCTTATGGTGTCCATGGATGACATACATGTCATTGGTGATCAACATGGTAGTTGCTTATGTTGTCCATGGATGACATATGGGTCATTGGTCAACATGGAAATTGCTTATGGTGTCCATGGATGACATACGGGTCATTGGTCAACATGGTAGTTGCTTATGGTGTCCATGGATGCATATGGGTCATTGATCAACATATATCATTTGTGTCGGATGTGTATTAAAATAGAAATTGATTTTTCTTTTAATTATGACTTTTGAAAAAACTACCATTACTAATTAAATATGAGTCATTGTATGTATGAGGAAAATTTGGTCATTTTATAATGGAACATCTTCTAGGAGCCATAATGTTTTCCGACGAAACACGTTGTTTCAGTTCTTCACTCTTATTTCAGTCACTTGCAAACAACCCCAATTTCAAAATCTCGATAGTAAAAAAAACCCTAAAATCATTTTCACATAATCGTTATCTTAGTGAATGTTTATTATTATGTAAGCCAGTACTTCTTCAAAGATGCAATCAAGAAATCAAAGGAAATCGCTAACAGACATGCCATTGGAAGTGATGGAGAAAATAATAGTCGACTTGGAAAAAATTTCAACAGTCGAGGCTTTCTGGATGAAGAGTGTGTAGGTTTTGTCTTCGATCATTCTATTTCACAAGTGTATTTGAGTTGTCTTTACATTTTGGAGTGAATGTTGTGTTTCTTTTGCAGTTGCAGATTCTTTAAAGAAGCAGGAAAAACGGATGAAATATATAAACATATGGAGGTAGATGGATTACAATATGTGGTTGGTCTGACCAGAAACATACAGTTGTCAACAAATGCATAGAGATGAGAAACTTAAATATTCTGTTCAAGAATGGATTGGTACATTGTTATATATGTGCATAGTATTAATTAATTTATTTCTTGTTTTGCATTACTATAACTAGAAATTATGTGTTTAATGTTTTTTTTTCCAGATGAATTTATTTTTCTTAGAAGCTGATCATGAAGGGAAAATGGTGCTTGAAGAAGCATCTGCATTGGGACATTTGTATTCAACATTTGTTCTGGGAATGATGGTGATGGCTGAAGGGAGACATAAGAAACAGGAAGCTTTGGACATGTTGATCAATGCTTACCGCAGAGAAAAAGGTAAGTGGAATCTTAGAGCAACTTATTCTAAGGTTCATCTCAATTTAAATAGGGAGGGGAGGAAACATGTACACTTCCATGGCTTCCATAGAACTTGTGCAATGCATAAGTCTGTAATTAGTGTGTCAAATGCTTTTGTGAATGGATACAAATGGGTGTTTAGGTGTGAAATTTGTTTGTGGAAGGCTTGTTTCGTTAGGTTTTCTAGGGAGTTTGGTATAATTTATGAGTAGTCTGTTGATATGTACTTTCATATTATGACAATTAATGCTATGTACATTATTTTGGTCTAATATACAAATAAATAGTAATTTACTTGATAAGTAATTACTTGATTAGTAAATATGTTGTGTTGTTAATAAAGGACTAAAAGAGTAAAAGTTTGGAATGATGTTTGAATGATGTTTGAATAATGTTTGAATAATGTGTTTTGGACTTTCAATATTAGTGTTTATATTGTATTGTGATTATAGTTGTATGTAACAAATGTTTGTTCTTTCCTAATATTAAATACATATAAAATAAAATTGTAAAGGCGTAAAAATAAATGTATTTTATTTTGGTTTTGGTAATTTGGTTTAATATCAACTACTGGAGAAACCATGTTTTGCATGGGGTAAAATTGTAAGGGCATACACATAGGGACTAAAAGTGGCAACAAAGAAAAAGTATTGTGGCTAAAATCAAAGTAAAAAATTTACTATAAACATAGGGACTAAAAGTGGCAACAAAAGAAAACTATTGTGTCTAAAATCTAAAGTAAAAAAGTTTATTGTTAAATTCTTGTTCCAATTTTAATATATATATATATATATATATATATATATATATATATATATATATATATATATATATATATATATATATATTAATACATGAATATATATTAGTAATTTGGTGAAATGTTAATATAAATGTATTACATTATGGATTATGATATATATGTTATTTTTGTCTTTTTCATTTCAACAATTAAAAGTCCACTGTTACCTAGCTATAAAAGGTTATAATATTTGAATAATGTGTTTTGATACAAATACTCTTAGTATTCACATATTTGGAATGATTTCAAGGGCAATGGTATTTTTGCACTCTAAATCGTTAAGGCGCCATGTGACATCCCCAATTTCACGGCCAGAAAAAACCGATTTGTTTATGCTTTGTTTTTAAAATCAGAGTGATCTTTTAAAGAAAACGGTTGCGGAATTTGTTCCCAAAACAAAATATGATAAGAATTTATCAAAACATTCCTTTAAAGAAATGTATTTTCATTATATAACAAAATCTCGGGATGTCATGTTCCGATACAAACACATAAGCATAAACAAAACTTACATTTATTTACACTAATGATTTACATCTCTTTTAATCTCTCAGTGAAATATGTCTTCATATTGATACCTGTGATACAAAGAAAACTGAGTGGGTCAGGTTTGGGAGTCTGGTGAGCATATAGGGTTTTCGACCCACAATAATATAATTATTATATTCAACCGTTAAACAATCAACATAATTACTCATCCTCATTATCTTCTTTATTTCTTAGGATTTTACCCTAAGAATTTAACTACCCGTCATCCATTCATTCCTAAGGATTGACCTAAGGAATTGGCACAAAATCTATTGCTACATAAGGCGCATCTACCAACATCATACTTTAAGCATATCTGTCAAGATTACGTCATACACTATGAGGCGCGACTACCAGAATTATGACATTCTCTTTTAGGCGCATCTGCCGACATTTTCCTATATGCGCATCTTCCAGGATTATCCCATAAGCACATATGCTAGTATTATAATATTCTCCATTTGGTGCATCTACCAATATTATTCTTAAGTGCATCTGCTAGTATTATGACATTATCTAATTGGTGCATCTGCCAATATTATTCTTTAATCATCTTACATACCTCATCATTTTATCACATACCAACTATCTCATCTACCCATGTTCTACCCAACATATTAGTAGATACAAAATACATATACAGTTTAACTCATTTAAAAACCATATAAAACATCCATTCCACACTTATCTCAAATAAACAACAGTACATAAACACATACCATGTATTTCAAGCAAATACTTCATATTTATGTGTTAGAAGAAAGTAACTATACATTCACTCAAAACATATACTTAATACATTCAATCAATACTTGTATTAAAATTGTGTTTATGAAAGAGACTATACACTCACTCTAAATAAACAACAATATATATAAACACATAACACTTATTTCATACCAAATACTTAATATTTATGTGTTAGAAGAAAGTAACCACACACTCACACAAAACATATACTTAATACATTCAAACAATACTTGTATTAAGATGGTGTTATGAAAGGGACTATACACTCACACATATAAACAACTTTATATTATACACATAACACGTATTTCATAACAAATACTTAATATTTATGTGTTAGAAGAAAGTGACCACACACTCACTTGATCAGAAGATGATCGGACAGCACTACGGCTTGTAGAAGTAGTATTCTTCGGTAGATCTGGAAGATCTTCCCACAAACCGGGCTCCTCGCAGGCAGAGCTTCGGCTTGGAAACTCTTTTCTTCTCGGGATCTTCGGGCTTCGGGACTTAGGATGATATCGGGGCTTCGGGATATTTCTTGCACGTAAATCGAGGTAAAATGGGAGAGAGAGAGAGGAGAGAAAATAACAACCCTAAACGGCTGGCCCTTCAAATCTATTTATAGGGAAAAATTTGCCCTTGCCACGCCGTGACACCTTTTTCCATGTCGTGGGCTTGGTCATCACTGCATGTGTCATCGCAAGTTGCGTCTGGGGGACTCCAGGAGATGTCAGAAGACTTGCCACATCGTGGCACTGCTTGTCACGTCGTGGTATCGGATAGTTTTGGAGTTTCGCACCCCGAACTTCAGAAATTCATAACTTTCGCATACGAACTCCGTTTTCAACGCTCTTTATATCGACACGTAGGCGAGATTATGATCTACAACTATCGTTTAGACTCTGTTGGCTAATTTTGACTTTATTTTTAATATATTATAAATATATTACTTATATATTATTTTTAGTAGGTCGGGATAGGAAAACTCCGTTATAAATTCATAACTTCTTCATCCGACGTCCGTTTTCGCCTATCTTTTTATCGTTTCACTACTATCAATGAGATATTCGATTCTCGTTTAGATTGTTTCAGTTAAAAATCACTCGATCTCAAATCGAGGATTCGGGCTGCATACTGCTAAGTCGAAACTTCGGAAAAATCATAACTTCCTCATACGAAGTCAGATTTGGGCGTTCTTTTTTATGCACGCTTTCGGTTTAACGTATTCTACGAATTTTGTTTAGATTGATAAGGCTAAATATTGCTCTAACGTAAATTCACTTTATACGTTATTTAGCGTCGTGCCGGTTCTGTCGCGAAACTTCGACGGTCATAACTTCTTCGTTATAACTCAGATTCCAGCGTTCTTTATATGCACAAAATCCTTGTAACATATACTACAACTTAGTTAAGATTACTCCTTCTAAATAATATTTTATCAAAAAGTCATTTTTTTGACGCTTATCGTCTCTAAATTGACTAGTCCGGATCTACGGGCGTTATACGCCATCATACCTCTGACATCACACCGTTGTTTCAGTTCTTCAACCATTAAGAACATCTAAACCTTTTCAGACGATAAATATGCATACAAATACTAAAACCCCCAAATCGTCGAAGGATAATCTTTCTTAAAAACAATTTTCTCCGATAATATAGACTCTTGTACTCCTGACGACCAGATCATCACAAAGTAAGTTTTTTTCCATACTCTGTTACATTGTCTTTCATAGTTACACTTAATTAAAAAAAATGAAATCAGTTACTCCAAAATGTGTATTCTGTAAGTAGAATTTCGAATAATAGAATTTGCCGTTCGTTAGATGATCTCCCACTAGAGATTTTGAGTCGAATATTTGTAGTATTAGAGGCAGAATCTACGAAAGACATCGTCCATGCAAGACTTTGGTAATTCTCAATAAACATCAACTAATGAATGTATATTTGATGAAATACAACTTTATTTATTCGTTATTTAAAATTTTGAAGTTCAAAGAAGATGTATGAAGCGGGGGGTGATCCTCAAGTGGACAAAATAACATGCATTGGCATGTTTGAAGGAATGGGTCCCAAAAATCTAAAAGCTGGTTTATGTATACGTATATGTGCATTACATAATAACATTGAAGCCATGTTCAGACAATGAATTGTATGTGTAGTTTCAATAATTATATGTAATCTATACCATTTATTAATATTTAGTGTTATTGATGTTATATATTGATATTGTTATTCAGCCAACACGATGAGTGCTTTTATTATGGAAAATTTGATTTAGGATTGACTTTGTTGATACAAGCAGCAGATGAAGATCATCTTGAGGCAATTTATTTGCTTGGATTGATCTACATTTCAAGAGGACCTCATCAATGTGATGAATGTATGTATAGATGGTATATATGTAAATTAAATTATATATATATATATATATATATATATATATATATAATTAATTAATTAAGGCATGTTTGTAGTTTGGGGTTAGTATGAGTAAGGTCTTAGCCATGGATAGCATAAATAACCAAAAATTTTAGTTTGGAATAGTTGGGATCATTTTGAAAGAGGCAACGAAAAGTACATAGGTTGTGGAGGGTTGAGGTGGGCAGGCGATTAATTAAATAGACTGTTGTGGTGAAGGCGAATGGACAGAAGGTATTTGGGATGTTTGCATGAGAAAGCAATGCAAGTCATGTTTCTACAATATGCCTATGTCGTCTTTCGGCATATCCGTTGTGTTCTGGAGTATGTGGTGGCGAAGTGAGGTGAGTAATTCCTGAGGAAGAAAGGTGGGATTGAAGTTTTTAAAATTCACCACCATTGTTTAAGAAAAACTGTTTGATCTTTTTGTTGAAGAAATTTTCAACAAGTGATTGGAAACGAATGAAGATAGATAGAGAATCTGATTTCTTTTTCATGGGGTATAACCATATATACTTGCTGAAGTGGTCAACAAAAATGATGTAATACTTATAGTGATCATAGGATTGAACTGGAGAGCACCAAACATTTGAAAAAATAAGATCTAGTAGAGCATGTGATGTAAGAGATGTTTCATGAAAGGGTAATTTGTGACTTTTATTAGTAGAACATGAGTTACAATGATCAGAACAATAGGAATTGAAAGAATGAACAGATGACAATTGCTTAAAAGCTTTATTTTGAGGATGACCCAATTGATGATGCCATGTGGTTGGAGTGATGTGATTCATGGCAAGAATTTGAGGCTTTATAGCAGATTGGAGTTTATACATTCCCTTGACTGTGGTTCCCTTGAAGAGTGGAATCTTGGATGACAGATCCTTTATGACAAAAACAAAGGAATAGAATTCTATTAAAAATTTGTTATCAACACCTAAACGAGAAATAAATATGATGTTTTTAGAAAGAGTAGGAACATATAGGACATGTTTGAGTATGAGTTGTGTGTCTGGTGTTTGGAGAATAACTGAGCCAATATGAGAGATTTTTAGACACGAACCATAACCAATAACTAATTCCTCAGTTCCATCATATGGTGCATGGATTGACAAGTTATTAAGGTCTTTGGTGGCATGAAAACTAGCACCACTATCAAAAAGCCAGTTAGCAATGTTGGATGGTGATGATTGTTGTGTAATCATCATGTGTGCCTGTGCGTTTTCAATCTGCAGGTTACGATTGGGAGGTGGTACAGAGGCTGCTGGAAAAAGCTTCTTAAAGGTGAAACAATTACTAAGAGCATGACCCTTATTATGGCACCATTGGCATTTACCCAAGAATGGACGCTGTCCAGTGGGTGAGGAGGTTTGATTAGATTGTTTTACAGGTGTAAGAAGTAAGCTAGGTGCGGTGGTTGGTTATCGAGGAGTCCATGTTTTGTAGTTGTCTGGTGGTTTGAATAGAAAACAGCAGCATGTTGATGAATATCAACATTGGAGACCTGTTGAGCAATAGACAATTCATGATTTATTAGTTTTTCATGTAATTAAGTGAAGGATATGGGTGAGTCTCTTGCATGAAGATCATCAAGTATCGGCTTGTAAGTTGTTTGATCAAGCCCATTGACAACTGCATTAGTGATATCCTCCTGATCAAGTTTCTTCCCAAGGATAGCAAGCTCGTCAACCACTGTTTTGACACTTTGCATATACTGAGTGATGGTTTGGTTGGAGGTTTTAGTGAGTTGTTTCAGTCGATGTTGGAGTTTTTTGATGTGTCCTCTTGATGGAGAGGCATATGTACTGGTTAGGGTTTGCCATGCTTCGCGGGAAGAGGATGCATTTGTTACTAGTGGTACAATTTCAGGAGAAAGAGTTATGACTAGGGCACCAAAGAGAAGTCAGTCTTGCCTGAACCATTTTGGATAGTCTGTGTGAGGTGTACTTGTTCTATCAGCGGCGATTGTTAGTGCAGGTGCAAGGTGTGAGTCGTCTATAAATCGATACAGATCAAGGTCGTTTAGTAGAGCTTCAATTTGAGTCTTCCATCGAAGGTAATTGGTGGATGTGAGTTTTAGGGTTGCTGGGAAATTAACAATAGTGATGTCTTTGAGTGTGGTTTTGACGATAAGAGAAGAAAAGGTGTCGTCGTTGATTCCCATTTGTTTTGGAGAGGGAGGCAGTGAGTTTTCTGGTGTGGTATGTACCGAGCCGAGCTCTGATACCATATAAGAAAAGAAGAGAATACAAAAAGAGTATCTTATATATATATATTCAAGATGTGTTTATAGGAGGATATACAATGAAGTATATATATTGATGCTACAACTAATTGTGAGATAAATAAGGAAGACTAACAACAAGAATTGACCAGATACTATACATATTTGGCGTGAGAGGATTCTAGATAAATACAAGATGTGCACATCATATGCTCATCTCTTAACAATATTTAGTTGTGTTGTGTTGTATAATATTTACTGTTTTATTGAAAAGGATACATTGGATTAATTGATGGATATTTTAATGTGTAGGTTTACAATTACTTGATGCCTATTTTGGCTGGGCAGTTCCGGATGATGTGGAGTACACGGGTGTTGTTGATAGTGCCAAAGAGTTGTTGCGGGCTGTTGATGTTCTTCATAGACTTACATCGAATAACATCACATTCCAATGTGAAGATCCACGTCATTCTGTTAAAGGTGCATTTGCAATAGGTCATGAAGAGGATGAAGATCAATAAAGATATTGCATGGTTTGTCGTTGGTATGTAGAGTATCGTAGGTTTTGTATATTTCTTAAAAATATAAATGGTTGATAATAGATTGGACATTGAATATTAGTGTTCATATTGTATTGTATATGAAGTTGTATACTACTATAATTTTATTTTGGTTTTATGTTTACATCATTCTGTTAAAAGGGCATTTTAGTCATTTTTGCTTGCTATGTTGTTTTAGTAGGATGAAGTATACGTAAAACCCATGTTATTTTTGTGATAAAGTATAGTTAATGGAATTAAAAATAAGTTTGTAATAAGTTCGTTATTAAGAAAAATAATCTACATAGATTATATACTTTAACATGTTCGGTTTTAAGGGTATGCAAGAGGTGCAGCCGTACGGGCCCTGGAATAAATAGGTTCCAAGTTCTAATAAAATTATATGGTTAATTAGTCATTATATACTATGTTTTTCAAGAAATTATGCACAACTTGATTAGTACAACTGGCTTAACCGCGCCCTTTTCTAGCATAAGCTTAAGTTCGAGTTCGCTTGCCAGCAATATCTACTTTTATAATTCATTTTTTATTTTTAGCCATTAGTTTATGCTATATATATTACCAATTCAAAAGCATTTCATTCAAAACATATGTTACAAATTCCATTGATCATAATAATAATTCATCCATAGAGTAAAATAATTAATTAAGAATACAACATCTCAACAAATATCGTCACAAATTAGCTACGCGTTTTGTTCCATAGCAAAACAAGCAAATGGAATCATATTTCATAGCAGAATTCCCTAGCAAAATACTTACATACATAGCAAATCAACTATGAAGTTGGTTTCCGTCACAAACTCCGTTGCATAGTAACCACGATAATTAATTCCATTATAGCAGTACAACGGAAAGTGATTTCGTAACAAATGTTGTTGGAAAATTGCTACGAATTTTTGTTCCATAGAACTATCGGTGGCATAATACCAACGGATATGGAGTCGGTAGCATTTTTCCTAGCAAGTGTCATTCTCGCTACCAGAAATAAAATCCGTAGATAATGTCGTAGCAACATTGCTATGAAACGACATTCCATAGCACGATCCATTGCAAATTAACAACGAAAATACGTTCCATAGCGACATTCCCATGCAAAATCGCGTTTTTCTTGTAGTGTCAGTATTGAAACTGTAATAAAAACAAAAATATATAAATTTTCTAGCAAAATTTTAATTTGGAAAAAAATAAAATAAGTGAAAAAAGAGGCTGAAAATTAAAGAAAATGGAAGTACCATTCCTCACCCTGTAATCCGTAAAAGCCTTTTCAACCTTTTCGTATCCGATTTGAGCCATGTCATTGTAAACCTATCAGGAGTTGAGTGGTGAGTCAATGTTAAATTAGTAATTTTCCAACATAACTTCAAATTAATCGTGATTTATAAATATCATATAATATCTCACAATTTCCTATGATCTTGGATGAAAACCCATTATGAATCCTGCAAATACTCGTAGACCTGGTTTCTCCCTAGAATTGCAAGTTCAACATTAATTCTGCGCTTAAATATTGGAAATAATCTAAACAAAAAATAATTGCAATGTGACTCAAGTATAACTATGCATAAAAACATGATGCAATTTTTTTATTAAAAAAATATGGAAATATCTTTTAGAACATTTAAAATAGATAAATTCAGAGAAAAATAAGAAAAATAAAGATTCAAAAAAACTCATATACCTTTGCATCTCCTATTTGGGCAATCCACTCGTGATGTTTACTTGAGCCGTACACCCCATTTTGTCATGACTTATTTCACAGTGTTAAAGATTACCATTATAAAATTCTTGATGCATAAAAAAAACACTATTATAAATTAAACATATTGACAAGTAGAGTTTCATGAATTTCTCATTAATATCAACAAATATGAATGAGATACAAAGATTCTCAAATCCAGCATACTTGATCAAAATCATAATGTTCCGAACCAACAACTAATTGAAATCATCAAATCTTTGAAAAGCTATACAACGACTTCATTTTTTCCATATTCCTTAACATTTCCGTCTCTACAATGATTGAGCTCGCCGGAGTAATCAATTTACAATTATACCCTTAACCCTTAGGTAAACACTTCTATTTGAGTAATATAAATTTACAATTACTAGTTTACATTTCCTTAATCTACAATGAATTGGGTGTATTTTCGGATAAATCATAGAGTATTACCGTCATGTCGGTAAAACCACAAACACTTGTTGTGCAGAATAGCTAAAGCAATTCATTGAACACTTGGTGTGTAGATATTGAAGCAATTCATCGAAGACATATCTGAACCAAAACAGGTGCTGAAAAACTGAGATTTTCACATGTCGATCTCTTCCGAGAACAAAAGAATGGCTTTAGTTAGCACATGCATTTTTATCTTTGAATTTCTGAGCGAATGTAGACAAACACCAACACGGGGAGAAAGAAAATATGAACAATTGAGTTTAAAAAGATTCAAAACCCTAACTTCCTCTATAATCATAGTATTTGAAATTTCTTGTGAGATTCAGGTATTTTAAATTTAAATCAATATCTCGTGTTCTTGAGAATAAACATCTTAAATGTCATAATGGCAAGTAGAAGGATATAATGGCAAAATCATTTTTTTGCTAAAAATGATTGTGGAGGAGACATGTGTAAAAAAATGAGTCTTTTATTAAGATAGGTAGATATGAAAGACAAATTAGTGAACAAGAATCCGACTAATAATAATTTGAGGGCTTCATACGACATATCATATTGCCACCAATTCGTTGCTTGACGATATTAGAGGATAATTATCTGTTTGTAATACTTGATGTATCGACTATTGGTAACTAACCACAAATTGTAAAACATAGTTGCTAAATTATAATTATCTAAATAGTTAAATAATCATGACTATAAATTATTTATAAATATTGCTTTAAAAGCATTTGCAATAAGAGCTTTTAATAGACTTTTTTTTTTTTAAAGTTAAATCTCTTGAAATTTGGAAAAGTAATAAAATGAGTTTTATCAAATAAAAGTTTTATTCAATGTTTATTAATTAAAGGGATTTTTTAATATGTGCTCTAAGGTATATATAAGAAATATTAATTAATCATAATTAAATATTAAATACATTAATTATAAGAAATATTATCATAATTAAATGTAAATTTCATTAATAATTTCCATAATTAATGCAGTTCATATTTAATTATGGTAGTATTTTTCATAATTAATATTTTTTATATGTACTTTTAGGTACATATTAGAAAATCCCTTAATTAAAAAGTTTTTTTATTAGCTTTTTCAATGATTATGTGTATCTCATATGTTTTTAATCAACTACAATTTAACAACTTATAAAACGATCCATAAACATATAATTGAAAAAAAAAATCTTTGTAAAGATATAAACCTTTTCATTAAAAAATCTCCGACATTAAATACTCTTACACAAATATCGTGAATCATTGTAGAATATAATTAGATTTTTAAGGTAAATCCAAACTTAAAATAGCACAACAAACATATGTCTAATAGTATAAAGTACATAATTTAAAATATACAAAAAACATAATCAAACTATTAATTATTTTGGCCATATATGGTAATATCCAGCTAATAAATTTTAATAGAAAGAGTCAAAATATAAAATATCATCCACCCACACGAGACCCACGCGTGTCAGACAAAATAACTCCACCCCTTAACTCCTTCGTCTAAGCTTCCTCCTCCGTAGACCGCAGCTGGCCCCTCCCCATCTCTGCCACCCCCCACCACCCACACTTACGAGTTGCAAGTTGTTCACACACAAATATGTATATATACATCTTCACCTTTTTCTTATCCACCACTTAAATCTCAAACTATCAAACAGTCAAACCTTAACTTCACTCATAACTTGCAACTACCAAAAAAAGCTACGCATGGATATCGTCACCCCATTTCTTGATCAACTGTCATCGGAAAACTCTTCCGTTGAGTCCTCCTCGGCTTCTGATTGCAGCAGCAGTAGCACCACAACCATCGGTGGTGTTGGATATGGAGAAGTGGAAGTGATGCTGGCTTCGGAAAACCCAAAGAAGAGAGCAGGAAGGAAGAAGTTTAAGGAGACGCGACACCCGGTTTACCGGGGAATAAGGAGGAGGAACTCCGGTAAGTGGATTTGCGAGGTGAGAGAGCCTAACAAGAAATCGAGGTTGTGGCTAGGGACGTATGCCACCGCTGAAATGGCAGCTAGGGCGCATGATGTGGCGGTTTTGGCCATGAGAGGACGATCGGCGTGTTTGAACTTTGCTGACTCGGTGTGGAGGCTGTCGTTACCGGAGTCTAGCAATGTGAAGGATATAAAGAAGGCGGCGGCTGAGGCGGCGGAGGCTTTTAAACCGAGAGATGATGTGGTGGTGGAGATGGTGGAAACGAAGGAGGTGGAGGAAATGGTGGTTTATATGGATGAAGAAGTGATCTTTGGGATGCCGGCGTTTCTTGTCAGCATGGCGGAGGGATTGATGCTACCGCCACCTCAGACGGTGGGGTATGGAAACTCTATAGATGATAACATTGAATTTTGTGTTGACTTGCCTTTATGGAGCTTTTAGATAAGATTTAGTGTTTTTTCTCTTTAATTTTTCTCGGAATGCTTAGATGTGTATCACATTTCAATTGTAAATATACATCGATTTTTATTTATCAAATTCCAGTTAAATCCTTTGATAAATGTTCATAATAAACCTATTAACAAAACATTGCTTGTATAGATGATATTGCACATGAATTCAAAAGAAAAACAATAACCATGTTAAAAAACATTTTTGTTCTATGTGTATCTCTTATTTGTGATTACCAAAAGACATTTGGACTAAAGTATGTATCATGTACATTGATAATGTTGTGGGTTAAAATACATATTTAATTATTTTTCACGAAAAGCTGGTTGTATCTTTCACGATAAAAAACTAATTTATTTTGTTTTTTAGTAGTTTTTATAAATGTTGTATATTTCTAACTAGTTAAAAATCTATGGGTCTCATACAATAAATGAAAAAGTTCTAGAGCTTGTTAGTTAACAAGCTTGCTAAAAAACTTTGAATTAAAAAAGCTCTCATTTTTCATTTGAAAAAACTTATCCATTTGAAAAAAGACATATTATCGATGATCTTAGGAGTTCTAGAGTTTATATGATTATTCTGGTTCCCTTTTTATTGATTCAATTAAATCAATGAATTGGTACTTGTAACTAGTGCTACAAATTATATTTTCGAATTTATACATTTAGCATTTAATTGTAAAATACAACATTGTTTTGGCAAAAATTAATATAGTAGGTAACTTCCTACTCCACTAAAATAACCAAATACACATTACAAGTATAAAGCTTTCTTTTTAAAAAATAAGTACAAGAATTGAATGTCAACAAATGATAGGTTCGTTATGTCTCTATTTCATAAACAAGTCTTGACATTAAATAATCATAGTGTCATGTCTCTATCTCAAAACCTAGTTGATCAAGACATATAGTGTACAATGCGTGTTGTGCATATAGTTTATTTATTTTATATGTTTGTAACGTTTCGCTAATCTCTAAATTATATATATAATGTTATTATTAGTAAGCAAATTGAATTTGTAAACTCATATTCTGTTAATATATAAACTTTAATAAAAAGCAATTTATGTATGCGTTGAAGAGAGATTGGACCGGCCAAAAGGTGGAGTGGGACCAGAGCATTGATAAAAAGCACGCGTTTAATTCAAATTTACAGCAGCAACAACAAGCAAGTGGCGGTTGCCAATTATCAACTGCCAGTGTTCATTCCGTGTATTTTATTTTGACATCATCTTCAAAAAAGTCATTTTTTGTCCTTATTTGCTCGAATCTTCCTCCTTCCTAAAAGCTAAATTGATTATCCTTATTATGAATGGATAACCCATTGAATTTTTATTTAAATTTTCAATTCAGTAACTCTATTGTTTTTTTTTTTTTTTCAGAACTGACCATATGATTTACTGCTCTTCAATATGTGTGTTATTCGGTTGGATTTGATGTTATTGGTCGTTCTTGTTAAGTTCCCGTTTGGTTTTGGTTTGTTGAATGGTGTATCTTAGGGAAGTTATTTGGGTCGGAACCTAACCGAACCGATCCGAACCTGAATATACCGCAAACCGAATAAGTGTAATTGTATGAATCGAAAACCGAACCAAATAAACAATACGGGTTCGGTTCGGTTCGGGTATTACTTGGTTCGGTTCGGTTCGGTTCCGGCTCGAATAACCCAAATAATATGTACAAGATGATTAAGGAGCCGAATAACCCGATTAACCTAAATAACATTTACAAAGCGATTATAAATATTATATTTTGTATGACTTTTGTAGCTTATGATTTCATAACAAATCTTTTAAAGAAACAAATTAAACACTAAAAATTAAACATCCAAAACACCAAAAAATCTATCTATAAGTATATAAGTTAAACATTAAACATTCAATTAAAATATGAATCTTAAGTTTTTATCCATATCCAAAATAACATTTTTCAAACACGAATTAACTATTCGGGAATATTAATTGGTTGTTTTCCCTTTCCATTTCCGTTCTTTATCGCTTCATCTAAAGCTTTCGCGACCTCATCGTCTTTCAAAATTTCATCACAGTAGAAACTAGAAAACAAGGATAAGGAGACGATTATTTTTTCCAGACGCAAGGGCAGACTTTTTTTTTTCTTATCATGAATGGACTTTGAAGTTTGAACTTTGAACTAGTGATGATCGATCAATGAGTCCAGGTCATCGCAAGTCGCAAGGGCAGCAGCTGTAACTGTCGATCAAAGAGTAATGTCGCAAGGATGAGAAAAACCTTATACGATCAAATAGTAATGTCGTAGATTTGGTGGAATACGCTACTGTCGATTTGGTGTAATACGGATGATCAAATTTGATTTCGTTGATTTTTTTGGTGTGTTACGTGGGTTTTGTTGGGTTAGGAAAAAAATGTGACTTTTCATATTCGGTTCGGTCCTTTTGAACCGAATAAGCCCTTATTCGGGTAACCAGGACCGAATAACCCGAAAACCGAATAAGCCTTATATAGATACCCGAAAACCGAATCGAATTGCTTATTCGGGTCTAATTTGGTTCGGTTCGATTCGAGTTTTCGGGCCAAATTCTCATCCCTAGTGTATCTTTGGTGGAGCTTTATTTGGCATTTTGAGATTCCTTTGACTTAGATCACCCGATATGGGGACATTTGTTCCCGTTGTTGCTAAGGTGGCAGCTACAACACCATTAAGATGCAAGGAACACCACCCTCTCGCTCGTTAAGAGGGTGTGAAGACGATTCTTGTGGTGAAGAAGACGGGATAAAATGAGTAATTTGATTGGGTAGAACTTTTGGACCGTTCTTTTTACTGTTGTAAGTGAATATTAATAAAAAAATTAATTAATTTTTTACCTATAAATACATCTTATCTACCCTTAATTTAATTCACACAACTCTTCTCTTTCTCTATATTCTATACAAATTTCAAAACTTTTCAAAAAAAATTATGGATCCTTTCGACTCGTCCAACGATGATAATGACGATATGTTCATCACTATGATGTATCAATATTGCACCAACGAGCTACTACAACCAGGACCAACCTCTCTACTAACAAAACGTGCAATGTTAAATAGAAATAGCAAGAAAGGACACGAACATCTATATCGCGATTACTTTGCGGATAATTGTGTCTATAGGTCAAAGGAGTTTAAAAGAAGATTTCGTTTGAGTAGGAATGTGTTCCTACGGATCGCCAATGCCTTGGAAAGCCGATATCGTTTCTTTAATTTTAATACATATTTACAAGATCTCTATATAAACGAAATACAAATTTTAAAAATAGATTTACATATTTTAAATAAATAGATATTTACATTATTTTAAATACAGATTTACTATATTTTTAATACGTCATTAATATATGTTTGCTAGAGGTAGACGAAGATTCTCAACAAGAATACAGAGTATAAGGGACATCGCTTTTTGCGACGACATCAGACAAGCCACGCTTGGTGTCGCCGCTAAAACGTCATTGTCGTCGCTAAAAGGTATGGACCAGAGATCCGTCATAGACGCGCCACATTCAATCCTAGCCCTTGGTTTGGAACATGATCCAACAGATAGGGTTTGTTCCCGTGAAAAGCAATAGAGACAACCCTTTGGTGTCGATCCGTTGACCCACATCAGACTAAATCTTCACTCAATCCAACAGTCCATATTCTATAGAAAGGGCGTGTTGAGTTCCATCCAAAATGTCACCATTAATAGCCTCTTTGTCGCTGCTAATAACCTCTATGTCGCCGCTAAAGGGTTGCCCCTTTTGTTCACCTTCCTCATCCCAGATGAAGTATAATCTGTAACCTCTCCAATGGCTCTCTCCGACAACGATTTAGGACATCACCGTTAACGCCACTGCTCTCCACCGCTGATTGACCTCCAAAGTCGACTCCCAATGCCAATTAACCTCCAAAGGCGACTCCACCGACTGCCGACTGCCACCTCTCCATTGCCGACTGTCACCTTCGATTCTGACCTAGTATCTCCGGAGAGGTATGTTTTCTCTTTAATAGTGATCAAAGCAAACACAACCATCATAATTATAATTGAAAATGTTACATTGTTACCATGTATTGTATGTTTCAAACCAATTAAATTATGATGACAAAAATGAATAATATGATGTTGTAACGTCCCATCCTCAAAAGCCTTGTGGTTACCTGTTTAACGATTTCCTAAGAATACAAGTAGTTTTGAAAACTATCAACAATTAAGTTGGTGAGTTCATAAGAGTTTTGTATGTGAAAAATCTATAACTCTTTCCTTGTAAAATGATGGTGTTTGTTCTCAAAAAATCGAATATTTTCTTAAAAATGAGTTGTAGTCTTAAAAACCCTAAGAACAAAAATGTATAAGTATTTCTATACTTAAAATAATATTACGTAGTTTTATTCTTTTATAAAACCATTTGAACACATGTTACCCCATAAACTAAATGTATTGCTGATTCCCTATGTGAGTATATTACAACCATGCTAAAACCGAAGTTTGCCTGTTACGACGTTCTTCAGGTGTCGTAATTTTAGACATTTGTCACCCCAGACCTACCGATCTAGTTGTAGCTAGCAGATTAGGTGCAGGATTTTCAGTCCCGTATTGATCTATACACAAGTGTCACGCTCTCTTACCGAGATTGTGGTTATAATTAAGGACTTTAGTGTGTATTATGGTAGGTACGGTGAAGACTGTGTCTCACATAACTGTTTTAACTAGTTTACATATAGTGTAATGAAAATCCTTGTAAGTGTAAATATCACCTTTCCATAGTATTTACGTAGTGTAAAAATAATTATACTTTTATATAATTATTCGTATTTTATCAAAACGGTAAAATAGTGTCAATGACCCATAAACTATACATATTATAGTTTATTATATATGTTTTGTTGTCCCTATATATATTCACATATATATAAGTTAACATGTTTATATGTCCCTAAATAACATATAATTTACATCTAACCCAAGTATATGAACATTTAGAATGGTGAAGCCAATTTGCTAGTTTTGACCCTTTTTACTGAAACGCTAAAAATTAAGTTATAAACTTGGTAAAAGTTATTTTTACCTTTTTGTGGAGATCAAGTCAAACTAATATTATATGTTTAAAACAATACTTTTAGATAAAATGGTGGGTTTTTAGGTTTTCTTTTTGTAAAACTAAATCGTTGGTATTTTTAACTAGTTTCAAAACACATGCCCAAAATAACATATTTTGATTTGTATCCCACAAAAATGATGTAATAACTTGGTTAAAACCATTTTTGCTAGAAAAGTCATATTATGTTCATAAAAACCATAGTTTTTATAATTTTGTTTTTGTGACTTTTTCTCAAGAATATATAGCATGTTTATACTTATTTTTCATAGATTTGCATTTTAAACAACATACCACACATAAATGTACATAATACTAGGTAATACCATTATTTCATGTAAATAATACTTTTACACAACTTGAAGACAAAGCATGTTAAACAATTTGTGTTATTATACAAGTTTACTTGTATCCCCCCCCCCCCCCCCCCCCCCCCCAAACTTGGATAAAATTGAGGGTATAAACTCACATTGAGTGTGTTTCTTTATGGATAAAGAGGTGAAGATGACTGTTTTCAAGCTTAGAACACTTGAAGACACTTGAAGAACACTTGAAGAACACTTGAAGAATGAACTATCGTGTGGATATTAACACATGTTAATGTGTGTAATTGTAACAAAACTAGTATGTATGCATGTAGAATCACTAGATTAGTAAGGAAAAACTTACCAAAAGATCAAGAAACAACTTATGAGAATTAACCTTGAGAGAAATGACCTTGTTCTTGAGAAGAAATGGAGAAGATGAAGAAGATGATGAAGATGATGTGAGAAGGTGGGTTCAGCCAAAGTTTAAAGGGGGGGGGGGGGGAGGGGGGGGGTAGGTAGGGTATGGGGTGTATGGGTTGAATTTATTAACATATTATTTCTTTAATAAAGGTGTCATCACCATATAAGACGAAAATTGTCTATTTTATTATTATAAAAGCATGGGTAATTTTTATAAAAGTTGGTGATATTTATAAAAAGTATGGTAAAAATGATGTATATTTACTTAATATGAATAATTTAAATTCAAATTATTATAAAAATTATTGTCATAAAAATAATAACACATTACATGAGAGTTAGGATAATTAATAATTCTTTTCATTACTGTTTGGGTGTTTAAGCTGGGTATAGAATCTGTCGCATTTAGTAACGAATTCACCAAAAATTTTATATGCAACCTTTTTTATGAATTTTTTATGTAGTATAAGGTTTATGAACTCCACTAAATTGTGGTATGAATATTATTTATACCTAAATAATATATGATTGAATTATCGAATTGTTACGTTACTAACCCTAATTAGGGTTTATATTCGATAATTGGCAACCAGAGAGGTACTTTGAATTATAACTTGTCAATAGTATATTAGAAACATTAGGGAGTATCACATTTCTCCTAAAATTGTAATATGAGTTGAGTTGACCTGGTTGACTTTTGTTGACTTTATTTGACCAAAATTGACGGTTATCACATCATCCCCCTGTTAGAAGGAATTTTGTCCCGAAATTAGCACTCCGAGTGGGTTCTCAAGGGTTAGGGAAAAGATGTGGGTATTTATGTTTAATTTGATCCTCACATTCCTAGGTAAATTCAGGTCCTTGCTTAGCGTTCCAACGGACCTTTACTATTGGTATGCGGCTTTGCTTCGTTCTCTTGACTTCCCTGTCCATGATTTCCACAGGTTCCTCAACAAAGTGGAGACTCTCGTTTACCTCGATATCATCAAGTGGAATGACAAGAGTCTCATCGGACAAACATTTCTTTAAATTGGACACATGGAAAGTGGGGTGCACATTGCTGAGTTCCTGCGGTAGCCGAAGTCTATAAGCTATCGTGCCAATCCTAGAAAGGATCTCGAATAACCATATATACCTTGGATTTAGTTTCCCACGTTTTCTAAAATGTATCATTCCCTTCCAAGGAGAGACCCTCAACAATACGCGGTCACCAGCCTCGAATTCCAAAGGTTTGCATCGTTTATCCGTATATCTCTTTTGTCGGTCCCGAGATGCCTTTAGTCGTTCAAGGATCTGAACGATCTTCTTTGTCATTTCCAATATGATCTCAGGGCCGGTAAGAGTGTTGTTAGGCACTTGTCCTCTATCTATTTGTGTGTCACCCACCTCAGACCAATACATAGGTGATTTGCACTTGCACCCATAGAGGGATTCAAATAGAGCAACTTTAATGCTAGTGTGATAACTGTTGTTGTATGAGAACTTGATGAGTGGTAAATGGGTATCCCAAGATTTACCGAATTCTATCACACAAGCTCTCAACATGTATTCCAGTGTTTGAATAGTTCTCTCGCTTTGCCCGTCGGTTTGTGGGTGATAGGCTGTAATCATGTCGAGTCTGGTCCCTAAGGACTTTGTAGTGATTGCGAAAACCGTGAGGTAAACCTGCTATCTCTGTCAGAGATAATGGATATTGGCACACCATGTAATCGTACAATCTCCCTGATTTACATCCTTTTTATTTTCTCCATTTTTTCTGTCTCCTTTATTCGTAGAAAGTGTGTGGATTTGGTTAACCTATCAACAATTACCCATATGGTGTCATGCCCACCAGTTATCTTGGGCAATTTAGTTATGAAGTCCATGGTTATCCGATCCCACTTCTACTCGGGTATATCCGGTTGTTGTAGCAAACCCGAGGGCTTTTGGTTCTCTACTTTGACCTTGGCGCAAGTCAAATACTTGCCCATATAGGTAGCGATTTTTGCTTTCATGTTTGGCCACCAATATAGTTTCTTAAGGTCTAGATACATCTTTTCTAACCCGGGATGAACAGAGTACTTGGTCTTGTGAGCTTCGTTCATGATAATATCTCTGTACCTGCCAAATCTTGATGTCCAAATTCGATTCATGAGATAACGGGCTCCATCACTCTTGACCTCAAGGTTTTTATCCATTCCTCGCAAGGCTTCACTTTCTACATTCGCAGGTTTTAAAGCTTCAAGTTGTGCCTCCGTGATCCGAGTGGATAGATGCGAATGGATAGTCATTGTTAATGATTTTACTCGGTGGCCCGAGTACTCCTTTCGACTTAGGGCATTTGCTGCCATGTTGGCCTTGCCTGGATGATAGCAAATTTCGCATTCGTAATCATTTAGTAACACTACCCATTGTCGTTGCCTCATATTGAGCTCTTTTTGATTGAGGATGTGCTGGAGACTCTTATGGTCAGTGAAGATCGTACACTTTGTACCATAAAGGTAGTGTCTCTAGATCTTTAAGGCAAACACTACTGCCCCTAATTCAAGGTCGTGTGTGGTGTAGTTGACCTAATGAGTCTTAAGTTGTCTTGAAGCAAAGGCAATGACTTTTCCCCATTACATGAGTACACAACTTAGACCTTGCTTGGATGCATCACAGTAGACCACAAAGTCTTCTGTTCCTTCTGGAAGAGATAGGATCAGAGCATTGCATAAAGCTTGCTTTAGCATCTAGAAGGCAGTTTCTTGTTTATTTCCCCAGTTGAATGTCACTCCTTTCTGGGCCAGGGTAGTAAGTGGATTTGTGATGTTGGAAAAGTTATGTATGAACTTTCGGATTTCTATCGGTGTCCTCAGTGCTTCCTAGTTTTCAATTGCTTTTATTTTGGAGGGACCACGTGTATCCTCTCTTCGGTGACCACATGCCCCAAAAAGTCCACCTTTCGAATCCCAAATTCACATTTCGAAAACTTTGCATACATATTTTCCGCCGTTAGTGTCTCCAAGACTTGTCGCAAATGTTGAATATGCACTTCCTTACTTCGTGAATAGATTAGTATGTCATTGATTAACATTATCACGAATTTATCTAGGTAAGGTTGGCATATGCAGTTCATCAGATCCATGAACACCGCGGGTACATTAGTCAATCCGAAGGGCATCACAATGAACTCGTAATAGTTGTAACGAGTCCTAAACACAATCTTAGGAATATCTTCCTCCTGGATTTTGAGTTGATGGTATCATGACCTTATATCGATTTTCAAAAAGTAGCTCGATCCCTGGAGTTGGTCGAACAAGTCATCAATTTGGGGTAGGGGATATTGCTTCTTGATGGTGAGTTTGTTCAACTCTTGATGGTCAATGCACATACATAATGATCCATCTTTATTCTTTACAAACAAGACTAGTGCTTCCCATGGTGAGAAGCTTGGTTTGATGAATCCTTTATTTAGTATCTCATTCAGCTGACTGGACAATTCCTGCATTTCTACCAGGGCCAATCGATATGGTGATTTGGCTATGGGGGTGGCTCCAGAAATCAAGTCGATTCTGAACTTGACTTCTCGCACGGGTAAGGGTGAGCTAACCCAAACCACGAAACTGAGAAATCGATTAAAACCAACGAAACCGAAACCAAAGCAAAACCGACAGTTAGGGTTTGAATTTTTAAAAAAACCAAAGAATCGGATTCGGTTTCGGTTTTTACCCAGAAACCGACCCATCCAACCCGAGAAACCGATCCATACTTGATTGTGTTTTGGTTGTAATAGACTATTTTGGGCGTTGGTTGTAACTTGTAATGGACTATTTGTTGTAAGGCACGTGTTTTTTGAAGTATTTAACTTAAATTTGGTGTTTTTTTGGAAGTATTTAACTTGTTGTTTCATTTATGGAAAATGGGTTAAAACCCAAAACCCATGGGTTTAAACCCAGAACCCATGACTATATAGGTTGAACCCAAGAAACC
Source organism: Lactuca saligna (assembly GCF_052625555.1). Classification (NCBI taxonomy): domain Eukaryota; kingdom Viridiplantae; phylum Streptophyta; class Magnoliopsida; order Asterales; family Asteraceae; genus Lactuca; species Lactuca saligna. The sequence goes on from NC_136425.1 coordinate 56,499,414, forward strand.
GAAAAACCGCCCAAACCAACCTCAAAACCCGAGAAACCGAACTGACCCGAAACCGATCCTATTGGGTTCTAAAAACCAGAAACCAACCATTTATGGTTTGGGTTGGGTTTGGGTCCAAAACTGACCCATGCACAGTCATACGCATGGGTGGTACTCCCGGAAGGTCCTTTGGGAATACGTCGGGAAAGTTGTAGGCTTCTGGAATATCCTTGATGTTCTTCACTTCACTCTTCTCATAAAAAACGTAGGCTAGGAATGCATGGTACTACTTGTGCAGGTACTTTTGAGCCTTGATGCAGGAGATGATTTAGAGGTTTGTGTCGGGTTTCTCACCATAGATGACTAGGGTTTTGTTATTTGGTAAGTTAAGTCGGATGACCCTTTCGTAACACATGATATCGGAATGGTGAGGGCTTAACCAATCCATGCCAATGATCACATCAAAGCTTCCCATTGTAACAAGCATTAGGGTTAGGGTGCATCCTATATATATATATATATATATATATATATATATATATATATATATATATATATATATATATATATATATATATATATATATATATATATATATATATATATATATGTCTTTGGTGCTTCTAGTTTTTCCATTTTCCATTTCTACCATGAATATTTCAGTGAGTGATTGAGGTTTTTGTTTGAGTATGTGTTTTAACTTGTGGATCACGAAACTCCTCTCCGCACCACTATCGAAAAATAGGCATGCATATGAGTTATTAAGGAGAAACGTACCGGTAACCACAGCGGGGTCCTTCATCGCTTCCTTGTGCCCCATTGTCAAGACCCTTATCACGACTCTGACATTTTTGTTCTTCTCCTTTGGGCACTCCCATTTGAAATGCCCCATCTCCCACATCTGTAACACGCCTGAATCACCCCAGCATTGGTGTCTTGGGTGGTCTGTTTAGCTGGCTCCTTGCAGAAACGAGCGATATGCCCCTTCCTGTTACAGTGGTGGCAATACATCTCCCGACAAGATCTATTGTGATGGAAGTTGCACTTGTTGCATTTAGGTAGATTCCCAACACACTGCCACTGTTTGTTGTCTTTTGACAGACTCTTGAGCGGGTTGACCCTTCTTATTTTTCCAGAACTTTCGCTTGTTATCTCCTCTTTTTGGTTGATCGGGTGTGGGCGCCATAATGCCCTGGTAGACTTGATGGTCGACAAGACTTTGTGCCAAACGTTTGGCACTGTCGTAGGTGGTTAGGTAGCAGATATAACCATTCCTTGAATCTGGGGGATAGTCCCCAGATGTAGCACTCTACCTTCTTGGCTTCCGAGGTGATCATCTCGAGGCACATAGTTGCCAAGTCGTTAAACTTGGTAGTATTGGCGGTCACATCCGAGCCCGTCATGGTATGGTTCCAAAGCTCTTGCTCTAATTTCTGGATTTCGCTTCTTGGGCAACACTCCTCCAGCATCATGACCTTTAGATCTTCCCACCTCATAGAGTTGGCCACAACGAGAGTCAGGGTTTTAACATGACCATTCCACCAGGATAAGGTTGAGTCATTGAAAGTACAAGCTGAATACTTGACCTTACATTCATTTAGGCATGAACAGACCTCAAACACATATTCAGTTTTCTCAAACCATCTCGTTAAGGTGATGACATCGTTGGCGCCGTAAAAAGCCTTGGGCTTGCAGTTCATAAAATCCTTGTAGGAGCATACTCATTGGTGTCCTTGGATTTCGCCCTGATTGGAACTGTTGGCGCTGTTCATGTTTTTGTTCCCATTTCCGTTTCCGTTCTCGTTCCTGTTTCCATTTCATTTTGTGCCATTAGCACTAATTTGTGCCATGGCGATTGCCACCGTGGCTGCCATAGCGGCTTGGAATATAGCGGGGTCCACATGTGTAGTTGGTGGTGGTGGAACTGGTGGTGTTCCATCGGCACGTCGGTTACTTCTACGTGGTGGCATTCTTCTTCCATATGGATTAGAGATGGAATGATGGAAAGTCCTCGTTAATAGTTATAAATCGGTTATTTATTGAAATAGAATGTCTCATCTATATGTTTGTTATGACTTGCCTTTACTGCAACTTGTAAACATTTCAATAAAATAAAGATATATACATATATATATATATATATATATATATATATATATATATATATATATATAATTACTATAATAAGTGAACAACTGCATCACAATTTATGAACTTAATAGTAATACCCAATGTAAAATGCAAGCCATTTCATTTATAATGTTTCATAGTGGTACACAGTTTTGGAAAATTAACCTTCATGGAGGTCTGTAATACACCTGAACCCAAAATAAAATTGGTAGCATAATGACCCTTAGAATAGTGTAATCACTTATTTGCAGGGTCGGGCCTACATACATGAGGGAGTAGCACCAACGCTTACTCACAAAACCTAGTCTACAACAAAAGTTGAGTAGCATGAACACTACTCGTGGCGAGTGACATTGTGTGACCCTCGAAGTGTGGCTGTAAATGCTCACATCTCCCTTGCTTTCTCTCTGGCCTCATCGGCTCGACGCTCTGCCTCAATCACCCTCTGATCCATGAAGGCATGCCTGTGCATGAGCTCTCTAACCTCAGCTCGGGCAGTTGTGACATCCTCCTGAAGACAATTGATGATCCTGCATGTCCGATCATGATCTTCATCTAGACGACGAAACCGGGTGGCGGTGACTTGAGCAGTGGCACCAACATCTAGGGTATGGTTGCTGGACGACCTAGCAGGATAATTATTTTTCGCATGTCTAGTATGTGTCTCGAAGTAATCTCTTAACTTAGTAGAAGCAGTTACTATTGCAAGAATTAATTTTTCAAGATGAGAATACTTGGTCTCAGGATCCAGAAGACTTTTACTTACATAATAGATGGGATGTTGGTCTCCGTTAATATCCTTGGCTAGGACAACACTTATCTCACTTGAGGATACCGAGGGGTAGAGGAGAAGTGGTTTTCCATCTACAGGCTTCACCAGCAGTGGCACGGAACTTATGTATCTTTTGAGTTCCTAAAAAGCTTCTTCGTGTTCTTTGGTCCATTCAAACTTCTTGTTCTTTTTCAAGATATCATAGAAGGGCTTACACCTTTCTGAGGATCTTGAAATGAACATGTTGAATGTCGCTACTCTTTCAGTTAGCCTTTGGATGTCTTTTGTTGAAGATGGAGATTTCATCTCAATTATTGCTTTGATTTGCTCCGGGATTGCTTCTATTCCTCTCTTGGTTACCATATGCCCAAGGAACTTGCCCGACTTCATCCCAAAGTGGCATTTAAACAGATTCAACTTCATGTTGTATTTGTTTAGGATGTTGAAGGCTTCTTTGAGATCCCTGAGATGATCTTCAACTTTCATGGACTTCACCATCATGTCGTCAATGTAGACCTCCATGGTGTCCCCCAACCGGTTCACAAGTCTTGGATATGTTGCACCTATATTTTTAAGACCAAAAGACATTGCAGTGTAACAATATATACCTGTTGGTGTTATAAATGTTGTCTCTTCTTGATTGGATGGTTCTATCTGGATTTGTTGGAATCTTGCCGAAGCATCCATGAAGTTTAAGAGTTTGTGGCCTGTCGTTGCATCTATCATGGAGTCAATGTGTGGTAGAGGGAAAGGATCCTTAGGATAAGCCTTGTTAAGATCCGTGTAGTCTACACATACTCACCACTTGCCGTTCTTCTTTTGTACGACAACTATATTAGCTAGCCATATCTGATTCCTTTCAGGTGCAAACTTCCTTCTCTTTTGATGTGTCGGTCTGAAATAAGGATCAATATTAAGTTTGTGAGTGATAATACTCTTGTATATACTTGTCATATCTTCGTATTTCCATGCGAACGTCTTGCTACTGGTTCGAAGGAAATTTAATAGGTCTTGCTGAATTTGCTCAGGTATTGAGGATCCTATAAGGACTTTGGCTTCAGGATACTCGCTGCTTAGGGTCACTTCCTTCACATCTTGCTCCCTTGTTTCTAGAACATGCCGTGCCCCTGCCTTAATTGCTATGCTTGCTGGGGTTTCAACGCATGCTTCATAGAGATTTTATAAAATTCCTTTGAGTCTTGTTGATCTCCCATGATCTTCACTATTCCCCATGGAGTAGGCATCTTTACACATTAATGATATGTTGATGGAACCGCTTTCATCTCGTGGATCCACGGTCTACCTAATATCACATTATATGAAGATAAGGTGTCAATAACTCAAAATTTTTGTATAGAGTGTACCCCCTCTATGTATATTGGTAGCTTTATCTCCCCAATGGTGTGTTTCGTTTCTCCGCTAAATTATATGAGGGCCGAGGACTTTTTGATTATTTCCGATTCCGGGATGTTCCTTCTCTTCAGTGCGTCCAAGAGTATGATCTTAACCGAGGATACTCCGTCAACAAGGATCCTTCTGAGGAAGTGGTTGACAATGTACAATGTTATCACGAGTCCATCATGGTGAGGATCCTGGACCCCTTCCTTATTCGTCTCGTCAAACATTATTTCCTTTTCATTGCTAACCGAGGTATTCTTCCCTGGTATATCCTCCTTTTCTGTTATTGAGACCTTGGCGTGTCTTTTAGACTAAGAATAATAAGTACCACAAATGTTAGATCCGCCTGAGATAACATTAATTATCTTGATGGAAATCGTGGTTTCTTTGGGATCTTGTGACCATCCTAATTGTTCTCCGTGGACTTTTCTTTCTTTCATCCGAGGATTTCTTTAAGATGACCTTTGCTAAGGAGATAACATATCTCCTTCCTTTGGGCTATGCAATCCTCCGTCATGTGATCAAAATCTTCATGGTAACCATGATGGGTTTTATACAAACAATCCTATGTGTGCATGGAACCCTAGAATTGGATCTATGTTTTACTATTAGTTACACAACATTATGAACACATAACAAAACCCTAATGAGTCATACTATTTTCAAAATTCACCAAGAAGATTAGAATACATACCTTTTGTTATTATATAGTAATAACAACTCAAATCCTCCTTGTAATGGCTTTAGAAAGCTTAGAGTCACAAGTGTCACTCCTCTAATGGCTCACAAACACACTAGGTGAAAGGATGAATATGGGAGAGAGGAGAGAAGGGTATCTTGCCCTAGATTTCGTCCCTTTCAGGGTTTCTCAAGGGTTGGACGAAATCTTAGTGCCTTAGGGTGCTATTTATACTTAAGGCTAACTAGGGTTTCAAGGTGTAAACCCTAATCCCTTAGCTTAGGGCCTAAGCAAGTCCATGGAATCCTTTCCTTAAGGCCTTGGACAAAAACTCCTAGATCCTTCGAGGATTTTCGTTCAAGCCTTAATAAAGATGATCCAATGGCCCAAAGCCTCAACTATTGAATAATTACAAAATAGCCCCTGCACTTTCAATCAGTTCCTTTAATCCCAAAAATTAATTCTAAATTAATTTCTGGTTAAATAATAATTAATAATATGATTCCAAATTAATATATTATTCATATAATATATTAAAAAAAATCATATTTATACCCTAATTTATTATTCTTAACAATAAACCAACCTCTCTCCTCAACAATCATCTTGTCTAGTCACCAGTGTGAAGGCAACCCAAAAGGATCATGCACAATCGGTTCAAGTACATACCAAAATAGTTATGAACTTAGACACTAATCCAACAGTCTCCCACTTGGATAAGTCTAATAACTATTATGCATATGACTTCAGATCCTGATCCGCAATCATAGCTTTCAAAAGCCGCTGTCAACTCTGATCTTATCAGATACACGTCCTTTAGATAAGAGATCATATATTCCTCCATTCTAGATATCGTATAGACTGAGACATGGATTTAAATCATTCTATCTCTCTATGTGTTGTTTCCCAATTTCCGATTTACGACTGACAACAGACTACAATTGAACACATCAAATTAGTCTCAGCTTGGCCAAGCGCTTAGGTGTCATCACTAAATCATCGAGGGGCCCACAGATATCGTTTTCATCCCACTTTCGATAAAAGGAATGGATAAACTTTGATTTAATGCTTGCTTGCACTCAGTCACCGAATCACACACAACAATATGTTTTATGACACCAAGTTACTGGTGCGTTTACATATTATCAATGTGTAACCGACTCGCAAGATACAACTCACACATCTCAGTTTCAAGAATATAAGATATTATCGTCTCACCAATCACTCGTGATAAGATCCATGAAGTGATCCAAGTGAGCGTGGGTTTAATCCAATGCTCAAAGTCATATTCATAAGCACTCATGAACGTTTCAACAAACCTTTGCTATGTTTAATACACTTTAGACAATCCACAAACCAATTCACGACAGTCTTCATTCATACCTACTTCCAACATATGAACGACTGTGGTCCGTTTGAATAATTTGATTATTCTGAAATAATTAATTATTCAGAAGTCAAAACATGCAAAATGAAACACAAGAATAATTCTAATCCCATACGGCCCCAAACTCTGGGTATAAATAAAACATTTTATTTAATCACCATATTGATTACTCATTATTTGTTGTTTCGGGTAATCAACTTCTTTCTTGAATTATTACTACACTTGTCCCATGCTCTTAGCATGCACACAATGTTTACCTATGGTCCTTACTTTGTGAAATAGATTAAATGAACACATTTCCAATCATACTCATTTCACAACTCCCAATCCTTATCACAAGTGTAAGAATATGAAATTCTTGTTACTTATGCTAGATTCTAACATTTTATGCAATGATTCTTTCATAAAGTCATAGCTCAAAATCATCAAGACTTGGCCAATCTCTATAAGAAACAATTCTATAGATATGATGTCTCAAAGTACATTCCTTTTAACATCCTTTCTTGCATAAAAGTTTCTAATCTAGATATAGATTCTCAATATCCAACTCCCAATATGGAAACATTTTCATATTTTCCATATGACAACTCATTCTTAATAGAATCTTATCTATTCATAATAATGTCAATATAGTCCATCCAATACCATACTTCCAACTACTCATAAGCGACCAATCCTCAGCGAGCTTTGGATCGTCCTTTGATAGTTGTTTAGTTATCTTAGTCAAAACCGACTCTTGTCCTTTTTCCTCTAAATGCGCGAGACATTTGGAAAATTTTAGAATGGTCAAATATTATAGCACTTGCAAATGATCTATACCCGAAGCGTATGGGACACGACACATAATGTCTTACATAAAAATACGATACTTTATCAATCTTCTGCCATAATATTTATTGTGTCACGTTCTCACATTAATTATAGCAAAACAACTTTTCAACCCTTGCGACTTTGCAAAGTATAACTCTTGTTTTCTATAATTAATATTGCTAACTTGCAATACTTTCCATACTAATCATACAAGCACAACTTTTATGCTCCCACTATCATGATGATTATTATCATATAAGCATAACACTTATGCTCCCATTAGCTTTGACATGTATTAAGAAAACAGCTTAACTTCCAGAAAACAATACCTATTGAATTTCTTAAGTTCATATTTCTAATACCTGATGCTTTGATAATCCTTTATCTAAGCTTCTCAAACTTATACACCTTTTCCTTAGATAGCTCATATGTGTGTCGAAACAATTCAGACTTATTGCCAAATCTTACAATTCGAATCATGGAAAGGGATACCCTAACCATAATTGAATTTAAGAATGCAATTTTCACAATCACTATCTTCTTAAAATCTCTCTTAGTCAAAGCATTTCCTCACAGTCATTTTCATGAAGGAGGGAATCTTATGACACTTAGAATTTAATGGTGTATGTGTTCCTATCCATGCGAATTTGTCAAAACCAAAGTTTGCGACAAATCCAAACTCATGTGGACCGAACTCTTAATCTTGATTTCTTGCCTTATGGTAACATGAGTGCCCACCATGTCTTCCAAGAAGTTAAGCAGCTCACCCTTTCCTATCAATGTAATTTTCATTGATCAATGTCCTTGCCTTTTATGCATTCTGATGAGAACTCATAGAACTCACATGCATAATTGACTTAATTGGAATGGCACATAAACAAAATAACGTCAACACGATAGGTTATAAACCTCAAGTCGTGTGCTAGTGATGATCGATAAGGTTTATTCTTGATTTGTTCTTGAAACCTTTTCAAGACCATTAAGACTCCTACTGGCTCCTTGACATATAAGATTCTATTGTCAATAAACATTTCTCGACAAACAAATATTCAGGAGTTAGTGTAGCTTTTATCAAGACAAAACACTTCACAAAATTGGTCCTAGTTGGTCTTTGTCTTATCTAAGACATCACAACTTTCCATATTTGGTGAATGTTATAAACCTTCTTAAGACTTGTCACTCAATGTCACAATCTTATTAAGACTTGTTTTGGAACAAAGTATGATTGACTTTGTGATTTAACCATTTCTTCAATTCTTAATTCCTCTTCTCAGACATACAATTGTACTTAGACTTACTTAGAGAATCAATTGAGATATGGTTCTTAATCATTGAGATCTATCATAAAACATAATAAAAGGTACTCTCCCTTCTTCTTAGAATAGAGAAACTTTTATCTTTCTGCCTACTTGATTCTTCTTATTCGTTCTGCTATTGATTTAAACTCTTTTAATCAATTCAGTATCACACTTAATCTTATGAGTATAATCATATTTACTAAACCTTTAGTAAATCATGACGAATATCTTTGTTACTCTTGTGGCGGACTTGATCAACACACAACTTTGTGTACTCGATCTCCTAGTCCTTCACTTGACACTTTGTTTAAAAATTAGTCTAATTTCCAAATATGAAATTTCTCATTCATTATGCAACCAAGTTGCATGATTCCAAGTTTCTGTCCAATTGAAACTTGGGTGATGAGAAACTCTTCCTATTTGGTAAATTCTCGATATTTCCGCATAATTAAGAATCAAATCCATTATTGCTAATAATAGAAACATTCAAAAAACATCAATTTTTCATACATGCCATCGCAAGGATAAATAAATAATATAAAATCAAAGTTTTATTTTATTTCGGAAAAATTTGTCCTTACAATGCAATTCATTGAATAACTATGCTAATACGTATTTCTTTGCACTCTTATTCTAACTCTAAGTAGTAGCTCAAGAATCTAATCTTCAAGTAATGCGATCGAAATCCATTTCTTCACGATTAGGTTCCGCTCACTTCTTTCCTTAAGCTTCCTCTCTTTTCTTTGATTCTACAAAACATCAAATGTAATTTTATCACAACATGTATTTAGAATCTAGAATAGGAACTTAAAAGAGTTAGTTAATGGATTTTACCTAAATTAGAGCCATACGTTTTGACTCTCCCATCTCTTAGATCTCTTAGGTAAATAGGGCAGCTTCGTCTCCAATGCCCCTTCTCTTGGCAATAAAAGCAAATGGATTCCTTTGGAATGAAATATGGAACTATCTCAGAATCTACCTTTTATGGATCTACAATATCACCATTTTCAATATCCATTGAAGTTTGGGAGTTTGATTTACCAGACAAATTTGCTCGACCAGCTCACCAAATCATTTCTGATTCAGCAGCTATAAGCAAATAGGTCAAATTAATGAGGGTCAGGTCATGATCCATCATATAGTACTCTCTTGCGAACTCACTATATGATTCAGGAAGCGACTGAAGAACCCAGTCAATAGCCAACTTACCTGAAATATTGACACCCAACATCCTTAACCTTTCAATGTGTGACTTCATCTCTAAGACGTGTACACACACAAGTTTCCTATGTTTACTTGCGAAAAGGGCTTGAGTGAGCTTGAACTTTTCAAGACTTCGAACTTGCGGGTTAGGGAGAATAATTGGAGGAGGTGGAGGAAGTGAAGCATGATCTCTTGTTCCTTGATCGGATTGTGGAATATCATCTTCATGTGGAAAGCTTGTTCCACAGGATTTGGGAATACCATAGTTGTCGTACTTTGACATCTACAAAACGGGAGAAACTAAATTCAAGTTAGTTGATTGATTGAGTCCTTAATAAATCACCCAAATGAGATATTAAGGCTAGGACCCAACACAATACACTACAACCTAGAAAAGGGATGCCGTAATCTAGTTGCAGAATATTTGAAGGTAGGTAACTGACAATTTACCAATTTCCATCATGAAAAACGAAAAAGAAATTTAAGTTTTAAATCTATGAAAACTCCTAGCTCCTTTGAGATTCATTGAACTTTTCAATGGCATGTTTAAATCTCGATATCCCCCTCCAGTTTGTGACTGGGATACCGTGGATCACAAAGCGGGTGTGAATAACCATGCAAACTTACATGGTGCCCCCACATGTTACAGTCACCTATTCGATGTGCCGGTTAACGACACACGCTCCACCGAACTGTGACAAACATCGAGTCACCCTTTGCTACCTTTGCTTAGAACCATTTAGTGTGCTGGTTAACCACACACGCTCCACTAACGTCTTCGCAAGGGAACAAAGTGTAATTTCATGGAATTGCATCAATTCACTTTTGCCTAAAGTAACTAAGATTGGTAATTTTGTAAAACTTTTAGTTACTTTATACTTCATTATACTTTTAATGGAAAGGGTTTGCCCTATCCTACCCGTTCGGCTAACGACCCTCCACCAGTCAAGGAAGCGGTGGGTAAGAGTGGATAACCACTAAATGACCATTTTATAGGCCATAACCTTATACCTCCCTTATAGATCGGCTTCGTGAATGAGGCCTACTAACAGTAAGATTAGCATTTTAGTTATACATATATAATATCAAACTTTTAATGTTATACATAGTATAAGGGTGTATTTTACACTTTTAAAATACTAGGTAGTTTAAATTATACTTTTAATTAACCAAAATCATTATGGATTTATTAACTCTCCTTTAATTATACACTTAATTAATTAAATAAAACCATAAGGGTTTAATTTGAACTTTTCAAAATTAGGGTTTCAGAATTTAGAGTTTCAAAATTAACTTTTAATCAACAATTTAAATTCCAAAACTTGAGGGAAAGTTGTGAAACTTTTCAAAACAATTAGGTTTTAATCTCACTTAAAATTTTCAAATTTAAGACATTTATATTAAAATTTTAAATATTAAAACTCTTGATTTAATAATTATCTTGAATTAGACTATTAATTTTAATTATTAAATCATAAGGGATTATCTAAATCATGAGGATAATTACCATTTATACATTTAAGATATCCTAATCCCTTAAACATCTACATAGATTTCGAAAATAAGGGATGAGATATCCCAAAATCTTTAATTACCATATTTAACTATTAAAGGATAATTATAAGATATGGGATAATCCAAATCCCTAAAATTTAGGATCTAACCTTGGGGAAGGAGATAATTTCGAATTCGAAGGGTTGGATAACCCTAGATTTCAAAATCTTGGAGGCTAAGGAAAGGGTTTGGGAAACCCTAGCAAAGAAATCGCCAACTAAGGTTTTGCAACCATAATTGCGAAAATTACCTAGCCTTCATGGTTTATTAGCCATAAACCCTAATATGTCAAGTTCATACATTTGAATAAAAGCTAATTGAAAACAGAAACCATTGGCTCTGATACCACTGATGGGTTTTATACAAACAATCCTATGTATGCATGCAACCCTAGAATTGGAATCATGTTTTACTATTAGTTACACAACATTATGAACACATAATAAAACCCTAATGAGTCATACTATTTTTGAAATTCACCAAGAAGATTAGAATACATACCTTTTGTTATTATATAGTAATAACAAGTCAAATCCTCCTTGTAATGGCTTTAGAAAGCTTAGAGTCACAAGTGTCACTCCTCTAATGGCTCACAAACACACTAGGTGAAAGGATGAATATGGGAGAGAGGAGAGAAGGGTATCTTGCCCTAGATTTCGTCCCTTTCAGGGTTTCCCAAGGGTTGGACGAAATCTTAGTGCCTTAGGGTGCTATTTATACTTAAGGCTAACTAGGGTTTCAAGGTGTAAACCCTAATCCCTTAGCTTAGGGCCTAAGCAAGTCCATGGACTCCTTTCCTTAAGCCCTTTGACGAAAACTCCTAGATCCTTCTAGGATTTTCGTTCAAGCCTTAATAAAGATGATCCAATGGCCCAAAGCCTCAACTATAGAATAATTACAAAATAGCCCCTGCACTTTCAGTCAGTTCCTTTAATCCCAAAAATTAATTCGAAATTAATTTCTGATTAAATACTAATTAATAATATGATTCCAAATTAATATATTATTCATATAATATATTAACAAATCATATTTATACCCTAATTTATTATTCTTAACAATAAACCAACCTCTCTCCTCAACAATCATCTTGTCTAGTCACCAGTGTGTAGACAACCCAAAAGGACCATGCACAATCGGGTCAAGTACATACCAAAATAGTTATGAACCTAGACACTAATCCAACAAAGCACACCATTTGGACTTGTCTTTCGAACTGGTGGACTTGTTATCCTTCTTTGTCTCTGAGATCCTGCATAGCATGGATTAAACCTTAAACATCCACATAAAAACAATAGTCAGTGATCTTAGGGGTTCCCCCTCCTCTCCTTTGTCTTCGAGGGCATTAACATTGTGATGATCTGGTTTGGAATAGGGCTTCGATTTGTAGGATCTTGGAGCCGAGGATTCAACCTTCCTATTGGGATTCTCGTATTGGCTTGAAGGGTTGCTCCTCTTCTGGAATTATTTATCCTCTTCAAGCCTTATAAACCTCAATGCTCGACACCTAACTTTGCCCAATCTCTTGCATGGAGTCATCACAAGTTCTTCATAGAAGGGTGAATCCTTCCTTAGACCCATCTTGAAGGCCTCGACAGCAGTCGCCATATCAATGTTGGGAATGCTCAAAGCTTCCCCGCCAAACTTGTTAACAAAATCCCTAAGTCATTCCTTAGGACCCTGAACCACCCGATAGAGATCACTAGTGATCTTTTCTAAGGTTTTGCTACAAGAAAACTGGTTATTGAAAATATTGAGTAAATGTGAAAATGAAGTAATAGCATTGGGAGGAACGTTTAGCAGCCGTGCGAGGGATGATCCCGTAAGGATTGAACTAATGCGCTTGCATAGGCAAGCTTCCTTCAAGTGCACTGGGATGGGAATGATCTCCACCCTTTCTCGGTATTGTGCTACATGCTCTTCCGGATCCGTAGTTCCTGATGGGTTTTAGTCATAAGACATCCTATGTTCTCATACAAACCCTAATGCTTGGATCTAGGTTTCTCTATTGTACATGCTTTGAATCCAAGACTATAAACCCTAATTCTAGCATACAAGTAATCATATTAATATGTAATTAGGTTTAAGATCATACCTTGATTGTTATGTAGCAATAACAATCACAAATCTCCTTGAATTGACTTTGGAAGGCTTAGAGTCACAAGTGTCACTCCTCTAATGGTTCACAAACACCATAAGCAAGAGGATGAAGAGGAGAGAGGTTGGAGGCTGCCAAAAACGTGTGTAAACCCTTACAAGAACATTAGCCACGTTTTTGAGCCTTAAGGGGTCTTTATATAGTTGGGCTATTAGGGTTATCTAACAAGGAAACCCTAATTTGGATGCTTAAGCTCTAAGCAACCCATAGACTCCTTTAATTAAGCCCATGGACGATTTCCTTATGGGTTTCCCATTAGAATTCGTCCATCCCTTAATACAAGGCAATCCATGGCCCAAATCATAATTATCTTATAATTACAATTCCAGTCCCTTAAGTTTAATTAATCTCTTTTAGTCACAAAACTAATTACCAATTAATTATTGACTAATATTAATTAACCAATATGATTTATCCTTTAATATATTATTCTCATAATACATTAATAAATCATATTTAATCCTTACCTTATTTTGTAACTATCACATAATTACAAATCAGCCCCTCTAGTTTAATTAATTACATTTGATCACAAAACTAATTCTTAATTAATTATTGACCAATATTAATTAAACAAATATGATTTCTCCTTTAATATATTATTCTTATAACATATTAATAAATCATATTATCCTCTCTCTCTTTATTCATTTCTCCAATCAAGTTGCTTTGGTGAAGGCAACCCAAAAGGACCATGCACCATCGGGTCAAGTACATACCAAAATAGTTATGGACTTAGACACTAATCCAACAGTCTCCCACTTGGATAAGTCTAACAACTATTATGCGTATGACTTCAGATCCTGATCTGCAATCGTAGCTTTCCAAAGCCGCTGTCAACTCTGATCATATCAGATACGCGTGTCCTTAGATAAGGGATCATATATTCCTCCATTCTAGATATCGTATGAGATATGATTTCTAATCATTCTCTTTGTACTATATCTCGATTTCCGATTTATGACGACAGACTAATTGAACAAATCAAATTAGCCCTAGCCCGGCCGAGCATTTACGTATGTCATCACTAAACCATCGAGGGGCCCAAAAGATATCGCTTTTATCCTTCTTTGGATAAAAGGAATGGATAAACTTTGATACAATGCTTTCTTGCACTCACTAACCAAATTACACACAACAATATGTTTTATAACACCAAGTTACTAGTGCGTTTACATATTATCAATGTGCAACCAATTAGCAAGATACAACTCACACATCTCGGTTTCAATAATATAAGATGTTATCGTCTCACTAATCACTCGAGATAGTGATCCAAGTGAGTGTGGGTTTAATACAATGCTCAAATCATATTCATAAGCACTCATGAACGTTGCAGCAAACATTTGCTTATGTCTAATACTCTTCTGGACAATCCACACACCAATTCACGACAGTCTTCATTCATATTTACTTCCAACATATGAACGACTGTGGCCCGTTTGAATAATTCGATTATTCTTAATAAACTCAATTATTCTGGAAGTCAAAACATGCAAGGTGAAACACAAGAATAATACTAATCCCATATGGCCTCAAACCTTTGAGTATGAACAAAACACATTTTATTTATTACCATATCGATTACTCATTATTTGTCGTTTCGGGTAATCAACTTTATACTTGAATTATTACACTTGTCCCATGCTCCTAGCATGCACACAATGTTTACCTATGGTTCTTACTTTTGTGAAATAGACAAATTGAACACGATTCCAATCATTCTCATTTTACAACTCCAAATCCATTTTCTTAAGTGTAAGAATATCAAATTCTTGTTACTTGTAGAATATACTAGATTCTAACACTTTATGCAACGATCCTTTTGTAATGTCACTGCACCAAAGTCTCAAAGACTATTGCCAATGATATTACAAAGTCCTCTATCGGAGATTGTTACAAGACAATTCCTTAGATATGATGTCTTTCTCTCAAAGTACATTCCTTTGAACATCCTTTTGCATAAAAGTTTCTAATCTAGACATAGATTTTCAGTATTTACTTCCTAATATGAACACACTTCCATATTTTCCTCATGACAACTCATTCATAATAGAATCTTTTCTATTTGTAATGATGTCGATATTGTCCATCCAATATGGAAACATTTCCATATTTTCCAATACTATACTTCCAACTACTCACAAGCGACCAATCCTCGTCGAACTTTGGATTGTCCTTTGATAGTTGTTTAATTATTTTTAGTCAAATCCAATTCTTGTCCCTTTTCCCTCTAAATGCACTATACATTTGGAAAATTTTAGAATGGCCAAACATTAAGGCATTTGCAATCGATCCTATACCCTAAGCGTATGAGACACGACGCACAATGTTTTATTTGCTATGTTCTCAAAATTCGAATTGTGAAGAGGAATGCCGTAATCATAATCGAAACTTTAAGAACGCAATATGTACCTTTGACTAAATTTATCAACATTTCACAAACTAATCCTTTAGATTTGAAATGAAGCATAATATTCTCTCCCTTAATTATAGCAAAACAACCATTCAACTCTTACAACTTTGCAAAGTATGACTCTTGTTTTCTATAATTAATATTGCCAACTATGCAATACTTGCCTTAATAATCATACAATCATAACATTTATGCTCCCACTATCATGATGATTATTATAAAACATAAAACTTATGCTCCCACTAGCTTCGACATGTATTCATAAACATCTTAACTTTCAGAAAAACAATACTTATTGAATTTCTTAAGTTCATGTTTCTAATACTTAGTGCTTTGATAATATTTTATCAAGACTTCTTGAACTTATACACTTTTGCCTTAGATAGTTCATATGTGTGTCTTAACAATTAAGACTAATTGCTAAACCTCACAATTCAAATTATGGAAAGGGATGCCGTAACCATGATCGAATTCGAGAATGCAATTTTACAATCACTATCTTTAAAATCTTTCTTAGTGAAAGCATTTTCTCACAATCATTTTCATGAAGGAGGAAATCTTATGACACTTAGATTTAAACGGTGTATGTGTTCCTATCCATGTGAATTTGTTAAAACCCAAGTTTACGACAAATTCAAACTCATATGGATCGAACTTTCTTAATCTTGATTTCTTGCCTTATGGTAGCACAGCTTCCCACCACGTCTTCCAAGTAGTTAAGTAGCTCACCTTTTCCTATCAATGTACTTTCCATTGATCAAGGTCCTTGCCTTTTATGCATTCAAATGAGAACTCATAGGACTCACATGCATAATTAACTCGATTGGATTTGCACAGAAACAAAATAATGTCTTCACGATAGGTTGTAAACCTCAACTCGTGTGCTAGTGATGATCGATAAGGCTTATTTGATTTGTTCTTGAAACTTTTCAAAACTATTAGGACTCCCACTGACTCCTTGACATATACGATTCTCTTATCAAAACATTTTTTGATAAACAAATATTCAAGAGTTAGTGTAGCTTATATCAAAACAAAACACTTCATAATTTTGGTCTTAGTTGGTCTTTGTCTTATCCAAGACATCACAACTTTCCACAATTGATGAATGTTATAAACCTTCTTAATACTATTCACTCAATGTCACAATCTTGACTTTAAGACTTGTTTTGGAACGAAGTATGATTGACTTCTTGATTTGACCATTTCTTCAATCTTTGATTCCTCTTCTTGGACATACAATTGTACCAAGACTCATTAGAGGATCAATTGAGATATGGTTCTTAATCATTAAGACCTATCATAAAGCATAAAAGCTACTCTCCCTTCTTCTTAGAATGGAGAAACTCTTATCTTTCTGCCTACTTGATTCTTCTTATTCGTTTTGCTATTGATCTAAACCCTTTAATCAATTCAAAATTACACTTAATCTTGTAAGTGTAATCATATTTACTAAGCCTTTAGTAAATCATGACGAATATCTTTGTTACTCTTATGGTGAACTTGATCAACACACAACTTTGTGTACTCGATCTCCTAGTCCTTCACTTGACACTTTGTCAATGAATTAGTCCAATTTCCAAATACGAAATTTCTCATTCATCGTGCATCCACGTTGCATGATTCCAAGTTTCTGTCCAATTGAAACTTGGGCGATGAGAAACTCTCCCTATTTGGTAAATTCTTGACATTTCCATAAATAACATAACTAAGAATCACATCCATTCGTTGTAGAAATATGCAAACATCAATTTTCATTACGATTTCATTGCAAGGAAGTAAACAAATAAATAAATAAGTCAAACAAAATTTATTTTATTTATAAAAGCAGCGGAAAAACATTTGTCCTTACAATGCAAAATCCATTGAAAACTATGTAAAAGGAAAAATTCTAACAACTCTATCATAACTATCTAAGCTCAAAATCCAATCATCAAGTCCATGCGATCAAGATCCATCTCTTGGGATTAGATTCATCTTGCTCTCTTATCAAGCTTCCTTTCTTTTCACCGATCCTTCAAAACATTCAAATGCCATCTTATCACATCATGTATTAAGAATCAATGAATAGGAACTTAATGGAGTTAGATAGTGGATTCTTACCTATAGCGTAGTCATACTTTTGACTCTCCCATCTCTTAGATCTCTTAGGTAAATAGGGCAACTTCGTCTCCAATGCCCCTTCTCTTGGCATTAAAAGCAAATTGACTCTTTTGGAACAACACAAGGAACTACTTCAGACATCGCCTTTTTCTTATGATCAAACTTTTCGATCATTGCATGTCTTTCATTGCCATTGTCTATATCCATAGAGGTCTTGAAGGCAGATTCACCAATCAACTTTGCTTTTCTATTGCGCCAAACCATTGCTGATTTAGCAGCAATAAGCATATATGTGAGATCTATAAGGGTCACGTCGTAGCTCATCATATAGTACTCTCTTACGAACTCACTATACGAGTTAGGAAGTGACTGAAGAATCCAATCAACAGCCATCGCTTCACCGACAACGGATCCCATCATTCTTAATCTATCAATGTGTGACTTCATCACTAAGACGTGTGCACACACCGACTTGCCCTCTTTATGTTTACTTGCCAAAAGAGCTTGAGTGATATTGAACCTTTCAATTTTACAATCTTGTGGGTTAGGGAGAATAATTGGAGGAGGAGGAGGAAGTGAAGCATGATTTCTTGTTCCTCGATCGAATCGTGGAATATCATCTTCATGCAGAATGCTTGTTCCACGGGATTTGAGAAGACCATAGTTGTCGAACTTTGACATCGGGAGAAAACGAATTCAAGTTAGTTGATTGATTGAGTCCTTGGTAAATCACCCAAATGAAATTCCAAGGCTAGGACCCAACACAATATCCTACAACTCGGGAGAGGGATGCCGTAACCCAAATTGCAGAACATTTGAAGGTAAGTGAATGACGATTCACTAATTTCCACCATGAAAAACGAAAAAGAAATTTAACTTTTAAATCTATGAAAACTCCTAGATCCTTTGAGATTCATTGAACATTTCAATGGCATGTTTAAATCTCGATATGCCCCTCTTGTTTGTGACTGGGATGCCGAGGATCACAAAGCGGGTGTGAATAACCATGCAAACTACATGGTGCCCTCACATGTTACAATCACCTATTCGATGTGCCGGTAAACCACACACGCTCCACCGAACTATGACAAACATTGAGTCACTCTTTGCTACCTTTGCTTAGAACCATTTAGTGTGCCGGTAAACCACACACGCTCCACTAACGTCTTCACAAGGGCACAAAGTGTAATTTCATGGAATTGCATCAATTCACTTTTGCCTAAGTAACTAAGATTGGGAATTAAAAAAAAACATTTAGTTACTTTGTATTTCATTATACTTATAATAGAATGTTTCGTCCTATCCTACCCGTTCGGCTAACGACCCTCCACTAGTCAAGAGTGCGGTGGGTAAGAGTGGATACCCATTCAATTGCCATTTTATAGGCAATTTCCTTAAACACCCCTTATAGACCAGCTTCGTGAATGAGGCCTACTAACGGTAAGACTGACTTTTACTCATACACATATATAATGTTAGACTTTTAATGTTATATATAGTATAGGGTGTATTTTATACTTTTAAAATACTATATGGTTAACTTTAACAATTACACTTTTAATTCAATTAAATGGTTAACCTAAACTTTTATGGATTTATTAAACCTCTTTTAATTATACTCCTTAATTAATTAATAAAACCATAAGGGTGTGATTTGAACTTTTCAAAACATTACTAGAGTTTTAGAATTTAACATTTCTAATTAAACTTATAATCAACTTTTAAATTCCAAAACTTGAGGGCAAGTTTTGAAACCTTTTTTCAAAACATTAGGGTTTTAACTATTTAAATTTTCAAAATTTCAAAACTTTTGGGTTCAAATTTAAACTTTAAAACCTAAAGGGGGAAAATATGAAACTTTTCATAACAACAAGGATCAAATAACAAATAATTTTAAATTGACATTTAATCACACAATTATCCATATTTGATTTATTTAATGATTTCTTGCAAAGCAATTTATCAATTTACTCAAAATAATTAATCAATTATCTTATAAGGAAACAATTATCTTATTAATTGATAAATATCTTCAATTAGATCAAAAATATAGTCAAATATATCATATAATCGGATTATTATTGATCTAACATGATAAGGTAACTATCCAAATGCAAAAACAGCAAGAAATCCCGAGATAAGCATTATCTGATGCTCGAACTCGCCGAGTACTACACTGTACTCGCCGAGTTGAGGGGTACTCGCCGAGTTCCTCAGCCATAAAGCCCAAAAAACGATTTTCCAGTTATACAATGCATCAATACAATTGAAACCAAGCTAGGCTCTGATACCACTGATGGGTTTTAGTCATAAGACATCCTATGTTCTCATACAAACCCTAATGCTTGGATCTAGGTTTCTCTATTGTACATGCTTTGAATCCAAGACTATAAACCCTAATTCTAGCATACAAGTAATCATATTAATATGTAATTAGGTTTAAGATCATACCTTGATTGTTATGTAGCAATAACAATCACAAATCTCCTTGAATTGACTTTGGAAGGCTTAGAGTCACAAGTGTCACTCCTCTAATGGTTCACAAACACCATAAGCAAGAGGATGAAGAGGAGAGAGGTTGGAGGCTGCCAAAAACGTGTGTAAACCCTTACAAGAACATTAGCCACGTTTTTGAGCCTTAAGGGGTCTTTATATAGTTGGGCTATTAGGGTTATCTAACAAGGAAACCCTAATTTGGATGCTTAAGCTCTAAGCAACCCATAGACTCCTTTAATTAAGCCCATGGACGATTTCCTTATGGGTTTCCCATTAGAATTCGTCCATCCCTTAATACAAGGCAATCCATGGCCCAAATCATAATTATCTTATAATTACAATTCCAGTCCCTTAAGTTTAATTAATCTCTTTTAGTCACAAAACTAATTACCAATTAATTATTGACTAATATTAATTAACCAATATGATTTATCCTTTAATATATTATTCTCATAATACATTAATAAATCATATTTAATCCTTACCTTATTTTGTAACTATCACATAATTACAAATCAGCCCCTCTAGTTTAATTAATTACATTTGATCACAAAACTAATTCTTAATTAATTATTGACCAATATTAATTAAACAAATATGATTTCTCCTTTAATATATTATTCTTATAACATATTAATAAATCATATTATCCTCTCTCTCTTTATTCATTTCTCCAATCAAGTTGCTTTGGTGAAGGCAACCCAAAAGGACCATGCACCATCGGGTCAAGTACATACCAAAATAGTTATGGACTTAGACACTAATCCAACAGTTCCATCGTAACGCTTCATGCTAGGAGTCTGGAAGCGCTTAGGAACTTCGGTATCAGCTATCGCAGGAGAAAATCTCGAGATCCTGTGACTTGTTGGAGATTCTTTTGGTTTGGGTTGAACTGTCCCGGGTATGCTTGAAATCATCTGTCTCAACTGCTGAAGTTCCCTATCCATGTTTGGACCTATTCCTGCATCAACATTTGTAGAGTTAGTATTGATAATATTGTTGTTTAAGAAGTTACTAGATACAAGGTTTCTAGGAGTATTGAAAGGCTCATTGAGATCATTGATCATAGATGCTCAATTGTTCATAGTTGTCCCCCATGGTGACGCAACAGTAGGAGGAGCTGTGTTCCCTTGATGATTTCCTGAGGATCCTGCATTGTCGAAGTTCAGTATCCTTAGTTGTACAACTGTGGACATCATTTCCTAGGATTGCTGAAATTCAGCCTTCATCCTCTCCACTTCTATAAGTAGTGTTCTATTATCATCTTGCTGCTGAGTCATCTCTTGCGTCATTTTCCTCATCATAACGAAGGGTTCAACAATAGTGACCAGAGCAGTCGGATCCTAGAGTCCTGAAGATCCCAAACTTCCTTGGTTAGTGATCGGAGGGGTGTTTTTCTTGGAAGTGTTAGGCGCTTTCCTCTT
Source organism: Lactuca saligna (assembly GCF_052625555.1). NCBI lineage: Eukaryota > Viridiplantae > Streptophyta > Magnoliopsida > Asterales > Asteraceae > Lactuca > Lactuca saligna. Next base: position 56,521,221 of record NC_136425.1, read on the forward strand.
ACTAAGGGGTCCACTCGGAGGAAGTGGTAGGTTTTTGGTTGGAATGGAAGGAGTGGAGGATGAAGAAATGATCAATTGTGTAGACATGATCTTTCGAGGATTTTGAACACCACGACCCCATGGTGGGCGCCAAATTATTTTGGTAAAAAATTACACAAGTATAAATCAACCAAATTGAATGAGAGGCTGTGATGTTCGGATTATACAATAGAGAAAGGTAAAGTGCACGACACGATTGTTTACAAGGAAAGCCCTTAATCCTTGCTGGGATCTCCGGCACAAAACCTTGGGAGGTGATAATGATCACATGCCTTGATGATTTTATTAACATAAAATGATGATTACATAGAGTATTTCAGTAAGAACAAGTGAAAAAGTTTGTAGAGTAAGCTAAGGGTAAGTAGTTTGTGTCGTGTGTGAGATACATGTGTCAATTTATAGTCTAAATTAGCTAACAAGATGTCTAATATTTCTTGGATCCTCTATGACTAGCTTTGTGAACATTTTTGCACTTGGTATTCCAGGTCTTTAGTATAGTTGAGACGACTCTCTGTTGAGAATAAGTCTTCTCTTGACTATTTTTGCACATGTGTTAACTAAGAACTAAATATAACCGTTATAAATGTTAGTAAAGTTAATAACGGTAATAGTCAGGAGCCTGAGATAGCTGAGGATCCTAAATAATTGATGAGGATTGAGGATCCTGAATGTTTTGAGGATCCTGGCCCTAACTCCTTCGATCCTCACAACGATATGATCTATACTCTCGGATCTAAAATTAACAGTTGTACGTAATCTATACTCTTGTATTAGTTATATCTAATCCATGCTCTTGGATCACTAACAAATAACTAAGTCTATTTCATAAGCTTTACCTAATCCATACTCCTAGATCAGGTATGTCTAATCCATGCTCTCAAATCAATGAGAAATAACTATGCCCATTCTATACTCTCGGACTAGGGACAAATGACTATGTCTAACTTATGCTCACGGATTAATGACAAATAACTATGTCCTCTCCATACTCTCGGACTAAGGATGAATGACTATGTCTAATCCATCCATTATGATTAATGTCAAATTTTATAGTTCTACCCTCTGTGTATATCTCATCCATACTCACAAGAATATACTACCCGATATTCATCTTAATCAATTTAGGTTCATTATGTAGCCTAAATTATCTTATATTATAAGATATGCTCTTAACACGAATTTCAGGCAATATAAATATTTCACATATAAACATATTTAATACTTTAATTAATAATTGTATTAGAATCATGTTTGTGAAAGGGCCTATGCACTCACTTGTTAAAGTGACGACTCCAAACTAGGGCATCGCTTTACTTCTAACAATTTTATTTTCCTTCAACGAAACCTAGTATCATTATCACTAGATTTTTCTCTAATATTTATTGCGACCCAATTTATTATTAAATCAAGGTCTATGAGCTATATTTTTTTTATTGTATTATATAAGTGTTAAAGAATACTTTTCTACTACTATGTATAGACAGGGGCCAGACATGAAACACCAGAGGGTGGGACCATTTTGGCATTTAAGCTGTTCTGAAATCCAACAACCCTATACGGCCCTTCAAACCAGATTCTCCGTACCGCGATCAGTTAAAATATATTATAATAGCACTTCGTATAAATTATAATACTTAGCACATATATTGTTTATAGGTTTATAATAACGATAATGAACATAAACATACGCTATACTTAAGGTAGGGTAAGCGTAACCTACTTACAATGAAGTTTGGGTAGGAGCCTGGCTCTGCGGGTGCAAAACTTTTGAGTCGAAAACTCTTCTTCTCGAAGCCTTATGGCACTCTGAGACTCACATCTAGCACTTGGAAGGTACTAGGGAATGGGAGGGGCTAAGAAGGATGTTTGGGAGAGAAATAATGGGGAAGGTTTGAGAAAATGAGGTGATCCCCGGATCTATTTATAGGCTGCATCTTCAGACTATGCTGGGCATAACCTCGGAGTATGCTATGCATATGAGGCTCTATTCTACGCGTACAAGGGCCATGTGCTGGAATTCTATGCGAAGGCGTAGGGAGAAAGGGAGGGTTCAGATCTAGCCACTTGTTAGCCTCGGATCAACCATAATTTAATTAACTTATATATTCCATAACTTTTGCATACGAGCTCCATTTTCAATGTTCTTTATATCCACACGTGTGTAGCGATGTAATCTACAACTTTCGTTCAGACTCCGTCAGCTAATTTTGAAATTATTTTTAAAGTTATATTTTAACAGGCTTAGACAGATAAAGTTTGTTACAAATTCATAACTTTGTCACCCGACGTCTGTTTTCATCTGTCTTTACATCGTTGAGTTCCTATTAATGAGATCTTCAATTCTCATTTAGATTGTGTCGGATAAAGATTGATCAGTCTAAAATTCGATTTCCGGGCTGCATACTGTTATGCCAAATCTTAGAAAAATCATAACTTACTCATACGAAGTCAGATTTAGATGTTCTCTATATGCACGATTTCGGTTTAACATCTACTATGAATTTTTTTAGATCACTATGGCTAAAAATTAATTTATCAAAACTTCACTTTTTGTGACACACAACGTCGTGCCGGTTTTGTCGCATAATTTCGACGGGTCATAACTTCTTCATTATAAGTTGGATTTCAACGTTCTTTATATGCACGAAATCATTGTGACTTATATTATAACTTGGTTATGATTATTTACTGTAAATAATCTTCTATCAAAAATTCGTTTTTGAAGTTTATTGTCTCTAAATTGACTAGCTCGACTATGCGGGCGTTACAATTATCTCCCCCTTGGGATGATTACGTCCCAAAATCATCAACAAAACATGGCTTGTATAATGACTCCATACGTTATCTTTTTACCCTAGGTAATAACCGTAACTCTTATGTTCTTTTTGAATGAGTATCTAACTCTTGGACTTCTTGACTGCTGGTGGTGCTTAATCTTGCACCCGCTCTTCATGCTATGTTAGACCTTCAATTGTAACCTTCAAGTTACAATCTTGATCCTTATTGGAGACCCCTTCTCCTCCTTAAATAGACTTTACTTTGATTATCGTAACAGACCGCTGGGTCATGTTCTAATAACCTCTCATCGTATGATGTAATGCTTACCTCAGGTATTTTAGAGTCAAATTCTAGAATGGAAGACACCTTTCTTCATGCTCTAATTTGATATAATCACCTTCTAGAATGTAGCACTTCTAGCAACAAGCTTCTCACTTTAACGGCGATTGTGATACTTCTATTGATCGCTTCGATTGTCTCTTACTTCAATCTTCTGGCTTAAGTCAGATGCTACATTGATCTTGGTTCTTTGAAACACGTAACATACTTATCTTAGTCGGACTCGATTTGATATAACCTCATGGGTCTGAACAACAATCATATTCTTAGTTATTTTCGAAACAATGGTAATGACATACATGAACATAATGAAATCAATTACTAGCACCTTGGTAACCTTGTGACTTTCCCCGATTCAAGTGCGAGTCATGTGTTTCTGGTAGTATAGGCCTCTACTACCTTTCACACCTACTCATGTTTGTCCCAAGTATTGTCTCGCAGTTCTCCAAGTCACCAGACAAGAATTTCAGATAGTCATTTAACACATCGGATAACACAACTAAGGTTTATATTATTTATTGAAACGATTACATAGATATTCAAGTTCACCCTACACTATGCCTCTTATATTAGGCTACATGACATGATACTATCTATATGGCTAATTGATATCCCGATCTTCAGATATATATAGGTTCTCACTCCCGATCCCTTGCATCCTTGCTTGCTTCATTAAGGATCATCTGGAATGCTCTTGCCTTCATCTTCGGTGGCACATTCGGCCTTGCTGCTTCATTTTTCATCTGGAAAGCTTTTGAAATATGCCCCTTGTCTCCACATCCATAGTATACCTTATCATTAAACGTAAAATCCATGAAATGGTGACCAATCATCCCACACCTATAACAAGTTACTTTTCCGCAACATCTTCCATAGTGCTTCTTTTGCATTTATCACTCCACTTTTCTTCATTGCTATCCCCGTGCCTCTTGTTGTTGGGGCCATACTTTGAGAACCTATTTTGGTAACTTTCCAACTATATCCATTTCCCGTTTCATGAATGGCTTAGGGAAAATAATAGGATGCAATGGTTGTACAGGTTGATAGAGGATATTTCTATGCCTTTGGCAAGCATCATGTTTTTGTACATATAAGAAGGCGTCTTTTTTCATCGTTGGCTAGTAGTATCCCTTCCTTAACAACATGGAGCATAAGGATCTGCCCCCACTATGTGGTTACCGCAATCCCCTTCATGTATACCTTTTAGGACTTCTGCAACCTCATGATCTTCAAGGCTTCTAAGGTATGGGCATGTCATAGATTTCCAATATAGTTTGCTTTGGATCATCACAAAACATGAGACCCTCATATTGAATGCTCGATCACTTTTCTCTTCTCTTGGAATCGTTCCATTCTAGAGGTAATCCACAATGGGATAGATCTAGGATTTCGAGATTTGCAGAGGCATTGATGTTTGGTTCCTGACGATTAAGGTCTTGAAGAAGTGATTGAGGGTTAGGATCTTTGATTATTGCTATGTTGGTTTCTTGATCATTATCATTGGGATTGTCTGGTTTGTTGGAGGGATCTTCAATCTTTGGGATCAATTAATGGGTTATAGGGATCCTGGCTTCTGGTGGGATCCTAATGGTAGATCCTATATTGGCCAATGCACCTGCCTCAACATTTTATTCTCTGGTAACTTGGATTAGGATGAAAGCTTCGAATTCAGAGGCTAATTTTTTGAGGATCTAGAGGTATAGTGCTGTTGAGTGACTTGTCGTTCCAATCTCTTCATCATAACAAAGATCTTGTTATTGGAAATAATTATACTAGGATCATGAAATCCTTTGGTAGCGACCAGAGATGTGTTTTTCTTCAGTGCCTCAGAAGTATTCTTGGGAGCTTCTCCAAGAGTGGTGGAAGGTATTAGAGGAAATGGGAGGAATGGAGGAAGAGGATAAGGTTGGTTGGGTAGACGTGATTCTCAAATGATTTTGAACACCAGGACCCCACAGTGGGTGCCAATTTCTTTTGGTCGAAAATTAATGAAATGTGATTCTACCAAATTGTAAGAGAGGTTGTGGTGTTAGGATAATGAAAATGTAGAATAATTATCAAAGTGAGACAAGTGAGGTATAGGGAACGCCCTTGATCCTGGCTATGGTCTTTGGCATAAAACCTTGGGAGGTGATAATTATCACCAACCTTGTTGTGCTTGTTAATTTCAAATTAGGTTTATAGTGATAATGAAGACAATATGAGTACAAGTGTAGTAGTAGAGCTAATCGTGTATGTAGTGTATGTATTATAGGTGTTATTTATAGTCTATGCTGAACAACAAGAAGTATGATATATCCGGGATCATCCTTGAACAAGTATTTGTACGTTGTTTGACTTGGTATTCCCGAGTCTTAAGTTTGATTGAAGTGATTCTCCATTGAGAATGAGTCTTGTGTTGACTAATTCTGCACATGTGAGAAAAAGAAAGGAGAATATATCTGTTATAAGCGTTAGGAAATATTAGCGATAATAATCAGGATCTTGAGACTTTAGGAGTATTAAGGATCTTGAATATGATTATAAGACCCTACCCCTAACAACTTATTCTTGGAGTTTTAATGCCATCTTCATCAAATTCCAAATTGTCAAAAGGAATCAAAGCATTCAAATTTGAATATGGGATTATCAAAAAGGTAACAAGAAACTCAAAATGTGTAAATTATATGAGGTAGCATTATGCTTTGTATTTGATCTATTAAGTTGTATCTTGATCATGGTGGTTGCAGGACCATGAGGAAATGGCCCTGGAGGGGGTTAGTATATTTCAGGTTTGCGTGATGCGATTATTTTTGTTGTATCATAGGATGTATGTGATATGATTTTGAGTACTCTTGTAATCATTATGGAAGATTTGGTGGTGTTACTAATCAAGAAATGTGCAGTCATACATGAAACTGAAGAATTTTGGTAACCCAGATCTAAAGATTCCGCTGACATTGATTCAATGATAAGTCAATTCATGAGGTCAATTAGCTCAAGAATGAGTTGTTTAACATGTGGTGGATTGTAGAAATGTAAGGTGCCTTTGGCACCAATCTCCGCCCTAAGTAGGAAAGTGTTCTTTTTTCCAAGGACCTCTTGTGATACTCAATAGAAGATTGTGGTACCGGGTCGTTCAGTTGGTTTTTATGGTGAACTAGAGGGAATGACATATGATGAGTTTACGGATCATTTCAAAGAATAATACGCACCTTCACTGAAAGTTGAGCGAGAGACACTAGAGTTTGAGGCCCGTCAAGGGAAGAGGAAGTATGTGTTGATCTATACGCCTTTCCAAGAGGTCGTGAAGGTTGATACTAATTACTATAATATGGAAGGACTGGGGAGCACTTTGTGTCGGATGTGCGAAGAGGATTGCAGGCGTAAGTATTTCAGATGTGGGTGGAGGGATCATCCTCATCAAAGATGTGTGTTTAATTTGATAGTTTGTTTCCATATGATGTTATGTATCTCTTATGTAACTCATATGATGTTCTTTCATTTCATTTTTCTATGTATGAGTTTTGTTTTCAAATCTAGTGAATTAATTATCATTTGAGTTGTTGTTTCGTTGGGAGAATATTTTTTAGTAGGGCACACATTATTTTTTAGGAATGGAATATCATAGACTCAGAACTTTTAACTTGGACCTTCCACCTGTTCTCGTATGATTAAGGTTTTAGGGATGATTTAAAATCGTTCAAAGGACTACCTAATTCCATTTAGATTTTACCTTGTAGAATCTTAGATTGTGGCTTATAACTGGATCAGCTTGGGGCATGTGTGAATAGGGCAATGATTGACAGTAGTTCGAACCGTTAGTGGGGGAGAGATGGGTATTTAGATTAGGTATGTAAAGGATAGTTCAACCTTTGGTTTAAACATCATGAGACAAGAATCTCTAGAGTGTTTTTGATTTTGAGGTTTTCACATTTTATTTCGCAGGAATTCGTTGAATTTCCTTCGAGGCGCAAGAAAGAACTCAGCAGTCGATCAGATTGTCGATACAACTTGGGTAGCCAAATGACTTATTGTCTTTAGAAATGCATGAGTTAGCCTCCCATCTTAAGACCGGTTAGATAAGGGACTCATTCTGGCAAGTAGTTCCCTTTGGAAACACTAAGTATTTCGTGAGAAAGGATATGGATCACTCAGGCCGTACATTGGACTTGGAAGCTTGGTATGAACGAATCATTGACTATTTTTTTTTTGTTAAGGATTGTCAATTGTTGATCAATTTCACAAGTAGGTACTTGTGTTTTCTTCGTTACAAGCCTTAGCGTGTATCATCTTCAGTCTGGGAGTAAGTGAGTGTTTGAGGACATTTTTCGCATTGGGAGTGGTCGTAAGGGTATGTGGTGGTGCAGTTTGAGGTTTGCTAGTGCACTAACCGTATTTGTGGAATTGATGGATCAATATTAATTGACTAATGTTGGTTTGGTTGGTCTTAGTAATTATCACATACCTCTATAGTAATTGACGGTGTTGGCATGAGGTGATATAAGTCCAGATACCAAAACCTCGTGTGGTGATGACTTTGCACAAAGCTACATTATATGATGTCATGGCAATAAGAACGACGATTATGTTGGCTTGACCAAGGTTGAGTTATATTTATTTCGGGTGATTCTGGAATCTTCCTGAGATTTAGAATTTCTATGAGCTAGTAGGTTATTATCGAAGGATGGTTCAAGTGTTGTCCGAGGCCTAGAATCTTGTTCAATTGTTTAGTCGAGTAAGATGGCCTATGGACTCCTAGTCTGACTTTATTACATGGATCCTGGTTGATATGTTGATTTTGAGTGGGAGTAAGCATTCGAATGTCTATCTTGAAAGATCTTTATTCCCAAGAATCATTATATAATGATATTTGTTAAGGACATATGATCCTAAATGGTCATATCTTATAGCAAGTTATCACTAATTGTTTATTTATTAAAGTAATTTGATTATTAAGAAATATAATCAATACTTGTATTTTTTTGGAAAAAGATTATTTTATGAAAATAATATTTTACCAACATATGGGGAATTATTGTTTATAGGAAATAATAATTAAAGAGAACAAAAACTAGTTATATTCATAAGGTATGAATATAAATATCATGTACAAATAAATGGGCACTTTAAATAACCCTTTAATTAGGATATGTAACTAGTAGTTAGGAGTTTGAGTAAATATTACACGAAAATTAACTTCTTTCTTGTGAAGTACAAAGACCCCCTTAGTGGGATATGATTGTGTGCTTGACTTTCTCTTACACTCCTACCTTCTTACTTGAATTTCCTTGCACTCTTAAAGAATTATATTCCTGATGTTCTAGCATGTGACTATAAAGAATAAAAAAGGCTTGTATTTGTATTAGTTCTTCTTCTTCTTCTTCTTCTTCTTCTTCTTCTTCTTCTTCTTCTTCTTCTTCTTCTTCTTCTTCTTCTTCTTCTTCTTCTTCTTCTTCTTCTTCTTCTTCTTCTTCTTCTTCTTCTTCTTCTTCTTCTTCTTCTTCTTCTTCTTCTTCTTCTTCTTCTTCTTCTTCTTCTTCTTCTTCTTCTTCTTCTTCTTCTTCTTCTTCTTCTTCTTCTTCTTCTTCTTCTTCTTCTTCTTCTTCTTCTTCTTCTTCTTCTTCTTCTTCTTCTTCTTTCTTCTTCTTCTTCTTCTTCTTCTTCTTCTTCTTCTTCTTCTTCTTCTTCTTCTTCTTCTTCTTCTTCTTCTTCTTCTTCTTCTTCTTCTTCTTCTTCTTCTTCTTCTTCTTCTTCTTCTTCTTCTTCTTCTTCTTCTTCTTCTTCTTCTTCTTCTTCTTCTTCTTCTTCTTCTTCTTCTTCTTCTTCTTCTTCTTCTTCTTCTTCTTCTTCTTCTTCTTCTTCTTCTTCTTCTTCTTCTTCTTCTTCTTCTTCTTCTTCTTCTTCTTCTTCTTCTTCTTCTTCTTCTTCTTCTTCTTCTTCTTCTTCTTCTTCTTCTTCTTCTTCTTCTTCTTCTTCTTCTTCTTCTTCTTCTTCTTCTTCTTCTTCTTCTTCTTCTTCTTCTTCTTCTTCTTCTTCTTCTTCTTCTTCTTCTTCTTCTTCTTCTTCTTCTTCTTCTTCTTCTTCTTCTTCTTCTTCTTCTTCTTCTTCTTCTTCTTCTTCTTCTTCTTCTTCTTCTTCTTCTTCTTCTTCTTCTTCTTCTTCTTCTTCTCTTCTTCTTCTTCTTCTTCTTCTTCTTCTTCTTCTTCTTCTTCTTCTTCTTCTTCTTCTTCTTCTTCTTCTTCTTCTTCTTCTTCTTCTTCTTCTTCTTCTTCTTCTTCTTCTTCTTCTTCTTCTTCTTCTTCTTCTTCTTCTTCTTCTTCTTCTTCTTCTTCTTCTTCTTCTTCTTCTTCTTCTTCTTCTTCTTCTTCTTTCTTCTTCTTCTTCTTCTTTTCTCTCAAATTGTCAAGAGAAAAGACTAAGATCTTCAAGTAAAGACTAAGATCTTCAAGTGGTTGATCCTTACCTGGTGGATACTTGTAGAGGAACCATCTTTTGTGCTCTTTCCATATTAATTTTAAAGCTTTCATTGTTGTTTTTAGTGTTTTTGTGAAAACAGTTTTAAAAATCCCAAAATTGTCTTATTTCATACTACGTTTTTGGTTGGTGTTGCACTAGTAGCATCCTCAACCTCGGGTTGGTTTGTGTGTTTTAGACATATGCCTCTCGTTTTGGTGTTTGGCAAGTGTTGGGAGAGATGTCGACTGGGTTCCTATAGGTCGGTGGGATGACAGTTGTGTACCTATCGGCCCACCAAGGTGTTGGCCACGAGTCTTCAGGCCTATGGAGTGATGATGGAGAGAGCAGTGTTGTACCGTGAGATTATCATTCCAATGGTTAGATAGTATCACGACATGTTCTGAACCAACGTGTGTAGAATTATGTTGTTAGGAACCGACGAGTTATATGGTTGTGAATCATAAGTCTTTATTTGTTAGACTGTTTAGTTTAGTTGGGTACTCTGGAGCACTATGGAAGAGCTATTGGTAGCCTAATAGCCAACTTGTTTTAGGCAGGTGTTGGGTAGAATGTTGAATTGTTGGGAAGTCATGGTTGTACATTAGTACTTCCTTATTGAGTTCTTCTTTTGTTAATCCCTTACTGTTTTTGAGACTCATTTCATGTGAGTTTGGTTACCGACCTTTACATTATTCACATGATGTGGTGAATACCTGGTTTATCCACGAGGTGAGTTTTATCATTTTATTACTTGTGTGATAGTTGTTATGAAATGGTTGTATGCTTATCTAGACTAGTACAGTCATGGTTGTTTCTTGTACGTGTACATGATTCCTTGGGTCGATATGAAATCGGGTTTGATGTGGACTCGTTAGGTTGAAACACAATGGTTGGGTTGATGCGGACCCATTCATTTGAAATACACCGGTTGTGTTGATACATACCCGTAGGGTTGAAACATACCTATTACTATTATTTATGGTTATTCTGTCCCGTATGTCATATTTTGGGAAACTCACTAAGTTTTAGCTATTACTATTATTTATGGTTATTCTATCCTGTATTTCATATTTAGTCCCAGATGTAATATTTTTGGAAAATCACTAAGTTTTAGCTAAAACTTAGGGTTGAAACATATCTATTACTATTATGTATGGTGTGTACAGTCCCGTATGTCATATTTTGGAGGGTCGTTAGCCGAACGGCTAGGATAGGGCAACTAATTCCTCATTAAAAGTATAATGATTAATAAAGTAACTAAATGTATTTTTATAAAATTCCCAATCTTAGTTACTTTAGGAAAAATGTGAAATGATGCTATTCCATAAAATTACACTTTGCACCCTTGCCAAGTCGTCAGTGGAGCGTGCATGGATAACCGACACACTAATTTGGGACTAACAAAGGTGGCAAAGGGTGACTCGATGTTTATCATAGATCAATGGAGCCTGTGTGGTTAGTTGGCACATTAATTAGGTGGCAAATGTCATCGAGAGTACCAAGTACATTTGCATGGTTATTCATACCTTGTTTGTGATCCTCAGTATCCCAGCCACATACTTGAAGGGCATATCAAGATTTAAACATGCCATTGAAAATTTCAATGAATCTTAAAAGATCTAGGAATTTCAAATCGTTTAAAACTTAAATAATTTTCTTGTTTCATGGTGGAAGTTGGTAAATCGTCATTTAGCTACCTTCAAATTATTTGCAATTAGATTATTGCATCCCTCTTCTGAATTGTCAATAATTATGTTGGGTCCTAGCCCTAATTTCTCATTTGGGTGTTTAATTGGGGATTCTTATCTAATCTAAACTTTGTTCCTTTTTTTATTTTAGATGTCTTCTTCGAACAACAACAAAGCTTCTGAATCGACCCCTTCCAGCTCATTCTCACTCATGAACTTGTGTGGGAGGGTGATATTCGATGGGTCCAACTTCAATGAGTTGATCCGCAACATTCTCATGGTCATCCGTTACAAGGAAAAAGAGTATGTTCTCGACAAAGAGTTGAAGGAGGTCAATGTGAACACTTCCACTCCCTAAGAATCGCTGCTTACAAAACTCATGAGCGAGATGCTACGATGGTTCATTACATCATGCTCGCAACGATGACTGCAGAACTCAAAAAGTCCTACGAGGACTACTATCCCTACGAGATGCACCAAGATTTGATGGAAAGGTACCATCAAAGTGCTCGACAGTAATGGTATGATATCATCGTTGTGATGATCACTACGAAAATGAAGGATTGAGAGTCCATCACGGCCCACTTGTAGTAAATGTAGAGATACGTGGACCGCTAGCGGAAGTTAAATGTTAACTTCGATGAGGAGCTGGCCATAGTTATTATTCTACACTACTTACCTGCTTGCTACGACCAGTTTCGGATGACCTATCATTGTAACAAGGAGGTCACTATAAGCAAGCTTCAAGGCCTTCTAAGGACTGATGAGAGTAGTCTGAAAGGAAAATCTATTGCATCAACTCCTACTACCTTTGCCCATGTTTTGGCTATTGGTCAAGCAAAAGGAAAGAAACGGAAGGCTCCTTCTAAGAGCCACAAGGGAAAGTCTCATGATGGTACCTCTTCTAGTGGAACCAAAGCTAGTCCTGCTGCTGCCTCTTCCAACCCGAAAGAAGAAGATTTCTACAAATGCCACAAGAAAGGGAACTGGAAATGAAGCTACCTGAAGTACCTGCAGGACATCAAGGATGGGAAGACAAATCCCTCCTTCGCAGGTATTTATACTATTAAATCTAATAAATCATCACATGCTATGGCTTGGGTCCTCGATATAGGATGTGGTTTTCACATTTGATCTTGTTTGCAGGGTCTAAGAAGAAGTAGGGATGTGGAGCATGGAAAGATGAATTTGATCATGGAGAATAGGAAAGCATCGCTTGTCACCAAGATTGGAGTTTACTCTTTAGTACTTAGTAGTGGGTTAGGTATAGATTTGAATAACTGTTGCTATTCATCAAAAATGACACAAAACATTATTCCTTTTCATGGTTTGTATAGACAAGGTTTTAGATTTTTGTTTAATAATGAAAATGGTTCTATTAATGCTTTCTTTAGTGGTACTTTCTATTTTGAAGCATTTCCTTGTAATGGAATATATGAAACTGTGATGGTTATAGACAACTTAGGAAATGATGTGTTGCATATCGATTGTTCCAATGGTTTGGATATAGCATGCTTGTGGCTTTGTCGTCTTGGTCATGTCAACAAGAAGCGCATAGCCGAACTCCAAAAGGATGGAGTGTTGGAGTCATTCGACCTTAGGGACGATGACACGTGTGAGTCTTGTTTACTTAGAAAGATGACCAAGTCACCCTTCATTAGTACTTGTGAAAGGGGTGAGGGTTTATTGGATCTCATACATACCGATGTATGTGGGCCCTTTAGATCCACCACAAGGGATGTGAACCGCTTCTATGTGACCTTCACCGATGATTATATCAGATGTGGGTATATCTACTTAATCAATCATAAGTCAGTAACCTTTGAAAAGTTCAAAGAATTCAAACAAGAAGTGGAGAATTAGCTGGGCAGGAAAATTAAGATGCTCCGATCCGATCGAGAAGGTGAGTACCTTAGTATGGAATTCCACGACTACCTCAAGGAATGCAGAATTATTTCGCAATTGATGCCACCTAGAACACTGCAATTGAATGGTGTAGCTGAGAGGCGCAATCGAACCTTGTTGGGCATAGTTCATTCCATGATGAGTTGGGCTTCGTTACATATCTCATTTTGGGGGTATGCCTTAGAGACTGCCGCCCATATCCTTAATCTAGTACCGACTAAGAAGGTTGCCAAAACACCTCACGAGATATGGGCAGGGAAAGTTCCATCATTAGCACATATCAAGGTTTGGGGTTGCGAGGCTTTCTTAAGATGAGAGAGTCGGAACAAGCTCTAACCTGATAGTGATAGATGTATTTTCATCGGCTATCCGCAAAAGTCCTTTGGATATCTCTTCTATAGACCGAGTGAAAATGTTGGCTTCATTGCGAGGTGAGGGGTTTTCCGAGAACGAGAACTCATATGCTAAGAGGATAGTGGGAGGCAAATTGATCTTGAAGAGCCTTAAGAATCAAGCGATGAAGGAACCTCTAACGCTGGCGCTCAACCTGAGAGGAAACTCCGGTTGAACCAATTGACGAATCCTTACCTCTTAGACATTCTAGTAGAGTTAGTGTTCCACACGTATTATATGGATTCGATATAACTGTTAAGGGTGATACGTTTAATAGTGATAGTACAGTAATAAATTTGGATGGACCTAACACCTACAAGGAAGCCATGGCAGGCCTAGAGTCTACGAAATGGAAAGAGGCTATCAACAACATAATTCAGTCCATGTATGACAATCAAGTTTGGAACTTGGTTGACAATGTACTGAGTCGTAAGACGGTCGGCTGCAAGTCGATCTTCAAGAAGAGGACCAAAATGGATGGGAAAGTACAGACGTATAAAGTGTGGTTGGTTGAGACGGGATTTACTCAAACTCCTAGAGTTGTCTATGACGAGACCTTCTCACCATTTGCGTAGATTAAATCTATAAGGGTGATCTTAGCCATAGCTACGTTTCATGATTATGAAATATGGCAAATAAATGTCAAAACCACCTTCCTTAATGAGAAGTTGGTTGAGGATGTTTACATGAGTCAGCTATAGGGTTTTGTCAATGCAGAGCACCCTAATAAAGTGTCTAAGCTTGAGAAATCCATTTATGGATTGAAACAAGCGTCTCGCAGATGGAATCTTTGTTTCGATGAGAAAGTCAAAGAGTATAGCTTTTCGAGAAGCGAGGATGAGTCCTGCGTATATGTCAAAGCCAATGGGAGTATAGTTAGCTTTCTTGTTTTGTATGTAGACGAAATACTGCTCATAGGAAACCACATACCAACCCTGTCAGAGGTTGACTCCTGGCTTGGGAAGTGTTTCGCTTTGATGGACCTCGGAGAAGCTGCTTATATTCTTGGGATAAGGATTTTGAGAAATAGGAGTAACAGACTAATAATACTTAGTCAAAGTACTTACTTGGATAAAGTGTTGAAACGTTTTAGCATGGAGAATTCCAAGAAAGGGGAGTTACCAATCCAAAGCAATACCAAGTTGAGTAAGACTCAAAGTCCGAGTACCGATGCCAAGATAGCAAAGATGAGTAGAGTACCTTATGCTTCCGCAGTTGGCTCCATCATGTATGCTATGATTCTTAGTCGCCCTAATGTGGCCTTCGCTTTGAGAACGGTTAGCAGATATCAAGGGAACCTTAGTAGAGCACATTGGACCGCAGTAAAGAATATTCTCAAGTACCTTTCGAGGAATAAAGAATGGTTTCTTATCCTTGGTGGGAGTGATGACTTGAAAGTGCGAGGGTATAGTTATGCTAGTTTTCACACTGATCGGGATAATTTCTGCTCGCAGTCAGGCTGGATCTTTATCCTGAATGGAGGAGCAATGACTTGGAAAAGTTCCAAGCAGGAGACTGTAGCTGATTCAACGTGCGAATCAATGTACATAGCAGCAAACGAAGCGTCAAAGGAGGCAATATGGCTAAAGAACTTCACCAGAGACCTTGGAGTTGTACTAGATATAAAGGAGCCTATAGAGATTTTCTGCGATAATGAAGGTGTGGTTGCCTTGACCAAGGAACCGAGGAATCATGGCAGATCCAAGCATATCGATAGGAAATACCATTTCATTAGACATCGGGTAGAAGACGGACTCCTCGTTGTAAAGAGGGTATAGTTAGAAGAGAACCCATCAGATCTACTTACGAAGGGACTAAGTAGGGTTGAGCACTTGCAGCACACTAGGAGCATTGGGATGAAGGATAATATTAGTTTTAGTAATTAGATAGCCTTAGAAACTTGTAATAGATAAATTGTATTGACATTTTGATGATTAAGTAAAGGTGTTTTATTTATAAGTAATGTTACTATCTTTTGTCAATTATTTACTATTGTTTCACTTTTCATGTGTTGACTTCATAAATAATAAGATTATTTAAACCATCCACAGTCAATCATACTTTGAAAGTAGGTATGAAAGAAGACTATCATGATTTGGATTGTAGATTGTGATTCATTAGAGGCATCACATTTGAGGTGCTAGGTTTCTCAAAAACTCAAGGATCTTCAAGCTACAATCAAAGGTATTATCTTAACTCTTCATTAGATGTAGATTTCGATTTTATTATATTCTAGATTAGGGTTTGCAAGCCTTGGATAATTATTGCATGTACAAACTAGAAAAACCAGATCCAAGAATTAGGGTTTGCATGTACACCATAAGATTGATGTATTGCTCATAACCCAACAAATGTGATATCATACTTGTGACATCCAAAAATTACATTAAAATAGCCTTCTCGATTCATGTGTCCAATTCCCGATATCTAATAATTTTTCTGAAGTTGGAGAATGATAGTTTCGGGTACAAGGCTTCCAAAAACTTAGATGGATCCTAATTTCGATATGTAGAACTCTGGGAAAACTCGTTTAAAGTTTCATGATGAATTGGATCTGATTCGTCAGTTTTTGCGACTTTGTATAATCAATAGTCTAAAAATATTATGATTATGAAATCAAATATTAGACCTATGCCTGAGTCCAAAAACATTCTTGTAATTCCTATATAAGGTGTGTAAGTACCTCAACGGATCGATTTGGTTTTTCATTATTATGAAAATCAATATTTTATTGATTTGGTTTCTTAAAATGGTCGTAACTTCTGCATACGACCTCCTTTTTGGATGTTTTTTTATATCCATGGAGTCTTGAATGCACAATCTATCATGTTTGATCATGTATTGGTCCTGATTATACTTTATGTAAAATTCATTTTTAACGTCACAAATTGAATTATTTTTTGTGATTTTTGGCTCGCTCCCTAACGGTAGACGGTTTGTTAAACAGTTTGAGACGTTCTGAAAGTAATTATGAGCATAATATATTTAATATACATAATAAACATAAAATTACACACAATTGGTCTTTAATACATAAGTGTTTGCAGTAGTTTGACCATCGAACACTAACCTATTTTTACGAATTGTTATATGGTGTGTGCTAAATTCTCTAATAAATACCAATGTTTCACTACTCATTCTCTAACCGATTCAGCCCCAAATCCTCTGAAAACCCTGCCACCACTACCCCGATACTCCTTATGTTCAGACTACTTTTAGCATGTCTCTGGAGCATCAAGGAACCTGGCGAAAAGAAGTGTTCGGGGTGGAGTTCTGTCTGCGCAAATTCTAGTTGTTGGTAGAAATTTCTATAAGTTAAGTTATACTTACTACGCTTTAAGTGTAACTTATAGTTATATTAATAGTCATGGTTATGAATGTATTAATAAGATTTACTAGTAATTTCAGTTATAATACTGATTCAACTACTTATGGGAGATGAGTCTAGAACGATCATGTTGGCTTGGTTTTTGTATTACAGAAATGCTATATGCTGAAATGATCCTACCTCCCAACTGTCCTACCTGACTAATCGTTATTTGATAGAACTCTTAGTATTCTCGGATAAGGGATATACCATCACAACAGAGGATCATGAATTCAATAAGTGGTATAGTTTTCCATAGAGAGTGTCGAGTATTCAAGGGATACATCAGACTTAGAAATCTTAGTTAAGCTCTTAGTAAGGACTTAGTGGCCTTATGCCAAAAGACTGAAAATCGTAAGATAGATGTTAATGAGAAAATGTTTCCGGAGTACAAACATTTCAAGTCATCTTCTAATATGATTATAGAAACACCTAGAAGAGGATCATTCGAGATGGAACATGTCAATTAAGAGATGTGGTAGTGCTTCTCAAGGGTTGTAGATGTATCAACAATATACATCATAAGATTGATATATCAACTTGTTGATCCAGATTCAAACAGACGGTCTTGATGTTATCAATAGAAGTCGTGATCAACTTAGAGTTCAATTTTACGAGTGACTTAGTTTTAAAAGTGCGTAAGCAGTAGTAGTTGTTGGAGATCCAGTTGTAAAGATGCCTCGTCAGATGTCAATGAAAGATAGATCTATAAAAAAAATCTAAGGATTTCCTATGAGATTTAGGACTGCAGTTAGATGGTAGAGTATTGTTGAGGAGTTTTTCAAGTTTTAACGTTCCAAATTTTGGGTGGTGATAGAGAACACAAAAGGATCCTAAGCAATTAGTATAAATTCCTTGACGCGTTTATTTAGTTAAGAGTCACGTTAGACAGATGGTCAAATGCAACTGCGTATACGTTAGTATCATTTTAGGCTGCAGGAAATACTATGTGTTATGATTAGTACTTTCTTAAAGGAGTAAGTGGAGGTGATTGAAGACTATAGTCAAATCATAACACTCATGTAGGGCAACAAGTTAGACATTAGAATCCATGCTACCAAGTATTCATATTCTAATGTGTCATTGCTATCATAGGTTTTTGGAGTAAAGCTACTTGTTTGGGTTAGTTATTACTTTATTCGATAAGTTTAAGAATTAATATAAAATTGGGATTGAATTTTAACATTTATAGGTTAACATAGGACGACAATTAGACTTTAGCATCTGTATAGTGTAGATCAAGGCTCTCTAATCTGTTTAACCTCAAAGTTTAGAAAGCAAATATTTGTTGTGATAAGCAGATATCAAGGGAGGATAATGATTGAGTTTCTTTAGGATAGTTAGATAATGGTGGTGAGTCTTTAAGACCACCAAAGGGTTGATTGTGAGTCTTCAGGATCGGAGGGGATGATGACAAGAGTGATCTAGCGTCGTAACCCTAGTATTTGGATAAGTATCACAACGTATAGTGAGAAAGCATAAAAATTAATTGCTTGAACTATAGTTGTACCACGATACAGGTAAAATAGTTAGAGCCTTACGAAGAGGCTATTGGTGACAAATGTTCATTATAGTCTACTAGGTTGGAAGATAAGAAAGCCTTATAAAGAGTCCTTCACCAATGTAAGAGTATCGGTTCCGATGTTTTAAGCCAGTAAACTCGTTATAGTAATTTTGGTTAAAATTAACGATGTTGAAACACATGAACTAAGTAGAGAAACCACTTACATCCTTTTTAGAGGCATGTTCCGGAAAGTGGATTTAGTTAGGATGTCGTAGACAAATTTTCATAGTTAATCACTTCATAACAAATAGACTGTGTTGACATTTTACGTCTGATGGAGATCATCAATCATAGCATGTAAATTCTAGAAGTCTAGACCGACGAGTTCCTTGTTTTGGAACGCTTCACGAGGAGTTCAGGAGTACTTCTAAGATAGAAAACAAAGTTCTATGGCTAAATATGTATAGATAGATGAATTTGACGTGACAACACGAGCTAGATCTTAGATTAATCTTGTAAAACCCCAGTAGGATAGTGTGTAGACATTTTTCTAAGGTGAGTTATGAGTAAGATTTCAGGGATGAAATCTCTATAAATAAGAGAGAGTTGTAACACCTCATTTTCACCATACAATATAAGAGACTAGTTACATAAATAGATGTTTTTTATAGAAGACTATTTATGATAAATAGTCTTGATAAAAGTCGTAGTAATCATAAAAGCGAGAGTGTGCATATAAAGAACGCCTAAATCTGACTTCGTAGGAGGAAGTAATGATATTAAGAAGTTTCAGCGTAGTACTGTATGACACAAAAATTGAAATTAATATCGGTCGATTGTTAGGTAAAACTATCTAAACGAGTGTTGAAGATCATGTAGATATAATTTCGACGATATAAAGACGATTGAGAACGAAATTTGTATGAAAAAAGTTATGATTTCTATATGGACTTTAAAAATTTAAGCCTGTTAACAATATAACATAAATAGTAAAATGCGAAAGATTCTAAATAAAAGTTGTAGTATCTGTCGATAGCTACGCATGGATATAAAGAACTTCGAAAATAGAGCTCGTAAGAAGAAGTTACAAAATTTACAAAATTCATATTTTGCACCACACATGCTTCTAGAGGGTGGCTACACGGACCAATAGGAAATCGACACGAGGGAGAATTTTGGAGGAAAGACTTTGACGAAAGGGTGCGGCCACCATAGTTATAGGTGCGGCGTGCGTGCTGAATTCTCTTATAAATAACAGAGTTTTGTTGCACATTCTCTCACCCATTCAACCTCAAATCCTCCGGAAACCCTCCCACACCCTTAGCCCCGATACTCCCTAGTTTTTGGCTACTTTTCTCAAGGATTTGGAGCATCAAGGATCCCGACAAAAAGAATTATTAGGGTCGGATTTTTGTCTACGCAAATTTCGTTTGTCGCTAAAAATATCTGTAAGTTAAGTTGCACTTACTACTCTTTAAGTAACTTATATTTATATTGATAGTCGTTTTTATAAATGTATCAATAAGATTTATCATTAATTCTAGTTATAATACGGATTGATCTACTTATGGTAGAGGTGTTTAGAATGGTCACTTTGGCTTGGTTGTTGGATTTCAGAAGAAAAAGGTATATGTCGAAATGATCCTTCCTCCCAACTGTGACCTTACTAATCCTTATTTGATAGAATTATCAGTATTCATTGGAATTAGTGAATGATCTAGCTTTCAGCACCAGATTGTCATAAGGATTAATACGTTGTACTATTATAGGTTAATACTTGTTAGGCGCGTTACTCGCCAGTTGGATCGCCAATAAGATCACCCAGATAGTTATCAATCGTCTGAGTAATTTTCTAGATGAGTTTCTCACTATATTGTATACTCCAATATATATCCACTGTAGTTTAGGATTTAGTTGCTCTATAGTATGTAATTTGGCTAATTCTATTAGTTGCTTGTAGTGTTGGATTGTTGTCTGTTATATATATATATATATATATATATATATATATATATATATATATATATATATATATATATATATGTGTGTGTGTGTGTGTGTGTGTGTGTGTGTGTGTGTGTGTGCGCGTGTGTGCGCGCTAATATATTATGTGGGAAGTTGAGGGTGGCCCAGCCTTGGGCTAAAGGCCAATAAACTCGGGCATACCAGCTTTATGTTGAAGGCTAAGTAGCAGACCAACTTTATGTTGAAAGAAAAAGAGAGGACCAGCTTCCTACTGAAGGCCAAGAGGCAGACCAACTTTATGTTGAACGCCATTACATGTATGTATTATATATGTATTGTGATATATGGTATTTTTGGTAACTCACTAAGCTTCGTGCTTACGTAGTTGATTATAAAGGTTTTTCAGATAGTTCGTTAATTCATAAGAAGGGCAAGGTTCGCTTGTGCACATGCACATTTAGAACATGTTTCTGCATATTGTAATCATCCATTGATATATTTAGATAAATAAAAATGAAAATTTTTGGGATGTTACACTGCTGCCTCATCGTGGTGATGATGAGATTCATTGATTTAAATTGGTTTCGTGTTGGTTCTTACTGGTACTTTCAGATTTGTTGCTTTTTGCTTCTTGGATGCGATTATAAGAGAGGACCTCTCCGTTGGGTTTGTCTAATCTAATGAAATGGCTTGTTAATAGAGGAAACGTACGAAGAAGCTAAGGTATGTTTTTTTTTTCTATTGAGTACTTATAAGTTGGATAGATTAGTTGAGTTTAGATCCATATGTTTAGAGTGTTCGATCAAACTGTTTGTTGCTTCCACTGCTATTTTGTTTGTTTTAATGATTCTCGAAACCCATCAGTAGCCAAGTACAAAAATCCACTAAAAAGATTCATTCCATCCATTAACAATTGAGGTCAAATCCAAGTGAGATGACTCCATCTTTACCAACACCAATTGTATTTGAGATCAACAAATTATTGACATCATTCAACTACTTCCCTAAAGAAGCACATCCATTTTTAGTGTTCAAAGCTTGTTTTAGCCCAAGTTTCATTAACAAAACTTGAGATGGAAATGTAACCATATCTTATACAACTTCCTTAAATCCGAATCAATAAGCTAATTGTTTTTATAACAATATGTTTTAAGACATGACATGTTTAAACTATAGTTTGTGTGAGCTCAATCTAGTATTCTCAAACCTTGGGGGTGTTGTTATACTTATGTTCAACGATTTCACCCCAATTTGGAACATATTTTTGCAAATTATAACATATTATGATCTTGAATCATGTAAAACTTCAATATATGTTATTTCATCAAAAGAAAAATTATTAAAGAAAAGGAAGGGCACTAAACCATAAAGTAACCATGTAAATACGAACTTGACAAGCATTAGAAATCAAAAGATTCTATCTGAATACGAAGCAGAAAATAAAATTGATCAATTTGATAATAAAGTCACATGAAAACAGGGAGAATGGTTAAATCGATGAACCTGATTTGCTTTATGATTTCTATATTTCTTGTATAATCGAACACATATATGGGTAGGCTTTAACTAGACCATGGTTTCTCGTTTGGCCTTGTCAAAACATTGATTGAGATGGCTTTATAAACATATACTTACCTTGAGGGGAAATATAGGGATTCATTGGTTTATAAAAGGTGAGAGACAGACAGACAGACACACACACACACAGAGAGAGAGGGAGAGAGAGAAATCACAAAACTCTAAATATCCTTGTAAGAATGATACATGTTCCCTAAATCATGAATTCTTTCATCTGGGAGCATATGAATCGCAAAACCCTAATGACCAACAATTTTGTAAGCATGAAGTGTACCTTTTTTACCGGATGTGCAGTTTTGTGAGCAAGAAACCCTAGTTTTTTGACTCTTTCATATGTGAATGAGAAACACTAGTTTGTCGATTCTTTCATCTATGAATGAGATGTCTTGAAGTTGGGAAATTAGAGAGATAATAAAATAAAGGCGATACTTCAAGGATGACATATATATTTGATGAAGTGTACTCCAAGTTTTGTTTATTTATTTTGTTATGACACTAAAACACGACTTAAAAAAATATATGTTGCACATATTAGAAAATATGACACATATTTACAACATCCAATAGGACTACTCGGTATGGGGATGTTAAGGGTCATTTTTGATGATGTGGACACATCATAACGCCATTACCACGGATGAACATTGTCCCCACCAAGTGTTATGGTGAGGTGTGTTATGAGGAGAACGAGTAGCAATGACGAATTTTTCGTTTGAATGGTCAAATGACCGTTGTGGAACAGTAAAAAAAGAAATAAAAAATATTTTTTTATCTATTTACTTTTTACATATAAACACACATATATACAAAATTTTTTACCTACACCATTCTTATTGTTCTACCATTTTATTTACAAAAATCAATCCCATTTGTAACATCCATAAAAATCATGCCAAATTTACACTTTTTAAAACATTTTTCAAAACCAAGATTATTACAAAACATGTTTCCAAAATAGTATTATGTCAAAGTATCCCAGAATCCAATCATAAAAACATGAAATTTGAGGAGCTGTACGATCACGCCTTCGCCTTTCCGCGATCATCACAGGTACCTGAAACAAAATTAACAAATGTAAGCCCAAAGCTTAGTGAGTTCCCCCAAATTACCAAAGTTATAAATATATAACCATATGGTATAAACAAATAGGAAAAAACATACATAATGAGCCTTCAGCCTGACTGGACTCCCTCGCAGCCCTTCAGCCTATCTGGACTGCTCTCTGAGCCTTCAACATGTTTGGACCGCCTTGCAGGGCCTACAGCCTATCCAGACCGCTCACTGGGCCTTCGACCTAACTGAAACCCTTTGCAGGGCCTTCAGTTTATCCGGACTGCCCTGGGTATGTTAGGCTTCAGCACAAAGCAGGACCGCCTCAACCCAACCTCCAATCAACAAACATGTGCACATACATATCAAACACTAGCATATATAACAGTCAAACCCATCTAACAGATCACTAATCATAGCAACATCCTATTAACAGGATACAGACCTAACCGGTCACTAACATAGCATCATCATATATACCAGGATACCGACTTAACCGGGTCACTAAGCATATCACCATCCTAACTACCAGGATGTAAATCAATGAGCATATCATGCAATAAACCCGTATACAAATCCGATAAGGGCCGATGTTGGTGCCTTAAACGCAATTGATATAGTGAGGAGAACACACCTCGCAATTGTCGTACTTAAGTGATAAGCTCAAACTCTAGAATCACTTCCACGGACTCCACCACCTATATTACCATAAAACCATTCCATAAATTTCCAATTTACTAAAATACCCCCAGAAGTCAACTAGTCCATCCTAGGTCAAAGTCAAAGTCAACGGTCGAGGTCAACAGTCCATGTTGACCCAACTCGTTGAGTGCAGCTCCCTGACTCGTCGAGTCCTTCCAGAACTCAAGAAGTCGTGAAAACTCCCAGTTGACTCGTTGAGTTTCTAGACAACTCGTCGAGTCCATGTGTGTCCAAAAGTCGAGAAAACCCTAACTGACTCATCGAGTCGTCCTAATGAATCGCTGAGTTCATGCAGAAACCCTCAAACGATAATCTTCATTGGACTCGCCGAGTTGACCATGCAACTCATCGAGTCCCTTCAGTCATTTATCCATTCAGATGATTTTAAGCCACCCCAAAGCTCCATATTGCAGATCTAAGCTCCTAGGGCATACTTCCTACGTAAAGTTACAAGCTTTATGTACATGTAAGGTGCAAGGACCAAAATCAAGCTAAAGAAGAGGTTCTAGGTGAGGAAAAAGGCATTTTCTTACTAAATGCTGAAGCTTTATGGCTTTAAGGACCAAGATGAGCCTAGATCTGAAGTTGCAACTTCAGATCTTGCTCAACACCCGAAATATGCTACAATGACCCTAATCTCAAGCATGGAGAGATCTAGCTAGAAGGGAGTCAAGGTAACGACTTGTTACCTTCAAGTGATGCTAAACTGGAGTAGAACTCAGATCCACAACCGTTCCTTGCTTCAAGCTTCTTGATCTTCAAGCTCCTTTCACCAAGATCCACCTTCCAAGCTTAAAACATACAAATATGGAGAGAAAATGACGATTTTGGGTTTTTGGACTCACAAGGGGCTGTAAGGGGGCTAAGGGGGCTAATGGCCCTTTAAATAGGGTGTAAGACCCCGAAAATTAGGGTTTTATCCTCCAGCTCCAACTCGTCGAGTCGGTCCTCCGACTCGTCGAGTTAGTCACTTAAACACGTGGCCAAAAACACTCCTACTCGATGAGCCAGGGCATCCAACTCGTCGTGTAGATCCTTTCAAATATGAAAAATAAGTTGTAAAGTCCATACTTGAGAGTCGAGGTGTTACACCATTTGCAACCAAATTATGGAGCAAAACCCAAACACCCCTCCACCAAACAAAAACACATCCACTCCGATGGGTTTTGTGCTATATGAGAGCAATATGAACCTCCTTAATACTCAAAACTCACCACAAATACCATTTATAGGAAATTATTCTAATCCCATCTCACCCCTATGTAATTTCCTACATGCAACAAAACCCAAACCTACAACAAAACCTTTTCAATACCTTTGTTTCTATGCCTCAAACAACCACACAACCACCACCCACAAAACCAACGCTAGATACAGTTATTGAAATGCAACTGGGAGGTAGTCAATATGTAAAGGGAAAGGGAAAAAAAGGAAAGAGATTGCAGAAAATGAAGAACCTCCACTACGGCGAAGTACGCTTTGGCGGTAGCATGGTGTGAAACTTCAAAAAATCCAACTATAGGAAACGACATGAGTAGAGTTGGTTTTTAGGAAGTCGGGCTCGAAATGTTTCACATGCTTATGGAGAAACCTCCATATCGCAATGTTGTTATGCTTAGTAGCAATTGTACTCTAATCAGTTGTAGATGCACCAAGTTTAATGAGATTTTTTGAAAATTTTCTTCGCAAAATCAATGTGGTACGAACGGTTTTGATATGTTTAGAGTCGCGAGGGAGCAATATCACGATGAAATGGGTCACGTTTTCAAGTATGAAAAAATATGGGAAATTGTGAGAAAAAATCCAAAATGGATTAAAAAGCCAACATCATCGGAGGTACAATCAAAAGATGTCTCGTAATTGAAGCTCGTTTGATGTTTTCAACACACAAACTAACTTTAACCTCAACACCAAAATTGATGACATCCCTGACGACATCGAAAAGATCCTCCCCCATGTCGTCTAGTCGGACACGACAAAGCGAATCACATTCAATGACATGCAGGTTAAGCCGAAAGAAGGGAAGTTGGCAAAAATGAAAGAAAAGTTCGACTAACACAATTTAATATTAAGAGAAAGAGTCACAATGCAACACCAACACCTTGAATTCCTTTGTCGTCAAGTAGAGGAAGATCAGATGACGAATAATTTGGCATTCGCACTAGCGAGGAAGATATGACGCTACGAGATTTTTGAGTCTAACACATGGTATTTTTCTTCAGTATATGTATTTTTCTTTGGGACTCCACGAGTTGGAGGATCAACTCGTCGAGTAGGGACGTGGCTGGGGACATTTTAAGTGCCCGACTCGACGAGTAGGTGCTGGTTAAATGAAACCCTAAATCTATGGGTTTGCACCTTATATAAACAACTTAACTCAGCCTCCCTTGTCCTTAACACTCTCTTAAAAGCTTCATATCAAACCCTAGCTGTTTGTGTGTGAGTTAAGGCCATTTTTGGTGTTCTTGTGTGGATTGTAAAGCTTGGAAGGAAGAAAGGAGCTTGGAAATCGAGTTGGGGCTTGTAGTTTGTGAGATCTTACTTCATTTTCAGCAGCTTCAAGGTATAATGCCCCTGTCTTGACTCATCTATGTGTTTATTCATCTTTAACTTGGGATCTCCATGGATTTCTAAGTCATTTTTCGGATTTGGAAGTGTTGAGTGAGTTTTGACTTCAGATCTGGGCCTTAATAGGGGTCTCATGGCATAAAGGTGCCAACTTTAGGGCCATGAGATCCCCATGCACATTGTAGGACACTTTATATGGATTTTTAAGCTAAAAACCCCATGCACGTGCATCAAGTTTGGAACTTTACGTATAAAATGGACATTAGGAGGCTAGATCTATGGTTTTGGCGTGTTAGACCTCATTTAAATCGACTGTATGGAATTGGTCAAGGTTGGACTCGACGAGTCGGTGACCATTGTGCACTAAAACCTTTCGGTGAATGGGTAAGTGTTAGGAAGGAAGTCCCTTGTGGGTTTAGACACGAAAAGGGACCTGGAAGCCATGGGACTTGGCGAGTGGTATGAGCAAACTCGGCGAGTCCATAGCAATCTCCCAATCTTTGAAGATGGACTCGACGCGTTGTTCATACAACTCGGCGAGTCATAGACTGGACAAGTTCTTAAGTTGGAGATGAACTCGATGAGTTCAAGAAGGAACTCGGCGAGTCGGATGAAGATGGTCCCGATTTTATGATTGAAGGAGAACCCGTCGAGTTTTTGCTAGACTCGACGAGTGGACCAGGGTTTTGTGTGGGATTAGAGAAGCATGGACTCGACGAGTTGGTAGGACAACTCGGCGAGTCAGGTTAACTGAATGTTGACTTTGACCAATGTTGACTCTGACTGAACTTGGACTGACCCTGTTCAGGGTTGTATGTGATGTGTGTTGACTTTAAGGTTGTCGTGGAGGGATTGAGGAGTCGTAGGGAGCCGACTTGTGCGCCGAGGATAGTTCAGACACTGCACGATATTGAGGTGAGTTACCTTCCAGTAGGGGTGGGTCTAAGGCCACAATGTCGACCCACCAAAAAGGGGTATTTAGAAGATAATGGTCTTCGTGATAATTATCTTGGTCTGGTTATGTATTGGTTATGAGGTTTATATGGGTAATATGTTATGTGTATGGTAGGGATTAGTTTCCTTGACAGTGGTCCTTAGGACCCAAGGGTAGGTCAGTACCCGGATATGCCTGACTGTATGCTTATATCTGTTGATTGTATGCTATTAGGGGTGAAATAGTCCCAGGTTACCGGTGGAAAGATACCGATGTTGATTACCGGTTGAAAGATATTGAAAGATACCGACGATATTATATGGTATGTGGTACGTTGGGGGAACTCACTAAGCTTTGTGCTTACAGTTTTGCTTTTGGTTTCAAGTACCTCTTCGTCGAATGGGAAAGAGCCGGCGGTGTAGCAACGCATCACACACACACACATGTTTTTGCAAGAAGTTTTTTTTGGGACTGTACTCTGGTTTAATTTAGGATTTAATTAAATAGTATGTTTTGTTAATTTATATTTGTTTTCATAAATATTATAACATAAATCCAAAAAACGAGTTGCAAAAAATAGAAAAAAATAAATCGAAAAAAATAAAAAATGATAACATGCAAATTAGAGAAACACATATTTTTAACAACTATTGTGTTATAACACCAATTAAAAAAAAATTACAACATGTTATAACTTATAACAACTTTTTGGTATAATATAATACCTTAACGTGCTGCCACATCTAATAGCCTAAAGAAAAAGAATAATAATTTTATAAAGTATATTTGCGTGTCGTAAAATTAGTGTGTTTCATATGTAATTTAATGCTCATTTTCTAGTAGGGTAATGGGTTATCAGTGAACTTATATAGAAATTCTTTAAATAGTTTGGATAAATTTTCATTTTAAATTATATGTTAACAAAATAAAATCTAATAATCTAAAGATATAATAATTATTATTTAGGTGTTGTTTGTTTTTTTGAAAAAAATATTCATGAAGTCTGCGGACCACCTCTGTAACCATCTGCAGTAGAAAAGGTGGACCAAACGGTTGTAGACTGTAATAAGAAGCGTGTTTGTTTTTTTAATATCTGCATGTTGTTGCAGATCTTAAAAAATTAAAATAAACTGATTTTATAAACCAAAATAATTTTTTAATACTAAAAATTTAATAATGTATATCATTTCAGCAAGAATTTATGATATTTCAGCAAAAAATAATAATATCTCAACAAAAAAATAAAGATACGTTAGCAAAAAATAATGATATTTCATCAAGAAAATATCATTATTCAATATAAAAAAAACGAAAAAAAATTCAACAAGAATAAAAAAATGAAAAAAATATAAAATAAGATTTCAACAACATATAATCAAGATTCCAGTAAGAAAAAAAAAGAAGAAGATGATGTTGGAAAAATCAATACAAGTGTTGCGCCAAACAGAACACGTGTAAATGGTTTTAACTCTGAAAGCTTCTAAAAATCGAATAGTTGCAAGATTAAAAGTGTTACACGTGTACTGCGCCGCACAATAATAAAAGATCTGAAGAGGTTTTTTATAAAAATCAAACAGCACCTTCATAAATTTGAGAAATATAATGTATTTTTCTGATAGTATGAAAATAAAAGGTAATAATATATTTACTTTTAAAGTACTTGGAAAAAAAAAAAAAAGTGATGATGAAACATGGTGAAAAGTCGGTTGTTGAAATTTGAGGTTTCCACTTTCTGCTTTCGAATTCCATAAAGATCGTGATTTTGACGCTCACCTACCTTATTATTTTTTTCAAATGTTAAGTTCACTTTTTTATTGGTCCAAAGTCTTCCGGTCGGTTTTGTAATATTGTCATAATTAAAGAAAACCCAAAAATTAAACTTATTAACACTAAATATTTTAATAAAAAAAAATATATAACTACTGGATTAAATACTCAACTATCTAAATCATTAGATCAAACCTAATTTACATCAACTAAATAATAATTTATTATTGAACAGTCTTTGATTATAGATTTATTATGAAACGAGAGATAAAGATGCCATGTGAGGAGAAAAATGAAAATACGTCAAATGCGCGTGGTCACCAGTCTATTTTGTTTTATAACGTCATTTTCAGATTGCAGTAATGACGGCGGAAACTGCCGAGGAAACCGTTCCTGTCTATTGCAACCGCCCCATAATACTTTGAAGTTATTTAATAACTGATAACAACTCTCGTTCCCATGCATTAAAACACAAAGAAGGAAAGTGGGAAGCACCAAGCAAGTTAAAGTGGATGATGTTTTATGTAGACTTTTCATCTATGGGTATAACACATGTAAGATTTACGTTTCATACCACACTATCTAACAAGAGAGCAAACGTACCAATTAAAATGTTCATAATCAGTCTTGATCAAGAGTCTTGTTTCGAAACTAGTTGGAATGGATCGTCAAAATCAAGATTCGAATGGGATATCCAGATACAGATCTATACAGTTTCCAGTTTTCCAATAAAGACTTTATTTTACATATGGATCTTCATATTAACCTAATCCCTAGTTAATTCACATTAACACAAATCAATAATCTTTTGTTTTATTGGAAGTGACACACGGATCAATACTTTTTCTTGGTTGGAGGCATCAATCAACGATCATGTATGTGAACATATTAAGTGAAAATGGTTGAACTAATAGACATGCCGGTTAGAGATGCACATGGGCCGGTAGGATGATCTAGTTTTTAAAAATATGATTCTGTTTTTAATCAAAACTAAAATCGGTTTTTAGAAAAACCAGATTGTATAAAAGCTGGTTTTGTATGATGGAAGGGATTTGATATTGTGGCTTAGAGCAAAATGGAATGATATTGCACAACACAGCTAGCTTATTTTTCTAAGATTTTTTATGTCGTCGTGTTTAGTAAACCAAAAAGTAGCTTATAAGCTAGCTTTTTGAAAAACTACTTAAACTAGCTTTTTAGGATTTTTTTTTTTTAAATTTTCAAATACACCCCTTAATTAATTATAAAAACACATATTCTTACATGTCATTTTATGTAATTTTATATATTTCAGCTAGCTTTTCAGCTAGTTTTGCCAAACGTTATTTTTTATCAGCTAGCTTTTCAGCTACCAGCTAGTTTATTTAACAACTAGTTTTTCAGCTAACAGCTAGCTTTTCAGTTATTCCGCCAAACATAGCCTTAATAGAAAAATATAGAAAAATCTAAAATATTTATGTTTCTAAATTTCAGGCTATATTTTCAATTACAATTTATATACTATCAATATTTATAGTAGGATTTAAACTGGTGACGTATGTAAACTTTGGAAAAATATTTTCTAGAATTTTCTTGAATGTGATTAGTCATTCACTGTTGAGCAAAATGACATAATTCCCTCTTGTGTTTTATGGTTTCCATATTGAAACCGAAGGAGAAGTATTGATCAGCAATCACACACTAGTAGGTATGGATGAACCATCTAGCTACAAAGAAGCAATGGCAAGCATCAAAGCAACTAAATGGAAGGAGAGCATAGAAAGTGACATTCAATCCATGTGTTATAACCAAGTCTGACATTTGGTTGATCCTACACCTAGCATCAAAAGTGCTAGCCAACTGAATGATTCTATACAATTGCGGACACATACGATTCACGACGCGACCATAAACATTATGTGATGCGAATTTGTTGTTTCTATAAAAACATGAAAATTTTCCATAATTCGGTGTACAACCAAGGTACAACATTAGGGCATTCAAGTGCAATATATAAAAACCCTTTTGGGTAGATTTCATGGCTAAAGAAACACTTTGGAGCGAAGATATGAAGAATCGGAAGCCAAGAGCATCAAGTCACTTTGGTATGATTTATGATTGTGTTTAGCAATTCATTTACAATGTTTTTATGTTTTTATTAACCGGTTATGGGGTAAAACCATTTTTATTTCACTAGATTACATGTAACCTTAAATTTTTGGTGTGATTCCTTTAATCAAATTATTAGTTTTGTTTAATTTATCATGTTTGTTTGATCATAAATCCTAATGTGTTTGAGTTTTAATTGTTATTACTTATAGTTGAGTTTGTGTAATCTAGAAGACCGATCTGATTATATGAACTTGCATATTAACTAATTTATGAACAACAAATTGTTAGGACTCGTGATGGATCAAATCTTAGGGTTAGGTGATGTATTTATAAATAAAATTGTGTAAAACTGCTCCAGAGTCTAGATCAACATTCAAAGCAAGTAGTTAAGTTTCTTGTCCATTGATGTCAATTATTAGATCAAATATCTCATGATACAAAATTAATGATAATTGTTAGATAGTTAATTGTATGACTATTGTGTTAATTGTCTTTATACTTGTAATGTTAGTTAAGTGGACCAAAATAACTAACTAGTATAGGAATCGGTGAAGATTACTTATATCAATTACACTCTAGTAGAATCCATCATAACTAAAAGGCGTAATGTAATCGAATCTATATGAAAGCATATTTATCTCTTTTCTCTGTAGTTCTAATTTCCAGTTCTGTTTCGCTTCTAGTTTAGTTTAATTGAATTTAAACAAAATCTGCCTTTTTTTTTACTTTTCATAGTTTAATTAGCAATAAATTTTTTAGATCTAGATCATTTCATTCACCTTGTGTTTGACAACTGATCTTAGCTCAACTATACTACTAGTGTGTGTTATACTTTGGTTGTGTTAAAATCATATTTATAAATTTAATACTTTGATCATGATTATATATATAGGTAACCACACATCAAATGACATTTTACAACTTGTAATTTGTTTTTATCTATAAACAAATTTGATTGAGAACTAAGAAATTAAGAGGGTAATAAATATTCGATAAGTAATTTTCCGCTTCCTTAAAAACGATTAGTACAAGAATTTGCCAACTCTCTTCAAGCAATAAAACGACCCACTTTTTCTCCGTAGACATATTTTCAAATTGTTATAAACATAGTTTTTTTTGTGAATATTTCAAACATTAAATAAATTAAATATCATCTAGTACACCGT
This sequence comes from Lactuca saligna, assembly GCF_052625555.1. Taxonomy (NCBI): domain Eukaryota; kingdom Viridiplantae; phylum Streptophyta; class Magnoliopsida; order Asterales; family Asteraceae; genus Lactuca; species Lactuca saligna. The sequence goes on from NC_136425.1 coordinate 56,553,493, forward strand.
AACTACGCCCTAAAGATGTTTCAACGAGTAGGTGGAAAAATATATCATAGGCTTTTCTATAACATTAATCATACATAAATCATAGTCTTCACATTCATTTTCCATATTTCATAATTATAGAAAGAAGCTATGACAAAATATATTCTAATACATTTAATCTTCATTACTGGTGAGAATGTTTTCTTATAATCAATTCCTCGAGTTTAAGTATAATCCTTCGCAACCATCCTAGTTTTATAAGTGTGCACATTCCCATCCATGTCAATCTTCTTCTTAAAGATCCACTAGCATCCAACAGAGGAGGATGTGGCCACCCTAAAGCAGCAGCTCTTTGCAGCCGAAGCTAGGGCAGTTCAAGCGGAGCAAAGGGTATATGAGACCACTCATGAGATGAGTGAAGTGACCGAGCTCCTTGTGCGTTATTTCGATCTATGAGCGTTATTACACTACTCGCACTATGTCATAGGTTTACTATGTATTTCGTTATAACTAGTAGTAGTAGAATCAAGAGAGGTGCGCCCTCCAAGAACCCACATAATCCAAACCAACTAATTGTACTGATATTTATATTCTCTTCTATTGAATTTAACAATCACCCAATGCCTACTACTATTTATTAACATAGATACAATGAAGGGATATATATCAAAACATTTGGACTCTTATCACAAAGCGTATGGTTTGTATTGGTGCATACATAAATGTGTATCTATAAATAGAGAAAAGGTACAACTGGGAACAACTATAGTCACTTACGAGCTCAATTCTCCTCATGCGACAAAATCATGTTTTCCCATGAAAACAACCATTTAACCGGTGAAACATCAATCATGCAAATAGATTTCGCTACTTTCCAAGCCACAGTGACTGCTGCTGTGATAGTCGTCATGGTACAACTCAACAACACAAATGGAAATGGAAACAGTGTCGACGATCCTACCCGTAGCAAGGACCAAAGGCACCAGCAAGTATCTACCTACAGGACCACCCTCAACCACAAATCCAAGAACAAGAAGCGAAATTCTTGTTACAAGAGAGGGAGCAGTTCAACTCAAGGACCTACCAAAAGGCAGCAAGGTGTAGCATCCCCTACTCCCACTGACCCTGCTACCTCAACGCCAAGAACCTCATATGTCGGAATTCTCCCAAAATGCGGCAACTGCATTTTCCATCACTATAGAGCCTGCCAAAAGTTACACTGCAAGAATTGAAACCAGAAGGGGCACACTACCCGTTTCTGCAGCGCACCGGTACAACCGATCACCCAGACCCCCAACATCAGAATAAGCTCGACCTGTTACGAGTGTGCTGACTCTGGACACTTCAGGAGAGACTGTCCAATAACAAGGAACTCTGACAGAGAGGAAAGGATGCTGACAATCACTATAGGAGAGACCCTCCTGAAATCGTCTGCGAGCAGCGGTACGTTTTTCCCAATAAAGATGTTTAACGGCTTTAGGCAATAATTATAAATTACTCTCCAGTCCGAACAAAACATGCCATTCATATAAAAAAACTAAGGGTCCTTACAGGTGAGCTATGATGGATTAGTGTATACATTAGGGTCATATATAATTGAGATTTTAAGGGCTTTGAGTGCGTGATTCCGCCTTATTTCTTGTTCCTTGTTTGGTTGTGGATTTAGGGTAGAGTCCCTCAGTCGACGGTCTTACCAATCTTAATTATACATGACTTGTATACATCAAGCGATTATAGAGGGGCCTGGTGGGGACCATACTATCAAATTTCATCACTAATACTCGAAGCACCCATGCTGCTATTACTCGCTAAACATAGTGCAAAACGTTCGCAGTAGTGAAAACAAGGACAAAAATGGTAACATTACAAATGTATACATAGAACCCATTCTCATTCCGAACAACCATCCTTTCCACATAAATCCAACATCTATTACAACGAGGAACCCCACAACATCATTTTCCATGGGCTGGCGTGATCCTCATCACACAAAAATTCATGTGCCACAAAGAGATCCTTCGCTTTAACCAATCGATTAACGAAACCCCTACAACTTATAATGACAAATCCTCAAATCTTCCCTGGCATCCAGACTCCTAAGTACCTATGTAAGAAATACTATGCTCTTCCTAGCCAGAGTAGAATTTGGACACAAGAAGTGAAAAGACCCCAAAGAAACCTCATAAATTCATAACCTCCCTAATATGTTCCTGAAGTCCATTCAGGAATATCACCTATGTACCAAGATGGATTCGAAAATCAACCATATTCATGTAGCCATTTCCATAGTCAGGCCATCAAGACCATATAGCCCCCCATAAACCCGGAAAGTATCCAATCGATGGAACGACCCAGTGAGTGAAGGAATTATTAGAACAAGACTCATACCTCTGAGAGAACCTATCCGATTCATAAAGAGGAAAGGCTAAGTGTCCATAGGACCACTGACTACTAAGAATCAAATGAACCCATCCTCAAGGATCGATATCCCCTATCCCGAATCGAAGACTTACTCGACCTACCATCAGAAACAAGCAAAGACCGATATTCCATTAGTTAGAATCTCATAGTTAGAAACTCCCAAGACAGCCTAAGAGTTTTAAGACCAACCGCATCACACAACCTTAACCTCAGTGGAAATAGTGTTCGCCTTAAGGTTAAAGGCACTATTTTTGGGGGCGTCAAGTAATTAATTCTCTTTACTGCAATCATCCTTTTACCTCACCAAATAGGACTTAAATGCAGACTGCCCCGTGTAGGTTAAGGTGACCAACACATGGCTAGAAAAAGGAAAAGTGCCCGACGATACTGTCACCAGCCCTGAAAGTACCAGAGAGACAACCGAAAAGATCACCCAAACTCGAGCATAACTACGGGCATCTAGAAGCTGAAAAAAGAACAATGCAAGTAAACAACAGAAGCCCATTGGAATCCCAAGTCAGTAATCGTGTACTACTAAAAGCCCTTTTGGAAAGAGATAATACGCTTTGGGAAAACATAGGAAATTGAACCTAAGGCACATCGGACCCTTAAAAATACTTGCTAGGGATTGGTCCAATGGCTTGTAAATGTACACCCCGTCTTCAACGTATCAAACCTGAAGAAATGCTTGTCGGACGAAACCCTCGCTGTCCCACTTGATGAGATTAAGGGGAATGAAAATTGATTGTTCGTCGAGGAACCGGTTGAAATCATGAACACCGAAGCGAAATGTACGAAACAAAGTCGTATGTTGATTGTAAAGGTTTGATGGATTGCCAAGCGCATACCTAAATTCACATACGAACACGAGGATCAAATGATGCATAAATACCCTCACCTTTTCTCTATTTATTAAGGGTAGCTTTTTATAGAATTTCGGGACAAAAATCCCTCTAACGGGGGATGATGTCACAACTAGCATTTTAGGGCTTGGAATTTTTATCCATGAGCAAATCATATCTTTTTCTAACTAAGTGACTCTACGTGTAGTATAAATTAACATCAATGTTATCTAAGTTTATACATCTAAAAATTTTGTTTCAAGTTGAAACTTCCTCGTATAAACCCAAAATCAAACCCAATAAACTATGATCACACAAACTTTGGGTCTTAGCCCAAGTTTTCTTGGTCCAAACCTCTTAATGGACCAAAACTCTCCTATTGGGCCTTAAAGGGCCAATGAACCCTCATCATGATCCTTATGGGCTGTAAGACTGTTATTGGGCCTTATTGGGCCATGAACATCTTCCTTAGACTAAAGTAGGCCAAATACCTCCATAGGGTATTATTTTAGGCCGAAACCCCTTTAATGGATCTTCCAAGACCGAAAACCTTTAATGGGCCCATTTTGGGCCAAAAACTCTTTCATTTAACCTTTTGGGCCAAAAAACTTGCCATTTAGCCTCATTGGGCCGAAAACCCATATATGGGACTTCATGGGTCAAAAATCCTTATTGGGTCATGTGTTCTCGACTACCCTTCCAAACCAAGCACAATTTCTTTCCTCCCCTATCCAAAAATCCGATCGGCCCTTAAAAAAATGAAAAGGAGAGTTGACTTTGGTGGTGCCACCTCTATATTATACACCATGTAACTTGATTATTGTTTTAATACATCTATGCAACATGTGTTTACCAACAAGTATTAACCCTCTAATATCCCTCTTCTCTTCCCTCTAAAAATCACTCGTAGCCTCCTCTCCCCACTCTATAATTCATTTCAAACACTTACACACTTATTTCATTTTCTCTCCAACTCTCTTGTCTTCTCAAGGATATTTCAAATTCTCCATCATCAATGTTTATTGCTAAGCTTGTTGGTAAGATCATGTTGAACTCCACTACTTTATTCCAAGTTATACTAAGGATTTTCTTCCTACAACCTAAATTTTGTGTATAGGCTTCTTAGAACCACCTTCACTCGAAGATCTCCTCAAAGAAGCACATTAGGCCAAAAACTTACTCCATTATCTTCTTTAAAAACCGATAAATCCCCAAGGTGAGCTTCATACCCCTATTTTTGAGTTTTCTTTCTTTTGGGGGAGGATACAAGTCAAAGTCTTGTGTAAATCTTTATATATTTTCTTGTATTTGCATGTGTTGTATGATATGTGTGTTAAATGTTGTGAAATCCATGCTAAGTGTCCAAGAACTCGAGATTCTTGGTTAGATCTCAAGATGTTGGACTGAGATAACATAATAGGTTGTTAAAAATGAAAACTAGCTTCTAAATGAAACTTGTTCATTTGATGCAAGATAAATATCACAAGGATTAGTCCAAAAATTATGTTTAAATAGTTTTTTGACAAGAAAACATGGAAAATGATAAAATATGGAAGTTTTCACTAAGAAGGGGCCATTTTCGGCCATAAAGGCAACGAAGGGCCAGTTTTGACCATTTTAGTAAAATGGGCCGAAAATGTGCCTTTTTAGTAAATATGGCTCATTTTTGAACATTTTGATAAACTTGGGCCTTATTAAACATTTATATATAAATGGGCCAAAAATGGGTTTTTTGTAAACATGGGCCATTTTTGAATACTTTTGTAAAAATGGGCCTTAAATGAATATTTTTATAAAAATGGGCTATTTTTGTCAATTCTAGTAAAAATGGGCCGTTATCGACTTTTTTTTATAACAATGGGCCACTATTGACATTTGTGAGAATTTTAATAAAAATGGACCTCTTATAATAATTTGGGTAAAAAGTTGGCCTTATAGGTCAATTCTATTTAAACTGGGCCTTGTGTGACAATTTTATTTTAATCGGGCCTTTAGTGACAACAACTGTAACAATGTGATATTTTGACACTTTTGATAAAAACGATTATATTTTTTCATCACCTACGATTTGTGTCAAAATATATCCTAGTAACATTATTTATAACGTTAAATAATGAAACTCAATGTTATCGTAAATTCTGTTAAGGCTCTTGTGAGAAACTCCTTCACTAGTACTCACTTAGTGTTCACTGTAAGCCCTGTAGTTATAACCAGAGTCTCTTGGAGGAGAATGAGAGTTTATGTATAGATCTATATGGAGTTGACCCCCCACACCTGAGCTACTCGCTACAGCTAGACAGGCCGGTCTAGGGTGGCAAATATCTTCTCAGAAACCGAAGCCTGAAGAACGTCAAGACAGGCACTCCATCATATTAGTATGGTTATAACGACTTATATAGAGAATAACAATAATATTATAAGATTCACGTTGAATATACACACCACTCAATTTTACAAAGTACAAACATTGTGGGAATAAAAATTAGTTTTTATTTTCTCCAAATTTGAAGTCTTCCATTGCGTTGTTTATGTTTTTGAAATAAAATTTTGAATAAAAACCCAACATCGGGCACACTCTTGGTTGTGTCAGAACTCAAAATGAGGAATTGATAATCTCTTCGAAAGAAAAAAATGAGTTTTCAAAAAAGGATTTTTACAAAGAAAATGGGGTATGATGCGTGCAATCAGCCGAGCTCAAGTAACAGATTCCTAAAATATCCATACCAATGTAATATGACTAGTATGCCTAATATGTGAATTTCATGCTAGATTAGGGCTATGGATACCTTAAGGAATTGTATGCTAATATTGTCTGATTTGTGTGATGCCTTATAGCTTAGGGGAAGTAGATGTTATGTATTATCTCGGGATTTATATCGAGTCAGTTAATTGTTAAATGTATGCTTTAAAAATTATATACGAATACGATCTTATATCCCTAGAATGATTGGTTAGGCCTTATTTCTTGTTCATTGTTTAGTTGTGGGCTTAGGGTAGAATCAATTATTTGACATTCTTTGTGGTGCCATCTTGTGTATAGTTTGCATGCATAAGGCAACCAACAATATTGGTAGAGGTTCCTAGTGTTGCAGGGGCTGGTGAGTAAAGGAATCATCACGGAGCCTAGGAGTCATAGTGGGGAATTGTATGCTTTTAAGCATGGGGGCTGTGTGCTTTGACTTTATTGGGGTGACTTAGAGGATTTGAGAGAATTCTTGAAAAAAGTAAAGACATGTGTAGAAGGTAGTATTGGGCCTGTACTACTAAAAGCACATGATATATATTGAATTCGGGAATGGTCTAAGAGATTCTAAAGAGCATGCAGAGTGAGAATTTACCTCAAGTTTAATCTGATTATTTATGTGTTTGTGTTTTAGTATGGTGACCACTCGAGGAGGAGCTTCTTGTTTAGGTTCTGGTGTTGGTGTAGAACCGATCGATGAGCGGTTGCGCAAGTTTATCACATCGGAGATTACTCGCGATATCATGGAGGCCACCATAGTTATCTTTGGTACCATCAATGGGTATATCATGGAGCTTTTGGATGAGAGTACTGAGGCTTTGTGGTATGAGATAACAACTGGGCAGTTGGGGTCACAAACTCTCTCATTTAAGGAGTTCAAGGCTCGTGGAACCCTAGAGTTCTTTGGGGCCAAGGACCCAATTGCTAGCCGCTGATGGATCGATGATGTGGAGAATGCTCAGTGGATGAGCTTCTACCCTATGGGGTTGAAGGTAGGCTTCACATCCTGCCTTCTGAGGGATTGAGCTCCTGATTTGTGGGTGGAGGTTGGTTACGTTGTTGGATCTGCTGGCAGGGTGACTATGTCTTGAAATGATTTAGTGTTGAGATTCTGAGCTAAGTTTGCACCGACGATTGAGGTGCATTATCTAGCAAGGGAGTTCCATGACTTTCACCAGACTACTAAGACTATGGTGGAAATCACCGCTGAATTCAAAGAGAAAGTTTTGTTGGTTATGCATTATGTGGTGGAGGAGGAGATAACAAAGATGTGGTATGATGATATGTTGAGGGACGACATCAGAGAGTTTGTTAGCATCACTGGTTGTAGGACATTGGAGGACATGATTCTAGAGCCCGAGAGTGGTAGATTGAATTAGAGCTTCTTAAAAAGTGGAAGCTGGTTCAAGTTCAGACAATGGAGGGCTTTGGGAAGAAGCCCAAGATATTCGACTCACAATGTAGAGGCCAACATGCCTGAAGCCGATGTGAAAAGTGTGGGAAACCGCATGATGGGGCGTGTTGAGTTAGTGATACGGATTGCTACAAGCGCAGAAAGATATATCACATGATTAGGGATTGTCCTTAGATTTTGAGTCTCATTTGCTTCCATTGCAATCAGATGGGCCACAAGAAGGCTGAGTTCCCTAGATTGATGGAAGGAGCTGTGGTGGTGCCTACACTAGCCACTTTGAGGATTAATGATGTCCGCCACGGCGGGGCGGAGGCTCATGTGGTGAAGAGCCGGGCATTCTAGTTGAGAAAAAAGAAAGTGTGGTCAGCACTTGATGTGGTCACTGGTATTTCCTATTACTTTTCTATATATTTCTGTTTTTATTGATGCTTATGTTTTATCTGATTATGTATAGGGGCCTTCTTGTTGAATAGTATGACTGCTCATGTCCTGTTCGATTCGGGTGCCACCTGATCTTTTGTATCTCTTGTGCTGAGCAAGAAGTTTAGTGATGCTCCTGGGATTTTGGAGTATCCATTGGAGGTAGATATTATGGATGATCATTTAGTGAGTGCTTCGAGGGCTCATCGAGGATGCTACCTGGACAAGCTTAGCGAGAGATTTTCCATTGATTTGATTTTGATTCCTCTGCGAGGGCCGAAGGTGATTGTAGAGAGGGATTGGTTGAGCCTCATGGGGCTATTATTGATTGTGAGAGCCAGTGAGTGAGAGTTCAAACCACCAAGTGGGGGAGAACTAATTATTCATGGAGGAGGTACTCAGTGTGGACCGACTCTCTGTTCAGCGGAGAGAGCTGTGAGATACCTTTAGCAGGTTAACTTGGATTCTTGGATTTTGTGGTGGATACTCATATGGAGGGTACGACGATCCTGGGCGACGTACCCATTGTTAGAGATTTTATTGATGTATTTCCTGAGGATTTACCTAGAGTGCCTCCTGAGAGGTAGGTTTAGTTTCGGGTTGATTTGGTTCCTGGTACGACTCCGATAGCCAAGACACCATATCAATTAGGCCTTCCAAAAATGCAGGAGTTGTCTATGCAGATGTAGGAGCTGCTAGACAATGGATTTATTAGGTCGGGTATTTTGCCATCGAGAACATTGATCCTGTTTATGAAAAAGAAGGACGAGTCATAGGGGATGTGCATTGACTACTGGGAGTTGAATAAGTTAATTATGAAGAACCATTACCCACTCCTAAGGATTGGTCAATTGTTTGACCAACTTCAGTGTGGATCCTGGTTCTCCAAGATTTATTTGTGGTTAGGTTACCATCAGATGTGGGTCAGAGACGAGGATATGCAGAAGACGGCCTTCAGGACTCGTTTTGGTCATTACGAGTTTGTGGTGATGCCATGCGGGCTCACTAACACACCAGCAGCTTTCATGGATCTAATGAACTGGGTATTTAGACCGATGTTGGATTAGTTAGTGATTGTGTTTACTTATGATATTATGGTCTACTCCAAGACCAAGAAACAACATGAGGATCATTTGTGGGAGGTATTAGAGACTCTAGGGAGGGAGAGGCTGCATGATAAATTCTCCAAATATGAGTTTTTGTTGTGCGAGGTGTAGTTCTTGTGGTACATTGCCAACTTTTGGATTACTATCTATGTCCATAACTATTTTGGTATGTACTTGACCCGATTATGAGCATGATCCTTTTGGGTTGCCTTCACCATAGCAATATGTAGGATGAATTAATGAGAGAAATGTTTAATTATGATTTATTAATATATTATGAGAATAATATATTAAAGGAGAAATCATATTGTTTAATTAATATTAGTCAAGAATTAATACAGAATTAAATTTGTGGCTAAAAGAGATTAATTAAACTTAGGGGACTGGAATTGTAATTATAAGATAATTGCAATTGGGCTATGTATCACCTTGGAATAATAGGTTGGACGAATACTATGGGGAACCCCATTAGAAATCGTCCAAGGCATGTTCTAGAAGGGGTCCATGGGTTGCTTAGGGCTTAAGCAGTCAAATTAGGGTTTCCTTGTTAGATAACCCTAATTGCCTACCTATTTAAAGAACCCTTGAGACCCAAAAACGTGGATAAGTGTTCCTTTAGGGTTTCCATCCTTTTTTGGTGCCTCCTCTCTCCTCCCTCTCCATCCAAGTTGCTTAGTGGTGTTTGTGACTCCATTAGAGGTGCAACACTTGAGGCACTAAGTTTTCTGAAGCCAAGGATTGATTGTTATTGTTATATAACAATCAAAGGTAAGATCGAAAACCCTAATTTCAGTTATAGTTTATTAGATCTAGGGTTTATGGCTTTGGATATCAATTGCATGTTCATAAGACAAACTAGATCAAAAGCTATTAGGGTTTGCATGTACACCATAGGATTGATGTATTGCTCAAAACCCATCGGTGGTATCAGAGCCTAGGGTTGTTTGTTGATCAATTGATGTTTATTTGATAGTTTATTGGCTGAAAAAATCATTTTTGCCCCTCTTCTTGACTAACCCAGCGACTCAGTTGATGAACTCGGCGAGTCAGGCTGACTCGACGAGTCCAGTCTCTGACTCGGCGAGTCCGAGGGTCTGGCAGCGTTATTTGGCGATTTTCTTGTTGTTTTGCCTGGGATACTTACCATAAACATTTTTAATTAATAAAATCCGATTTTTATTGATTTTGGGTGAATATCCTTACCAAAATAGTAGATAATTACCATTGAATCAAATATTTGTTACCTAATAAGATAATGTTTAATTATTTGAGTTATTTGATGAATTATCCTACAAGATATTTGACTAGGTCAAGATTAGATAATTGCCTTATTTGAAAAGTTTCAATTTGCCCCTTTAGGTTTTATAGTTTAAATTTGAACTTAAAAGTTTTGTTTTTGAAATTTAAATAGTTAAACCCTAATGTTTTGAAATGTTTCAAAACTGCCATCAAGTTTTGGAATTTAAAATTTTGATTAATAGTTTAATTATATAATATTTAAATTCTAAAACCCTAGAATTTGAAAAGTTCAAATTACACCCACATGGTTTTGTTAAGTTAATTAAAAGTTTAATTAAAAGAGAAAGTTAATAAAACCATCTAGTATTTTAAAAGTGTAAAATACACTCTATACTATATATATGTAACATTAAAAGTCTAATATTATATATATATATATATATATATATATATATATATATATATATATATATATATATATGAGTAAAGATTCAGTCTTACCGTTAGTAGGCCTCATTCACGAAGCTGGTCTATAAGGGGTGTTTAAGGAAATTGCCTTTAAAATGGCGATTGAATGGGTATCCACTCTTACCCACCGCACTCTTGACTAGTGGAGGGTCATTAGCCGAACGGGTAGGATAGGACAGAAACATTCCATTATAAGTATAATGAAGTACAAAGTAACTACATGTTTTTACAAATTCCCAAATCATAGTTACATTAGGCAAAATATGAAATTGTATGCTAATCCATGGAATTACACTTCGTACCCTTGTCAAACGTTAGTGGAGCGTGTGTGGTTAACCGACACACTAATTTGGGATTGACATTGGTAGTGAAGGGTGATTCGATGTCCGTCATAGATCAATGGAGCGTGTGTGGTTAACCGGAACATTGATTAGGTGAGCATGACATTCAGTGCACCATGTACGTTCACATGGTTATTCACACCTTGTTTGTAATCCTCGGCGTCCTAGTCGCAAATAGTAGGGCATTATCGAGATTAAACATGCCATTGAAAAGTTCAATGAATCTCAAAAGATCTAGGAGTTTCAATTCATTTAAAGCTTAAATTTTCTTTTTCGTTTTTGATGGTGGAAATTGGTAAATCGTCATTTACCTACCTTCAAATATTCTGCAACTAGATTACGACATCCCTTTTCTAGGTTGTAGAGTATTGTGTTGGATCCTAGCCTTGATGTTTCATTTGGGTGTTACATCAAGGATTCCAATCAACTTAACTTGAATTTCTCCCGTTTTGTAGATGTCTGAATCTAACAATGGTCTTCCCAGATCCCATGGAACAAGTTTTCCAAATGAGGATGATATTCCACAATATGATCGAGAAACCAGAGATCATGCTTCACTTCCTCCACCTCCTCCAATTATTCTCCCTGACCCACAAGTTCGAAGGCTTAAAAAAATTCAAGCTAACTCAAGCCCTTTTGGCAAGTAAACACGAAGATGGGAAACCTATGTGTGCACACGTCTTAGAGATGAAGTCGCACTTTGACAGGTTAAGGATGTTGGGTATCGAGATCTTCTAGATGTTGGCTGTTGACTGGGTTCTTCAGTAGCTTCCTGAATCAAATAGTGAGTTCGTTAGAGAGTACTATATGATGGACCACGACGTGACCCTCATTGATCTCACTTATTTGCTTATAGTTGTTGAATCAGCAATGATTTGGCGTGCTAGTCAAGCAAATTTGTCTGGTGAATCAAACTCCCAAACTTCAATGGACACTGGCAACATTGGAAGTCCAAAAGGACTAAGTATGAGATTGTCCCATGTGCTATGCCAAAGGAGTCCATTTGCTTTTATATCCAAAAGAAGGGGCATTGGAGACGAAGCTGCCCAAACTACCTGAGAGATCTAAGAGATGGGAGAGTCAAGACGTATGGCTCTACTTCGTGAAGAAATGGATTTCGATCACATTGCTTGAAGATTGGATTCTTGAGCTACTACCTGGAGTTAGAATAGATTTCTTATGAATATGTAATAGCATAGCTTTCATTTGAATTGCATTGTAAGGACATGTTTTTCCGCAATAAAATAAATTTTGAGTTTTATTTATTTATTTATCCTTGCAATGGCATGTGTGAAAATGGATGTTTGTGTATTTCAAAATTTAGCAATGTTGAATTGGATATGATTCTTAGTTTTTCCTATTTGTGGTAGTGTCAAAAGTTTACCAAATAGGGAGAGTTTCCCATCGCCCAAGGTTCAATTGGACAGAAACTTGGAATCATGCGACTTGTATTGTATGATGAATGAAAACTTTCATGTTTGGAAATAAAACTAATTCCTTGACAAAGTGTAAAGTGAAGGACTAGGAGATCGAGTACAATAGGTTGTGCATTGATCAAGTCCACCACAAGAGTGATAAAGATATTTGTCATGATATACTAAAGGTTAGTAAATATGGCTATGCTTATAAGATTAAGTGTAATTATGAGTTGATTGAAAGAGTTTCAATTAATAGCAGAACAAATTAGAAGAATCATGTAGGCAGAAAGATAAAAGTTTCTCCATTCCAAGAAGAAGGGAGAGTATATTTTATTGTGTTTTATGATAAATATTAATGATTAAGAACCACATGTTAATTGATCCTCTAAGGGAGTCTTAGTGCATTTGTATGGCTAAGAAGAGGAATCGAGAATTGTGGTAATGGTTAAAATCAAGAAGTCAATCATACTTCGTTCCAACATCGAGTCTTAGAGTTATACTCCAAGATTGTGAACTGAGTGACAAGTCTTAAGTAGGTTTATAACACTCATCAAATGTGGAATTTGGAAAAGTTTTCGTATTCTTGTACATTTGAAATTGGTAAGATGTGATGTCTTGGACAAGACAAAGACCATCTAGGATCAATTTTGTGAAGTGTTTTGTCTTGATAAAAGCTACACTAACTCTTGAATATTTATTTGTCAATAAATGTTTCTTGACAAGAGAATCTTATGTGTCAAGGAGTCAGTGGGAGCCTTAATAATATTGAAAAGTTTCAAGAAAAAATCAAGAATAAACCTAGTTGATCATCACTAGCACACTGCTTGAGGTTAGTAACCTATTATGGATGACATACTCTTTTTCTGTGCCAATCCAATTGAGTTAATTATGCTTGTGAGTTCTATGAGTTCGCATTTGAATGCATAAAGACAAAGCACCTTGATCAATGGAAAGTACATTGACATGAAAGGGTGAGTTGCTTGGAAGACATGATGGGCACTCATGTTACCATGAGACAAGAAATCGAGATTGAGCAGGTTCTGTCCATATGAGTTTGGATTTTTCGCAAACTTTGGTTTTGGAAAAATTCACATGGATAGGAACATATACATATTAAAATCTAAGTGTCACAAGGTTTCCCTCCTTAATGAAAATGATTGTAAGGAAATGCTTTCACTAAGAGAGTTTTTAAGAAGATTGCAATTGTGAAAATTGTATTCTCAAATTCGATTATGATTACGACATCCCTCTTGATTGTTCGAATTGTGAGATTTGGCAATTAGTCTGAACATTTGCGACTTAGTAACATAAGTTCTGAGTTTCTTTAGACACACATGTGAGCTTTCTAAAGCAAAGGTGTATGAGGTTAAGAAGCTTAGATAAATTCTTATCAAAGCATCAGGTATTTAGAAATATGAATTTAAGGAATTCAATTAACATTGTTTTCTGGAAGTTCAGATGTTTTTTGAATATATGTGAAAGCCAGTGGGAGCATAAGTATTATGCTTGTATGGTAATAATCATCGTGTTAGTAGGAGCATGATTATTATTTCAAGTATTGCAAGTTAGCAATATTAATTATAGAAAAAAAAAGATTCACTTTGCCAAATTGCAGGGGTTGAAAAGTTGTTTTGCTATAATTAAGGGAGAGAATATTATAATTCGTTTCAAATCTAAAGGCTTAGATTGTGGAATTTTAATCAAATTTAGTCAAATATATATGAATGTTGTGTTGGAATGGTTCAACATGAGGAAATTCTATATATGGAAAGGATAATTTCATTCTCAAAATTTGGTTATGATTACGGCATCCCTTTTCAAAATCAAAATTTTGAGAACATGGCAATTAGAAATATTATAGAAGAAGACTGGTAAAGTATCATGTCTTCATGTGAGACATTATGAATCGTGTTCCATACGCTTTGGGTATAGGATCGATTGCATATGCTATAATGTTTGATCATTCTAAAATTTTCCAAATGCTTAGCGCATTAAGAGGGACAAAGCACTAGAACGGTTTTCGCTAAAATAATTAAACAACTATCAAAGGATGATCTAAGGTTCACCAAGGATTTGTTGCTTGTGAATAGTTGGAAGTATAGTATTGGATGGACCATGTTGACAATATTTTGAATAAATAAGATTCTATTTAGAATGAGTTGTCATATGGCAAATATGGAAATGTTTCCATATTGGGAGTTGGATATTGAGAGTCTATGGCTAGATTAGAAACTTTTATGCAAGAAGGATGTTCAAAGGAATGTACTTTGCATGTGAGACTTCGCGTCTATGGAATTGTCTTGTAACAATTTCCAATAGAATACCTTGGAATTTCATTAGCCAAGTCTTGGTGACTTTTGTGCTATGATGTTACGAAAGGATCGTTGCATAAAATGTTAGAATCTGACATATTCCAAAAGTGGAAAAAATTTGGTATTCTTACACTAATGATAAGGATTGGGAATTGTGAAATGAGTTTCATTGGAAAGGTTTTCAATTGATCTATTTCACAAAGTAAGGATCATAGGTAACATAGTGTGAATGCTCGGAGCATGGAGCAACTATTGTTGTAATTCAAGTAATAAGTTGATTATCTGAAACATTAAACAATGACTAATGAGTAGTCAATATGGTGTTTGAATAAAAGGTGTTTTATTTACGCTCAAAAGTTTTGGGGCCATATAGGATTAAGTATTATCGTAGTGTTTCATTTTTCATGTTTTGACTTCCAGTATAACTGGGTTATTCGAACCTCCACAGTAGGTCATACGTTGGAAGTAGGTATGAAGGAAAACTGTCATGAATTTGTCTGTAGATTGTCTAAAGTGTTTAGACATAGCACATGTTTGCTGCAGAGTTCATGAGTGCTTTGATAAGATCAAAGTATTGGATTAAACCCACGGTCACTTGCATCACTTCATGGATTTATCACGGGTGATTAGTGAGACAATAATATTGTATATTCTTGAAACCGAGATGTGTGAGTTGTTATTTGTTGGTTGGTTGCACATTGATGATAAGTAAACGCACCAGTAACTTGGTGTTATAAAACTTATTGTTGTGTGTGATTCGATTAGTAAGTGCATGCAAGAATTTGAGTCAAATTTTATTCATTCCTTTTACCCAAAGTGGGATAAAAGCGATATCTGTGGGCCCCTTGGTGATTTAGTAATGACACCCTAAGCGCTTGGCCAAACCGGGACTAAGTTGATGTGTTCATTTGTAGTCTGTTGGCAGTCGTCATAAATAAGATGTCGGGAAACAATACATAGACAGAGAGAATGATTTAAATCCATGTCTCGTGTTTATACGATATCTTGAGAATGGAGGAATATATTATCCCTTATCTAAAGGACACGTTCCATTGTTGAAATCTAGACCAACTATTGTAAGAACCTGACCAGGGAATGAGCCTTTCATGAAGGCACCATCCAAACCTACTAAGTCTCTAGGACATGCTTTGAAACCTTTTTTCAGTGGACCCAAGCATACATAAATCCTTCTAAACTGCCTTGTTGGGGATGCAGGGTTGCCATTAGGACACACATCTATTTTGACTGTTGTGTCTGGATTTGTAGCTTGAAGTTCAAGAGCATAGTCCCTCAACAATTCAAACTGTTTTGTGTAGTCCCAAGTTACATGCTTTCTTGCCATATATTTTGCCCTAAACACCTTATCCATCAAAATACCAACCTGGTAGGCCTTTTGAAAGTGATTGCTGATTAGGTTCTGAAGTCATGCAAAATAGTTATTAAACTTATCCAAGTGGGAGACTGTTGGATTAGTGTCTAAGTCCATAACTATTTTAGTATGTACTTGACCCGATTTTGAGCAGGGTCCTTTTAGGTTGCCTTCACCATAGCAATATGTAGGATGAATTAAGGAGAGAAAGGTTTAATTATGATTTATTAATATATTATGAGAATACTATATTAATGGAGAAATCATATTGTTTAATTAATATTAGTCAAGAATTAATAAAGAATTAATTTTGTGGCTAAAAGAGATTAATTAAACTTAGGGGACTAGAATTGTAATTATAAGATAATTGCAATTGGGCTATGTATCACCTTGGAATAATAGGTTGGACGAATTCTATGGGGAAGCCCATTAGAAATCGTCCAAGGCATGTTCCAGAAGGGGTCCATGGGCTGCTTAGGGCTTAAGCAGTCAAATTAGGGTTTCCTTGTTAGATAACCCTAATTTCCTACCTATTTAAAGAACCCTTGAGACCCAAAAACGTGGCTTAGTGTTCCTTTAGGGTTTCCAACCGTTTTTGGTGGCTCCTCTCTCCTTCCTCTCCATCCAAGTTTCTTAGTGGTGTTTGTGACTCCATTAGAGGTGC
The DNA here is from genome assembly GCF_052625555.1 of Lactuca saligna. Lineage (NCBI taxonomy): Eukaryota > Viridiplantae > Streptophyta > Magnoliopsida > Asterales > Asteraceae > Lactuca > Lactuca saligna. The sequence goes on from NC_136425.1 coordinate 56,570,229, forward strand.
AACACTTGAGGCACTAAGCTTTCTGAAGCCAAGGATTGATTGTTATTGATATATAACAATTAAAGGTACGATCTAAAACCCTAATTTCAGTTATAGTTTATTAGATCTAGGGTTTATGGCTTTGGATATCAATTGCATGTTCATTAAAAAAACTAGATCCAAAGCTATTAGGGGTTGCATGTACTCCATAGGATTGATGTATTACTCAAAACGTATCATCAACCAGAAGGGTATGTTAGTTGATCCGGCCAAGATCGAGGTTGTGATGCGATGGGAGGTTTTGAGAAATCCATTAGTGATTCGGAGTTTTCTAGGTCTCTCCAGTTATCATCGGAGATATATATATATATATATATATATATATATATATATATATATATATATATATATATATATATATATATATATATATATATATATAGGGAAAAGTGAATATACCCTTAAGGGTATATAAGCTTAGGTACCCAAACTTATCATACCACATCGTTTTGTATCATATAATACATTCTAATTGTCCAATATTATTATAATTTAACTTCTAACTTGATTTACTTCCAATATTTTTATAATTTACACATTTATCTTCCTCTTATATAATTTTCATTTTCAACTAAAATACACATAGCCTAGTAGGTGTTCGGCAAAAATATGTGAGGTAAGAGAATGATAATAGTGAAATTTCGAATATCTTGAAAGCAAATCAAGTTAGGGTTGAAGTTTAACAATATTATAAAGAATATATCAAACAAAACGATGTATTATGGCATGTTTGGGTACGTAAGCTGATATACCCTTAAGGGTATATTCACTTTTCCCATATATATATATATATATATATATATATATATATATATATAAGATTTCCATGATTTTTGTGTCATTGATCCGTTTGACGAAGAATAATGTTACTTTTCAGTGGGGGTCCGAACAAAAGTTAGCTTTTGAGATGTTGAGACAGAGGTTATGCGAGGTCCCAATTCTCATACTTCCCGACAGCATGGATTACTTTGTAGTTTATTGTGACGTGTCTATCTCAGGATTAGTGGATGTACTCATTCAAATAGGTCACGTGATTGCTTACGCTTCGAGGAAGATAAAGCCTCATGAGGCGAATTACCATACATATGATTTAGAGTTGGGGGTTGTGGTTTTTTCCCTCAAGATTTGGAGACACTATTTGTATGGGGTTAGGTGTAATATCTACATTGATCATAAGATCTACCTGAGAGATTGTAACACTCTAAATTTTCAAATAAAAATTTCATTTTTAAAGCCAAACAGAACACAAACTCACATTTCTCAAAATCCAAATATATAAGTTGTTCAAAACACAAGAAAACAAAATGTTTCACAATATCCCAGAATCCTCAAAACAAAATCTCAAGCTGGGGAGTAAAATCATGTCAGCGCCTTCCCGCGATCCTGAGAGGTGCCTGAAACATATTTCACATAACACTTTAAGCACGAAGCTTAGTGAGTTCCTCCAAAATACACACACAAATAATTAGCCTCTTATGGCTATATCTCGATAAGGACCATCTGGTCATGTGTCTCGGAAAAGACCCTCCAGTCTCACAACTCGGGTTGGACCTTCCAGTCCGGTGTCTCAATGAGGACCCTCCGGTCTCACAACTCAGTTTCGATCCTCCGGTCCTAACTACAACATAAATATTAAAGACAAAATGCATGATATCACATAACTCATTATAAGCACATAAGACCCTCCGATCAATAAATCAAATAAGACCCTTCAATTATATAGTATTACCACGCAGGTAAGTATAGTGAGAAGACTCACCTCATAAGTAATCAAGTAGGTCTCGTACTCAACGATCGGTCTAGACTCTGCCTACATATCATAATCATTTCTAATTAACAATTTATAACAACAACTCCAAAGATGTTAAACTAACCCCTTTTCTAACTCTTGGAAAAGGTAAAAGACCATTTTACCCCTCCATGGTCACCATAATCCATAAATTGACCAAACCTTAAAAGTCAACATAAGTCAACACTCGAGTCAACAATCCATGTTGACCCAAGTCATTAAGTGCATCTATAAAGCTCGTCGAGTTCCTTCATTTCTATGAAAAATTAAGAAAATCCAACTCAACTCGCCGAGTTGTCCCACCAACTCACCGAGTTTGTAAAGCGTCCAGACTATTGGGGAAAACCCTAACCAACTCGTCGAGTTTCCTCAATCCATTCTCTCATTTCGACATTTTTAAGCAGAACTAAGGCCCCATACTCTAGATCTAGCCTTCTAAGGCTAAAATACCATGTGAAGCTGCAAGCTTTACGTCTATGCATGGCATCTAGGGCTAAGTTTTCCAAACCAAAGCACAACAAAGAGTTTAAGGCATGAAAGTTGGCCAAAGCTTGATAAAGCTTGAATCTTTAGGCCTAAGGGATGTTCAAACGTATAAAGGACTCAAAGAGAAGATAGAAATGGCCATAAACTCCCTAGTGGAGAGATCTAACAAACAAGTGGTCAAGGTAATTCCTTTTTACCTTCAAAGGGATGCTACCATTTTATCAATGTCAGATCCAAAGACTCCTTCTCGTTCCATGCCCTCTACTCTTCAAGCTCCTTTAAATAATGCACCAAAACACACACTCATAGCCCCCTTCTCTCTCTCTCCCACACACACAGATGATGAAAACTCAATTAGGGTTTCTCTCAGGGTGCTAAGGTGATGAGGGACGCAGGGTAAAGTAATTAAGGTCCTTTAAAATGGGTGCAAACCCTGAAAATTAGGGTTTTCTCACTTAGCTCTTACTCGTCGAGTTCCCCCCCCCCCCCCCCCCCCAACTCGTCGAGTGGATTCTAAAAACCATGCGGCTATCTCAATCTCTACTCGATGAGTTGGGGCCTCCAACTCGTTGAGTTGCCCTATCAAAATGAATATAAATCAATTAAATTTTATACCTGAGATTCGGGATGCTACAATTCTACCCCACTAGAATGAGACTTTGCCCTCAAAGTCATTCTCCGGAAACAGCTATGGGTACTGCTCACGTATCTCAGACTCCGGATCCCAAGTCCACTTGGATCCCTTCCGATGTTTCCACTGAACCTGAACCAAGGGCACCTCTTTATTCCTCAAGACCTTCACCTTCTTATCCAAAATCACCACCGACTTCTCAATGTAGTTCAGGCGATCATCAACCTGAATGTCCTCTAAAGGGACCACTGCCGTTTGGTCGGCTACACTTCCTTAGCTGGGACACATGAAATATGTTATGGATCTGGCTCAACTCTGCAGGCAACTCTAACCGATTAGCTACCTTACCTACTCAAGTAATCACTCTGAATGGGCTAATGTATCTAGGGCCCAACTTTCCCCACTTCCTGAATCGAATCACCCCTTTCCATTGAGATACCTTCAGTAGGACAAAATCATCAACCTAGAATTCTAGCTCGGAATGTCTCCGGTCTACATAACTCTTCTAACAACTCTAGGCCGTCAGTAAGCTCTGTCTGACCTGCTGGATTTGCTCTATCGTCTTGAGCACTATCTCAGTGCTCCCCATCACTCTCTGCCCTACCTCACCCCAACAGATGGGAGTCTGGCATCTCCTCCCGTACAAAAGATCAAAGGGAGGCATCCCAATACTGGAGTGGTGGTTGTTGTTGTACGAAAACTCAGCTATAGGTAAGTATGTGTCCTAACTCCCCCTAAAATCCATAAAACATGTGTGTAGCATGTCCTCGAGTGTCTAAATCATCCAATCGCTCTGCCCGTCTGTTTATGGGTGGTGTGCGGTGATGAAATACAATGGGGTACCCAACTCCTCATGAAATTTCTTCCAAAACCTGGAAGTAAAACGCACATCTCGATCTGACACTATCGATGTTGGCACTTCATATCGTGTCACCACCTCTCGGATGTAAATCTCGGCCAATTTCTTTGCATAAGAGTTCTCTCTTATAGCAATGAAGTGAGCACTCTTCTTCAACCGATCTACAATCACCCATATCGCATTGACACCTCGTACAGTCCTCGGTAACTTGGTAATAAAATCGATGGAGATTTGTTCCCACTTCCACAGGGGAATCTCCAAAGGCTGCACCTGGCTATGAAGACACTGGTGCTCCGTCTTAACCTGAAGACAGGTCAAGCATCTTTCGACTACTAATGCTACATCTCTCTTCATATATGGCCACCAATAATCCTTTTTCAAGTCCAAATACATCTTGGTGCCCCCGGAGTGATCGAGAATCGCGATCTATGGGCCTCCTCCATCAATATATGTCGAGCTCCACCCGAATATGACACCCATATCCGCCCACGGAAGATCATAAGCCCCCGACTATCAGTCTCAAACTCAAAAATCTGCCCAATCACCCGCTCTCTCTTATGGTTCTCTGGCCTCATGGCCACCGCTTAGGCCTCTCGGATGGTATCTAAGACTGGAGTCATCACAATAACTCTTGCATCTCGGGTTGTGCAAGGCGATAAGGTGCCTTGGCAATAGGCACCACCCCCGGTATTAGATAGATCCAGAACTCCACCTGTCTATCAGGAAGTACACCCGGCAATTCCTCGGGGAAAACATCCAGGAACTCACATACTACTGGAACATCGGAAATAGAACTCGGCCTCTCAGTGGCAGCTTACGTATCCATCACATATGCTAAAAATCCCATGCACCCCTGTTGTAGACTTTTCCTTGCATTGGTAGCAAATCAGAAAGTTGATCGTGATCTAGTTCCCTCGCCATACAAAGTAAGTAATCCCCCACTGGGGTCTCGTATGGTCACCATTTTACACTCACAGTCAATCATGGCTCCAAACCGGCTCAACCAATCCATGCCCACTATGATGAAGACATCACCCATCGCTATCGACACCAGATCTATCGGAAACTCAACACCGAAAATCTATAATACACATCCTCAGAATACATCTGTGGCAAAACTCGCATGCTCATCGGCTATAGAAACCCTCAGCAGTCGACTCAACGCCTCGCGTCTAACACTAATGTAACGACTAAAGGATACGGAAGATCGACTCGCACCCAAGTCAAATAACACTAAGCCGGACACAAAATTCGCAAGAAAAGTACCTATATGAAACATAGTATAAGCATAAACAAATCTCAAAATAATATAAGTAAGAAGATACGTACCAGCAACAACATCAGGAGCTGCGTGGACCTCCTCCGTAGTCAGCTGGAATGCTCTCCCACGAGCTCTCGGTTGTAACATCCCATGATTTTTCATTTATAGTCCGTGTGGATGGAAGGGTAAAGCCATGAAAATCCTAAGGGCTAAGTTGCAATTTTGGGACCAGGAGGAGTATGTTGCGCATACATAAGGGTATGATTAGCGTACTAGCCATGCCCTAGTATGTTGGGAGTACTCATGTCAGAAGGAAACCCTAATATTTAGGGTTTGGGTGCTATATAAACATCCTTATGGCTCATTTCCCCTACCACTTTCAGCCTCCATACCATAGAAACGTCCCAAACCCTAGTTTTGTGTGTGAGTGTGAGTTATTCTGTATTTTGAGCTCTTGAAGGTGAAGACATTGCATCAAATAGTTGGAGAAGGAAGGCAACCTTGTAGATCTAAAGTTGTGTTGTGCCCTATAAGCTCCAAAAGGTAAGAAGCTTCAAATTTTATTCTTGTATGACATAGATATAGCCATTCTAGCTTTATGGAACCATTTCTTGTCCTAAAAGTCCCAAGTTGGTGCATGATGTGATTTGGACAAGTTAAGTTGTCCTTTTAGACCTTCGAAGACATCCTAAGTGATAAAAATGAGGTCTCAATGGCTTAAGATGTCCCATGCAGGTAGTATAAAGGTCTTAATGGATTAAGACCATGGATTATGAGCTTTCTAGACATCCAGAGTGATAAATTCGAGACTTTATGGTTCTAAGACACTTTTGGTTGATGGATCTGAAATATAGGCTTGAGTGCTTAAGCTTTTAAGCACTTATGAGATATTTGGTATAGACTCACGTACACCACGCATACGGAGTAGTACGCCCTGCATACCGAGCCAATAGCCCCGTTTTTCCATCAATGTGAGGTGGAGTATGCACGACATACCAGAGGGGTATGCCCAACATACTACCCCTATTAGGATTTTTGACGATTAGGCTTTGGGATTGGGCCACCTTTGGCCTAGTTGGACTTGGGCCTTGATGAGCTCTCTGGATAAGAGTATTTTAGGCCAATTTTGGTAGTCAATATTAGAATGAGGCCCAATTATGGAGTTGGGCCTAATTTGGAAAATTGGGCCAATAATGGGCCTTACATATGTGGACTTGTGGATCATGGATTTGGTATTGGGCCTAAAATAGAGAGAAAGGACAAAATGGATTATGTGGACCCTTAGTCAAGATTGATATCCCATGTATTGACTTAATATTCATTATTTTGGATAGTTCGAGATTTTTAGTGAGACCATGATTCGGGAATTCGATTCTTCAGTTCAGGTCGACATTGCGAGGTAAGTTATCCTCACTATACTCAAGGGTCTAAAGCACCAAGTCCGACACTTTAGTGCTAGTCTCGATAAAATAAAAACCAACTAGAACCAATTATGTGAAGTGATAGTCTTGATAAAAACTACACTAACTCTTGAATATTTGTTTTGTCAAGGAATGTTTCTTGACAAGAGAGTCTTATATGTCAAGGAGTCAATGGGAGTCTTAATGGTCTTGAAAGGTTTCAAGAACAAATCAAGAGTTCAACCTAGTTGATCATCACTAGCACATGACTTGAGGTTTAAAGCCTATCGTGGATGACATACTCTTTTTCTGTGCCATTCCAATTGAGTTAATGATGCATGTGAGTTCTATGAGTTCCCACTTGAATGCATAAAGACAAAGCACCTTGATCAATGGAAAGTACATATATATGAAAGGGAGAGTTTCTTGGAAGACATTATGGACATTCATGTTACCATAAGGCAAGAAATCGAGATTGAGCACGTTCGGATTTGTCGCAAACTTTGGTTTTGGCAAATTCACATGGATAACAACACATACACTTTAAAATCTAAGTGTCATGAGGTTTCCCTCCTTCATGAAAATGATTGTAAGTAAATGCTTTCACTAAGAGAGATTTTAAGAAGATTTAAATTGTGAAAATTGTATTCTCAAATTCGATTATGATTATGGCATCGCTCTTCATAGTTCGTATTGTGAGATTTGGCAATTAGTTTGAACATTTGGGACGTAGTAACATAAGTTTTGAATTTCTTTAGACACACATGTGAGCTTTCTAAGGAAAAGGCGTATGAGGTTTAGAAGCTTAGATAAAGGCTTATCAAAGCATCAGATATTTAGAAATATGAACTTAAGGAATTCAATAAACATTGTGTTTTGAAAGTTCAGATGTTTTCTGAATATATGTCAAAGCTAGTAGGAGCATAAATGTTATGCTTGTATGGTAATAATCATTGTGTTAGTGGGAGCATGATTATTATTTCAAGTATTGCAAGTTAGCAATATCAATTACAGAAAAAAAAAAAAGATTCACTTTGCCAAGTTGTAGGGGTTGAAAACTTGTTTTTTATATAATTAAGGGAGAGAATATTATACTTCAATTCAAATCTAAAGGCTTAGATTGTGGAATTTTAATCAAATTTAGTCAAATATATATGAATGTTGTGTTGGAATGGGTCAACATGAGGAAATTCTATATATGGAAAGGATAATTTCATTATCAAAATTTGGTTATGATTACTGCATCCTTTTTCATAATCAAAATTTTGAGAACATGGCAATTAGAAATATTATAGAAGAAGACTGGTAAAGTATCATGTCTTCATGTGAGACATTATGAATCGTGTTCCATACGCTTTGGGTATAGGATCGATTGCATATGCTATAATATTTGATCATTCTAAAATTTTCCAAATTCTTAGCTCATTAAGAGGGAAAAAGGACTAGAATGGTTTTGGCTAAAATAATTAAACAACTATCAAAGGACGATCTAAGGTTCGTCAAGGATTTGTTGCTTGTGAGTAGTTGGAAGTATAGTATTGGATGGACCATGTTGACAATATTTTGAATAAATAAGATTCTATTTAGAATGAGTTGTCATATGACAAATATGGAAATGTTTCCATATTAGGAGTTGGCTATTGAGAGTCTATGGCTAGATTAGAAACTTTTATGCAAGAAGGATGTTCAAAGGAATGTACTTTGCATGTGAGACTTCGCGTCTATGGAATTGTCTTGTAACAATTTCCAATAGAATACCTTGGAATTTCATTAGCCAAGTCTTGGTGACTTTTGTGCTATGATGTTACGAAAGGATCGTTGCATAAAATGTTAGAATCTGACATATTCCAAAAGTGGCAAGAATTTGGTATTCTTACACTAATGATAAGGATTGGGAATTGTGAAATGAGTTTCATTGGAAAGGTTTTCAAGTGATCTATTTCACAAAGTAAGGATCATAGGTAACATATTGTGCATGCTCGGAGCATGGAGCAACTATTGTTGTAATTCAAGTAATAAGTTGATTATCTGAAACATTAAACAATGACTAATGAGTAGTTAATATGGTCTTTAAATAAAAGTGTTTTATTTATGCTCAAAAGTTTTGGGCCATATAGGATTAAGTATTATTGTTTTGTTTCATTTTGGATGTTTTTACTTCCAGAATAGCTGGATTATTCGAACCTCCACAGTCAATCATACGTTGGAAGTAAGTATGAAGGAATACTGTCATGAATCTGTCTATAGATTGTCTAAAGTGTTTAGATATACACAAGTTTGTTGTAGAGTTCATGAGTGTTTTGATGAGATTAAAGTATTGGATTAAACCCATGCTTACTTGAATCACTTCATGGGTGTATCACGGGTGATTAGTGAGACGATAACATTGTATATTCTTGAAACCAAGACGTGTGAGTTGTTATTTGCTGGTTGGTTGCACATTGATGATTAGTAAACGCACCAATAACTTGGTGTTATAAAACTTATTGTTGTGTGTGATTCGATTAGTAGGTGCAAGCAAGCATCTGAGTCAAAGTTTATCCATTCCTTTTAGCCAAAGTAGGATAAAAGCGATATCTGTGGGCCCCTTGATGATTTAGTAATGACAACCTAAGCGCTTGGCCAAACCGGGACTAAGTTGATGTGTTCATTTGTAGTCTGTTGTCATTCGTCATAAATCAGATGTCGGGAAACAATACATAGACAGAGAGAATGATTTAAATCCATGTCTTGTGTCTATACGATATATTGAGAATGGAGGAATATATGATCCCTTATCTAAAGGACACGTGTATCTAATAAGATCAGAGTTGACAGCGACTTTTGAAAGCTACGATTGCTGATTAGGTTCTAAAGTCATGCAAAATAGTTATTAGACTTATCCAAGTGGGAGACTGTTGGATTAGTCTCTAAGTCCATAACTATTTTGGTATGTACTTGACCCGATTAGGAGCAGGGTCCTTTTGGGTTGCCTTTACCATAGCAATATGTTGGATGAATTAATGAGAGAAAGGTTTAATTATGATTTATTAATATATTATGAGAATAATATATTAAAGGAGAAATCATATTGTTTAATTAATATTAGTCAAGAATTAATAAAGAATTAATTTTGTGGCTAAAAGAGATTAATTAAACTTAGGCGACTGGAATTGTAATTATAAGATAATTGTAATTAGGCTATGTATCACCTTGGAATAATAGGTTGGACGAATTCTGTGGGGATGCCCATTAGAAATCATCCAAGGCATGTTCCAGAAGGGGTCCATGGGCTGCTTAAGGCTTAAGCAGTCAAATTGGGATTTCCTTGTTTGATAACCCTAATAGCCAAAGTATATAAGGAACCCTTGGGAACCAAAAACGTGGCTAACACTTTGATTAGGGTTTCCATCCATTTTTCGTGCCTCTTCTCTCCTTCCTCTTCATCCAAGTTGCTTAGTGGTGTCTATGACTCCATTAGAGGTGCAACACTTGAGGCACTAAGCTTTCTGAAGCCAAGGATTAGATTGTTATTGCTATATAACAATCAAATGTTAGATCTAAACCCTATTTTGTGTTAATATGATTAATTGTATGCTAGATCTAGGGTTTATAGCTTTGGATATTCAATTGCATGTTCATTAGACAAACTGGATCCAAAAGCTATTAGGGTTTGCATGTACAGCATATGAATGATGTATTCCTCAAAACCCATCATGGTTGTGGGCTGAGAGTATTCCATCCCGAGGATGATTGGACTCGTAGTATGTTGGGATTCCAACCCGATGGTTGAGGTCCTGGGGTATTCCAACCCGATGGTTGATTGGACCCATAGTATGTTGGCATTCCAACCCGATAGTTGATGGGCCTAAGGTATTCCATCCTGATGGATGATTGCACCCATAGTATGTTGTTTGTTATTTTATGTGTATTGATGTTTGTATGTTTATTTTGGGGGTAACTCACTAAGCCTTCGAGCTTACATTTATCGATTATTGTTTCAGGTTCAGCGTATGACCACGGGAAGGCGAAGGCGTGACCATATAGTTCCTCGATTTATGATCATGATTTCTGGGAACTCTGATATGAAACAATTTGAAAACAATTTGTAATAATTTAAATGGTTTTTAATTGGTCGAAAAAGTTTTAAATTGGCTTGAATTTTATGGATGTTACATCGGCCTTCCCCGGCCGGGCATTAGTAACATGAAAAGCAGTAGGAACAGAAGCCTAGGTTCGTTCCTGAGTGAGCTGAGGACACCCGGCCTTCCGGTGGTCAGTTTGGTTGCAAAGAAAGGAAACTAAAAATCCATTTGGGTAGTCCTTCGCCATATGCCCCTCCTTGCCACATTTGTAGCAAATCCTTGCTCGGCAAGATCCCTCATGTCTCTTGTTGCACTTGCCATAAGTGCGGCCCTTTTGGCCCCATGCTCTCGTATCAACAGGGTTAGCCCGCTTCATTGCTAGCTGCGACTGCAGTGGTCTCCTGTCCCTCCCGTGAGGCTCTCCCTCCTCTTTGGTTTGAATCTCCAGCTCAATCTCCATCCTCCTGGCATTGGTTAGTAACTCTGCCAATGTCCGATATGATGAGTTCTCCACGAACTCCAAGATATCCCTTCTCACTAGTACCAATGCCCCCGGGGTTGTTGCGGGTAATGACCATAGTCTATCTAAAACACAAACACAAAATTCATTAGATATTGGCTCAAGTGCACACTCAATTACCCTCCCTTACATGCTCCTTAGCATCCTAAGGTTCTTACTAGGGTCGCATACAAATCTGGTGCTTTCAGTAGTACGGGCGCAATACTACCTTCCACCCCAACCCATAATTGCCCTAAGCCCTCCTCCTAGGATCCTAATTAACAAGTACTCTATCCCTCATGAATATCAAACAACTCTCTCAGTAGATTCATCAATGCACATCTAGGTATCTCTCCTAGATTACTCCTCGACTCAAATCTCTCTCTAAAAGATTCCTGCTAGGTACTCCTACTCAACACACACACAGAGCAAATAGTAGATAATAAGGTATCATGAATCAGGAAACTCAAGCTCTAAATTCCTAAAACACCTTGCCTATCCTCTAACATGCAACTATAATATCTCATAAGTACCTCATCTCATAACATAAACAAATAAGGGTATTTTGGGAAATCACCGTTCGGACTCTGGCTGATTGTACACACTGCCTCATATCGTTTTCTCTTAAAAAACTTTTACTCGTTTAGAAAATCATTTCTTTTCATAAAATTCCTCAAATCCTTAGTTTGAGTCTAGACATACCCGAGACTACATCTAAATCCCTCAAACCAAGGATTTAATACCAACTTGTAACACTATAAATTTTCAAATAAAATTTTCATTTTTAACACCACACAAAACACAATCTCACATTTCTCAAAACCTAAATGTATAAGTTCTTCAAAACACAAGACAACAAAATGTTTGAAAATATCCCAGAATCCTCAAAACATAATCTCAAGTTGGTCTGTACAATCATGTCAATGCGTTCCTGCGATCCTTAGAGGTACCTAAAACACATTCCACATGTTATGTGTCTCGATAAGGACCCTCATGGCTATATATAGATAAGGAGCCTCTAGTGATATGTCTCAGTGAAGACCCTCTAGTCTCATAACTCAGGTTGGACCCTCCAATCCGGTATCTCAGTGAGGATCCCCCAGTCTCACAACTCAGTTTGGACCCTCCGGGACTAACTCAATAAAGCACATAATAATATACAACATAAATCGTAAAGACAAAATCCATGATATCACATAACTCAATATAAGCACATAAGACCCTCCGGTCAATAACTCAAATAAGACCTTCTCGTTACACAGTATTACCACTTAGGTAAGTATAGAGAGAAGACTCACCTTGTAAGTAAGCAAGTAGGTCTCGTGCTCAACGATCGGTCTAGACTCCGCCTACATATCATAATTATCTCTAATTAACAATTTATAACAACAACATCAAAGATGTTAAAGTAATCCCTTTTCTAACTCTCGGAAAGGGTGAAAGACCATTTTACCCCTCCATGGTATCCATAATACATAACTTGACCAAACCCTAAAAGTCAACGAAAGTCAACACTCAAGTCAACACTCCATGTTGACCCAACTCATCAAGTGCATCTATGCTACTCATCGACTTCCTTCGTTTCTCTGAAAAATCGGGAAAATCCAACTCAACTCGTCGATTTGTCTCACCAACTCGTCGAGTTTGTAACGCGTCGAGACTATCGGGGAAAACCCTAACCAACTCGTCGAGTCGGCTCACCAAATCATCCAGTTTCCTCAAGCCATTCTCTCATTTCGATGTTTTTAAGCAGAACTAGGGCCCCATACTCTAGATGTAGCCTTCTAAGGCTGAATTACCATGTAAAGCTGCAAGCCTTACGTCCATGCATGGCATCTAGAGGTAGGTTTGCCAAACCAAAGCTCAACAAAGGGTTTAAGGCATGAAAGTTGGCCAAAGCTTGATAAAGCTTAAATATTTAGGCCCAAAGCTTGATAAAGCTTAAAACTTTAGGCCCAAGCTTAATTGGTATGTATTTGACCCGAGAGTAGCATGGTCCATTTGGGTTGCATGGCACCAAAACAATTTGTAAGAACGGACTTTTGAGAAGAGGATATTTGTGAGTTATTAAAATATTATAAGCTCTAATATATTAATCTGAAATCATATTATTTAATTAGTTGGTGGTGTTGTGTGAAGCATTTGAGGCGTCACATTTGGGGGTGCTAGGCTCTTAAAGGTCCAAGGAATCAAGCTACAAGAAAAGGTATGTTATCCAACTAGTTTTTTAGTTATACAAGTACCCATGTTTGTATGATAGTTAGGGTAATGCTTTGGAAAATCAAATTTCATGTATAATTAGAGAAAACATACATCCAAAGCATTTAGGGTTGTATGTGCACCTTAAGGTGGTTAGGATGCTCAAAACCCTTCAGTGGTATCAGAGCCTAGGATTGTTTTCTATTATACTTGATGTTTTATTGGTTTTCAAATTTTGAAAAATTGAATTTCTACATTCTGATAGGTGAACTCGTCGAGTCCACTGGGTGACTCGACGAGTCTACTCAGAAAATGGCCAACTCAACGAGTCCAATTCATGTACTCGTCAAGTTGGTGGTCCTGTGTGCAGATTTTTGAGTTTTGGCCAGAAATTGGATTAGGATCATTACCCCCAAACTGTTTTTGAACCATGAAACCTGTTTTTTGATATGGTAATGATCATGCTTGTCCAATTAAAAGATAATTGTCATAATTTCAAGATTTGTATTAGTTTATATGATTAGGCTAATTTCTTGAAGATTGATGATATGAATTATCTTATGCTTATCAGTTTATCTTGATCATGTATGTGTTATTTGATTATTATATTAATTGAATTGATGATCTAAATATTTTTAATGGACTCCATAACTTGTCTTCAAGTTATGGAAAATGAATAGTCTCATTTTTAAAAGAAGTCATTAAAAGCATAGGTTATAGAAAGTGAATTTTTTTCCTTTTAAAGGCCATTAAACTCATAAGTTAAGAAAATGAAAAAATTTGAATAGTGTCAAAACTTTCCCTTAAGTTTTGGAATTTGAAAAGTCGCACTTATGAACACTTTAAATCCAAACCCTAGAATTTTAACAGTTTAAAATTCAACCTTATACTATTATATTATTATAAGTTTAATAATTATATATATATATATATATATATATATATATATATATATATATATGTAAGAAAAGTCAGTCTTACCGTTAGTAGGTCTCATTCACGAAGTCGGTCTATAAGGGGTGTATAAGGTTACTGCCTATAAAATGATAGTTTAATGGGTGTCCACTCTCACCTACCACTTCCTTGACTGGTGGAGGGTCATTAGTCGAACATGAAGGATAGGAAATTAATTCTCGTTAACAGTATAATGAAAATTATAAAGTAACTAAATGTTTTTATTAATTTCCCAATCTTAGTTACTTTAGGAAAATGTGAATTTGATGCTAATCCATGAAATTGCACTTTGCACATTGCCATGTCATTAATGGAGTGTGTGTGGTTAACTGACATATTAACTTGGACTAGCAAGGGTGGCAAAGGGTAGCTTGATGTTTGTCGTAGATCGGTGGAGTGTGTGTGGTTAACCGGCACATCGATTAGGTGATAAATGACATCGACTGTACCACATTAATTTTTGCATGGTTATTCACACCTTGTTTGTGATCCTCGGTATCCATTCACAAACCTGAAGAGCATAATTGAGATTTAAACATGTCATTGAAAAGTTCATTGAATCTCAAAAGAATCTAGGAATTTCAATCCAATTAAAACTTAATAATCTATTTCGATTTTCATGGTGGAAATTGGTAAATCGTCATTTACCTACCTTCAAATATTTTTCAAGTTGGATTACGACATCCCTCTTCCAAATTGTAAAATATTGTGTTGGGTGGTAATCTTAATATTTCATTTGGGTGTTATATTAAGGGCTTTTTATCTAATCCAAACTTTGTCTTTCTTTCTTTTTAGATGTCTTCCAACACTACTTCTAGCTCAAACCCTACTAGTTCCTTCTATCTCATGAACATGTGTGGGAGAGTCATCTATGATGGTTCCAACTTCAATGACTGGATTAGGAACATCAAGATGGTCACTCGCTATGAGGACAAGGAATATGTTCTAGACAAGGAGATTAAGGAAATCGGTGATTCTTCTGCTACTCCTGAGGAGATCACTGAGTTTAGGACTCATGAGAAGGATGCCACCAAGGTGTCTTGTATCATGTTAGCCACAAAGACAACTGAACTCCAAAAGTCCTATGAGGACTTCTACCCTTTTGAGATGCACCAAGACCTGATGGAAAGATATCGTCAAAGTGCTCGTCAATAGAGGTATGAAATCATCTCTTCCATGATAACAACTAAGATGAAGGATGGTGAACCCATCGCGACCCACTTGCAGAAAATGCAAAGGTTTGTGGACCATCTGCTAAAATTGAATGTGAACTTCGATAAGGAGTTGTATATAGATATCATTCTACATTCCTTACCTCCATGTTATAATCAGTTCTGCATGACCTATCATATGAACAAGGAGGAGGTCACACTTAGAAAACTTCAAGGGCTTTTGAGGATTGCTGAAAGTAGTATCAAAGGTAAATCGGTTGTTACTACTCTTACCATCGCCCCTGTTCTGGCAATTGGACAAGGAAAGGGGAAGAAGAGAAAGGTTCCCTCTAAGAGCCGTAAAAGGAAAGTCTCTTGATGGATCCTCTTCAAGTGGGACTAAGGCTGGTTCTATTGCTCCCTCTACCATTCCTAAGGAAGCAGATGGTTTCTATTGTCATGAGAAAGGGCACTGGACGTGAAGCTGCCCCAAATACTTGTAGGATGTTAAGGATTATAAGGTTAAGGCCACACATGTAGGTATTTATACTATTCTGTTTAATAAGTCATCACGTTCTTGTTCTTAGGTCCTTCATACAAGTTGTGGATTTCACATTTGTTCTGATGCACAGTGCCTAAAAAGAAGTAAGGATGTGGAGAATGGGAAGATAAACTTGATCATGGGGAATAGGAAGGTTTCACCTATCACCAAGATTGGAGTTTACTCTTTTTTTGCTTACTAGTGGGTTAGAGTTAGATTTGAATAATTGTTTCTACTCATCGGAAATGGCGAGAAATATTATTTCTTTTCATGGTTTGTACAAGCAAGGTTTTAGTTTTTCATTTGATAATGAAATTGGTGCTATTAATGCTTTTTATATTGGTGTTTTTTTATTTTAAAGCATTACCTTGTAATGGTGTATATGAAACTGTGATTGTTGTAGACAACTTAGGAAATAATGTGTTGCACATTGATTTTTCCAATGAATTGGATAAGGCATGCTTATGGCATTGTCGTCTTGGACATGCTAGCAAGAAGCGCACAGGCCAACTCCGAAAGGATGGAGTTTTGGAGTCATTCAACTTAAGGTCGGATGACACATGCGAATCTTTCTTACTTGGAAAGATGACTAAGTTACCCTTCATTGCTACTTGTGAAAGGGGTGAAGGTTTATTGGATCTCATACACACCGATGTGTGTGGACCCTTCAAAACCGCCACAAGGGATGCTAATTGCTTCTATGTGACTTTTACTGATGATTATAGTAGATATGGCCATGTCTACTTAATCAATCATAAATCAGAAACCTTTGAGAAATTCAAAGAGTTTAAACAATAAGTGGAGAATCAGCTGGACAGGAAGATAAAGATGCTCCAATCCGATTGGGGTGGTGAGTATCTTAGTATCGATTTCCTTGACTATCTTAAGGAATGTGGAATTGTTTCACAATTGATGCCACCTAGGACACCACAACTTAATGGTGTGGCTAAGACGCGCAATCGAACCTTGTTGGACATGGTTCATTCCATGATGAGTAGAGCTTCGTTAGCTATCTCATTCTGGGGGTATGCCTTAGAGACTGCCGCCCATATCCATAATCTAGTCCCTATTAAAAAGATTGCCAAAACACCTCACGAGATGTAGACAGGGAAGGTTCCCACGTTATCACACATCAAGGTTTGGGGTTACGAGGCCTTCGTGAGACGCGTGACTCACGACAAGCTCAAACCTCAAAGTGAGCGGTGTATTTTTATTGACTACCCATAGAAATCCTTTGGTTATCTCTTCTACAAACTAAATGGCAATATTGTCTTCGTTGCAAGGAGATGAGTCTTTCACGAGAGAGAGCTCATATGCCAAGGAGAGAGTGGGAGGCAAATTGACCTAGAAGAGCTTCAAGAGTCAAGCGGTGAAGGAACCACAAACACTAGCGATCAACCTGAGGAGGAAACTCCTGTTGAGCCGATTGATGAGTTTGTACCTCTGAGGCATTCTAGTAGAGTTAGAGTTCCACCTAATTTTATGGTTTCCATATTATTGTAGAAGGTAAAACATTTATCAATGATAGCACATTGGTAAATTTAGAAGAACCTAACAACTACAAGGAATCCATGGCAAGCCCCAAGTCTGCTAAATGGAAAGAGGTTATGGACAACGAGATTAAGTCCATGTGTGACAATCAGGTTTGGAACTTGGTTGACAATGTACCAAGTCATAAGATAGTCGGGTGCAAATGTATCTTCAAGAAGAATACCGACATGGATGGAAAGGTACACACATACAAGGCGCAACTAGTTGCGAAGGGCTTTACTCAAACTTCAAGAGTTTATTATGATGAGACCTTCTCACCAGTAGCAATGATTAAGTCTATTAGGGTTATGCTAGCCATAGCTGCATTTCATGATTATGAAATATGGCAAATGGATGTCAAAACCGCTTGCCTTAATGAAAAGTTGGTTGAGGAAGTTTACATGAGTCATCCAGAGGGTTTTGTTGATGCAAAGTACCCTAATAGAGTGTGTAAGCTTGAGAAATCCATTTATGGATTGAAAGAAGCATCTCACAGATGGAATCTTTGTTTCGATGAGAAAGTAAAAGAGTTTGTCTTTTCGAGAAGCGAGGATGTGTCAAGTGTATATGTCAAAGCTAGTGGGAGTACAGTTAGCTTTCTGGTGTTGTATGTGGATGATATACTTCTCATAGGAAATGACATCCCAACCTTGCAAGAGGTTATGTCCTGGATTGGGAAATGTTTCACTATGAAGGACCTCGGAGAAGCTGCCTATATTCTTGGGATAACGATATTGAGAGACAAGAGTTAGAGGCTAATTAGACTTAGTCAAAGTACATACTTGGAAAAGGTGTTGAAAAGATTCAGCATGATGGATTCCAAGAAAGGTAACTTACTGATCCAGAGCAATGCCAAACTGAGTAAAACTCAGAGTCTGAGTACAGAGGTTGAGATAGATGACATGAGTCGAATAAAATATGTTTCTACTGTTGGCTTGATCATGTATGCTCTTACTTGTACTTGCCCTGATGTGGCCTTTGCTTTGAGCGTGGTCAACATATATCAAGGGAATCTTGGAAAGGCTCACTGGACTATGGTAAAAAAAACATTCTCAAGTACCTACGGAGGACTAAGGACTGGGTCCTTACCCTCGGTGGGAGTGATCACTTAAGAGTGGTGCGGTATAGTGATGCCAGCTTTCAAACCGACAGAGATAGTTTCTGCTCTCAGTCGGGCTAGGTAGTTACCCTGAATGGAGGAGCGATAACTTGGAAAAGTTGCAAGAAGGAGATAGTAGCTGATTCAACTTGCTAATCAGAGCATAACATAAAGCAAGGTGGCGAAGGAGGCAATATGGCTGAAGAACTTCATCGGAGACCTTGGAGTTGTACCAGCTATAAAGTAGCCTATGGAGATTTTCTGTGACAGCGAGAGTGTAGTTTCCTTAGCCAAGGACCCAATAGATCATGGCAGATCCCGACACATCGACATAAAATATCACTTCATAATACATCGGATAGAAGGACTCCTTGTAGCAAAGAGGGTATCGTCTGAGGAGAACCCAGTAGATCCCCTCACGAAGGGACTAAGTAGGGTTAAGCACTTATAGCATGAGAGTTGCATCGGGCTGAAGGATGATATTAGTTTTAATGATTAGATAGTTTTGAAACTTGTAATAGTTGAAATGTAATTGACACTTCATGATTAAATAAAAGGTGTTTTTTTTATTTATAAGTAATGTTACTATCTTGTGTCAATCATTTACTATTGTTTCATTTTGCATGTTTTGACTTCCAGAATAATTATATTATTCAAACCATCTACAGTCGATCATACTTTGGAAGTAGGTATTGAGGCAAGACTGTCATGAATTTGGCTTGTAGATTGTCTGAATTGTATTAGACATAGAAAAGGATTGATACAACATTCATGAGTGCCCATAAGGTCTGAGTATCGGATTAAACCCACACTCACTTGTATCACTTCATGGAATTTATCTCGAGTGATTGGGAGACGATAATATCATATAAGTCTCCAAACCAAGAGATATGAGTTGTTGACTATGAGTTGGTTGTACATTCATAGTACGAAATTGCATCAGTAACTTGATGCTATAAAACTTTTTTTTGTGCACAATTCAACGAGTAGTTAGTACAAGCATATGAATCGAAGTTTATATGTTCCTTTTAGTCCTTGGAGGATTAAAGGCGATATCTTGGGCCCCTCGATTATTTTTTTGACTTATGTGTCGGGCCCAGTCATAGCTAAATTGATGTGTTCGACTAAGTTCTATGTCAAAAAAATTAGAAACCGAGAAACAAACTGATGGACAATAAGTATGACAGTGTTCCATGTATTTGTCTGGATGATATCTTGAGAACAGAGGATTATATGATTACTTATCCAAAATGGAGTGTCACTGTTCGACAGACGATTTTAAGAGCTACGATTTTTAGTCGGTGTTTTAAGTCATACTTGCAGTTATAGTTATTAGACTTATACATGGATTTAGTGTCTAAGCCCATAACTATAATTGGTATGTACTTGAACTAAGAGTAGCATGGTCCATTTGGGTTGCATGGCACCAAAACAATTTGTAAAGATGGACTTTTTAGAAGAGGATATTTGTGATTTATTAATATATTATAAGTTCTAATATACTAATATGAAATCATATTATTTAATTAGTATTGATCAAGAATTAATTTGGAATTAATTTAGTGATAAAAAGAGACTAATTAAATATATGAGGATTGATTGTGTAAATCATTGATTCTTATAATATGGGCCAAGGATCCATGATTCTCTAGGTTGGGCTAAACCAATGTGACAACCCATGGATAACCCATGGAGGTTTAAACCCATGGATCCTAAGGAATATGGAAGGTCATGCACATTAGAGTTTACATGGTGTAACCCTAGTTCTTCCATACTATATAAGAAGACCCTAAGCTCCTAAAATCAGCACCTAAGCAGTATTTAGAAGAGCTATAGCCGAATTTGGTGCAAGACATTCTCTCTCAAGTCCTCCATTGTTGGTGGTGTTGTGTGAAGCATTTGAGGCATCATATTTGGGGTGCTAGGCTCTTAAAGGTCCAAGGAATCAAGCTACAGGAAAAGGTATGTCATCTAACTAGTTTTTTTTGTTATACAAGTACCCATGTTTGTATGCTAGTTAGGGTAATGCTTTGGAAAATCAAATTGCATGTATAATTAAAGATAACATAGATCCAAAGCATTTAGGGTTATAAGTGCACCTTAAGGTTGTTAGGATGCTCAAATCCCTTCACAAACGACTAAAGGACTCAAAGAGAAGATATTATTGGCTATAAACTCCCTAGTAGAGAGATCTAACAAACAAGTGGTCAAGGTAATGCCTTTTTACCTTCAAAAGGCTACAACCACTGAATCAATGTTGGATCCAAAGACCCATTCTCGTTCCAGTCCCTCTACTCTTCAAGCTCCTTCAAATAATGCACCAAAACACACACTCGTAGCCTCTCTCTCTCTCTCTCTCACACACACACATATGAAAATAGCTCAATTAGGGTTTCTCTCAGGGTACTAAGGTGATGAGGGAGGAAGGGTAGAGGACTAAAGGTCTATTAAATAGGGTGCAAACCCTGAAAATTAGGGTTTTCTTACTCAGCTCCTACTCGTCGAGTTGGGTCCCCCCAAATCATCGAGTAGATTCTAAAAACCATGCGACTATATAATCTCTACTCAACAAGTTGGTGCCTTTAACTTGTCGAGTTCCCCTGTCAAAATGAATATAGATTAATTAAATTTTATACATGGGAGTCAAGATGTTACAAAGATCAGTCAAATTTGAACATGAGGCAGGGGAGATGGTTCGATATGGTAAAGGATTAGGATTGTGAGATCCTGTACCACCGTGTAAAGGCCAATGTTGTGGCTGATGCCCTAAGATGCAAGGCAGTGAGTGCACCTATGGAGATATATGTGTGAGGATGTTTATTGTTTCTCCTTTTTTAGATATGATCAAAAAGGCTTAGGTCGAAGGATTAAAGATGGAAAATTAGAAGGCATAGTGAATCAGGGGGAAATTTCATCGTTTGTGTGAGATGGTAGAGGCTTGTTGACCAACTGAGGTAGGGTTTGGGTCCTGACTACTGGTGGGGTTAGGCAGACAGTGCTAGAAGAGGCTCGTGATTTGAAGTTTTCGATCCACCCAAAGGCCACGGAGATGTATAGGGATCTGAAATTAAGTTATTGGTAGCCATGTATGAAGAGGGAGATAGCATGGTTTGTGGAGCAGTGTTTGACTTGCCAGAAAGTTAAGGCCGAACATCAGAGACCCCACGGTAATATGCAGTCAATGCCAATTCCCATATGGAAATGGGAATAGATCACCATGGATTTTATCATGAAGTTGCTAAGGACAGCGCATGGGATGAATTCTATCTGGGTCATTATTGATAGATTGACCAAGAATGCTCATTTCATATTGATCACTGAGATTATATTTGCTGGGAAACTGGCTGACATTTATATCCGAGAGGTGGTGGTTCGACACGGAGTGTCAGTTTTGGTGGTTTCGGATCGACATGTTCATTTCACCTCTAGGTTCTAGAGAAAGCTTCATGAGGAGTTGGGTACTTAGTTGCACTTTAGTACAACATACCACCCCCATACCAATGAACATAGTGAATGGACGATTCATATGCTCGAGGATATGCTCAGGGCATGTATTTTGGATTTTGGCAGGAGTTGGGATACTTATCTTACATTGACTAAGTTATCCTACAAGAACATTTATCATGCCAGCATTGATCGACCCCCTTTCGAGATGTTGTATGGAAGGAAGTGTAGAACCCCAGTTTCTTGGGGTGAGGCCGGGCATCTATTTTGGTCAAAATTTGATCAACTATTATTCAACCAAATTGTAAGAGAGAATGTGGTGTTTAAGGTGATGCAAGTATAGAATAATGATCAAAGTGAGACAAGTGAGTTACAAGTGAAGCCCTTGACCCTTTATAGGATCTCCAACATAAAACCTTGGGAGGTGATAATGATCACCTGCCTTGTTTTTTTATTGATTTGTGAATAAAAATGTACTCCTTAGCTAATTGTGTCCGTAGTGTGTGTATTACAAGTGCATTTTGTTTGATAAGGTGTCTAAGTCCATAACTATTTCTGGTATTTACTTGACCCGACCCGGCATGGTCCATTTGGGTTGCATGGCACCATGCAATTGGATAGACTAAATGAGAGAAATAACACTTGGAGATTATTAATATATTATAAGTTCTAATATATTAATAATATTATTTGATTAGTTTGATCAAGAATTAATTTAGAATTAATTAAGCGATCAAAAGATAACTAATTAAATATATGGGTTGATTATGTAAATCATCCATATCTTGTATAGTGGGCTAAGAGGCTCCATGGATTATCAAGTTGGGTTCCACCCATAGGATGCTCCATGGGAGTTACAAACCCATGGGTCATGGAAATGAAGAGTCATGACACATTAGGGTTTACATAGTGTAACCCTAGATGTGTCAACACTATATAAGAATCCCATTCTCCACCAAAATCGGTTACACATATGAAACAAGAGGGCTAGGCCGATCTCAAGAAGTGTGTATTCTCTCAAAAGTCTTTCCAAGAGCATTTGGTGTTGTGTGAAGCATTTGAGGCATCACACTTGGGGTGCTAGGCTCACAAGGTTTCAAGGAACATAAGCAACAACAAGGTAAGTTATTCTATCTTTCATTCAAGTTAAAAATTATTCCCCATGTATGCTAGATAGGAATATAACCTTGGAATTCAACTTTGCATGATAATTAGACAAACATAGATCCAAGGTTATTAGGGTTGCATGTACACTTAGGAAGTGTTAGAATGCTCAAAACCCATCAGCGGTATCAGAGCCTAGGCTTGTTTGTTTGTTATTTGTGCTAAAATTTTGAAAAAAGTCGAAAGACTTGTTGTCTGCCTGATGAACTCGTTGAGTCCATGGGGGGACTCGCCGAGTTCATTTGAATCTTCAACCTACTCGCCGAGTAGGTTCATGCACTCGGCGAGTAGGAGCCACAGAGTGCATATTTTCGACTTTAGTTGCTGGAAATGGACTAGAAACATTACCCTAAACTGTTTTGGTACTTGAAAACTTGTTTTAGATGGTGTAATTTTTTTGCTAATTCATTTACAACAACTAGTTATCAAAATTACAAAGTTTTAAGTGTAATTTTGATTCATGAAAGTGTTCATATTCATGTTCTTGATCTTATGATGTTTAGATGATCATAGGAATTATTTGTAACCTATGTGGTAGATTAATTCTTGATCATAATGTGTTTTAATGGAGTCCATAACTTTTCCTCAAGTTATGGAAAACCAAAAGTCACATGAATTAAAACCATTAAAAGAACACAAGAGTTAGAAAAATGAAGAGTATTCATTTTTATTACTCTATTAAACTCATAAGTTACAAGAAATGAAAAGTTTTGAAAGTTTACAAAACTTTCCCTCAAGTTTTGGAACAAGTCATGTTAAAACTTTAGTTCCAACCCTTAGAATTTTAAAAGTTAAAATTCAATCCTTATACTTATATTATTATAATTTAATAATCATATATATATATATATGTATGTATAAGAACAAAGTCGTCTTACCGCTAGTACACCTCATTCACGAAGTCGGTCTATAAGGTGGGTATAAGGTTGTTGCCTATAAAATGGCAACTTAATGGGTGTCCACTCTCACCCACCGGTTGCTTGACTGGTGGAGGGTCTTTAGCCAAACGGGTAGGACAAGGACTTATAAATTCTCATTAAAAGTATGATGAATATTATAAAGTAACTAAATGTTTTATTAAATTCCCAATCTTAGTTACTTTAGGAAAAATGTGAATAAGGTGCTAATCCATGAAATTACACTTTACACTTTGTTTAAGTCGTTGGTGGAGCGTGTGTGGTTAACCGGCACACTAAAATGGACTTAACAAGGTAGGTAAAGGGTGACTTAAGGTTTATTATAGTATCGGTGGACCGTGTGTGGTTTACCGGCACATCGATTGAGTGATAAACTTTAAGGGTACCAAGTGATTTGCATGGTTACTTCACACCTCGTTTTGTGATCCTCGGTATCCCAGTCACAAAACCTGGAGGGCACACTCGAGATTGAAACATGCCTTTGAAAAGCTCATTGAATCTCAAAGAATCTAGGAATTTCTAAGAACCAAACAAAAACCTTATACTTAAGTGTTTCGGTTTTCGTGGTGGAAATTGGTGAATCGTCATTCACCTACCTTTCAAATATGGTATAGCTTAGACTACGGCATACCTCTTCTAAGCTATGTTATATTGTGATTGGATCCTAGCCTTAATATTACATTTGGGTGTTTTATTAAGGACTCTCATATATCTATACTAAACTTGTTCTCTTCTTTCAGATGTCTTCAAACAATGTTGCTTCTGGCTCAAATCCTAATGGCTCCTTTACTCTTATGAGCTTGTGTGGGAAAGTTACCTTTGATGGATCCAACTTCAATAAGTGGATCAGAAACATCAGGATGATTACCCGCTACGAGGACAAAGAATATGTCCTTGACAAGGAGCTTAAGGAAATTGATGAGTCCACTGCAACTCCCCAGGAGATCGCTGACTTTCATACTCATGAAAGAGATGCGACCAAGGTGGCTTGCATCATGTTGGCCACAATGACAGTTGAACTCCAAAAGTCTTATGAAGATTTCTACCCTTATGAAATGCACCAAGATTTGATGGAAAGATACCATCAAAGTGCACGGCAAGAGAGGTATGAGATCATCTGCTCCATGGATAACAGCCATGATGAAGGACGGGGAATCCGTCACGAGCCACATGCAGAAAATGAAAAGGTATGTGGATCGGTTGCTGAAGCTTAATGTGAACTTCCCTGAGGAGCTTGCAATAGATATCATTTTGCACTCCTTACCATCGTGCTATGATCAATTCCGCATGACATATCACATGAACAAGGAAGAGGTCACCCTCAGCAAACTTCAGGGACTTCTCAAGACCGCAGAAACAGGTCTTAAGGGGAAGTCGGTTGCTATCACTCCTACTCCAAACTCAACTCCGGTTTTGGCAATCGGGAAAAGTCGAGGGAGGAAGAGAAAGAGATCTTCGAAGGGTACCAAGGCTCGGACCCTTGATGGCTCTTCTTCAAGTGGAACCAAGAAAGGTTTCATTACTCCTTCTTCTGACCCAAAAGAGGCTGAATGCTTCTATTGCCATGAAAAGGCTCATTGGAAGCGGAACTGCCCAAAATACCAGCAGGATGTGAAGGATGGGAAAGTCAAACCCAACCATGCAGGTATTTACACTATCATTTCTAATAACTCACCCCATTCTAAGTCTTGGGTCCTTGATACCGGTTGTGGTATTCATATTTGTTGTGACTTGCAGGGACTAAGAAGAAGTGAGGATGTGGAGCAAGGAAGAATAAACTTGATCATGGTGAATAGGAAAGCTTCACCTGTCACCAAGATTGGAGTTTATACTTTATCGCTAAGTAGTGGGTTTAGTTTAGATTTGAATAAATGTTGTTACTCGCCAGGAATGGCAAGAAATATTATTTCCTTTCATGCTTTGTACAAACAAGGGTTTACCTTTTCGTTTAATAATGAAGTTGGTTCTATTGATGCTTTCTTTAATAATGTTCTTTATTTTAAAGCATTACCTTGTGATGGTGTGTATGAAGCTGTATCTGTTGTAGATAACTTAGGAAATAATGTTTTGTGTATTGATTCTCTTAATAATAATAAGTTGGATAAAGCATCATTATGGCATTGTCGTCTTGGACATATAAGCAAGAAACGCATAGGCCAACTCCAAAAGGATGGAGTCTTGGAGTCGTTTGACCTAAAGTCAGATGATAGTTGCGAATCATGCTTACTTGGAAAAATGACAAAGTCACCCTTCACAGGCTCGTGTGAGAGGGGTGAAGGTTTGTTGGACCTTGTACACGGATGTGTGTGGACCATTCAAACATGCCACAAGGGATGCTAATCGTTATTATTTGACTTTTACTGATGATTATAGTAGATACGGATATGTCTACTTAATCAAGCATAAGTCAGAGACTTTCGAAAGGTTTAAGGAATTTAAACAGGAAGTCGAGAATCAATTGGGCAGGAACATTAAGATGCTTCGATCCGATCGAGGTGGTGAGTATCTTAGTTCAGAGTTCCTCGACTATCTTAGGGAATGTGGGATTGTCTCACAATTGACACCTCCCAGGACACCACAGTTGAATTGTGTGTCCGAGAGGCGTAATCAAACCTTGTTGGATATGGTTCATTCCATGATGAGTCGAGCTTCGCTACCAATATCATTCTGGGGGTATGCCTTAGAGACTGTCGCCCATATCCTTAATCTAGTCCCTACAAAGAAAGTTGCCAAAACTCCTCACGAGATGTGGACTGGTAAAGTACCCAAACTAGACCACATCAAGATTTGGGCTTGCGAGGCTTTCGTGAGACGCGAGACTCATGATAAGCTCGAACCTCGAAGCGAGAGGTGCATTTTCATCGGCTACCCACAGCAATCCTTTGGTTACCTCTTCTACAGACCTAGTGAAAATGTGGTCTTTGTAGCTAGGAGGGCTTTCTTGAGAGAGAGAGAGAGAGAGAGTTCATAAGCCAAGGAAATAGTGGGAGGCAAAGTGATCTTGAAGAAATTCAAGAGTCAAGCGGTGAAGGAAATTCAAACCCTAGCACTCAACTTGAGGAGGAAACTCCTGTTGATCCAATTGACAAGTCTGTACCTCTCAGACGTTCCACAAGGGTTAGGCATGCTCCTGAGCATTACTATGGATTTCGTATTACTGCAGAAGGAGATACACTTATCAGTGATGAGACACTGATAGGTCTGGATGAACCTAATAGTTACATGGAAGCCATGGCAGGCCCTGAGTCAGCCAAGTGGAAAGAGGCAATGGATAGCGAAATACAATCCATGTATGACAATCAAGTTTGGAACTTGGTTGAGAATGTACCAGGTCGTAAGATAGTAGGGTGCAAATTGATCTTCAAGAAGAAGACCAACATGGATGGTAAAGTACACACTTATAAGGCTCGACTGGTCGTAAAGGGCTTCTGTCAAATTCCTGGAGTGGACTATGATGAGACTTCTTCTCCAGTAGCCAAGATTAAGTCTATTAGGGTTATGTTAGCCATAGTTGCATTTCATGACTATGAAATATGGCAAATGGATGTCAAAACCGCTTTCCTTAATGGAAAGTTGGCTGAAGATGTTTACATGAGTCATCCAGAAGGTTTTGTCAGCAACGAGTACCCTAATACAGTGTGTAAGCTTGAGAACTCCATTTATGGATTGAAGCAAGCACCTCGCAGATGGAATCTTTGCTTTGATGAAAAAGGTCAAGGAATTTGGCTTTTCTAGGTGTGAAGATGAATCTTGTGTGTATGTCAAGGCTAGTGGGAGTATAGTTAGCTTTTTGGTATTGTATGTGGATGACATACTACTCATAGGAAATGACATCCCAACTCTGCAGGAAGTTAAGTCCTGGCTTGGGAAGTGTTTCTCTATGATGGACCTAGGAGAAGCTGCCTATATTCTAGGGATAACGATCTTGAGAGATCGAAGTAAAAGACTAATTGGACTTAGTCAGAGTACCTACTTGGATAAGGTGCTAAAGAGATTCAGCATACAGGACTCCAAGAAAGGAGAGTTACCCATCCAGAGTAACGCCAGATTGAGTAAGACACAAAGCCCTAGCACTGAGGCTGAGATAACAGAAATAAGTCGAATACCTTATGCTTCGGTTGTAGGATCGATCATGTATGCTATGATGTGTACTCGACCTGATGTAGCCTTTGCCCTGAGCATGGTTAGCAGGTATCATGGGAACCCTGGCAAGGCACATTGGACTGCAGTAAAGAATATCCTCAAGTACCTACGGAGGACTAAGGACTGGGTCCTTACCCTCGGTGGGAGTGATGTCTTGAGAGTTGTAGGGTATAGTGATGCTAGCTTCCAGACTGATAGGGATAATTTCCTCTCTCAGTCGGGCTAGGTCTTTACCCTAAACGGAGGAGCAATTTCTTGGAAGAGTTCCAAGCAAGAGACAGTGGCTGATTCAACTTGTGAATCAGAGTATATTGCAGCTAGCGAGGCAGCAAAGGAGGCGATATGGCTGAAGAACTTCGTTGGAGACCTTGGAGTTGTACCAGCTATTAACGAGCCAATGGAAATTTTCTGTGATAGTGAAAGCATTGTTGCCTTAGCCAAGGAACAAAGGGATCACGGGAGATCCAGACACATCGACAAAAAATACCATTTTATCAGACATCGAATAGAAGAAGGACTCCTCGTGGCAAAGAGGGTATCATCAGTTGAGAGCCCAGCAGATCCCCTCACAAAGGGACTGACTCGGGTTAAGCATCTCCAGCATGCTCGGAGCATAGGGCTGAAGGATGATATTAGATTTAGTAGTTAGATAACCTCAAAATTTGTAAAGTGTAATTGACATTAGATGATGAATAAAAGGTGTTTTATTTATGAGTAAAGTGTTGCTATCTCTTGTCGATCGTTTACTATATTTCTTTTGCATGTTTTGACTTCCAAAATAATTTTTTTTGGAATAACATATTATTCAAACCTCCACATTCGGTCATATATCGGAAGTAGGTATGAATCAAGACTGTCATGATTGGTTGCAGAGGTCTACGGTGTTGGACAAGGCTACAACAATCATGAGTGTTCATAAGTTCTGAGCATTGGACTCAACCCACGCTCACTGGAATCACTTCATGGAATTCTATCTCGAGTGATCGTGAGACGGTAATATCATATAAGTCTTCAAACCTAGAGATATGATTTTTTACTTACAAGTTGGTTATGCATTGATTGTACGAAAACGCATTGGTAACTCGATGTTATAAAACGTGCTTTTGTGTATAATTCAATGAGTGGTAGAACAAACATATGAGTCGAAGTTTATCTGTTCCTTCTTGGATTAGAAGCTGATATCTGGGCCCCTCGATGATTTTGTTTTGACCTATGTACCAAGCCCGGTCAGAACTAAGTTGATGTGTTCAATTAAGTTCTTTGTCAAACAAATCGGAAATCGGGAAACAAAATGCTGGACAATAGGTAAGACATTGTTCCATGTATTTGTCCGGAGGATATCTAGAACAGAGGATTATATCATCCCTTATCTTAAATGGCGTACCATCATCTTCTCAGTTCCGAGAAACCTTGAAAAAAACTACGATTACCGATCGGTTCCTGAAGTCATACTTGCAGTAATAGTTATTAGACTTATCCAAGTGGGAGACTGTTGGATAAGGTGTCTAAGTCCATAACTATTTCTGGTATTTACTTGACCCGACCCGGCATGGTCCATTTGGGTTGCATGGCACCATGCAATTGGATAGACTAAATGAGAGAAATAACACTTGGGGATTATTAATATATTATAAGTTCTAATATATTAATAATATTATTTGATTAGTTTGATCAAGAATTAATTTAGAATTAATTAAGCGATCAAAAGATAACTAATTAAATATATGGGTTGATTATGTAAATCATCCATATCTTGTATAGTGGGCTAAGAGGCTCCATGGATTATCAAGTTGGGTTCCACCCATAGGATGCTCCATGGGAGTTACAAACCCATGGGTCATGGAAATGAAGAGTCATGACACATTAGGGTTTACATAGTGTAACCCTAGATGTGTCAACACTATATAAGAATCCCATTCTCCATCAAAATCGGTTACACATATGAAAAAAGAGGGCTAGGCCGATCTCAAGAAGTGTGTATTCTCTCAAAAGTCTTTCCAAGAGCATTTGGTGTTGTGTGAAGCATTTGAGGCATCACACTTGGGGTGCTAGGCTCACAAGGTTTCAAGGAACATAAGCAACAACAAGGTAAGTTATTCTATCTTTCATTCAAGTTAAAAATTGTTCCCCATGTATGCTAGATAGGAATATAACCTTGGAATTCAACTTTGCATGATAATTAGACAAACATAGATACAAGGTTATTAGGGTTGCATGTACACTTAGGAAGTGTTAGAATGCTCAAAACCCATCATATTTATAGTCTAAATTAAGTAACAATAAGTCTGATATTTTTCAGGATCCTCTTGAAAGAGCACATGCATGTTGTTTGACTTGGTACTCCCGGTTGTTAAGCCTGGTTGAAGCGATTCTTTGTTGAGAACGAGTCTTATGTTGACCATTTCTACACATGTGAGAAAAATAAATAGAAATATAATAGTTAAGAATATTAGGAAATTATAACGATATTGACCAGGATTCTAAGGTATGTTTAAGGATCCTGAGGCTTTGCTAACATCAAGGATCCTGAGGCTTTGTTAACATCAAGGATCCTCAACACGGTTCTGGAATCCTACCCCTAACATTATTGGGTCATGGGGAGTATTGAGTAGTACTCAAGACCACCGAATTGATACAACAGGTGCATGATACGTTGCGGATTGTGCAAAGTCGACAGAAGAGTTATTCTGACCAGCAATGTTCGGACCTCGAGTTTCAAGTGGGGGATTTGGTGCTTCTAAAGGTATCACCTTGGAAGTGTGTTATCTGGTTTCACAAGCGAGAAAATCTAGGCACCCGGTTTATTAGTCCATTCAGGATTATCGCCCGGGTGGGCAAGGTTGCATATCTGGTGCATTTACATAATGAGCTCAGTCCGATCCATAACACTTTCAATGTCTCTCAATTATGAATGAGTTTAGCCGATGATTCTATGGTGATTAACTTGGATGACATTCAGGCTGATGAGCGCCTGAACTATGTAGAGAGACCAATTGTGTTCTTGATACAACGACAAAGACTTTGCGCAACAAAGTGTTGAATCTATTGAAGGTTTAGTGGCAACACCAGAAGGGTTATGAGTGGACATGGGAGACGAAGGACAAGATGAGAGAGTTCTGACACCTGGTCCTCAGGTATTTTCATTCAAAGCTCAATAATTAATTTTCTTGAAAAATTGGTCCATACGCATGGCGTACTTGATGGGTATGTTGGGTGTATGTCATTTAAGAATGATGTAGACCTCATGAAGTAGGTTGGGCGTACTGGTGTGTACGTAGGGCATACTCAAGCTGACCAAAACCCTAACTTTTTAGGGTTGATCCCTTATTTAAACATCTTAAGTCCCTTGAGGCCTCTTAATAATTGGCCTCCATTCTCCCCAAATGGCTATTTCAAAACGCTAATCATTGAGAGCTTGTTTTGGACCTTTAGAGCATTCTTGGTGCCTTGTAGAAGAAGGATTAGTTAATCATTGAGGATTGGTTGGCCTGGAGCTTGAAGATTCAGAACTTTCATTGCCTTTGCAAGCTTTTGGAGGTACAAAGCTTTTAACTTTGTGGTTTTATGACAAAATATAAGTTAAGCCTTGATTTGCAAGCTTTTGGTCCCATGGTTCTGGTTCTTTTGAGTAAGAGCTACTCCATAGCTCAAATTTGTCATTTTATGTTGATTATGAGGATCATGTGTCATAAAAATGAAGTCTTTTTTGCTATTGTTCACTCATTGAAGATTTTATTAAAGAGTGTTGTGGAAATAGGTTTGGTTTTGGGCTCTATTAATCCATGAAAAAACTTAAAGTTGATGACTTTATCAGTTAAGACCTTCCCAAGATTAACATCTGTGAGTTAGATGTTTAGTCTTTAGGTATTAAGAGCTTAAAATTGAACTTTGACATTAGTGGGGTTACACCCGCAGGACATAACCCTACGGTACATGACCTGTAACAGGTTCCACCCCATCTTCCTTTCTATAGTAACTCAGTACACAGGGCGTAAGAAGAGAGTATGCATGGTACACTACCAGAAGTTCACTTGGGCCATTTTTAGGCCTTGGGGCATGTTTAGTTGGGTCTCGTTTGGAAAGGGTAGAATGGTACTTTACCCTTAATGAGAGAGAATATGATTTGGACCTGGATTATGGGTTATTACCCTAATTATTAATTAGGTATTTGTTTTGATGTGCTCAATGTGAGGAGCTTTGTAGCAGTTGTGTTTGTTTGATTTAGTTATCTTCGGATTAAGGTGAGTCTTCTCATTGTACTTGTGGGTCAAAGGCACCATTGTCGGCCCACTGAATTCTGTTATATGCTAGTTATCTTTGTGATACTTGCATGGAAGACCCCAGGGTAGCCCATTGCAATTGTCTGAAATACCATGGGGGTAGCCCATGGCAATTCCATGAAAGACCATTGGTGTATCCCGTGGCACTTGGTTATAACGCCCTGGGGGTGGCCTATGGCATTCAAAGGAGATGCCATGGGTGTAACCCATGTCATTCCAAGGAAAATACCATGGGGGTAGCCCATGGCAATTTGTATGTATGGTATGTGGTAATTTTGGGGATACTCACTAAGCTATGTGCTTATGATTTTTTTTTATGGTTTTAGACCAGTACGAAAGGGAAGGGCCCGACGTTAAGGCATAGCATCCCCTCATGTTTCTGCGCTTAAGATTATTTGTACTCTGAATATTTTAATATTTTGTTTTGTGGATGACTTTGAGACATCTAATGTATGAAATTAACGATTTAAAAAAACAAAAAAATGTTATCACTGTTTTTGGTTTTACATAAGTGGGGGAGAATTGTAACACCTGGTTTTCAGAACGGATTGGTTTAGGGCATCAAGGAGTCAATGTCATGGTTTTGGAAAAAAAATCAAGTGTCATGACATGACCATAGGAAGGTCACAATGTAAGAAGTAAAAATGAAAGTCACAAAATGATAATAGGATGATTACATCGTGAGAATGATTGCAGCCCAAGCCCACAGATTTTAGGGTTCTCTCCATATTTAAGGACTTTATATCTTGACCTAGGGTATCTTCTTCGGAATCCACTCCATTCAAATGAAACCCTTGTCTCTGATGGGTTTTCTTGGTTATAAACAGAAAAATAAATGTGGCGGAAAAACACTTAAACCCTTAAGTTCACATGCAACCACGAAACGATCTATGTTTTCTTTATTGATAGAAACTAACTATGAATATCAAGAAACCCTAAGGGAGAGGCTATGAAATCAACATTCATATAAAATTAGAGTTACATAACTTTTGATTGTTATTGTAAATAATCAAAGTTGATTCCTTCTTCTAGATCTTGGAAAGCAAGCACAAAAGGAATGGATGCCTCTAATGGCTTGTACCCAAAACCCTAGTTGCAAGAAGACATGAGGAGAGTAGAGGCTTGATAAAAAAATTTGGCTCTATGAAGGAAAGCCAAGGTGTATGAAAACATCCATCCATGGTGTCCTATTTATACTTGCTTAAGGAAAATCTCACGGAAACCAAAGAGTCCTTAAATGATTATTTCTAATTAATCCTAGATTCAAATTCTAATTAATCAATTAATCATTACTATTTCCATTTAATGTAACATCCCGAAAAGTCATGGGTAGAAATTTCATTTTTATATATGAATTTAAACATCCATTTATATTTATTTGAACATTTAAAGTATTCCAGAATAAAACAATTATCGGAGTAAATCCCAAAATCATGAGTTGGAAAAAAAACACGGGTGTATGCGCTGTGATCAAGTCGTCCCTTCCCTTTCAAACCGGAAGTACCTGAAACCATAAACCATAAATTGTAAGCAAAAAAGCTTACTCAGTTCCCCAAATACCAAATAGCATACATATCAAATGATCCATACACAGAATGCATATCCAATAATCAATAAAAGTGTTATGTGACAACCATAGTCTTGCCATTTTGCCACGAGTCGTATCATGGTCTTCCTAGTCATGTCGTGGGACAAAACCCTGGGTCTTACAGACAAGTGTCAGGATCCACCTCCTGGTCTTCCATGCAAGTCCTTGAATGTTGAATCTCATTAAAAGAAATCCTTAGTTGCTGCCTAGACGACTCCCTAAGCTATTAAAACAAAATCACACCCAATTAGCAATTGGGTTCCAATCTAAGGCCCACCATCCAAAATTGGGGAAAATGACCATTTTATCCCTGACCCAACATGAACCAAAACTAAGGCCCAAGCCCAAGACCAAAAAGGCCCAAAACCAAAACGATCAATAAAGGGCAACTAATGACCCAATTTTCCGAATTTGGCCCAACCCCCATATGGGACTTAGCCTAAGCCCAAAACTTCCCTTAGTCCAATAGTTGATCTAAGATAGCCCAAAAGGCCCAAAGCAACAAGGTGGCCCAAGATGTGAAGCCCAAAATACAACAAGCCCAAAGTCCATGTCGAACGTGGGGCATACACTTAGCTACATTGGGCGTACTCGATGAATCCAGATCGTGACCTCAACTTGGTATGTTTGGTGTACCACTACTTATGCGAGGCATTAACCGAGACTTTTCCAAAACTCAAACCACGACTTAATCCTTTAATTCCTTGCATACAAACCTTAGAATATCTTCGATCTAAGCTCTTAATGCATAAAGTTGGCACCTTTATGCATTTTCATGAATCAATGGGACCCAACAACCATCTTAATCCATTAAGACCCATTATAATCCAACTAGAACATGCATTGCCATTCTTAAACATCAAGCAAGCATTTTTATGAACTAGAAACATTAGAAGAGGCAAGATCTATCACTCCAAGCTCTTGGAGTGGCTCAAACTCACAAAGAGAACTTAATACAACATCAAAACCATTAATCTTACCCTAAAATCAAACTAGTATAAGAAGAAGTCAAGATAAGAACTTTTTACTTCCTGAAGCTTCCTAAAAGATTGAAGATTATGGATCTATAACATCAAGGCTACACCAAGCTTGATCACCAAGATCCACTTCCTTGAAATAACACTAAGGACCCTTAAAAATCACCTCCAAGCTCAAGAATGCACCACCAAGAGGATTACGGTTCGAAATTTGTCTCAAAGACAATGGAGGTTGAGAAATGAAAGAGCCTTAAGCTCATAAGGATGTTTATATAGTGCCCAAACCCTAAAAATTAGGGTTTGGCACTCTACTCATTACACTGGGCTTACCCCCAGCTTACATTAGGCGTACTTACCCAGGCACGTGCCCTCCTTACCATGCACGCTTGGGACTTAACTTGCAAACCTTTTCCATTTAGGGAAAAATCTGCCAAATATTTTAAATTGCCATAACTTCCTCATCTTAGGTCTGTTTCCAACGAACCTTATACCCATGGAAAGGTGGAAAGAAGCCCTACTCTTGTAACAACACATCATAGCCTTAAAACTTCTTGAATAAAACCTTAAATCCATAAAAAGGCCAAGTAATCAAATTATGACTATACCCTTGGACTCTGAAAACACCATCAAACCCTTGGATCACTAAAAACCATAACACCTGCATCCAAAAAGTGCCAAATTCTTTCTTCCCCAAGTCCGTAAGCCTCATGAAAACTAATGATTGGGCCGCAGTCCCGAATAATGAATCAAATCCAAAACCGAGTGTTACAACCCTCACCCACTTAAATTAGATTCCATCCTTGAAATAGCTCCATACTAACAATCGTATCATAACAAACAACCAGACGAACGTAACCAAAAATGGTGCTAATAAAACAACCTTCCCAAGACAACCGAACCCAAACATAAACTTCTAACCCGAAGAAGAAAAAACCTTTAGCCCCCGAAGAAAAACACTTCTACCTTTCCGAAACCTGGAATCTACATTGGTATGACTCCCTAGTAGACCGCCCATGCTGAAACATCAACAAACCAAGTCCTCATCGAATAACAGACTAAAAAAACACAGCCAACCCTGATTATCTTGATGAAACCAAAGGGAACAAATTCATTGACCATAAACAGCTAAATGACACTTATACTTAACAGAAGGCTAAGATAAACCTTCGAGTAGAAGATTCATCCCCGCAACGGTTAGACTCAAACGAGAGCTACACAAATTGGTCGAATCAATTACTTTGAGATTACTTAATCCCACTAAAAGTGACTTAGCATTTCCCGAACAACAAGCTACTCCACACACACGAATCCCAAATCACTAATACCACCTGAAACATCACACTGCCACTTACCTGCTTTCCAAAAGCAGCTGAGACCTTCCTTGTCCCAACTTGTCTGCCAATTATCTAAAATACCAGATTCCTGCCTCGTTGCTGAGCCAAAAGACCCCCACACAGTCCCCCCACATGACTTCCAAAAGAAAACTTCAACTGGCAATAATTACCCGAAATATCTCAACACCAAACCTGATGCTAAACTAAATGCTACAGGACCAACTATAGTCTTACCTCATACTCGGTCTCCCATGACCTACCATATCCTGATTCCAAACATATTATGCCCCCCCCCCCCCTCACATCCTTGCGAACAGACCCACTCTGGACTAAACCATCAGAAGAAATTTGTGAGAAAATCACAGATTTGCCACAATCTTATTGCTACGCAGGGATTGGTGAATGTTACAGGCCACCCCGCAGTCTTTCAAAACTCCCACGCTAACTGGCCACTAGCGAATGCTACGGCCACCCCACAGTATCACTACACTTCTACACTATCTGATAACTAGTGAATGCTATGGGCCACCCCGCAGTCTTACAACACTTCCATTTTGCCACAGCTTCCGCCCAGTGCCTTATCGGTAAGCTAACAATCCGAAAACGTCCAGAGTCGAGCATGCACTCGACCAACCACCCAAGCTGACTTAGGTCATGATTGGAGCCCCAACCTGGGTCCACCACGGCCTATTATCTGACACCAATAAGGCACGAACGAAAGTGTTGCGATGTATCCCAACTCCCAACTCACACAATCCTCAATCCAGATGGCCACTTGGGCCGCCTTTCAACCTGACAGGGATGCGAAACCCATCCAAGTTTCATGCCTTCCTTTTCTCCTAAATATCCAAACAGTACATACCTATTTTGATTTGACTAAGCTCTTAGAGCACATGGGAATCGAAGGATACCCAATCCTTCTTACCCTCCATTGATCGATCTGCTGACAACTTGCGCTTACCAATGCTAGTGATCCATCACTAGCCAAACCCAAAAGGCCTCACAACCCCTAGACCAGATGAACACTTCCCGAATCCCCACAAAACTGATAACCCCAGATGCTTTAAAATGATACCACACTCAAATGTTGATGTCTAAAGAACAGATGCTCAGACCAAAACCTCAGCAATAGACCACTTCCCTTTGAACCCCCAAAATCCAATCCAAGCACAATCGCCGAAACCACCGAATCCTAGCGATATTGGATAACCAACCCGTTGAATCCTGACTGAAAACCTTCCACACAATTCCCCTGAACTGATCTCGACTACAAACCATAATAACAACCAAACACTTAAAAGCTATATGAGAAATGACTCCGCATTACACCACTAATGATTCATGGCATTCAAATGGCATATAACATTTCTTGAAAATATAACCCAAACATAAACATAGAAATGAACCAAAGATATGCTTACCCAAACCGATGCAAGATTCCATCAACATAAATACAGATAAAAACCGAAAAGAAAGCAAAAGATACATACCCTCAATGTCGCCTGATGGAGTCCTGACCTCTCGTGGCTGACACTGCAAAACCCGACTCCTCACTGCTGGGGTTCCTACCATACCCTCTCATCCATTGGTGATCCTCAAAGTAGTTACATTAGGCGCACTCACTACTCTTCCCCTCAACATCAGGCAGCCGACCTTCTTATGGCCCACCTGATCGTAGTGAAAACATAATGGGCTTGCCCCCTGAGGACAATCCCTTCTGACATGACCAACCCGGCCACACTTGTAGCAGCCCAAACCCCTGGAACAACAAACTCCATCATGTAGTTTCCCGCATGTGTTGCACCGACTCTATCCCTGTTGACCCTTCAAATGCTGATCAGAAGTCTTAGGTTTCTTCCCGGGACCCCTCTTCCCAAGGTGCTCCAAATCGATCTCCCGCTCTCAGGTGCAAGAAATCATATCATTCAGGGTCGCGCAGCCTGAAATAGTCATGAACTCCCTAATATCATCCCACAACATATCATGATACCTTACCTTTTTCATTTCCTTATTTGGTGCATACTGTGGAATTAATAAAGCCCTCTCCTAAAACATGGCAGTGATCTCTGTCACAGTCTCAGTAGTCAGGCAGAGATCTAGAAACTCTCGCACCAACTGCTGCACCTTAATCACCAGTGCAAACTCATCTCGAAACTTGGTTGTGAAATCATCCCATGACATAGCATCAACAACATCATCACCCATATCACTACCAACCTATTCCTGCTAATCTCGTGCCCTGTCCTTCAATAGGTAGGAAGCATATTTGACCTTT
The DNA here is from genome assembly GCF_052625555.1 of Lactuca saligna. Classification (NCBI taxonomy): domain Eukaryota; kingdom Viridiplantae; phylum Streptophyta; class Magnoliopsida; order Asterales; family Asteraceae; genus Lactuca; species Lactuca saligna. Next base: position 56,608,853 of record NC_136425.1, read on the forward strand.
TCCTCCTCGGGGCAGAAACTCGTCTTGAACGTGTTAGCCATATCCGCTAACCACCTCCTACTAACAATGGCGTCCCTCTTCCCATAGAACGCAGGAGCTCCACAAGCATGGAACTCTTGAAAAGAAAGAGTGTGAGCTCCAACGATAGCCATAACCTCAACACGAAATGCGCCCAAACGCTCATCCAAGATCTCCGAAATACTATGAGAAATATCCAATGAGATGAACTCTTGAATTTTCTCGCTAATTAGCTAAACACTTGCACCTAAGCTGGCACTAGATCCAGAACTAGAACCACCTCCCTGAGTGCTCATCACCAAATTGAAATACAACATGTCGAAGATCAAAACATACTTAAAAATCCTCCTGTCATAAGCTTCTTAGATTCTTGAAGACTCTCACCGATTCGAGTATGGATCCTGTGCTTTTAGTAGTACGAGCCTAATACTACATTCCACAACTATCCATACTTTCCTCAACAATCATCCCAAATCTTCTAAGTCACCTCCTCAAACTGATGCACCAAAACTCATTAAACCGCACCACTAAACCCATTGAAGCATATCCTAGGCTCTCCTAGGTTACAGACCTTAGCCAACCCTCAGCTGCTGAAGGACTCCCACCAATGTCAACTAGCTTCCTCATAAATATAATCACATGTAACAGAGATCAGATAATCCTTCGAGTAAAAGACTCAATCCTAGAATGGTTACACTCAAACAAGAGTTGCGTAATAGGGCAAATCCATTACTCTAAGATTATTTAACCTACGCCACATGTGACTTAGCATATTCACTTAGCAGTCAATTTACATCACCAAGAGTCCCACAAGTCACAAAGCAAGCAACATTTAGACAACGGAAAATCTAACCAACATACACTAATCAAGCCATTCAATCTACTTATCTGGAATCCATTGTAGCATGCAATTCTAAAGCTTATACAATCAAGCATATAAAGTCATCTCTCATATCATATAATACTGAGCAAATCGTTAGCATTAATCAAGCATGCAATTCTTATAATCATATCATATATCATAATAAACATGTATTGGCATTCTGGGAACCACTTACTTGAGCTTGGCCGATTTCATGCATCACACCCCTTTCTTCGATTAGAAGTCATTTTTAATTAAATGTTTATTTTATAAAATTTTCACCAACCCCTTAGTTTGAGTTCAGGAACACCCGAGAGTGTGCCTAAATCCATCAAACCAAGGCTCTGATACCAACTTGTAACATCTCGAAAAGTCATAAGTAAAATTTTCATTTTTATATATAAATTCAAACATCCATTTACATTTATTCAAACATTTAAAGTATTCCAGAATAAAACAATTATCAAAGTAAATCCTAAAATCATGAGTTGTGGAAAAACACGGGTGTATGTGTTGCGATCAAGTTGGCTCATTCTTTTTCAAATTGGACGTACCTGAAACCATAAAACACAAACTGTAAGCATAAAGCTTAGTGAGTTTCCCAAACACCACATACCATACATATCAAACGAGCCATACACATCATGCATATCCAGTAATCAATAAAAGTGCTATGTACCAACCATAGTCCCATCATTTTCCCACAAGCCGTATCTGGGTCTTCCTTTCCAGGCCGGGGGCCAAAACCTTGGGTCTTATAGACAAGTGCCAGGAGCCAGCTCCTAGTCTTATAGACAACTACTAAACCAATTAACTGCCAGAGTTCAGACTCTGGTCTTGCATATAGATTACCAGGAGTTGCCTCCTGGTCTTTCATACAAAGTGCCAATGGTCACCCCCTGGTCTTCCAATAGCACATAAACCAAATGGGACGAAATTGGTGCCTTCGACCCATAAAAACAGTGATGAGACTCACCTCAAATATTGAAGCTCACTGAAAGAAATCCTTAGCTGCTGCCCAGATGACTCCCCGAGTTATTAGAACAAAATCACACCCGATTAGCAATGGAGTTCCAATATAACGCCCACCATCCAAACTTGTGGTAAAATGACCATTTTACCCCTGACCCATTATGAACCAAAACCAAGGCCCAAGCCCAAGACCAAAAAGGCCCAAAACCAAAACAATCCATAAAGGCCCACTAATTGGTCCCAACCCCTATATGGGCCTTAGCCTAAGCCCAAAACTTCCCTTAGTCCAACAGTTGATCTCAAATAGCCCAAAAGGTCCAGAGCAACAAGGTGGCCAAGATGCGAAGCCCAAAATACAACAAGCCTAAAGTCTATGCCGAATGTGGGGCGTACTCCATGAATCTAGATCACAACCTAAACTTGGTATCTAGGCATACCATTAGTTACGTAGGGCGTAACTAGGACTTTTCTTAAAGTCAAACCACGACTTAATCCTTTAAGTCCTTGCATCCAAACCTCAGAAGGCCTTCAATCTAAGATCTTAATGCATAAAGTTGGCACCTTTATGCATTTTCATGACTCAATGGGATCTAGCAACCATCTGAATCCATTAAGACCCATTATAATACAACTAGAAAATTCATGGACCATTCTTAAACATCAAACAAGCATTTTACGAACTAGAAACATTAGAAGAGAAAAGATCTATCACTCCAAGCTCCTGGAGTGGCTCAAACTTACATGGAGAGTTAATACCCATAAAATCCCTTAATCTTGCCCTAAACTTAAACTAGCATAAGAAGAAGTCAAGATAAAAACTTTTTACCTCCTGAAGCTTCCTAAGAGATTGAAGATTTTGGATCTATAACCCCAAGGCTACACCAAGCTTGATCATCAAGATCCACATCCTTGAAATAACACTAAGGACCCTTCAAAATCACCTACAAGCTCAAGAATGCACCACCAAGGGGATTATGGTTTGAAATGAGGCTCAAAGATAATGGAGGTTGAGAAATGAAAGAGCCTTGAGCTAATAAGGATGTTTAAAAAGTGCCTAAACCCTAAAAATTAGGGTTTGGCACTCTTCTCATTATGTTGGGCGTAACCCCAGCTTACGTTGAGTGAACTCACCCAGGCACGTGCCCTCCTTACCATGTACACATGGGACTTAACTTGCAAACATTTTCCATTAAGAGCCAAATCTGCCAAATATTTCAAATTGCCATAACTTCCTCATCTTAGGTCCGTTTCCAACAAACCTTATATCCACAGAAAGGTGGCGAGAAGCCCTACGCTTCTAACAACACACCATAGCCTTAAAATTTCCCGAATCAAACCCAAAATCAATAAAAAGGAAAATAATAAAATTACAAATATACCCTTGGACTTCGAAAACACCATCGAAACCTTGGATTACTAAAAACCATTATACCTACATCTGAAAAGTGTCAAATCCTTTCTTTCGCAAGGCCATAAGCCTCATGACAACTGATGATTTGGGCCGCAACCCCAAATAATGAAGCAATTCCAAAACCGAATGTTACAACTAATATATTAACCATATAATATATTAATAAATCATATATTTCAACTTCTAATTAGTTTATTATTTGTATAATAAGCAAAAAAATTATACTCTATCTCCAACTATCATTCTAGTTAACCAAAAAACGACTTTGCTTCTAATTCAAGAATATATCAATTTAGTTATTGGCTTAGACACCTTACTCCAATAGTCTTCCACTTGGATAAGTCTGTAATTACAATTGCAAGTATAGACCTTAAAATAAACACCAAAGAGTGCTTTCCAAAGCCACTACCAAACTCTGATTCAAATTAGCTATTGGCCCTAAGATAAGTGATAAGAAATTCCTTTGTTCTTCAAGATATCATATGAACATGAAACATGGATGAGAATACATATCATTATCCAAAATTTTGTTTCCCGATTTTCTGATTTGTAAATACTTAATCGGACTTCAAATTGAACACATCAATTAGTCATGGCTAGACCCAACACTATATAGTTAACATCAAATCATCGAGGGGCCCAATGATATCGCTTTTCCAATAGGGAAAAAGGAAATAATTGCTTTAACTACGTAGTCATACAATATACATATCAAATAACAAACAAAATAACCCTTTATAACATCTAGTTATGAAATGTGTTTGAGTCAACTAATGCATAATTGATATGTAAACTATGAACTACATATCTCTACTTTAGGAATAGTAGATATTATTGTCTTAAAATTACTAGTGACAAGATCCATGAAGTAATCTCTATGCGTGGGTTTATCCAATACTTAAAATCCCTATTTTCAAAGTACTCATGAATATTGTAGTAAATCAAATTTCAATGTCTTAACCTTAATCAACAATCTACAATCAATTCATGACAGTCTTAATTCACTACTTACTTCCAGAAGTATGAATGACTATGAAAGTTTGAATAATTCAAATTACTCAGGAAGTGTAAACATGAAAAAAGAACCACAAGAGTAAATAATTGAATAAGGCAGTACGATACTCATAAATAATTCTATATCTTATTCATTCAACAAATCAATTACATTTATTTTGTTGCATGTTTGAAACATATCATCTAACTACTAAAACTAATATCGTCTCTGAGGTATGTGCTCCTAGCATGATGGTAGTGTTTGACCCTGCTCAGAACCTTTGTGAAAGGATCTGCAACATTATCTTCTGATGAAACACTCTTCACCAGAAGGTACGCTCGTTCTACCCGATGTCGAATGTAATGGTACGTCTATTGATATGCTTGGATCTATCATGATCATTTGGTTCTTTTGTCAAAGCATATGTGCCTTCATTATCAAAGAACAGTTACATGGGTTCTTGAATAGTTGGAACAACTCCGAGATCTCCGATAAACTTCTTCAGCCAAGCCACTTCCTTCGATGCTTCACTGTGTCTTGCTTGGAACTTTTCCAAGTAACCGCTCCTCCATTCAGTAAGAATACCTAGCCAGATTGCGAACAAAAGTTGTCCCAGTCTGTTTGAAAGTTGGTGTCACTATAACCACTTACTCTTAATGTGTCACTATTGCCAAGAACTAGGAACATGTCTTTCGTTCTTCGTAGATACTGAAGAATATTCTTCACTGCAGTCTAATGGGCTCTGCCAGGATTCCCCTGAAATCGACTAACCTCAAGGCATAAGACACATCAGGGCAAGTAAAGTTCATTGCATACATGATCAATCTATAGCTGAAGCATATGGGACTCGACTCATGTCAGCTATCTCTTCATCACTAATTGGACTTTGAGTCTTACTTAACTTGACAGTACTATGAATGAGCAATTCCCCTTTCTTTGAATTCTCCATACTGAAACGCTTTAGTATTTTATCCAAATATGTACTATGGATGAGACCAATAAGATGATTCTTTCTATCCTGATGAATCCTCATTCCTAGAATATAGGATGCTTCCACTAAATCCTTCATAATGAAACACTTCCTAAGCCAAGACATAACTTCTTGAAAGGTTGGAATGGTTTTTCCTATAAGGAGTATGTCATCAACATACAAGAATAGGAAAGTCACTATACTCCTACTAGCTTTGACATATACACAAGAATCATCTTCACTTCTAGAAACCCCAAACTCTTTGACACTCTCATAGAAGCAGAGATTCCAACTGTGAGATGCTTATTTTAATCCATGAATGGACTTCTCAAGCTTACACACCCTATCAGGAAGCTTGGCATGTACAAAACCAATTGGCTGACTCGTGTATATGTCCTTTGATAGGTTTTCATTAAGGAAAGCGATTTTTACATCCATCTGCCAAATTTCATAATCATGAAATGCAGCTATAGCAAACATAATCCTAATAGACTTTATCTTAGCTACTGGTGAAAAGGTTTCATGATAGTCAATCCCTTAGGTTTGAGTAAATCCCTTTACAACCAGTCTACCTTTATAAATATGTACCTTTCCATCCATTTCGTTCTTCTTTTTGAAGATCCATTTGCACCCAACTGTTTTCTACTAGGTACATGATCAACCAACTTCAATATTTGGTTACCATAAATGGACTAAATCCCACTGTCCATTGCTTCCTTCCATTTAGCAACCTTAGGGTCTGTCATTGCTTCCTTCTAGTTAGCAGGTTCATCCAAATTTACCAGTGTACAATCACTAACAAATGTGTCACCATATGTAGTAATATGGAAACCATAGAACTCAGGTGGCATGATAACCCTACTGGAACGACGAAGCATTAATGAGTTTTAAACTGGCTCAACTGGAACCTATTCCTCATGCTAATTGTTGGTGTTGTCTGAGGTTACTTCATTGGATGACTCTTAAATTTCTTCAAGATCAATAGCACTCCCACTGTCCTCTTTTAATATGAGCTCTCTATCGCAAAAGACTCACCTTCGAGCTACAAAGACCACATTATCACTAGGTCTGTAGAAAAAGTATCAAAAGTAATTATGTGGGTAGCCAATGAAATAACACTTCTCGGATATGGGTTCAAGTTTATCATGCATCTACTGTCTTATGAGTGCTTCACAACCTCTATCCTTGATATGTACGAGCAAGGGATCTTTCCTTGTCCACATCTCATGAGGTGTTTTGGCAACCTTCTTTGTTGGAACACGATTCATGATATGGGCGGCTATATCTAAGGCATACCCCCATAAATGAATAGGAAGAGAAGCTCGACTTATCATGGAATGCACCATGTCTAGTAAGGTTCGATTATGCCTCTAAGCCAAACCATTAAGTTGTGGTGTTCTGGTAGGCGTCAATTGTAAAACAATTCCATTCCTTAAGATAGTTAAGGAACTCGATACTAAGATACTAACCACCTCTATTAGATCTGAGCATCGTTATCTCCTGCCTAATTGATTCATGACCTCTTGCTTATACTCTTTGAACCTTTCAAAGGTTTCTAATTTATTTTTGATTAAGTAGATATAACCATATCTTCTATAATCATTTGCAAATGTCATGTAGTATCAATTGTCATTTCTTGTAGTAGGTCTGAATGTGCCACATATATCCGTATGGATTAGGTCCAACAATCCTTCACCTCTTTCACATGATCCACTGAAAAGTGATTTTGTCATCTTGTCCAAGAGACAAGATTCACATTCATCATTTGTACCAAGATCAAATGATTCCAACACTCTATCCTTTTGGAGTAGGCTGATGCGTTTCTTGTTAATTTACCCAAGACAACAATTTCACAAACATGCTTTGTCCACACCATTGGACGAATCAATATGAAACACACTATTGCCCAGGTTATCAACACAAGTCATAATTTCATACACATCATTATAAGAAAAAGCTTCAAACATAAAAACACAATTATGATAAGCAGAAATAGAACCAACTTCATTATTAAATGAATATCTAAAACCTTGTCTAAAAAGTGCATGAAATGAAATAATGTTTCGCGTCATATCTGACGAATAACAACAGTTAATCAAATTAACCCTAACATCATTACTAAGAATAAGCCCATATGTTCCAATATTGGTAACAGAAGAAGATTACATATTCCTCATGATTAGATTGAGCTTCTCATGCTCCACCTCCTCACTTTCGCTTAGTCCTTGCAAATCAGAACAAATGTGGAAACCACATCCTGTGTCAAGGACCCAAGAATGAGAAAGTTGTGCGTTCAAACACATATTTAAAAAAAATCACAAAAAGGAACCCAAACCTAAGCAAGACAACAATAGATCAACAACATTTCAATGAACTAAAAGGCAACAAAACCATTTCAATGAACTAAAAGGCAACATCTGTGAATAAAAGCAAAAAACGACTACTGTAGAATCACACAAGAACCAAGGGCAAAACCGTCCACCAGGTCAAAAAAAAAACTCACCAACAGCTAGAAGAAAGTAAGAGCAAACCTACAAATGTACATCCCATGAACTATTAAGCAGTAACACCTGTGAAGATTAACCATAACCACCCTCAATATAAGCATGCAAGACACAAGAACAAAATCGTCACTAAAATACTTAAAGTAATAATAAAATAAATGAAATAAAATGTTTAGTAATAAAATGCTATTTTTGGGTGGCATCAAACCATTTGACATTTATTTTAATTTTTACTCATTAAAGCATTGGTATTTAAAAGTAAAATGTTATTTTTGAGTGGTAGATTTCAACGTATACCCAATTATAACATTGTACCTTAAAAGTAGAATGCTATTTTTTGTGTGTCAAGAAATACCTAATTATCGACATACATCTTAATATTTATTATTTTCAAGAAATACCCAATTATAGACATATATCTTAAACCGAAAGTAACTAATAGATAAGGTATGAAAGTACATTTGAAAGTTCTTTTTTTAATTGCTTTAGATTACCTTGGTGTATTATTGTTTTTAGGGATTATACTGTTCCTTGATGCAATTACTTAAGGTTGGTTTTTTTTTCATGCATTACAAAGGTTTTATTATATTTGTTTATTTTATTTTTTTCTCATCGTACTTTCAATTAGCGTAAAAAATAGGACATTGTTACTTTATTTATGTACAGTAATTTAACTAGACTTGTTTTTTGATGAAGATGCTTAAACTAAACTGAAAAGACCTCCTTTGGGTTTTTGAAGTCCAAAAATTTTTCAAAAGCTCGATGCCAATAATACTATACAACTAAAATAACCATTTTTAGCAAATAACCCATTATAAATTCTAGGTGTGAGACCCATATATTATACGGGTTGATTTAAAAAAGATTAAATATTAAATGAAAATATAAACAGAAAATACTTTTTAATGTACAACTTTAAAATAAGATATGAAAACGTATTTATTGCAATTTAATATGATATTTAATAATTTACATATATAAGTATATGAATTTAATTTTAAAAATTGAAACAAACCAAAAATTAACAAGTTGATAATATTTATTTCAAAAATACCATAAAATGATAAGTACCAAAATTCATTAGAAATTGTTATGTGGTAAAAAAAACTTTATTTATTAAGGAAGATGTTTCAATAAAATCTTCTTAACACTGCAAAATCCAAGCCTAAAAAGAATCATATTTGGTTCCATCCGATCGGATCAACGATAATCATTCATATCCATTTTTATTCAGTTGGATAGGATCCAGCATTATAAATTGTAATTTTCTATTAACTAATTTTTGTCACCTTTATTTAAGACTAAGAATGGGCTACAAACCAGCCCATATACTTGAGTACTGGCCTAGATTTAAGTTCCACTAATTTTGCTACTATTTTGTCTTGGCGAAAAGCCCAGGCAGTTGACGTATATTGCCCAATAACTTTTAGTTCAATGGGTCAAGTTGAGAAAACATGTTTGGGTTTTCATCAATGCATCTAGCTGCTAGCAGATATATTTTATGAATCATCTGACTATAAATTTGTTATCTAATTTACAAATTAATTTCTTAAATTATGAATAAGTAGTTCTTGTGGCATGATTTTTGTTTTTGTTTTTTTTTGTTTTGTTTTTTACTTTTCTTTTTTCAGGAATAAAACTCTTTTTATCATATCCAAAGAAAATAAAATACATGGACCATTTTTATTTTTGTAGTTTTCTCTATTTTGTAACATAGTGATGTGAAAAAGTGATTTCACGGATAGAGTAATTTTGCAATATCATTATTTTATATTGATCATTTTAAGATAGATGTGTATAATATAATTGTCCGAATAGTTCTTCTTTGTTTCCATTTTAATGAATTATCTCTTTTAATTAATAACTAGATTATGATATGTGTAAAATATGGAAAACGTATAAAAAGTACATATAAAGTTATAAAAAACCGACATAATAAATAAATAAATAAATAAAGCTAAAGTAATATAAAAAAAGTTCATGTTATTGATTATATTGAAATATTTAAAACTATACGATGAAATACATAAATATTTATAATCTTTGAAAAACCTTTTTGGAGACAGTATTTTTTGTTATATTAGTTGAACAACGTTTCTCGTCACATAAGCTGTCTTTTTAGTTAAATTATATGTTATTTTTCGTTTTCAATAAAAAAAAAAATCAGAATTAAATGAAAGGAAAAAACAACATAATTTCGTTGTATGAAAAATATGGAAGTATAAGGCTATAATTGGTATAAAATCCAACAATAATAGTTCAAAATATTTGACCTAACTCATATAATTTTTTAGAAGTGATTTTTAGAAACTAATTAATTGGTTAATTTTTATATAATTATGGAAATTTCAATTAAATGATTGGTCCATATTTGTTTTTCTTTCGACAAACCCTTTTCTTTCGAGTCAGTAAATTCTTTACAAAAATCCAATTTAAGAACCAAACATCGAGAAACCAAATTACTTAGGGAAGCTTCATGACTTTAGTTAGGTTTTTATAAATATGGAGAATAAGATGATTTTTGCAATTGTTTAATGTTAAAACATAATGTCATATCCAATATGTTTCCTTTTAGAAATAAGTTTTGTTAGAAAATATTTTTTTTGGCAAATAGTTATTTGAGAAAACATGTCATACCGAAAATTACATGTACCACATCAAAAAAATATTATTTTCATTAAGCAACGAACACATATAGTTATATAAGCGGCAACAATAAATAGTTTTTTTTTTTTTAATTTTCATATTTCAAACAACGCAACATATAGAAAAATATGATTTTCCGTTAAACTATCTATAATATATGTACACAATTAAGTTTAGCATTTGTTCCGATGTGTGTTTAGTATCTATTGATTGAATGTGAACAATTTAAAAGAGTATACATAACGAAAATTTTACCTGTTATATGAAGTATGTTATATGGATTATGAAAAATTGGTATAAGTACTTTGCTTTGGGATTAAAAAATTATAAATATGTTGGCATTTTATGTTAGAAAAATGATAGTACTCTGCGTGTAAAGATCCAATTTTCACATCCAGAAATTTCATTTTTAAAACTTTACTTAGAAACCACTAATAATTAAAACATTGTTTAACTAAACCATTTCACATCGAAAACCCAAATTTGAAATCCACAACATGTAAACAACCAAAATATCAGAGTATCAATCCCAGAATAAACTCATAACTGCGGAAACAAAAGTGTGTGTGATATACTGCTACCGCACCGGCTCTTTTCCCTTAGCTGAAGAGGTACCTGAAACCAAAACTGAAAACTGTAAGCACGAAGCTTAGTGAGTTTCCCCACTGTACCACATACCATATAATCACATAACATACATAAATTGTCAGGCATATCTGGGTGCCCGACCTACCCCTTCGGTCCTCTCGACCGAATACTGCCTAGCATATCTGGGTGCTGGCCTCCCCTTCGGTCCTCTCGATCGGATACTGCCTAGCATATCTCGGTGCTGGCCTCCCCTTCAGTCCTCTCGATCGGATACTGCCTAGCATATATGGGTGCTGGCCTCCCCTTCGGTCCTCTCGACCTGACACTGGGGAAACTATTTCTCTCCTCTACTACTACCACATAACATGTATCACAATATCAGAATCTATCTAACATGGCTGGGTATGACTACTCCTTCGGCCCTACCGACCAGATATCTTGGGGACTATCTCCCCCTATTGTCACTAGCACATAAATACAGCACAGGTAGTAGTAATCCCTTAGATGAATATCATAGAGACAATCATCTACATACAACTCCTACTGGTGGGTCGGCATTGTGGCCGTAGACCCACCGCTACTGGAAGGTAACTCACCTCAAAGTAGCTGCTGATCTGATCGGAAACTGACTGTCTACTGTTGTTGCTGCGGACGCCCTCCGGCTATAATTCCCACAAAACGATCAGTCAAACACTGCTAGATGCACTTAGGGTAAAATGACCCTTTTACCCTTAACCAAGTCGAAATCCAAGTCAAAGTCAACTTCCAATTGACTGGACTCGCCGAGACCGCGAGCAACTCGCTGAGTCCTTCCCTTACTAATCCGGTCCTACTCGCCAAGTCCCTCTCCCCACTCACTCAGTCACCCTCGACTCACCACTTGGGACTATGGGGCTGACTTGAGTACCGACTCGCCGAGTTTGAAGAACAACTCGGCGAGCTCCAGGCAATCTTCATAGGACTCGCCGAGTTGTTCATCCAACTCGCCGAGTCTAAGACCATCTTCATAGAACTCGCCGAGTTCCACTTTGGGACTCGTTGAGTTCCTCGACCCATTTCCCAAGTAAGCCAGATCTGAGACATGCAATGCTTCAAAACCACAGATCTATGGTCCTAGGGCATGTTTACCACGTAAAGTTGCAAACTTTACGTGCATGCACGACCTAATGAGCTCAAACATGCAATTGCAAGCTCTTTAAGAGGTTCTACACTCAATAGGGACCTCAATCACTTCAACCACAGAGACTTTATGCTACTAGGATGTCCTAAAGGTCCAAATCTGAAGTCCTTGCGGAACATTAACCATAAACACATAGAGATTTAGGTTCTTAGGGCTTAAAACCTCTTTTTAGGGACAAGAAGGGGGTTCAATGAACTAAAGATCAAGGTAGGAACTTTTCTACCTGAATAGAAGCCCCTCACAGAGTAGATTCCGGATCTTCTTCTCTTCTTGCACTCCTCAACCTTCTCCTTCTTCTCCCAAGCTCCAAACCACCTTCACAATGCTAAAAAGATCACCCACAAGGACACAAAGGGCTAGGGTTTCGTTCTATAGACCTCTGGGAGTGCTAGGGGAAATGGAGGCTGGGTTAGATCGTTTAAAGAAGGTGCAAACACCCGGGTTAGGGTTTTAGTCCAGACAGGGTCTACTCGCCAAGTAGACAGAACTGATCCCGTGTCTAGACCTGCTTCTACTCGGCGAGTTAGTCCTTCAATTCGCCGAGTCCAAGATTAAAATGCAATACATAAGGAGAGTTAATAATCAAGAATACATACCAGGAACCAGGTGCTACAAATCTCCCCCACTTATTTTAGACTTCGTCCTCGAAGTCTGCTACTCGATCCTGAAACAGCTCGGGGTAATGTTCCATCATTTCTTCCACCGGCTCCCAAGTCCACTCGGACCCCTTTCGGTGCTGCCACTGCACCTTCACTAACTCCACCTTCTTGTTCCTCAGATCCTTCGACTTCTGGTTGAGGATTGCGACTGGGCGCTCAATGTAATTCAGGCTGTCATCAACCTATATATATCCTCTAATGGTACCACCGCTGAATCATCGACGAGACACTTCCGCAGCTGGGAGACATGGAAGGTGATGTGGTTATGGATAAGCTCAGCTGGCAGATCCAACCTATATGCCACCTTGCCCACCCGGGCTACAACCCTGAACGAACCAATGAATCTCGGGCCCAACTTGCCCCGCTTCCAAGGCGACACCTTCAGGAGAACCATATCCCCGACCTGGAACTCCAGGTCTGATCGACGCTTGTCGGTGTAACTTTTCTGCCGACTCTGCGCAGTCTGCAGCCTGCTCCGAACCTGCTGAATCCTCTCGGTAGTCTTGAGCACCACTTCGGTGCTCCCCATAACTCTTTGGCCAACCTCTCCCCAGCATATCGAGGTCCTGCACCTCCATCCGTACAACATCTCGAATGGAGGGCGGTCGATACTCGCATGGTAGCTATTGTTGTACGAGAACTCAGCCAAGGGAAGATAAGTATCCCAGCTACCACTGAAGTCTAGCACGCACGCCCGCAACATATCCTCCAGAGTCTGGATGGTCCGCTCGCTCTGACCATCTATCTGCGGGTGAAAGGCGATGCTAAAATGCAAACGAGTACCCAACTCATCATAAAACCTCTTCCAAAACCTGGAAGTAAAACGCACATCCCTATCTGAGATAACAGATACTGGCACCCCGTGCCGTGCCACAATCTCCCTAATATAAATGTCGGCCAATTTCTCGGCCGAAATGCTCTCCTGAATCGGAATAAAATAAGCACTCTTGGTCAATCGATCCACGATGACCCAAATTGAATCTAATCCACACGCGGTACTAGGAAGCTTCGTGATAAAATCCATCGCGATATCTTCCCATTTCAACAACGGGATGTCCAACGGCTGCATCTTTCCATGCGGTCTCTGATGTTCGGCCTTGACCTTCCTGCAGGTCAAGCACCGCTCGACGTACCAAGCCACATCTCGCTTCATGCAGGGCCACCAATAATCTAGACGAAGATCCCTATACATCTTCATCACCCCTGGATGAATAGAGAATCGGGATTTATGCGCCTCCTCCATCAAGATCTGGCGCACGCCTCCGTGATACGGCACCCACACCCTTCGGTGTAGTGTCAATAGCCCTTGGCTATCATAATCGAAGGAGGAAACCTGACCCACCACACGCTCGCTCTTCCGATGCTCCTCCTTGATGGCCTCCCGTTGAGCCTCCCGAATCTGCTCCAACAAAGGAGTCACCAAGGTCATCCTTATGCAAACATCCCTGATCGGTGCCGCCTTGTGGCTAAGCGCATCGGCCACCACATTGGCCTTCCCCGGGTGGTAAAGGATCTCGCAATCATAATCCTTTACCACGTCCAACCACCGACGCTGCCTCATGTTCAGATTCGCCTGATCCATGAGGTACCTCAAACTCTTGTGGTCCGTGAAGATGGTACAATGAACTCCGTAGAGGTAATGCCGCCAAATCTTGAGAGCGAAAACCACCGTCCCCAACTCTAAATCATGCGTTGGGTAGTTCGCCTCGTGAGGCTTCAGCTGCCTCGAGGCATAAGCAATGACATGCCCCCTCTACATCAATACTACGCCCAGGCCTGAGATCGACGCACCACAATATACCACAAAATCCTCTACGCCCTCGGGCAGGGCTAAGATTGGCGCGTCGCACAATCTCTATCTCAGCGTCTCAAACGCAGCCTGCTGCTCGGGTCCCCACCAAAAGACCACGACTTTCTTCGTCAGCCGCGTCAGGGGTACGACTATCTTGGAGAAATCCTGAATGAATCTTCGATAGTAGCCTGCTAATCCTAGGAAACTCCGAATCTTGGATGGAGACTTAGGAATCTCCCATCTCATCACGGCCTCGATCTTGGTCGTGTCGACTAGAATCTCGTTCTGGTTGACAAGGTGTCCGATAAATTGCACCTCGCGTAACCAAAACTCGCACTTGGAGAACTTGGCATACAAGCTCTCCCTCCTAAGGGTCTCCAAAACCTGTCTCAGATGCTCCTCATGCTCCTTCTGTGTCAAGGAATAAACCAAGATGTCGTCAATGAAAACTATCACAGACCATCCAGCATCGGCCTGCATACGCGGTTCATGAGGTCCATGAACGCGGCAGGAGCATTGGTGAGCCCAAACGGCATCACCACGAACTCTCTCACTTGATTAGCGGTGTGTATTAGAAGCGAGTAATGAATATGAAATCAATACCTGAAAACAGAAAAAATACATCGAGTAAATAAGATCTAATCAGCTGATATAATGTATGTAACGAGTACAGGAGTTTGAGAGAGTTTACAATAACGAAGAGCTCAAAAGATTCTCTCTACCTTAATACTTACCCTATTTATAGGGTGATACAGACACTGCAAAAAGTACAAGGACTAAAGATTGTAGTTCAAATTCGACATGTGCCTTGCAAATACATATAGTGTCAAAATCATTCTGATTTCGTACCCTTACAAACTAAAAAGTATTTTGACATCTCACTATCTATATTTCGAACCCTACAATTCTTCCTTAGTGAGAAAAGATGAAATTATGCCATAAGCTTTAAAGTATGTAGAAGTACATTGCGAACCTCCATATACCATATAATCATCTTTTGAATCTCTACCTTGTCTTCAACTTCATTCCTCTTGCAATTGTTCATTCAAATAAGAAGATTTGTATATTGAGCATTCGTATACCTCTCCAAATCACATATTTGAAACAAGAACTTTGTCATCTTCCTATTCTTGTTATTCCCTCGAAATACAACTCCTAGAGGTTTATTTATAATATCCCCATCTTCAAACCTGTCAATACTAAGCTTCCCATTCAACAAAGATTGAGGAACTTTTGAAGTCTTGTTAATAGCCAAGCCAAATCAATATCAGTAATTGCAAGGCAATCATAAAATTTGTCGATGAAAACCTTGATATGAGCAAAACCAATTAGAAAGTCATCCTTGTTGGTTTCTGCCAGCTTCGAAACATCCACATTGCTTAAAATCCTTATCACAGTGACCAAGTCATTCAAGTTCATCAATGGGAAATCAACAATCGAGAATTCACAAATCACATTATTCTCTCAAACAAACCACATAAAACAAGTTTTGAAGAATGCCTTCAAAAAAAAATTCTCAAGTAATTGTCATCACCTGGATAATATTTACTGATGACCATACTTCTTCTTCATTCTTCCCCAAAACTGCATGAAATCATATATTCAATCTTTTGAATTCTTCTTTATCTTCGAAGTTTTCAACGATATTAAATTGGGAAGAAATGAATAACATGTGATCCAATGGGAGGTCGAGCTGATTGAATCAGTATTATCTATATCATAACTCTTCCTAGGCACTTTTTGAAAATAGTCATTCATCGCAATTGAAACAATTTCTTCAATGGTTCCGTAACACCACTACTTGTTGGGATCGTCTTTATTCAGTCTAGGTGGGTCATTATGTCTTTGCCTTATAATGCTAATGATTTCCCTTTTCCTTTCAATCTCCAAAGCTTGTTGTTTCTTTTCTCTTCTTTAGAAAGAACCACTGTGATAGCTTTCCCTTTATCACCTTGATCATTTGTCGAATGTGGTAGCACATAAGTTAAACTTGAACCAGAAGCTCCCTCATTTATTCTTATCCCTTTCATGATTAGTCTTGTTATTGTTGTTGTTGTTGAAGTTGTGGTTAGTGAAATAGGAAGTGAAGTCGGTATCTGAGTCGAAATCACTTTCCCAACAACTACACCTTTTTCTGAATCCTTTGAAGATCCAACACCTCCACATCCTTTATCTCCCCCTTGTGAGACGTGCTTAGTAGGTGGAGCATTTGTTGGTAAGCGAACAACCAACTCAAGGTTTAGAGTAAGCTCTCCTTTGATATTTGTCTCGATGTTCGAAACCAAATGAGAGATGGATTCTTGAGAAACATATGACTGATTCAAAGGTCAATTTTCGAAATCGATTCCTTGATACTTGATAAGAACTCTTCCATCTTAGCAAACAGTTAGGAATGCTTCTTCTATTTTTCTTCAAGCTTAGTCGAATAATCAGTATTGAATTCGACCAACTTCATGATGGAAGTTGCAATAACATCAACTTTTTTATGCAACAAAGTATAATTCTACTCCATCTTTTCCACCTCTTTGGCCATTTTAAATTTAAGTTCAACCATTTTCTGATCCATAGACTCCTTCATCTTTGTGACTTGCTCGAAAAAAAGATCATAACGTTCCTTGGCAACCTCACAAAGCTTTTGAATTTCATACTCAAAATTTTTAGAATGAACATTCAACCATTCGACCTGTGTCTTTTCAAGACTTTCAACAAAACTTCAAAGATGATTCTTCTTAGACTTTAACATGTACTCCAACTCTACCTTAGTAAAAAAATTCCTTCCCCCAGTATCTGCTTGGACTTGTAAAAGAGAATTAATATTGTTGTCAATGATTTTGAATTGTTTACCTAACATGATCATGTTATCAGGTACATTATCCTCCTCCGCATCGAATTGCAAATCAGCAATACAAACCATGATTTCATTATCATTTGGTTCATCTTCTTAAACTATTATCTCAGCTTCAGTGTATTGAGAAGATAAGATAGTAGTGATGGGTTCATGCATGATCGTGGAGTAAGTTGGTAATATAGTTTAGACTGGCAGTGAAGTTGGGATAGGTGATGAAAGTTGTAATGAAGTAAATGTTTAGAAAGTAGAAGTTTCGATGGTAGATTTGTGTCATTATCAGATAAGTTCACAGTTATGTTTGGAGTTCGAACCTCCTCCGTATAGGACTTAGTATACGAAACCATGGGTGTTATGACCTTAGTCTTCTCAGGAATGGATGTAGATGTTTGATCATTCGAACTAGTGTTTGTATTCGTATTAGATACGTTGACAGTGACACTAGGATTTTTGTCTCCTCGAAAATCGACTTGCTAGGAGAATCCCTTCGAGGTGACCCAAGCCCAAAATCATCATTTCGAATATCCTCACTATCACTGTCATTATTAGTTTCGACAATGACCTGATCAAGTTGATCTTGATGCTTTCGCTTCTTTTGTTGTAATTTCTGAGCCATATCGAACGCCTGTCGTTTCTTCGAAGCTAGAGAGACAGGAACAAGAACTTCTTTAAACAACACACCTCTTCAGTAGACTTAAGGTTTTAGAATCTTCTTTATACCCTTCTAAGATGAATGAGTATGCGAAGAATCAACCTGTGTCTTCTCAGTTGTCTCGATTTCGGGTTCTTGAACGGATGGACTTATTGGAGAATCACGAGGCATTTTGGTTGGCTTCTTGTTTTGCTTGAGAATACTAGTCTTCGAAGGAATAATTTCTTTAGAAGCTTCCTCCACCACAGGTTGTGTTTTCTCAGCCTGCTTCTTCTTCTTCTTCTTTGGTACTTTCGTAGCTTTGGAAGAACCCTCAAACCATGGAAGAACACCAACATAAACATTAACATCAATGGATACCAAGTACTGAACAATAATTGGATTTTTCGGATCAATATGCCTCAACATCGCATCCAGAATACGAGAAATATTAGGAAAAACGATTGGATCGTCAACAACAAGTCATGGAGTAGCCAATGGCGAAAACTCAACAATTTTGACATTAGAAGGAACCAAAATCCATTCTTGTTCATAAACCTCCTTGAGAATTAAACTCTAGTATCGAGCACATCAAACACCATTTGTCAGATTGATGTGAGTAATTGCCAAGCCAAATTCATCCCTTAGTTGTGTGGCATAATCAACATTCAAATCATAGTATATACTTGCAAGCATAGCATAGACTTCCAATTTTGCTTTGTCTAACCCTAAACTACGACCCGTCAAGAATTTCAATACAACTCCAAAAAGAAAACTCCAAATACAGGGAAGACATGACTTTCTAAATAGACTTATTTCAGTTAGAACTGGTTGATGCCCCATCTCGTTGAACATGTGAAGAACTTGTTCATTAGTGACTTGATAAAAAGTACTTGAAAAAGGAAACTTCATGATTTGGGTAAATTGCTTCTTTGTAAGCTTTCTGTAACATTCCGTTATTAAATAAATAAATAGATAAAAAAAATAATAAATGAATTGTAGCCCTAAATGCGGAATAATTTAGCAAGGCGTTGGTTTTGGGGGTTAAAAAGTCATAATTAAGAGTTTGAGGGTTAAATGTAAATTCCAGATTATTTTGTAAAGAATTCAGAAGGTTGAGGGATGGTTAGTAAATTATGGATTTAATTTGAAAAGGATTTCAGAAGTCAGGGCCTGTTTGGTAAATTAAGGACTTATTGCAAAAAGATTTTGGAATGTGGAGGGCCGAATGATAAATTATGTACTTAGGTTGAAAAGAATTTGACATGGAGGAGATATATGGTAATTTATGGATGTATTTTGGAAAAGATAAGAGAATGAGGGACCAATCTTGTCAAAATCAGAATGAAGTTATATTAGAGGCGAGTTTAAACCCGTCACTAGCCTTCCCCTCCCATAAACATGGAACCCTAACCCTAGCTGCATCTTTCAGCCACCACCTTGTTTCTCCAACTTCCTCGTTATTGCTTCGCACCACCGGACAACCACTACTGCACCCACTGTCGTAGAAGACAACAAGCCACAAACCCGACATCGTAGTCGGGCAAGATTAGATAAACAAGGCTCTCGAGTGTTGTTGCTTCGCCGACCGTCCTACACAGTGGAGCTCGACTGCCATCTCCCTGTTGTTGCTTGACCCACTAGTATTTTCATCGCGAGCGAAGACATGGACAATGTAGCGACCATCAGGAGGGTCGGAGGAACCAAAATTCCTACCCGCTGCTGTCGAGTTCTAGTGGAGTCGCAACCTCCATTCCCCATTGCAATTACCCCCTTCTCCTTCTATGTATGTTCCATCCCACAGTAGCTAACTTGCATCCGACCATCGCAGCCGCCGCTCCATTACAACTATTTCTTTTCAGGTTTTCACCAGTCGTGGCTGCCGATAAGAAGGTGTTGTGGGTGTGCTTTGTAGTTTTATGCAGTGTTGTGAAGTGTGTGTGTGTGTAGTTACGTGGCCGGAAATCACAAGGGAGCAACCACCACCACCGTAAGGTGGTGGCTGCCACCTTGTACCCCCGCCGGCCACCACAAGGGTGGTTGTGTGTGTATCTTAGTGTATTTGTGTGTGTGTTTATTTTGGGATATTGTGTTGTATAATTGTAATTTGTGACTAGAATAATCAAGGAAATTCATAACCACCACCGTAGGGTGGTGGCGGCTACCATCAGCCGCCACCAGCCGTCGTGTTGGGTGGTGGTGTGCTTTGAATGTGTTCAGATTGCTTTTGGGATGCTTGGACATGAAAAGACTAGAACCATAACCACCACCATAAGGTGGTGGCTGCCACCGGGTGCCATCATCGACCACCACCGCCCGAGGTGGAAGTGGGTGGTGCTCGACCTAATGAAACCCTAATTAACCAAAGGAAACCCTAGTTGACCTAATGAAACATTTATTAACCTAAAAATCTAACCATTGGACTAATTGGGTTGGAAACCTTAATTAGGGTTTAAAAGATCCTAATTTTGGATATATGGGCTTTGGATTATCGGGACCCGCATTTTGGATAACCTGATTGGGATTATGTATTAAGCACGACCACACTATATGATTGACCTAGTAGATTGATGGACTTAATGGATTAAGTCCTTAATGGGTTAAGTAAGAAACACTAAACCCTAATCTTCATTATATGTGAAAACCTTAATCTTGCTTGGGCCTTTCTATTGGGCTTTGGCGATTAGGCTATTGATGGGCCACCTAAGGACAAGCATATGGACTAGAATATTTGGATGGGCTTTAGGGTAAGGCCCATGTGAGAGGTTTGGGTCCAATTTGAAAAATTGGGCCATAACTAGGCCTTGATGATTATGAGGTGTTGGACCATTGGAATGCCAAATGTTTGGACTGGAATAAATGGTTGGGCCTTAGGGTAAGACCATGTAGAGGTTTGGGCCCAATTTGGAAAATTAGGCCATATGTTGGGCTTTGGTTCATAGTTTGACTTTTGGGTCTTTGGATTGGGCCTTGGGCTTGAATAAAGCTAAGTTAGGGATAAAGTAGTCTTTTACCCCAAGCATGGACTTATGGTTACGTGTTGGAACCAAATTATTAATTGGGTGTTATTTTGATGTTGACAGTTCAAGAATTTGTCATCCAGCAGCTTGAGTTTTGTCCGCAGGACTTCAACGGAGTGAGGTGAGTTACCTTCCAATAGAAGTGGTTCTAAGGCACCAATATCGGTCCACTAGTAGAGATATAGTAAAGAAGATTGTCTTTGTGAAAATTATATGGTATATGCTTTATGTGCTTGTATGCTATGATCTTATGTGATAGTGGAAGGAGGGGAAAGATAGAGCCCAGTACCGTTCGATAGGGCCGAAAGGGAGTGTCGGCACTTGGATAAGCTAAGAAATACATGACTAATATGTTTATGCACTAGGATGCTATGTGGTAGAAGTAGGGGGTGAAATAGTCCCTGGTACTAGTCGAAAGAACCGAAGGAGTAAGGCAGCACCCTGATATGCTAGGCGAGGTACCGGTCGACAGGACTGAAGGGGTAGGCCCGCACCCTAATATGCTAGGCAAGATACCAATCAATAGGATCGAAGGGGTAGGCCAGCACCCTGATATGCTATGCAGTTACTTGTTGAAAGAGACCGAAGAGGTAGTCTAGCACCCGGATATGTTAGACAATATGTATATTGTGTGGTATGTGGTATGATGCGGGGAGTCAGTAAGCTTTGTGCTTTTGGTTTTCACTTTAGGTTTCAGGTACTTCGTTTCCAAAGGAAAAGATCCAGTGATCGCAGCGCATCACACTATGTTTTCCGCACATGAGATCTTTGGGATTACACTCTGATATTGTTTTATGATAACACGTTTTGATTATTGACACTTTGGTTTGACATGGGATGTTTTTATGGATATTTTTTTTATACTATTGGTTTTATGAATTACCCCCTCCGTTCCAAATTGATAGTCCATTTTTGACTTTTGAAGTCTTTTTTCTTTAACTTTGACCTTAAATATTTTTATTTGGGTTATATATTACTTGATAATACTTATAACAATGAAAACACATTTAAAATACAACACATTTATATACTTTGCATATCAAGTATTATCTATCAAACATAAAAGTATTTAAGCTCAAAGTTGAAGAAAAAAGACTTCAAAAGTCAAAAGTGGACTATCGATTTGGGA
The DNA here is from genome assembly GCF_052625555.1 of Lactuca saligna. Classification (NCBI taxonomy): domain Eukaryota; kingdom Viridiplantae; phylum Streptophyta; class Magnoliopsida; order Asterales; family Asteraceae; genus Lactuca; species Lactuca saligna. Next base: position 56,631,074 of record NC_136425.1, read on the forward strand.
CGGAGGTAGTATTAAACTAAAAATGAAATTTTTGGTCTTAAATTTTAGGATGTTACAAGTTGGTATCAGAGCCCTAGTTTGAGGGTTTCAGACACATTCTCGGGTGTGCCTGGACTCAAATCGAGGGCTTGAAATATTTTTACAAGAAAATAGTTCTTCTAAAATTAGAATAAATAGTTTTTGATAAAGAACAAGGAGTGTGATGCGTACAATCAGTCGAGCTCAAGTTAGTTTTCCCCAAGATACCCATACATGTTATGTTATGTTTTGATATGGATTGAGAATATGTAAACTGAATGCTAGATTAGAGCTAAGGATCTAGGAAGGATGCCTTATATGCCTATTGTATGTGCTTGTAGACCTCCATGCTAGTACTGATCAATCGGTGATAGGATGGCATGTTTAGGTTATGCCTGATTGTATGAGCCTTTGAATTGCATGATGGTACAGATTCCTGATTAGAGGATAGAATGGCTTGATGGAGTAAGTTGGTTAGATTTTCCATTGTCTGAATGCTACTTGCTTGGTGCTTTGTGGGACTCTTAGCAATGCGAGCTAGCTACTAAGTGAATACGCTAAGTCACATGTGGCACAGGCTGGATAATCTTAGACTGATGGACTTGTCCCTATTGCGTAGCTCTCATTTGAGTCTAACCATTTTAGGATTAGGTCTTTTACTTGAAGGATTATTTGGTCTCTGTTGCATGTGGCTATATTCATGAGGTATTTAGTTGATATTAATGGGAAATCCATTTGCAGTTGAGCACTGGGTGGGTTCGGTAACCTAGGAAATGATTTAGTGGATTTGGTTGCGCTTTTAGTGAGCATTCAGGGTATCAGTTTGAAAGGGTGACTTGGAAGATTCAAGAGGATCCTTGAGGAAAGTATGAATAGGTGTGGAAGGTAGTATTGGGCTCGTACTACTAAAAACACAGGATCCATAATCGAATCGGAGAGATTCTTGGAGAATCCAGGAAGCCTGTGGGAGAAGGATTCTTGGGTATATTCGGATCTCTTGAATGTCAGTTCGATATGGTGTTATGCACTCAAGAATAGGATTCAGATTCTAGTTCTGGTTCAGGGGTAGGGCTTGGGCCAATTGATGCGTGATCGCAGGAGTTCGTCTCATCGGAGATTACTTTCAGAGTTTTGGAATGGACCTCAGTGGTCTTTCGTTCAGCCAAGGAAGGGATTTTGGGAGCTCTTGATAGTCGTCCCGGGCCTAACAGGCCAAAATTAGTCGCAGATAGTTAGGTGCCCATATGGGGCCCAAAGCCTATGAATCCTTAGAATCTTTCAGGAAGGAGGATCCTATTGTTAGTTCCTATCATCGAGATTGGACAGGATTTTTGCACCATGTTCTTAGGATGGTTGAGGTATCTCAGGAGGAGGTGATTAGGATTCCATCAAATGTTCGTGGGTATGTCATCTTCTGCCACTTCAAAATGGATATTAGGAAATTGTATCACTTTGGAATTTTGATTAAGTTTGGATAAGTTAGATCTCGGGTCGGTTCTCTGTTATTGTCTGGGTTATCAAGGATTGTTATATGTCATTTTGTATGCCAAGAAGTCTTTGAGGAACCTACAGATGGATGTATCTAGCAAAGTGGGTTCCGCGTGTACCTTTACTATTCTAGATCTTCATCGGGATCCGTTCAGAAGTATTATTTGGAAACTCCTTTGTTATAAATTAGTGGGATAGTTCTCCAGTGAAATCAGAGTTCATTGGTTATATCATTTGTTCGGGTATGGTCGACATTTGCCTATGGAAGAACATTGGAGTTCAAGGCACTACCGTTGCTAGGAAAGGACTGGTAGCATGAAGATAGGGGAGTCAGTTGCGAGTGTTAGATGCATGGTTGTTGGGACATTGGATGTTCAAGAGAATTGTATTTTTGCATGGGTTGTGTTCGGTTAGAGTTTAGTGGTGCTGTGAGATTGGAAGTAGGAACGAGGATTCGTCAGCCGGGGTGAAAATTAAGGCATGCAGTTGTCAGCATGGGATGTGGATTAAGGTGGCAGACTAGACCAGATTTCAAGATTACTCTTCAAGATTTCAAAGGATGGGCGATGTTAGGGTTTAACTGGTGATTGATCGCTAGCATTGGTAAGTACAGGTTGTCATCAATGGATTGTTAGAAAGTAAGAAGGATTGGGAATCCTTCAATTCTCACGTGTCGTAAAGACTTAGTTGAATCTAATTGGGGGAGAAGTGATCAGGTATTTAGGAGCAGAAATAGGTGTGAAACTAGGATGATCTGTAACCCCGTCAGGAAAGGAAAAGGTGGCCCAAGTGGTTGCATGTATGGGGGATAATTTGAATTGGAAGTTCGGGAAACTTCCCGACTTCGGGACCACATCTGATTGAGGTGTAGCAGACTTAGTCAAATCTAATTAGGGGAGAACCGATCCGGTATTCAGGAGAAGAAATAGGTTTGAAACTAGGATGAGCTTGTATGCCCATCAGGAAAGGAAAAGGTGGCCCAAGTGGTTGCCTGTATGGGGGATAATTTGAATTGGAAGTTTGGGAAACTTCCCGACTTTAGGACCACATCTGATTAAGGTGTAGCAGACTATGGGGAACCAGGTTGAGGATCCTAGTTAGGACATGAGTTCAGTATGGAAGGTTAGATCGGGTGGGTGCTCGACTTTGGGTGTGTTCAGATTGGTAATTAGCGGTAAGATTATGGTTAGCGGATGAGTTAGCGTGGGAAGTGATGTAAGACTGTAGGATAGCTATAGCATTCACCATCAGCCAGATAGTATGGAAGGTGTTTTAAGACTGCGGGTCAACTGTAGCATTCACCAGCATCCTGATAGCCATGTAGAAGTGTTGTAAGACTATGGGGTGGCCCGTAGCATTCACTAGTTCACAGATAGAGTAAAGGTATTGTAAGACTGCGGTGTGGCCCGTAACATTCACTAGTTCGCAGATAGAGCAGAGGTGTTGTAAGACTACGGGGTGGCCCGTAACATTCACCAGTTAATAGATAAAGCAGAAATGTTGTAAGACTGTGAGGGTGGCCCGTAGTATTCATTAGTTAGTCGTTGGTATAGTGGTGTAGTAAGACTACGGGGGTGGCCCGTAGCATACTCTAGTGGTCAGTTATTATGGGAGTGTCGTAAGACTGCGGGGTGGCCCGTAGCATTCACCGGTCCCTATTCAATAGTGAGAATGTGACAGATTTGTGATCCACCCACTGATTCCTTCAGATGATTTAGGCCAAGGCGGGTCAACCGTACGAATGTGTGTAGGTCACAATATGATTGGATTCGGGAAACTGTAGGCCGTTGGAGACCACGCGTGATGTAAGACTACAGTGATTATGGTAGCATTCACTTTTCGTATTAGATTCGATGGCGACAGGTAGTCGGACCATCATGATCGGAAAGATCAGAAGGTATAATGGAGCCATCGTGGCAATATGGTTAGGGTAGATTTCGATAGCTAAAGTCCTTTTCAGAAGTATTGTGGGGCGACTGTGAGGTCACTCTTGGCTCAGCAACCAGACAAGAATTCATTGTTCTAGGTAGGTTGGGGAACCAGTGAGGTCTTGGGTGCCTTTTGGAAAGCATCCATGAGATAGCATACTGTCTCGGGCAGTTCAGTGTTTCAGGCAGTTTAGTGTTTCGAGCAGTTTCGGTGTCTCAGGTAGTATTAGTATTTTAAGTTTACAACTCCGGACAGAGTAACCTATTGATTGGGAAGTGATAAGTCACTCGTAATGGGATTAAATAATCTCAGGGTAATTGATCTGACCCTATTACGCAGCTCTCGTCTGAGTTTAACTGTTGCAGTGATAGATCTCTTACTCGAAGGATTATTTGAACCTACTGTCAAGTCTAAGTGACCTGCAGAGATAGTTGGTTGGTAATTCTATTTCTAACTGGAAATCCCTAATATCAGAAGCTGAGTAGTCAGTTGGGAAATATATGGGATGGAATCAGCTTTGGTTCAGTATGGGCGCCTGTGAGGGGGTGGTCAGGCCATCTCAAGATTTCAGATTTCAGACTGAGTAAATGTGACTATGTCGCAAGGAATTCGTTTACCTACGGGTTGTAGAGCTCTGAGAGATTTGGTTTTGGTTGCCTTGGGAAGGCTAGGGTATGCTCGAGATTGTGGCCATGATGCTCAAGTTTTTTGGCGTAACAGGAATGGTAAGGAATGATTTCGAGGACAAAATCTAATTTAAGTGGGGGAGAATAGTAACATCCCGTTATTAAATAAATAAATAGATAAAAAAATTAATAAATGAAGGTAGACCTAAATGCTGAATAATTTCGCAAGGTGCTGGTTTTGGGGGTTAAAAAGTCAAAATTGAGAGTTTAGGGATTAAAATGTAAATTCTTGATTAATTTGTAAAGAATTCTGAAGGTTAAGGGTTGGTTAGTAAATTACGGATTTAATTTGAAAATGATTTCAGAAGTCAGGGTGTGTTTGGTAAATTAGGGACTTATTATGAAAAGATTTTGGAATGTAGAGGGCCGAATGGTAAATTATGTACCTAGGTTGAAAAGAATTTGACATGGAGGGGATATATGTTAATTTACGGATTTATTTTGGAAAAGATAAGAGAGAATAAGGGACCAATCTTGTCAAAATCGGAATGAGGTTATATTAGAGGCGGGTTTAAACCCGTCACTATCCTTCCCCTCCCATAAACATGAAACCCTAACCCTCACTTCATCTTTCAGTCGCCACCTTGTTTCTCCAACTTCCTCGTCATTGCTTTGCACCACCGGACAACCACCACTGCACCTATTGTCGTAAAAGACAACAAGCCACAGACTCAACGTCATAGTCGGGGAAGATTCGGTGAACAAAGCTCTCGAGTGTTGCTGCTTCGCCGACTGTCCTACATAGCGAAGCTCGACCGCCATCTCCCTGCTATTGCTTGACCCCCCGGTGTTTTCTTCGTCAGCGAAGACATGGACGACGTAGAAAGCGTCGGGAGGTTCAGAGTAACCACAATTTGTAGCCACTACTTTCAAGTTTCGGTGGAGGCGCAACCTCCGTTCCCCACTACAACTTCCCCCTTCTCCTTTTATTTCTATTCCATCCCGTAGTAACAAACTCGCATCCGACCACCGCAACCACCGATCCACTGCAACTGTTTCTTTTTATGTTGTCACCGGTCGTGGTTGCCACCAAGAAGGTGTTGTGGGCGTGCTTTGTAGTGTTATGCAGTGTTGTGAAGTGTGTGTATGTGGTTACGTGGCCGGAAATCTCAAGAGAGCCACCACCACTACCGTAAGGTGGTGGCTGCCACCTTGTACTACCGTTGGCCACCACAAGGGTGGCTGTGTGTGTATCTTAGTGTGTGTGTGTATGTGATTATTTTGGGATATTATGTTGTACAATTGTAATTAGTGACTAGAATAATCAAGGAAATTCATAACCACCACCGTAGGGTAGTGGCTGCCGCCACCAGCCACCGTGTTGGGTAGCGGTGTGCTTTACATGTGTTCAAATTGCTTTTGGGATGCTTGGACATGATTGGACTAGAGCCATAACCACCATCGTGAGGTGGTAGCTGCCACTAGGTGCTGCCATCAACCACCATTGCCCGAGGTGGCAGTGATGGTGCTCGACCGAATGAAACCCTAATTGACCAAAGGAAACCCTAGTTAACCTAATGAAAGATTAATTAACCTAAAAGTCTAACCATTAGACTAGTTTTCTTGTGATTGGGTTGGAAACCCTAATTTTGGATATATGGACTTTGGATTGTCGGGACCCGCATTTTGGACAACCGGATTGGGATTATGTATTAATCCCGACAACACTATATGACCGACCTAGTATATTGATGGACTTAATGGATTAAGTCCTTAATGGGTTAAGTAAGAAACACTTAACCCTAATCGTCATTTATGTGAAAACCTTAATCTTGCTTGGGCCTTAAGTTGGGCCTTTCTATTTGGCTTCGGTGATTGGGCTATTGACGGTCCACCCAAGAACAAGCATATGGACTAGAATTAAGGGATGGTCTTTAGGGTAAGGCCCATGTGAGGGGTTTGAGTTTTTATTTGGAAAATTAGGCCATAGATGGGCCATAATTGGGCCTTTATGATTATGGGGTGTTGGACCATTGGAATGCCAAATGTTTGGACTTGAATAAATGGTTGGGCCTTAGAGTAAGACCATGTAGAGGTTTGGGCCCAATTTAGAAAATTGGGCCATATGTTCGACTTTGGTTCATAGTTTGACTTTTGGGCCTTTGGATTGGGCCTTGGGCTTGAATAAATCTAAGTTAGGGGTAAAGTAGTCTTTTACCCCAAGTATGGACTTATGGTTACATGTTGGAACCCAGTTATTATTTGGGTGTTATTTTGATGTTGACTGTTCGGGAATCTGTCATCCAGCAGCTTGAGTTTTGTCCGTGGGACTTCAACAGTGTGGGTGAGTTACTTTCCAGTAGAAATGGGTCTAAGGCACCAATGCCTACTTACTAGTAGAGCTATAGTAGAGATTATTGTCTTTGTGATAATTATATGGCATGTCATTATTTATATGCTTTATGTGCTTGTATGCTATGATGTTATGTGATAGTGGTAGGAGGGGTAGGATAAACCCCAATACCGATCGATACGGCCGAAGGGGTATGCCAACACCATGATAAGTTAGGTAGCATATGACGTATATGTTTATGCACTAGGATGCTATGTGGTAGATGTAGGGGGTGGAATAGTCCCCGGTACCGGTCGAAAGGACCGAAGGGGTAGGCCAGCACTCTGATATGATAGGCGAGGTACCGATCGACATGACTGAAGGGGTAGGCCAGCACCCTAATATGCTAGGTAGTTACTGGTTGAAAGAGACCAAAGGGGTAGTCTAGTACCCGAATATGTTAGACAATATGTATATTTTGTGGTATGTGGTATGATGGGGGAACTCACTAAGCTTCGTGCTTACGGTTTTTAGTTTTGGTTTCAGGTACTTCACTTCCAAAGGAAAGGAGCTGGCGATCGCAGCACAACTCATTATGTTTTCCGCACATGAGATCTTTGAGATTACACTTTGATATTGATTTATGATAATATGTTTTGATTATTGACACTTTGGTTTGACATGGGATGTTTTTTTATATTGTTTGTTTTATGGATTATTAAACTAAAAATAAAATTTTTGGTCTTAAATTTTGGGATGTTACACTTTCGCATCTGGTTATTTGTCAGTTGAAACGTAACAACTTTTATGGTTTTGTTGAAAACTGTTGTGGAACCAGCTAGAGCAAGCCAAGTTATCGGGACTACAAACGAAGAAGATAATATTGTAGATAGCACATAGTGATTTAGGGCTAAAATCAACATATGTAATTGTTCTGGATATTGATCAACTGTTGGAAGTACACAAAGATTCATGTTCTGAATCTTCATCAGGAGTTATGAAATTTCTTCTTCATTGGTGGTGTCTGTGGGATCAACATTGGTGTAAGGAGCAACCATTGTTCTGATTTCAAGTATTTTTTAAGACAATTAAATTTGGAGAAGTTTAGGAATTTTTTTTTGAGAGCATAAAGTCTGATAATTAAACCAACAATTTCCTTATATAAGCTACAATATTTTGAATTTGAATCGGTTACCAATAATACATTGCCACGTAGTTGCATTGGTTACTTAACCGGTCACCATAAAAACCGACACGTAATAAAAGTGATCATCACGTTTTCCTCAAATCCCGTGAAGATCTTGAACCGTCATGCCCGCCAGATCTTTCTTTGTACCTAACCGGATAAGAACTGCCACTTATTTTGAACTGTGAGAAAGGACATCTTGTTGTTTCGACACCAAAAGAACATGATTCCTTCGCTTTGAGGTAAGGCTCATTCGGTTTTGGGATGTGAAATTGAAATTATCGGCCAGACTTTGTGAAATCTTGGTTTCGAGTTGGTATTACCCAAAAGCTCAAGGATTCCAGTCTAAATGTGTGACAAAGAATGAGTGAGAAACAATCAAAAAAATGTGGGTATTGTGATATCAAAATACATTTGATATGAAAGCAGTTGGATCCCGAGCAAAGATCGCTTCATTCAACATCAAGATAGATGACGAATTGCTTGTGTGGTATTCAGTGAAATACAATCAAATACTAATTGATGAGCATCAAATGGATTCTTTTTCATTGGTTTTGAAAAGTAGGCTCCATTTTGCGCAATACCACAACTTAACATAAGTGTGATTCAGTTGAACAAATTTACTTGGATGACCAGCATAGTCAAGAAAAAGTATGGTTGTACATGATTTAGAGTAACAAAAAATCAGAAAGATATTCAGACGAAAATCACATTCCAAAAAAAAATAGTACTGGATCTTGTTGGGTAAAAATGGCTTGGTTGAATAACATTTTATTAAAGTCACACAAGTCAAATGGAATATGATTTTCAATATCGAAAGGTACCGAAACAAGTGTTTCGTTGTAATCTTAAACAAAAATGTTCACCATCAATTCCTTGATTAGTTGGGGTTTTTAGGTTTCACCATCATCACGGAAAAATGACTAAGGATCATAAACATAAAGTGTTGCAATATCTACATTTTGGTAGGTTTCGACCAGAGATGTCAAAGATATGCAGTGAAGTGTGTGATCATGATATAAATTTTGGTGAAAAATATTGTGTGTAAGAACTCTTTATACCTTTGCGAAATATGTGGACATTGAATAAAAAAAGGAGCAATAGCTTCCCTTTTGTTTTTACTCAATATGAGAAGAGAAATGTAGCTCTTCGACTAATGTGAATATAGCCAAATTGGGAAGCAAATGGTCATAGTGAGAGTTCTATTAAAACTTTGAACACATAAAGTCTATGAGGCTTGAGGTTAACAACTAGGGTGGAATCGTAACAAAGTATCAAGTATCCATCAGTAAACAAATGAACACATTCAAATTCAATGGTATACCATCAAAATCGAGCATTAAACATCAAAATCAAGCATACCATCAACTATAGATTACGATTGAACAAATTTGATTAGCATAACATAACCACTTATTTTGATTTTTAATTTTTGACTTGGGGGGAAAGAAGGAAGAAACAAAAGAATACCAAACGATTTTCAGAAGGAAGAATGAACCTGTTTTTGATTGTTGATTTTCGAGTTTAGGGCAGCCGCGAGAAGGTGCGGCAGCGTCGGCCTTGCTAGGTTGCAGTGGCGTTGGTGTTGGTGTTTCTTGGTTGGGCGGCATCGTTCAACGGTGTCGTTGGAGTATGCAGTTGGGAAGGGAAGAAAACATGAAGGGGGAGAAGCCGTGGGAAGAAGACGCAGGAAGAAGACAAGAGGTGGCGGGGTGTTCGATTGTGTGTTAGGGCAAAACAAGAAACACATGTTTTTTTTTTTAGTTCAGACTTTGTTCCATATCTGAAAAATTAAGAGGTGTTTTTAATTTTAAGAGGTAGAAAATAAGACCCAAACAAATGATCTGAATCTGAATTTTTAATACATTGCCTCTTAATTTTACAATTAAGAGGTAAACAAACAAGGCCTGCTTCTACGGACGCTTAACTAGTACATTAGTTCGAAAGAATAAATGTCCATTAGATAGATATCATCGTGGAGCATGCACCTCAACAGTACGTTGTTACAATGAGACACGAAGAGTTAAGAAAAATATGAAATAATAACAAGAAAATCTCTTTGAGTTTTTGTTTTTGAAAATCAAATTACAAATAAGAAAATCTTTTTGCATTTCTGTTTTTGGAAAACAAATATAAAATAAGAAATTTTTTTGGATTTTTGAATTTTGAAACAAAAAAAACTTGTAAAATATTACCCAGTGGCGTTCGATATAGTAAGTAGCAACCCCCAACGATATTGCTCATCGAACAGCTTTTTACCCCACAAAGCGAATTGAGATCGGAACGATTAAGAGGAAATGCAAATGGGCAAGACCGGGATTTGGTCATCGGCGTTGAACGGAAAAACTATGGTTTGGCCTACGGTAGGAAATGATTATATGACTATGATTGGCCCCTAATGTTAATATAGCCTAGTTGGGAAGGAATGATCATAGTGAGAGTTCTATTAAAGATTCAAACACATAAAATCTATGAGCTTTGATGTCAACATATAACAACATGCTTCTAGGGATGCTTAACTAGTACATTAGTTCGAAAGAATACTTATCCATTAGATAGATATGATCGTTGGGGCATGCACCTCAGCAGTACGTTGTTACAATGAGACATGAAGAGTTAAGAAAAATATGAAATAATAACAAGAAAATCTTTTTGAGTTTTTGTTTTTGAAAATCAAATTACCAAAATAAGAAAATCTTTTTGGATTTCTTTTTGGAAAACAAATATAAAAATAAGAAAATCTTTTTGGATTTTTGAATTTTGAAACTAACCCAAACAAAAACAAACCTGTAAAATATTACCCAGTGATGTTCGACCTAGTAAGTCGCAAACCCCAACGATATTGCTCATCGAACAACTTTTTCCCCCACAAAGCGAATTGAGATCGGAACAATTAAGAGGAAATGAAAATGGGCAAGCCAAGGATTTTGTGACAACCCAAATTTCTATCTTGTACAACCATTCAATTCAATCAAAGTCAGACTTGTTTCTGCTATCTTTTAGCATTGTTTAGCATGGGGGGGGGGGGGGAATACAAGTAGAAAACATTATAGTTATCATATCAATCATATGTGATTAATAACTATCAAACAAGTGGATTTCTTATACTTCCAAACTGTGTTATCAAACAAACTATTTCAAAACATTTTATAAATTGACATCATGTCATCAATAGCCATTCATATGGTTAAAACTCTTTCATATGCTAAACTCTTTATCAAACTCTTTTAAACTTATATTTTGTCAACATCATGTCTATATGGATATAGTTATATAAATAAGGTTGAAAGGGCTTAGGACAGATAACTCGCTTTATTTGTTGTTCCTTGTTTGGTTGTGGACTTAGGGTATTCGGTTGTTTATCTGAGTGTCGTTTGAATCTTAGTTATATATTATGTATATGGGTATAGATATAAAAGTTCTTACATCATTTCAACACCTTTAGGTAGCAAAGGTGTACAACATACTCAGTCATTCAAACAACATTACTAGTAAACTATAATAGGTATAGTTCAAAGGATTACTACTCACTATTTCTAGTCTTCAAACGTCGTGTTTTACTGCATGTCTACGAGTGACGAATGTCAAACCATTTCAACGTCTTCGAACGTCGTATTTTACTAGTCAATCAAGTATGGGTACAATCATATCACATTTTACCTTAATGAAACAATGGGTTTAAGGCAGTTAGTACAACAGTAGTTGCTATATACAATACTACAATACATCTTTATTTTCCCATTACATTCACATTGTGTTCTTCTCACATAAACTGTAATGTAAACTATATTGTGGTAATGATAGTCATATTTGGGGAAAAATACTCACTTTTTCAAAAGAGCAAACATTCAGAACAGTCGGTTCTTGGTAGAAGACTACATTACATAATAAAGTAGAAAATATGGGATTTTCTAGCACATACAACATTTATATCAAACACTTAAAAACATTTACAAACACTTTCATACAAAACAATGACACTAAAATACTTATGAACTCACCAACTTTAATGTTGATCTACTCTTTCAAAATAACTTGTATTCTTAGGTCACCTCTTATTTTGATTCATATTTTGGTATCTTACAAACTTTACATAGAACACACTTGTATTAAATTATACTATTAATGCAATAGATGATGTTGTTGCTTGTTTACTAGTATGCATTGATATGATACTATACACGACGTCCTCCGCCCCCATAACGTTTCCGTCGTTCTGGTTTGGGGGTGCGACATGGCCATCGGCACTGAACGAAAAGACCATGATTTGGCCCATGGCAGGAAATGATTATATGACTATGATTTGGCCCATAGCATTTATTTTCTTTTATGTGTGGTATGTGGTATTTTGAGGGGAAATCATTAAGTTTTGTGCTTACAGTTTATGTTTATGGTTTCACGTACTTCCAATTCAAAAAAGAAAGGCTCGGCGTGATGGCACAACATCCTCCCCTCAGATTTTCCGCATTAAAAAATTGTACTCTGATGATTTGAATATTGTAATGATTAATGGTTTTTGGTACAATCAACGAATGAAACTAATAGTTTTAAATGAAAATGTTCACCACTATTTTGGGCTGTTACACAATGGATATAGAGCCCAAAGTAGAACTCCTCTAATGTAGTCAGACCTATAACGCTAAAAGCCAAAAGGATGAAACCCTAACTTAGGGTTTATATGAAATTCAACTAACCCTAAGAGAGGTTTATAATTTTATCCAAAGAGAAAGGAAAGGAGGGGTGAACGAAATTTTGAGGAGAAAATCAACTTTTAAGGTTAACCCATAGCAGTCTATTTATACGTTACATATAGAATCTTATAAGGAATCAAACTCCAGAGTTTATCTTTATATAATTCAAATCAGTCTTTTGCATATTGTAGGGATAACTCAAAACCGTCCACCATAATCTTCTAGGAGCATATGAAATATTCTAATTAATCTCTTAGATTAATTAATATTCAAACTTTTTAATTAATTACCAAAATGATTTCTAATTAATTTATTAATTCCTTAATAAATTAACAACTTATTTTCTCCATTTCCTTTTAACTATTTGGGTTACGAGGTTAATCCAAAAAACTCTGTTATTATTTAGAAATATTATCAACTAGTTAATGACATTGGAAACTATTTACAACAGTTTCCTCAATCATTTTTCAAGAACTCCAATCATGTGTTCATTGGCTAACAATAACTGCTTATTTATTTATCTGTTAAACCACATTACATTATCATTTCATAAAAGTTCATGTTTTTAAAACCTTATGAGGTTGGACAGAGTTGTTTTTAAGCAGGAGTAGACGGTTGACGGTATTGTCAATACCGTCGTGGGTACCATTTCGAGCGGTCAATTGAAGGGAGTTGCGGGTTAACCAACCTTTGAATTTAATCTCTCTACTTTCTCTCTTTTATTCAACGCTCACTTTTTATTTTATTTTTAAAAAACTCATTTACATTATAAATACTCTTTTATACCATTTCAAAGCCACACCTCTTCTTCCTTTCCAATTTTTTTTTCTCATTATCACTTTCTCCGATTTGAATCAAATTTCAATTGAAATGTAAGCTACTCCTTGGTCATCCGTAAAATGCAAAGAATGGTTTGAATATACGAACTCACGTCGGCAGAAGCATACATTGACACTTTTAAAAATAACTAGGTAAATCCATAAAGACTGTCATATTTTCTAGGAAAAAATCTAGATCATTTTAAGCAGCAACTTGAGTGGTTCAGATAGTTAATTCATCAAGTTCTTTCCAAATAGGAAGATATGCACACAAAAGTTAAAAATTTTAATGTTTTTTTTCATTCACGAGATGAATAACAAAGAGCCCGAAGTTTCGACAAAGAAGTTTTATATGCAACAAAAAATGAGTATGACAAACATTATAACATTAAAGATTTCTATTACGACCGATAATGTTTTATAAAATCTACTTTTTATATTTTAATTTAGTGATTGTAGTTTGATTTAATTTATCGTTTTGTTTTTTAATTCACTGTTTGTACGGTTTTAAGTATTTCATTTAAATTCAATTGTCTTGCTATTTTATTAATTAAATGCTATTTTTATTTTTATCTTATTATATTTTTAGTTTTAAATTACTAAAAGTATAATTTAAAATTTAAAAAATAAAATAAAATGAATGAGTCAAAAGAGATGAGAATGATGAGTTTCTAGGTGTCGTGGGATGTGAGTAATAAAAAATAAAGAAAGTGAAAAATTGACGTACAATGAAAGATGGGAAAGATGAATACCTTCAACCGTGAAAATTATGGGAAAGATGAATATCTTTAACCGTGACAATCTTTTTGTTTATTTAAGCCACAATATCGCTTTCCAAAAACTATATAACAACCTACGTGCACAAACATCGGCCCTTCACTGGTTTATGTTTTTTTAAAACTGATTCTCATAAAACCTGGTTCGATTATAGTCAATTAGGTTTCTTCATTTTTTTTCAAAATGAAGTTTGTTAAAAAATCGATTTTTTCAATTTAAAAATAAGGTTGGTTTAGTATTTTAGGAAAAACCGATTGTCAATTTAAAAAGAAAAACTAATTCAAACGACGGTTCTTTTTTTAATCGATCTCAACTTAGAAAAATCAGTTTTCAGTTTTAAAAGCAATATTAATTCAACTAGCGGTTCAGTTTTAATCGATATCATTTTAGAAAAACCGTTTTTCAAGAAAACCGATTCGACTTTATTCCACGGCTTCTAAAAAAGGGATAATTCATTTTTATCGTTATAAAATTTTATAATTTTTTTTATCTTTATAAACCTATAAACTCACATATATACTCAAGTAAAATTTAATCATATTTTATATATTTGAAAATTAAAAAAAATATATATTTAAATTAGATTAGAAAAAACATTATAAATGGTCTCTGTGGTTTTCCAAAATCTGAAGTATAATACTTTTGGTTTAGAAACATCATAGATGGTCCATGTGCTTTCAAAACTTTTGACGATTAGTCCTTATTGCTAACTCTGTTAAGTTTTATCCGTTAACTAGAAGGGCATTTTCGTCATTTCACACCATAGGGACCATTTATGATGTTTTTTCGTATTTTTTTAAAAAAGAAAAAAATTAAACTCTCTCTCTCTCTCCAAAAAAAGCCACTTCCCTAACACTTCTTCTTCTTCGACCTTACCTGCACCACCATTCTCTACCATTCTCTTTGTTTTAGTATCTTCACCTCAATCCCCATTAATGAATAACTTCATCTGACATAAGCGTACACTTGAAATGTTTCAACAAATTATTTACAAGGAAGGGATTCATTACCACATTGTAGAATCCAATGGTAACAACTCAACAGACGCCTCTGATCGGTTGATTTATATCCCTTCTATCATGGAATCCAATACGGTGAATGTCGTATTCACCCGCTTTTCTTTTCTCTAAGTTCTAATCGAACCTCTTTCACCCTTGACGTCGTTGGTTTCCTAACCCTAATTTGAGGAGTAATGCTGACTATGACTGTTAATTTCCCTCATATTTGGGTGATGACTTTCAATCGAAGGGGTGGGGCCATTGTTTTGAAGCAACCTGGTCCAGGTAAGTTACCCAAAAATAAACATGGTGCTGACTATCCTTAACGTGATTTTCCATGGATTTGTATCTTTTCTGATTTCCATGACGATTTTGAACTGCCAGAAGACAACCATAACACCACCCTTCTTTCTCCATTGTAAGATCCTCATCAAACCATAAAACATAATCCCTGTTCATTTTTTAACCCAAACCAAAAAAACAATAAAAATGTCAACCTGTGTGAGAGAGAAGGGAGAGTACAACCTCCTTTTTACCCTTGTTTCTAATTTCTGACCGATGATTGAAGAAAAAAGGGGGAGAGTTTGTGCAATTTTGAGAAGAAAAGAGAAAGACGGATTTGATTTCTTTGTGTATGTGGTGTACGAGACACACATACAGAGTGAGAGAGAAGAATACTTGTTTTTTTAGAGAGAATGGTGTAGTGCAGTCAATCAATCATGGAGGAGTTTTGAGGCCATGAGGTTTTCCAGAAGCTATTCATGTTCAACAACCTATTCGATTTGGTGGGTATTTCGGATCTTCGTTTCTTCACTATGTACCTATTTATTTGACATGGATTATTGGAGGGAGAGAGAGAGAGAGAGAGAGAGAGAGAGAGAGAGAGAGAGAGAGAGAGAGAGAGAGAGAGAGAGAGAGAGAGAGAGAGAGAGAGAGAGATTATATATAAAATAATTATATTTAGTTTTTTCTTTTTAAAAAAAATAACTGAAAGGATCATAAATGATCCCAATGGTGTGAAATAATGAAAATACCCTTTAGTTAACAGATAAAACTTAACAGGTTTAGCAATAAGGACCAATCGTCAAAAGTGTTGAAAGCACAGAGACCATCTATGACGTTTCTAACCCACGGGTACTATACTTCAGATTTTGGGAAACCAGAGGGACCATTTATGATGTTTTTTCATTAGATTATAACAAAATTGCTAAAATACTCATTTGAAATCTCTCCCATAATTAATCTATTTATCACAACATTATTCTTTATTATTTCATATGTTGCATAATAGATTAACGAAACCTGATAATTGCAAATCACTAATCGATTGGAAAACAGTATATTTTATCTCCTACAATCAATTTAGGAAACATGCGATTATTCTCTTGTAAACAGTTTGTTCTTCCTTTGGTTCTTCAATGTGAGTGTCAAAATCATAGAAAAACTAATTTAATGTGAATGTTAAAATTTTGTAAAGATGTATTTAATAAATAGATCTGAAATGGCAATATGTAAGAAAAATAATATGATAATGTTACAAATAGTTTATTCTTTTAATAACAAAAATTCATTATGAAGATGATTTTTTTTTTGAACTTTTTTAATATATTAGATATGATTAAATTAAACATTTATGAGTTTATAGGTTATATATATATATATATATATATATATATATATATATATATATATATATATATATATATATATATATATATAACAAAAATCCTAAAAATCATAAAAATGCATTAAAAAACACTTAGAGATCACAAATCTTTTTTTTTTTTTTTGACTTTATATACTTAAAAATCAAAACTTTTTTATATAATTTCGCTGATTTGTTTTTTTTTTTTTTGAAAAAAAACCAAAAAAATTAAAATAAGTAAAAAAAAATTAAAAATTAAAAATCGATTTAATATTTTTTTCCAAAGAATTTGTAAAAAAAGATGCGATGTTTAAAAATATATAGTAAAAAAAGATTTGTGTTCTCTAAGTATTTTTTTATTCATTTTGATGATTTTTAGGGTTTTTTGTTTTCCATATAACTCTACTCTCTCTCTCTCTCTCTCTATATATATATATATATATATATATATATATATATATATATATATATATATATATATGTTCAAGTATTCTAACTAATTATTGTACATCTATCATATGTTATGGGAATGATAAAGAAAATATGTTTTTTGATAATATAAATACGTTCAATCTTACATAACTATTGTCAATAACACACATTCTCACTAATTAAATCATCAATAAGGTTATTATACACTTATTATTATTATTCTCATTTCTGTTAGAATAATTTATTGGGTCGTATTCTGTCAGAATTAAATTGAATGAAAAACGATCTGTGAGAAAAAAAATATTAATAATTAACGAGAATGCATGAAAATGATGATATTTTTGTAAGGTTGAACGTATTCGCATTGTTAAACAACTTATTCTCTTAGTAATTCTCATAACATACGATAGATATACAATAATTAGTTTGAATAGAATAACATAAGCATATATATATATATATATATATATATATATATATATATATATATATATATATATATATATATATATATATATATATATATATATATGGAAAAGTGAATATACATTACAGCCTCAACTAAGCTTAGGTACTAAACCTCATGAAAATACGTTGTTTTACTATACAAAGATTGCGATTAAGGATTCACGATTAACACTTGAAGATGTAGAGTCAAGATCGACGCAATAGTTTTGATAAGGAAGCAAGAATATTGATTATATTCGACCTTCGTGATAGTGGAAAACAATAATTTTTGTTGGGATGAAGTAATGGAGGAAAGGAAACATGGATGATCAAATGATAATGGAGGAAAGAAATGTTGTCGTGGATTCTATATTACTAAGTGAAAACCAAACCGGGTATTTTTGCCAAGTTAAAACGACATATTTTAGAGGTTTAGTACGTAAGCTTAGGTACGGCAGTAATGTATATATATTGTTGAGAGAAATAACTTGAGACACACTTGAACAAACGTTAGAACAAGTATGATTGCAGAATTAGTTAATCTCAAAGGATCTAAAAGCTCAACAATAATAAGTTAATATGTTAGATGGTTAGATAGTTTGTTGCGGAAATATAAAGAAACATAAATGACAGCAGGTGATATATCTGTTGGGTTCTGAGCAATCTAACACTTCCTAAGTGTGCATGCAACCCTAATAAACCTTGGATCTATGTTTGTCTAGATACATGCAAAATAATAATTTTCCAAGGTTTATAACCTATCTAACATGGTATGGGGAACATTTCAACATAAAAGAGTTAGAAGAGATTACATACCTTTTGGTGAGTTTGGTTCTAAGGAGTTTGAGGGCCAAGCACCAATAGTGTGAATGCCTCAAATGGAATCACAAACACCACAAACTCTTGGAAAACTTTGAGAGAGTATACACCCTTGTATAAAATCAGCCACACACATGCACACACACACACTAGTTCACTAGTTTCCTCTTAGGCTCCATTTCATGCTCCATAAGCATGCTTATATAGTGTGCATGGTTAGGGTGAAACCCTAATAACCCATGTCTCTTCCTTTCCAAGGATCCATGGGTTAAAAGCTCCATGGATGATCCATGGACTTCCACATAAGCCTAGCCCATTAAAAAATGAGTATTAGCCCACACTATATAAAACAAATAGCCCATAATCTAATTAGTCTTCCTTTTAATCTCTAAATTAATTCATAATTAATTTAAGACTAAAACTAATTAAATAACGTAACTTCATATTAATATATTATAACTTATAATATATTAATAAACATATGTGTATAACTCTCATAAAATTATCCATAATAGTTTGGATGAGATGCAACCCAAATGGACCATGCCGGTCGGGTCAAGTATATACCAAATAAGTTATGGACTTAGACACCTTATCCAACAGACTCCCACTTGGATAAGTCTAATAACTATATTTGCCTATAACTTTAGGAACCAACCAGCAATCGTAGCTCTCGAAAACTCCATCGAACTATGAAGACTCTGTTGAACTATGAAGCGCCATTTTAGATAAGTGATCACATAATCCTCTGTTCTCATGATATCAGCCGGACAAACACATGGAACTATGTCTTGCTTATTGTCTAGCAGTTGTTTCTCGATTTTCCGATTTGTTTGACGAAGAACTTTACTGAACACATTGGTTTAGTTTTGACTAGGCCTGGTACATGGGTCAACACAAAATCATCGAGGGGCCGAGATATCGCTTCTATTTCTAGAAGGAACAGATAAACTTCGACTGATATGCTTGTTCTACTACTTATTGAATTGTACACAAAGGCACGTTTTATAACATCAAGTTACTGATGCGTTTACGTACAATCAATGCACAAGCAACTCATAGGTAACAACTCATATCTCTAGGTTTAAAGATTTATATGATGTTATCGTCTCACGATCACTCGAGATAAATTCCATGAAGTGATACAAGTGAGCGTGGGTTTATACCAATACTCACAACTTATGAGTACTCATGAATGTTGCAGCAACCATTACCATGTCTAAACACCTTTAAGGCATCTACAAACCCAATTCATGACAATCTAGATTCATACCTACTTCCGACGTATGATCGATTGTGGAGGTTTGAATAAATTAATTATTCTGGAAGTCAAAACATGCAAAACTGAAACAATAGTAAATAATTGACAATGATAGTAACACTTTACTCATAAATAAAACACAAATTTTATTCATCATAACGTCGATTACATTTTAGAAGTTTCAGGAAAACTATCTAATCTGCAAAACTAATATCCTCCCTCAGCCCGATGCGTCTCACATGCTGAAAATGCTTAACCCTCGTCAGTCCATTCGTAAGGGGATCTGCAGGATTCTCATCCGACGATATCCTCCTTGCCACGAGGAGTCCTTCTTCAATCTTGTGTCTTATGAAGTGATATTTTCTGTCAATGTGTCGAGATCTTCCATGATCTCTTGGTTCCTTGGCTAAGGCAACCGCACTATTGTTGTCACAGAAAATCTCCATAGGTTCCTTAACAGCTAGTACAACTCCAAGGTCTCCGATGAAGTTCTTTAGCCATATCGCCTCCTTTGTTGCTTCACTCGCTGCTATATACTCTGATTCACAAGTCGAATCAGCCACCGTCTCCTGCTTGGAACTCTTCCAAGAAATTGCCCCTCCATTTAAGGTAAAGATCCAGCCCGACTGAGAGCGGAAATTATCCCTATCAGTCTGAAAACTAGCATCACTATACCCTAATACTCTCAAGTCATCACTGCCACCAAGGGTAAGGATCCAATCCTTAGTCCTCCGCAGGTACTTGAGAATGTTCTTTACCGCGGTCCAATGAGCCTTGCCAGGGTTCCCCTGATACCTGCTGACCATGCTCAAAGCAAATGCCACATCAGGACGGGTACAAGTCATAGCATACATGATCGAGCCAACTGTGGAAGCATACGGTAATTGGCTCATCTCAACTATCTCTGCCTCTGTACTCAGACTCTGAGTCTTACTCAGTTTGGTATTGCTTTGGATCGGTAAATCTCCTTTCTTGGAAGTCTCCATGTTGAACCTTTTCAACACCTTATCCAAGTAGATACTCTGACTAAGTCCAATTAGTCTTCTACTCCTTTCTCTTAATATCCTTATCCCTAGGATATAGGTAGCCTCCCCTAGGTCCTTCATAGCAAAGCACTTCCCAAGCCAGGACTTAACCTCCTGCAAGGTTGGGATGTCATTTCCTATAAGTAGTATGTCATCCACATACAGTACCAAGAAGCTAACTATACTCCCACTAGCTCTGACATACACGCAAGACTCATCTTCGTTTCTCGGGAAGCCAAACTCTTTTACCTTCTCATCAAAACAAAGATTCCAGCTACGAGACGCTTGTTTTAATCCATAAATGGATTTCTCAAGCTTGCATACTCGATTAGGGTACTCTGCACTTACAAAACCCTCTGGCTGATTCATGTACACATCCTCAGCCAATTTTCCATTAAGGAAAGCGGTTTTGACATCCATTTGCCATATTTCATAATCATGAAATGCTGCAATGGCTAACATAACCCTAATAGACTTAATCTTTGCTACCGGCGAGAAGGTTTCATCATAATCAATACCTTGAGTTTGAGTAAAACCCTTCGCAACCAGTTGAGCCTTATAAGTATGCACTTTTCCTTCCATGTCTGTCTTCTTCTTGAAGATCCATTTGCACCCGACTGTTTTACGGCCTGGTACATTGTCAACCAAGTTCCAAACTTGATTGTCATACATGGACTGTATCTCGCTGTCCATAGCCTCCTTCCATTTAGCAGACTCCGGGCTTGCCATGGCTTCCTTAACACTGTTGGGTTCATCCAAATTTACCAGTGTACTATCACTAATAAATGTATCACCTTCCGTAGTAATATGGAAGCCATAATAAAACGAAGGTGTGTTCTTAACCCGTGTGGAACGCCTCGGAGGTACAAACTCGTCAATTGGATCAACAGGAGTTTCCTCCTCAGGTTGATTGCTAGTGTCTGGGGATCCTTCACCAATTGATTCTTGAATTTCTTCAAGATCAATCTGCCTCCCACTATCTCCTTGGCTTATAAATTCTTTCTCGCGAAAGATCCCTCTTCGTGCTACAAAGACCACATTCTCACTGGGTCTGTAGAAGAGGTAACCGAAGGATTTCTGTGGGTAGCCGATGAAAATACACCTTTCACTTCGGGGTTCAAGCTTATCATGAGTTTCACGCCTCACGAAAGCTTCGCAACCCCAAATTTTGATGTGGTCCAAATTGGGAACCTTCCCAGTCCACATCTCATGAGGTGTTTTGGTAACCTTCTTTGTAGGGACTAGATTAAGGATATGGGCGGCAGTCTCTAAGGCATACCCCCAAAAAGAGATTGGTAACGAAACTCGACTCATCATAGAGCGAACCATGTCCAACAAAGTTCGATTACGCCTCTCAGCTACACCATTCAGCTGTGGTGTCCTGGGAGGAGTCAATTGTGAGACAATCCCACACTCCTTAAGATAGTCAAGGAACTCGGTACTAAGATACTCACCACCTCGATCGGATCGAAGCATCTTAATGTTCCTTCCCAATTGATTTTCTACTTCCTGTTTGAATTCCTTAAACCTGTCAAAGGTTTCAGACTTATGTTTGATCAAGTAGACATACCCATATCTACTAAAATCATCAATAAAAGTCACATAATACCGATTAGCATCCCTTGTGGTGGTTTTGAATGGTCCACATACATCAGTATGTATTAGGTCCAACAAACCCTCACCCCTCTCACAAGTTCCAGTGAAGGGTGATTTTGTCATCTTTCCAAGTAGACAAGATTCACAATTATCATCCGATTTAAGGTCAAATGATTCCAAGACTCCACTCTTTTGGAGTGGGCCTATGCGTTTCTTGTTTACATGACCAAGACGACAATGCCACAATGATGCTTTATCTAGGCTAGTAGAAGAATCAATATACAACACATTATTTCCTAAGTTGTCTACAATCGACACAGTTTCATACACACCATCACAAGGTAATGCTTTAAAATAAAACACATTATTAAAGAAAGCATTAATACCACCACATTCATTATCAAACGAAAAGGTAAAACCTTGTTTGTACAATGCATGAAAAGAAATAATATTCCTCGACATTTCAGACGAGTACACACATTTATTCAAATCTAATTTTAACCCATTATTAAGCAACAAAGTATAAACTCCAATCTTGGAAACAGGTGAAGCTTCCTATTCCCCATGATTAAGTTTATCTTCCCGTGCTCCACATCCTCACTTCTTCTTAGGCCCTGCAAATCAGAACATATGTGAATACCACATCCTGTATCAAGCACCCAAGAGTTAGAATATGTTGAGTAATTAGACAATATAGTGTAAATACCTGCATGGGTGGGTTTCACTTTCCCTTCCTTTAGATCCTGCAAGTACTTAGGGCAGTTTCGCTTCCAGTGTGCCTTTTCATGGCAATAAAAGCATTCAACATCCTTGGGAATGGCAGAAGGAGTGGTAGAACCGCTCTTGGTATTTGATGAGGAGCCTTCAAGAGACTTTCCCTTGGTACCCTTCGAAGGGTCTTCCTCTTCTTCCCTTTGCCTTGCTCAATAGCTAAAACAAGGGTAAATGTTGGAGTAGGAGTAGTAGAGGTAACAACCACCTTACCCTTAAGACCGGACTCCGCGGTCTTCAAGAGTCCTTGAAGCTTGCTGAGGGTAACTTCCTCCTTGTTCATATGATATGTCATTCGAAAATGATCATAACAAGAAGGCAAGGAGTGCAAAATGATGTCAATTGCCAACTCCTCGAGGATATTAACATTCAGCTTCAGCAAACGGTCCACATACCTTTGCATCTTTTGCATGTGGCCCGTGAAGGATTCACCGTCCTTCATGCGGGTAGTTATTATGGAGGAGATTATTTCATACCGCTCCTGACGAGCACTCTGATGGTACCTTTCCATCAGGTCTTGGTGCATCTCAAAAGGATAGAAATCTTCATATGAATTTTGGAGCTCGGCTGTCATCGTGGCCATCATGATACATGCCACCTTAGTAGCATCTCTCATGAGTCCTGAATTCAGCGATCTCCTCAGGAGTAGCAGTAGACTCATCAAGTTCTTTTAACTCCTTATCAAGGACATATTCCTTGTCCTCGTAACGAGTAACCATCATGATGTTCCTAATCCAATCCATGAAGTTGGAACCATCAAAGATGACCCTCCCACAAAGATTCATGAGAGAGGAAGAACCAGTTGGGTTAGAGCCTGAAGCATTAGTGTTAGAAGACATCTGAAAAGAGAGTAAGTTTAGATTAGATATTTAGGATCCTTAATAAGACACCCAAATGTAATATTAAGGCTAGGATCCAATCACAATATATTACACTTAGAAGAGGGATGCCGTAATCTAAGTAATAATATATTTGAAAGGTAGGTGAATGACGATTCACCAATTTCCATCATGAAAACGAAATGATTTATTAGGTTTAATTGGATTTGAAATTCCTAGATTCTTTTGAGATTCATTTAACTTTTCAATGGCATGTTTCAATCTCGATTGTGCCCTTCAAGTTTTGTGACTGGGATGCCGAGGATCACAAAACAAGGTGTGAATAACCATGCTAATTCACTTGGTACTCTTAATATTATCACCTAATCAATGTTCTGGTTAACCACACACGCTCCATTGATCTATGACAAACATTAAGTCACCCTTCGTGATCCTTACTAGTCCTAGTTAGTGTGCCGGTTAACCACACACGCTCCACCAACGACTTGGTAAGGTACAAAGTGTGAATTCCATGGACTAGCACCATGTTCACATTTTTCCTAAAATAACTAAGATTGGGAATTAAAAGAGTTTAGTTATTTTATAATATTCATTATACTTTTAATGAGGATTTAAAGTCATTGTTCTACCCGTTCGGCTAACGACCCTCCACCGATCAAGCAAGCGGTGGGTGAGAGTATACACCCATTAAGTCGCCATTTTATAGGCAACAACCTTATACCCACCTTATAGACCGGCTTCGTGAATGAGGCCTACTAACGGTAAAACGACTTATTCTTATACATATATATAATAATTAACCATTAATGTTATAAATAGTATAAGGGTTGAATTTTAACTATTAAAACTCTAAGGGTTGGAATTAAAGTTTATTAAAGTGTGTGAAACTTTACAAATTCCAAAACTTGAGGGCAAGTTTTGTAACTTTGCAAAACTCTTCATTTCATAACTTATGAATTAAAGGTTCATAAAAATGAAGACTCTTCATTTTCATGTAACTTATGTGTTTTAAGTGTGTGTTAAATAAAAGTGACCTTTGGTAATCCATAACTTGAAGAAAAATTATGGAATCCATTAAAACACATAAATGATCAAGAATTAATTCTAAACAATTCAGCAAATAATTCCTATCATTTTCTAAATTCATTAGAACATGAACATGATCATCAAAAATTCAAGAATTATATGAACACATAAAATCATGGAATTTTGATATATGCTATTGCAAATGGATTAGAACAACCATTACACCAACTAAAATAAGTTTTATAACACCAAAACAATTTAGGGTAATGTTTCTATTCCATTTCCAGCAGCAAAAGTCGAGAATCTGCACTCTTTCGATCCTACTCGTCGAGTGCATGAACTGACTCGTCGAGTAGGTTGAAGTTTGCCTTGGACTCGTCGAGTCCCCCCAATGGACTTGGCGAGTCCACCATGCAGACAGCAACGATTTCGACGTTTTTCACTATTTTGCATCAAGTATCAAACAAGCAAGCCTAGGCTCTGATACCACTGTTGGGTTTTGAACAATCTAACACTTCCTAAGTGTGCATGCAACCCTAATAAACCTTGGATCTATGTTTGTCTAGATACATGCAAAATAATAATTTTCCAAGGTTTATAACCTATCTAACATGGCATGGGGAACATCTCAACATAAAAGAGTTAGAAGAGATTACATACCTTTTGGTGAGTTTGGTTCTAAGGAGTTTGAGGGCCAAGCACCAATAGTGTGAATGCCTCAAATGGAATCACAAACACCACAAACTCTTGGAAAACTTTGAGAGAGTATACACCCTTGTATAAAATCGGCCACACACATGCACACACACACTAGTTCACTAGTTTCCTCTTAGGCTCCATTTCATGCTCCATAAGCATGCTTATATAGTGTGCATGGTTAGGGTGAACCCTAATAACCCATGTCTCTTCCTTTCCAAGGATCCATGGGTTAAAAGCTCCATGGATGATCCATGGACTTCCACATAAGCCTAGCCCATTAAAAAATGAGTATTAGCCCACACTATATAAAACAAATAGCCCATAATCTAATTAGTCTTCCTTTTAATCTCTAAATTAATTCATAATTAATTTAAGACTAAAACTAATTAAATAACGTAACTTCATATTAATATATTATAACTTATAATATATTAATAAACATATGTGTATAACTCTCATAAA
Source organism: Lactuca saligna (assembly GCF_052625555.1). Classification (NCBI taxonomy): domain Eukaryota; kingdom Viridiplantae; phylum Streptophyta; class Magnoliopsida; order Asterales; family Asteraceae; genus Lactuca; species Lactuca saligna. The sequence goes on from NC_136425.1 coordinate 56,656,959, forward strand.
ATTATCCATAACAGTTTGGATGAGATGCAACCCAAATGGACCATGCCGGTCGGGTCAAGTATATACCAAATAAGTTATGGACTTAGACACCTTATCCAACAATATCAAGTAAACACATAAGTTTATTCATAACATGGAATGCATTCAAACCAAGTTAGTGAGTGAGATCAATCTTAGTGATAGAGTCACAAGTGATTGGCTCCGTAGAGAGGTGTTAATCGATTGTGTTCGAGAGGATTTCAGAGAGTAAGAAAGATATGAGATGCGTAAGGATAACTTGAAGATAATTAAGATCTAGAGATGAGTAAGAAGATATTTGTATTGATTGATAAAGAGTAGTCTCTATTTATAGAGACTAAAGAGATACAATAGATTTACTCTCCAAGAGTAGTCATGCAAGGCATATTGGACAATAGAGAGTATTACAAGAGATAGATACAAAATAGACTAAGTATAGAAAGAAAGACTGCGGTAGCTTGACGACTTCGGATGTGATTGCGGAGGGAGCTCGACTGCGGATAGTTGTAGACTGCGGTAGACAAAATTATGAGGGTCTTCATGTATCAGCAATTTCCCCCTAAATGACCTCTAATTTTATTCACTTATCAAGTTTAAGGAACTTGATCAGGATCCACCAAAAAATTTTCACATTTTCCAACCAGGTGATCCTTCTTAAAATCTCGAACTTGACTTCGGCAGTTGTATGCTTCAATTTTTCCACTGCGATTCGACAGATTTCAAGTTGTTTCTTCGTGATGCGATTCATGGAGGACATGGGGATGAAGTACTTGACTTGATAAGTCTTCCTTTTGAAGATGACTACCAGTTCACGAAAGTTTGTAGCACCAAGGGATCTTTCCTCATAGCCTCCGGTTGGCATCGGTGCGGGATCAAGAGGAGGTAAATCAATCTTTTTGGAAATGATAGGGTGGATCTCCGCATCGATCTTTGCAAAATCACACACAGTTCTTTCAGATAAGTACTTGCCCTTTCAAGTGCTATCTTCATCTTCAAATGCTTTTCACACTTATTCTGGAACACCTTTGCTATCAGGAAGACTTCTTCTGGGTTCATGCAGGGGAAGTCATCTTGGGTGCGGACGTAGTCCTGATTCCTTCTTGTGATTGTGTATTGCACAAAATCAACCTTCATAAATTTGCGCGGTTTTAAGTTCTTGACTGTTGAAGGTCTGTCGTTGGACCAGATCTTCTCAATGGGAGATGCATCCTTGGCATAAAAACAGTTAAGTCTCTCGAACTCCATTGGCAGTCTCTTGTGATCAGGAAGGTTGTGGTCAAACTGCTCAAATACAGTGAAGTATTTAGCGTTTGTGGAGATATGGACATCCCAGTATCCATCCGAAGGAGGTTTAGCATATGTAAGATATGGTTTGTAGTCGTCATCAAGAAGTCTGCGGTGGGGATTGATCCAGGAGTTTATTAAGGATTCATCCATCACAGTGTCAAAACCGCATTCTCTCCAAATGACCTCTGCAAGTTTAGCTGCTTTCCAGTCAGCTTTCTTCTGCTTTGTTACAAGGGAGTCATTTGAGCTCGGAGAAGACATGTGATCCGCAAGATTCTTGAAGTGTGGGGGAGTTTCAGGTCTTTCAGGGGAAGGGATGATAGTTTGTTGCGTTGAAGGAGAGTGATGTTGCGGTGAGGGTTGCGGAGAGGGGACTTTCTGAGAAGCGGTGTTGGAATGATGTTCTTCTTCATCTTCTTCTTCTCGATGGTCTTCTCCTTCACTTCCCCCCTCTTGAGGAGTTCAGACCCAGAGACTCCTCAATCCATTGTTTAAGGCCATCGAATTTAGCACAAACTTCCTGGAACTAGGCTTTGAGAACTTCCGCCAGTTGCTGAATATTAGGAATGGAGGTGTTGAACAGCAGTCGATGTATCTCCTTTGTTATTTGGAGAATTTCGGGGCCATGGAAGTTGGATGAAAATGAGTGTTGGAGTTTGTTGATGGCGGAGTGGAGAACTGAGATGGTGGACTATATGCAGTGTGAGTCTCATCTATCAGTTTCTGAGATAGAGAAGATTGATCTGTAATGGCTGCCTACAACTTGTCCTTTATTGCGGATACCTCAGATATAAGGCACTCCGCAGCAGCCATAAACTCCTTGTGATCCGCTTGACGATTGTTGTCAATGGAACTTATCCCCATTTCAACTTTGAGAGAAATTCTCTCAGCAGCCATTTGTTCCCTTACTTCCAATCATTCAATCCTTTCGATTAAGGATTGTGGTACAGGATTGTCTTCAGACTGCGGTTAGGTAGACTTGACTGCGGCCAGGATTTGATCAACCTTGGATTGAAGATTGAGAAATTCTTTTCTGGAGATGGCCATCTTTTTCTTTTTTTTCTTCTCCTTTGGTTTGGAGGTTGAGTGCTGAGAGCCACTAGATTCTTCTTCTTCAACATACATCATAAGGTCATCATCCGAAGGGCTTGGTTGATTGACCTCTTGAAGATCAACATCGTCAAAACCGAAGGTAGGAGCAGAACTAACTTCGATTTCAGTGCCTGCGTCTTGGGAGTCTCTAGCAGTTGGAGATGGAGGAGGCTTTGAGGGAGTCTGATCAACAGTTGCCTCTTGAACCTTGCGGATGATATCAGCCATGTTGTCCATCATGGCATGAACTTTGCAGAAAGTAGCTACAATATTAGCATTGTTAATTGCGTTTGCCTAATACTTAGCCACAGAGAGAATTTCTTGTTGTTTCTGCTGAAGCTTATTGGTTTGACTTGCTTTTCTTGCCTGGAATGCCCTACAGAAAGCGACATATTTCTTGGCTTCGGCTTCGTTGGAGGGTTGATACTTACTCCATGAGTCATTTAAATCAGTGTCGTCAATTCCTTGAAAGCGCACCGAGGTGTCCCTCGGGTTCATGGATCCTTGCACATTTGTGCTCACCGTGCCTAAACCACCTATTACTGATGTAAGCAGAGTAGGATTTCCTGAGCTTCCTTGGTCTCCTTGACCTAAAGTCAAGTCTGGCCTCGACTTAGTTCTACAAACGTTGAAGAATCGCCTTGCGGTTGGGGTTGTGTTTGAAGTGTTTGGGTGACAGACAAAAGAATGGAGTGCAACTCCTCAGCGGAAAATAAATGAAGACGGGAAGCCATGGAGACCTTAGGGCAGGAGCCTGAGCCATCCTCTTGGGATTGACCTAGGGGGAGTCTCCACGTTGCAGTGAATCAGACGCACTACTTGTGCCTAAGTGGTATAAGATGGTGGTTTCGAATGGATGTGCGGCCATCCCAAGGACTACCGGAGCCTGTTGAGAGGCTGAGGTATCAGTTCGGTCACGCATATGGCTAGTGGGATCAGGTTTGCGTTTCTTGAGGATTGCGATAGGTTGATCATCCTCATCAGAGTCACTACTAGAGGGATTTCTGCTTGGTTAGAATATAGTTATCACTGGTGGAGTTTTTCTTTTCTTGGAGGGCTTGGAAGGCTTGGAAGCATCCTTTTTAGGAGTTCCTTGTTTCTTGGTGTTGCGGGGGCCATGACATGCAAAGACTTTCTGCTTGCGTCTTTGGGATAGAGAAATGTTGGAGAGAGTTGTTGAAGATGGGACTGCGGTACTAGTGGGTTCAATGACTGTGGATTGGGTTGGAAGAGGCAGGGTAGGAAGGTATGGGTCAATACCTTCCGTAGCCTCAATGTGATATGAGACATCAGCAGTCTCAAGACCGAGGGTAGAAAGAATATGAGTGGGTAGTCTTCTTATTGGTCCAAAAATAGTTTGATCAGATGAGTGATTGTACCATTTGAGATCCTTAGTAATAAAGAAATTGATGTTGTTGCCCATGCTAATTCTTGCATCCACATGGAGGTTGGAGATGCCAGGAGACCAAAACCTTGCAAAGGTGAGTTCGGTAGGATTCTCTCGTAGACTTTCTTTTGGAATGTATTGCAGAAAATCATCCTATAGGATCTGACCGTAGTTGACATCATGTCCTGTGAAGATGCTCCATAAGAGTTCTAGGAGCTTTAGTCCCATGTTGTTTGTGCCTCCAGTTCTGCCGGATAGACTACGGATGATGAAGTGACAAACGAATTGCTAGACCGCAGGCAATTGTTTTTTCTTGAATTCCCCAATTCCCTTGATTTTCTTCTGGTAGCCTAATTAGTAGAGAGCAGACAGTATATCCACCATTGATGGAGTGAAAACCTTGATGGATGGATGAACAAGGAGGTTTATTGCAGTGATAAATTTCTCCTTAGTCAAGATGACCAAAGAATCGTTAACTAGGTTAAGGTGCACTTCTTGAAGGTTTTTGAGTGGTCGATAGGCTGAAAAAGCACACTTGAAGAGGGTTAAGAGAGGGACAACATCTGTGAATGAATCGAAGGGTCCAAACAATGAGTGATTGGACAGAAACTTGATCATCAATTTTGTGGGGGTATTGTAGGAAGAATGTTCTTCGAACACGGCCCCGAAGTTGCTTGATGAAATTTTTGGTGTGGAATGTTTTGAGGTAGAGGCTGAACCAGTGGGGTTCACCGATTCAAATGCCTTGGAAGGTTTCTTGGATACACCATATTTCACCATTGTTAAGTTTTCGAAGAAGTTGGGATGGAAAGAAAAACAGATTGCAAGAGAAAGGTTTATGGTTTTAGAGAGCCAAAACTTTTCTTTGTGGAGAAGAAAAGGGTTTTATAGTGGTTTAACGGAGCAGGAAACGTTTTTTCCCTAAGTGAATTTGGGTAGAAACGTTTGGGTGTTTATTTCGAATTAAGAGTATTAATCTCAGCCATAGATTAAGAAAAGATGGATTAAATATGAGATTTGGGGTTTACCAAAAAGTGGTTGCATTTAATGAAATGTCATATTCATGACCATGTCTCATGAACATGTGGTGAGGGTGAGATCAATCCGTTAGATAAAGGGGAAGTTGTAATGGATTTGATGTTTTGGGGTAATAGGTAAAGACATATTAAAAAGGATTTGATTTGGAAAATCTTTCTTTTTGTCATCATACCGAAAATAGGTCTAACACGATGTTTATTCAAAAGAATGAGACAGCTGCACAAAGAGTGTTTTTCTTTAATGTTTTCTCTATTTAATGAAGGATCATTAAATAGCACACAATGTTTTTTTGTTTTTCAAAAGATTAAAACATTATGAGAATCAGTTAAACTGACTGCGGATAGACACTTCATTGCGGATGGATCATATGTCGTCGTATGGATGACTACGGTAGGTAAACTGAGATGAACACTTGAACAAAGATTAGTAATAACAAATAATAAGGACCATTGAAGTATAATTATGATATATGGCTGCGGTACATAGAATATATCAAAACCATCTAACATAAATAACTGCAACTAGGACTGCAACAGAGACCAAGGATGGTATGCGGTACCTATCAATTCAAAGAAGCATTGTGGGTCCGGATTCATCATTCCTAACATTTGTAAGAAAGTGTTGAGTTTTGTTGAGTCGAGTGCCTTTATGAATACATCAGCAATCTCTTCATGAGTATGGACAAAAATTAGTTCAATGTTACCTTTCAGGATGTTGTCTTTGATGAAGTGATATCGTAGTTCAATATGCTTGGTCTAGGAGTGCTCAATAGGATTGTAAGAAATTGCTATGGCACTTTCAGAGTCACAATAGATTGGTATCCGCAACATCATGTATTCGTAGTCTAGTAGTTGTGTTTTCATCCATAAAACTTGAGAGCAACAGCTGGCTGCAGCCACATATTCAGCTTCTGCGGTAGACAGTGAGACATAATTTTGTTTTCTTTAGGACCAGCTGACTAGTCTTCCACTTAGAAACTGACATCCACCTGAGGTGCTTTTACGATCAAGTTTGCATCCGGCATGATCCGCATCTGTAAATGCTTAAAGATTGAAATAATTTCCTATGGGGTACCATAATCCAAGAGTTTTGCTTCCTTTTAAGTACTGATAGGATTTGTTTGGTTGCGTTCATATGAGAGACTTTTGGGTCAGTCTGGTACCTTATGCATACACCTATTGCAAAAACTATATCTGGTTGGCTAGCAGTGAGGTACATCAGAGAGCTAATGATACCTCTATAAGACTTGTGATCAACAGATTCACCTGAGGGATCAGCAGAAATCTTATAACCGAAGGCCATAGGGACCTTAGCCAAAGAACAATTATCCATTGAATATTTCTTCAATAGTTCTGAGGTGTACTTTTCTTGATGAATGAATATCCCTTGAGGTACTTGTTTCACTTGAAGACCTAGAAAAGAAATTAATCTCTCTATTCATGCTTATTTGGAACTTGTTGGTCATGAGCTTAACAAATTCATCCACCATCTTTTGATCAGTTGAGCCAAAAATGATATCATCCACATATATTTGTACAAGCATTAGGTGATCACCGTTTACTTTTCGAAATAATGTGGGATCAATCACTCCTCTTTTGTAACATGAAGAGACAAGAAATTCAGATAGAGTCTCATACCATGCTCTGGGGACTTGTTTTAGACCATAGACTGTCTTTTCAAGCTTGTAGCAGTAGTCTGGGAATTCAACGCTTTCGAAACCCAGAGGTTGCTGAAGATAAAACTCTTGTTTTAATTCCACATTAAGAAAAGCACTTTTCACATCCATTTGATGAACCTTGATGTTTTTGTGTGCTGTGTATGCTAAGAAGATCCGCATGGCTTCCATTCGTGCTACCGGAGCATATGTTTCATCATAGTCAATGCCTTCAAGGTGACTATATCCCTTGGCAACTAGTCTTGCCTTATTTCTGACGACCGCACCAGATTCATCTAACTTATTCTTGTACACCCATCTTGTGCCAACAATGGTGTGGCCTTGTGGTTTTGAAACGAGCTTCCATACCTTGTTCCTTTTGAATTCTTCCAGTTCTTCTTGCATTGCGGAAATCTAGTCTGGTTCAAGTAACGCTTCTTTGATCAATCGAGGTTCGACTGAGGACAAGAAGGCTGCGTAGTGGCAGTAATCGGATAAGTCCTTGGATGACCGAGTCTGGATTCCTGCGGATGGGTTGCCAATAATTTGACCTGGTGGGTGGTCTCTCATCCATACATGTAGACGAGGTATCAGATGATCAGTAGTTACGGTGGAGGGAATGTCTTCAATATCAAAAGACTCAACAGTTGGAGAGGGTAGTTCCCCCTAGACTTGAGAACATCCTGCTGAAGTGTATTGAACTGGGAAGGCTGGATTAGATTTATCTTGGGTAGATGGTGAAGGTTCCCCCTAGAGTGTAGAAGGGAGTTCGCCTTGAACCTGTGAAGGTTCCCCCTAGATTGCAGATGGGAGTGTGATAATCCTTGCATATTTTCTTGTGTCAATGTTTTCTATGTTTTCATCATCCGAATTCGAAGAAATGTTTGATGGTTGAAACTCTCTTCGGATTGGAGCTTCATCTTCTGGTACTGGAACCTCGATGTCGAAGGTTCCCCCTGGAGTGTAGAAGGGAGTTCGCCTTGAACTTGTGAAGGTTCCCCCTGGATTGCGGATGGGAGTGTGATAATCCTTGCATCTGTTCTTGTGTCAATGTTTTCTATGTTTTCATCATCCGATGGGAGTGTGATAATCCTTGAACATGTCAACGTTTGATGGTTGAAACTCTCTGCGGATTGGAGCTTCATCTTCTGGTACTGGAACCTCGATGGTTGTTGTATGGTCCAGAGTGGATTTTTTCCCCTCAACCGACAAGGTGGAAGTATTTAGCGATACTTCTTCAGACACTGTTGGACCTGATACATCTGCATGTTGTTGCTGAGCTTCTAGAGATACGATAACTTCGGATAACTTGGGTGTATCAACAGGATCAAAGAGATCATCATAGTTTATTTCAACTAGATTTAATGGACCCAAAGAGGTAGGAATATCACTTTCTAGAATTGTTGAGGTTTCAGTTGACGGAGCGGAGTTGCGGATGTGATAGTCATCAAACTTTACATCAAAGCTTTCAATTATCAACCTTGTGCGTCTAATGAGAACACGATAAGCAACTTTGTTAGTGAAGTAGCCAAGGAAGATGCCTTCATCACACTTTGGTGCAAATTTATTGAGGTGGTCTCTATTGTTGATTACGAAGCATCTACACCCAAAGATATGAAAGAATTGAACATTTGGCTTGCGGTTGTTAAGACCTTCATATGGTGTTTTGTTGAGGTGTTTGCACACAATGCTTCAATTTTGAACAAAATAGGTTGTGGCCACTGCTGCGGCCCAGTAGTAGAGATGGAGATTTGCAAAGTTGAGCATAGATCTGGCAGCTTCTACTAGAGTGCGATTCCTTCGTTCTACTACGCCATTTTGTTGTGGTGTATACGGAGCTGAGAAGTTGGGTGTAATCCCTTTGGAGACCAAGAAACTATTTAGAAGATGATTAGTAAACTCGGTTCCATTGTCACTTCGGATATGTCTGACTGGTAACTTGATCTGAAGTTCGATTTCCTTGATGAAGTTGATCAACACCTGCGGTGTTTCTGACTTGAGTCAAAGAAAGAAGACCCATGTGAAATGTGTGAAGTCATCCACAATAACCACTATGTATTTTTTGTGATGAAGACTGGCTACGGTAGATGGACCGCAAATATCAATGTGTAAAAGTTGCAATGGTTCAGAGATTGAGGAACCAATCACTATGGGATGATTTGCCTTGAATTGCTTTCCACACTCACATGCAGGACAGAGAGTATCATTGCTGAACTTGAGGATTGTAAGACCTATAACTAGTTCTTCGGTGACCAAGTTGTTAATGTATCTGAAGTTAAGATGAGCGAGCTTGCGGTGCCATAGCCAGCTGACTTCGGATACGGCTTTGGATAGAAAGCATAACTGCGGTTTGCCTATGATCAGATATACATCCAGGGGGTACATGGTACCTTCGGATCTGGACTTGATCAAACAAATGCTTCTATCGCTTGTTATTACGTAGCAGAACTAGTCATCAAATTCAACACGATGGCCTACTTTACATAGTTGACCAACATTGATGAGATTGTGTTTAAGGCCTTCTACATAAGCAACCTTTTGAATATAGAAGTTTCCCGTAGTGAGAACACCGCAACCTCGGATTATTCCATTAGCATTATTCCTAAAAGTAACATTTCCATCGTTGCAAATTGGCCTGAACTCTCGAAGGTATTCTAACCTACCCATCATGTGCAAGGAGCAGACACTATCGATTAACCATTCTTCTTGTTGTTCCTCCTTGCACAAGGCCTAAAAATTACACGGTTAGTTTAGGCATCCAAACTAGTTTGAAGCCTGGGAAAATAGATGAGCTTCTGATTGATGCATGAAAAGAGGTTGCAGAGACTGATTTCGTGTCGACTTTTATGCCTAGTCCTGGGTGTTTGTGAGTTTTTGGAGCGTAGTGCCTCTTTGAAAAGTTACAAGGTTTCTGAAAAGAATCATTTTTTACATGAGAAAACTTTTTCTAACAACTACATTGACATTGACATGCTGAAAATTTATCTTTTGTTTTGGCACTTTGTCAGGGGTCGGTAGGGTGTCGTTGATTTGTGACTGGTCCGAGGTTGGTAAGATTTGACATGTGAACTGTTGTATTTAGAAAAAGTTTGTTTTGAGTAAGATTTTGCACATGTATACACCCTGGATCTTTTCATGGGATTTGGTAAAATACCTTTCCATTTTCTGAAATTTTGATGCGATTTTAAAAGTGTTGGAGTATGTAAGATACTATTCCATTTTGGATCATTTGAGGAATAGATTTGAAAACCAAGACAAAACTGCAAAAATGGTCCCCGTGGTTTCTCATTTTATGTGGTTACGGTCCAAACATTTGAAAAGTTGAAGATATGGTCCTTTTCAACAAGTTTTGTTGTGATTTTGATCCCTTATCCGTTAGTTGGCTGTTAACTTCCTTAAAATGACAATATTACCCCTAGGGACCATTTTCACAGTTTTGTCTTTTACCATACTATAAGGACCATTTTTGCATACATTCTTTTTTACTTTATTGAAGTATTATATATTAATAGATATTATTTTTAATATATAATATTATATATTAAAAAAATATTGTTTTATTTTAATTGATTTCGTTTAATTTTTTTTGTTGGAGTAATTCTTTTTTATTGAATTATTTTATATCAAAACATATAGTTTTTAATAAATAATATTTATATCATAATAAATATTATATTATTAGATTATTAATTTTTTTAGTTAATTTTTGTAATTCCTTTTTTTTTAATTATTTTTTATTAGATTATTGAAAGTAATAATCCAATTAAAAATAATTAAAAAAAGGAATTACAAAAAATAACTAAAAAAATTAATAATCCAATAATATAATATTTATTATGATATAAATATTATTTATTAAAAACTATATGTATTGATATATAATAATTCAATAAAAAAATTACTCCAACAAAAAAAAAATTAAACGAAATCAACTAAAATAAATTGATAATCCAATAAAAGAATATTTATTAATATATACTTAAAAATTAAAAGTAATATCTATTAATATATAATACTTCAATAAAATAAAAAAGAATGTATGCAAAAATGGTTCTTATGGTATGGTAAAAGACAAAACTGCGAAAATGGTCCTAGGGGTAAAATTGTCATTTTAAGGAAGTTAACAGCCAACTAACGGATGAGGGAGCAAAACCACGACAAAACTTGTTGAAAATGATCATATCTGCAACTTTTCAAACGTTTGGACTGTAACCACATGAAATGAGAAACCACAGGGACCATTTTTGCAGTTTTGTCTTTTTTTTGGGTTTTGACAGATGAGTTAGGAATGGATGTTGAAACTGCACATTCCTTTTTGTATGGTTTCTTGATGGGAGAGTTTCTCAAAAAATAGTGACCAAAACAAACTTTTCAAGACTCTTAGATTTTGGAAATCTTATGTCTTTTGTTTTTAGAAAAAGTTTGTCTATTTGTGCCTCGAGATCGAATATCCTCTTTGAAAGCCTTTTTTGCTAAAGTTTTTGGAGATCCGTAGTCATTAGTGTTTAACTGCGGTTTTCTGAAAGCCTTTGAAAGATTTTGACATCGAGGGCTTGACTCATCAGAACTTGAAAATTCAAGATTTTGAGAACATTGACCCACTTCAAAATTTTCTATGGGTAGTTCATGGTGAATTGGTTGAAGAGTCACTGAGCCTTTGATTGTGGACTTTGGTAAGGAAGACTTAGCTACCGTAGCATAAGTCTGGGTTGTGATAGGAATGGGATTTTTCTGAGAATCATGATAGTAGTGAGAAGCACTGCGGTCTGAGGACAAGGGTGGAAAGTCTTACGAGACTTCAGGATTTTCAATGACTATTTCTTCATCAACAATAGATGAGGTCTGAGAATTTGGATTGATTGTGCCACAGATAAGAGGTTGATCACATGTGTGATTCGAAGCCTCGGGCACAATTTCCTCAATGACACTATTATTAATTAGATTATGAAGTCTATCGAAGTGTGTTCCGATGTCTTCGGGAAAAGTCTTGTCATTGACTGGAAAATGAAATTCTCGGTCCGGAGGGACATAAAGTCGATCTTTGTTAAACTAGGGTCAGGAATCCTCTGCGGTAGGATATCCATTGGACCAATCCCAATTGTATGTATTGTCTACGATTCCATTATTAACTAAATTTTCAATAGCTTCACTTTCATTAGACAAATTTTCTATTAAAAGATTCTAATGTACAATTTCACTCTGAGTTAAATCTCTTTGGTTCAAAGCTATTTCTAGTTAGGTTTCACTCACCATTCTTGCATCTTTTTCTAACTCTAAATCTCTTTCTAACATAGCCATTTTAAGTCTTTTGTTGTCCAGTCATCCTCTCACATGAAACATCTCTTGGGATGCTATGTTCTTCTCATCTAAGGCTTTGTTGTAGTCTGTAAGGACGGCAACACATGTGTCATTAAGATTGTCTATGAAAGGTTGACAGTCATGCATGTTATAGTTTAGAGTTCGGATAATGAGTTTTACCTGATCGACGATGCTTAGAGTTCTATCCTTTGCCATGTAGCAGTAGTTCCTTTCCAGCTTCGTAGAACCATCATCATCAGCAATTGTTAGCATGCAGATTTTGCCTTTTCCTTTGATGTTGTTGATGTTTTCTTCTTCATCTCCGGATGACCAAACTTAATGGTCTCTTTTAACATGAGCTACATATGCCCTGGACTTTTCCTTTTCCTCTAGTTCTTGAGCCATTCTAAGGTAGAATGCTCTGTCTTTCACTATGTTGGCTTTGCAATCCTTTGCAAAATGATTCTCTTTGTTGCATTTGTGGCGTATTACAACATCACTTTTGTCTTCTGAAGGGATACCGGAGTCAGAGGTTTGAATGGACTGCAGTGTTTCCTTTGGTTGAGGGTTTTGAGATTGCGGTTGTGGGTGTGAACTTTTAGGATAATGAGGGTGATTGTTTTGTGGATTGAAGCTACGATTGAAAGGTGGTTTGTTGAATTGTTCATTTTTGCGAAAAGAATGAGGTGGTAGTCGATTGAACTGTTTACTAACTAGATCAATAGCCTTCTGAAATTCTTCTTCATCGTCATACTTTGAGTCAGCTTCGTATGACTACGGTGTAGTTTCATATGAGGGAGAGTAAGACTGGTTGTGAGGAGTTTGTGCTACAAGAACAAGTGGTCCTCCGAAGTCAGCACAATCTTTAAGTATGGTGGATTCTTGTGCTTGCAGTTCCCCATATAACTTGTAAAGAGACAGGGAACGAATATTTCTATCTCCTTGGACTATCATTTTAGCAGTAGTCCAATGTCTTCTTAACCCGTTGAGAAATTGAAGGTTTGTTTCATGGTTACTGCGGATGGTGCCAGCATTTGATAACTTAGTAACTATCAGATTGAACCTTTTGAAGGAGTCTTCTAAACTTTCACCAGAATGAGCTTTGAAATTGTTGAATTCATTGAGTGAAGTTGTGAGCTTCTTATCTTGAGCTTGTTCTGAACCTTAATACAAGTTCTTGAGAACATCCCATATCTCTTTTGCTGATTTAAAGTTTATGATAATGCCGAATTTGTCAGGAGCAACTCCACAAGAGATTTCATAAAAAGCAACAACATCATTTTCCATTTTATCAAGATCATCCTTGGTGGGATGGTTCAAGACTGGTTGTCCTCCTCCTAGTCTGGCTGTGGCGCCATCGGTTTGAACAGGTGTAAGAACAGGGACATGTGGTCCTTCTTCAACAGATCGCCATACATCTCTTCCAAGTCTCCTTAAGTATCTTTCCATTCTTTGAGACCAGTGATGGTATTCATTTTCAACTAGTATTGGAGCTCGATTTGAACCACCAACACTGTTAGAAACGTTTAGAGAAAGTTCTTGTGCCATTTTTTTTTGTTAAAAATGAGCTTAAGTGGTATAGAAGGCCCTTTGAAAAATCAGAGTTCCGTTTTTCAAAAAGCAACCACTATGGCTCTGATACCAGTTGTTGAGATAAATAACTTGAGACACACTTGAACAAATGTTAGCACAAGTATGATTGCGGAATTAGTTAATCTCAAAGGATCTAAAAGCTCAACAATAATAAGTTAATATGTTAGATGGTTAGATAGTTAGTTGCAGAAATATAAAGAAACGTAAATGACAGTAGGTGATATATCAAGTAAACACATAAGTGGATTCATAACATGGAATGCATTCAAACCAAGTTAGTGAGTGAGATCAATCTTAGTGATAGAGTCACAAGTGACTTGCTCTGAAGAGAGGTGTTAATCGGTTGTGTTCGAGAGGATTTCAGAGAGTAAGAAAGATATGAGATGCGTAAGGATAACTTGAAGATAATTAAGATCTAGAGATGAGTAAGAAGAGATCTGTATTAATTGATAAAGAGTAGTCTCTATTTATAGAGACTAAAGAGATACAATAGATTTACTCTCCAAGAGTAGCCATGCAAGGCATACTGGAAAATAGAGAGTATTACAAGAGATAGATACAAAATAGACTAAGTACAGAAAGAAAGATTACGGTAGCTGGACGACATTGGATTTGATTGCTGAGGGAGCTCGACTGCGGATAGCTGTAGACTGTTGTAGACAAAATTATGAGGGTCACTTCATGTATCAACATATATATATATATATATATATATATATATATATATATATATATATATATATATATAGAAAAGTTCAATAGAGAACTATAATTATTGGTTCTCCAAGGAACCAATTTTCTTTTTCAAGTTCTAGAGTTTATTCTTTATCGAAAAAAAAAAACTAAAAATATCTAAATTCATAACATAACATTGTGAATGTTAAATATATTTTTCGGATTCACCGTGTGAATTTAGATTTACATTGTGAATTTTCAAAGATTCACATTCTGAATTTGAAGATTTTTTTTTTCGAATTTGATATCATTGAAAAAAGAATAAAAAGTTATGAATTTCTGTTTTTTTTTTTTTTTGATAAAAATTAAGTTCAAAAAGTTGAAAAAAAGATTGGTTTCTTGGTTAATTATCGTTCTCTATTGAACCTCACCATGTGTGTGTGTGAATGTATATATATATATATATATATATATATATATATATATATATATATATAAAGCATATATATATATATATATATATATATATATATATATATATATATATATATCTTAACTATATTATAAAGCATATTTAACTTTTATTGAAATTTAAAAGGTACATGTTTGATAACTTAATGTACAAATCTGTTATGCACAAACCACTCATCTTTTTATGAACTAAAACTAATTATGGTAAAAGAATAATCAACAATAATATTTAAGGAATGAAACATCAATTTTTTTTGTCCTTTTTAACATGGGCATGATGTTTGCCCAAAGGTTGGACATGAAATTTTTCTAACATATCATCCAGAAAATTTGTAGCCATTGAAATAGTCAAATAACATTTTCTGAATAAAAAATCATTCATCAAAACAGTAATAATTGTCGTCGTGGCTTTGCGCGGCTGTACACCTAGTATTATACTATATTATAAATGAATTTTTTTTTTCTTTCACCACATTCATTTGAAACTCTCATGACTTTTCAATTTCTTTCTAATAATGATTATAAGTTGGATAATAAGATTAAGTAAATATCAAACCTAAAGTGTAATCATATATAAACTAAATTTCAGTATTAAAAGAATATCTTGTATTCTACTTATAAAGTTATGTTTTTTACCTTTTTATATATTATACTTAACTTATTAGTTTTAATATATTGTTGGATGTAAACCATTATCATTTTAAAGATACAACTTTTGAACAATTTGTATAAAATATTTACATTATAAACTTAAATATAATATTACAAGACCAACTTAAATATAAATTTTATTTTAACTTAAACAATCCAAGTAATATTTTGTAAATAGTGAAAGTGATAAATTGTAATGTCTTTCTAATAATGATTATAATTTGGTTAATAAGGTTAAATAAATATCAAATCTAAAGTGTAATTATAAATAAACTAAATTTTAATATTAAAATAATATCTTTACTTCTACTTATAAAGTTATGCCTTTAACTTTTAACATATTATACTTAACTTATTAGATTTAATATGTTGTTGTATGTAAACAATTATCAATTTAAAGTTACAACTTTGGAACAGTTTTGATAAAATACTTAAATTGTTAATTTAAATATAACATTACAGTGTCAACTTAAATATAAATTTCAGTTCCACTTAGAAAAACCAATGAATATTTTGTGAATAGTTAAAAATGATAAACTGTAGTGCTAAAATACAAAAACTAAATTATAATATCAATTTAACTATAATATTTCCTAAAAATATTTGTATAATAACTAGAAGTTTTCAAATAAGTATCTTAAAACAACTTACAATAAAAATAGTTAAAAATAATTCTATATAAATGATTATACTATTATCTTTAAAATCAAAAAACAATGTTTGATGTTTAAAATAATTATAATGATAGAAATTAAAACGTTAAGAAAATAAATTTTAAAAAATTAATTAACAACAACAAAAATTATAAATAACATTAAACGATATATTATATTTAATTTTATTCATGAGTAACTCGCGGGTATAAATCATTCAAACGGTTGAGGTTATACAATTATAATAGATGTATATATTATCATATAATTCAAAATAATCAATATATTATATCAATTTAGTATACGAATTATTATATGAAATTTAACAACAACGTTATTGTTATATTTAAAAAAAACATATATTTGTAAAGATTTCAACTATATAGGTATTTCTGCGCAATGTGCGGACATTCGCCTAGTGTGTGTGTGTGTGTGTATATATATATATATATATATATATATATATATATATATATATATATATATATATATATATATATATATATATATATATATATATATATATATATATATATATATATATATATATATATATATATATATATATATATATATATATATATACACACACAAACCTCTAGCCTCATGCGTTTCTTTTATGATGCGCATGCCCATTATCAGGTTTTTTTAATCCTCCAATCTTTTATATTTTTTGGTTTCTTTTGAGCCCACATAAAGAGTTTTTTCCTTTAGCACATAATATGAAGCCCGTTACGCAATTCTTTCAGCAGCATATACGATTCTCTTTTACTAATTGTTTTCTTGGTTTCTTTAATCCCAGCATAATCAATAACATTCCATACTTTAAAAAAACTTCCCACCTTTTATAATTCTATATTTTCTGATCAATTTTCCGTTAACCTTATTTTGTAGGTTGATTAAAATCGGTTTTTCCATGGCTAAATTCAAATATAAATTAAAAAAAGTAAAATAAAAAAGTTTAAATATAAATTTCGGTTTTTGAAATGTGGCATAAAGGTTTCTTTAAGAGGCAAGTGAAGATACCTCAAGATGACTACGATGATGCATTTTGGAGAAAATAGATGTTTGGAATCATCCACAATCACGGGGATCTCATTAGATAGAACAAGCTTACCGTTATTGTAATTTCCACTGCGACTTATAAAGGCTTTCGGTTTTGGGAGTGTTGGGGTTTCGAGATTCTATCACTCGTTCGTTGAATGATATTTGAAGATTGGCTTATTCAAGGATTTTATATCATAATATATTTTCAAAACTTTAATATTGAATGTTATTTTTCAAGCTTATGATACCCTATATGTACATTGGTCATTAGGTAATTTTTTTTATCCGAAGTACGTTTATGTTGTGCAACATTCGATTTTAAGTTTTTACTTCATTAATATATCATCTCTAATTTTGGAGAGAAGCTTACTTTAAAGGTATTGATTTTAGTTCGCAAGCAATTTGGCATTGTTATAATTAATTTTTGATGCATTTACAATACTTCAAATGTATTTTTGAGGTACTTGCGTTGAGTTTGAAGGTTCGTATCCCATAGCATTCGAGTGATTTGATCTATCACCATTTTTTTGTATATGTCATTCGAGAGTTGTTTAGTGATGAATAAAGAAATATTGAATCTAACATTTCAAATGTAGAAGGCCTTGGGGAAGATGATAGAGAAGATGGGTTATACTCTATATCGAAGGTTATGTACCTTCAATATATCTATCTATTTCAGTGTGCACATTGTATTTGTACTTCATAACTTAGTCACATTATACATTTGAGTATGTCGAATAGCATTATATATAGTGTTGTAGTCTTAAGTATCAGAGAGAGAGAGAGAGAGAGAGAGTTCTTACATTTCCATATTTGTACACTTGAGATTGCTTCCATACTAATTTGATCTTAACCATGTTTATTCACACCTAGTGTTCCTTTCAATATCCTTTGATTCATAATTGATTGTTCTTAATTCCACTATGTCATTTCAATAGGATCCTACATGTGGTATTAGAGCTTCATATTGAAGGTTTAATCAACTATTTCAAGTCAACGATCCGAAATGACAATTTTATCTCATGAATCTTACATTGTTCTTCAAGTTTTGTAAGTATTCTGTTTTGGAAGGAAATCTTATTCTAGAAATAAAAGTCTATTCCTTGATTCATTCAATTTTGATTTTCTCTCTTTATAATGTTTTTAGATCTTGTTTCTTATTCAAAAATTCATTCAAATCTATTATTGATTCAAGTTTTATAAGAGATTTTGTTGAAAATATTCATATGTTGTTCATAGATTCATTGTAGATATGTTAAAAGTCATTTCAGATCTTTATTTTCTCTCTAGAACTCTCTTTAAATATGTTTTCTCTCTCTTGAAATATCCAATATCTGATGATATTTTTGTTTTCTAATTTGAAATGGAAGAAGAAATGAATGAGAAATGGTTTGTAATGGCTGGAGGTTATCCTTATACCTACACCTTTGAAGATATTCTTTATTCCTTAACTGTTGGATTCCTTAATGAATATACACTCATTTCTTCTGGTAAAATGGTAAGTATGGAGAATTAATCCACTATCCTTTTGATCATGAAAACAACAAAGTTTTGTTTAATCGATTGATTGCTACTTATCAAGAGAGACGAATGAATAAGAAACAAGGTGAAGTCATAAGAGGAATTCGTCTTGGTGAATCTACATATGGTTTCAATATGCTTGAAATTTATGCAAATGTTGATGAAATTCATAATCATGTTCTTGAAGATGTTCTTAGTGTTCATGATGTTCTTGAAGTTCCAGAAGAGGTTATAACTCCAAATGCTCAGGTTGAGGAGGAGTTAGATGGTTCTAGATCTGATGTTTTGAGTACATGTTCTGAAACAAAATCTTGTGTATCGAAATTACAAACTTCTTCTATGTCATCTGAAAAAGAACAAGTGAAGGTTCTTCATGTGGGTGAAAGTTGTAAAAGAAGTAAACCTGATGTTTCTTCAAAACCGAGTAATTCTATGGAAGGAATGAAACCATATCGAAAGCCAAAAATTCAAGATGATTTGATGTCGACCCCTCAAAAAATTTGGTTACAAAAATGCAATGTCAAAGTCGTGAAGCAATATGTTGAGTCTCTTAGTTTCAAAACTTCAATCCCAGAAAAGTTGAAAAAGAAGAAGAGGAAGAGTAAACCCAATAAAATTTGGGTACCTAAGAAAAATTATTCTCATCTTATTATGACTTTGAATTTCAAAGTCAAAAATATGTTGAAAGAAAGCATGTTCCTCAAATTCGACATGATGAAGAAGTACGATATTGGAGAAGTGAGAAAAAGTTTCATGTACAATATGATATTTGATAATTTTTTTTGTGCCTACCAAAGAGCCTAGAAGTTCATTTTATTCTCAGAAATATGATACTGGATCTTCTATATTAAATTCATATTTTTCGGGATGATAACGAATTTACAAGGCAATTTCTCCAATTCTCAATCTCAAATGGGCTCATAAAAAAATTTGTTAATACAAAAGCTTAGTTTGAAGGGGAGAATATTAAATTAAAAATGGAGAAGTTTAATATCAAAGGTCGGAAATGTTACTCTTCGACATGCACATTGATGTTGAAGTGTCTAAGGCGCAAACATTGGGTTCTCTCATTAAGTCAATGACTAAATGGTCATTGGATAACATATATCATTTTTCGAGTTCTTTAGATGAGGCATCCAAAAGCATGCCATTTCTTGTTTGAAAAGGTTGTTGCCTCATTTATTGATATGCTGTTGTCAGTTTGTGCTTTAAAAGAAGACAAAACTTATAAATGTAGGCACAATGCATTAACCGAGAATTTTAAAGAAAATAAGGGATAGTTGCTAGGTGTTGACTTTCAACAGATATGAAAAAGGCTCTTAAGATAATTAATGCTAATGTTGACTCCTGATTGGTCAAATGGGACAGTTGTGTATTTGTTTGAAAAAGTATATGAAATGCATTAGAAATAGTGACAACTCATATTAGAAAAAGTCAAGCACTTTGTTTCTTGAGGGGAGACAACTATACATAAAAGAATGTTAGTCTTTGACATCAAAAAATATGTACTGATTGGTCACTAAAAAACATATGGAGGAACTGAAAAATTGTACAATGTTTATTGCTATGTCGTTGTTGATTAGATGCATTAGAAATGTTAATGAAAGCAGACATATAAATGTCGTTTGCAGATTTGAGAAATGATACAAGGGAAATTAATATCTCGTTTTTGAGTTTTGTATAACTGGAAGTGAGATAATAGATGTAGAAAAGGAATGTGATAGTTCGTTTGTTCTTTGAAGATTATGTATAGAAATAAGTGTGATGTAGTTCTCCAAGGTGTCATAATGATAAAAGCACATGTGCCGAATATATTAAAAAGATGATGAAAGAGTGTAATTGTGAGTATGATGTTGGATACTGACTTGATCGCATGGATTACCATGTTTGACAGTTGTGTTCCTTGATTTCCAGCATATGCGTGTCTTGAACGTAGTAACTCGTGTGTCAGTTAAGTAGAAAATGTGAAAGGGACAATGTGACTGTTGGTCTAAAAATATGAGATGAACAACTCTAAAATGTCATTGTTAGCTGGTCTTTGTTTCTTATGACGAGTGTTTAGGAGGGTATGAATACCGAAAGGAATGGCATGCTTAATGTCGAAGAAGGCTTTTGGTGAAAAATGTTCGACATCTAGAGTTGCATCAACTTGATATCAGAGTCTTGAACATGATATCAAAGTCTTTGACACAAGAACTGGTCACATCACCTACCTCAACCACTTTCATATTTTTTTTTCTTTCTACCCTTTCTTATATCGATTTTTTTCAAAGAACGCTCAATCCATGTTATTTTTGTTTCTTCTCTTTTCTTTTGGTCTGAAACTTTAGAAATTCGAAAAAAAAACAAAAAGATTTTCGTTTTTGTTCATTGTTCTTTGAAGCCTCAGAAAAAACCCTGAAAACTAAAAAAGATTTTTTTGTTTGTTTTTTTGTTTGAATCCTCTAAAAAAACTCAAAAAACCAAAACTATTGTGTTTAATTTTGTTCTTGGAGATTTGAGTATTGAAGTTTGTTCTTGGGGATCTGAGTATCGAAGTTTGTTCTTGAAGATTTAAGTATCGAAGTTCTTGTTAATACTTCAATATTTCGCTATTTAAACTTTGTTGTTTACATTGGAGGTCGAAGTTACTGTTCAAACTTTGATGTTTCGACCATCATCGACTACCTTGGAGATTTTAAAGGTTGAAGTTTGCTTGGATATTTTAAAGGTTAAAGTTTACTTGAAGAATTTAAAGGTCGAAGTTTGCTTGAAGAGTTAAAGTCGAAGTTACTGTTCATTCTTCACGTTGGATATAAAGTTCTAAGTTTAAAGGTCAAATGTCGACTCTAGATCATTTAGTGGTTACTATTCCTATTTAGAGCTTCACATGACTTCACATTCGACATTTATTCTGAACCATTCAGAGGGTCGAAGTTTTCAGATTTGAGCAATTTTTTTTAAAAAACTTTCAGCATTCAGAGATATTTTAATACTTTTCTTGAGAATTTAAGCGGGAGAGTTATTTCTTCAAGGGGGAGATTGGAAGACATTTTCATATTTTGTTGCTCTCTTTTTGAAGTCCCCAGATGATGATGATTCTCACACTTTTAGGGGGAGAATGCCACCAAAGAAAAGCATGTTATAATCAGATTTAACATTTAGGGGAGAATGTTAAGTTAGGAAATATTGAATATGATGATGTGACATTTCAAATGTAAAAGGCCTTAGAGAAGGTGATAGAGAAGATGGGTTATACTCTATACCGAAGGTTATGTACCTTAGATATATCTATCTATTTAGTGTGCAAATTGTGTTTCTACTTCATGTCTTCGTCACACTATAGATTTTGAGTATGTCAAATAGCATTATATATAGTGGTGTATTCTTTTGTGTTAGAGAGAGAGAGAGAGAGAGAGAGAGAGAGAGTTCTTACATTTCCATATTTGTACATTTGAGATTGCTTCCAGACTAATTTGAGCTTAACCAGATTTATTTACACCTTGTGTTCCTTTCAGCATCATTTAATTCATGATTGATTGTTCCTAATTTCGCTATGTCATTTCAGTGGGATCCTACATTTAGTCCTTAGAGACTTTTTGACACTACTTAATTTAGACTTATGTTTTTTTTAACATTTAATGTTTATTTTTCTAAAGATCAACTTCATCTGAAGGGAAAATTTGTTAATGATGCTTGGAAACCCTTTGTGATGCTCTTAAGTTAACCATCTATTAGGAATGTTTCCTTTATAAAGGTTTTTTTTTATTATTATCACTAGATCTCTTCTATAATATAATAAAAAACCATTTAGATGTAAAGTTTTATTCATTTATACATTTTAATTTCTCTTTTAGTTTTATTGATAATGCAACTGTTTAATGCATAGTGATCGCTTGATAGTAACCATTTTTTCCCTTTAGACTTTCCACTTTACATCGTGGTCTTCATGTGAATGTTCAATTATATTTCTTCTGTATTATTATTTTTTTATAACAATTTCCATGCGATGAGAGGGGAATTGAATAAAGAGAGTTTAGTTGGGGAGGTTGGGCCAAATTAACATAATAATAATAATAATAATAATAATAAAATATATAAAAACATAACTATGTATCCACTAACATTCAGAAAAACCATTACATTTTGTTTAAATGCAGAAAAAATCTTACATTTTAATTTATCTTTTACATTAACCAAAATATCCGTTTTTTAAAGAAATTACTTGTTGTTTTATGATATGATATTTATTTTTTATTTTTTTCAGTTAATGTGAAAACAAAAATAAATGATGTTGCATTTTGTCTAATGTAAAATGTGAGAAATATATAATTACCCAACAACCATTACTCAAGAAAAAAAAAAGTAACATCATTTATTTTTTCCATGTCAACCTAAAAGTAAACAAGATAAATGCTATGACAAAAAAAATAATTAGTAACTTCTTAAAAAGAATTTAGATAAATTTGAAAGGTAATGAAAATATAAAGGTTTATCTTTATATAAATAAAATATAAGTGTTTCTGAATGCCGGTAGATAAATGATTGAGTTTTTTTTTTCCGTATTACGCACTACTAATAATAATAATAATAATAATGAAAACTTAAAATATAGAAAATATAGAAAAAATGGATATAAGCTCATATAGTTATTTTATTTTAAAACATACATACAAAATAAAAAATGTTATGAAACCACCGTAATTATAAACCGGTTCCTTTTAGTACCAAAAAGTGAAGAAAGAGCTAAACTTAGGTACCAAAATTGTAATTTACTGAAAAGAATATTTTAAAAGATGTTAGTGGGCATGAAAGCCACAGGAGGATGAAAAGGAGCCATGAGTTCTCAATAAGTCATTGTTGTGGGAGGAGTAGCCCAAAAAAGGATAAAATGGGTGTACTAAGTTCAGTAAGTTATCGACAAAAGTAGACATTGTCCTAGGAACAAAAAGGACCCCGCTTTCTTTCTCTGGTGTATTACCCTATCAGTTATCCCGTGTGAGATATTTTCTTGATTCGCAAACTACTCATTATTTATAATTATTTACAGTCAATTAACTTTTAAATTTCTATTCATTTCATATCGACATAATGCAGCAGGGCACTAGGCTCTGCATGTGATCCCATTTTCGCTTTACCAATTTTCATCTATTTTTAATGGGATTTCTTTTAATTTTTTTTCTATAACTTCAACTTTACATATTTTAATATGTTTTTTTCGACTTCATTTTACATCATTTTTAGATTTTGTAATCGAAAAAATAAAGAAGAATCTGGGACCAACATCGAACTAGAAACATAGGACAATTTTTTATTTTCTTTTATATAAAACGTTAGGTAACCTGTGGATCCAACTATAATAGATTATGGGAGTGTAATGAATATTATAAACGCTTCTTTATTTTCTTATATTTGTATATTAAGAATATGTTATTATTTTCTATAAGAAACAATTCAACATATTTGAAACCGCTTTTTTTCCGATAAGTTTAAACACATTATTTTTTTTTTATTATTTTTATTCCGTATCTGATTAAATGAATCGATGTATTTTACTATTCAAAATTTCCAAATTAAACGTGTCGATTACCCTTTCTACGAAAAAGGTATAAACCATGCATGAAGCAACCAAAAAACACAATCAATCTTATATCTTAATTGAAAAGGATATATATATATATATATATATATATATATATATATATATATATATATATATATATATATATATATATATAAAACAGAAATTCTAAGGACTCCATAAAGAATCGTCAGTACAAAACTCGACATTATCCTCATCGTTGCCATACCCCACCGTCTGCTCTTTTCAGCTCTTTTCTTCCTTCCAGCTCTTTTCTTCGGGGTGAGTGAAGCGAGCTTCACTTCTGTTTCAGCAGCCGCATTCCCTCCGCTGCTACTGCTGCAATTCGTGTTCGAAGAGGATCCTAGTTGAACACTCTCCGAGAATAGTGCAGAAAATGAGTTATTAGATTCGCCAAACTCGTCCATAACTTAGCTTGTGTTATGGTAGTTTTTGCTAGTTATCAGTCACGTTGCTGTTTGTTGGTATACTTATGAGTGATTTGCAAATTTTGATGTATATATACACATTTTGGGGTTTGGTTGGTGGAGGAAGCTTAGTAGTTAGTATATCTAAGGAAACTAAACCAAGTGGCTTTAGTTTATTTGGACGCGTGATACTTTGTAAATTACATACTTGGTCCCTAGAGTGATGCCTCATTTTGAGATTTAGTCCAATAGATTCATTTGTTGTAATTGTAGTACAAACAAATCATATCCAACTTAAAACAATATACACGCCTCAAAATTTTCTCATCAAATGAAATTTACGATATCCATCAATTAAATTTACGATGTTTGTGATGAATTATCGAATACATCTCTAGCATTTCCATTTAGGAATATCAAAACTTTGTGTCGAATTGACGTTTAAGTATTAAGTATATTAAATATAAGTTTTGCTATTTGTGGCATTTATGATATCAAATAAAACCTTTAACTTTGTTATCTATATGGAGAAAACTCCAAATCTATGATGCATATGTATTAAATAAGCTTTAAATTTTCCATTTATAATGAATATATCCTTTTATGTTTTAATGAAAATTGAAGACAATTTTAGCGATGTAAGGCACAAATGTTGATGTATATTGAATAAAACTTTGAATTATTTAAATAAATCTTTAAAAATATGTATATGAAATAAATAATAAAACATTTTGATATATATCAAATAAAACATTAAAGAGTTTAATTTGCCTTGAGTATGTTAATGTGCACGTGAACACACACACACACAAATATATATATATATATATATATATATATATATATATATATATAACCATGAAAGACACACACACTCCTGTATAGCCTATTACGCACCATGTAACAGTCTAATTATTCAATGAATAAAAGAGATCAATTCATGGGATAATAGTATAGTTGCCGTTATTTGTTTTTTTTAAACATGCAACTCTTAGTGAAATAGTTCTTTCAATTGCATTATTGTAGTCAAGCCCAGAATCACCAATCATTTTTTTTAACATGAATTTTCTTTCGAGACAACTTTGTTCTTCTCATCAAAATTTGGTAACAAGCCAAATTTTCACCACCGTTGTTTCCAGAGATAATTCAAAGATGGTTTTTTGTAGACCTAAAAGTAATATCGCTTATTTTTTCCCAACAATCATTACTCAAGCAAAAAAAAAATAATATCGTTTATTTTTTTCCATGTTAACCTAAAAGTAAACAAGATAAATGCTATCACAGAAAAACAATTAGTAACTTCTTAAAAAAATTGGATAAATTAATAATAATAATAATAATAATAATAATAATAATAATAATGTAAACTTAAAATAAATAACATATTTAAATAAACGGATATAAGCTCATATAATTATTCTATTTTAAAACATACATACAGAATACAAAATGTTACGAAACGATCGAAATTATAAACCGATTTCTTTTAATACCAAAAGTGAAAAAAGAGCTAAACTTAGGTGCCCAAATTGTAACTTACTGAAACGAATATTTTTAAAAGATGTTAGTGGCATGAAAGCGACAAGAGGATGAAAAGGAGCCATGAGTTCTCAACAAGTCATTGTTGTGGGAGGAGTAGCCCAAAAAATGATAAAATGGGTGTACTAATTTCAGTAAGTTATCGACAAAAGTAGACGTTGTCCTAGGAACAAAAAGGACCCCGCTTTCTTTTCCTGGTGTATTACCCTATCAGTTATCCCGTGTGAGATATTTTCTTGATTTGCAGACTACTATTATATATAATTATTTACAGTCAATTAACTTTTAAATTTGTATTCATGGACATAATGCAGTAGGGCAGTAGGCTCTACATGTGATCCCTTTTTTTTTTTTACCAATTTTCATCCATTTTTAATGGGATTTCTTTTGATTTTTTCCCATAACTTCAACTTTACATATTCTAATATTAGACGAATGTCCGTGCGTTCTGTAAAAGCATCTATATAGCTGAAATCGTTACAAATATATGTTTTTTTTAATATAACAATAATATTATTGTTAAATTTGATATAATAATTCTTATACTAAACTGATATAATATATTAATTATTTTGAATTGTATGATAAAAGATATACATCTATTAAAACTGTATAATCTTAATCTTTTGAATAACCTCTATCCGGGTTACTCACGAATAAAATTAAACATAATATATGATTAGATGTTATTTATAGTTGTTGTTATTGTTAATTATTTTTTTTTAATTTTATTTGCTTAGCATTTTAATTTCTATCATTGTAATTATTTAAAACATCAAACATTTTTTTTAAAGGCAACAATATAATCATTTATATAAAGTTATTTATAAATATTGTTATTCTAAGTTATTTTAAACTACTTATTTGAAAACTTTTAATGCTTATAAAAATATCTTTAGGAAATATTTATACAATTCAGTTTTTGCATTTAGCACTACAATTTATCATTTTTAACTATTCACAAAATATTATTTAGGGTTTTTAAGTGAAACTAAAATTTATATTGAAGTTGATCTTGTAACGTTATATTTAAATTAACAATTTAAGTATTTTGTCAAAACTGTTCAAGAGTCATAGCTTTAAACTGATAATGGTTTAAATATAAAAAATATATAATTAAATTAAGTATAATACGTTAAAGTTAAATACTTAACTTTATAAGTAGAAGTAAAATATTATTTTAATATTGAAACTTAGTTTATTTATGATTACGTTTATGTTTTAAAATTATTTAACCTTATTAATCAACTTATAATCATTATTAGAAAGACACAACAATTTATCACTTATAACTATTAACAAAATATTCTTTGGATTATTTAAGTTGAACGAAAATTTATATTTAGGCTGATCCTGTAAGGTTATATTTAAATTAACAATGTAAGTATTTTATACAGATTGTTCAAAAGTTATAGCTTTAAAATGATAATGGTTTACATAAAACAACATATTAGAGCTAATAAATTAAGTATGTTATGTTAAAAGTTAAAAACATAACTTTATACGTAGAAGAAAATATATTCTTTTAATATTGAAATGTAGTTTATTTATGATTACACTTTAGGTTTAATATATTTTTAACCTTATTAACCAACTTATAATCATTATTAGAAAGAAACTGAAAAGTCATGGGAGTTTCAAATTAATATGGTGAAAGGAAAAATGCATGAGAGTTTCAAATGAATGTGGTGAAAGGAAAAATGCTTCCTTTATAAGTATATAAATAGGCGAATTCCTGCACGTTGCGCAAAAACACCTATATAGTTGAAATCTTTACAAATATGTGTTTTCTGTAATATAACAATAACATTGTTGTTAAATTTTATAAATAATTCGTATACTAAGTTGATATAATATATTTATTATTTTGAATTATATAATAATATATACATCTATTAAAAATACATAATCTCAATCGTTTAAATAGTCATTACCTTTGGGTTACTTATGAAAAAATTAAATATAATATATGGTTTAATGTTATTTATAGTTGTTATTGGTAATTAATTTTTCAAAATTTTATTTCTTAGTGTTTTAATTTCAATCATTAAAATTATTTAAAATATCAAACATTGTTTTTCATTTTTAAAGGTAACAATATAATTATTTATATTGAGTTATTTTTAACTATTGTTATTGTAAGTTATTTTAAACTACTTATTTGAAAACTTTTAATGATTATACAAATATCTCAGGAAATATTTTAGTTACATTTAGATTACAATTTAGTTTTTATATTTAGCAATACAATTTGTCACTTTTAATTATTCACAAAATATTCTTTATGTTTTTTAAGTGGCACTGAAATTTATATTTAAGTTGATCATGTAATGTTTTAACTTAACAATTTAAGTATTTTATCCAAACTATTCAAAAGTTGTATCTTTAAATTGATAATTGTTTATATACAACAACATATTAAATCTAATAAATAAGCATAATATGTTAAAAGTTATAAACATAGCTTTATAAATAGAAGTTGATATATTATTTTAATACTGAAATTTTGTTTATTTATGATTACACTTTAGATTTGATATTTATTTAACCTTATTAACCCATCCCTAGAACGGTTAGACTCAGACAAGAGCTGCGCAATAAGGTCGAGCCTCTCACTCTGAGATTATCCGGCCTGTGTCCCATGTGACCTAGCATATTCACTTAATAGTTAGCTCACATTACTAGGAGTCCCACAAAGCACAGAGCAAGCAACATTCAGACAATGGAAAATCTAACCATCATATTCAAATCAAATTGTTTTATCCTCTAATCAGGAATCTGTACATGCAATTCAAAGGCTCATACAAGCAGGCATAACCTAAACAGGCTATCCTATCACTAACTGCTCAGTACTAGCATGCAAGTCTACAAGAACATATAATAAGCATATAAGGCATCCTCCTAGATCCTTAGCCCTAATCTAGCATGCATTTCTCATAAGCATATCATATCATAACATCTCATAACATGTATGGATATCTTGGGGAAGACTTACTTGAGGTCGGCTGATTGCATGCATCACACACCTTGTTCTTTTCAAAGTTCTTTTCTCTTTTCAAACTTCTTTTATAAAATGATTTTACTTTTGAAAATTTTCATACCAAGTCCTTAGTTTGAGTTTAGACATACCCGAGAGTGTGCCTGAATCCCTCAAACCAAGGCTTTGATACCAACTTGTAACATCCCAGTTTTCAAGGCCAAAAAATTCATTTTTAAATAAGTTATTACATAAAACCATCAGTGTAAAAACATTCATAATAATATATCGTGTCAAACCAATGTGTCAGTAATCAAAACATATTATCATAAAACCACATCAGAGTGTAATCCCAAAGATCTCATGTGCAGAAAACATAGTGTGATGCGCTGCGATCAAGCCGACTCCTTTCCTTTGAAACAAGCACCTAAAACCAAAACTGCAAACCGTAAGCACGAAGCTTAGTGAGTTCCCCCATCATACCACATACTATACAATCACATAGCATACATACTGTACAATCATATAACATATCATACTTGTCAGGCATTTCTGGGGTGCCCGACCTACCCGGTATGGCCATTCTGGGGTGCCGACCACCCTTCGGTCCTAACAACCGAGCCTCGGGGACTGTTTCACCCCTACCACTACTACTATCACATATCATAACATAACATACTATCATACATATCTGGGCTGCCTATCTACCCTTCGGTCCTAACAACCGAACTCGGGGACTGTTCCCCTCCTACTACCCCTAACACATATCTCAGATCATGCTAGCATATAATCATGACATCACATACTGTCAGACGTATCTGGGGTGTCTGACTACCCTTCGGTCCTAACAAACGAACTCTACTACTATAACACATCAAGCTAGCATATAACATATCAGCTAGTAGCAAAACTAGATGATATCACAAATACAATCATCTAACACACAACTCTTACTGGTGGGCCGACATTGTGGCCGTAGACCCACCGCTATTGGAAGGTAACTCACCTCACACTGCTAAAGTCCCGTAGACTCAACCCCGTACTACTGAAATCCTGTTGACTCAACCCCAACTGCTGGATGACAGATTCACGATCTATCAATATCAAAACATAACCCAATTAATAATTGGGTCCCACTACAAAACCATAAACACTTACTTTGGATAATTACTACATTACCCCAAGCTTGGCTTATTCAAGCCCAAGGCCCAATCCGTAGGCCCAAAGTCAACTAGGAATCAACACCCCACATAAGGCCCAATTTTCCAAATTAGGCCCAAACCCCTTACATGGGCCTTACCCCAGGCCCATTAAATTATTCTAGTTCAATTGCTTGTTCTTGGATGGTCCATTATTATCTCAATCATTTAGGCCTAACAGAAAGGCCCAATAATAAACCCAAGTGAAATTAGGGTTTCACATAAATGACGATTAGGGTTAAGTTTCCTACTTAACCCATTAAGGACTTAATCCTCTAAGGACTTAATCAATTAAGTCCAATATTGCTTGGATTAATTTTTTGCCAATGATTATTATTTATTATCTCAAGTTATTAAATAATTCCTTGCGTGTCCTGATTACTTCCCAAATTAGGGTTTTGATGGCATTAGAGTTTTCCAAACCAAATATTAGCCCATTTATAAATTTGTTGGTCTTTTAGGTCTATTAGGGCTTTATTGGGCCTACTAAGCCCACTAAAATATTATTAAACCCATTAGGGTTTTATTAGGTCCATTAGAGTCCATTAAGCTTCATTAGGCCCATTTGAGCTTCTTTGGGCCCATTAGGGTTTCAAGCACCCCAAACGAATCAACACCACGAGACAAAGCACATTGCCACCCGACACGGCGGCCGGTGGCGGCAGCCACCACCCTAAGGTAGTGGTTTCCAATTTCTTTTATTATTTCATTTCCAATTTACAATTACAACCCAAGAAATAAACACACTAAATGGAAATAAACACACACAACCACCCTATGGTGGCCGAAGGTGGTAAATGGTGGCAGCCACCACCCTATGGTGGTGGTGGTCGCTTTTCCGGCCAAAAACCAAACACCAATTTACAAGGAATCAACAACACCTCACATAAACACATACTAGGCACCAAAACACGTCCACAACCACCACCACTCGGCGGCTGCTGGTGGCAGAGGGGGGTAAACACGGTAGGAACCACCATGGTTGGCTGCCATGGAGGTGTTGTTGCATTCCAGAGACACACCCATTCTGTGCACACACATACGAGCTTGCAGATGGACCCAACCACCAACTGGCGGCGTAGGATGGTGGCAAGGACATGGGAAGGCGGAGACAACAACGATTGTAATGAAACAGTGGCGCCATAAGCCGGAGGTAGCAGTGGCAAGGACGTCTCACCACAGCTGTTTGGATTATCGACGCTCGACAGCCCTAGCGACACCGTCAACGTGGTTGAAAGCAAACATGAGAAGAAGAAGAAGAGATGAAGCACATCTGGGCACGACGGCTTACAGCTACGACGATGGTCTTCGGTGTTCCCGTGTCCATTACCAAGTGAACGACAGCTGGGTGACGGCGTGGCATTGTGGTGGTTCTTGTTGGCTGGAAATGAACGAGGTCCATGGCGGCTCGGAATTGGTGGAGATGGGTGGTGCGACGCCGAGGAAGGTTAAGGGGAGTGTAGATGAAGTTGGCGGCTGAACAAATGAGACTAGGGTTAGCGTTTCATAACCCTTATATACCGGCTCCTCAAACTAGTTTTCCATAATGACCGAAATGGTCCTTCCAGCTCCAATTTAATTCAAAATAGATCCATACTTTACATTTCTAACCCTTCCTTCAGAAAACCCTTACAATTCAAGTCCGGATTTTACATTTTTAACCCCCAATCTCTTAAAGTGTGAAAATTAGCTCTACGAGACCATCATTTGATATATAATTATTTATTTTAGGGCTACTATTTGTTCATTTATTTATTTATTTAACTTAATAAATAAACGGTTGTTAAAGAGTGAAGCGAGCTTCACTTCTATTTCAGCAGCCGCATTCCCTCCGCTGCTTCTGCTACAATTCGTGTTCGAAGAGGATCCTAGCTGAACACTCTCCGAGAATAGTGCAGAAAATGAGTTATGAGATTCGCTAAACTCGTCCATAACTTAGCTTGTGTTATGGTAGTTCTTGCGAGTTATCAGTCACGTTGCTGTTTGTTGGTATACTTATGAGTATGGCTGTAAACGAACCAAACGAACACGAACAAGATCTTGTTCATGTTCGTTCGTTTAAGTTAGCCGAACAACAAACGAACACGAACAGATAAACGAACGAGATTTTCTTGTTCATGTTCGTTCGTTTAACAAAATACTTTGTTCATGTTCGTTCATTTATGTTCGTGAACATGTTAAACGAACATAAACAAACAAACATAAACGAACAAAGATAAAAAAAACACAATTGAACATATATGAACATAAACGAACATATAATATAACAATATAATAAAAAGAATTAAATATAGATGAATATAAATAAACTTAAACGAACGAACATAAACGAACGTAAATGAACATTATTAACGAACGTTCACGAACATAAATGAACGAACGAGATCATTGTTCATGTTCGTTCATTTAACTAAACGAACGATAATTTTTGTTCATGTTCGTTCATTTATTAAATAAACGAACATAAACGAACTTTCCGCCGAACAGTTCACGAACGGTTCGCCGAACGTTCAGTTCGTTTACAGCCCTACTTATGAGTGATTTGCAAATTTTGATGTACATATACACATTTGGGGGTTTGGTTGGTGGAGGAAGCTTAGTAGTTAGTATATCCACTACTAGAAAAACAGCCTTTTACGACGCTCATTGTGCGTCGTAAAACGCTCAGACGACGCGCAAATGCGCGTCAAGGAAGGCCCTGTCATAACGAGAGACGATGCGCTTTTGCGCGTCCTCTATAGACGACGCGCATTTATGACACGCAATGCGTATCATTAAAGCCGTTGTCAAGAAAGGCCATGTCATTAATGAAGATGACACGCAGTTTTGCGTATCGTAAATTTAAATTTAAAAAAAACATATTTTTATATTTTTATTAATTTTTAAATTAAATTTGCATTTAATGTCTCATAATAGAAATAAAATACTATATACAAAAAATACAATCCATTGCATAAAATTTAATGTCATACAATTCTATTTCTTACAATATATAAGTTTGCATCTAATCTACTTTGTACATCAAATTCCAACTAAGTAAAGTTGCATCTTGCCTTTCATAATTCTTTAAGACTAATGCTCCAAGTAGCTGAATTTATAAATAAGCAGTTGTACATTGGTCCATCTCACTCAAGAATGACTTAGCCAAATTCAACTTCAAGTCTTTACTGCATCTTTAATGCTGCAAGATTTGAATCAAGTGGCTTCATATTCCTTTCTTCCATCAACTTTACCTAATGCACAAAATACACATAAACAAAAAAAACATTGCAGAGGAAGGGGTAATTTGGGAAAATGTGAGGGGTATAATATAATAAGAACGCAAATACTTAATACCACTTTCATGCCATCGTGGAAACCTGTTGTGCATTACATAAAGGCCTTACACCAACACAAGGCTTGGGTTTGATTATGATCCTCAACTGTTAAACCAAATACAAAAGCGTGTCAGAAGAATAAAACTAGATGTAGATGAAACTTTAAAAGAGTTTGATCCATCACCTTACCTGTAAGGTTCCTTACAGACATAACGCACTTCAGTTTTCACAATCATAAGGTCTAAGAACTTATCATCTTCAATCTTTTTAATCAAAATTTAATCTGCCTAACAGAGAAAGATAACAATCAGCCAGGAAAACAAATGTAATGATAATAGACTTTTTAATCAAAATTTAATTTGCCCAATATGACACTTGTACTTACACTGCCACACACACATTAAAGTATTTCATAAAAACATCAACAACAACAACAACAACAACAACAACAACAACAATAATAATAATAATAATAATCCATCAAATGAAAGGTGAGTAGCAGGGTTATGTAAGTACCTTAGTATTTGATCTAATTTATCAAGTACTTGAGGCAACCATAATGTTAGAATTATAGAAAGTGCAAATCCAAATGTCTTTTTCTAAATATAATTTACATTGTCAACCTGTAATAATGTAAAACAACCGATTCAGTGGAAGATATTTTGCCCTCGGTTGTAATAACAATAGTAAGGGCAAAATGGTCATTTTATGCAGGTATGTTACATCTGTTCATCAATAGAAATAAATAGTACTAAGAACTAACCTGCTTAAAATCCAAACACATTTTATAAAAATTTTATTTTATATAAATTTTATAAAGTATAATACATAAAACAAAAACAAATACCAGTAGAGTACTATTGATCAGTTGTGGCCCATTAGAAGCAGAACACTGTCAATACCAACAGCTCTAACCATTAATGCAATGTTCATTTTTTTAATATTTGTTATTAAATATAAACACATTGAATTAAGATATACCTGAATTAAAACATCAATGACAGGTAGTATATAAATCATTTAGAAGAAAGATCGAAAACCTTCATATATTTTATGCATTTAAATTAACTGTGATTCAAACCTCTGTGATAGGGTATCCACAACTCTTTCAGGACCGTATTTGTCCACCAATCCCTTGTTTTGTGAAAATTGAGAGAAGCAAAGTCTAACCTTGTATGCACCATGGTATTCTCCTACCTGCACAGTGCAGTCCCCACCCCAAAAGAAGACGAGCACTACAATAAATAAATAAATAAATAAATAAATTTAGGGCTTTACCTCTTCCCCCATTACAAAGACATTAGGATCAGCAACCATTTCCTCATCAAGGGCAGAGTTCAAAGTGTCTCATAATCTGCAAAAATTTCAAAACCAAATTTAATACACTGCACCACTTTTTTTCATATAGTAATTGTTGAAAATAATGTGCAAATTATACCCTGCTAATTATGTGTGGTGTCGGACATACACTAAGACCGCTAGAAACAAAGGATCCAAAATAGGATAATATATTATTATTTATCAACAAAAATAAACAAGAAATAAAATAAAACTGTTATTTCTTATTTACTAATCAAAGTAAATTAAATAAGCCTTTATCATAAACATTTCCAACAACAAGATCAAAAAGCTTTCCAGGGGCATTTACGTCTTTTACCACATAAATTTTGATTTAAATTACCTTTAAGTGATCAAAACTTCTTTCCAGTATATCTACCAAAGATGGAAAGTATGCTAGGAGTTGTGGGACCATTGAAGGGGCATTCGAAATTGTGGCTTCCCATAGCTTGCATGGGTAATTAGTAATCAGTAATGTACTGTGTCAAAACAGTTAACAAAATGATTATTTATAAAGTTATAATTTCATATATATATATATATATATATATATATATATATATATATATATATATATATATATATATATATATATATTACAATATTGTTACTTGCATAATGTCTTCAAGAAGTTCATCTAAGCTATTAACATGAAGCCCACTAACTAGAACATGGAGAAGAACATTGTATTCACATAGGGGACTTGTACCCAAGTGCAACTACAAAGTTCTTCAGAGCAGTTAGAAGTTGAATCTGCAAAAGGCTTTCACTAGAAGATTCCTCCCAAGACTCTAAATTAAAAAAGAATTCTTTTCCAGTTAAACAAATTGATTGAACAATTTTATTCTAAAAATGTAGTAATTGGATTAAATACCTTTTGAAAAAATTGAACCAATTCAAAGGCGTATAAGATGATGTCACCAACATAGGCAATCAACATGGAGATTGTGTTCAACACTTGAACCTGAAATGAGAAAACACCAAATAACACCAAAAAGTTAGAAATGTAAATTTTATATAAGAAAATATTATAGAAAGTTATAAGCAATGTTTACCTTGGAATAAAACTCCTGACTTCAACAAGTAAGTACAAGTAACAACAAAATTATTAAAAAAAAAAAAAGAAGCATTTATGACTTCTCTTGTAGCAATTTATCAGCAACTGGGAAGTCCGGTATTATATCCATTGGAACCTGCAAAATACAAATCAAAATAAAATAAGGAGTAAATATGAGGGATAATTGAAGTTATATATTACTAAATAGTAGTAAATACATGTTAAGTAATTTACCTGAACCATTTCTAGTTTTTTCAAAGCATGTTTTAAAGGTTGTGTCATGACACAGTATTTTGTAAGAAGTTGTCAAGCAGCATCTTTGTCCCCTTTTCCTTGTGTTGTAAGTATAACCCTACTTAACCCCTCGACTGCATCTTAAATCTATCATTTATCAAACCAGTAAAAAAAAGTTAGTAATTTTTCATTATCATCCTAATGGGAACTTGATCTATAAGTTATAAATGATAAAACAACCACGCTACCTTATCAAAGTCAACATAAAATGTTTCATCAGGATGTAAAACAAATCCCCCTTTCTCAAATAACCAGTTGAACTGTAGTTGACCTTTTCTGGTAACAAACTTTCAAAATAATAATTAAAAAAAACATTTAATCAGATTAATATATAAATATATCGAGTGGAGTACCCATGAGCTTCCTCTAACCCGAAACGTACAGACCGTAAGCAACCTGCAAGGTAAGACACGTACATTGACTTGACCAGGCGCTTTGGAAGCTCATCCTGGTCAACCAACCCAAAAATATGGTCAACTTTTCATTATCTTCAAATTTACTTTACACAAATTAATATTTTAATTAAAAATTATATATCAAGATACCACTGACCTTATCTATAAGAAATTTTAGGGCCCACAGACCAACAATGTCCACTTTAGCTTCTTCCAAAGCTAAATGTAGTTCTTGTAGCTCCTGTTTGTCGATTCATATAAAGCAATTATAATTTTATAAAGATTATTAAATTTGAAATGAAAAAAAAAACCCCACCAATCTCACAGTTGACTTTTGACCATCTAGAAGTGTTATTGTATGTGGTCCTATCCCATGACAACACTCATGGCAAATTGTGTGAGTGAAAAAGAGTCAAAGTCAACAAGTTCCCGTTGTTCCTTTATAATGCCTACATCAGCTATAGGCTTCACAATAAGCCTAAACCTGTTTTCAAAATAAATAAATAATTTTTAAGATTATGTGTAATGTAGGTAGTAGAAGAAAAAGTAAAAAAAAATGCAGCCTCTGTGTTGGGAAGACTGCACAAGTATCCTTTTCTTTTTCCTGAAATTTGCAACGTCTTTAAAATGTGGAAGATATACTGGCAACAGAAGGCATGCGGTAGACCTCATGCTTTCTTAGAACAGGCAGGTTTTCCCATGGTAGCATCTGAAAAAAAAAAACAAAACAACCTCATTATTATTATTATTATTATATATGAACTATGAAGATGAAAATAAAAAGAAACCAAAAGATATTCTATACCTACCTGGATATTCCTTGCATAAGAGAGAAGTGACATCAAAAGATAATCAAGAAAGCAACCTGCAGAGTTTCAAAAAAGGGTTGGATAATCTTTATGTGCTTCTTCAACACATTCATAGCCACAGAGAATCAAAGGACATTAATTACTAGCAGATGTCATTCTCAGAAGTCAGAACTCTAGGCAACCAAAGGCCAAACCTCAATTAAAACACCAGGAAAACACCACATGTTCAAGACTACAAAACAAATTTGTCTTCCAAGAATCCAAGCTAAAGGGCAAGAAAAACCCAATTGCAGGTGAAACTTCAACTATTCAAGGGAAATGGCATAATCGTTCTTGTCTTTGGCTGATCCACTCGCCCTACATAAAATAAAAATCAAATATTTAAAATACATAATAAAAGCCAAAGAGATTGTAGATGAATGATGATA
Source organism: Lactuca saligna (assembly GCF_052625555.1). Lineage (NCBI taxonomy): Eukaryota > Viridiplantae > Streptophyta > Magnoliopsida > Asterales > Asteraceae > Lactuca > Lactuca saligna. The sequence continues at coordinate 56,694,685 of NC_136425.1, forward strand.
CGAGATGGAGATTCAATTTCTGATTTATCATTTACATAGAAAACAAAACACAAACTAAATGGTTTTTCTTTTTTGTTACTGTTGCTCTGCAAAATGGCCAATCGATGCCTATGTACTTCGATATTTGCACGAAGAATGTAGTTAAACGCCCAATCGATGCTACGCAACAAAATCTCCCAAGAGATTCGTCTCGTCGTCTTCTCTATTAGGCACCGATAATGTTGCCTTCCTCTTTCTCATTTTTGGTTTACCGCCTTCAAGCCAATCAGATACGAAATTGAGGGCTTTGAGCACAGTGGGCTGAAAATATCACATATAGCTACCGGACCAGACCAGACTTACATTATGCCACCTCAGGAATGATGCCCTCGGCCATTGCCCAACCTGCCCATGCCCTGGGCCGGGCCTGGTAGTCATAGTAGATGGAGTAGGGTTGACAGGAGGTGGATCCAAGACTTAGAGCCCTAATCGACAACATCGTGAGTGTAAGAAGTCGCAGTCGTCGGCATAGGCATGTGTGAGCGTAAGGAGTCGCTGACACTGCGAGGATGAAACTTGATCTTTCAAGAATCTGATTCCAAAGGAGAGAGAGGGAGAGAGAGAGAGAGAGAGAGAGAGAGAGAGAGAGAAAGAGACGAACTGCTTAAAGGATTATTAGGGTTTTTTGGGAGAGGATTTTAGAAGGAGAAGAAGGAGATGATCATGCGATGTGTTTAATTTTTTGGGATTTCATTTCCCCCCATCGCAGGCAGAGAACGCGCCTTCCTAAAAAAAATATAAAACGACATAGTTACACGACACGCTCTTTATTATTGGTGCCCTCCGTGTTTTTTTTTTCTTGGACACTAATTTTAGGGCGCGCAAAAAATGCGTGCCCTCTATCCTTGAAATTTTAGAACACTGACATTATTTTTTATCACACGCACAAATGCGTGTCCTCTATCAGCGCGTGTCATTGTTTGCGCGTCATTAAAGGGCCGTTTTCTAGTAGTGATCTAAGGAAACTGAACCAAGTGGCTTTAGTTTATTTGGACGTGTGATACTTTGTAAATTGCATACTTGGTCCCTATAGTGATGCCTCATTTTGAGATTTAGTCCAATAGATTCATTCGTTTTAATTGTAGTACCAACAAATCATATCCAACTTAAAACAGTATACACGCCTCAAAAATTTCTCATCAAATGAAACTTACGATATCCAGCAATTAAATTTATGATGTTTGTGATGAATTATCGAATACATCTCTAGCATTTCCATTTAGGAATATCAAAACTTTGTGTCGAATTGACTTTTAAGTATTAAGTATATTAAACAAAGTTTTGCTATTTGTGGCATTTATGATATCAAATAAAACCTTTAACTTTGTTATCTATATGGAGAAAACTCTAAATCTATGATGCATATGTATTGAATAAGCTTTAAATTTTCCATTTATAATGAATATATCCTTTATTTTTTAATGAAAATTGAATACAATTTTAGCGATATAAGTCGCAAATGTTGATGTATATTGAATAAAACTTTGAATTATTTAAATAAAACTTTAAAAATATGTATATGAAATAAATAATAAAACATTTTGATATAGATTCCGTAAAACTATGTCGTTTTCGGTAAACTGAACCATCGAATATAAATAATTGGAAAATAGATTTATCGAAAGCTATACTGACGACAAGTCGTCGGCATAGGTTTTCAGCATACCGCGTATTTTTAGGTCGTTTTCCCGCAAGAGGTTTCAAGATGACATGTCGTTGGCACAAGTATCCGGGTCAAACAATTTTGGTCAAAGTTGGCAAAATGTGTGGTGACAACTAGTCGTCGGCATGGGCGGGGTTGGAGTGACGACTTTTGTCGTCGGTATAGGTGTCGTCGCCATAGGTATGTATTCATGTAGTGCATGAAGCAACCAAAAAACACAATCAATCTTATATCTTAATTGAAAAGGATATATATATATATATATATATATATATATATATATATATATATATATATATATATATATATATATATATATATATATATATATATAGGGAAAAGTGAATCTACCCTTAAGGGTATATAAACTTAGGTACCCAAACTCATCATAATATGTCATTTTGTTTGATATATTTATTATAATGTTATTCAACTTTAATCCTTAACTTGATTTACTTTCAAGATTTTCAAGATTTCATTATTATCTTCCTCTTACATCACATCTTTTTGACGAACATCAATTAGGTTATATATATTATAGTTGAAAATGAAAATTATGTAAGAGGAAAATAAATGTGAAATTTATAAAAATCATTGAATGAAATCAAGTTATTAGTTGAATTATAAGAACATTAGACAATTACAATGTATATATATGACACAAAACGACGTAGTATAGGGAGTTTGGGTACCTAAGCTTATATACCCTTAAGGGTATATTCACTTTTCTCATATATATATATATATATATATATATATATATATATATATATATATATATATATATATATATATATATATATATATATATATATATATATATATATATAACAGAAATTCTAAGGACTCCATAAAGAATCGTCAGTACAAAACTCGACATTATCCTCATCGTTGCCATACCCCACCGTCTGCGGAGGTGGTACCATAAGTCCCTCCGCCATGCTAGCAAAAAAACCCGGCATCTCAAAAATCTCCTCTTCATCCTCGTAAACTTGATCAACTTCCGACGACTCCTTTGTTTCCACATTCTCCATTGTATCCTCTGCGTATCTGAAAGCCTCCACATCTTCTGCCGCTGCCTTTTGTATATCTACTATACTGTTATACTTTGGGATAGGGAGCCGTGACACCAAGTTAGCAAAATTCAAAGTGGCCGATGGCCCCCTGAAAGCCAAAACAGCGACATCATGTGCTCTTGCTGCCATTACAGCAGTGGGATGCGTCCCTAGCCACACCCTGAACTGCGTGTTGGGCTCTCTTAACTCACAAACCCACTTCCCGTTATCCCTCATTCTTACTCCCCTGTAAACTGGGTGTCGAGTCTCTATAAACTTCTTCCTTCCAGCTCTTTTCTTCGGGGTGAGTGAAGCGAGCTTCACTTCTGTTTCAGCAGTCACATTCCCTCCGCTGCTACTGCTGCAATTCACGTTCGAAGAGGATCCTAGTTGAGCACTCTCCCGCTGTGCCGGTACACTAGAGGGTTAGAGCGGAAAAATGAAAAATACAACGTAAAAGATGTTATAAACTATTTATGGATAATCTTATTAAATTATACTCTTTCGTCCCATATTTATTGTCCACTTTTGACTTTTAAAGTTTGTATTATTCAATTTTAACCTTATATATTTTTATTTGTGTTATATATTACTTGATAAAACTTATGATAATGAAAAGACATGTAAAAAACAATTCATTCATAATTTACATCAAGTATTATATATCAAAAATAAAAATATTTAAAATTAAAGTTGAAGAATAAAAACTTTAAAAGTAAAAAATAGATAATAAATACGAGACAGATGTAATAGTAAGTTTACCGAATGACATTTGGTGTAGCACTATCAAGGTGTTTGAAAATGTGATCATTCTCTAAAATGTTGAGTCTTCAATTAACATGGTAGATAAATTAGTAGTTAAGAGTATGATTTAGAGGAAAATAAAACTTAAAAATTTTAATATTATTATTAATTTCTCGTATCCCATGGTGTAACTATTAAATGTATCGTTCCTATAATTATATAAAACATAGAGTGCGACTATTAAATGTATCGTTCCTATATTTATATAAAACATAGATGTGTAGTTGTCATATGAATGTCATATTATTATATTCAACTTAATCGCCTAATTACTTAAATGAAGCTGTTTTATTAATGTTAATGATTTATAGAGTTTGTGGGGTCAAGTTTTGAAATTTCAAATATTCTATAAATACGTCGAAAAGAAAACTGATGTATAAAATACTTTATTATTTACTAAACAAAATAATCTAAAAAATTCGAAAAATATACTATCATGTAAGCTAATCGGGCCATGAGATATTGGACACATGATTACACTATTTTGAACCTTATACAAAAAGTTAAATCGTTCGACTAAGCTTTCAAATTAAAAAAAAAAAAAAAAAAAAAACTGTTTTGGACATGAAATGCAACTATTTTCGACTTTTCAACTACGTACATACTCATGTATATTCGGCATAAAAGATAATGCGTACTATGCGCATGTAATTTCTTTATTGATTTAACGGCCTTTAATAAATTGAAAATTACATTTTTAAATGTTAATTATTTTGTAATCTAAAGAAAATGAAATAAAAAACCTTTAAATTTGTCATTTTATTCAAAAACTTATGTTAAAATAGATTGTTTTGTGCAAAATCCTGAAACTTATAGATAGTTTTTCAAATATAAAATTTAAGGAAAAACATATAAAAGCCATTAAAGTTTTTCCAAATCCGGATGAACCACCACATATATTTTAATCTATAAAACCATTCATAATTGCCAAGTGTGTCCACTTTGACATTATGGTGCCGATTATGCAAGGTCTTAGTTCTAAAAAAGTCATTCATATTTTTTAAAAAGTCCACCGCGACCACTACTACAAATGATATTATGAATGTACTTCTTATATTTTAAATAACAATATATTAATCTCCTCATATTTTAGGGCCAGGAGGGGTTCCCCCCCCCCCCCCCCCCCCCCCCCCCCCCCCGGAATTTTGGGCTAGAAGTGAGTAGAGACCTCGATCGTTCAGTAAAGCTTCCGCCTTCCCACCGAATCTCCCAGGCCCCGTCCTTAATCTTCGCAGCTTCGCTCAATCGCGACTCCACCAAATCGAAGCCAGTCGTCGCCACTCACCTGCTCGTCGTTGCTGGGCGCTGGCTGCTACGGACCTGCGGTGCTACTACAGTGCTACCTGCTGCTGACGGCTGACCTCCTATTCTTCAATCTGCACGATTGCACAGCTGCAATTCTGCTGCAATCCCCAATTCCCTTCCTCATGTATGCTTTCAGCTTTGAGATTTCAAGTTCCAATTCCGTTCTTGATTTCTTTCCCGTGACAATTGTTTAGTTGTTGGATACTAATTGTCATTAGAAAGTTGGAATTTTTCTGACTTCAGAGCCTGTTTTGTTGCTATTGTCTAGAATAAACTTATGAATTGATATGTTGGAATTTTAGGAATCAACTAATTTTAGGAGCCTATTTTATGAACTGATATTGATTACTGTCTTACTGATATGTTTAGAATGAATTGTTTTGTTGCTTTTCCTCTATATTTGATTGTTGTTGGAGTTTTAGAATCAACTATTGCTTATTTTCTTATGAATTGTTTTTTGATTTTGATTTTTATAGGTACAATCTTGGGAAATATGAAAACCATTCATTCTTTCTTCAAAAGAAAGATTGATAATGAAGAAATTCATGATAAAAATGAAGAGATTAAACGTCACAAAGCTTCAACAAGTGAACCACAACCACAAAACATGAAAATCAACAAGAGAATGATAGGAATGAAGCTACACAATCAAATCCTAATGAGGTGGTCCAGGTGGATCTTAAGCAACTAGAAAGAGATCCCGCTATAAGGTCTGAGAACAGCACGCGTAAACTCAGAACATATCCAAAAATTCTTCATATCATTAAGCATAAACCCCGTTTGTGATATCTTCCTTTCTTCCTTTCTTCCTTTCCCGCAAAAGGACACATTCTCCAAAATAATGTTCTGAGTGTTGTACAGTTGAGAGATGTACCCTATCATGTGCCTGGAACAGCCACTACCAACAAACCGAAGTTTGATGATATGCCTCCATGGCTGCTCCGATACAGAGTGGGATCAGTTGGTCTTTGGAACCCAATCCATTTTGAAACTGGGTCGACCTTTGTCATCCTTGCACAATACTTTCTCCCATGACATGTCCTACTTATCACAAACAGAAGATGTAGAAATATTAGAGTCATTAGTTGATTTGGGAGAGTGAGCCTTTGGTACCCATTTGTAGTTGGGTTTAACCCATTTCTTTTTCGATCCGATGGGTACCTCGGTACTTGCTTTGGAACTTGATGTCGGCCGTTGAGATGACTTTGATTTTGGTTTCACGGAATCATTTCTTGGATTGGACTTCTTAGCCGACATTCCCTTCTTGCCCTTAGGATTTAGATTATTGGCCTTATGGGATTGATTCTTGGCCTTCTGCACATTCCAGTCACCATTGTCTGAGCGTGATCTGGAAGGGTTTCTTTTGAAGTATCTCCCACTTGGTGCGTTTTTCCATCCTTGTGCGTAGTAGGGAACATACGCGCGATTAGGACAGTTTCGGGTAATGTGACTAGGTGTTCCACAGTGAAAACAAGTCTTTTTCTTCACTGGGAAATTGTTTCTTTCTGCCCCTGGTGGCGTATCTTTGCCTCGTCTCTTCTTGTTCCCACATGCACACTTGCCACAAGAACTCTGTTGCGTTGGAATTGGTGGCCTGTATTTCTCAACGGCAGGTTGATCAGAAGCAGTTAAGTTCGAAGCAACAGATTTAGAGTTCAAGGAGATGTTGGTTTGTTCAATGGTTTTCTCCTTGTTCTCATCTTCTGCTACTTTACTTGCACATGAAGTAGAAACATTAGTCTTTTCAACATTAATAACTCCTCCTGTCACAAATCCAGCTCGTTTTCCATATCGAAGATGTGGCTCCCTGTCAGTTTCGTCCTGTGTTATAGGGATGGATGTGTAGTTATGATTATAAGGAGGAGGTACACTATCATACCCTAGACCCTTGTTTTGATTTTCTTTGAATTTTAATTGGGTTTCATATAAGGACTCGACTGTCTGACTTGACGCGGTATAATTTTTGAAACTGACATTTGTTTTTCCACACTTAATTTTCAAGGCGTCAAGTTCTTCAGTTACAGCATCAAGTTGTCTCTTAATATAGTCATAAAGTTCACATTTTTCACTGTATTCTGTCTGAATTCTCTTAAAATCCTTTGTTTTTTATTCTAACTGGGCCTTCAAGGGTTTCTTTCATTTCCTGAGTTGATATCCTTCATATCTTAGGTACTCAACTTCCCTACGTAATAAATCATTATGTTCACGAAGATGTTTAATCGTAGCTTCACATGATTGAGAACATGAAACATCACACGATTGAGAACATGAAACTTCATTGACCAGAAGGTTTGCGGAACTCATTGTTTTTCGAAAATTCAAAGCGTTAAGTTCTTCAATTATATCAGCCAGACCAAGACGATTGAGATCTTTTGTCTTTTTGATGTCAGCCACATCCATATCCCATGATTTCGGAAGTGCATTCAGCAGCTTTTTGTTTATCTCAAATTTTGACAGGAAGATCCCAACTATATTCATCTCAGTAGTGAGTGTAGTAAATCGTTGCAGCTGAGTTTCAAGGGTTTCTCCATGGATATAATCGAACATGTTGAAGTTTTGTCTTAAAATCTCCTGACGACTCTCTTTCATGTTTTCAATTTCCTCGTAAACTTCAAAAACTTAGAATCAGGTGACCAAGGTTCGATTCCAGGCACTCTTAAAATCTGTCCCCCCCCCCCCCCCCCTTTTTTTTAAGTCTAATCAAGCTGCTTGTGAAGACTATATCACATAAGTTTCGAAGTATTGTAGCGTGTGACAAGTTGGTTGAACCGGTAAGGCGTTGAGTGAAGAGGGAGACTACCAGGGTTTGAATCTTGCAACCCCCCAAAATTCCTTTTTTTTAGTAGATGCTGAACTAAAAGGAGGCCGCAGAACGTTGAACGAAAATGGGCCGAACACGTGTTGGGCCGTAAACTCCTGCTGGGCCGAAACACGATCGGGCCATAAACTCCAGAAACCCTAGCCGCAAACGGGTTTACGGCCGTAAACTCCCGACCCTAAACCCTTCAAAGACCGTAAACTCTTCAGAAATCGTTGTTCTTGACGAAAAACAACGTTTTTTTTCACCATTTTTGCTCCAAAACTCGATCAAAAACTCGTTTTTACGAAAAACACGAAGAAGAAACCCCCCTTATTTTTGCGATATCTATCCAAAAACGTTATTCTCTTTTCAAAATCAGATCAAATAAGCTCCAGATCTGAAAAAAATTGATTGATACAACCAAGCTCTGATACCAATTGTAAGTCCCTAATTTGCCTGTGTATCAATCAGATCCGTTTGATGGTGCGGAATCCCAATCAAACTAATGATGTCAGATCAAATAGAAGAGAAGGAGAAGAAGATTAATATGAATCTTGTATGATATGATTACAATGAGGATCCGGATACAAGATTCACACACACTAACACACACTCTCTAGTTTCTCTCTCTAGAACACCTTCAAATGCACACACCCCTCACCCCTATATATACATGAGAATATGGGCCGGGTAAACATGGGTTGTAAACAGGGTTTATGGCCGTAAACACCCCCTTGGCCAAAAACCTAACCGTAAACACATAAGATATTACAAAAAATTACAATCAACTAGAAAAGCAAAGTATAAACCATAATATTGACCCAACAGATTGAGTTGGAGACTCAGGTCAAGGAGGAGGCCGAGTCACAGAGGATGGATCCGCGGCCGGCTCAGTCTCAGCCGGCAGCCAAGCGGGCCAGGCCCACTGATTCGAGATCTGGGAGCGCGAAGGGCCGCACTTGTGGGAAGTTCGGCAAGAGTCACGAGGGGTCGTGCTGGAAGGAGTATGCTACAAGTGCGGGAAGGAGGGGCATATTGCAAGTGATTGCCCCAAGGGATTTTCGGTTTGCTTCCATTGCAACCAGACCGGCCATTAGCTAATGCCGAGTGCCCTCAACTACTTCAGGGATCAGTGCAGGGATCTGCGCCTGCTACTAGGGCTACCGAGGTTCGGCCAGCAAAGGTCGAGGCGTCGAAGGCTTGCGGGAGAGCCTTCCAGTTGACAACGGAGGAGGTCCGCGCAGCACCCGACATTGTGGCAGGTATGTATTCTTCTCTCTATTTATTTGAGTAAGAGATATTATGTTTATATTATGTTATGCGTAGGTACCTTTCTTGTGAATTCTGTACCTGCCTTAGTAATATTTGAGTCGGGAACGAGTCGATCTTTTGTTTCGTTAGCTTTTAGTCGTCATATCAGTATTTGTCGAGAGGCCTTGAGTCGACCTCTGCGAGTTTCTATAGCTAACGAGTGAGCAATGTATGCTACGGAGGTGATTCGAGGATGTAGACTTGAGATCTTAGGTGTGAGGTTCCTGATCGATCTAGTCTCGATTGCGATGGGGGGCGTATGTGTCATAGTAGGCATGGATTGGTTGAGCAAATTTGGATCTATTATAGACTGCGAGCGTCAGCTGGTGACAATTCGAGACCCTAGTGGGGGAGTACTTACGGCATACGGTGAGGGTACCCGTCCCGAGTCAGCATTTTGTTCGGCTGCTAGGGAGAGGCAGAGTTTACAGCAGGGCTGTAGGGAATTTGTGGGCTATGTGTTGGACACGCGAGTGGCCACTGGGAGGCCAAGTTTAATTGATGAGGTACCGATTGTGCGGGAGTTCCCTGATGTTTTCCCCGAGGAGTTGCCGGGTGTGCCTCCCGAGAGGCAGGTGGAGTTTCATATCGACTTGGTACCAGGGGCGGCACCTATTGCCAAGGCACCCTATCACCTTGCACCACCCGAAATGCTAGAGTTATGCTCGCAACTTTAGGAGCTGCTTGGAAAGGGGTTTATTAAACCGAGTAGCGCACCTTGGGGAGCGTCGATCCTTTTTGTCAAGAAGAAGGATGGTTCACACCGGATGTGTATTGATTACCGGGAGTTGAACAAGCTGACGGTCAAGAACCGTCATTTGTTTCCAAGGATCGACGATCTGTTCGATTAGTTGCAGGGAGCGTCTTGGTTCTCCAAGATAGACATAAGGTCGGGATATCACCAGATGAGGGTTCAGGATGAAGATATCCAGAAGACAGCGTTCAGGACTCGTGATGGGCATTATGAGTTCGTGGTGATGCCTTTCGGGCTCACCAATGCACCATCAACGTTTCATGGATCTCATAAACAGGGTGTGCAGGCCGATGTTGGATTGTTCGGTGATCGTATTGATCGATGATATCTTGGTGTATTCGAGATCCAGAGAGCAGCATGAGGAGCATTTTAAGGAGATCCTTGGAGTTCTAAGATCGGAGAGGCTTTACGCCAAATTCTCCAAGTGTGATTTTTGGTTACGAGAGGTCCAGTTCCTAGGGCACTTCGTTAACCAAAAGGGGATATTAGTCGATCCGACGAAGATCGAGGCGGTGATGAGTTGGGAGGTGTCGAGGTCACCTACTGAGATCAGGAGTTTCCTTGGGTTAGCTGGTTATTATCGGAGATTTATCAGGGATTTCTCTAAGATTTCCATGCCACTCACCAAGTTGACCCGGAAGGGTGTTGCTTTTTCATGGGGTCCGGAGCAGCAGACCTCATTTGAGACACTTCGCCAGAGATTGTGTGAAGCTCCGGTGCTCGCACTTTTAGAAGGGATGGAGGATTTTGTGGTGTACTGTGATGCATCGATATCAGGGTTGGGAGTGGTGCTTATTCAGAGAGGGCGTGTGATAGCATATGCATCGAGGTAGTTGAAACCTCATGAGTCGAGGTATCCCACCCACGATCTAGAGTTAGGGTCAGTGGTGTTCGCCCTCAAGATCTGGCGTCACTATCTGTACGGGGTTCGGTGTTCTATATACACAGACCACAAGAGTTTGATGTATTTGATGGATCATCCCAACCTGAATATGCGCCAGAGGAGATGGTTGGATGTGGTGAAGGATTACGATTGCGAGATCCTGTACCACCCGGTCAAGGTTAATGTTGTAGTCGATGCCCTGAGCCGTAGGGCGGAGGCCGCCACGATACGAGATGTTTGCATGAGATTGACAGTGATGACTCCAATATGGGACACCATTCGAGGGGCCTAGGACTAGGTCGTGAGACCGAAAAATCACAAGAGGGAGCGAGTGAGCGGGAAGGTATCGGAGTTTGTTACCGATAGTCGAGGACTTATGACCTTTCAGGGTCGGGTTTGGGTACCGTTTGTGGGCAGAACGCATACCGTCTTGATGGAGGAGGCGCATAGATCGAAGTTCTCGATCCACCCTAGGGCCACTAAGATGTATTTGGACCTGAAGAAGGCGTATTGGTGGCCCTGTATGAAGAGGGATGTTACATGGTTCGTAGAGAGGTGCTTGACCTGTCGCAAGGTTAAGGCCGAGTACCAACGTCCGCATGGTAAGTTGCAGCCGTTAGAGCTTCCCGAGTGGAAGTGGGAACATATCACCAAGGATTTTATCACCAAATTACCGAGGACTGCCAGGGGTGTCGATGCAATTTGGGTGATTGTGGATAGGTTGACGCAGAACCCTCACTTCCTTGCCATCAGTGAGAGCTCTTTTGTAGAGAGGCTGGCAGAGTTTGTGACATCCCCAAAATCACGGCCAGAAAAGACCGATTTTGTTTATGGTTTATGAAAATCAGAGTACTTCATTTTATAAAAAGGTTGCGGAATTTGTTCCCAGAAAAACACGATAAATACGTTATTAAAACATTTTCGAAGAAACGTATTTTTATTCATCTTAAAACGTTTGGGATGTCATCGTTAATACAGAAACATAAGCATAAACAGAACTTACAATTATTTACACTAGTGATCTACATCTCTTTAAATCTCTCAGTGTAATGTCACTTCATTTCGTCACCTGTGGTATACATAAACTGAGTGGGTCAGGTTGGGAAACCTGGTGAGTACATAGGGTTTTCAACCCACAATAATATAATTATTATGTTTAATCAAACAATCAACCCAATTACCCATCCCCATTATCTTCTTTACTCTTTAAGGATTTATCCTAAGAGTCATCTATCCTTCATTCGTTTATTCCGAAGTCCCTTACTTCCAGGGTTCTAGGACTGGCACTAAATCCATAGCTGCCAATGTTCGTTCATAAAGCACTAATTCCATAGCTGCTATAGTCTATTCATCGGGTACTAAATCCATAGCTACCAGTCTTTATCTAATAGGTACTAAGTCCATAGCTACCAATGTTCAACAGGTACTAAATCCATAGCTACCAACGTCTAATAGGTACTAAGTCTATAGCTACCGGTGTTTGTCCCATAGGCACTAAGTCTATAGCTGCCAATGTATACTCACGTCATCTTCTATCTCTCATCATCTATCTACCCATCATCATAACCCACATATTCGTATATATAAAATACGTATACAGTTTAAATCCTTTAAAACATGTATAAAACGTTCATCCAACATAGACAGCAAGTATTCAGATAATATGCACACATAGCACGTAGTTTATATTAAATACTTCATATCTATGTGTAAGATGAAAGGGACTATGCACTCACAACACGTAAATTATATAATAAATACTTCATATCTATGTGTAAGATGAAAGGGACCATGCACTCACAACACGTAAATTATATAATAAATACTTCATATCTATGTGTAAGATGAAAGGGACCATGCACTCACCTGATTAGGTGGTGATTCCGAACTCAGACAGCACTTCGTTATCTCAAAACAATTTTCCTCGACAAAACCTAGTATCAATACCACTAGGGTTTAGTTTTTAACGTTAACCACGACTAATTAATAGTCTAGCTATTATTACTATTATATAAGCGTTAAATAACACTCAATATAACTCATAATAATAGTCCAAATAATTATTTTAAGGTCCTAATAATGTTACTATAATTAAATAAAATCTATATTAAATATAGTATAGGCGTAGCTCACTTACAGCGAGTTTTTATTAAAAACCGGGCTTCGCTTGAGCAGCGTTTCCAAGCCGAAAGCTTTTCTTCTCGGAGCCGTCGGGCGCTTCGGGGCTTTCTTCTCGTGCTAGGGAGGTTCCGTAGACTTGGGAGGGGTTTAGGGAGGCTAGAGAGAAGTTAGAGAGAGAAAGAGAGGCTTATGGTGTGAAGAAAATATGAGGACTTCACCCTTGTATTTATAGGAGTTTTATAGTAAAGTAGGCTCTAAGCTTCGTCCGTAACTTTTGCATACGAGCTCCGTTTTTTTCTGTCTTTTTACCGTTGAGTTCCTATTAATGAGATCTTCAACTTTTATTTAGACCTCGTTGGCTAATTCTCATTCTATCTCGGATTTACAAAACTGTATCGAATTCGCCGCGCTCGAAAAGTAGCGACTGAGCTTCGTCTATATCTATCTCATACTATCTCCGTTTTCGACATTATTTATATCCATGCGTAGGTAAAAATAATATCTACAACTTTCATTTTGGCTCCGTCGGCTAATTCTCGACCGATCATAAATTTAACAGTAGGAGGCGTTTAGACTGTTAAATGACCGCGAAGAATTCGTAACTCTTTCATACGAACTCCGTTTTCATCCATCTTTTTACTGTTGAGTTCCTATTAATGAGATCTTTAACTCTCATTTAGGTCGCGTAAGCCAAAAACCGCTCGAACTAAAATTCGAGTTTCGGGCCGTACACTATTAAGCTGAAACTTTGAAAAATCATAACTTCCTCATACGAAGTCAAATTTGGGCGTTCTTTTTACGGATTTTCTCATTTTAACATACTCTACGACTTTGGTTTAGATAACTAAGGCTAAAAAGTCTTCTATCATAAATTCACTTTTTTACGCTTCCCGGTGCCGTGTCGGTTTTGCCGTAAAACTTCGACGGGCCATAACTTCTTCGTTATAACTCAGATTTCGGTGTTCTTTATATGTACGAAAACCTTGTGACATATACTATAACTTGGTTAAAATTATTTATTCTAAATAATCTTTTGCCGAAAAGTCGTTTTCGACCCATATTGCCTCTAAATTGATTTGCCCGGATCTACGGGCGTTACAGAGTTGTACGTTAGGGAGGTGGTATTGCGGCATGGATTACCGATCTCGATCATTTCAGATCGAGATGTGTGTTTCACTTCCAGATTCTGGAAGAAATTTCATGAGGAATTGGGTACGAGGCTGCATTTTAGTACCGCATACCACCCATAGACCGAAAGGCAGAGCGAGCAGACGATTCAGACGCTCGAGGACATGCTTCGTGCATGTGTACTGGATTTTGGTGGGAGTTGGGACACGTATTTGCCCTTGGCTGAGTTTTCCTATAACAATAGCCATCATTCGAGCATTGGTATGCCACCCTTTGAGCTGTTGTATGGAAGGAGTTGTCAGACCCCCATTTGCTGGGGTGAGGTAGGGCAACGTGTGATAGGTAGTACAGAGATAGTGCTTCATACGATGGAGAAGATACAGTGGGTCAGGCAGAGGTTATTGACCGCTCAGAGTCACCAGAAGAGTTACACGGATAAGCGTCGGTCGGAGCTCGAGTTTCAGGTCGAGGATTTTGTGCTCCTGAAAGTGTCTCCTTCGAAAGTAGTGATCCGTTTCAGGAAGAGGGGCAAGCTGGGACCCCGGTATATTGGGTCGTTTAGGGTGATCGCGAGGGTGGGTAGAGTAGCATATCGTTTGGTGTTACCTGCGGAGTTAGGTCAGATTCATGACACCTTCTACGTATCGTAGTTGAGGAAGTGTGTGGGCGATGAATCGGCGGTGGTACCGTTAGAGGATATCCAGGTGGATGCGAATCTGAACTATGTTGAGAGACCGGTTGCGATTATGGAACGGAAGGTCAAGGTTTTAAGGAACAAGGAAGTGCAGCTGGTGCAGGTCCAGTGGCAACATCGGATGGGGTCCGAGCTGACTTGGGAACCGGAGCGAGAGATGCGTGAGCAGAATCCAGAGTTGTTTGCAGAATGAGACTTCGAGGACAAATTTTGATTCTAGTGGGGGAGAATTGTAACATTCAAACTCCCAGGTATCTTATTGATGCTTTAATATTGAGTTTTTAGAGAGAGATTCGGCGAGTAAGCGCTCAGACTCGCCGAGTAGGAGCGCGGATGGTCAGACTGATTTAATGGTGGACTCGGCGAGTCCATTCGTTGACTTGACGAGTCCATGCTATTTAATGAAACCCTAATCCCCTGGGTTTGAGACCTAGTTAAATGGGCTTATAGCCACCATTTGCGACTACCAGACCCTTGAGAGAAACCCTTATAGTGCTTGAGCGTTTGTGAGAGAGAAGAAGCCATTATTGGACCTTTGTGGGTTTGTTTTGCAAGAAGAAGTTGATTCCAGCTTGGAAGAGTCCAAGGAGGTTGCATATTTGTGGATTTCAAGTAGAGGGCATCATCTTTGAGGTAGCATATCGACCCTCTTTCTATTTTGTTAAAGCATCCATGGATCTAGGGTTTCCTATGCCCTTTATTGGGTTGATTTTGTTGAGAATAAGGTCCCTTATCATGTATAGACTTCAGATCTGGACCCATAGTGGTCCAGAGGAGGTGATCCATCTTGCTTTATGTTAGGTTATGGAAGAAATGAACTTAGAGTGTTGTATTTTGGACTAAATAATCAAGTAGTGTCATTTGGACGTTGCATAAGTATCAAGTTCGAACCTTTACATGTTTATTGAGCTTGGGGAGGTTAGATCTTGGGAATAGAGAAGCAGATCTGACCTCAGAAGGTCATTTGAGTTTGAGCATGGCTTAAACTCGCCGAGTCCAAGAACAGACTCGGCGAGTAGGATGAGTTTCTCCCATAAATCACGCAGATAGTAACTCGCTGAGTTCGGGAAGTGACTTAGTGAGTTATTTGGGGTTTTGAGGATGCGAGTTCATGACTGAACTCGCCGAGTCACAATTGTGCACTCGGCGAGTTTGGTCAAAGGGTTGACTTTTGTTGACTTTTAGGGTTTGGTCAACTTTTGATTATTTGAGCCTTGAGATGGGTAAAATGGTCTTTTACCCTCCTAAGAGTGCTAAGAGAGGGAATGGTCTAGCCTTGGGAATTGTGTTGATGCCGAGTGTTTATTTTTGTATGATGAGGTAGAGGCTATATCCTATTTCACGGAGACCAAGATTTTCGAGTTACCGAGTTACACGAGGTGAGTCTTCTCACTACACGTTACCTAGAGTGGTATTGTGAGTTGACCGGAAGGTCTTATGTGCTATGTATGAGTTTGTGTGCCATGTATGAGAGTGTGTGCCATATATGAGATTATGTGCTATGTGATGTATGTATGATATATAATTGTATAGACTGGACCGAAGGGTCCAACGATTCAGACCAGGCCGGAGGGCCCAATGAACTATGACCAGACCAGAGGGTCAAACGAGCTACAGGACCGAAGGGTCCCGCTGAGACACATCGACCCGAGGGTCGTACAGTAGCCTCGAGTGGCGTATGTGTTGTATGTGGTATTTAGGGGAACTCACTAAGCATTTATGCTTACAATTGTTGTGTTATGTGTTTCAGGTACCAGCGAGGACTGTGGGAAGGCACCGACATGAACCGTACACAACGAGAGGAGATTTGATTTATGATCTTGGGGACATGTTTGATTAATAACTATTGTGAAACACTTTTTGAGAATGTTTTATATTTAAAATATGGTTGTTGAAAAATGAAAATTTTGTTTTGAAAATCTCGTCGTTACAGTAGCTGCTTCAAGGGAAATTATTCCTGTACACCAATTTTTAACAAACTTAATTTTTTTAATTAGTGTAGTTTGTGCTTCCAGTAACCGTCATGATGAGTTACAAAAGGCGAAGGCAACTGAGATTGAACAATTATTGGAACTAGGTGAAATTGAATCAAGCAAAGGATTGAATCAAGTTGGGACATTAAGAAGAGCTGGTGATACACGTTGGGGTTCTCATTTTCGTTCTGTTTGCAGTTTGCTTAACATGTTTTATTGTACTCGTGTTGTTCTCCAGGGAATAATTGATGACGTATCTGCTACTTATTCTCAACGCGGAGATGCTGATGCAACTTACTGTTTCCTAAAATCATTTGAGTTTGTGTTTATTCTTCACTTGATAAAGGAAGTAATGGGGAAAACTGATGTATTTTCTCAAGCTCTACAAAATAAATCTCAAGATATTCTTAATGCCATGGAGTTAGTTTCAGCAACAAAGGAGAGTCTAAATGAATTCAGAAACAAGGGATGGGACTCTTTATTTGTACATGTGAAGTTATTTTGTGCAAAACATCGAATAGATATGCCAGATATGAATGCTCCATATACTTCTACTCGATACCGGCCTCGAAAAACAGATAATCATGTTACTTTTGAACATTTTTATTGAGTGGATTTGTTTACAACCACATTGGACAAACAGTTACATGAGTTGAATAGTAGATTCAATGATCCGGCGATGGAGCTATTAAGTCTTAGTTCTACTTTAGTTTCAAAAGAACACCCTAAAGTGATTAAAGTTGATCAAATTTGTCGTCTTGTTGAGAAGTATTATCCCGAAGATTTTATGTAGCAAGAGAGAATTCAATTAAGATATCAATTGGAGATTTTTAATATTGATATGACAAAGAATCCTAAGCTTAGTGGTGTATCAACTATTGCTGACTTATGTAAGGGTCTTGTGGAAACTCAGAAATGTGAGACGTATTATTTGCTTGATAGAGTGGTGCGATTAATAGTTTCTACAGCAACAACCGAGAGGGGATTTTCAGCAATGAAAATATTCAAGAATCGTCTTCGCAATACAATGTCGGATGACTTTCTCACAAACAACTTGGTGGTTTACATAGAAAGAGAAATTGCTGAAAACATTGATTCGAAGTCGGTAATTGATGAATTCAAAGACCTTAAAGGTCGTCAGGCTGAGTTGTAATTCTTTTTCTAGTTATTTTTTGTGTTTATTTGCAAAAACATGAGTGACTTTTTTATAACTAAAAAACCCATAAAATTTGCACCAACAAGTCAAAGTGGTTGTGCTGAACCTTTTTACCAATCATGAGTAGTTTTTATAGATCAAAATAAAATACAATAACCGGATTCGTGTGAAACTTTAGTAGCTTTTATTTGTTTTTCCAAATATTAATCATGTAAACCTTCTAAGGGTTTCGAACTCAATATTTCTCGCATACAATTGTCAAAACATTTACTACTAGGACCACTAACAATTGTCTTGAATCCGTGTCTATTTCATTGATAATTGAAGTATATATACAAGCTGTGATACACTATTTTCGGTATAGGATATGTACGATATTTTCACTAACTAATATCCCAGAATACTAGGAAACATAATCTTGATGTGATGATAACATAATCTCGGCTAATATTGTTAACAATTATCTTGAATGCGCATCTATTTCATTGATAATACAAGTATATATACGGGCTATGATACACTATTTTTGGTATAGGATATGTATGATATCTTCACTAACTAATATCCAAGAATACTAGGAAGCATAATCTTGTTGTGATGATAACATAATCTCGGCTAATATAGGATATGTATGATATCTCCACCTCCGCACTAGATCGGGAAAGAGTTGGTTGTCGCTTTGATGAGCAAGAGACGAGATTGTTTCCCATGTAGATAGCATATCCTAACGTCGAGCGTCTTGTGTCCGGGTACCCTACCCAATTAGCATCTGTGTATGCGATAATGGAGTATGTGGGTGATATGGTGATGTGCAAGCTGTGATGGAGTGTGCCATTTATGTAGCGTAAGATCCTTTTAAGAACGTTGAAGTGGGTTGTTTGAGGAGCATGCATGAGCATTTCGGTATAAAATAGTTTGTTGGATCCTAGCCTTAATATTTCATATTGGGTGTCATATTAAGGACTTTAGATCAACTATCTTGAATATCTCCCAAAAAAATGTATGGTTTAGACATTTATGATCTTCCCAAATCTCTTGAAACAAGCTTTCCTAAATGAAGATGATGTCCCATGGAAATCATACTTCTTTCCACCTCCTCTAATTATTCTCCCTAACCCACAAGTTCTTGAAAAGTTTAAGGTCACTCAAGCCCTATTGGCAAGGCAAGGTCTAGGTGTGATCACATCTTGGAGATGAAGTCATATATTGACCAGCCGGGAGAGTTGGGTGTCAAAGTCTTAAGAAAGTTGGATGTTCAATCACTTTCTAAGTCACATAGTGAGTTCCTTTGGGACTTCTATGAAACAAACTATGACAAGAACCTGAATGATCTTATCTATTTGCTAAGATGAACTTCCTACAACTTTATGGACATTGACAATGACGACATTGGATATCCAGTAAATCTCTCTCTTCCCAATGGAAAGGGATCGGCCATAGTCAACTTGGTTGACCAAATGGTAGAGAGAGAGGCTAAGTCTGAGATAATCCCATTATCAAGGGTCCATTGCCAAAGAAAGGGGCATTGGTTGCGAAGCTGCCAAATTTACCTAAGGATGTTAAAGTCAATAAGTTTTACTCTACTCCAGGTAAAGTCCACTATCTAACTCTACTAAGTTTCTATTGTGAGATTCTCGATACATGATGTGACTGGGTCACATGTTGATGTTTTAAGAATAAAAGAAAAGTGAAGTAACTTAAAGAAAGAATATGTTGAATCTGATCGCATAGATAGATTTCTATCGCATAGGTTGAAGATCAGATTCTTGAGCTACTTCTTAGGAGTTATGATATATTGCTTAGGAATAGATAACAACAAAGTTTTCATGTGCTATTGCACTGTAAGGATAGTTTTTCTGCAAAGTTTTTTTTTAAATAAAAGGAAAAAATTTTGATTTTATTTATTTTAAAATATCCTTACAGTGGCTTTTGTGAAAAGTTTTGTTGCTTATAAGATTCCATTAATAGCAAGAGTGGAAATATGAATTTAATTCTTTCATTTGTGGTAGTGTCTAAATTTACCAAATAAGGAGAGATTCTCATCACCCAAGTTTCAATTGGACCGGAACTTGGAATCATGCAAGTTGTATAGCATAATGAATGAGAACTTTCAAGCATTGGAAAAATTAGGACTAGTTCCTTATTCACATGTATATGTGAGTCAAGTGAAGGACTAAGGGATTGAGTACACATTCTTGTGCACTGGTTAAGTCCACCACAAAAGATCGGTAAGACTATTCATCATAATTTACTAAAGCTTAGTAAATATGGTTATACGTACAGGCTAAAGTATAATTCTGAAACATTGGAAAGTTCCAATGTATGGCAGAGCGAATAAGAAGAATCAACTTAGGCAGAAGGATAAAAGTTTCTCAAAATCTAAAAAGATGGGAGAGTACTTTAGTATCATGTTATATGATAATCTTAATGATTTACAGACCTTATCACAATTCATCCTCTAAGTGCATTCTGATAGTTAAGAAGAGGAGTTATGAATTGTTGAAGTGGTTAAATCAAGAAGATGATTCATACTTCGTTCCAAAAGAATTCTTAGAGTCATACTCCAAGATTGTAACTTGAGTGACATATCTTAAAGAAGGTTTAAAACACTTGTCAAATGTAAGAGTAAAAGTTTTCTACTCTTGTATATTTGAAATTGGCAAGTTGTGATGTTTTGGATAAAACAAAGACCAACTAAGGCCAATTGTGTGAAGTGTTTGTCTTGATTAGAATCCACACTATCTCTTAAATATCTAACAAGAAAGTCTTATATGTCAAGAGGATAGTGGGAGTCTTAGAGGTCTTGAAAGTCTCAAGAACTAATCAAGAATAAAACCTGAAGTTCTTCACTAGCACACGACTTGAGATTTATAACCTATCGTGTTGACATATTATGTGCCCATTCTAGTTAAAGTTGGCTTTGCATGAGTTCTTAGAGTTCTCAATTGGTTGCATAACAACTTGGAAGCAATGGCAGACCCTTGAGCTGCCAGATGGCAAGAAATTAAGATTGAGTTCAGTCCATATGAGTTTGGATTGGTCATTACCGTTGTCTTGTGACTATGGTTTTGACACTTCACATGGATAAGAACACTTACACCATACAATCTAAGTGTCATAAGGTTTCTCTTCGATTCATGAAAATGATGGTAAGGAAACTCTTTCACTAAG
Organism: Lactuca saligna; assembly: GCF_052625555.1. Classification (NCBI taxonomy): domain Eukaryota; kingdom Viridiplantae; phylum Streptophyta; class Magnoliopsida; order Asterales; family Asteraceae; genus Lactuca; species Lactuca saligna. The sequence goes on from NC_136425.1 coordinate 56,715,542, forward strand.
TAGATTTTGAGTAGATAGCAATTGTGGGAATGACAAAAGGTCTAAACATTATGATTACGACATCCCTCTTCATAATTATTTAGACAAACCTGTGAGCTATCTAAGATAAGGAGTATGATTATGATAAAGTTTTATCAAAGCAATCTAGTATCAGAAATCTGAACTTTGGTAAGAAAGTCAATATAGTATTGATTTCTAGAAGTCCAACTGATTTCTGAATACATGTCAAAGCTAGTGGGAGCATAAGTGTTATGCTAATAATCATCATGTTAGTGGGAGCATGATAATTATGATAAGTATTGCAAGTTAGCAATGTTAATTGTAGAAAACAAAAAGTTTCAATTGAAAAAATTGTTTTGCTATAATTAAGGGAGAGGAAATTATACTTCATTTCAGTTCTATAAACTTAGATTAAGATTTTAATCAAATTTAGTCAAGGATATATATATATATATATATATATATATATATATATATATATATATATATATATGAATTTCATTATTTGCGTTCTAAAATTCGATTATGATTACGACATCCCTTTTCATAATCTGAATTATGAGAACTTGGCAAATTGAAATGGAAATATTATAGAAAAAGATTGGTTTAGTCTTTATGTGAGACATCATGAATCGTGTCCCATGTTCTTCGGATACAGGATTGATTGCATGTGCTATATTCATCCTTTCTAAAATTTTCCAACTGCCTAGGGCATTAAGAAGGGAAAAGGTCTAGAATGGATATGACTAAAAGGATTAATCAATTGTCGAGGACAATCTAAGGTTTACCAAAGATTGGTTGCTCAAGGATAGTTGGAAGTATAGTGATAATTCTGGATGGACCATATTGACATAATCTGTAAGGAGGCAACTCTTGTTCAAAAGTGATAGCCAAAATAGAATCTGGAAATGTTTCAAAGTTTGAAATTATTCCGTCTGTGTAAGATTAGGAAACTTAATGGAAGAAGGATGTTTTCAAGGAGTTGATCTCCTTTGGAATGATGTGTAATGTTTGTTGTCAAATCTTTGTGACTTTGTGCATAATCATTACAAGAGAATCATTCCATATAAGTTGAGAATCTACTAGATTTAGTAAATGACATGAATTTGGATCTCTTGCATTTGCAGTAAGGATTTGGGACTGTGAAAAGAGGATCATTGGAGTTATGCTCAATTGATCTATTTCACAAAGTAAAGATCATAGACAAACATAGTATGCATACTTGGTGTATGGCATGACTAGTGTTTAGAAAACATAGTGTACATGCTTGGAGCATGGGACAAGTATTGTTTTAAATTCAAGAATAAAGTTGATAGCTGAAACAGTATACAATGAATAATGTGTAATCATATGGTGATAAATAAAAGGTGTTTTATTTATGTTCATAGGTTTTGATACCATATTCGATTCAATTATTCTTGTGTTTCATTTTGCATTTTTTGACTTCCAGAATAAACTAGGTTATTCTTCCAGAATGATTAAGTTATTAAAACCATCCACAGTCGGTCATATGTTGGAAGTAGATATGAATTAAGACTGTCATGGGTTGGCTTGTAGAGGTCCAAGTTAGTGGACAAAGTTGTGCTACAATACTCATGAGTGCTCACAAGTTTTGAGTATTGGATTCAACTCGCGCTCATTTGAATCACTTCATGGATTTTACCACGAGTGATCATGAGACGATAATATCTTATATTCTTCAAACCTAGAGATATGAGTTGTTACTATGAGTTGATAGTACATTGATTGCACGAAAACGCATTGGTAACTCGATGTTATAAAACGTGCCTTTGTGTATGATTCAAAAAGTAGCAGAACAAGCCATATGAGTCAAAGTTTATCCATTCCTTTTACCTTCAGGATAAAATCGATATTTGTGGGCCCCTCGATGATTTAATGATGATACGTGTGAGTGCTTGGCTAAGCCAAGACTGATTTGATTTGTTCAATCAGTCAGTCATCATGAATCGGAAATCGGGAAACAACAGATGGATAGAGAAAATGATTTACAATCCATGTCTCAGTCCATATGATATCTAGAATGGAGGAATGTATGATCACTTATCCAATGGACAAGTCATTGACAAAGGTCAATGATTATCGGCAAGGTTAGAGTTCGACAGAAGCTTTTGAGAGCTACGATTGCTGGTCGGTTCTTGAAGTCATTCGCAATAATAGTTTTAGACTTATCTAAGTGGGAGACTGTTGGATTAATGTCTAAGTCCATAAATATAATTGGTAAGACTTGACCCGACCCGGCATGGTCCATTTGGGTTGCATGGCATCATGCACTTGGATAGACTATAATGAGAGAAATAACAATTAAGGTTTATTAATATATTATAAGTTCTAATATATTAATAGGATTATTTAATTAGTATTGATCAAGAATTAATCTTGAATTAATTAAGTGATCAAAAGAAGACTAATTAAATATATGAGTTGATTGTGTAAATCATCCATACTTGTATAGTGGGCTAACGCTTCATGGATAATTAAGTTGGGCTAAAACCCATAGGATGGTCCATGGATGGTCCATGGTGTATTTGAACCCATGGATCCAAGGAAATGGAAGGTCATGACAATTAGGGTTTACCCTAATTGTAACAACTATATAAGATCATATTCTTTGAAAAAAAATCCGCCACTATGAATTATAAGAAAGGGCTAGTCGATTTTAGGAGTGTTCAAGTTTCTCTTAAGTTATTCCAAGTGTATTTGGTGTTGTGTGAACTATTTGAGGTGTCACACTTGAGGCACTAGGCACTCAAGCTTCATGAAGACATTTTTCATCAAAAGGTATGTATTCTATCTTGTTATATTCATTATTTTTGTATGCTAGATTAGGATAATACCTTGGATGTTCATAATTGCATGTATAATAGAGAAAACATAGATCCAAGGTATTTAGGGTTGCATGTACACTTAGGAGTGTTAGAATGCTCAAAACCCAATAGAAGGGTGTGGTGCAAAAAGCGTAATGGCACCGTGGAGTGAGCAAGAAGAGTCTGCAACACATTATTGATTGAACAGATTTTTCTTTCTACTTTGCCATTTTGCAGAGATGTGTGTAGAAAAGAGAATCGAAACTGGATGCCATTTTGAGAACAAAATTGATGAAAGTTATGATAGTTATACTCATGGCCATTATCACACTGTATTTGTTTTATTGTAAAATGAAATTGGGTTTTGATGAGTGCGAAAAATTAAAAGAAAGTGGAATAAACTTGAGATTTGCGTGCATGTGGGTATGTCCACAAGAAATTAGTTTTGTCATCTAAAAATAAGAGATAATATCGATGACCATTAGAACTTAGCATAGGTGATGTCCACAAATCCGTGTGAATTATATCAAAAGGTAAATGTGTGATAGAATTTGAAGCATAAAAAGGAAATTTAGATTGTTTTCCAAACACACGAGAAGAACAAACAGGAGAAAAAGTTTTAGAACTAGAGTAAATTTCAAAGTAGACTGTAAAGAAGATAAAATATCGGATCCAAAAGTCCAAGCTGATGGTGCCATAAATCCTTGGTTATTGCAGCAAAAGTTGAGGGTGATGTAATTTGGGATGACAATTGAAGTGTGAAAGGATAAAGATCGCCATAACTATTGCATCGAAGAAGTGGTGTCTGCGTCTGGAAATTTTTCACATCAAAAACGAAAGGGTCAAATTCCACAGAAAGATCATTGTCAGTGGTGAACCGACGAACATATATTTTTTTTTTATAACATGAGGAGCATGAAGAACATTTTTGAGAATTAAAGGAGGGAAAGGGTAAGGCAAAGTTTGATGTCCGGTACCTTGGATTGGAATGGTGGAACCAAATACTGACAATTATATTCTGAAAAGGGCCATTCTTTTGATAAGACGTGAAGTTACCTAAATTATTCGTCATGTGGGAAGTAGCTCCAGTGTCAGCATACCAATTTGTGTCAGGTGGGTAGAGCGACATCGTGTGGAAAGCCTGATCCAAATCTATTGGCATGTAGTTGGAGTCGGAGGTGGCATAGGCCTATTGGGGTCGGCTTCCAAGAATAGGTCCATTAGATGGAGGTCTAGTATTGCCAAGTTGTTGTGTAGGATAAGGAAACGGTGAGTAGTTTTGGAATGCCCAAAGAGGTGGTGTAGGCCATGGTTGATAGGAGTGTGTACCAGTACCAAAAGTATGTTGAGGTTGGTGCAAACCGTTGTTGAAGCCTCGTCCCCTATTGTTGCTCGATCTACCCGACCATGACCTCCTCTGCCACGATCCCATCCACAAAAAATGGTAAAATCAGATTGTTGTTGAGTGAATCGGTTGTTGTTGTCATTGTTTTTGGGGTTCGTAGGTGTCGTGGATGTTGTTAAACTGGTGGCGGTGGCGCTGAATTTAGGTAAAGTTGCAATTGTGGCGGCTTGATGAGCTTTGTGAGATTCTTCCATGATTAGTTTTGATCAGATTTCATAGAAATCAGGAAGAGGAGTAGTTTGTTATATGAGCATGGCGACTCCTTCGTAACTTTAATTGAGACCAACAATTAATAGTAAAATGAGCCTTTGATTTGACACCGGGTTTCCCATGTTGGCAAGCTGATCCGCCAATATCTTCATAGCTTGGCAGTAAAAGGAGATGTTGGGATGATGATCAAGACGGGTGGAGACAAACTTACTGTCAAGATAGACAACCGTTGAACTTTGATTATCTTGAAAGATATTTTTGAGAGCTTGCCAAGCCTATGAGGCAGTAGTGTTAGGTTTTAGGACGGTGTGAAGAAGATCATTGGAGATGGTACTATAGATCCATTGAAGAACAATGCCATCTAGATGAGACCAAATGTCAGATTCAGAGGTTACTTTGGCCTATTTGGCCTCGGTGGCAGTTAAGGAAAAGGGAGCGGTTAGTGGCGGTTTGACTTGAGGTTCGATGTGATTTTCAACTTGGAAAGCACGACAATGTATTTTGAATAACTCAGCCCATGAAGTGTATTAACCGTTTTTCAACAGTGAATGGAATGAAGTTTCTGATGTTTGTAACAGTGATGGCTGGGTGATTTTTAGGATCCATGGAAGAAGAAGATCAGATAGAAGAAAAAAGAAATAAGGAGAAGATCAGTGGTTGAGAAGGGTTTTCAGAGGATTACGGGCTCTGATATTATCTTGAATCCATGTCTATTTCATTGATAATACAAGTATATATGCAGGCTATGATACACTATTTTTAGTATAGGATATGTATGATATCTTCACTAACTAATATTCTAGAATACTAGGAAACATAATCTTGTTGTGATGGTAACATAATCTCCACTAATAAGGACTAATATTATTTTGGGTTGTAACTTGTATATCTATCATATAATCAACATATTTTCTATTTATATATGTATTTTTTTTCATACTTTTGGTGTGTGTGTGTATATATATATATATATATATATATATATATATATATATATATATATATATATATGTTTGTGTTTTTAAAATAAAATTATATATTTATACTTCAAAATTGTAAAGTACATATTTATATCTATAAAAATGAATTTATACTTCCAAAATATAAAAAATGCATATTTATAATCCTAAAAAATTAAATTTATATATAATAATGTAATAAAAAAATATTATATACTACTTCTAAAAATATAAAAATTTACATTTACACTTTTAAAACATATTTATGTTTCTAAATACATAATAATACACATTTAGGTGTTTGTTTTTTTTTGGAAAAAACCTCTTAAGACCTCTTATTGTTGTGCGGCGCAGTACACACATAACACTTTTAATCCCGTAGCTGTTTGTTTTTCAGAAGTTTTTGGATTAAAAAACCTCTGTGCACGTTCTTCTTGGCGTAGCACTTGTTTTATCTCTTCTTACATCTTCCAACCTCTTATTGTTCTTTTTTTCTAACTAAAATACTGATTATATATTGCTAAAATCTTATTTCACATTTTTTTTTTCATTTTTTTATGTTTATTCTTGTTGATTTTTTTTTATATTGAATAATAATAATTTGTTGATGAAATATCATTATTTTATGCAAAAATATCTTTATTTTTTATTAAAATATCATTATTTTTTTGCTGAAATATCATAAATTTTTGCCGAAATATCATACATTATTAAATTTTGGGTATTAAAAAACTATTTTCGGATTATAAAATTAGTTTATATTAATTTTCTAATATATGCAGTAGCAAACAGATGTTAAAAAACAAACAGACTTCTTATTACAGTCTGCAGTCGTTTGATCCACCTCTTCTATTGTAGAGGGTTGTAGAGGTAGTTCGCAGACTTTATGAAATTTTGCTTCTAAAAAATAAAAAAAAAACCTTATGCTTCGAAATAAAAATAAATTTTTAGTGGTTAATTTTTTTTTTACTTAAACGCAATATAGTGACATGACAAGGTAACCAACCAAGTGGCCTATTATGTGGTATGATAACCGAATAAGGGAAGTCTTACCTAATAAATGTCATCTTTGAAAAAACATTTACAAGCTTTAGGGTTTTACGAAAAAAAAATACTAATCTATAAGAAAAAAATGGGAAGTTTAAGGGTTTCCATGACATGTTCCCATTGTAATATGAAACTCGTTGAGGACATACTATAGAGTGTTGAAAAATTAGATAAACAAGTGTCATCTTGAAAAAACTATATTTTGATAAAAATTACGTAAAGTGACATACTCTTTAAAAACTATACTTTTGTAAAGATTATTGTTAGATGCCACTTTATATATCATTTTATGTTAGTTTTGGTGTTGTTTTGCATCATGTTTTCTACATTTATATGTGTTTTAGTATAACAATTGGACAACTCATGTTTTTACCCAAATACCTTTCTTGCTCCTGTTTTGATGTTTATTTCAGGTAAATTAAAGTGAAACGATATTACGAAGGCATTAGACGTAGCTTGGAGCATATTTGGAGCTTAAGCTTAACTGGAACTGAAACATGTTAAGAATCTAATAGTTGGATTGAAGCAGCTTAGAATGAAGTCTAAAGACGAAACGCTGAAAAAGACCAAATACGGGTCATGTTCCATTTACAATGATAAGTTGTGCCTAACAAAAAATGGGTCGTTTCCTAATTTCTTTAAGATTAAATGTTGCGCCTAAAAAAACAAATTTTGTTTTAAGGCATTTTGCAAGCGAATTTCCGGTCTTTTTGACGTTTTTCCGACAATTTATGAACATATGAGAATAACAACTCGATCGGTTACATTAGTTTAATCAGATTTACTATTTATTTTTCTTATTTATTGTTTGGTTTATTTTTAGTCATGTCTAGCTTAAAACCTTAGTTTCATTTATGTAAATACTCAAAAACTTTATGGGATTAATCACTATATTTGGTTTTTAATTTGTACTTCTATCTAGTGGTTTCAATTTTGTGTTTCATAAATGTTTACTTAGAATTATTTTATGACTGATCACTTGAATTAGGGTTTTATAATTCCAGTTAATAAGTTGTTAAAACCGTAATTACATTAATCCACTAATAATAAGTAGCAAGTATCAGATTGTGTCTGCATTAAGATTTAATTCTAGAATAAATTGAAAATCACATATTTTTATGCTTCCGGACATGTAAGATGTATTGAATATATATATGGGAACTTTCTGTAATGCTCTGTTCCTGGTACATATTTTAAATAAGATTTTTTGCACTTTTACACTAGGACTTGATGAGTTGGAGGCCCCAACTCGTCGAGTGGAGGCTAAATTTGGACGCGGGTGGAAGAATCTACTCGCCGAGTCGGAAGCCTCGACTCGACGAGTAGACATGTCTGCATGAAACCCTAAATTTGAGGGTTTACATAATATTTAAGAAACTTATAGGGCCTCCACTCCAGCCCCCATCACCCTCAGACTCTCTTCACGAAACCCTAATCGTTTATTGAGTGTTCTTGAGCTTTGTGTGCCAATTGTGTGTCTTTAAAGCTTGAGAAGGAAGAGGAGGCTTGGGAGATCAAGAGAAAGTAATTAGATCTAGAGGCTTTGACACACTTCCAGCTCATTTGAGGTATAAAACTGATACCTTTACTATTCATTTCTTAGATCTCTATTTAGGGCTATTTTATACCTTTTCTAAGTCATAGTGAAGCCATTTTTGGGATTGTGTGCATCTTTGGGGTTGTATATTCAGATCTTGAACCTTTAAGGGTCTCTATGGCATAAAGGTGCCAACTTTATGGCCATTGGAGTCCCATGCACCTTGTAGACTTCATCTTGGGTCCTTATGAGCTAGTTAACTCATGCATACACATAAAGTTTGTAACTTTACATGCTATATCGATCCTAGGAGGTCAGATCTATGTTCTAGGTGCATTGAGCCCGATTAAAATCAACTTGGTAGACTTAGACGTTGAGGGACTCAGCGAGTCGCTAATAGGACGCGGCGAGTCGGGCTATGGTTCCCCAATCTTTTCTATTTCTAATTGAACTGGTTTAGTCTAGAATTTCCAATGTTGAAAAATTTCAACCTGTTATTCATATATGCTCATGACTAAGTCTGATTAACACTTCAATCTAAACTTTTAGAATCGAAATAAAGTATAGGTATCCTCTCCCTTACTATAGCAAAACAACTTTTCAACCTCTGCACCTTTCCATGTCAAAACTTTATTTCCTATAAATATCATTGCTAACCCACAACACCTATCATAATGATTATGCTCCCACTATCACACTAATTATATCCTTACTAGCATAACACTTATGCTCCCCCTAGGTTTGATATGTACCCAGAAATCAGTTGGACTTCTAGAAATCAATACTTATTGACTTTCTTAACAAAGTTCAGATTTCTAATACAAGATGCTTCAATAAGGCTTTATCTAGGCTTCTCAAACTCATACACCTTTCCTTAGATAGCTCATATGTGTATCTAAACTATTTTAGAACTTACAGCAGTAAGTCTCGAATGTTCAGACTATTTGCCATTTCTCATAATTTGAACTATGAAGAGGGATGCCGTAATCATAATCGAATTTGAGAATGCAATTAACACAACTGATATTTCTTTAAATCTACTTAGTGAAGTTGTTTCCTCATGATCCTTTTATGAAGCAGAGAGAAACATTTGCCACTTAGATTTTATGGTGCATGTGCTCCTATCCATGTGAATTTGTCATAACCATAATCACAAGACAAGGTTTGTGACAAATCCGAACTCATATGGACTGAAATTGTTCAATATTAATTTCTTACCATTTGGTAGTACAAGGGCCTACCATTGCTTCCAAGTTATTGATCAGCTCACCCACACAGATTAATGTACTTTCGCTTATCAAGGTGACTTGCCTTATACGATCAAATGAGGACTCATAGAACTCACATGCATAGTCAACTTAACTGGAATGGCATAGAAACAAGAATGTGTCAACACCACACGAACCTCAAGTCGTGTGCTAGCGATAAATAATAGGTTCATTCTTGATTACTTCTTGAAGCTATTCAAGATCATTAAGACTCCCACTGACCTCTTGACATATAAGATTCTCTTGTCAAGACACATTCCTTGACAAACAAATATTCAAGAGTTAGTGCGGGCTCTTATTAAGAAAAATGCTTCATTTAATTGGTCTTAGTTGGTCTTTGTTTTAGCTAAAACATCACAACTACCAATTCCAAATGTGTAAGAGTAAGAAAACATTTTTCTACTCCACATTTCATGATGTTTTATAAACCAACTTAGGATATGTCACTCAAGACTCTACGACTCGATTTTGGAATGAAGTATGACTCATCCTATTTTATTTTAACCATTTTAACAATTCCCGATATCTCTCCTTAGTCATATAAATTCACTAAGGTATCCTTAGAGGATCAATTGTGACATGGTTCCATAATAATTAGTATGATCATAAAACATGAAACTAAAGTACTCTCATTTCCTTTCAGATTGGAGAAACTTTTATCTTTCTGCCTAATTGATTCTTCTTATTTGTTCTCCTATTCTTTGAAACTTATCAAGGTATTAGAATTACACTTAATCTTGTAAGCATAACCATATTTTCATTAGTAAATCATAACGAATAGTCTTTATCACTCTTATGGTGGATCTAACCAATACACATCAATGTGCATTTGATTTTAAAGTGTTTCACTTGACTCACATACATATGTGAACTAGGAATTAGTCTTAATTTCCCAGAAATGAAGATTCTCATTCATCACATAATACAAGTCGCATGATTCCAAGTTTCTGTCCAATTGAAACTTTGGTGATGAGAATCCTTCCTTATTTGGTAAACTATGGCACTTACCACAAATGATATATATATATAACTAAGAATCAAATCTATTGCTAACAATATATAAAACACTAATATTCACAAATGACATTGCATGGAAATAAAAAATAAGACAAAATCAAAAATTTTCTTTTATTTATAAAATGCAGAAAACTTGTCCTTACAACGCAAATACATATGAAAATTATGTTTCTGAATGTTACTAAGCAATCTATCATAACTCCTAAGCAGCCGCTCAAACATTTGATTATCAAACCATGCGATTGGAATCCACTTCTTCATGATCAGACTCACCATGCTATTTCCTTTAAGCTTCCTTCTTTTTCTTTGATTCTGCAAAACATTAAAATGTAACTTTACATCATGTAATAAGAATCACTAAATGGAAACTTAATGTAGTTAGATAATGGACTACGTGGAGTAGAGTCACACATTTTGGCTTTACCATCGTTACGATCCTTTAGGTAGGTATGGCAGCTTCACATCCAATGTTCCTTCTCTTGGCAAAAGAAAAAAAACAGACTCTTTTGGAATGGCACATGGGATAATCTCACACTTAGCCTTTCTCTTTACCATTTAGTCAAACGGTTTGACCTTGGTCGATCCCTTTCCATTGGCAAGAGAAAAATTTTCTGGACTTCCAATGTTGTCATTATCAATGTCCATGGATGTTTGGGAGATTGATCTTCCAATCAAATTTGCTTGACCAGTGGAATTCGATAGTTGGCTTTGGGAAATCAGATTGAGTAAATTTCCATCAGAATGTGAATTCAACTAGGAGGTTAGATCGTGTCCATGATCGACGTGGAAAGTGTTGTAAGGCTATGGGATAGCTGTAGCATTCACTAGCAGCTAGACAAAGTGAAGAGTGTTGTAAGACCGCGGGATAGTCGTAGCATTCACTAACAGCTAGATAGTGTGGAAAATGTTGTAAGACCGTGGGTTAGCCACAACATTCATTAGCAGCCAGATAGCGGAGTATGGGCGGGGGCCCATATCTCCTAGTTAGCGGAGTGTAGGTGGGGGTGTATATATCCTAGTCAACAGAGTGTGGGAAAGGCCCGTATCTCCTAGTTAGCATGATCAGAATCAGGAAATAATAGGTAGATAGGAATTAAGGTGAAGTGGTACCTGCGTAGCCCTAGACAGGTTAGACCTTGGGGCAAGGCCACTCAGTAGTGTGGTTTGGATGAGAACCATGGGCGAGGCCCATGCGTTCGTGGCAAGGCATGTGGGACCTGATAGATATCTTGGGGTCGAGATACAGGATTGGGGATTCTAGGGTTTATAGATCCATGAGTGGCAAGGTGGATAGAACAACTTTGATAGCTGGGAGCGAATGAGAGGGTAATCATTGGTTCAGTAACCAAGTGGAATCCGGTATTCTAGTTAGTGGACATATAAGTTTGGACCTAGGAGGTTCTGGTTCCTTTGGAAATTAGAGAAGAGGCAGCGTGATGTGCGGGTATAAGTAGTGATTATGAGGTTTTGTGTGTAGGGTGGCTTGTGGATCAGAAGAGCGAAGACACTTACAGTTGGACTGGATAATCTCAGAGTAATTGATTTGACCCTATTGCATAGCTCTCATCTGAGGCTAACTGTTTTAGGGATGGATCTCCTATTCGAAGGTTTATCTGAGCCTCCTATCAAGTATAAGTATTCTACATCTGGTTATGGACATGGATTGTGTTTTCTGATGGTAGCATCGATATAATCAGGGTGAGGAGTTTTATGGTTGAACAATTATTTGATGAGGTTTTGTCATGGTAGTTTTTGGAACATAGATGGTCTGTTAGGGAGACAGGCCATTATAGATTTCAGATCTCGGAAAGACAGAAGTAGTTCTCTATGTGGCAATTAAGGTGATGTTTCATCAGGTTTGGAAGGTTTTGATGGTTGGGTTTAGTTTCCTTTGGGAAGACCATTGATTGCGTGGGATGATAGTAGTACTTCTGGTATGGCAAGTACCGGTAGCGGTAGGAAACACCAGTGGTCCAAGATAAGTAAGAGGAACGCTGTGGGCGTGGCGCGTGAGATGTTTGAGGGGTAGGTGATTATAGGGGACTTCGAGGATGAAGTCCAGTTTAAGCGGGGAAGAATTGCACACCCGGAAACCAGAAGGCTAATTAAGGAAATATATTATGCAAATTAAAGATCTACTCATCGAGTCCTAGGGGGACAACTCGAAGAGTATAAATAAGCTTTTAGGACGCGGATTGAGAAAACAACTCGACGAGTTGGTCTGGGTTTGGGAAACCCTAGATTCAGGGTTTTTCACCCTATTTAAGCATATTAATCCCCACCTTATGGTCTCATCTACAACCCCCAAGTCCCAAACCCTAATCCACGAAACCCTCAAGCATTTTATGAGTGTGTGAGCCATTGTGAGTAATCTTGTGTGTTCTTAAAGCTTAAAGAAGAAGAAGAAGTTAGAAGACTTAAGAGGAAGAGAGTAGATCCATAAACTACACTTCTTTGGCTACATTTTCTGGAATCAAGTGTTCATCTTGACCACTAATCATTAGATCTCTTCTTTCCTCTTTTTATAAGGGTTTTGGCCCAAGAATGATAACTATTGGTGAATGGACGACCCAAGTGGGTATTCTTCCAGATTTAAGACCTTGAAAGGTTGGTAGGGCATAAAGGTACAAACTTTATGCCATTAGAGCCCCCATGCAAGCCATAGAGTGTCATTTTGGCCTTTTTAGCTCAAAAAGGCATGCATGAAGAGAGAGGTGAGAGCTTTACGTGTCAAGTAGTGTTAGGGGTTTAGATCTGTGGTTGTAAGTTTTAGTTTAATGTATGAATGGCTTAAGGACCAAGTTTTAGGTCCCAAGGAGTTAGGGTTTGAGCTAAACCCATTAAGAAGAGGTATTAACGGGTAAAGTTGGAAACTTTACCCTTAAAAGGACATTTTCGGGGTTTATGTGAAGTATGAAGCTTGGATCTAATGTGTAGGGGCTTAATTCATCAAGATAGCCAAACAGACAGAGGAACTCGATGAGTTCTTGGGAGAACACGATGAGTCGGTTTCGTTTGTCCCGTATCTATGAAGGGCAGGACTCGGTGAGTCTGTAGAAGGACTCGACGAGTTGAATCGTCTTGTCTCGTCAGTGAGTAGCGTGGGAATTCGGCGAGTCAAGGGAGTGACTCCACGAGTTTGGTCAACTCAGGTTGACTTTCACTTTGACCAAGCGTTGACTTTGACCAAGGGTAAAATGGTTATTTACCCTAACAAGGATTATCAGTTTCTGACTAAGTATTATGTTGGTAATGATAGCTTGGGGAGTCGAGAGATCAGCAGTTCGGGGATCTTCCAGCTAGCAGCGAGAGGTCTATTCGTGGGATTTTGCAGTCAACTTGTGAGGTGAGTTTTCTCCAGTAGGAACTGGTCGAAGGCACCAATACCAGCCCGTTTATGTATGTTAGTGTATACTAGATTTTGATTCGATGACGAGGTTAGCCCGATGTAGTTTATATGTTTTCGTATTTTGGTCCGATGTTGGGCGAGGCCTGAGGAAGGTTTTATATGTATGTTTCTGAGCTACGGTTCGATGTCAGGTGGTACCTGAGGAATGAATGCATGTTTAGTTATACTTGTTATCTTTGTGATACTTGTATGTGCCTGATAGGGAGGTGAGTGTGGGCGGGGACCTATATCTTATCACTAGCTGAGAGTGGACGGGGTTCCATATCTCATTATTAGCAGAATAGGGACGAGGCCCAAGATAAGCGGGGCCTTGACACTAGCAATTATAAGGTTGTGTTTGACTATTATGTACTAGCATGATTATGATTATATGTTTGTATGTATATAGCAGGCGTGGCCCAGAGACAGGCGAGGCTTGGTAGAGATAGATCTGTATACCGAGCGGAGTTCAATGCCAAGCGAGGCCTGATGTCGGATTCGTCCGATGCGGGGCGGGGCCTAATGTACATGGTTATGTGATTATGTGTATGGTATGTGGTAGTTTGGGAAGACTCACTAAGCTTCGTGCTTACAGTTTTTAGTTTTGGTTTCAGGTACTTCTAGTAGCAAGGAGAAGAGTTCGGGATAACTGCAGTGCACACACCATTGTTTAGTCTGGGATGATTTTACTTTGATATGTGTTGACAGATGTTTATGATATTTTGAAGATATATGAATTATGCTTTTCTATAATGAATGACGTTTATGGTTTTATTATATTTTTAAAAACGAAATTTTTGGACTATATTTTTGGGATGTTTCAAAAACTATTTAATGACATGTTAATATATGATTTACACATCCCCTATTTATGTCTGCTAGAGCCTCTAAAAACTGTCTACTCCCTTTACGTTTCTAGAATGGTATACTTGCCCAACTATTAAACAATTAATATTCAGTCTCTATATTTTTAAATAAATTATGATTAATTCTAATTAATTCTACCTAGTATCTAATAAATTTGTTAACCTGTAATAAATTAATAAAATACTTATCTTTCTCTTAAATGGTTTTTCTGACTATTTTACGACTTGAAGGTAACTTTAAAAAAAATTACTATTATTCCCGAAATCATACCAATTAGTTATAACATTAAACATTTATTTCAAAATATATGTGACGAAACTTTATCAATGTGTCGTGGATTTTATGATCTTACACGTGTAAAAGTATTTGGATGAAGCTTATGTCACAAAACTAAAAGTATTCACAAACTTTTCAAATTTTATTAATTAGAAAACAAATGATTAAATACAAAATAAAAGAAAAGAAAAAAAACAAATTGAAAAGCATGTCTTACTCACGTAGTGGACAATGACAGCCAATAATTTGAGAAAGAATATGATAGCAACGGTGCTTTTTTCTACTTATAGTAATTAAATAATTTTGTTTTATCACCAAAAATGTATGGCTAAGCGCAACAGATGTCATAATATTATCTGAATAAAAATAATAATATAATCTTTTAAATAATTGAGAATTGTCTAGAATGCTTTTCGAATCAAAACGCATGGCTGAGACGACTCAGACGAGCCAGCAGTGCAGCACGATGTGGCGGGAAGATGTCGACGATGCCACCTTGGTAAAGGTTGCTACTACAGAGGAAACAGGTAGCGTCAACTACCCCACCACCTTAACCTCATTTATTATTTCTCAAACGACATCATGCATATAATATTATAATACAATTAGGTTTTCCAACTATAATTTTATTTTTAAATAGGGAATTCTCACTTTTTTTTTTGTAGTTTATCATTACTTATATACTATCACTTTTATATAGTATTATTTTTATTTTTATTAATATTAACTAACGAAAATCCATTTTTATTGTTTCTCAAAGCGACATCATGCCTTACGTATATTATATGGTTGATATCGATTTTGCAACTGTCATCCAACAAGATTCAACCTCGACCAACAGTTGAAGTCTCACTCTCTTAGTGTTCCTCTTATTTTGTTTCTTTAAATCCTTTGCGCCAATCACCAGTAATCACTCAAACCCCAGTGAGTTTTCTTCAGAGATTTTTCTTCGGTCTTTCCATTCTCAGTAATGAACAAGACAACAATACAAGGGGTCAAGGTATATTTGACTTTTCGCTTGGTTTCTTTCTCATTTATATGGTTGGCTGTTTACTGGTTGAATGATTGGTTAGTTTTTTTATTTAAGTAATTAGTGTTATAGCAGTTATTTCAGTTCTATACATTATTTTTTGTTAATAAAAAAAAAATGATAGATTGAATGTTAATTTGTTTTCTCAAAATGATCATCCCCTTCGCTACAAGTAGGTTGTTTTTTTTTTTTTTTTTTTTTTTTTTTTAATTTCTTAAAAACATATAGTCTTCACTTATTAGGATACTTTATATTAACTGTTTCGAGAACTCTACAAATTAATCACGGAATAGGATAAAAGTTATATTCTTTTTTTTAATAGTCAGAATACTCATATTTAGATTTTGGGGAAGCAAATGTGAACACTAATTATGGAGATAGTATGTGAAATTATTTAATGATAATTGCTTTCAAAGTATACATTCAAACATTTCATTATTTATTTTTATTCTTTTCTTCTTTTCTAGATTTGCTTGTCCTCCATGTCTGGTAACGGTGACTTTCTGTTTCTATGAAGAGACACACTTTGAGGTGACACTTAAGCTATATGGGTGTAGAAATAATTCAAGATTGCACTACAAATAAAATGAAATATAGTTTCTTTAATTAATGATATATGTTTGATCTATATATCATTATATTATATATTGTTTAGTAACACTTTTTATATGACACTAAAAATTTAATGTATGTAATGACACGTAATATTTTTTGTCACTAATGTTCATAGTTAATATTGGTGACACAATGATTTAATATGCCATTAAGAATTTATTGAATAAAAAATATTACATAAAATAATTCTTAAAGTAATTATGAAAATTCAGTTATAATATTAAATTTTCATTTTTTATTTCTCTTCTAATTTTCGCCAATATGAACGCACTATCGCCCTCTCATCGTCGACATTGGGACATAACTCCGCCGTTACTTCCGTTGTGCCGCTGCTGACGTCGTCATCACCACCACCACCGCTGTATCTCCAACACACGTCGACATCTCTTCTTCTACAGGTACTTGATGTCTCGATTAGCTGTAATATTTTTGTTCCAACATATATCGAGTTAGTTTTTCATCTATATCTCACAATTTTGTTCCTACTCTTCCTATATATATTTAATTAATTATGCTAATTAAATAACCCTCGAGCATAGCTGAATATTGTTATGTTATTGGATGTGAAATTAGAATTCCTTCATAGAGAATCGGAGTCAGAATTAGTTCAAGAGATTAGGAGCATAGAGCTATGAGTACAGTTAAACTTAAAAGGCTTTGTAGCTTGATTTACATCCCTTTATTATCTCATGTAGCCCTTCTGGTTTAGAACTATTATGTTTCTACCCCTATGATCTTTTAGGGTTAGCTAGAGCTCAGATCCCTTAGTTTTTCTTTTGCTTTTGCGGTTCAAATATTAATAGAGAAAAGGATGTACTTTTCATCTCTTTCTACTTTTTTGATATGGGGTGAAGCTGCCAATGCTATATTCCTTCCGGAATGTTTATGCTACATATTTCATCGTGTAAGGTATTTTATTTTATATGTAGGTGTATAAAACCATTATTATGTTCTAGAAGTTTTACTCAAAGTTTAATAAATAGATGGAAGGCGAATTGTGTGGATTATTAAGCGAGCAACTTGCAAAGCCAACCACTAGTTGTATTACTAAAAATGGTGTTACATTTCTCCAACAAGTCATATGTTTTCTTTATAATGTTATTGTTGTAGTATGTCTTGTGTATTTACAATTTTGCCATTATCTCCATTTCAAGAGTTTTCTTTTGTATGTGAAAAGTCTTGTTATTTATTTATTTATTTTCAGGAAGTTGACAACAATGAAAATGGGAAAGCTCCTCATTCTGCACCAAGAGATTATGATGATTTCAATAAGTACTTATGGTAAGCTTTGTTATAGGTAATAGAAACATACTTTCCTATTTTTTTAATACTTATGATGCATTTACATTTTCTTTACCATAATAGAAACATACTTTACTTTGTTTATTACCAATTTGCCCTTCTAAATAACTTTTTTTTAATGATGCATTATTCTTTATCTTGTTTCACACCATCTATGTTTTTTGAGGTCTAAAAGTTGCCTTAAACTTGGTTGGCCATTTGACACAAATTCATTTTTTTTACTTGAAACCATCATGTAAATCAAACATATTCTATCTTATGATCTTTTCTTGGGAAGTCAACATATTGATTTCTTTGACCACCTTTGACTCTTTTGTAATAGAATATATTGAACTCAAGCATCACCAAATGTCGTGGGAAAACCTCTTTTGTTGAGTAACAAACGTTCTACCATATTTAACATAGCGTTGATCGCTTGTGTATATTCCTTTTCATGATGTTTCAGGTTTGATTTTTTTCCTCAATTTCTTGTACTTTGTACATTTTGCCAATAGAATGTGTTAATTACCAATTGAGAAATTGCTTTATGAACAATCCCCGCTTGAAAAAACATTAAATTTATTTGGAAAAAAAAAAATCATATATTGCAATCATATTGCACACTTGATCATATTTTGTGAAAATATTGATGTTATTTCGCAAAATAAAAAGATGTGTGGTCAATTTTCAACTGACATGTTGGGAAATATGTGGTTGTAATATTAAAAAGGCAAAAGGCCAGTCAATTTATTAAAATGTGACCATTAAATTTTGTTCTTATTATGATATGATACTTATATCATTGAAAACAGTGGTGAACATCTAGCAACATTTCAGTACCCCCAGTAACACATGATGAAGTGCCATTCAACATCCAAATTCCCAATAGCTTATAGCTTCGATTGAAGTACTTAGGTGACATATCAGTTATCCATTTGTTTTAAACATCATATTGAACATGAGACGTGGATCACATTCTCATTTGATGTTCAACTTTAGTCGGGTGCCTTAGATGTCTCACTCTTAACACATAAGAGAAACAAATCTCTTTTTGACTACATATGCTTCTTATGCAGATCATATTGTAGCTAATGATGAGCTTATGACATGACTGCCTGGTTAAAGAGCAGGTAAGAACGATATTAAAGCACAATACTCCTCATACTTGAGCCCCTAATATACATCTTAGCTCTAAGGATACAAAGATAATATTTTATTCAGGAGTCACTTATGATGACAATCCACGAAGTGATCTTGAAATGGGTCATGTCCAATACTTGCCTCTTCACAATCATCTATGAACTTGGTTGCAATTATTCGAGAATTAAATATGATAACATAGAGCACAACAAACACTAATGAAAGTATCATATCACTATATATCAAGCTCATTATATAATTGTTGCTTGCAATGTTCCAATATCCAAATAGTTCTACCATGATGCTCATGTTTTGCCGGTGGTAGTGGCTTTAGGAATGGTTCTGCAACATTTTGATCTATAGAATTTCGCGAATACAAACATCTATATTCAACTATATTTCGAATATAGTTGAATCTTTGTTGGATTTGTGCCTGGTTCTCTTATGTGATTTGGGTTCCTTAGCTAACACAATGGCACCCTCATTATAACAAAATCTCTAGATGGTCCTAAAATGAAGGGACAAACCCTAGATCTTTATTAAATTTCTTCATAATACTACTTTTGAAGCATCAATGTATTCTGGCTCTGTAGTGGATTGCACAACCACACTTTGCTTGGAGCTTTTCCAAGAAACCACGCCTCTCTTAATAGTGAAGACAAATCCAAATTACGATTTAGAATCATCTATGCCTATTTGGAAGATAACATCAGTGTAATACTTTATACTAAGTTCTTCTTCCAAACCCCTATATATAAGGAATATTTTATTTAGTTCTTTGTAAGTACTTTAAAATGTTCTTTACAACAATTCAATGACCTTCACCTGGATTTTGTTGGTATCTATTTGTCGTGATCAAAGCATACGATACATACGGTCTTATGTATAACATACCATAAATGATGGATCCAACTGCAGAATCATATGGATTACCATTCATTATCTCTAGCTTAACTTTTGTGCTAGGGCATTAAGACAAGCTTAATATAGTTCCATGTGTCATTAGCGAAAATCCTCTCTTAGATTCTTACATCTTTCGAAATTTTGTCAATATATGCACTATGACTTAAACCTATGTGTCACATTGATCAATCTCTATAGATCATTATACCAAGAATATAAGTGGCTTCACCTAAGTTTTTCATTGAGAAACATTTCTCAAGCTAAGCCTTAACTCCTCTTAAAGAAGGTATATCATTCCAAAGATCAACATGTCATTTACATACAAAACGAGGAATATGACACTGCCCCACTATTTTTTTTTTTTTTTTTTTTTTTTTTTTTTTTTTTTTTTTTTTTTTGTAAACACACGACTCATCTTCGTTTTGAATAAAAGACTCATCTTCCTTTTGAATAAAACCAGTCTTTGATTTTCTCATCAAAGTGATGATTCCAACTTTGGGATGCTTGATTTAATGCATAAATGGATATTTTAAGCTTACACACTTTATCAAGATACTTTGGGCCAACAAAACCTTTACGTTGAGACATATAGACATCTACATATAAATATCCATTAAGAAAAACTGTTTTGATGTCCATTTTCCATATATGATAGTCATAATATTGGTTATGGCAAATAGTATCCTTATGGACTTGATTATATCCACGGGAGAGAAGGTTTCCTCATAGTCGACACTGTGAATTTGAGTGTAACCTTTTTCCACAAGCCTAGCTTTATAGTCGATCCATGTTGGTTTTCTTTTTGAAAATCCACTTACTCCTTATAGTCTTATTGTAGGGATGCAGATCTACCAAGTCACATACGTGATTCTCATGCATGGATTGCATCTTAATGTTCATGGTTTCAAATCATTTGTCATATTCAGAATTTGCACATGGCACTCTGGTAATTTGATGGGTTCATCGAAATCCACACGAAAACACTCATCAATGAGAAATCCATATCTCTTTGGTTCTTGATGAGCTCTACAAGATATGCAAACACTTCTTGTTTCATTAAGTTCATGATAAATAATTTGTTCAGATTCAATAACTTCTTGTTGTGTACTAGATTCAACCGCTGGTCTATTAGGTTGTCGGTCTTCTTCAAGTTCTACATGTCTCCCAATCGCTTTATCCATTAGAAACTTGCTTTGTAAGAATCAAACCTTTATAGCAATAAACACTTTATTTTCAGTGAGAAGGTAGAAGTAATATCCCATATAATTTTTAGGATATCCTACAAAAAAAACATTTAGTAGATATGAGATCTAATTTGTTAGAAGCTTCTTGTCTTACATAAGCTTCATAACCTCATACGTTTAAGTAAAATAAAGATGAAACTTTTACATTCCAAATCTCATAAGGTGTTTTATCTACTTTATTGGTTGGAGCCATATTCAAAATACGGGTTATTGTTAGCAAGGTGTAACTACAAAAAGCTTAGAGGAAGAGTATTTCTACTCATCATATATTGAACCATATCTAATAATATGATTCTTTATGTCAGACACACCGTTATGTTGTGGTGTTGTAAGTGGAGTGAGTTGTGAGATAATCTTATAACTCTCTAGATGAGTTACGAATGTATCACTCAGATACTCCTGTTTTCTATCAGAACGAAAATTTTTAATTAATCAACAAAACTTCTTTTATTTTAATGGGCAACTCTCCTTTTGAGATGATTTATGAACATGCTCCTTTAAATACTTTAGAGTTTTTGGTTGTCAATATTTTGCTACAAAGTTGAATGTTGATCATAATTTGAGTTATGTTTTGAAATATGTCTTTTTCAGTTATTCCGAATTTTAAAAAATGATACAAGGTTCTTAGTTCAGCAATTAATATTTATTTTATATATGGGCCGTAAAGTTCTATGAAGATATTTTCCTATTCATAATGTCTATAGACGTAGACAATACTGAGGTTATGAATCACCATATATGCCATGTAAAAATTTTGAATAATGATCATACTCGGTGACGACCATATTTTTTTAAATAAAGAACTTGTCAACCGGTTACATTACTTAGATATTCAAACCCTAAATACAAATCATGTATTTGTAATTTGTGCCTTTGGGGTATTTTTCAGAGAAACAAAACCAAAGTTTGTAAGTTATTAATATCATTGTATCGTCTTAAACAAACTCCACGAATGGAATGAGAAATTAATCTATTTTTTATTATTTATGGTTTTCAACAAAGCATGAATAATTACTCTTTATATACTTTGTTATAAAACGTGTCTTTTACTACTTTGCTTGAGAAGATATAATCTTGACTGCTAATTCTTTGTTAGAAATAAAAAAGTTATATATTATATAAATACAAAAGGTTTTATTTAGGAATTTGGGTGTGTTAGAGTTTTTTCTTAGTATTGAAATATTAATTAATATTCCTAGAATTGTATGTTAATGCACCTTTAGACTTGTTTACCGTTGTTAATGGAGAAGGTGTTAACTCTAATGATGTACTAATAATTTATACTAATTATCAAAAAAATCATTGGAATACTTACAGAGCTAACTATAACTTGTCCTAATATTTCGTTTATAATTCACATATTGAGTCACTTTATGCATTATGCTAGAAAATCACATTTAAACTTAGCTACAAGAACTCTAAGATACTAAAGAAGCAAATACAGGTAAGGGAATTCTAAGATGGTTGCTCATGTGGATGCTGATAGGAGAAAAAGTATTATTACTATAAAAGTATTATTACTATAAAATTTGTTCATTTGCTAAAAACATCTTTAATTTCTTGGAAAAGTACAAAACAACAAACAGTTTCTAAATCTCCAACCAAATCTGAGTATAGAGCCTTGGTTTTTATTACTTGTGAAGTTATGTTGTTTATTAAATTGTTGAAAAAATTGAATATAAAGTGTGATTCCGAATTGAAATAGTCGTTACAGTTCTGTCATTCAATTATAACTAAACCATGTTTTCATAAAAAAATAAAACACAATGAAATGGCTATGCATTTTGTTTGAAAAAGGTTTTAAATTGAATAATAAAATTAGTCAAAACATCTTCTCAAGAATGAGTGACATGCACATATTTTCACGAAATCTTTAAATCAAGTTCAACATACTTCTTAGTGTAGAAAACTATTATAAACAAATCTTTTCAAAGTTAAGATTGAAAGAGGTATTAAAAGATCTTGATGTGTCACAATCTTAAGTTTTGAAAATAATAGAATTCAATTTTATTTTATGCAAGGGTCTAATATGAAAAGTTGCTAGAAGTTGAAGATTGGATAACTAGAAGAACTTATAACAGACAGAAGATATAACTAATGTGATGAGGATATTATTGAAAGTAAGTGCACGAACTAAATTAAGGAAAACTACTCGGAGTATTTATTGAAGACATAGAGACGAACGCGGGTTAATTCATTCAGTTCTTCATCTCTCTTCGTCTGTCATACACTCTCATCCTCTCGACACGCAATATAAATTAGGGGTCATAAGCTAGGGTTCATCTCAATTCAATAGATGTGTTAATCTTTCAATTAGTTTAGTTCTTTGAGTTGGTGTATCTTTAAAGATGTTACTAGATTTGTTGTTTGTAAATATTTGAAAAATTAAAATGTTCTTTATTTATATTTTCTTGAAGAGTTTTACATAAACTGATTTTATAAAACTTAACACAATTATTAACATATTTGAAACTGGTTTTACTTTTCCTACAAGTATAAAATGTTATGGAAGAAGTACTTTATTTCTAGCCCGTTTTTTTTTTATTTTTTATTTTTAAATCATTAATAATATTGCCAAATATACAAATATAGTCTAACCATTTATAATAATTCAGAAAAACACTTTTTATATATCTTTAGATACAAAGTTACTAATAATAAAAGTCAAACTTTTTAATTTCTTCTAGCATCGAAGACTAAATTCCCAATTTCTTTTTTTATACTTTTTAATATAAATGGTCACCGTTGTTGGTTCGTCGCTAATACCCAATTTGTCGCTGCTAATGCTTACCGTCGCCACTAATACCGTGTCACCACTAATACTTTCTATCCCCACCGCCGCTAATTGTAGTTTTCTCTTTTTTTAGTTTTTCTTTTAAACATTCTTTCCATATACAAAACAAACCTTATAAAATTATAAAAACTGTTATAAAATATAAAAACTTTATAAAAACATAAAACCAAAAACACATCCATACATACAAAATACACATACAAAAACATATACAAAAACACATATACATACATGATAATTCACAAATACATACATAATACACATATAAAAATACTCACACACACACACACACACACACACACATATATATATATATATATATATATATATATATATATATATATATATATATATATATATGCATACTAATACATAAATACATACATAATACACATACATATACAAAAGACACATTCTACATATAAATGAGTTCATAGAAGAGGGAAGAGGGAAGAAGGAGCTGAAGGGGGTTATAGTTGCGAAGGGAATTAGCGACGACATGTTGAGTATTAGCGGCGACGCTTTTGGGGGGAATTTTGATGTTCAAATTTTTTGAGTATTATCGGCCATATCTTTGGGGGGTGGGGGGGGGGGAACTTTGGCGATCAAAATTTTCGAGTATTAGCAGCAACACCATCGCTGCTATTGGAGTCGCCGCTATTAGTATGTACGTTATCGATTTTCAATCGTTGGATTAGGGACAAAATCAAGGGCTAAGGTTTCACCTCATATTTGGACGCGGATCGTGGTCAATGGGCATTAGCGGCGACAACCACTTTTAGCGGCGACACATAACTCGAAAGTTATGTGTCGCCGCTAAAAGTGGTTGTCGCCGCTAATGCCCATTATTCTTATAGTGATTATATTTATGATGTTTCTTTCTGGTCCTATTAATGTATCAAATTTGGACCTTTGAATTTTGCTATTCTCACTTTCTCTCATGTTTCTTATTTTTTAATTCAAATATTGATTATAGAGTGGTAACTTTTGACCCAATTTGTAATCCGATACTGATCCAACATAAAAAAAAAGTTTTTGGTTGAGATTTTTTACCTGCCAACTCGTAAACCCTTTTATTTTACGGGTTAAGTTGGGTTACCGATTTGAGTTCGTGGGTCAACTCGTGTGTATATATATATATATATATATATATATATATATATATATATATATATATATATATATATATATATATATTAATGAAATCTGATTTCCTTCCGTATTCTTAATATTTCGTATCATTGTATTCCAACATACTTTAAGTTGTCATTTGATATGTTTTTTTTAGTACAAATAATAGAAGGGATAAAATTATTTATGTAGCTTTCATAATATCATAAATTTAATTTTACATATTGTTTCTATTTGAAGGTCATCATGAAGAAGTGAGTGTTGGATGAAGAAATATGAATTAATTATCGGATTAGTTTTGTGGTATTTTTGAACAATTGCATTTTGTATAAATATATTTATTTTTTCAATTTTATTTGAATGTTAATCACCTAATGATTTTATGTTGAAAACCTTTTTTTTTTTTTTTTTTTTTTTTTTTTTTTTTTTTTTTTTTTTTATGTTAATGACTTTATGTTGAAAAAACTCATTTTTCTAAACTGTGTTGCTTATTTATTAAATAGGTTATACCGGTTGGTTTTGACCTGTTAACTTGTAAACTCGCAAACCGATATATTTAAACGGGTTATATAGTTTGGATTGAGTTGAGCTTTCCAACCTGTCAATCCATATATTATACGGGTTTTATTGAGTTTATGTTTTCTAACCCGCCAACCCGTGACCTGTCGATCCGAAACCAATCCAATTCCCTAATTCAATATATATTAACATTACACAACCAATGAAATTTTTAGGCCCTTATAGGATGGGCCCCAAAGGTACGATGGGCAATCAAAGTTCGCCCCTATCGCAACTTATTCATTAAGAAGAATATGTAAATTGTAAATCACACAAACTCTAAAAACTCCATAAAGACCCATCAGCACAAAAGTCCATGTTATCTCCATAGTTGCCATACCCCATCGTGTGAGGAGGAGGTGGTACCATTAATCCCTCAGCCATGCTGGCAAAAAATCCGGAACTCTCAAAAATCTCCTCTTCATCAACGTAAGACTGAACTTCCGGCAACTCATTTGTTTCCACATTCTCCACTGCTTCCTCCGTGTCCGTGTATCTAAAAGCCTCCGCCGCTTCTGCAGCGGCCTTTTGTATATCCTCTATTTTGTTAGACTTCGGGACAGGCAGCCGCCACACAGAGTCAGCAAAGTTCAAACACGCCGATCGTCCCCTGAAGGCCAAAGCAGCCACGTCATGTGCCCTAGCTGCCATTACAGCAGTAGGATGTGTCCCTAACCACACCCTAAACTTCGTGTTGGGCTCTCTCACCTCACAAACCCACTTCCCGTTATCCCTCATCCTCACTCCCCGGTACACCGGATGTCGAGTCTCCCTAAACTTCTTCCTTCCGGCTTTCTTCTTCGGGGTTTGTGAAGCCAGCTTGACTTCTGAGTCAGCAACTGCATCCCCACCGGTGCTTCTTGTGTTGTTTGAGTTTGAAGAGGATGCTAGCTGAGGATTTTCAGATGAGACAACTGGAAGTGAGTTTTGGTATTCAATGAAGGCGTCCATACGTTGCTTGTGCTTGTAGTCTTTGGATGTAAAGAGTGACGTTATGGTCTGTTGGTAGTTATTTCAAGTTATCAGTGAAGTTATGGATTGTTGGTAGGCTTTTTAAAAAAAAATGAGCGACTTTAAGTGAGTGATATGCAAATCGAGATGTATATATACCGATTTGGGGGCGTGTGGATTAGTCGGTTGGAGAAAGTAAAAAAAACAGCTGGGGATTTATGTGGAGGAGGAATGAAGGAGCCTGAACCAGTTATTTTATTTCTTAACCGCGTGATATTTAGTATATTACAAATTTGGTCCTTATACAATCATTGATATAAGTATTTGGTCCAATATTTATTTGTTGCAAGTGAAGTAGAATAAAATCATTTTCTAGTTAATATATCCTGTTAGGTTATAGGATGGAAATTACAGTTGTAAAATTAATTATAATTTATAATAAAAATTTATAATTATTAATTAATTATTTTTAATATATTATGAATAAAAATTATATTTTTTAATTAATCAAAATTTTAATAATTGATTCACGGTTGATTAATAAAAATATTAAATAGGAATATAAAAATAAAAAAATAGAAAATAAGGAGGATAGCATCATGGTGAGTCCTCTTTATCATGGTGAGTCCTCTTTACAAATTATTACCTCTAATAGCAAAGTATATATAATAAAATTTAACTTTACCCTAAGAAAATCGAAAAAAAACTTTAATTATATATAAAAGACGGAAAAGTTATTGTCATTGTAGTCCAACGATGTTTAGTATATTGGTTTAAAAGGTCCTTCATTTTTTTTTTTAATAATTATTGTCATGAACTCACGTTACGTTTTTTTAATAGGCAATGGGAGAAATGAAATCTCAAAATTAAAAACTCCGTCTTGTTTTATCTCCCTTTTAACATTATGGTAGCAGCTCCTCTATAAACTACCGATGCCTCCACTTTATTCAAAAAAATCTACAAGGAGTTTAGTCTTCCCCCCACCTCTAACCCTCAAAAACCCTAAAAAAACTCCATCAGATGTTTCACAAATCATTCCACACGAGCTCCACCCAAATGATTTGCACCATTGGTAACCTCAGACTCATAAACACTCTCAAGTTACCGTCACCGACAATTGAGGGTTTTGCAAATCTGATGTCAATGATTGAGGGTCCAACGTCCCTCTCCACCTTCCGTCTACCCTATTTTGAAGTAAACGATCATGAGCCTACCTTTCAGTTAGCCATTTGAGCCGATGATTTAGGTTTCTTAAATCCGACCATAAATTTTTTCTTCTCTCTTCTATTTGCTTTCTTGTGAATCTAATCGTTCTGTCGATACCAAAGCATGGAGAAGTAGACGAATTATCTATATTTTATGTTCATGTTCTTCTTCTTTCTGTTGAACCCACCTTCAAGTATGCTCTCATTTCCATTCTTTTTTTTCAACTTCATTATATAATAAATATAAACAAAAACTGTGTGTGTGTGTTTGTGTGTGTTCATATTTCAGCATAATGGTAGATAAAGATGTTGTTTACCTTAGTCCTAGGCTTAGTGATCTTGCCTTTTCTGATGATATACAATATGCTTTATGCTTTATACATTAATTTATATTGATTAGTTATGGTGGTGAATGAGTGAATGAATAATCTTTGTTTGTAGGATGTTAAGTTAAGAGGAAAATTCCGGAGGATTGCCTGAAGGTCTTTGGAGACGAGCAAGATCTGCAGGGGCATTTAGTCCTACATAGAAAAGGGATTTTGGAATAGCAGATGATATGTAACACTCTACTACCTTAAAATATTTTAATCATCTCAATATTAATTTTGGTCTTGATTTCATACTTATTCCATCCATCATTGTACTTTTACAGTTACGGAGTCGGTCTCCTTTTTGCCTACTTGGCTTTTGTTCCATTTTGTGAAGTCGGGATCATGGATAACCTTTCACTACAAGTAAGTTTCATTCTATTCAGAACCTTTCTAGGGATAATTTTAATGATGAGGTTGTGGAGGGCGTTCACGTCCTTTCACAAATGAGAAGTTACAATTTCCGTGATCTTGTCGTTTCTGATGATATATAATATGCTTTATGCTTTCTACATAAATTTATATTGATTAGTTATGGTGGTGAATGAGTGAATGAATAACCTTTGATTGTAGGATGTCAAGTTAAGAGGAAAATTCTAGATGATTATCTGAAGGTCTTTAGAGATGAGCAAGATCTACATTGGCATTTAGTCCTATGGAGAAGAGGGCTTTTAGAATAACAGATGATATGTAACACTCTACTACCTTAAAATAATCTAGGCATCTTAATCTTACTTTTTTTTCTTGATTTCGTACATATATCAATCATTATACTTTTTATAGTCATGGAGTCGGTCTTCTTTTTCCTACTTGGCTTTTATTCTATTTTGTGAAGTCGGGATCATGGATAGCCTTTCACAATAAGTAAGTTTCATTCTGTTCAAAACCTTTCTAAAGATAATTTTAATGATGAGTTTGTGGAGGGAATTCATGTCCTTTCACAAAGGAGAAGTTGTAATTTCTATCCTATTCACATCGGTCGGGCTTTGTGGGCTTTGTAGTTCTTGAGCCTTCAAGCTTTTATGTTTTTCCTAAATTTGTATATGTTTAATCCTATTTTAGCATTAAATTGTAATAATATTAAAATGTTTTGAACTTGTAGAGGCTTCTAGAGAGTACTTTCATACTTGATCTTGGAGCTACTAGAGAGTAAAAATCCTTTCTTTATTGTATTATTGCACAACATTATTAAACCTAGTCGGCTACTACATTTTGGTTATGTTTTGAGTTTTGATAAATATTGCTTATCAAATGATTGTTTTTTGGAGGTTGTTAAGTTTTTGGATGTAGGCGATGGTGCTGGCTGGGAACTATTGCAACTTAGGTTACCACTGTTATATATTTATATGTTTCTTTAATAAAATCAAAATGTATGATAAATGGCAGCATATTGTAATTTGTTGAACTATACTCATTTAAGCATCTTTTACCACAATTAAGTTGAAGTAAGTTGTTATTTCATGCATTTAGGTCTTTTCCGGCTAAAACGCGAAAAATGGCAGTATATTGTAATTGGTTTGACTTGAAAAAAAGCAAAATTTGCTCTTTTTACTACATAAGTCATTTTATGTCCCCAAGTGCATGAAATAGCAACATACTTTTCTATTTCTTTCATTTAAGCTTTTTTTTTTATCACAAATAAGTTGAAATAAGTTGTTATTCCATGCATTTAGTTATTTTTTGGTTAAAATGCAAGAAATAGGAACATACTTAATTAGTTTGACTTGAAAAAGACATGATTTACTCTTTTTACTACATAAGTCATTTTATGTCCCTAACTGAAAGAAACTTGTAGAAAAAGAGTCAACACTAGCTCAATTGATGTGTCTTCAAGTGGTAAAGTTGCAAGGATTAAAGCTATCATGTAGACTATCAAAGAAAACTTAGTCATGAGTTCTTTTAATGTTGTGTTTTGTTTTTCTATAATAAATATTATGCAATATTAGCAATTTATTACATTTAATTACTATTTGAATGATTATTTGTATTTGACATACGATATTTTGTGAAATGAATTATCTTTCTTGTGTATGGTATTTTATTTTGTATAATGAGAATTTAAGTATATTATTTAATTTGAAAATTAGTAAATCTATCTAAAAAATATACTTTTTTAAAATATTTAAAATTATGACAAGAAAAAATGTGTGTCGTGTTTCTTTATGACAAAGGCTTTTACGATAAGCTTTGTGTGTTGTAAGTGTGTGTTCTAATACACGATGTAAGGTTACAACGTACAAGTGCGTGTCGTCTTCCTTTATGACACGAACTACCTTGACACACATTTGTGTGTCATATGTCCCTCTTATGACACGCATTGCGTGTCATTAAAATAAGTTTTTCGAGTAGTCAAATCTATTGATAATTGCATGAATATATATATATATATATATGTGTGTGTGTGTGTGTGTGTTAAAAAGCACTAAAACAGAGTAAAGCATATACATTTCTTTCATAGATATATTTGGTCCCTTAAAATTGTGCATTCTACATTGCTTAATGAAAAAACTTAACCTCATATAAGAGAAACTGATGGATACAATATATACTTCAATGCAATTATCCGTAAGAATATTTTATATGCTATTAGAAATTGATATTGTTGTTTTAACTTTTTTTTTTGTAATCTTAAACCCAAAATCCCAAGAAAATTCCATATATAATTTCTTATAAACTATTAATTGTCATGAAAGGCCATCTAACAATACTAACTAAAGCAAATAAATCGATAAAAATGAGTATCATGTATAAAATATTAAGCAATCATAAATAAGTTAAAATAAAAATAATTGAAAAACATTAAACCACAATGGAACTACAAACATATTCAGACACTAGCTGAAATCAGAAACTCAAAACATTTGAAAAACTCAACATTGGACATGAAACATAAAACTCACCTAAGAGGTAAGAAAACCAAGTGCATGGAAATGATGTATGTGTTTGTGTATGAGAGAGAGAGAGAGAGTTATATATATATATATATATATATATATATATATATATATATACAGAGAGAGAGAGAGAGAAAAGAGAGTGAGTGTGTGTGAGAAAGAAAGAGAGAGAGAGATAGAGAGAGATAGAGAACATACATATGAATATTATTCATTCATCTTGTGAATGTTCATCTATTTTTTTGTTCAAAAGGTAAGTCTTGAAGACCAATGTATTAAACTGGTCTTTAAATAATGCTACTTTTAAAATGATCCCAGAAATCACCCTTTAATGAACTGAACCTTCAAGAGCATAAATAAATAAAAAATAGATAAGAAAAACATAAATTCAATTACAATATCCATTGAAATAGAGATGCATTACAAAGAAAACCGACTAACATGAAACTTCACTGAAATAGAGATACAATACATCTGAGAATGTAACACTCGTATATTCGGCCTAAGCAAATAAGTTATTATAAGTCATAATAATGACTTTTTTTGTAGACGATTATTAGGGTAAATAATCTTAAGCAAGTTATAGTATCTGTGACAATGATTCCACACATATAAAAAACATTAAAATCCAACCTTGTAAGAAGAAATTATGTTTTTTCGAAGTTTCACGATTAAACCAACACGACTCTGCTTATCGTAAAAATTGAAATTTTGATAAATTGCTTTTTAGCCTAAGAGGTCTAATCGAAATTCGTAGTAGTAGCTAAACCGAAAGCGTGCATACAAGGAACATCTAAATCTAACTTCATGAGAGGGAGTTAGGATTTTTCGAAGTTTTAGCACAGTGGTATACATCTTAGAAACCAAAATAAAGATCGGTTGATTGTTAGAAAAAACATTCTAAATGAGAGTTGAAGATTTCTTCCATATGATTTCATCGATATAAATACATTCGAGAATAGATATCGTATCAGAAAGTTACGAATTATTAAACAAACTTTAATAGTCTAAACCTATTTAAAATATAGCTTTAAAATAAATTCAAAATTAGGCGATGGATTCTATATGAAAGTTGTAGACCTCGTCGAGAGCTTTTAGGGGATATAAAGAACGTCGAAAATAGAGCTCGTGTGAAAAAATTACACCATTTTAAAAGTTTAGAAATTTGTGTGCATGACGCCCGACACGCACTGGTGATGTGGCAATGCTAGAGAGCACCACATGGCAAGTCAGCCGTTCCTTTCCTTCAATAGATGTGATGATGTGGCATGATACGGGCACAACACGTGGCTCCATAGGATCGCGACACGTGGCATCTTCTAGAAGGCAACAAGGTGAACCAAAGGAAATTCGACACGGGGTAGGAAGTTGGAAGAGCCAGCAAGGCAGATGTGTGCGGTGCGCACATGCCTTGCGTGGTGCGCCCTCCTATATTCTCTATATATAGCTGCAAAAATTACTCATTTTCTCTCATAATTCTTCCCAAAAACTTTGTAGCCTTTCTTCTATTCCTAAGTCCAAATATGTAGTTTCCTAGAGTATTTTAGCAAGGTTTTGAGGAGTCTAGGGTTGTGCGTAATAATAAATGAGTGGTTGTGCTATGGCCGTGTAAGTTAGTGGTTGTGATAGGTTAAGTGAGGGTTGTGCAAATTAGTAAGTCGTAACCTATCATGCTTATCCAAAGTATTATTATGTCGTGCCTAGCTGAGTACTCTTGTACTGTCGTGCCTATCCAAGTACTTTTGTACTGTCGTGCCTATTCAAGTACTTTTGTACTACCGTGCCTATCCAAGTACTCTGATGTTTGAAAAAATATATATTTTTACTTTATTGGTTTTGGAATATATGGTTGTATGATCTTATAGTTTAGCAATGAAAGTTTTTACTACTATTTTTAGGACGTTATAAGTTTGGATCAAAGCCTTGGTTTGAAGGATTTAGGCACACTCTCGGGTATGTCAGAACTCAAGCTGAGAAATTGATAATCTTTTTGAAATAAAATAATTTTTTTTTCCAAAAAAGACTTTTACAAAGAAATGGGTGTGATGCGTGTAATCAGCCAAGCTCAAGTAAGTGCTTCCTAGAATACGGATATATGTTGTTATGTTATATGTTTTGCATGCTAGAAGTTACCATAATGATATGTTAAGGGTTGCATGCAAGAATGCCTATTTGGTAGGATGCATGTTGATGTTTTGTAGCCTATAAAGTGTTACTGCTCGAATGTTGATTGATTTTTGATTTGTAGGACTCATATTGATGTTAATTAACTATTAAATGAATATGTTAAATTACATGATGTGAAGGTTAAATAATCTTAGAGTGATTGATTTGACACTATTGCATAACTCTTGTCTAAGTCCAACCATTGTAGAGTCGATTCTTTTAGTCGAATGATTATTTAAGCTTTGTTACATGTAATTATATTCACGAAATAGTTAACTGAGTAAGAGTTTTTTAGCAACTGGTGGCATAGTGAGGTGGAGATCCCAGGAGAGCCTAGGAAGTGTTTTGGTGCGAGTGGAGCAGTATTTAGCGAGTATGAGGAGTATCAATATGAGAAGGTGACTTAGAGGATTCATGACGATTCTTGAGGAAAATAAGGATCGATACGGAATGTAGTATTAGGTTCGTACTACTAAAAACACATGATACATACTCGAATTAAGGAAAGTCGAGAAGATTCTAAGAAGCATGTAGAATCCTAATTCTTTGGGTATGTTCTGATCATTGTATGGTTATTTTTTAGAATGGTGATGAACACTCATGGAGAAAGTTTTGGTTTTGGTTCAGGTTCAGGCTTCGGTGTTGAGCCGATTGATGAGAGGATTTGCGAGTTCATTTCGTCTGAGATCACTCGCGATATTTTGGATTGCGACTCTTATGATGCTTGGTACCATCAATGAGGGGATCATGGCGTTGTTGGATGAGCGACATGCGGCATGCAACTCCTATGCGGCTTGGTACCGTCAATGAGGGGCTTAGGGTCATTGATTCTAAAAGGCCTCATATTCTCCAAAATTAACCAAATATTAATATAACTAAAAATTTAATTTGTTAATTACTAATTGTCGGGTATGGCACATCACAGTGAGCGATCTTGATTCTTGAAGACAAAACACATGCAATACATTGGCGTGGTCTTGAAAACTGAAACACGCGTTATCTTCAATTCTTCTATCATTATTCGCAATCGCTCAAATCCTCAGCGTCAGACAATATGTGTTTCACTTCTTTTTCGATTTTTCGATTATCTATTAATGTTTTCCGAATAGAGTTAATTATTTACATTTATCCATTGAGTACAGAATAAAAAAAATTTAATTGTCAAGTCTTGAATACTTATATCTGGATTTTTTCCTTTGGAAATTCTCAATTTGGGTTAGAACAAACTCAAGGAATCTGTCAGCAAGTCAAAGCTATCAAGCAACAGGTATTTCTATTACTAAATTACTTCTAGTATTCTGTTTGCTTATTTATAGTTGTCTTGGTGATTCACAAAAAAACATGTACATAATAAAAAAAAATCAACTCTTCAATTAATGAACCTTTTTGTTTATTAAAGACCCTCATATATTTAGTTCGTTTAAAGCCCCAAACTGGTTGAGCTGCCCCTGAATTTTGTATAATTAATAAGTTATATATACTTGTTATCAAAAAACTCATGAGGAAACTTATGGATGTACCTAAAACCAATGTTCTAAATGAGGCGTGAGCTTGACGATAAGGCGCGTCTTGACATGTTATTTGGGCATCACATTTAACAAACACATCTTAGACGTTTTCATAACGACTAGGTCACGCCTCGCGCCATTGCACGTCTTGAGGCGCACCATGGCACGCTTTTTAAAACAATCCCTAAAACTCATCTTGATATTTTATTTGCAATACAAACATTGAGTCACTTTATGCATTCTTCTAGACAATTACATTTAAACTTAGTTATAAGAATTCTAAAATACTTAAAAGGCAAATTCGGATAAAGGAAGCGCATTGAATAGATCTTTGAATTCTAAGTCAGTTTGCCCATGTTGATGCTGACTTGGGAAAATGTACTAGTTAATTATAGGAGATCCATAACTCGATTGCCTTTTCTTTGGATAGTCTATAATTTTATTGGAAGTTTAATAAAAACAACAAACTCTTTCCAAATCCTCAACTGATTTCAGTATAAAGCCTTTACTTGATTGTGAAGTTGTATGGGTTATTAAATTGTTAAAAGATTGGAATACAAAGTGTGATTTACCAATTGAAATACGTACTGTGTATTTTGTTAGAGAAAATGTTTGAGATCGAGTAAAAAAAATGGTTAAAACTTCTTTTAAAGAACAAATGGTAGATATGTTTATAAAATCTTTAAACGGAATTCAACACAGTTTGTGTAAAAAGTTATTATTAACATATCCTTTTCAAAGTTATGATTGATAGATGGTATTAAAAGATATTAATATCTCTCAATATTAACTTTTGAAAATAATAGAGACAAGGTTCAACTTTTGTACTTTGTTATTGTTTTATGCAAGGGTCTAGTATGCAATGTTGATTAAAGTTGATGATTGGATGGCTAGAATAGACAGAAGATGGAACCAGTGTGATTACGAATGAGGATTTGTAGCTCAAAGAAAGTGGAAGGACTAAATACAAACTACTGGGAGTACTATATATATTAAAGAGATAGAGACGATGAGGGTTTATTCATTCACTTCTTCATCTCTCTTCGTTTCTCTCACACACTCTCGTTCTCTTCACACGCAGAAGAAATTAGGGTTTATAAGCTATGGGTTTAATCTCAATTCAATGGACGTGTTATAAATCTTTCAATTAGTTTAGTTCTGTGTCTGTTGTAGTGTATTTTTAAGCTGTTATTAGATTTGTTGTTTGTAAAAGTTTAAATAAAAGAGTTTTACAAAACTGATTTTGTTAATCTTAACACAATTATAAACATATTTGAAACTAATTTTACTTCTCCTACAAGTGTAAACAGGTTATGGAAGAAGTGTTTTATTTCGAAATGATGTATTTTACAATGCAAATATTGCATATAACGAATCCATTGGCCTGGCTAAAATAAAAAAGTTTTAAGCCATAAACGGAAAAACACAATCAACCTGTCTACATATCTTAATTAAGAAAAAGACATGTAAAACACACAATTGAACTCTAAAAACTCCATAAAGATCCGTCATCACAAAAGTCCATGTTATCTCCATAGTTGCCATACCCCATCATCTGAGGAGGTGGTACCATCAGTCCCTCGGCCATGCTGGCATAAAATCCGGAACTCTCGAAGATCTCTTCTTCATCAACGTAAGACTGAACTTCCGGCAACTCTTGTGTTTCCACATTCTCCACTGCTTCCTCCGTATCCGTGTATCTAAAAGCCTCCGCCGCTTCTGCAGCCGCCTTTTGTATATCTTCTATTTTGTTAGACGTCGGGACAGGCAGCCGCCATACAGAGTCAGCGAAGTTCAAACACGCCGATCGCCCCCTGAAGGCCAAAGCAGCCACGTCATGTGCCCTAGCTGCCATTACAGCGGTGGGATGCGTCCCTAACCACACCCTGAACTGCGTATTGGGCTCTCTCACCTCACAAACCCACTTCCCGTTATCCCGCATTCTAACTCCTCGGTAAACCGGGTGTCGAGTCTCTCGAAACTTTTTCCTTCCGGCTCTCTTCTTCGGGGTTTGTGAAGCCAGCTTTACTTCTGTGTCAGCGACTGCATCCCCACCGGTGCTTCTGGTGTCGTTTGAGTTCGAAGAGGATCCGAGAGGAGGGTTTTCAGATGAGAGTGTTAGATAGGAGTTTTTGTAGTCATTGAAGGCATCCATAAGTAGCTTGTGCTTGTAGTGTTTGGAAGTAAGGAGTGACAGTTATGGTTTGTTGGTAGTTAGTTCAAGTTATCAGTGAAGTTGTGGATTGTTGGTAGGGTTTTCTAAAAAAATGAGCGCCTTTAAGTGAGTGATTCGGAAATGGCGATGTATATATACCCATCAGGGGGCGTGTGCGGGTGGATTAGTCGGTTGGAGAAACAGCTGGGGGGGCTATGTTCCTTTGTGAATGGTTGGATAAAACGCGTGATATTTGGTATATTACAAATTTGGTCCCTATAGTAATCCAAGATACAGGGATTTGGTCGAATATATTCATTTATTGCAACTGAAGTAGAATAAATCATTTCCAATTTCATATATACGCGTCACATATTTTTCCTTCGAACGAAAATTTGGTTAGGTGTAAAGTGGGATGAGCATGTCATAAATTGGTGATAGAGTATGTCATGGTATTGTTGATCACAAACTATATCCTATTAAAAAGTTTTATTTTTAATTGGCTTTCATGTTATTGGATAAATTTATAGAAAAATGTTAATCGGATTATGTATATGTATACCCTTAGGTATCGAGTATTTCATTTAATATTTTAATAAGTTCAAATTTACTTGTTGAAATTTTCATTACCTAAATCTCAATTACAATCACATGCAAACAAACAATTTAATTTTTCATAATTCTAATTTCAAACAACATCAAGAAGTTTAATTTTTGATAAATGAAACATTAGTATGATTATCATTATATAAAATTTATAACATGCAAATCTCATGATAAACTAATCAATATCTTAACTTAAATATTAGAAATTACATCAATACTTCTCATTCTTAAAAGTAATTAGTAGCAAATGCATATTGAAACGTTCATAGGTATCAAGTATCTCATTTAAGATTTTAATAGGTTAAAATTTACTTGTTGAAATTTTTATTACCTAGATCTCAATTACAATCACATCCAAACAAAACAACTTAATTTTTTCATAATTTCAATTTCTAACAACATCAACAAGTTTAGTTTCTGATAAATGAAACATTAGTATGGTTATCATTATATAAATTTTATAACATGCAAATCTTTTGATAAACTAATCAATATCTTAACTTAAATATTTGAAATTACATCAATACTTTTCATTCTTCAAAGTAATTAGTAGTAGATACATATTGAAACATTCATAGGTTAAAATTTACTTGTTGAAATGGTCATTACCTAAATCTCAATTACAATCACACCCAAACAAAACAAATTAATTTTTCATATATAAATTCAATTTCTAACAATATTAACAAGATAAATGAAACATTAGTATGATAATCATTATACAAAATTTATAACATGCAACTCTCATGATAAACTAATCAATATCTTAACTAAAGTATTAGAAATTACATCAATACTTATCATTCTTAAAAGTAATTAGTAATTAATACATATTGAAACTTTTTTTTATTTTATAAAATCATATATAATATTATATATAACATCATATATAATATTATAATATAATTTTAAAATCATATATTTTAATAATGAAAGTATAAATATTCAAAAAAAATATAAAAGATTCAGAAATGGTTAAATGGGATTGGATAATTGAAACAGTATAACCCTAATATACCATACTCATCCAAAACTTGCAAACGTGATTAGAAAACATCGTGTACCATGTCCAATAATCATTTAACCGGCCAAAAACATATCACAAAAGTTTCTAGTTCAACTTTTGGTGTTGGATTCGAGTATTTCCGTCATTTCTAATTGTAATGTAAATGAAATAAATCTTTACAACTAATGCATATGAGATTAAGTTTTGAAGTTTCTTTATATCGAATAAAGTTTTTATTGTTTCAGTCTACTACAAGAAATAGGGGCATTAGCAGCGACACCTTTAGCGGCGACGTTTAGCATTAGTGGCAACATGTAATTAACGCGTTACATATCGCCGCTAATGCTAAGCGTCGCCGCTAATAGTCACATAATAGTGATCCGCGTCAAACGAGCCCCATCCGTTCGATTTATTTTCAATCGTAGGGTTTAAACGGAGCAAGAAAAGGCGCTGATTTTTCCCTCGAGCTTGTCGCCGCTAATGCCTCCACGTCGCTGCTATTTCCTAAATGTCGCTGCTAAAAACCTTTACAGATAACCCCCCTTCAAGCTTCCTTTCTATTCCTTTCTGTGTATCGTGTTTTGTCTGTGAAGCCGACTCAATTTCGTTCGACGATCAATTGTGTCCAGCCATCATTCCTGCCACAAGACCGCCAACACCGCCGACCTAGCCTTCATTCCGTCAATTTCGTCAAAGACTCGTATCACCGGCGACGACGAATCATTACTACCGGCGACGAGGAAATAAATCCGGCGACCACAGTTGGTTTTTTCCTCCTTCTCCATCGTTTTTTTTTTGTTTTAATTTTCATCTCGTATTGATTTAAGAGTAGTATTGTTGCAGCCTTTGTAGATTTTTTCAATATCTAGGTGGGTTTTTTTTTTTTTCTGCCGGAATTTAGCCAGAAAAAACTTGATTGTCGGAAAGTTGTGTCAATACGTCATCACCACCCTTCTCCACTAGATTACACAACCAGGTTCCTTTATAACTTATGTATTTTTGTATTTATATTTTGTGTATGTACATATGTATTTGTATGTGTTTTTGTAAGTATGTATAATGTATGTATATTTGTAATGTATGTATAAATGCATGTATATATGGTGAAAACAGAAAAAATTATATATGTTTTTGTACGTGTGTTCGTTTGCCATATGTGTATATGAATTTGTATGTATAAGTCAATATGTTTATATATGTATATTTGTGTGTTCGTTTGCCATATGTGTATATGAATTTGTATGTATAAGTCAATATGTTTATATATGTATATTTGTTTACCATTTATGATTGAAATGTATGTATAAGTGTATTTAAATATGTTAATTTTTACTACTTGTGATTGAAATTTATGTATAAGTGTATTTTAATATGTTAATTTTTACCATTTGTGATTGAAATGTATGTGTAAGTGTATTTTATTATGTTAATTTTTACTATTTGTAATTGAAATGTATGTATAAGTTTTTTTTAATATGTTAATTTTTTACAATTTGTATGTATATGTAATATGTGTATGTATTGTATGCAATTTGGAAATTAGAATGTTATAATGAAAAAAATGAAAAAAAAAAAACAAAAAAAAACAAAAAAACAAAGTAGGATGCGATAATGGAAAATATTATTTTTTATATGTGTATTTGTATGTATAGAAAATTACATTTGTAGTTTGTGTATTTGTATGCTATTTGGAAACTATAATGTTATATATATATATATATATATATATATATATATATATATATATATATATATATATATATATATATATATATATATAGATCCGGTAAGAAATTTTTTTTGGTAGAAAGGTAAGAAGTTTTTTTTCTACATATTTTTTTGACGAACAAAATAAATGAATCAGTAGATGATTAATTTGTAAAATGATTCAAAAGAAAAAATTCCCAAAAAAACATCTTTATGATTCATTTTTAAATAAATTAAACAAAATTCATTTTTATGACAATTTTAGTGA
This sequence comes from Lactuca saligna, assembly GCF_052625555.1. NCBI lineage: Eukaryota > Viridiplantae > Streptophyta > Magnoliopsida > Asterales > Asteraceae > Lactuca > Lactuca saligna. The sequence goes on from NC_136425.1 coordinate 56,755,871, forward strand.
ATAACAACAAAATCATTGTATAAATGAATCATCGAGATGTTTTTTTGGGAATTTTTTCTTATGAATTATCTTACAAATGAATCATCTAACGATTCATTTTGTTTGTTCGCGAAAAAAATATGTAGAAAAAAAATTTCTTACCTTCCTACCAAAAATTTCCTTCTTATTTGATCTTGACTCTATATATATATATATATATATATATATATATAAACAAAAAAAAAACAAAGTAGGGTGCTATAATAGAAAGTGTATTATTTTTGTATATGCAATATGTGCAACTTTTATTCATATTGTGATTTTGAGTGTCGACCGAGCCTCTTGTTTGGCTGTAAATTGATGAATTTTGAGTGATTATGTATGTTTTATCATATTTTATGGAAAAAAAAAGTATGATGTTATATTGTGTATGTATTTGTATGCAATTTAGAAACTACAACGTTATAATAGAAACTGTATTATTTTTGTATATGTAATATGTGTAAATTCTATCCATATTGTAATTTTGCAAACTATATATGGGGTTTAGTTAGGCGATACTCTTCTATGTGATGGCGGATGTTATGGGCTTAGGACATCGAGGTGATGGAGCCGGGGATCCACCACCTCCCGTAGGCTTTGGTCGTGGTCAATACGAACAGGATGGTAAGTCTTATTATTATATATTTGTTAAATATTTTTATCCATTTATTATAAGCTATTGCGACTAATATATTTAATTATATTTTTCAGCTGAGCTCCCTAAAAAAAGAAGAGGCCTAGCAAATAACATTCAACTATCAAAGATAATACGGGCAAACAAGGGAAAGCTTGTAGATTTGGATTTCGATAGGGAGCTGACATATTCCCCTATCGGGAACCATGGTAATTGGTTTACCCGTGAGATTGGGAAATATATATGGATGAACATCCCTTTGAACGTATCTGATTGGGATAATGTTTCCTCCGCTTTAAGGAATGTCACAGTGGTTCATTTAAAGGTAACTTGGACAATATTTTAAGTTTAGTTCTAATTGGTATTTAACTAACTAACTTTTTTGTATTTGTAGAATAAGTTTGATTTAGATAAGGTTAACTTGGATCCCGAGCGTGCTCAGTTGTTGCAGAGCATTGATGCGACCTTGCAAAGAATTTATAGAGGCCAAAAAAATAAAGCCCATACTTATTTTGAGAATGTCGGGGGGCTTACAGATATCCCAAGGGCATTAGCCAACCCCCCCCCCCCCCCCCGATGTATGTCACGTGAAAATTGGGCGCAAGCAGTCGAGCATTTTCAAACTCCTGAATTTCTAAAGCGTTCGGCATCAAATAAAGGAGTCCGTGCACAACAACAAGTTGTAAACAGAAGGGGATCGTGCTCATATAGCAATGCATGTTTCAAAGAAGTAAGCTATGATATATTTAACTGTTTATTTAAATTATAATTAATCTAATTTTTAATGTTAAATAGGACATCGCTCGAATTGAAGCATTTCGTAAGGCCAATACTGATCGCCAAGGGGTGTTTAGTAGTCCTGCAGTCGAGCAACAATACGTAAGTGGTTAATTTATATTTTCATACAAGTGCTTATATCGTCAAGGGGTAGTTGGTAATCTAATTTTTATTATATTTATTATTTTTTGAAATACAGAGTGCTTTACTCTTTGAGATCAGTCAACAAACTCAAGCTTCTTCTGAAGCCAGCGGTCTAACACCAAAGGATTCACAAAATTGTTTTGAAAAAATATTGGGTGTTCGACGTGACCATATTAGAGGCATCGAGCGTAAACCTTCTATGGTTGTGTCGATGTACGATCACGAACAACCACTGACACAACCACCACCACAATCACAGGTGACAAGACTATTTAATTTTGGTAATTGTTTAAAATGTTGGTAATTGTTGGTTTAGTAATAGTTTCAAATTTTGGTAATTGTTAGTTTGATAATAGTTTATATATTGGTAATTGTTAGTTTGGTTATAGTTTGATATATCGGTATTTTATAGCTCTGTAATTGTTAGTTTATAAAAGTACAATGTTGTAATGGTATTTTGTAGGTTGGTAATTGTTAGTTATAGCAATAATGTTATAATGTTTTATATACAATATGTGAAATGTATATTTTGTATATAGAATGTTATAATGCTAGTTTAACTTATAAGACTATGTTGTTTTATTTGTAGTTGGAAATGCTTCAAACAATATTAAAAGATCCGGCATGTAGTGCTGCACTTGAAGTTTGGAAATGCTTCAAACAATATTAAAATATGAGACAAAGAGCCAAAATATGAACCATTCATCATAAATAATTTACGGCCGAGATTAAAACTAAAAAAACTGATGGAAGGCGGTGGCAAATTTGAAATTATTTTAAAGTTTAAGAGTATTATAAGGACGTGGGGGGATATTCTCGTCAATTCCCTTTAGTCACCTGGTACTGAAACAAATTGTATCCATTTTACATATTTCTTTATTAAATGATTTCAAACCCTAGAAGTTCCGTCGCCATGATACGCCTTTATTCTAAGAAATCTCATCGATTTAGATTAAAACCTTATTTATGGTTACTTTTGATTTTGATAAAAAGTTCCTTCCCAATATTTCTCGATTAAAAGCCTATAAATTTCTCAAATCATCTGATTAAAATCCCAGAAAAAACTTAGGAAGTTGATATTAATTCATACTCAGGAAATCGAAACTACATTCTACCACAAATCAGAGCTCGAATACATCTGATTATGAATCTCTTACAAAAATCATCTCCAAATGAAATAGATGATTCTGTTGAAGAGGATAAAAGAGTTATTATAGGTATTTTGTTGATTAATTAGGTTCTATTATAAATTTTGATAAATAGGGTTTTATATATGAGTGTTCTAAGTATTATGATTAGTAAAATTTAAGTTATAATGTTATTATGTTGGTTAATTAGATGATATAGTACACATACACGAAATAAGGTTAAATACATCAATATTCTAGGCATTCTACTTTAATACAATTTATGATTCCTTCTCATTCAGATTGTCAAACTTATGATTATGATTATGGACCTTTTATTCTGATAAATAGCCCATTCTACAAAATCAGATTTAGATTTTTCATCTAGAATTAGCCCATGTAATGTATAATACTACAATCTACTCGTGATTTTCTCTTTGTGTGTGATTTTGAGTTAATGTATTATAATCGATGATTTTATCTTTATTTGCGATTTTAAGTTAATGTATTCATCTCTAAGATATTCTATAATTGTTTGTATTCCGGTTATATTAAGATTTTAGATGAAATCAGTGTGTATATTCCACGAATTTACTATAATCGAGATATTTCACGTTAGAGTTATCTCTCAAAGTCATGATGTAATGGAATACATTGTTATATAACTTATCATTTAATTCTACATATCAATGTGATTTATATAGAATATATGAAATAGTGAAGAGATTTGCATTTAGATGTTAACTCTATAGATAACTCAGGTGTGTGTTGCTTATAGATTTTGAGTAATTACGAAAACTCCAAATCAACAAAATTGTTATGATATTCTAATTAACTGTTCTTTATTTCATTAGATTTTAAGTTATTAGACAATTAGATATAAAATATTTAGAACAAAATTGTATGTATGTCTACTGAAGGATAACATCGCATATTTTATCTGATATTCTAGAACAAAAATTTAGAACAAGACTAATAAGATATCAGTGATATTATACATTGTTAAGTCTTAATGTATGCATATAGTTACATAACAACACTAGTATTCTAATATTCTAACTGTTGTAAAAATCCCGACTAGGTTATGATTAATCTTCGATTAATCCCTAGGTGCTACCCAACCGATTAGAGGACGCCTAACGATTTATCCCTAACTATAAAATGATTGAAGCAGTAGAAAACGATAAAATTTTAATACTATGAATAAGTTTTATCTCAATAAAAATCATTGGGGGAATGATTAATATTATACTAATCATATTAACCTATTTTATTATAATGTCAGTGATATTTATGAACTCTTTTATGATATTAATCATATTTAATTTTTTAAAATTCATCAAATTAGCATTTAATGGTTTCAGATTAATCCCCGATTAATCGATTAATCCCTTAACCCTGGTCCAACAGCTAGCTAACGTCAAACGTTTTTTACAACCTTGAATATACTATTTTGGTCTATAATATTAATTAATAATAGAATATTAATAAGGTTTGATGTTATTAATTTAGTAAAGTTAGTATTTTCATTTTCTATTTTAGTTTTGATTGATTTAACAATATAATATATTAGTTTTGTTTTTGTTTTGATTGATGTAAGCCTCATCAAGCGAAAAATCTCATTGGTAACAATGTTTCATAAATTTTCAACAACATAGTATATTAATATTAAATTCTGATTTTCAATAATATAATATATTAGTTTGTTTTAGTATTTTGATATTCTAGTTTACTCTTGAGGAAATGGATAAAAAAGAGACATTAGAGAAAAACATGAATGGAAAAGTGGTTGAATTTCAGCATGTGGAACCATTACAATAAGTGTTTCCAAAAAAATGAAATAAAACAAACAAAAGTTCCAAAGATGAATTTTGATGACCAAATATATTTGGGTTTATTGGCGAATTTTAGAGAGGAAACAATTGGAGAGAAGACTGTTGAAAGGAATATTAACTGCAGATGTTAATATGTTGATAATAACATTATCCAGTAGTAAATTAGTAAAATCGGTCCTAATAGATTAACATTCTAAAATTTTTATTTTTGATTAATTATGGTTCTTATTTTGTTTAAGATAGTTTATAACAAAATCCATTGGTTATACAACATAAGTTATTACTTGATGGTATTATTGTTTTTATGTTTCTAAATATAAATATAATGTTATAAAAGATGTTAATTGATTGATTAATGACAAATGTAGTAGTAAAATAATAAATTAGGGTTTTATAAATAACAAATTTAATTTTTGATGACATGATCAAGTTAAGTTTGTACAGGTAGTGTTTTACACCTTAATATTTTAGGTATCCTATTTTGATAAATTATTGTTTGTGGTTTTTTAGGTGTTTAGTTATAATTCATGTAAAATTTGATCAGATGTTTCATCCACACCGTTAACTATTCTTATGTAACAGCCCGGATTCCAAGGTATTATTCATTCTTATATTTTGGTATTTTGTGAGGAGACTCGGCGAGTTGGAGCTCAAACTCGCCGAGTAGGATCGCGATTTTGGACGTGGATTCGCAGTCCCTTGAGAGAACCCTAAGAGAGCTAATTTGTTTTGGGAGAGAGGAAGTCACTTTTGGGCCTTTGTATTCTTTGTTTAGCAACAGGAAGGTGGCAAGAGCAAGGAGGAGGTGAGATTCCAACAGATCCAGAGTCCAGAGGCTTCATTTTAAGGTAATGGTTCGAATCTCCTTCAGTTATAGGGTTGATCTTTAGAGTTAAGGTTTTATAACCCCTTTGGAGAGTGATTATGTGAAGCAAATGGTCGCTCTTCGAGTTTGTGCCTTGGATCTGGACTCAAAGAGGTCCAGAGACCTTAACCATTGGAGCTTTTTGGGTTATTATGGAGTCATTGGACCTAGGTGGTTATTTTTGCGACCAAATCTCCTTTTGATGCCTTGTGTGGAGTTATACAAGCATCAAGTTTCGAACTTTACGTGACATTCATGCTTGGGAAGGCCAGATCTATGGTTTGGGAAAGCAGATCTGACCTCAAAAGGTCAATAAAAGTTTGTGCATGGCATGAACTCGCTGAGTTGTTCTTGGGACTCGGCGAGTAGGGTTGGGGTTTCACGTAAAGTTTTCAGTGAGTGGACTCGTCGGGTTGGGGGATAACCCAATGAGTCAGGGAGAAGCAATATGGGGTTAAGTCAAGCTGGAACTCACCAAGTTGTTCTTGAGACTCGGCGAGTTGAGTCGTGGTTGCCCTGTGATTCATGCCAGGTGGAACTCGTCGAGTTAGGGGAGTGCTCGACGTGCCAAGAAAGGATCCGAGGGAGTCAGTGAACGCGCATAGACTCGCCGAGTTGCTTTGGTGTACTCGCCGAGTCCGGTCAAAGTTGACCGTTGACCAGAGTTGACCAATGTTGACTAGGGTTAGTCAACCTTAGTTGTAAAAGTGTTAATTAGAGATATATTGTATTATAGGAAGATTATAGTTCGGAGGATCGAGCACGAGTGATTCCAGGGATTTGCGAGTTATCGAGATACACGAGGTGAGTCTTCTCACTATACTTTACCTTGAGTAGGTAACTAGAGTTATGTGATACAGTGCTTGTATGCTATATATGTGTTATGTGTTGCACTGCATTATTCTATGTGATTTATGCTGTGCATGTTTACAGAGTTAGAACCTGAAGGTTCACAGAGTTTGGGTGCACGGACCCATAGAGTTATAGCCTTGAGTGGCTAATATGTGCAATATGTGGTATTTTGGGGAACTCACTAAGCTTTGTGCTTACAGTGTTTGGTGTTATTTGTTTCAGGTACTAGTGACGACCGTGGGAAGGCGCCGGCTTGATCAGTACACACACACGGGATTTTATGTTATGAGATCTTGGGATTTTTGTATGACATGAATTGAATTTCAAACATGGGTGTTATTATGAATATTAAATGAATTATGTTTTTATAAAATGCGAAAAATTGTTTTGAAATTTATGGTGTTACAAGTTGGTATCAGAGCCTTGGTTTGAGGGATTCGGGTACACCTTCAGGAGTATTTGAACTCAAACTGAGGATTTGGAAAATGTTTTCAAAAGAGAACCAAATTTTCTAAAAGAAGTAAAAGATTTTTAGAGAAACTCAGAATAGAAACGTGTGTACGATCAGTCAGCGCCCGAACGGTGATTTCCCAAAATACCCTTATATTATATGTTTATGAGATTGATATGATGTATTCTCTTGCTAGAGTAGGCTAGGTATTCCAATTAGGACTAGAGTGCCCTGATTTGTGATGCCTTAGCCTAGGGAGAGGTGAGCTGCTTTGAGATGCTTGAGAGTGAATAGGTAGCAGCGAGGAGCTTAAGAGAGATTTGTTAGAGAGTGATAGAGTACTAAGAAATTGGGATCCGAAGAGGAGGATTTGGGGTGTATACTGAAACGGTGGGGACAGTAGTATTGGGCCCATACTACTGAAAGCACCGGGGCGGTGTACACTTCAAGTAAGAACCTTCGGAATGCCAAGGATCAAGGAGGGAAGAGTTGTCGAGTGTGAGTATGCTCGAATGGATTCTAATTTATCGTATGTTGTATTTCAGAGGTAGATCATGGTGAGGACACGTCTTATGCCAGAGAGCAGTGGGGCTACTGATGAAGAGATCCGCCGGATCATACACGAGGAGGTGGCTGTGACCATCAGGACAGAGATACCAGAGATGTTCAGGTCTATTAAGACCATGCTGATTGAGACTTTCGACGAGCGTTATGCTGGTCTTTCTGAGGCTGCTGTTGCGGCGGCCACTGCAGCTGTTGCTGCTGCGAGGCCGCAGGGTGGTGATGCGTTGCTGTTCCGAGAGTTCAGCAACATGAAGCCGCCAGAGTTTGACGGGACCCAGGACCCGGTGGCGGCTGTGAGGTGCATTTCAGACATAGAGGGGTGTTTCTTCACTTGCTCATCTCCTGAGCATTTGAGAGTTCAGTTTGCGCTGAACCAGCTTCGCTTGGGAGCGAATGATTGGTGGAAGTTTGGGACAACACACTTTTCATCTACTGAGCTTGCGGTAGTGACTTGGGAGAGGTTCACTGCCATGTTCGAGATCAGTACATTTCCCAGGTGGAGAGGGAGCGTTTGGCCCAGGAGTTTCTGACCCTCAAGAAGGGTACTGAGTCTGTTACAGTGATTACCAGGATGTTCCACTAGAGGGCGATGTTCTGCCCTGAGCACATGTCCACTGAACAGGCACGCATGAGCCGATATTTGAGTATCTTGAGGCGAGACATTCGGGATTTCGTGGCGAACTCCTCATACCGGGCATTCGCCGAGCTTCAGGAAAATGCCCGGAAGAGGGAGATTGAGCTAGAGACTCAGGCCAGGAAGGAGGCGAAGTCTCAGGGGAGGGATCGACGACCGACACAGTCCCAGCCGGCAGCCAAGCAGGCTAAGCCCGCTGATCCCAAATCTGGGAGCCAGAAGGTCCGTACTTGTGGAAAGTGCGGCAAGGGTCATGATGGAGTATGTAGAGCTGGATCTTGCTACAAATGTGGCAAGGAGGGGCATATGGCCAAGGACTGCCCCAAGGGGTTTGTAGTATGTTTTCACTGCAACCAGACCGGACACCGGAAGGCGGAGTGTCCGCAGTTGCGGGGATCAGCTCAGGTAGCACCTCAGGGATCTGCCCCTGCCGCCATCAGAGTTACCGAGAGTTGGCCAGTGAAGACCGAGGGGCCGGGGGCACAAGGGAGAGCCTTTCAGTTGACCGCGGAGGAGGTCTGCGCAACGCCCGATGTCGTGGCTGGTATGTATTCTTTCGTGTACTTATTTTGATGATTGAGATATTATGCTTATATTATGTTATGCGTAGGTACTTTTCTTGTGAATTTTGTACCTGCCTTGGTGTTATTTGACTCGGGTGCGAGTCGGTCTTTTGTATCTTTGGCTTTTAGTCAGCATATTAGTGTTAGTCGCGAGGCGCTGAGTCGGCCTCTGAGAGTTTCCATAGCTGACGAGAGGGTGATATATGCCACAGAGGTGATCCGCGGGTGCGTATTCGAGATTTTCGGTGTTGAGTTCCCGATTGACTTGGTTCCTATTGCGATGGGTGATGTATGTGTCATTGTGGGCTTGGACTGGTTGAGCAGATTCGGTGCGGTTATCGACTGCGAGTGACAACTGGTGACCATACGTGACCCTATTGGAGGAGTTCTTACGTTGTACGGCGAGGGTACCCGTTCTGGATCAGCGTTTTGTTCGGCCGCTAGGGTGAGGCAGTGTCTACAGCAGGGCTGTAAGGGTTTTGTGGCGTACGTGATGGATACGCGGGTTGATTCCAAGAGGCCAAGGTCAGCGGAGGAGGTTCCGATAGTGCGTGAGTTCCCAGATGTCTTTCTAGAGGAGTTGTCGGGTGTGCCTCTCGTGAGGCAAGTGGAGTTCAGTATCGATTTGGTTCCGGGAGTTGCGCCTATTGCCAAGGTGCCTTATCGCCTTGCACCTTCAGAGATGAAAAAGTTGTCCTCGCAGCTTCAGGAGCTGTTAGGAAAGGGGTTTATTCGGCCGAGCAGCTCGCCGTGGGGATCGCCTATCCTTTTTGTCAAGAAGAAGGATGGTTCACACCGGATGTGCATTGATTACCGGGAGTTGAACAAGCTAACGGTCAAGAACCGTTACCCGTTGTCGAGGATCGACGATTTGTTCGATCAGTTACAGGGAGCATCTTGGTTCTCCAAGATCGATTTGAGGTCTGGATACCATCAGGTGAGGGTGCGAGATGAGGACATTCAGAAGACAGCATTCAGGACGCATTATGGGCATTATGAGTTTGTGGTGATGCCTTTTGGGCTCACCAATGCCCCGACAGTGTTCATGGATCTCATGAACCGAGTGTGCAGGCCGATGCTGGATCGGTCAGTGATTGTATTTATCGATGACATCTTGGTATATTCGAGATCTAGAGAGCAGCATGAGGAGCATTTGAGGGAGATCCTCGGAGTTCTGAGATCGGAGAGGCTTTATGCCAAATTCTCCAAGTGTGATTTCTGGTTGCGAGAGGTCCAGTTCCTGGGACATCTCGTTAACCAGAAAGGGATATTGGTCGACCCGGCCAAAGTTGAGGCGGTGATGAGTTGGGAGGTGCCGAGGTCACCCTCCGAGATCAGGAGTTTTCTAGGGTTGGCCGGTTATTATCGGAGATTTATCAAGGATTTCTCTAAGATCGCAGTGCCACTCTCTAGATTGACTCCGAAGGGTGTCACTTTTTCATGGGGCCCCGAGCAGCAAGCCTTCTTTGAGACGCTTTGCCAAAGGTTATACGAGTCCCCGGTGTTAGCCCTCCCAGAGGGAATGGAGGACTTTGTGGTATACTGTGATGCATTGATCTTGGGGATGGGAGCGGTACTGATGCAGAGAGGGCATGCGATAGCATACGCATCAAGGAAACTGAAGCCACATGAGGTATCCCACCCATGACCTAGAGTTGGGGGCAGTGGTGTTCGCCCTCAAGATTTGGCGTCATTATCTGTATGGGGTTCGGTGTACGATATACACGGACCATAAGAGCCTAAAATATTTGATGGATCAACCCAACCTAAATATGCGGCAGAGGAGGTGGTTGGATGTGGTTAAGGATTATGATTGTGAGATCCTGTACCATCCGGGCAAGGCTAATGTGGTAGCCGATGCCCAGAGTCGCAGGGCAGAAAACGCCCTGTTGCGAGGTGTATGTTTGCGTTTGACCGTGATGGCTCCGGTGTTGGACACCATTCGTGGAGCACAGGCTGAGGCCGTGACATCGGAGAACCAAAAGAGGGAGCGAGTGGTAGGGTTGGTATCGGAGTTCGTTACCGATGGTCAGGGGCTTATGACATTTCAGGGGCGGATTTGGGTGCCGTTTGTGGGAGGGACACGTACCATTTTGATGGAAGAAGCTCATCGGTCGAAATTCTCGATCCATCCTGGGGCCACTAAGACGTATTTGGATCTGAGGAGGGAGTATTGGTGGCCCTATATGAAGAAGGATGTTGCGTAGTTTGTTGAGAGGTGCTTAACCTGCCGTAGGGTTAAAGCCGAGCATCAGAGACCGCATGGTAGGTTGCAGCCGTTGGAGGTTCCCGAATGGAAGTGGGAACAGATTACCATGGTTTTTATCACCAAATTGCCAAGGACTGCGAGGGGAGTCGATGCAATTTGGGTGATTGTGGACAGGTTGACGAAGAGCGCCCACTTCCTTGCTATTAGTGAGAGCTCCTCCGCAGAGAAGTTAGCATAGATGTACGTGAGGGAAGTAGTATCTCGGAATGGGGTGCCAATCTCAATTGTCTCAGACCGGGATGTACGTTTCACTTCCATATTTTGGAAGAAGTTTCATGAGGAGATGGGTACTAGGCTGCATTTTAGTAACGCATATCACCCCCAGATAGACGGACAGAGTGAGCGGACGATTCAGACGCTCGAGGACATGCTCCGGGCATGTGTGATGGATTTCGGGGGGAGTTGGGATACGTACTTGCCCTTGGCAGAGTTTTCTTACAACAACAGCCATCATTCGAGCATTGGTATGCCACCCTTTGAGCTGTTGTATGCGAGGAGGTGTCAGACCCCCATTTGCTGAGGAGAAGTCGGACAACATGTTATAGGCAGTACTGAGATCGTACTTTAGACGACAGAGCAGATCCAGCAGGTCAGACAGAGGTTGTTGACCGCTTAGAGTCGTCAGAAGAGTTATACGGACAGACATCGGTCGGAGCTTGAGTTTCAGGTCGACGACTTTGTGCACCTGAAGGTCTTTCCTTGGAAAGGAGTGATTCGATTCAGGAAGAGGGGCAAGTTGGGGCCCCGATATATTGGTCCATTTTGGGTGGTCGCGAGGGTAGGCAAGGTAGCCTATCGTGTGGAATTGCCAGCAGAGTTGGGGTAGATTCACAACACTTTCCATGTGTCGCAATTACGGAAGTGTATAGCCGATGAGTCGGCAGTGGTTCCATTAGAGGATATTCAGGTGGATGCGAGCCTGAATTATGCTGAGAGACCAGTGGCAATTAGAGATCGGAAAATCAAGGTTCTGAGGAACAAGGAGGTACCCTTGGTTTTGGTTCAGTGGCAGCATCGAAAGAGGTTCGATATGACTTGGGAGCCGGAGCGTGAGATGCGCGCGCAGCATCCGGAGTTATTTGCAGAGCGAGACTTCGAGGGCGAAGTCTAGTTCTAGTGGGGGAGAATTGTAACATCCCGGATTCCCAGGTATTATTCATTCTTATATTTTGGTATTTTGTTAGGAGACTCGGCGAGTTGGAGCTCAAACTCGCCGAGTAGGATCGCGATTTTGGACGTGGATTCGCGTCTGGACTCGGCAAGTCCAAGGAGTGGACTCGGCGAGTCCATGCTGTTTAATGAAACCCTAATTCTACGGGTTTGGAGCCTATTTAAGGGCACTTATAGCCTCCCATTGCGGCTACCAGTCCCTTGAGAGAACCCTAAGAGAGCTAATTCATTTTGGGAGAGAGAAAGTCAATTTTTGGGCCTTTGTATTCTTTGTTTAGCAAGAGGAAGGTGGCAAGAGCAAGGAGGAGGTGAGATTCCAGCAGATCCAGAGCCCAGAGGCTTCATTTTGAGGTAATGGTTCGAATCTCCTTCAGTTATAGGGTTGATCTTTAGAGTTAGGGTTTTATAACCCCTTTGGAGAGTGATTATGTGAAGCAAATGGTCCCTCTTCGAGTTTGTGCCTTGGATCTGGACTCAAAGAGGTCCAAAGACCTTAACCATTGGAGCTTTTTGGGTTATTATGGAGTCATTGGACCTAGGTGGTTATTTTTGCGACCAAATCTCCTTTTGATGCCTTGTGGGGGGTTATACAAGCATCAAGTTTTGAACTTTACGTGACATTCATGCTTGGGAAGGCCAGATCTATGGTTTGGGAAAGCATATCTGACCTCAGAAGGTCAATAAAAGTTTGTGCATGGCATGAACTCGCCGAGTTGTTCTTGGGACTCGGCGAGTAGGGTTGGGGTTTCACGTAAAGTGTTCAACGAGTGGACTCGCCGAGTTGGGGGATAACCCAGTGAGTCAGAGAGAGTCAATATGGGGTTGAGTCAAGCCGGAACTCACCGAGTTGTTCTTGAGACTCGGCGAGTTGAGTCGTGGTTGCCCTGCGATTCATGCTAGGTGGAACTCGTCGAGTTAGGGGAGTGCTCGACGTGCCAAGAAAGGATCCGAGGGAGTCAGTGAACGCGCATAGACTCGCCGAGTTGCTTTGGTGCACTCGCCGAGTCCGGTCACAGTTGACCGTTGACCAGAGTTGACCAATGTTGACTTGATAGGGTTAGTCAAACTTAGTTGTAAAAGTGTTAATTAGAGATATATTGTATTATAGGAAGATTATAGTTCGGGGGATCGAGCACGAGTGATTCCAGGGATTTGCGAGTTATCGAGATACACGAGGTGAGTCTTCTCACTATACTTTACCTTGAGTAGGTAACTAGAGTTATGTGATACAGTGCTTGTATGCTATATATGTGTTATGTGTTGCGCTGCATTATTCTATGTGATTTATGCTGTGCATGTTTACAGAGTTAGAACCTGAGGGTTCACAGAGTTTGGGTGCACGGACCCACATAGTTATAGCCTCGAGTGGCTAATATGTGCTATATGTGGTATTTTGGGGAACTCACTAAGCTTTGTGCTTACAGTGTTTGGTGTTATTTGTTTCAGGTACTAGTGACGACCGTGGGAAGGCGCCGGCTTGATCAGTACACACACAGGATTTTATGTTATGAGATCTTGGGATTTTTGTATGACATGAATTGAATTTCAAACATGGGTGTTATTACGAATATTAAATGAATTATGTTTTTATAAAATGCGAAAAATTGTTTTGAAATTTACGGTGTTACATCTTAGAATGTTACAACTTTTGGTGTTTGTTGTTTATTAATAGTAGTTTATATATTTTGGGAACTTTATTTAGATGAATACTTGTTTCTAATGATGTTACTTTTCATGATGCAACTAAGTTGAATGGTAAGCTACATATAAACTAATTTAAGAAGCTAAGGAGTTTGGAAAGTGTGATCAAGCAAAACATCTTTAACTTGGAGCAGAAAGGGAAGAAGTGGAATGACGACTGTTGAATTAATAAAATATTTAGAAGTGTTTAATGGTTAATAAATATATAGTATCCTTTTTTTTTTACCTATGTTTTCTATATTTTGAACAACATGAATAGATGAATCATTGGTAAACAATAGTTATGATCTAAAGGTTTAAAGATTGGTGAATGTTTAATAAAATGATATTATGGTTGAAGAACAGTTATGTTATAAATAATAATACATATAATTTGTAGTTAATGTCGTATAATGTTAGTGATATCTTTCACATACTAGATAAACATAAAATTGAAGTATGTATGTACAATATTATATTAAAATAATATTCTATGTTTGCCATTATAAGTAGAAGATGTATGTTATTCTAATAGAATAATGTTATGTGTTATTTGTTATCATAAATTATAGGCTAACTACAAACATGTATAAAATTAGAATATGCTAAAAGAATAAAATATGGTGTATGTACACATAGAATATTTTTACAAAATAATGTTATAGTTTGATCGGTAACATGTATAGAACGTTTTTAACGTTTTTGTTATATAATATGTAATATATGATTTTAGATAGTCTATTTTAGAACTTGTTTTTAATGTTTTTGTTATATAATATGAAATATATGATTTTAGATAGTCTGTTTTAGAAAAATGGATTTTATCACGAGTAATTCTAAGATGATAATATCTACTGTTTTTAAACCAAATATATATAGCTCATAGTTTGTGAATCAGTTGTGCATTGGTTTACTAAAACACATCTCCTAACAAATGTTATAAAAAGTTATTACATGTATGATTTGGTGAGTAAAAGGTATGACTATATAGTCAATGTAATTCGTTCTATTTTCCTAAATAAGGAACAACGTTATCTTTTGGGTCCCTCGATGATGTGATGTTGACATTCATGTACAAGGCCTTGCCCAAAATAAATTCATGTGTTCAAATAGTAGTTTGAAGCCAATCATCATAGATCGGAAATGAGGAAATAGAATCTTAGACCATGAGATTGATTTGAATCCATGTCTCATGTCCATATGATATATTGAAGAACGAAGAAGTAGTTGATCACTTATCTTAGGTTCAACGTTTAATTTGAATCAGAGTTCGATAGTGGCTTTGGAAAACACTCTTTGTTGTTTGACTATATTTGTAATTATAGTTATAGACTTATCCAAGTGGGAGACTATTGAATTAAGGCGTCTAAGCTCATAACTAAATTAGTATAAACTCACAAAGAAAAGCAAATTCCTTTTTGGGTTTCCCTCATAACCAAAAATAGCTAGAAATGATATTAGAGAGAGAGAGAGAGAGAGATAGATAGAGAGAGATAGAGAGAGAAAGAGAAATGTTTTGCTAATATATTATGTGATTAATATATTAATTGGAAATAGATATGTGGTTTGTTAACTTATTATGTGGCTAATAAATTAATATGAAATCAATTGTTAAAATGATTGATTTGTTAATTTATATGGTTAATAAATTAATATGGCATAAATTAGAATTGATTAATTATTAATTAAAATTAATCTAGAATTAATTTGAGATTAATTAGAATTAATTAAAGGTGCAAGGAGTGAATTGTAATTGTTAAGTAGTTGAACAATAGATGCAATTCTAGAACCATCTAAGGGTGGACGATTTTGGGAGCACTTATAGGGTTTCAAGAAGCCTCCCAGATGTTGATAAAGAAAGGATTTGAATAGGAATTTGATCCATTATTTAATTATTCAACTATTTTTTTGTCCTTAAGTTACATAAACTATAAATATGACCCCTTGGGCATCAAATTTCATGGCTACTCTCACTAAGGAGCATATGAACGAAAAATATACCTCTCTTCTCTCCTCTAAGTGTCTGCTAGTTCTGGAGTTTGGGTTTGAGCCATTAGAGGCATCATCCTTTTGGTGCTAGCTTTCCAGGCTCTTCAAAGGAAGGCTGAAAGTATCTTGTTTGCTATAACAAGTTTGAGGTATGTAAACCCTTAACCTTAATTTCTAGTTTTCGAAATTGTTAGGGTTTATGCTAGATTTTTTTATTTAAAGTATGTTTCCTTCAAAGTGTAAGATGTAGAACCTTTTAGGTTTCATGTGTCCTTTCTTAATTGTTAAGTGATTTTCCACATTGAGCATTTTGTTGTAACCTAATAAACCCATCAGTTTTGTAAATTAGATATCATGGGGAATTTCCTATAGAAGCTCCCTTTTTGCTCAATTATCATTGTTATGTTTCTTCTGATCAGCTTCTAGTTGGATATTCTCCTGTGTACAATTAACTTCTTCTAGACTACATTGTTCAACAATACAAGCATTTGACATTATATAAACTCTTATTATAAGTTTATTTCGTCCTTTATTCATAGATTTACATATATCAGGATCAACACCTTTCTATATGGATTTACATTCGAGTAACCGATGTAGTATATAGCTCGGGTATACAAATAGGGGCTCAATTTTCACTTCTAAAACCGTTATGTATACCCAATGAATACATTCTGATGTGGTTTGGATTTTCCATTCTAAAAACAAGTGAACTATGAAAGCTTAGTAAACAAATTAAAAGAAATAAAGATCACTAAAAGAACATAGTAATGAGCGTTCTAGAAGATATTTGATACTAAATGATAGGATCATTGAAGTATTCAATAAAATAAATAGATAACATGTTCAATGAAAAGTAAATTACTAATATCAATAAGGATTCTGACAATTAACTTTAAATATTGCATTGAAAATTTTATTCATAAAAGGTACAAAATAGTACAAAATGATAAGACCTTCTTCCTAAAAGTTGAAATTGAAATGATCGAATGCTTAGTACTTTTCTCACATAATATATTTAGTGGATCGAGATGAATGCGTAAGTGTGCATTTAAAAAGGATCGTGTAATACCATTATGTAACATATCTATATAATGTTGTAAAGTACATACCGTTAATGGATGAGCAATAATAGATATACATGTTTCCTTTTGGGGGGTCTTCTCAAATCCCAATATATTATCATCATATCTCAAGGACTTTTAACATTGTTAATATCTGTGGACGATTTTATCACTAGAAGCAACTACAAACATTGAGTTGTATCTTCAAAGATATGTTGAGTACCAAGGTAACATATATGTGGTGTTTGAGTAAGTATATGTGATTCCCCAATAAGTAGTTACAATGTTTAGACACAGGGACGGACGGACGCAGGAATACATAGTAAGTATTGCCAAGATGAAATAGATGTTACCAATACATGAAAAATAGATAAATAAGTCGAAAAATCATAAATTTTTCTATTGCAGACAGAAAAAATAGGTGTTGCCGGTGCCACATCGGAAACCCTCTAGAACCGCCCCCTGTGGATACACAATTTATACATAATTCTGGTGCAAACCACATTGATTCTTTCATCACTAAAGTTTGAAGTTGTTGTCATAAGTAATTTATACAAGAAATAATTCTATCTTTTCAACAATAATCATTTCCAATTAATTTCCAACTTAAATCTAAAATGAAAAGGACAAAAAGAAGGTCTGAAAAGCCTTTATATACTGAAATTAATAGGCTAACCAGCGAAACTAGTGATAGGGACCAACCGTACGAAAAAATAAATCCATAAACAAGTCATGGTGTCAAAGTTTTGAAACTTGGACCTAAAATGCATTTTTAAATATACTGTAGGGACCTATCTGTAGTATAGTGTTAATATAGTTGGGCATAAAGATTCCACAACGACAATTCAACATTGTTATCCATATCATCACATCTGATACCGTATCCAATGAAGTGAGTACTGGCAGCACCGAAAAAGAGATATTTAGACATGTGAGTCTTCACTTTTTCATATTAATAAACTTGTTTAATATAGAAATTATATTTAAAAGATATCCTGCCAAAAAATTAAAATTATATTAATCTTATATTCCATCGACATAAAAGATCAGTAATTCAGGGAAATGTTAACATACGATCGTCTTACATATTTTCTTTCGTTTTGAATAATTTTATTTCCAAGATATTCAAAAATTAAAATTATTTATTATTTGACAATTGATTTCGAGGACCCTTGATTTAACAAATATCTACGAAATTAACCAGCTTTATCTCTTTATGCTTAATCCCCACCTACTTCGACATTGTCGTTGACTAAATATACTATTATTACTATGGTAAAGAAAACCACCTTTATGGCTTTATCACTTTATGCTTAATCCCCACCTTCTTCTTCGATTTCTTCTATCCTGTCGCAAAAAGATTATCTATTCCGGCAAGACCTCCGGTAGAATCCTCTCCTCAACGTCCTATGCCCTGAAACCTCAGGCTCCAATAAACTGGCCAACCATGAACTTCATCCACAATCATCCCTCTTTCCGGTATCCTCCGCCTTGGGCTTTCTGTAACGACTATCAATCTCCACCATCCGGAAAACCCCCCACTGCCTTTTTAATGTAAATATAATTCTCATTATCAGCGGTGGCTGGAAGCGGAAACCGGCATGAAGAGTAGGGGATGTTCAGACAACCGGACCTCCGTCGAAGATGAAGGCGCTCCGGCGTTCTTGGCTGTCATCTCCGCCGTGGGATGATGCTCTGGACTTGATGCTCACCTCTCTCTCTCTCTCTCTCTCTCTCTCTCTCTCTCTCTCTCTCTCACACACACACACACACACACAAACACACTCACGCCCTAACATGTCTTGTGTCTGCCGGAAATTTTATCGGATGAGATTTATGAATCAAAACACAAAAGTAAAGTATTCATTCTTTTTTCACAAAAAATTTAGGATTAAATTAATTCGAAAACAAATTAGTATAATCAAACAAAATGATAACCACGCCTTGCTTTCAACGTAGTGGTCAGTGTCATGCAATTATTCGAATAAAGAACCAAAGATCCGTTTTTTCTACTTATAGCAATTAAAGTAATTTACTAATTTTGTAATTGTGTTAGAATATGTATGGTGTAGCGCAGCATTAATTTATGGTCGAATAAAATAAGAATAAAGAATAATAAAAAAACTCTTTAAATAATCTAGAATTGTCTAGAAGTAGAAAGTTTTGCACGTTAAAATAAACATCGTGTGCTTTTCGAACCAGCGATGCAGCAGGATGCGGTGAGAAGTTGTCCACGTGGGTTGCTACTGCCGAGGAAACATGTACACCATCATAAGCGCTTTATTGTTTATAGGGAAAATAATTTCACAAGGTCAACAAATTTTTTAATTCCTTTAAGAAAAATAATATTATATGGTTGGAAGAATGTTCAAATGATTAATAGTTTTTTTAGTAAATTACTTTTTTATATTTGTAATATCTATGTATTATATAGGTTAATTTAAAAAAAATAAATATAAATATCTAGATATTTAAGAACTTTGAATTTATAAAAAAAAAAAAATAATGAATTATTAAAATTGTTTTTTTTTTCATCTTTTAAATTTAAATAAATAAACAAAATAAACTAATGGGTTTTAATCTAGAAATTTTGAAATAAAAAGGTAAGTCCGTTAATAAAATTAATATTCATTTATTACTAATTATTACATTAAAGCATTATGTGAAATTTATTAAAATAGAAAATCTTATAAAATGACATGTGGAATAGAAATTAATTCAAAATAGCCAAAAAAAAAAAAAAAAACATTTGGTAAATTGAATGAGAGTGTGATATTTGGGGAAAAAAACCATTTAATTATTAGAGTAGATTTGTGTAACCATCAAGTCCCTGTACAACCCTAACGGAAAAGTAGTTAAATTAAAAATAAAATTTTAAAAAAAAAAAAAAAAAAAAAAAAAAAAACCATGCCCTTCTAACATGTTAATGAGAAAAAATATAGATGCCAAGTTGGATTAATGAGAGCTACCAAACACATTCCTTCTTTAAAAGCATTACATGACCTTCATGTCCCCGACCCACCATTCTCTCTGTTCTGTCTATCCCAAGCAAAAATGAAGTCACCTTCAAGTAAATCCTGCTTCAATGGAGGTTCATGATTAAAGGACAAGAGCGGTATTAGATATGGATGTGGTGATGTATGTCCAACTTATGTTTCACGAACACTAGACAACCATGAAGAAGACTTTGAAGTTTCCTTAACTTCCAAGTAAAAATAAATTAGTTTATCTTAAAATCTTTAGTAGTGATATAATTGTACCTTATTTTATAGGATCCTCAAACTTAATGTGGTTTTTTCAAATGGGTTGATGATGGAGAAGTTGGAAAAATATCAAATGGTTTTGCACTGTATTATGGAGAATATGGGAAAACTTCAAAGTAGCTCACAGTACGCCTAGAGCAAAGTCAAATGATTATAATGTTGTAGATAGTTGTAGTGTTGTTAGTGGCTATATTAGTGATGATCATTGTAAGAGGTATTAAGTTATATATTAGTTAATAAGTTGTAATTTGCACTGCATTTTGGATGGTGGAAAAGGCTTCAGGGTAAAATTTTGGGGATATTGCACAAAAAAACTAGTGTGAGTCGACACGTTGAACATTTGATTAAAGAAGGTCTGACACGGGTCGTATGACACATGACAAGGGTTATATCATGTTGTTGTTCCTTTTTTTTTGGTAATGTACTTTGAGCAGAATATCGAAGAAAGCATCATACTTTACATACAACACACATCATAACTTTCAAGGTATACTTCACACGGGCTATGTCGCCCATGTAACTTCCTTTTGGCTGTTTTTCTTGATTCATTTTTATAGAATACTAAGGACAATTTCAGAGAAAAACTAACATCCGATAATTTTGGGGCAATTTATCTTGAGGGATTTGATGGGTTTTGATACATAAAATAGATAGTTTTTCATAAAAAACGAAAACGGAAACTTTAAAAATTCACTAGTAATTTTTGAGTATTTTACAAAACGAAACCATCAATGATCTTTTTTAAGAGGTTAGAATGATATTAAAACCAACCATAGGGTGTTTTAAAATGATAAATTTTGGAGCCTTTGAACCCACTTGGTTTTGAGGTGTTGATGAAGATGGCAAGAACAAAGAGCTTGAACTTCTCTACAAGTAATCCACCACCAAGAGTAATGTACAAAGAAATGCTAGTTTGATTCTTGTATACTTTGTTCTTTAAGCCTTTAAGTACTTAACCAAATAAGTACTAAAGGAGGACACAAAAGAAGCTCCAACCACCAACAACTAGCTTCAAAAGAAAGTGCATTGAGACTAAGAAAAAACTACGGCTTTTGTGTCGTAGAAGAGAAAAAAAAAGTAGTTCTTGCATACATAAGGCTCTCATTTATACTCTCATGCAAAATAAAGTCAAACCAACATAATACTCTAAACTATTATAAAGCAAAAAGGCATGGGGGACAAGATAAAAAGTAAGCTAGACAAGTAATCTCCCATACCCATGGGATTTTCGGTCATGAGGCCTAAAGAAGACAAAAACTTCTTCTAGTTCCTTTAACCAAAAGCATCACCTAACTAGTTAAGACATGGTTAGCGAAAGTGTCCAAAAACAGTTGTACATGAGTTATTAATCATATCATATGATATAATAATTAGTTTGTTATCTCTTTTATTATTATTTCACAAAATAATATTTTTTCTCTAATTAGATACAAGATTTGAATTTATTTATTAATAATCAAATACTTAATAAATATTCAAGAAGTATTAACTTTATTAATGTGTGACCCTATAGGATCATATGCTATTAGCATATAGATCCCATAATCTCCCATTTATACAAGATTCATTACGGATTGACATAGACAATAGGTGGTGTCTAGCAACGGGCTACTGCCCCTTACAACACACAAAGGAGTGTCATCAATTAAAATCCAATTCCATGAGCTTAAAAGCTACAATTGAAGTATAAGGTAAGCATATCGATATTCTATTTATTTCAGACAACATGTTGGATATCAGACATGGAACGTAATCATTCTCCTTTGACATCCAACTTTAAGGAAGGCACCTTAGATGTCTAACTCTCAATACATAAGAGTAACAAATCACTTCTTGACTACAAAAACACTCTCATATAGTTCATGTTATACCCAACAAAGGCTTTTATGACTGCACAGTTACGAACAACATTTAGCCATGTCAAAATACAATAATTCCCATACTCGAGTTCTCCAATATGTATCTCAGGTCGAAAGACATAAAGATATTTACCAGTGTTAAGGACTCACTTATGACAACGGTCCATAAAGTGATTCTTGATGCGGGTCATATCCAATGGTTGTTCTCCAACAGGCACATATGAAATTGTATGCAACACTTTGCTATTTCACCACTTGAAATCAATCAATCTGATTCATATTAGTCTTAATTCACAACTGCTCCCACAACAGTGATTGACTATAGGTAATTTTGAATAATGACATTATTCAAGGATTAAATAACATGCTAACATATAACACAATATTATTTAACACACAAGAGATATCACATATATCAAAAGAGATTACATATCATTGCTACATAGTTCAGAATTTTCAAATATCACTAAAGTACAAATTTAAATTCAGTCCTTAGCTCATCGAAGACCAATTCCTTTTACATAGTCATCAATTTTTTTTTTGAGAAAGAGGCTCCGTTAATGGATCTGCTAAATTATTCTTTGTATGAACCTTCTCAATGTGTATAATTCCCAATTTCCAACTCTTAACGAATGAAATTGAATTTTCATTGTGTCTAGCGTTTTTGGTAACCATTGAGTCTCTTGTGATAGCAATAGCACCAGTGTTGTCACAAAGCATCTCAATGGCATTTTTGATGCTTGGAAAAACATTCAGATCACCTATAAGTTTCTTCATCCAATCAACTTCTTGAGTTGCCTCAGATGCAACTATATACTTAGATTCTATTGTAGAAAGCGCGACCACTTCTTGATTTGAATTTTTCTAGGCAATGGATCCTAAATTAAGTGTGAATATGTATCTCGACTATGATCGTGAGTTATCCTGACAAGTTTTGAATCTAGCATCAATGTAACATCTTACGTCAAACACTTCTCTAATTCCTTCAAAAACTAGAAACATATATTTAATCCTTCTTAAATACTTAACTATGTTCTTTACAACCATAAATGGACTTCTTCAGTTTACACACCTTCATTAGGTTATATGTGTTGACAAAACCTTTAATATGTTCCATATAGACATTGAAACATCCCAAAAATACGGTCCAAAAAGTTCGCTTTAAATCATTATCAAAAACCATAAATCATCCATCATCATCAAGAAAATCAAGTACCGTGTATCTCAAAACATCATGTCAAATACTATATGAAAATCATATGAGAAAATATAAGAGTCTAAAACAATCCCAGGCTGAAACTGTGGTGTGTGTCATGCGATCATCCCGAGCCATTCCCTTTGATAGTGGAAGTACCTGAAACTAAAACTGAAACCATAAGCACGAAGGTTAGTGAGTCTACCCAAAGTACCACATACCATACACATAACATATCTTGGGCCCTGCCCCTGCTACATCAAGTCTAGCTCGGTATCGACTTTCCTGGAATCAGGCCCCGCCCGACATCAAACCCGGCATCGAGCAGATCTCGACATACATAATAACATATCAACTAACATATAACATAGCACATATACTAACATGAAAACCTTCCCTGGTTCCCACCCGACATCAGACCGAGATCCGGAAAGGTACTATCATATCCTACTAACAAGACATTCCTCGGGCTTACCCGACATCAGACCGAAATCCGGAAGCATACTAACATTCCTTGGGAACCGCCCCGGCATCAGACCGGAGTCCGGAAACATGCTATCATACATACTAACTAGACATTCCTCGGGCTGGCCCCGACATCAGACTGAAGCCTGGAACACCTAACACATAACAAATACATGCAAGAATCACAAAGACATCAAGCATACAAGCATTCTGCGGGACCACACCAGCATCGGATCGAGATCCGAAAAAAAACATATAACTCTACATCGGGCCACGCCCGACATCGGACCGTAATCCGGAACTACTACTAACTTAAACAGGACGACCTTGGTGCCTTAAACCCACTTCTACAGGAGAAAAATCACCTCGCAAAGCTGTCTGCAAAAACTCGTGGTGAGGAATATCTGATAGTTGCTCCAACGACTCCCCAACTATCAATATCACAATAATACTTAGTCAAAATTTGATAATCCTTCTCAAGGTAAAATGACAAGTTTACCCCTGGTCAAATTCAACGTCATGATCAAAGTCAAAGTCAAAGTCAAGGTAAACTCCCAGTCAACCCCAACTCGTCGAGTCATCTTCCAACTCGGCGAGTTCATGAACAAGTCAGACACGTGGTCAACTAAGTCAACTCGTCAAGTCCCTTCCCAAACTCGTTGAGTTCTCCCTGTTATAACATCGGGACATATCAAGTCTAACTCGTCGAGTCCCTCCTTGGACTCGTCAATTTCTTCAGCTTCCGAGTCCTAATATTGTCCAACTCACTGAGTCGTCTCCTAAACTCAATGGTTTCACTCATAACCAGAAAAGGAGTTAGGGTTCACGACCCAACTCGCTGAGTCCCATAACAACTCACCGAGTCCTTCATGTGACATATCCATTCAGTCGATTCTAATCCATTCCAATGTTTCTAACTCTTAGATCTAGACTCCTTAGACTAGCATTACACGTAAAGTTGCTAACTTTACGTACATGCATGGTGTTATCAAGCTAAAACACCCAATCCAAGCCTAAATGAAGGTCTAAGTCATAGAATGGGGCTATGACTGAATAAAGGTGGCAACTTTGAGCTTCTAAAGCTCAAGAGTGCCCAAATCTAAAGTCCTTTCATCCCCTAAGGGTTCATATCTCGAACTGGCCTTGGGGATAGCCCAAAAATGACAACATACATGCTAAGAAGGAGATCTAAGTGAATAACAACCAAGGTATAAGCTTTATACCTCTATGAAGATGGAAATGAGTCCTTAGCTCTGTATCTCCAACCTTCCTTCTGTAACTCCAAGCCTTTGCTTCCTCCTTCTAGCTTTAAATCGCAAAAATGGAAAGAAATAGCTCAAGATCACTCAAGGTTGATTAGGGTTTCGAGATTAGGCTTTGGAGGTGATGAAGGCTGGGATGGAGGCCAGATATGATGCTTAAATAGGGTGCAAAACTTAAAGATTAGGGTTTCATCCAGCATGTCCTACCCGTCAAGTCAGGGCTGCGACTCGTTGAGTAGTTCACTTAAAACTCACGCATATACTGCCTTCTACTCGATGAGTTAGGGCCACCAACTCATCCATTCGCCCTTCCAAAATGAATAAATAAATGAATTAAGTGCATACTAGGAACCAGGCATTACATACATCTTCCTCAAGATATACATTAAAATGGTTTTTGTAACGCCTGTAGATTCGGGATAGTCAATTTAGAGACAATAAGCGTAAAAAATGACTTTTTGATAGAAGATTATTTAGAATAAATAATCTTAATCGAGTTATAGTGTATGTCACAAGGTTTCCGTACATATAAAGAACGCTGAAATCCGAGTTATAAACAAAGAAGTTATGACCTGTCAAAGTTTTACGAGAAAACCGACAAGGCTTCGCATGACGTAAAGAGTGAATTTTTGATAAATTACTTTTTAGCCTTAGCAATTTAACGAAAGTCGTAGTATACGTTAAACCAAGAGCATGCATAAAAAGAATGTCGAAATCTGACTTCATATGAAGAAATTATAATTTTTCTAAGATTTAACAAAGTAGTTCACAACCTAAAATTCGAATTTTAGATTGATCAATTTTTTGCCCACACAATCTAAAAGAGAATTGAAGACCTCATTAATAAGAGCTCAATGATATAATGACAGATGAAAACGAACATCGGATGACAAAGTTATGAATTTTTAACGGACTTTATCTGTCCGGGCCTGTTAAATAAAAATTTAAAAATAAATCAAAATTAGCCGATAAAGTCTACAATAAAGTCGTAGAGTACGTCGCCAACTATGCGTGGATATAAAGAACGTCGAAAATGGAGCTCGTATGTGAAAGTTATGAAATTTAGAAGTCGGGAGTGAGCTGTTCTAAGGAGGGTGACGTGGTGTAATCTTGGCCCTTGCTTTCTCCCCACGGCCTTGCATCCGGAGGCGAAACATGTCCCCTCATACATGCAGTGTAACCCTCGTATGTGCAGCGTACAGGGAATGTGCATCGTACCTCCGAGGAATGCCAAACGTACTGAGGATCAGGCTGCCTATAAATAGCATGCGAAGTTCACCACTTTTCTCACACCTTAACCCTTCTCTCTCTCTATCTCTAACCTCTCTCTAAAACTCTCCTAACCCGTAGTAATTCTCAAGTGCTAAGAGGCGAGTCCCCGAGCGCTAGAAGGCTCTGACAAGAAGAGCTTTCGGCTCGGAAGTTCTACCCCTGTAGAGCCTGGTTCATAGCCCAACCCTCTTATAAGTAAGTTATGCTTGCCCTACTATAAGTATAACTTATGTTTAAGTTTATTATCGTTATTATGAACTTATATACAATATATATATATATATATATATATATATATATATATATATATATATATATATATATAATAAAATATAATATACGAAGTGTTATTATAATATCTTTTAACTGCTCGTGGTACGGGGAATCTGGTTTGAAAGGCCACATAGGGTTGTTGGATTTCAAAAGTGTTATAATGCTAAAATGGTCCTGCCCTCAGGTGTTTCATGTATGTCCCCTGTCTGTACATAGTGGTTGAAAAGTATTGTTTAACACTTATAAAAAAATATACCTCATAGAGCTAATAATTAGTCGCAATAAATATTAGACTAAAATCTAGCGTAATGATACTAGGTTCCGTCGAAGGAAAATAGAATTGTTATAAACGAAGTACTGCTCGAGTTGGGAATCATCACTTTAACAAGTGAGTGCATAGTTACTTTCATCTTACACATAGATATGAAGTATTTAATATAAATTACGTGCTACGTGTGCATATTATCTGTGTACTTGATATTTATGCTAGATGAACAAAGTATACATGTTTTACTTGATTTAACTTGTATATGTATTTTATACCTATGATTATGATAGGTAAAGATGGGTAGATGAGATAGGGGTCGAATACGACTTTTCGACAAAAGATTATTTAGACTAAATAATCTGAACCAAGTTGTAGAATATGTCACAAGGTTTCCGTACATATAAAGAACGCCAAAATCCGAGTTATAACGAAGAAGTTATGACTCGTCGAAGTCTCGCGTCGGAACCGGCACGGCACCAGGAAGCGTAAATAGTAAATGTACGATAGAGCAATATTTAGCCTTAGTAATCTAAATGAAAGTTGTAGAATATGTTAACCTGAGAGCGTCCATAAAAATAACGCCCAAATCTGACTTCTTATGAGGAAGTTATAATTTTTCGAAGTTTCGGCTTAGCGATGTACAACCCGAAGTTCGAGTATTAGATCGAGCGGTTTTTAGACAACACAAACTAAACGAGAATCGAAGATCTCGTTATTAGTAGCGTAACAATAAAAAGACAGATGGAAATGGACATCGGATAAAGAAGTTATGAGATTTTAACGGACCAATCATGTCCCGGCCTGTTAAAAATATAACATTAAAAATAAAGTCAAAATTAGTCGACGGTGTCTAAACGAAAGTTGTAGAGTACGTCTCCACCTACGCGTGGATATAAATAACATCAAAAACGGAGTTCGTATGAACGAGTTACAAATTATAATAGCATATTTGTGTATTAAAATAAAGTATAAATCATATATACGTACACATGTATATACATATGTATATATCATTAGAAAGGTATCGACGATGCGGTCATTATAAGACTAATGTTGAGTTCTTTCGACATTAGTTTAGTGCAAATATCGTTAAATCTATTTAAAATAGTATTATGAAAGGGTGTTTAGTTGTTTATATAACTATAAGGTCATTAAGTAATTATGGAGGGTAGTTTTTGTAAATTCAATTACTATAAATAAGAGGCTTGGGCTCTCATATTTCTTGCACCATTCTCTTGATTCAAGAGTCTTTCTGTCCTTATCCCCCGAGCATTTCGGTCCCTCGTGATTCGACTTCTCTTTTTGTAGTTTTAGTATAGTAAGGTGAGCGCTGAAGCGCTGCACGAATCTTTCTTAGAAAGATTCAGCACGAAGTTCTGCCCCTGCAGAGCCCGACTTCTAGCTAAAATCCCCTTGTAAGTTTCGTCGAAGGAAATTATTTTAAAGTAAACGAAGCGTTGTCCGAGTATCGAGTCACCACCTTCTCAGGTGAGTGCATAGTTACTTTCAGCTTACACATAGATATGAAGTATTTTATATAAATTACCTGCTATGTGTGCATATTATCTGAATACTTGCTATCTATGCTGGATGAACATTTTATACATGTTTTCAATGATTTAAACTGTATACATATTTTATATCTACAAAATGTGTTGGGTAAAACATGGGTAGATGTAATAGTTGCTGTGTGACAAAATAAAATAATGAGAGGCCTCGTTATAGATGTTAATAATGATCCAATCATCTAGCGGAGTATAGATGACGACCACATACTATTCTAGGCAGTCCAGTGGAACACTAGCAGGCTCGCAACCTGTAGGTGTTTATTCGAACTGTGTGTTTATTTGAACTATGAGCTCACCAGATGTACTTCATCCCCTACATGGTTGCCTTAAGGACATTTACGGCTGAGGAATCCCCTTAGCAGTAGTATCCATCCCGATGATAGTCCTTAGACTAGGTCCCTTGTGTTAGATTTCTTAGGGACGTAAAGTGAGGATAACAGGAATGGGTAATCGGGTTTATTTGGTTTGATAAGGTTAATAAACTTATTTATTGTGGGTTGAAAACCCTATGTGCTCACCAGGCTCCCAAGCCTGACCCACTCAGTTTCTTGTATTACAGGTAGTGGCGCATGAGCATAGATGTGATGTTTTGGACGAGGGATTACGGATATAGGCATGTAGATATGAAATAATGTAGTAAGGCCTATGTTGTATTGTTTATACTTATGTATTGTATCGAACATGAGATCCCGAGGCTTTTTAATGAAATACATTTATAAGGAAATGTTTTTTTTGGGACAAATTCCGCAACTCTTTTATTAAAAGATTACTCTGATTTTGAAACAAAGTATAAACAAAACCGGTCTTTTCTGGCCGTGATTTTAGGGATGTCACGGAAGCTGTCAAACAAAGAACACCCAAGAAGAAAAGAAACAGAAACGTCCTCTGCTACTCTCTTCGTTTTCAACCTCGAGGATTGTGCTCATCCCTATTACCTTCCACTGCTTTTCCATAGTTAGTCAGTGCTCATTCATCGTCACCTACTCAACGATTGTGCTTAAGCGACGATGAAAACTACTCTGTAAATATTTCAAAATCGTGGCTTGAATCTATTTTTGGTCTTGGATTACAGAGGAGATAAGATTGTTACTTGGGTGAACTATCAAGGTACGTAATGTCTTCTTGATGTCAGACTTTTAATTTTTGCTTGATCTTGGTTAATTACATTTCTATCTATTATCGATTTTTAATGTTTGCTTGATGATAGTTTTCAATTATCTGCAAGGTTTGTGCTTCTAGTTCACTATCAAGAACTATGTCGTGTTCATTCAATTGGGTTGGGAAAGTACACACTGCTTTGATATCTGTGGAAGTAGAAACACTCGATTTTGAGTGTACAAATGGATAATTGTGATCGATATGGATTATATGGTTCTTATGGTGTTTTTGAAATTCATGATAATCAATTTTCTAACAATCTTTTCACTAGCATGCCAAGTGTTTGCGTAAATGCTTAAGAGAAGAAATTTACATATTCAAAAGAAAAATAAATAATGTATTACATATTTATTATTTGTTAACTTGTTTACTTATATTCTTAGCATTAATGTATTATTTATTAACTTTTAATAACTTTTTAATAATTAATGGTCCCCGATTAATCGCTTCCTAGCTGATTAATCCATTGAACCCAGTCCATCGATTAGCCCACGTCGAACGATTTTTGTAACCTTGGGCACAAGTAAGTAATACTTTTACAAGAATATTGAAGGTCATTGGATATGAAAAAAATGAGTTTCTTCAAAGTCAAAAATGAGTTATAGATCACATTAATAGAGATAGCCTGAACTTCGATCAAGAAAGAAAAGACACAAGCAATGGGTCAAACCCAAGTGGGGGAAAATCGACCCATAGGACGAAGGTGCGAAGAGAAGTTCGACTTTTGATCGCTACGTCAAGGAGAAGGAGGGTGCAAAACAAGTAGATAGAGGTTATTCGTTAGGTTTAGTTATTCATTATAAAAGAAGAATGGAGTCTTTTGCTAAGATGACCCATAGTCTATGATTTTCTAGCCTCTTAAGGAAAGGTAGGTCTTTCCTCCTAAGCGACTGATAGGATTTAGGAATCATCGAAATTCCTAAGTACGACTTAAATAGCAAGGAGAACCCTATAGATTCATACCCTCAAGGATATGGGATTTATATTAACAACACAGGGGCTGCTAGACAAGAAATCTAATATATTGCATAGTTCACTGTAAAAGGTGTCAAGTACTTAAGACATATACCGAACATAGAGATTTAAATCAAACCGTTGTAAGGATTTAGTTAAGCCATGCCAAAGTATTTTAGAAATAAGAGCAACGTCAAGGGATAAATTGTTTTCATCAGGACGATTAGAGACACATAGGACGAGACCAATCGAAAAGGATTGTGCCCATTAAGCGTATGGTAATACTTCCGTGTCACTTTAGGAATCAATGTAGACTACATGTTTGGTTCAGTTATTCCTTTTAGTAGTAAGTGCAAAAAGTTAATATAAAACTAGAAATAAATCTTAGGTCAACATAAGATGACAACTATACCTTAGTATATGTACAATGTAAATTAGGGACCTCTAAAACAGTTGCAGTCGCAAGAGATCAAAAGAAGAGCCTTAAACCAAGTCTATTACCAATATTAAAACATTGGTTCATGTATTTCAGGACCAATAAACCCACCATAACAGTTTTGACTAAAATTTAGGAGTTGGAACACATGAACTAAGTAAAGAAACCACTTTCAGTCTAGATTTGTGTGTATTTTAGGGAAATCCCATGAGCCCTTTTAGATGCATATTCGGAAGAGTGGATCTCGTTAGGATGTTATAGATAAACTTTTCGAGTAAATCACTTTATATCGAATTGACTGTGTCGACATTTCACGTCTAAAGGAGATTATTAGGACATAAGATTCTGTAAGTCCAGGCCGACGAGTTCCTGGTTTTGGAAATTTTCGCAAGGATTTTGGTGTTGGATTAGTGTCTAAGTTCATAACTATTTTGGTATGTACTTGACTCGATGGTGCATGGTCCTTTTGAGTTGCCTTCACCAAAGCAACTTGATAGGATGCATTATGGAGAGAGAGAATTAATTATGATTTATTAATATATTATGAGGATAATATATTAAAGGAGAAATCATATTGGTTAATTAGTATTAGTCAATAATTAATTAAGAATTTATTTTGTGGCTAAAAAACATTAATTAAACTTAAGGGACTAGAACTGTCAATTGTATGATAGTTGAATATTGGGCTAATGACTCCATATTAGAGGGATGGATGAATTCTATGGGAAAACCCATTAGAAATCATCCAAGGCATCTACGAAGGGAGTCCTTGGGTTGCTTATGGCCTAAGCAGTCAAATTAGGGTTTCCTTGTTAGATAACCCTAATAGCATCACTATTTAAGGATCCCTAGAGCACCAAAAAACGTGGTGAAGAGTTTCCTTAGGGTTTCCACACGTTTTTGGGTGCCTCTTCTCTTATCATTCGTCATCCTCTTGCTCTTGGTGTTTGTGAGCCATTAGAGGAGTGATACTTGTGACTCTAAGCTTTCTAAAGTCATTATAAGGAGGATTTGAGTTGTTATTACTATATAACAACAAAAGGTATGTATTCTAATCTTCTTGGTGAATTTCGAAAATAGTATGACTCATTAGGGTTTTATTATGTGTTCATAATGTTGTGTAACTAATAGTAAAACATAGATCCAATTTTAGGGTTGCATGCACACATAGGATTGATGTATAAAACCCATCATTTGGAAGTACATCTAAGGTAGAAAAAAAGTTCCACAAGAAATGTCGATACAAAAATGTCAACTAAATCAGGATTTCATTTTGATAACTCAAATAAGAAGATGTCTAGGTGCGTTAGGAATAGGATTTCAGGGACAAAATCTTTATAAGTGGGGAGAGTTATAACACCCTATTTTTGAATTCCAACAGGATTCAATATAAACCGTCATTTATGGAACACAAAGTAGAAATATATTATTTTTTAGCCAAATAACCATCGTAAATATGTAGAAAAAGTCAATACGATTTTTGTAGATATATAGAACGCCAAAATCCGACTTCGTATGAAGAAGTTATGTTTTTTTTGAAGTTTCATGATTAAACCAACACCACTCAACGTATCGTAAAAAGTAAATTTTAGATAGTTTTGTTATTAGAAAAAGAAATCAAAACATAAGTTGTAGTAGTCATAAAACCATGAGCATGCACATAAAGAGCGTCCAAATCTGACTTCATATGAGGAAGTTATGATTTTTCCAAGTTTCCGCGTAGTAGTGTAGTCATAGAAATCGAAATTCAAAATGGTTGATTGTTAGCTGAAATAATCTAAATGAGAGTTGATGATCTTGTAAATATAACTCGTCGATATAAAGACAGTCGGGAAGAAAGTTCTTATGAATGAGTTATGAATTTCGCATGGACTTTAACAGTTTAAGCCTTCTAAAAATAATAAATAAAAAATAAAATGAGAATTAGGCGACAAAGTTTGAGTGAAAGTTGTAGATATTGTCAATAACTACGCGTGATGATAACTAACGTCGAAAACAGAGCTCGTATGAAGAAGATATTATTTTTGAAAAAACTGAAAATACGTGTGTGCGCGACGTGCCCCGGCAAGAGGCGCGATACATTCTGACATACCACCAACTTTCCAACACGTGTCACAAATGAGACAACGCCACTTGGCAACCTCCAATACCACCCAAAAGTGTGGAACACTTGTAGGTATGCGCGACACACTTCCCTAGAATTTGCCTATAAAAGTCAGTTTCAATCCCTATTCCTTCCTACACCATATCTCAATTCTCTCTCAAATTTTACCCTCTATTTTTTAGGTATTTCCTTGGGATTTCTAAGTATTTTTTTGGCTTAGTGAAGCTCTAGGCATCTAGACTCAATTAAGAGAAACTTTCGGGTTAAAGTTATAATAGTCAATGTCCTGGTTTTTGCTAGAAACTCTCTGTAAGTTAAGTTACAGTCATATTTCTTTCAGTGTAACTTATACTTATATTCATAGTCATTGTTACATATATATATATATATATATATATATATATATATAAATAAGATTTATTAGTAATTCTAGTTATAATGTTGATTAATCTAGTTACGGGAGAGGTATCTAGAATGATCATGTTGGCTTGGTTGTTGGATTTTAGAAAGGTTATACACCAAAATGGTCCTGTCTCCGGCCAACTGTCCGACCTGAATGATCCTTATTTTATAGAACTCTTGGTATTCACCAAGATTACTGAAATGTCTAGTTTCATTACTAGATCTTCATAGAGATTAATAGGTTAAGGTATTATATGTTAATACTCGTTAGACGCGTTGACCACTTGTGGGATCTTCCTGAAAGTTGTTAATCCTCTGAGAAAATGTCCATGTGAGTTACCTCACTCTACCATATGATATAATATATATCCATGTATGTTAGGATAGAGAGCTAATAGAGTAGAAAGTATAAATGTGTCTGTATTAGAAGAATCTAAAGTAGATTCTCTATATGCGTAATTGTTGTGCGATTAGACCTAGATAGGGGTTGATAGTGGAATGGTTAAAGTGGTCGGGAACCTATATACTCACGTAGCTTTAGTAAATGGATGATGGTAGAACGGTTATAGAGGCCGGGAGGCTATGCCAAGATATATATTAGCAGATCATGAGCCATTGTTTATATACATGTATATGTATTATGATATATGGTATTTTGGGGAACTCACCAAGCCTCCTGCTTACCCAATTATTATTAAATGTTTTTCAGGAATTTCATGAGAAGCAAAATGTTCGATTGTACACACATGCATTCGTCAAATGTTTCCGCACAATATAAACATTCTCTGATATATTTTGATAAATAAAAATGAAAATTTTCCTTGAAATTCGGGACATTACAATATTGCCAAACTACCACAAAATTTTCTACCAAATGACATCACATGCGTTTACGTGAGAGTACTTTTTCGTCATTTTTCAACACCTTGGTTGTTTCTTAAACTTTTTATTGAAATGAAATTAGTTACGCTAAAAAATACTTATAGATCTTCAACAAAATCGCAAACCAAACACCTAATTATTATCTAAATCAGATGTTAAATCAAAATCTTTGTCCATCAATGGGATATGTTTGCCACTAACAGAACAAATAAACAGATTTATGAGAAACATATATCTCTATTCTATTAAAAGAATATATATATATTTATTCTCATTTTGTTTTGTGTCATCCTATTAGGCATTTTTAGAGTAAATTATACGAATGGTCCCTATGGTTTGGGGTAATTTACACGTTTGGTCTCTAATTTATATATATATATATATATATATATATATATATATATATATATATATATATATATATATTAACTCAGAAGGTCCTTACTACTTGTTTCCGTTACACACTTGGTCCATACTGTTTGTTTTTGTTACGCGTTTGGTCTCTATCTTACCTAGAAAGACTATTATTTAAATAGGGAAAAATTGTAAGGTGTGTAAGGTGAGATGAGGGGGTGGGGTTGGGCTTGGGAATGTGTTTATTTAAATAAATTAAAAAATCATGGGGAAAATAATCTTTTTAAGTAAGATAGGGATCAAGAGCGTAACAAAAACAAACAGTAAATTTAAGTTAAAAAATAAAATAGGGACAAAACACGTAAATTACCCTAAACCATAGGAACCATTCATGTAATTTACTCACAATGTAATGTAATTTGTCAAGTCATTCATTCTTTATTTCAAATTTCATATTTTATAATTTTCATTCTAACTATATTAAATTAATAACATTAGAATAAAAATTAAAATAAAACTAATATATTATAAGATAATATAATTTCACATATTTATTTAAATCAATTATTATAATTTTATATAACTAAAAAGTATCTCTTAAATAATAATTTATATAAAATAATTGATTAATAATTTTAAAATTTAATTATAAAAAATTAATTGATTTTATAACCAGAATTAATATAGAATTAATATAGATTATAAACTATATCAGTAGTGCTACTTTTTAATAGTATGAAATAATTAAAGGGGTATATAAGATTGCTATATATAGTCCATAGATTCTAAGAAAAGAGCATGTATTTTAGAGAAATATGAATTTCAGAGTTTGGTCTACAATTAATGTGTTTTTGTTTTTGATTTTTTTTATAAAGATGAAGTTTTGGTTTCAATAATAGTTAAGATTTGGATTAACTATTTATTAAAGATTTATATGTGAACTTGAGTTTTGTGACGTGTTTAAATAAATATAAAAGGTGTATGAAACCAAAAAAATCCACGAGGCGTTGTACAGATGATGACAAATAAGAGAGTACTAGACGTCGTCAAAATTTAAACTTTAATGTTATGACAAAATTATTTTGGATGTCAACTGTAACAATCAATATTGTTGTGTCAAAACTTATAAGTTAAGCAATACCACGAAATCGACATGTGTAATATTACGCAGTTTCATATCTTTTACTCGTTACAGCATAGTTTCATACTTGCATAGTATCCGATTTGGCATAAAAGAATAATGCGAAGTATCCACGTGTATATGAACTGACCTGTCCTTTTGGTCACCATTTCATCATTGTTATTTATGAAATGAATAATTTTAGCAAATGGTATTTTATTTCTGTAAGGTAGATTGAAAAAAATAATTTAGTTAACGTAAAAATTAACAAATCATAATTTCAAAAATTCTTCTTGTTTTTTAATTCTCTCTCTCTCTCTCTCTCTCTATATATATATATATATATATATATATATATATATATATATATATATATATATATATATATATATATATATATATATATATATACCCTAATAAATATAGATAATTTTGCCAAATGTCAACTTTTTATTGAATTTGACACATGTTATTTTTTTAGAATTTTATTACGGTATATATACATTTGGCAAAATTATCTATCTATCTATATATATATATATATATATATATATATATATATATATATATATATATATATATATATATACCCTAATAAATATAGATAATTTTACCAAATGTCAACTTCTTATTGAATTTGACGCATGTTATTTTTTTAGAATTTTAAAATTATTTTTTTTCACTTGTTATTTTTGTATTTTTTTTTATTTTTATTCATCTTCCACATATTAAATACCACCTCATAATAATTAATGGGAATTAATGTATATAGTAATGAATTCTTATTTCTATTAATATATTAATGAATTCCATTTATAAATTTATATTAATTAGTTTTATTAGTATAGATTAATTAAGACAAATTACATAAATGGTCATTGTGGTTTATTCTATTTATTGTTTTTATTTCAAACGTTTACTTCAAACAATACTTAATTTTTTACATATTCATATTCTACATGATTATTTAAAACCTGATAATAATTTTTTATTAGTATAGATTGAATTATTTATTCATCATTTCATTTATATTTATTTCAAAATTTTACTTTAGAAAATACTTAATGTCTACCCCTTATATTTAACTTTTTTAATCAACCCGTATAATACACGAGTCTTACACCTAATATATATATATATATATATATATATATATATATATATATATATATATATATATATATATACATTAGCCCGCGCAAAGCGGTGGCGACGAATAGTTTCTTTAAAGTAATTAGTTCTATTCGGAGACATGTTATATTTCTAAGAACACTTACACCATTATCGATCGGTTTCACAAAAATAAAAAGTGCAATGCCAAAACCAAAAAATATTGTGGTGGTGGATTCCATAGAGGCAAAGGAGATGAATATTTGAATTAGTTTGCAGTCAACTATATTTTATGCAAAAAATTATGGAACTCCAATTTGAATGAGTTTTTAAATTTCAAACGATTTGTCGAAAAGAAATGTTTTAGATTTCGAATGCACCAGATACCAGAGATGATATATTTTAGGAGTACAAGTTGGGTCAAAATTGATGAAAATACTAATTCAATCCCTAAAAATAAGGAAATACTAATTTAAATGTGTTTTTAATATTTGTATCCCTACCATTATCATTTGTAAGATATATATTATAATATTATTATATTAATAGTTAGTTGTACTTTAAGCTTAAAGACTTGAATTTCTTAAAAAATATTATTATTATATTGATTCTATTTATAGAAACAGTAAGATTTCTTTTATAAGGTAGTATATATATATATATATATATATATATATATATATATATATATATATGGTTAGGTTATAATGTGGATGGACAATTATTGTGCCGACGTGTGAACAATGTTATTTTATGAGAATTACTAAGAGAATAAGTTGTTTAGTAATATGAATACGTTCAACTTCGCACAACTATCGTCATTTTCATGCATTCTCACAAATTATTATTTATTTTTGTTCTCATACATTGTTTTTTACTCGTTTTCATTCTGAAAAAAAAAAAATACGACTCCGTAAGCATTCTGGCAGGATGAGAATAATAATAAAAAGTCTATAATAACGTTATAGACAATTTAATTAGTAAGAATGTATGATAATAACATTAGTTATGTAAGATTGAACATATTCATATCATTAAACAACATATTTTATTTATCATATTCAAATAATAACATAGTCCACACGTCCACACAATAGATGTCAATCCACATTTTAACCTAGTTATATATATATATATATATATATATATATATATATATATATATATATATATATATATATATATATGGCCTAGGGAATATGTGGTTGTTATGTATCTAATATTAAGTATAAAACCATAAAAAAACTACATAGTTTTAACAAAATGCAATCAAATCTCGCTATCATCTTTCTTGTATTCTCTATTAGACTAGATGATACGCTTTGCACATATTTTTATAGAGTTATAAATATTTAATTTTGCACCACAAACCATGTAAAAAAATACATTATCAACTACCTATAAATCTTCATATTCAAATTTAATATAGAAAACTATAATGAAAGATTGAAATTGTTCATTAAAACCCCAATAAACTTCTTCCCATAAGACATAAAAAAGAACCATACATGTATATATATGGTAGGTATCAAAGAAAGTTATTAAGTCTACTATAGGTCTAATATAAATGACATATTCGAAATACATAGATGATGGAGATAAATTATAAAATCAAAAAATAATATGAGCTCAAAAGTAATAGGAAAAAACTACAATGAAAAATATTGTGTTTTTTAATCAAAATAAAGTTAATTTTGATGGCAGCCACATATTCACTTTTTAGTGTGAATATTTGGTTGTTATGTGCCTAAACTTAGGTATAGAACCTTTTAAATGATGTAGTTTTAAGCACTATAAATCCAATTTTATTTTTTTGTAAATTTTGTTTTAATATACTACAATCAAATTGAATTAAATTATTTAATAAAAGAGTCAATTATATAGTTTTTTGTTGCAAAAATCTATCGAAGTTTTCTATTGAAAATGATAAAAAGCTACTTGTTAACGATTACAACTCAAAACAATTTGTCATTTAGTTGAAAAACTATTACCAATGAATTTGTGAAAACATTGATCAAATTATCTATATGTTCTTTTTTACTAATATTCTATTATTTTACAATTAAAAATTAGTTGGCTTTAGTAAATGGTCATTGCTTTCAATGTTTTAGGTTTATAAACTTTAACGCCTGTAGATTATGGCTAGTCAATTTAAGGACAATAAACGTTAAAAATGACTTTTTTATGGAAGATTATTTTGAAGGAATAATCTTAAATAAGTTGTAGTATATGTTACAAGAATTCCGTACATATAAAGAAGGCTGAAATCCGGGTTATAACGAAGAAGTTATGAGATGTTGAAGTTTTGCGATAGAATCGGTACGACACAACGCAACGTAAATAGCGAATTTACGATTGGGCAATATTTGGCCTTAGCGATCTAAATGAAAGTCATAGAATACGTTAAGCCGAGAGTGTGCATGAAAAGAACGCCCAAATCTGACTTCGTATTAGGAAGTTATGATTTTTCAAAGTTTCGACTTAGTAGTGTACAACCCGAAGTTCGAATTTGAGATCAAACGATATTTAGCCGAAACAATCTAAACGAGAATTGAAGATCTCGATAGTAGCCCAACGGTGAAAAGACAGATGAAAACGAAATTTAAATGAAGGAGTAATGAATTTCGAACGAAGTTTTCGTGTCCCGACCTACTAAAAATAATATAATAAAAATAAAATCAAAATTAGCCAATGGAGTCTAAACGAGAGTTGTAGAGCATAATCTCGCCTATGAGTGGATATAAAGAACGTTGAAAATGGAGCTCGTATGCGAAAGTTATGAATTTATGAAGTTCGGGGCGTGAACCCAAGGCTGTGTCAGAGCTCACGAAGTGAACATTAGTGGCTCACGAGATGAGCAGATGATGGACGTCTTCCAGGGAATGCAATGACGTGTCGAGCTCACGAGTTGATCATATGTAGCTCACGAGGTGAGCATATGTTGCTCACGAGGTGAACCTAGCATTTTTTCCCTATAAATAGTATTCAAGGGGCAGCTGAGTTTGGTTGCTCATCTCTTACCCTCCCACTCCCGATACTCTCTCTAAGCCCTATTTTAACCCCCCGAAGCCCCGGTATAATCCCGAGACCCGAAGCCCGAAGATCCCGAGAAGTGAAGTTCCCGAGCCGAAGCTCTTCCTGCGAGAAGCCCGGTGAGCGAAGTGATCCCGGTTTCACCGAAGAAGTACTACTCTTAGAGCCGTAGTGCTGTCCGATCATCTTCTGATCAGGTGAGTGTATAGTCCCTTTCATAACACGATTTTAATACATGTATTGTTTGAATGTATTAAGTACATGTTTTGTGTGAGTGTATAGTTACTTTCTTCTAACACGTAAATATGAAGTATTTGCTATGAAATACATGTTATGTGTTTATATATTGTGGTTTATTTGAATGTTGGTGGAATGGATGAACTATATAGGTTATCTTCTTAATATACTCCTCGCATACTCTCATCTGGTGATATCCGGATCTCAAATTAATCTTGGAAAACAAAGATGCCCCATGTAATTGATCGAACAAATCATCGATCCTCGGAAGTGGATAACGGTTCTTGACCATCAGCTTGTTCAACTCCCGGTAATCAATACACATTCGGTGTGAACCATCATTTTTTTGACAAAAAGGATCGGTGCTCCCCACGGCGAGCTACTCGGTCTGATAAATCCCTTCCCTAGTAGCTCCTGGAGTTGTGAGGAGAACTCCTACATCTCTGGTGGCGCAAGGAGATAAGGTGCCTTGGCAATAGGCAACGCGCCCAGAACTAAATAAATCCGGAACTCCACCTGCCTCTCGGGAGGCACACCTGGTAACTCTTCTGGAAAAACATTCGGGAACTCGCACACTATCGAAACTTCAAAGATAGAACTTGGCCTTTCTGAAACAATCCGCGTATCCATAATGTACGCCAAGAAGCCCATACAACCCTGTTGTAAACTCTGCCTCGCCCTGGCAGTAGAGCAGAAGGCTGACCCAGATCTGTTACCCTCACCATACACTGTAAGCCCTCCCCCACTTGGGTCTCGTATAGTTACCAACTGACGCTTACAGTCGGTCACAGCTCCAAAACAGCTCAACCAATCCATGCCCAGGATGACACAGACATCCCCCATCGCAATCGGTACCAGATCAATCGGAAACTCGACACCAAAAATCTCCAGCACATATCCTCGGAACACATCAGTAGCGAAAACCGTATGCTCGTCAGCTATAGAAACCCTCAAAGGTCCACTCAATACCTCACGTCAGATACTGATGTGATAACTAAAAGCTAAAGACATGAACGATCGACTAGCACTTGAGTCAAATAACACTGAAGCAGGTATAGAACTCATAAGAAATGTACCTAAAGATAGCGCATAATAAGTACAATAAATCTCAAAATAAATAAATAAGGAAATACATACCAGCCACGACATCAGGTGCTACGTGCACCTCCTCCGCTATCAGCTTAAAAGCTCTCCCACTAGCCCTTGAAACCTCAGCCTTCATCGTCGACTATCAGTAGCTCGCAAAGCAGCATGTGCTGATCCCTGACGAAGTTGGGGACACTTGGCCTTCTGGTGGCCGGTCTGGTTGCAGTGGAAGCAAACTGCAAACCCCTTGGGGAAATCCTTCGCCATATGTCCCTCCTTGCCACATTTGTAGCAAATCCCGGCTCGACACAACCCCTCGTAACTCTTACCGCACTTCCCACAACTACGACCCTTATGGCCCCCAATCCTCGAATCAGTGGGCTTAGCCCGCTTCGTTGCCGGCTGCGAATGCGTCGACCTCCGGTCTCTCCCTTGAGACTCTGCATCCTCCCTGCCCTGAGTCTCCAGCTCGATCTCCGTCCTCCTGACATTTGCCTGAAGCTCAGTAAATGTCCGATAAGAAGAGTTTGCTGCGAACTCTCAAATATCCCTCCTCAGAATACTCTAATAACGGCTCATGCGCGCCTACTCAGTCAACACATTCTTAGGGCAGAACAACGCCCTCTCGTGAAACATCCATGTAATCTCAGTCACCGACTTTGTCTTCTACTTGAGAGATAGAAACTCCTGGGCCAACCGTTTCCTCTCCACCGGGGGAACATACTAATCTCGGAACATCATAGTAAACCTCTCCCAAATCACTATAGTGTGCTCTACAGGAGTAAAATTAACCGTCACAAACTTCCACCAGACCTTCGCTCCCAAGCGAAGCTGGTTCAGCACGAACTGCACCCTCAAATGCTCTGGGCATGAACAAGTGTAGAAAAACCCCTCGATATCAGAGATCCATCTCATCACATCAATCAGTTCCTGAGTCCCATCAAACTGGTGGCTTTGTGTTGCTGAACTCCCGGTACAGCAACGCGTCACCTCCCTGTGGTTGCAACAACAACCGCCTCAGAAACTGCAGCATATTGCTCATCAAACATCTCGATCAAATTGGTCTTAATAGACCCAAACATCTCCGTAATAGCCTCTCGTATGGCTGTGGCCACCTCATCGTGAATCGTCCTACAAATCTCATAATCGCTAACTCTATTACTCTTTGGGATGTGGCGTGTACCCACCATGATGTCTCTAAAACACAACACAAAATCATTAGAGACTCGCTCGAGCATACTCACACTCGACTACTCATTCCTACTTGATCCCTAGCATCCGAAGGATTCTTACTTGGATTGCATATAGACCGGGTGCTTTCAGTAGTACGGGACCAATACTACCTTCCACACACTACCTGTAATCACCCCAAGTCCTCCTCCTCAGATTCTAATTCACAAGTATTCTATCCCTTACAAACTTCAGACTACTCTCTCAGTAGACTAATCACATGCTCATCTAAGCATCTCTTCCTAGATTATCTCCCGACTCAGAACTCAACACATACTCAGAGAAAATAATAGATAACACTGATCAAAAGCATCTCCTAGGCTAAGGCATCACAAATCATGCAACTCTAGCCCTAGAATATGAAATACCTAGCCTACTATCTAGCATGCAATTCTAATAAAATATCGCATAAATATCTCATAACACAAAAGTAAGGGTATTTTGGGAAATCACCGTTTGGGCTCTGGTTGATTGTGCACACCACTCCAACTCGTTTTCTCTTAAAACTCTTTTTCATTTTAGAAAAAACATTTCTTTTGAAATTTTTTCTCAAATCCTCAGTTTGAGTCCAAACACACCCAGAGGTGCATCTGAATCCCTCAAACCAAGGCTCTGATACCAACTTGTAACAACGTAATTTTTCAGCCAAAATTTTCATGTTTAAACAGAATAAAACACATGTCCCATTTTCTCAAAAATCTCAAGTATCAATTTTCAAAATATATTTCAAAAAGTGTTTATCACAAATCCAGGATCCTCCAAAAACATGTCTCCAATGCGGGTGTGTGTACAATCAAGTCGGTGCCTTACCGTGATCCTAAGAAGTACCTGGAAGACATAACTCATAACACGGTAAGTACGAAGCTTAGTGAGTTCCCCAAAATACCATACACATCACATTAGCCACTCGAGGCTAACTCAATACGACCCTCTGGTCAATGTGTTCCAGTGGAGACCCTTCGGTCCCACAACTTGGGTGGACCTTCCGGTCCTAATTCAATAAGTTGATAATAATAGTACTCAACATAAATCACAAAAACAAAATGTATAATATCACAATACACAGATAAACACATAAGACATCTCAGTCACACAAAGATACCACTCATGGTAAGTATAGTAAGAAGACTCACCTCGCAAGAAATCGGCTAATCTCGAACTCAAATCACCGGTCTAGCCTCCACCTAACACATACGAGAATTATCCCTAATTAATCACGACTCTCAATAAGCTAAACTAACCCTTCTACAAACTCACAGAAGGGTAAAAGACCATTTTACCCCTCAATGGCCTTAATAGTCCACAAATTGACCAAACCCTAAAAGTCAACCAAAAGTCAACGACAGAGAGTACGCTGCGTGTACCAGCTCTCTACGTTGCGCGTACTCTACTATCATGCATGCATCGGGGATGCTCGAACCCTACGCTGTGCGTGCTGGGATTACGCACAACATACGTCCCACTTTCACTCTTCTCACTAATTTGGTCTTAATCAGTTAAGACCTTGTCTCATATCACAGATCTGGACTCCCTAATAGCTCTTACTCCATAAAGTCAGTGACTTTAAGCCTTTGCATGGATGGAATGGTCACAAACACACAAAACACTCACTCTTTTTTCTCAAAAAGCCCA
Source organism: Lactuca saligna (assembly GCF_052625555.1). NCBI lineage: Eukaryota > Viridiplantae > Streptophyta > Magnoliopsida > Asterales > Asteraceae > Lactuca > Lactuca saligna. The sequence goes on from NC_136425.1 coordinate 56,799,673, forward strand.
TATCTCATGAATGGCTTGATTCCAACGTCCAATATTGGATTTTTATGACACTACACAACTAAATACACTCAAAGGGGGTTGATCATAGTATCTGGATCTCAATATCTCATAAAGTCTCCAACTTTTGGGACAAAACTCTAAAATACTCTACTATGATGCACAAATCAAAAGATTGAGAAAGCTTTAAGCTTTATACCTCAAAATAAAGCCCCACACTCAAATAAGCTCAGATCTAAAGCCTGGAATTCCACTCCTTCTTCTTCAAGGCTCATTCTTCACTCCAAAGAAACACAAGAATACTCTCAAGGCTCTCAAATGCACTCACAAAATCTAAGAACGAAAACTAGGGTTTATGAGGGTTGTTGCCTGAGAATGGTAGCCAGGAATGAGGCCATCATATCCTTTAAATAGGGGTCTCACCCTAAATTAGGGTTTTCACTCTGGGCCTAGTATGCCCAGCATACTAGGTGGCTTTCGCATCAAATGTACGCATATGAGTACGCTGAGCATACACTTGCGTACGCCCCTTGTACTCATTCACCACATTTTCTCAAAATGGGACTAAAATGGACAAGTACTCGAAAGACCAAGGGTTACGAGGTATACCTGGACTCGGGATGTTACACTTTTTCCAATCCCATCACCTTTTGTCCCTTTAAACCCATGCACACTCAATCCTTTTTTGTCTTCCCAACACCTCTTTTTGACCCAAAATGCTTTAGAAAAGATTCCCCTCATTAAAATATTAATCAATGGCCTTTTCGTTATCATTTTTTTTCATGAAAAATAACATTTTTTGTCATCGGCCCAGCCCTCCTCGGTCCCCTGAATCGCAGCCAAAAACTGTCTATTGCAGTCTCCTGAGAAGCCTCTTTCAGCCTTCTTCTGCCCTTCGCACCGCATTTCTTCCACTGCAGCCAAAGGGAAAGAGAAAACACCAACATGAGTAGTTCCATAATTTGTAGAGCATTTACATGCTCCTTCTTCTCCCCTTCGCACCGTTGTTCTGCCACTGCAGCTTCGCACCGCAGTCAGTCCTTGATTTTGCCTCTACCGCAACTACTTAACTATCACAATCTTCAACTCACCTCGCACCGAAGTCTATTATAGCAGTTACTACCCCCTTCGGTACTCTTCCCTCTCAAACCTGCAATCAAATAATCCTCTCATCCGCAACTACTCTCCTCCCTCCCACTGTAGTCCTCTCGACTGCCACACCTTCTCTTCAGCCCCCCTTTCTTCTTCCTCCTCTTTTAGCCTCCCCTTCTCTTTCCTCCTCCTTCCTTCTTCTCATCAGTCCATCCCATTCTCATTTTCTTAAGTCTTATTTTTTTAACTCCAATTATTTTTTTGGGAAAACTACAATAAAGTCCCTATGTATTGCTCGTATAATCGATTTAGCCCCTATATTTTTTTTTTGCAATTTAGTCCTAAATACCTGTAAACGTAATCAAAACCGGATATTTAATGGGTTAGCCAGTATCTAACTGATGTGGCAGCTTACCTGGAAGTCATCATGTTAAATAACATCCTACGTGCCATTATAGAGGGCTAAATCATTAAATCGAGCTCGTCTTCTTCATTCTCCAGTCAAATGAGCGAACGATTAGGGCAAATTGGAAACATGAAATCGATGTCGAGTTCATCAAGCACCAACATCAGAATGTGCTATTGTGGAGATAGGGCAGGTATGTGGACATCATGGACTCGAAAGAATCCAGGTCGGAGGTTTTTTGGTTGCCCAAATTACATGGTATAGAATCTTCAAATCTCACCCAAATTCTTCTAATCCTCTAAAATTCCCATTTTTCTGTGTTAAAAACATGCATCTTGTTATGTTATGTAGGATGAAGAGAAGGACTGTGGGTATTTTCGTTGGATTGATCCACCACTATTGAATAAGTGGTATAAAGAAAGAATGTATGAATTAGGAGCTGTTGCTAATGGGGATGTAGCTATTTCTTTCAATAACCCTCTTAATGAAGGTGAAATACCTATTGATGGCCCTATTGCCCCTATGAATGTTGATGTCCCTATTTCCCCTGTGAATGCTCATGAACCTAATAATCAAATTACAATGCGTGAGAATACACATGTGCCTGGTAATGAATTTGGATTCTGCAAGTGGATGATGGTTTGTTTCGTTTGTTTCATTGTAGGGATGATGTATGCTTAGTTTAGTGTAAGTTGTAAGGTATTATGGTATGGTAGGGATGATGTAGTCTTTTGGTTTGTTATCATGATGTAATAGATGGAGGAGGGTTTACTGTAATAGATAAATGTTCTTGTGGATCATGTAATATTTTGGTTAACGAAATGGAAATATGTTATTATGGTTTGCATAAATGGTGTACACTTGTGAAATATAACCATGATTTAACAATTGGTGTTGAATTTGGGGCTAGAATGGTCACCATTGACAACAAACCAATGAAGTATGCACACTTGTGGCTAAAATAATTAAACAACAAACTCCAATATGTCATTACCAACCATGTTAAGGGCATTCACAATGTTTCAATGTGTTTACAAAAGATGTACAAAATATGGCTATCAGTAATTTAAGGGCATTCACAAAAGATGTACAAAAGTAGCATTCACAAAAGATTCACAAAAATAGCATTCAAAAAAGATGTACCAAATACCATTACTACCCTTAACACCCTAACACCCTAATCCAACTCCAATGTTGAACTTGCAGAAGTCCCAACACATCCCATCTTCTTCAGCTTGTTTTTAACAATCCTCTGAGTGGGCCTTCTTCTTTTCACAATCCTAAGGTGTACTGGTAATTCCTGGGTGTCATTAATGCCTTCTTCTTCTTCACTTTCTGGTTGTGTCTCAAGGATAATTTCTTCACCCCCATCTTGTGTCTCATTCTGAGGTGGATACTCCTCTTCCTATAAAACATCAAGAAATTAATAACATAAATGAATGTAAACATTAAGCTAATATAGAGGGTTTACCATAGACATAGGAAGAACTTGTTCAATAGTGTCATTGTAATCATTAAGATGTTTCATACGTGAATCTGTCAGACTAAGTGAATTTTTAATTTCTTCAATTGAATACCCTGATTGTTTCAAATCTTGCATTGACTTCCATAAATGGACTAAATATTTTTCAGGAATAGTGTCATCCTCATTTTCAACTGTATCACCTTCAACTTCAGCACCTCCACCACCTTCATCTCTAACAGATGTCTTACTGCCCCTACCACCTCTGTTACTAGCCCTACCACCTCTCTTACTACCTCTACCACCTCTGTTAGCCACTACACCACCTATGTTACCCATTGCACCACCTTTATTACCCCCTCTACCACCTCTACTACCCATTTCACCACCTCTACTACCTCTGACACCACCTCTTACACCACCTCTAGTCAGATGACTGATATCAGGATCCAATCTTGGTCTACCCATTTTTTTCTTGGGTTTGGGTTCTGGTGTGACATTGGGATTCTTACAGGATGCCTTGTTATGACCCCTTTGAAGACAATTTTTGCATTGGACTTTCCTTCCTATTCCAATAACCTTCATCTTGTTTTGGGAGTATTTATCTTGAGATTCAGTGACATGCCTCTTTCTTTTCAGAGTTGGTCTCCCTGGCATTCTTCTAGCTAAAGGGGGTAGAGGCTTTATGTATGATGTTCTAGGCCATAAATTTCTACCATTCACAGGCAGTATATTGTTTGCATATATGGCCTTGAACCTGTCCACATTAAACCACTCACTTATGAAATGAACAGGATCTTGTCCAGTGAATAGTATTGCACACTATGCATGTACACATGGAATTCCTGAGATATCCCGAAGCTTACAGTTGCACACTCTGCTTTGTAAGTTAACCACGTACCCTTCTAATCCATTCCTGGCTTCAGAAATAGATGGTCCACTTGGATTCACATTCCAATTCCTACAATAGCATTACTAAATGAAATCATAACAATGAAATTAGAATAATGATAACAAGGAACAATAAAAATGCTAAGACAAACCTCAAATCCTCTCCAAACTTGTTCATTTTCTTGATAGCAGCTGGACAAACCACTGATTCCCACTTTTCTTCCTTTTGTAACATATGGTAGAACCTATCCATCATGTACAACCTAATTTCTTCAAACATTGCTAGAAGGGGTTTCTTTCTAGCATCCAATATGATGGCGTTGAAGAACTCTGCTATGCCATTTTCAACTGCCTCACATGCTACATCAGTCCTAAAAAATGCCCTGCACCATGTGTGAGGATGTCTTGCAATCAAATGTTCATAAGCATTTGGATTAACCTCTTTTATATCATCCACTTTCCTCAGAAATTCACTCTTTACAGTTGATAAGGAAGCTGCCCAGAACATATTCTTGAACTCCACTCCAGAATAGGTCTTCCTAAAGTTAGCATATATGTGTCTTGCACACTGTCTATGCTCCACATTTGGTAGGACTTCCTTGGTTGCTTCAAGCAATCCCTACAATTTAATGAATACATAAACATATAAGATGATTTTAAGGAAAAATCATAAATATGCTAAGAAATTACAAACCTTATGTTGATCAGAAATTACAGTAAACCCTCCTCCATCTAGCAGATTAAGATCCTCTGTGAGTATTTCCAGAAGCCATTTCCAATTAGCTTTGTTTTCAATGTCAACAACTGCCCAAGCAATTAGATAAACTTGGTTGTTTTCATCCCTCCCTATTGCTGTGAGTAATTCTCCTTTACATGTCCCTTTCAAGAAAGACCCATCTATATCAATTACCGTACGACACCCTATTTTCCAACCTTCCTTGATTGCTTTAAAACACAAATACATCCTGTGAAAGTATGTTGTTTGATCTGGATTTACAGTGACACCAACTTGGACAGTGCTACCAGGATTTGACCTTAGTAACTCATGACAATAGTCCCACACCCTAGCATAATGTTCTGTGAGTTTACCATCTATAATGGTCATTACTCTACACCTTGTTCTATAAGCCTTAGACCAAGACACACCATAATGAAATTTGGTCCTAATTATTGATTGCATCTCCTCACACTTCAAGTTAGGTTTCATTATCAACTCCTTCAAAAAGTGTCTTACTAGCCATCTGGGACTCAGTAAATTTGAAATATTGAAATTTCTAACACATTTGTGCTCATCGACTAAGGTTTTAATCTGAAAACACCTTTCTTGAGTCATCCAGGAAGCATGAACTCTGAATGGGCAGGGTTGAGACTTCATCTTAGAACCACATTTGGCAGTTAATCTCACAGTGTCACACTTCGAAAATTTAATGTTATACCCTGACTTAATAGCATAATTAGTGAGACATTGTTGCAACTGATGTGGTGATTCAAACCTTTCACCAAGAAGGGGCTTCATCTTATTCCACTTAACTGATGGGTCGTGAATGGGGAAGCTTGCACCAACCGCATCTCCCAAATCAAGATCATTAGCCCCTGCAGTGTCATTGATTTCCTCTTCTGAACCAAACCCTTCTTCATCTTCATCAACTAAGTCATTGTCTTCATCAGCTTCATTATCTTCATAATCAGAACTGAAGTTAAGGAAAGCATCCTTGCATCTCTCTTTACCTTGTGTCTTGAAATCAACATCTTCCATTTCCACATCTATGTGCTTAGTATCGAGCACCTCTTCATCATCTTCGTATTCTTCAGAGTCGTATTCTTCAGATGACTCATGGTGAACCTCTGATTCGACAGCCATTGGGTTTTACCTTCGTTTCTCTCAGTAAAACCCTACTTCCTTCGTGTATCACTCTGTAAAAACCCTAACTTTTTCTCTCAATCGATCTACCAGACGTCGAATGCAGTAGAAATGGAAGGGTAAAAGTCACTTGTACACGTAAGGTGCCACATGCGCATAGTACCGGTGGGATACCGGCTAACCCGTTAAATTTCCCGTTTTGATTACATTTACAGGTATTTAGGACTAAATTGCAAAAAAAATATATATATATATAGGGGCTAAATCGATTATACGGGCAATACATAGGGACTTTATTACAGTTTTCCCTATTTTTTTTAACACCAATTTTTTTTATTTAGCAAATTATTTTTTTAACACAATTTTTTTTACTCCAATTTTTTTTCGGCCAATTTTTTTATTTAGCCAATAAATTTTTTCCACCGATTTTTTTTACCATTTTTTTAGCCAATTATTTTTAACACCCATTTTTTTTTATTAAAACCAATGTTTTTTAATTAACACCATTTTTTTATTTAGCAGATTATTTTTTTTAACACCATTTTTTTACTCCATTTTTTTTCAACCATTTTTTTTATTTAGCCAATTATTTTTTTACACCGATTTTTTTTACCAATTTTTTTAGCTAATTATTTTTTTAACACCCATTTTTTTATTCAAGCCAATGTTTTTTAATTAACACCTTTTTTTTAATATCAATTTTTACCACAACCCAACCTTTGATGGTCACATTCGTTTACTTCATGCCGATTATATTGGAAAAATTGTATTCTTTCCATGAGGATTACTCCATACTGCAGTCGGACATCATATTATTCTTCGTGATGTCTGCACCGCAACGGCGCCTGATCAACAAAGTTGTTTCGCATTCTTCGCTTTATAGGATTTTTATGACTGGTCGCTATTGATCTCTGGTTGACGAACCATGTATCTTGAGCATGTGGACTTTATTTTCTATTGAAGACCACTTCGAGAGTTCCGGCACCATAGTTTGGGTATATCGGTATTCTTTGAGCACAGTAGAGATTTTTTTTTTCACGCAGAGTTATTATTGTTTCAATGGTATTTGATGGAGCAATTTTCAGCGACTGAATCAGCCAGCTACATATGACCACATAGTATTTATTTTATTCTGATTCTCGTGTCTTATCGAGACCCTTCATACATTTAGGGAGAGCTTTCTTAGCTCTTGGTATCCGACACTCTCCATCCCGATGATTTATTGATTTTTGATATCCTGTCATTGGTTATCAAAAATAGGGCGAGAATATCATCCGGATGTGATTTTTTGATTGTTTGAGTTTGGATTTTTGAAGACTTCTGAAGACAATGATTTATTTAGTGATGCGATTTGGAACTGATTTTTGGTCTTCACGGATCAAATTTTTGGCATTACTAGATGTTTCCCGGTTGCAGATTATTTATTATTTGGACTCTACCACAAGATGATTTTGTGTTTTCATCCGGTTGAGGTCTTATGATTTCTAGAGTTTGGATATGTGATATTTTGAAGACGAAGACTATTTTGGCGATGTGACGTGGCACTTATTTTTGATCTTTCGATCAAATTTTTGGCATTGATATACTATGTCTTTGGACTCACATTATTTATTATTTGGCTTTCACTTTTGGAGGCTTTACATTTTTAGCAGGTTATTCTTTGAATAATTTTTGTTGTATTATAATTCGAGAACGAGAGATGTTTTGCAGACTTCTTGAAGCCAAAATGTTTTTCTTAATGTATCTTCTACTTGATCATTGGGGTTATGACTAGTTTGAAGATTTTGATCTGATTTTTCTACTTCATTGGTGGTGCTTTGATGTCGAAGACCTTTACTATTTAGAGATTTATGGCCAGCATCAGAGATCACAGACACTTCAAAGTTTCAGAGACATTTCAGCATTTGGTTCTCATTATGTTTTATTTTATTACCAAACTAGCTAGTCGGTTACTGTATTTTTGCCTTTTATCACTTCATTTGTATCCCTCATTTTTGCGAGCATTTAAGGAGAGAATATTGGAGCATGTAAATGCTCTACAAATTATGAGTTATAGTTAGGTTGTATTTTTCCATTTATTGTATTGTTGGTGTTTTCTCTCTCGTGTATATATATAGAGAGATGGTCATGTAATATGTAAGAGTGCACTCAATGTAGTTTTCTAGAGAGAGAGAAAGTGGTGGGATTTCTCCCACCAAGGGAGATTTATCTCTCCCAACAATGTTCTTCATGTATTATTTTTATCTCTTTTCTAGTTTATGGAACTACTCATTTTCTTCATTTTTATGTTCGTTAAATTTCAAGATGTTATTATTCCGCATCCACCGATTGTCAAAATGGGTTTCAAGATTGAACATCATCTTTATACTCAGGTAGACTTTTCCTCTTCGATATATCTCAATAACATACAAGGCTCTTCGGTAAGCCTTATCTCCTCTTTGGTTCCTTTGAGTCGTCTACTCTATGATATTGTTTACACACTTCATCTGCCGATGGTCACTTTATGTCTTAACAATTACAATTATGGCTAACTGATGTTTTCACAAGAGAAAAAATCGTCAATAATAACTTTCTTGTTATAATCAAAAAATTAGTTATTGTAATGATGAAAAAACAGGCGTCGTGATTCTAAAGATATTATGTTGAGAGTCTTGTATATGGTTTAATTAAGCCTGACAAAGTAGGCACCGACAACACTCGAAACAGTTTGGCGAACACCAAGCCTTGTCTTGGGCGAGCTCGGCTCGGTAAGGTGACTCGATAGATGTCTACCGATGAGAGAGAGAGAGAGAGAGAGAGAGAGAGAGAGAGGGGAAAGTAATCAATTTTCTGTTTTTACCATTTAATCCATTTTCCCATTTCGAGAAAATAACCCATTTTGTTAAAAAAAAAATACCCCCTTTCAAAATATATCTGTTTTCTTTTTTCAAATTTTCAAATTTTAAACACACTATCTTGCACTATAAATAACAACATCTATCTTCATTCTTCACTACATTCAAAACTTTTCTATTCTACCCACATAACCATATTTATCTATATTATTCAAAACTTCCCCACTCAAAATGACTTGTGTTTAGTTACCTGAAGAGGAGATCTTACTAGTTTATTTATGGGTTGATGTAACAGAAAGCCAAATCAATATTAACCTCCTTTTAGCTACTTTTTGGAGGAGAGTCGTCGACGAATATAACCTCCAAGAAAATGTACCTTGAAATAAAGTGCAAATCTTCTCCAAATGGAGACATGCAAATGCAGTTTCAATTCAGTTTAACATTATGTTTCGTATATTGAGGCATGCCATCGAGCATGATGAAAATAAAAATACTTTTCTAGTGAATGCTCTTGAGGCTTACATTGTAGAAAATGGCAAACATTTCTAGCTTATTGAGTGTTGGCAAGTTATGAGGCAGTACCCCAAATGACGTCAAATTTAAGCTCCTTGTCTTTTAATTTTTAGTGGATTATACGTTTAAATTTCTACTGTTGTTGTATGTTAGTTAATTTTAAGTAGGTTATGACTTTAATTTCAAGTGTGTGATTTCCTTTCAAGATAATGAAATTTAAGTTTTTATTCAAATAATTTGGTTATATTAATTTTTTTATATAAGTTAAAAAATTTTAAAAAACTTAACATGGCAAGCATGGCAACCCCGCCATGTACACGGACAACAAGAATATTTAAAAAATCACCCACAAATTCCACAATGATGCTTCTTCTTCCTAAAATATGTAGCGGGGCTTTTTCTTTTAAACGACATACCCTTCTTCTCCGACAGGATCAGACGTCGGCATGGTCACGACTCTCTTTAGATAATTCGTTTTTTGTTTCCACCATGCATGGGTGTAACATCCATAAAATTTCAACTTTTCAAAACAACCATTTTTCTACAGTGGTGTTTACAAAAACCATTGTTCCCAAAACATTATTTAAAATCAGAATATCTTTCAACATAGTTTGCAAAACATTCACATTATCAGAGTTCCCCATAAATAATAAGTCCGAAACGCAAGGATGTGTATGGTCATGCCTTCACCTTCCCACGATCCATAGAAGTACCTAAAACCATAAACCAAAACTGTAAGCACAAAGCTTAATTAGTTCCACCAAAATACCAACACCCAAACAGATAACATAAACAAATAATTAGTATGCTCAAATACTCATGTCTGGCCCAATCAACCTCGAGCTGGAATACCAGGCATGTCTATGATGGGCCCAGTCATCCTCAGGATGGAAGACCCTCATATCATAAGTAGTTTGGTCCAATCAACCATCGGGTTGGAATACCAAACATGTCGGGTCCATTCAACCATCTGGTTGGAATACCCCAGGCCTGTTGACTGACGTACAAAGAAGTCCAGTCTCACCACAATCCATACTATCATATCGGTTCCAATCAACCATCGGTTCGGAATACCCAAGGCCCAATCAACCCTCATCTTGGAATGCCAATACACAATGAGTCCAATCGATCATCGAGATGGAATACCCTCAAGCCCTCAGTACGAATCTGGCATACCGCTCGATCCTCAACTCATATGTGGAATTCTCCTAGGTTTGTTGTCTACAACACAGAGCAGTACAACCTCAACCCAACACAACATGTCGACATATAACAGATAATCATGTAAACAGTTTATAGGTAGGCAGGTAGATGTACAGATCACTACTCATAGCATCATCCTATAAACCAGGATACCGATCTAACAGATCACTACTAAACAATAACATACTATCACATAACAGGGTATCTGATCCAATGGGCCGGCCTTGGTGCCTTCGACCCAAAAATACAATGAGAAGAACTCACCTCGAATGCAGAAACTCCCCAAAAGAAATCCCTAGCTGCTACCCTACCGGCTTCTCGAGCTATCAAAACCAACAATACACCTAATTAGCAATTGGGCTCCACGCTATAATCCATATTCCTTAATTTGGGTAAAATGGCCATTTTACCCCTAACCCAACATGAACCAAAACTGAGGCCCAAAACCAACTCAGATCAGAAAGAATAACCCCTTAAATGACTTCACTCCATCATCATCCCCAAAAGAGACCAAAATGCAACAAAACCAAAAATAAGGAGATCTAATCATCTACAAATCAAGGTATAAACTTGGTACCTTAAAGTGACTTCCAAGAAATGGAGTGATTCTGGATCCAAGACTTCCTTCTCCAATATAGAAACTTCATGATTTTCTTAATTCCTTCACAATGCACAAAATGAACACCAAACATCCTTCTAAGGCTTAAAAACTTGACAATGGAGGCCATAAATCGTTTTAGGGTTTGGATAACAATGGAGGCTGATAAGGAGGCCAAAAAAGTACTTAAGGCCTTTATATAGGATAAAATACCCTAAAAATTAGGGTTTCCTTCCCAGCTGCCAACTTGTCGAGTTGAGGCTCCCCAACTCATTGAGTTGGTTCATTAAACCCTCACAATCCATCCATATTCAACAAGACGAGTTAGTCCCTCCTAATCATCGAGTTAACCTAGAATTAGGGTTATTCTTAACAATTTCTCTTCAAGATTTCTGATGTTACAATGGGGCTAGGGCTGGCTCTCGTAAAACTTATTCGAATGAGGATCTGAGTTTGAAACTTAGGAATAATATTTATGTGTCTAATTTCCCTAGCCATTTTACCCATCATGAATTATGGAAAACATGTGAAAAGTATGGGACAGTTATGGATGTTTTTATTGCGAAGCGCCTATCGAAACTTGGAAAAGACTTTGCCTTTGTTTGTTTCTCTTAATCAGTGAACATTGAATCTTTTGTATCTACCATTTGCAAAATTTGGACTGTGAAGCTTGAAATTCTTGCTGATGTTTCACGTTTTCAATGGGGGCAATCAGGTAGTAATCATGTTGACTTGGGTGGCCAGAAGACTTTTGTGGTTCACCCTTCTAAGCCCCATACTTCATATTGTGCTTCTATTCTTAGGGAGGAAGGAAAATTGAATTTTCGGTGAAGGACTCGGCTGAAGACAAGCCTTCATTGCTTCTTGATGATGATTGTCTAATAAAAAGGAATTATGATTGCTTCTTATTGGTTCGCTGAAAGAGTTTCGTTCTCTTACAAACTTACGAGTAATTTGCATTAATGAGGGCTTTGATGGGATTCAGTTTGGATACTTCGGAGGTACTTGGGTGTCTTTGGAGTTTCATTCTTCTCATGTCAAGGATAAATTTCTCCATTACGTAGGGGAAAAGTCTTGGTTTCTAAACTTGCATGCATGGAGCGATGACTTTGCATTGAAAGATAGGGTGGTCTGGGTGGATATTGAATGGGTCCTTCCATTGGCATGTACGAATAAAATGTTTTCAAAAATTGCTAGTAAATGAGGTAAGGTTCTTTTTATGGAGAACCTGAAGGATCACAATTTTTATAGCAAGCGTTTGTGTGTCTTTACTTCAAAACAATCTTTGATCATGAAATCTTTCAAGGTTATTGTTTGTGGTCGTGTTTTCACAGTTCGGGCCAATGGGATAACGTGTTTGACTCTAGACTTTATTGTGGATGAATCGAAACTAGAAGGAAAATAGGAAGAAGTGGAACAGTTTCCTATTGGTAATGGTTTTGTTGATTTGAAAGATGGTGAAGTGGGCATTTCAGTAGCGGGAGAATCTCCTAATGAAGATAATTTTTGACAAGGAGTTCCGAATAGCTTCTCAAAAAGATCCAATCAATAATGAAGAGGAAAAGATTTATGAGGATCCTTTTGGTATTTATGATGTGATTCATAAAGAAGGAAATAGGAAAATATCAAGGACATATCACTCTCTCACCCTTCGGGTTCTATACCTTATTCTTCACCATGTCATTATGCTACTTCTCCACTACAACAACCCTCTACCGTTATCATGTCTATTCCACTGCAGCAACATTTTCTGGTGGTCTCTCATGTCCCGCAGTAGCCATCTCCTCAATAGTATGGTTCCTGATGCATCAACCTCATGAACAATGACAACAACAGGTTCGGTAAGTGTCACACCCCCAAACCGAATTGGCGGAAACATTTGGGGGTGGATGACATCATGTACAGTATCATAACAATGCATAATAGTAAAACAAGCAGCAACATCCATTGCATTAATAGAATAGTTAAATACATGTATGTTCTTTGGTAAAGTTTAAATGATACCAAAAATGTATAATCAAAATAATGATGAGCCTTGAATCCACTATGTCCTTCAAAAGCTGCGTGGGTGTACCTGTCTACTGGTTCCCTAAGAATAAAAGTTATTTTGAAAGAGAGTATCAGCATAAAAGCTGGTGAGTTCATAAGTATTTAGTGTCTTTTTGTTATACTTAGGTTGTAAAAATGTTTAGTTTTGTATAGTAAAATGGTTTGTATCTATCTCAAAAAATCCTATATTTTCTCCTTTTAAAATGAAATGTAGTCTCTAACCTGAGACCCGAGTATTTGTGAATTTTTCTTATATAATAGCGTAAGAATGTAAAGTTTTTATTTTAACTTGTATAAAAGTAAGTTTTCCATATTAACATTATCCTTTTCTAGAAAATAGTAAGTTTTGACCCAGTGATACTATCACTATATAATGAAATTGAAAAGTGAAGACTCATAGTCGTATAAAATGTACCATACGCTTTGGAGAGTCTTATTGCCTTTAAAACCAAAATGGTTAATTCAGGATTAAAATGTGATGTGTTTGTAACCATGTTGATTGACGGATGTAAAAATGACGACCTTCTGGCGTCAAAACGATGTGACATTTTGTCACCCCTTGGCCTTTCCGGTTGGGACTGTAGCTAGTAGTCGGGTGTGGGATGGTCTGTCCTGCATAGATTTATACACACAATGCTCACTCTCCCTCCAGGAGACTCTGGTTACAAAATGTGATACAACTATGAATTGTTGTACCATGAAGTGGTATCATACATTCTAGTTATTATGTATGATCCTTATGTACGTGTAAATGTATATGTATATGGTCTTTCCTGTTCTTGTATATGGATATGTCCTCTTCTATTCTTGTATATGTATATGTTCTCTTCTGTTCTTGTATATGTATATGTTCTCTTTTGTTCTTGTACATGTTTATATTCTCTAAACTACACCTATTATAGTTTACTAGAGTGTTTGTTTTGTACCTGACTTGTAGAACACACTCAATTGCTCTGGTTGAACAATTGAGTTAAGTATAACTTTTAAGTGGAAATTTTAATATTCTTATAGGTATTTAGTATGTATAACTATGAGTTAATCGACAGTCGGACTAGTGTATCCTATCCTAAGCCCATAACCAAACAAGGAACAGGATTCAAGGTTATCAACAATAGTCCTAAATCCATTAAAGCATACTTGTTGGGTCAAAATATGGTTTATACTTTACTTTTCTGGGCAATTGTATTTTTCTGTAATATTTATGAGTTTATGGCCATGTTTATGGTTGAGTTTACGGCCGTAAACACCTTACAGTCGTAAACTCATTTACGACCCATGTGTTATCCGGCCCATGTTCCCCTAGTATAAATATAGGTATTAGGGTGTGAGGAATACATTGATGAACGCTAGAGAGTTGACGGCCATAGAGAGAGAAAGGAACGTTTGTGTGTGTGAATCTTGTGTAAGAAATTTAATTCATATTATCAATACATTCAAGATTCATCATATTCTTCTTCTCCTTCTCTTCTATTTGATCTGATATCATCCATTTGATTGGGATTCCGCACCATCAAACGGATCTGATTGATACACGGACAGATTTTTAGGGACTTACAATTGGTATCAGAGCCAAGTTGTATCAGTCAATTTTGTCAGATTTGGGGCATTATTTGATCTTATTTTCATAATATACATGCGTTTTTGGATAGATCTCGCAAAAATAAGGGGGGTTTGTTCTTTGTGTTTTTCATAAAAAAAGGGTTTTTGATCGAGTTTTGGAGCTTCAAAGTCGAAAAATCGCTGTTTTTCACGAAATCGTTGAAGGGTTTTCGGCCGGAGCTTACTGCCGGAAACAGTTCACGATCGTCGGAGTGTGCGGTCGCCGGTTCAGAAGCCTTCTCGGTCAGCAGCATTAACGCATCAGTGCTTCGCATTTAAAAAAAATTCCACACGATTTGAGGTTGCCGGGGATCGAACCCAGGACCTCCAGTTCATAGTCTAGGCACCTTGCCAACTCCACCAACAGATCCTTTATTCCTTCCCTCCCATATTTTAAACTTAACCACTCCTTGCCGCTTCCTAGTTTCGCAAATTTTACATTTTTTGCCCAAAATCAATTTCTTTTATTTATAAAACCTCATTTTCAATATAAAAAAAATATATAATTATTTTTAACTTTTATTTATTTTATTTTTTTATTTAATATTTTGATTTTGACTTTCAGGTTTGATCTTTGATTTTTTCGTTTAACTTTTAAAATCTCAAATTTAACTTTTCGTTCTGACTTTTAAAGTTGACTTTTAAGGTTGATTTAAAAAACAAAAAAATAAAAAATAAATAAAAAAAAGCATTTTAAATTTGACGTTTAAGTTTTATCTTAGCTTATAGTTGTGTTTTTTTAATTGATTTTAAGGTCTACGATGGAGTTGAAAACATGAAAGAGAGTCGTCAGGATACGTTAAGAGAAATTTCAATATTTTCAATTATATCCCTGGAGAAACCCTTGAAGCTCAGTTGCAGCGATTCACTGCACTCACTA
The DNA here is from genome assembly GCF_052625555.1 of Lactuca saligna. Classification (NCBI taxonomy): domain Eukaryota; kingdom Viridiplantae; phylum Streptophyta; class Magnoliopsida; order Asterales; family Asteraceae; genus Lactuca; species Lactuca saligna. The sequence goes on from NC_136425.1 coordinate 56,815,058, forward strand.
CTGAGATGAATATAGTCGGGATCTTCTTGACTAAGTCCGAGATAAACAAAAAGCTGCTAAATTCACTTCCGAAATCGTGGGATATGAACGTGGCCATCATCAAGAAGACAAAAGATCTCAATCATCTTAGTCTTGCTGAAGTAATTGAAGAACTTGATGCTTTAAAGTGTAGAGAAACAATGAGTTCTGAAAATATTCCGGTCACTGAAGTTACATGTACTCCAGCTTGTGAAGCCACGATTAAATTTCTTCGGGAACAAATTGATTTATTTAAAAGAGAAGTTGAGGACCTGAGATATGAAGGATATCAACTTAGGAAACGATAGAAACCCCTGAAGGCTGAGTTAGAAGCAAAAACCAAGGACTTTAGGAAACTTTAGGAAGAGTATTGCAACAAGTGTGAAAATTATGATTATGTTAAGGGACAACTTGCTGCTGTAACAGAAGAACTTGATGCTTTAAAAATTAAGTGTGGAAAACTGATATTAGTTTCAAAAATTATACAGCGTCAAGTCAGACAGTCGAGTCCTTATATGAAACCCAATTAAAATTCAAAGAAAATCAAAACAAGGGTCTAGGGTATGATAGTGTACCTCCTCCTTATAATCATAACTACACATCCATCCCTATGACACAGGACGAAACTGACAGGGAGCCACATCTTCAATATGGAAAACGAGCTGGATTTGTGTTAGGAGGAGTTATTAATATTGAAGATACTAATGTTGCTTCTAATCAACATGCCGTTGGTAAATACATGCCACCATTTCAAGCTAAACAGGGTGCCTGTTACAACTGTGCATATGGGAACAACAAGAGACAAGGCAAGGATACGCCACCAGGGGCAGGAAGAGATAACTTCATAGTGAAGAAAAAAACTTGTTTTCACTGTGGAACACTTGGACACATTGCCAGAAATTGTCCTAATCGTGCATATGTTCCCTACTATGCACAAGGCTGGCAGAATGCACTAAGAGGGAGATACTTCAAAAGAAACCCCTTAAGTTCACGTTCAGACAATAGCGATTGGAACGCGCAGAAGGCCAAGAATCTAACCCACAAGGCAAAGAATCTGAATCCCAATGGCAAGAAGGAAATGCCTGCCAAGAAGCCCAGTCCAAGAGATGCTCCAGTGAAGCCAAGACTGGTTAGGTTAAAGTCATCTCGAAGATCAGCTTCAAGTTCCAAAGCAAGTGCCGAGGAACCCATCGGATCGAACAAGAAATGGGTTAAACCTGAATATAGATGGGTACCAAAGGTGAAAACTCCCAAATCTCCTAATGCTTCTAACGTTTCCACATCTTCTGTTTGTGATAAGCAGGATATGTCATGGGAGAGAGTATCGTGCGTTGATGACAAACGTCGGCCCAACGTCAAAATTGACTGGGTTTCAAAGACCAACTAATCCCGCTCTGTGTCAGAGCAGCTATGAAGGCATATCATCAGACTTCGGTTTGTTGGTAATGGCTGCTCCTGGCATATGATTGGGGACATCTCTTAATTGTACAACACTCAGAACATTATTTGACAGTATGTGTCCTTTGCGGGAAGGGAAGAAAGGAAGAAATCACTCATGGGGTTAGTTCTTAATGACGTAAAGAATTTTCGGATCTGTTATGAGATTACGCGTGTTGTTCTCAGACCTTCTGGATGCAAATTCAATCGGTGACTTACGGTTTGCGTTTTCTTCTCTATACTACAGAGTTTTTCTTAAGCTGATTCGCTTTAAAGGCAAATTTTTGTTTTAGGATAGTTTAAATTTACGCATTTACTTTCGTTTCTCTCCTATGCACAAATTTAGGGGAGAAATAAAAACAAAACAAAAATTAGAAAATTTTCAAAAATCCAAAAACATTAGAAAATCAGAAAATTAAAAAAATATGTTGGTTATGAAATGTGCTTGAGGGAGATGTTTTGGGAAGTGATATTATCAAGTGATAATAGGCAACCTGAGTCTGCGTAATGTACCCGAAGTTGAAGGGTCTATGCTCTGGTTTGATGCGTCGGTAGGCACGAAAATTTTTAAATAGACGTGACTAGGCAGAGTTGAACTTAGGAAATTTATAGACTTGACAAATCTTGACCTAGTTAGATACGTTCAGCCTGACAATACGACGCTCGGATAAGTTGAACAGGGAGATATATATGGGAATCTACCCATCACATTAATTGAACCCGTACTTGGAACCGTGGTTTAACTTTTCCTAGATGGGCGGATTCTATCCTTAATTCCGGTTGGATGGGGCGACTGGTAAATTCTGATAAATTAGGTCTGTAGAATATCATTTTCTTTCTTTCCGTCTGTTAGTCATATGTTGCACCCTTTGCGTGATTGGAAGAGATCCGACCTGGATTGAAACATATGCAACTCTATTTCTCTACATGTTACATATATGAAATTCCTCCTATCTGTTAGCCATATGTTGTCTCCTTTGTGTGACCTCGAATTCGATCTGGTACACAGCATATGCAACCTTCTTCTTCTCAACCTCTCTGAAGTAATAAGTTATAGAATTATGAATCTCTTCTCTCCCTGAATGGTTGTCTGCTCACCCGGTGTAAGGAGTACTCTGGAAGTTCTTGATGACTGGGGCATATCAGGAAGCGGGAAACACGTTCTAGTACACTTAAATTTGAACACATACAGATTGTCTGTAGATCTCGCTGCTCAATTTAGGTGGACTACAGTATCCCTGGTCGTCGTCAGATGAATGGTCCTTAAGATATAGTATTTAAGGAATTAGGATCAGATATAATTACTAGGAACTTAAGTTCACCTTGTCTTGTAACAAATAGTATGTCCTAAATTTGTCACAATTTTTTGTGTTTAAGTGAACAACAATACCGACGATCGACCAGACAAAGATGTGAATATGAAAGGTACCGACAAGTGGATAAAGGCTGTCTAAAAACTTTGATCCCAAATCACTCTTAAAGTTAGATATTATTTTTGTTTTTGTTAAATTTGTCATAGTTTCTTCTAATTTAAATATTAGGGGAGAATTAAAAAAAAAATTAAAAAAATTAAAAAAAAATAGAAAAAAAATCCAAAAATATTTTTGTTTCTGTTTTAATTTGTGTACTAATTTTTCTTTTAGTTTTGTTTTGTCTTGAAAAGTGATTTCAGGTATAGATAAGACTCATGGAGTTTGTGTTGAAGATTTATGAGCCAAAGCCTCGTCTGTGAGCATCGAAGAATTCGCATTCGAAGGAGCAAGAAATGAAGATTATTCTTTCAACATTCAATCCTTCAACCCCAGAAGAAAGGTCAAGTTGACTTGAAGATTATGTGACGGATTGCATTGAAGCCTCCTCAATCAGTCTGTTGCTATTGTTGTACCTGCTGAAGTGATCCAGAAGAATTGTTCTCTCTTATGTTCTCTCTGAAGATTTTCAAGCTGAAAGCGCTATCTTTCAAGAATCAGTACATCAAGCCTCCTCACCCGACATGCGTTCAAAGCCAAATTCTAAAGAAAGCCCAACCGCTCAATATGAAGTCATTCATTGAAGATTCATATGTTTATCCTGAAGCTGTGAAGAATTTGAAAGTTAAAGCTGAAGCCAAGCTCCCATTGACGATTGACAAGAAGAGCTAGCTACCTTTTAGGGGAGCTTGTTGGGTCATTAAGAAAAGAAAGCTATAAACCAAGGGGAGATTGTTGGGTCAAAATATGGTTTATACTTTACTTTTCTGGGCAATTGTATTTTTCTGTAATATTTATGAGTTTATGGCCATGTTTACGGTTGAGTTTACGGCCGTAAACACCTTACGGTCGTAAACTCATTTACGGCCCATGTGTTATTCGACCCATGTTCCCCTAGTATAAATATAGGTATTAGGGTGTGAGGAATAGATTGATGAACCCTAGAGAGTTGACGGCTATATAGAGAGAAAGGAACGTTTGTGTGTGTGAATCTTGTGTAAGGAATTTAATTCATATTATCAATACATTCAAGATTCATCATATTGTTCTTCTCCTTCTCTTCTATTTGATCTGACATCATCCGTTTGATTGGGATTCCGCACCATCGAACGGATCTGATTGATACACGGGCAGATTTTTAAGGACTTACAATACTTATACAGTAATACATAAATGAATATGATTTTGAAAGTAAAACAGTTTGAAAAGAGTTTAAAAGTAGTTTAAATAGGGTTTTATCATGAGTCTAACAATGTTTAAAAGTAGTTTGAAAATGGTTTGAACAATATGTTTAGAAAGTATATAAATGTTTATACTAACACAATTTCAATTGTGTTCACCTTGTATCCCCCCAAAAAGTAGTTAAAACAGTTAAAAGGTTGATTGCAAGGGTATGAACTCACCTGTACTGAGTGATTCGACTGTAAGATCGGTATAGGATGCTAAGTGTCAAGTGAAGCCTCGAGCACAAACGGATCCTATTAAGCATATAATGACACATATATGTATATAATTAGTGTATATAACAACTAATTATGCTAGGGAACCACTTTAGGGCTAGGAAACACTTGCATTGAAGCGTTACAATCATATATGATTGCATCAAAGGGGTTCACGGCCACACAATTGTGTTCACGACCAATGAGTGTACGACCATATACTCATGGAAGAAACATGAAATAAGGGCATTTAATCCATGGGGAAACTGGTGTGTCTAATGTACAATAGGAAGATGAACAAAGCACTCGATTTTGGAACCCTTTTAGGGTGTGTACGACCAATGAACCTATGAAGGGTTCACGGCCGTACACCCTTCAAGATCATGAAGGTGATGCCAAAATATGAAGAATCAAGGCTTTGATCTAGTGGTCTTTCAAGTATAACAAGTTTAAGGTTGAAATACTTACGTTTTTGGAGCTTTGGGTTGTTCACGATCGATGATAGTTGAGAGAGAATGGGAGTGATCATGGTTGGGAGGAGGAGAAATGAGAAGAAAACGAGCACCATATATATATATATATATATATATATATATATATATATATATATATATATATATATATATATATATATATATAAGGTCGTGTACGGCCGTGAACCCTGTGTACGACGATACACACCTTGTGAGTGGTTTTGCGGACCAAGTCAATTCCTCCGACCTCAAGTAAACACATTCTAACACCCATTCATACATTACACTAAGCTTAGAAACTCTTAAACGGTCCTTTAGTATGGCTAAAAGGTAGCCGAAACAAGTTAGGCTTTGGATTGAATTGATTGACTTTACAATGCAGATTTTTGGGTTGTCACAGTAAGGGCCTGATGTGAATCCTCTTGATGCTGATTCAGACTCTAGTAGGACCTGGTCAGATGTTGCAGCTAGTATTTTTCCCAAGAAACCTTTTTCTCGAAATGCAAATGATAAACAAAAAGATAAGGGAGACAGAGGGGTTAATTAGATATCTCAAGCATCTTTGGGGGATTCGGTAAGAATTCTTAAAAGGCCTCAACGTTTTTCTATGTTTGAAGAGTTGAATGCTTTTATTGTTATTGGGAAAGATATGGGATATTCTATGTAAGGGTGAATGCAAAATATTCAGGAATTGATTAATACTTTTGGAGAGTCAAATGTTAATCAATTAATTTTTTTATCCCTAAACATTCAAGGGTTAAGGAAGGGGCCGAAACACACTTGGATAAGAGATTTATTTGGAAAGCATCATGTTTCTTTCTTATCCTTGCATGAAATAAAAAGAAGGTGAGTTCATGTGGCTTTAATTAGATCTCTTTGGGGAAACCTTGATTTTGATCATGCTTGTAGCTTGTCTAGAGGATTCTCTGGTGGTATTTTGTGTATTTGGGATAAATCAATATTTTCAAAATCTAAGATTTTTTTGAAGTTCATTTTATTATTATTGAGGGGATTTGGCTTCCTATGAACACACAATTATTGTTGTTGTTTGTTTATGCTCCCCAGTCAAGTGTGGAAGAAAGAATTATTTAGGATCATCTTTCTGGGGTGATTAACAAGTTGGGCGGGGAGACTATTGTTATGGGTGATTTTAATGAATTTCGGTGTGAAAATGAGAGGTATGGGTCGGTATTTAATGACTTGGATGTGGCGGTTTTCAATAATTTCATAACAAATGCTTCCTTGCTTGATGTCCCCCATGGTGGCTTCTCTTTTACTTGGCCAGACATAATTGCAGGTAGAATGAGTAAATTGGCAGGATTTCTAATTTTTGAAGATTTTTTGGAGATATTTTTTCAAAGATTTCTGGTGTGATTATGGATCTTCATTTATCAGACGATCGTCCTATTCTTTTAAAAGAATCGGTTGTGGAGTATGTGTAACGCCCGTAGATCCGGGTTAGTCAATTTAGAGATAATAGGGCTCGAAAATGACTTTTCGACAAAATATTATTTAGAATAAATAATTTGAACCAAGTTGTAGTATATGTCACAAGGTGTCCGTACATATAAAGAACGCCGAAATCCGAGTTATAATGAAGAAGTTATGACTCGTCGAAGTTTCGCGACGGAACCGGCACGACACCGGGAAGCGTAAAAAGTGAATTTACGATAGAGCGAGATTTAGCCTTAGTGATCTAAACGAAAGTCGTATAATACGTTAAACCGAGAAAATCCATAAAATGAACGCCCAAATCTGACTTCGTATGAAGATTTTATGATTTTTCTAAGATTCGGCTTAGTAGTGTACAACCCGAAACTCGAATTTTAGTTCGAGCGGTTTTTGGCTTATGCGACCTAAATGAGATTTGAAGATCTCATTAATAGCAACTAAACGGTAAAAGGACAGATGAAAACGGAGTCCGTATGAAGGAGTTACGAATTCTTCGCGGTCATTTAACAGTCTAAACGCCTCGTACTGTTAAATTTAAGATCGGTCAAGAATTAGCCGACGGAGTCAAAATGAAAGTTGTAGATATTATTTTTACCTACGCGTGGATATAAAGAACGTCAAAAACGGAGGTCGTATGTGAAAGTTACGGATTTTAGAAGTCGGAAGTGTGCTGTGCGAAAATGGGTGATGTGGCACAATCTTGGCCATTGCTTTCTCCCCAAGTCTGCCACTAGATGGTGACATGTGGCAACAAGTTCAACCATTTTCACCCTATAAATACCACCTCTCCCACCCTCATTTTCTTCACACCTTTTCCATTCTTTCTTCTCTTTACTCTCTCTCTAGAACCTCTCTCTAGCCCCGAAATCCCCCGAAAAGCCTAGGGAACCTCCCTAGCATGAGGTGGAAGCCCCGGAGTGCTCCAAGGCTCCGAGAAGAAGAGCTTTTCGGCTCGGAAACGCTGCTCCTTGCAAATCTTGGTTTTCTATAAAACCCGCTGTAAGTGAACTACGCCTACGCTATTTTTAATATAGTTTTTATTTAAGTATATTAACGTTATTATGAACATATAATAAATACTTGGGCTATTATTATGGGTTATATAAGTATTTTTTTTAACGCTTATATAATAGTAATAATAGCTAGACTATTGATTAGTCTCGGCGAATAAGAGACTAAAATCTATTGGTGATAATACTAGGTTTCGTCGAAGGAAATTATTTTAAAGTAAATGAAGCGCTGTCCGAGTACCGAGTCACCACCTTCTCAGGTGAGTGCATGGTCCCTTTCATCTTACCCATTGATATGAAGTATTTATTATATAATTTACGTGTTGTGAGTGCATAGTTCCCTTTCATCTTACACATAGATATGAAGTATTTTAATATAAATTACGTGCTGTGTGTGCATATTGTCTGAATACTTGCTGTCTATGCTGGGTGAAAATTTTTTATACATGTTTTAAATGATTTAAACTGTATATGTATTTTATATCTACAAAACGTGTTGGGTAAAACATGGGTAGATGAAATAGTTGTTTTGTGATAACACGATGGGAGACATCAGTGTTGTCAGTGATCCAGTCATCTAGTGGAGTATAGATGACGACTATAGACGATACTAGACGGTCCAGTGGAACGATAGCAGGTTCGTAACATGTAGGTATTTTTGAACTAGGTGCTCATTAGGTAGTTTTGAACTGAGTGTGTTCACTACGTATCTTTGAACTGAGTGTGTTCACTAGGTATTTTGAACTAAGTGTGTTCACTAGTTACTTTTGAACTAAGTGTTTACCAGATGTTTCGGACTACGTGTTCACCAGATATATTCTATAAGTCTTGGTAATGATGGACTTGGTGTCAATTCCTTAGGATGATCCTTAGGAATAAATAAACGAGGAATAGCTGATTCTTAGGGTAGATCCTTAAGACTAAATAAGATAATGGGGATGGGTAATTGGGTTGATTGTTTGATTGTTTAAACATAATAATTATATTATTGTGGGTTGAAAACCCTATGTACTCACCTGGTTTCCCAACCTGACCCACTCAGTTTATTTATATCACAGGTGTTGATACGAAGTCACTTTACACTGAGAGATTTAAAGAGATGTAGATCACTAGTGTAAATAAATGTAAGTTCTATTTATGCTTATGTTCCTGTATTGACGATGACATCCCAAACGTTTTAAAATGAATAAAGTACGTTTCTTCGGAAATGTTTTAATAACGTATTTATCATGTTTTTCTGGGAACAAATTCCGCAACATTTTTATTAAAAGAAGAACTCTAATTTTTATAAAGCATAAACAAAATCGGTCTTTTCTGGCCGTGAAAATGGGGATGTCACAGTTGGTATCTGAGCATTAGTTTAAGCGAACTAGGAATATGGATTTATTTATAGACTTAAACTTAGAATGCTAAGCGATGATTGTGAGGTGTGAGCACTAGCTTAATTTAGGAATGATGACTAAATTACTTTTATGTGCTAAATGATTTGTTATGCTATAGTTTGATTGGATCTATGGTCTGTTGCCGACCGGATCTGGAAACCTTATGTGTTTAGGATTCTAAACGTACGAATACGATATTAGAACTAGCATATAAACGTTTCGGAGCGATAAGGATGATTTAAACGTCAATCCTATGTAAGGGTCTAGATTCACCTTATTCGGTGTATAGATCAAGATGGCAAGGACCCGTAGCGGAAACGTGAATGCAAATGAGAATAGGAACCAACCCCCAGTGGTTCAGCAAATACCTGTTGTAGAAGAAGTTTCACCTGAGCCAGTCACCATGGCTGGAGTTCAAGCCATGATTCGGGTTATGCTAGCTGAACAAAGGGAAGAAATGAGGCGGATATTGAATAGGGACGAACCTACTATGCCCACTGAGCAACCCGAGCTGATTCCCAAGAAATCGGAGGAAGGGAACTACAGCCGCCAAGTGAGTCAAGTGGGGACTCAAGGTGATCAAAGGGATGGCCCGGAGATGAGAAATGACAAGGATGGGCGAATGTACAAGAATTTCTTGGGTGCGAAACCACCAAGTCTCTCAGGAAGCTCAAAGCCTGTTGAGATTATGGATTTGATCTCCGAGATGGAGATGGTGTTTGAGAGCTGTGACTGTAGCAAGAAACAGAATACTGTCTTCGCTGTAAGACAACTGAAAACTGGAGTTTTGAGCTGGTGGAAGCTATTGGCAGATAGGATGCCACGAGGAGAAGCCTTAAGGATGTCATGGGAAGAGTTCTTGGAACAGTTAAAAATGCAGTACTGCTCAGAGATAGATCTGATAGACCTAAACAATGAGTTTCAGAACCTGAAGAAAGGGAAGATGAGTGTTGATGAGTATGCCACCGCATTCACCGAGAGGATGAAGCTATTCCCCTACTTGGTGCCTACTGAACTCTCCAAGATTCATAGGTTGGCTAACGGATTACCCACTGACTTTGGCCCAATGGTCAAAATGGCAACTACCTTGAAAACAGCTGTTAGGGCAGCTAAGAATGTAGAGGCCCAGATAAAGGAAAAGGGTCTAGAAAAAGATAAGGCAGGAGAGAAGTAGAAGTTTGAAGGATCTTCAAGGTCCAACAAGGAGAGAAAATTCTCGAAGCCTGGAGGAGGAGGTGAAGCAAGATGCTGTGATAAATGCAAGAAGAAACACTTTGGAAAATGCGGCGAAGAGGTGACATGTTTCAAGTGTGGAAAGTTTGGGTATTATGCCAATGAGTGTACATCCAACAAGAGGTTGTGTTATGATTGTAAAGAAGGGGGGCATCTTTCAAGGAATTACCTAAAGAAAAAAAAGTAGCAAGACCAGAAACGCCACCGAGGCCAAGGGCATTCCACATGATCCTCGACGAAGCAGAAAACAATGCAAGGAACCAAGGATGAGGAATTCATACCCGAAGATCAAGCTATGAGGTAGCCAAAGAGATAGAACCATATGATGTAGCCTATTAGAGGCATGGTCTAGGGTGAACTTGAACACCTATGTAATAGTTTCAAGAAATAATAAAATCTTCGTTTTGTTATCTGGTGTGTTAAACTGTTATGTGATTTTCTTGAATGGTGACTTGGAAAACTGTGAGACAATACTTGGGACGAGTATGAGTAGGTGTGAAAGGCAGTAGATGCATATACTACCGGAAGCACAGGACTCATGCTTGGATCAGGGAAAGTCACAAGGTTACCAAGAAGCTGGTAATTGATTTCGTTTTATTCAAGTATGTCGTTACCATTGTTTCGGTAATGACTAAGAAAATTGTTGTTATCCCGACCCTAGTGGTCATATCACATTGAGTCCGACTACGATGAGTAGGTTACGTGGTTCAGAGAACTAAGTTTGATGTAGCGTCCGACTTAAACCAAACGATTGAAATCAAAGCGATCAATAGAAGTATCGCGCTCGTTGTTAAAAAAAGTTGGTAGCTAGAAATGCTACATGTTAAAATGTGATTATATCACATTAGACCATGAAGGAAGGCATATTTCATTCCGGAATTTGACAATAAGAGACCTGAGTCTAAGCGTTGTTACGTACGATAATAGGTCATTATAATATGACACCTCGATCAATTGTAGCAATCAAATTAACTTGTCCTAAGAAGATGAACGTTTCTATGATAAAGAATGAGCTTGTGACACGAAGGTCATGACTGAAAGTCTAACGAGCAGGTGCAAGACCAAGCACCGCCTGCAATCAAGGAGTCCAAGAGTTAGATACCCGTTCGAAGCAACATAGAAGTTACAGTTACTACCTAGGATGAAGAGATAATGTATGGAGTCATTACACTGCCCTGTTTCGTTGATGATTCCGGGACGTAATCATCCTAAGGGGGAGATAATTGTAACGCCTGTAGATTCGGGCTAGTCAATTTAGAGATAATAGGGGTCGAAAATGACTTTTCGACAAAATATTATTTAGAATAAATAATTTGAACCAAGTTGTAGTATATGTCACAAGGTGTCCGTACATATAAAGAACGCCGAAATCCGAGTTATAACGAAGAAGTTATGACTCGTCGAAGTTTCGCGACGGAACCGACACGACACCGGGAAGCGTAAAAAGTGAATTTACGATAGAGAGAGATTTAGCGTTAGTGATCTAAATGAAAGTCGTAGAATACGTTAAACCAAGAAAATCCTTAAAAAGAACGCCCAAATCTGACTTCGTATGAAGAAGTTATGATTTTTCTAAGATTCGGCTTAGTAGTGTACAACCCGAAACTCGAATTTTAGTTCGAGCGGTTTTTGGCTTATGCGACCTAAATGAGATTTGAAGATCTCATTAATAGGAACTAAACAGTAAAAGGACAGATGAAAATGGAGTCCGTATGAAGGAGTTACGAATTCTTCGCGGTCATTTAACAGTCTAAACGCCTCGTACTATTAAATTTAAGATCGATCGAGAATTAGCCGACGGAGTCAAAATGAAAGTTGTAGATATTATTTTTACCTACGCGTGGATATAAAGAACGTCAAAAACGGAGGTCGTATGTGAAAGTTACGGATTTTAGAAGTCGGAAGTGTGCTGTGCGAAAATGGGTGATGTAGCACAATCTTGGCCATTGCTTTCTCCCCAAGTCTTGCCACTAGATGGTGACATGTGGCAACAAGTTCAGCCATTTTCACCCTATAAATACCACCTCTCCCACCCTCATTTTCTTCACACCTTTTCCATTCTTTCTTCTCTTTACTCTCTCTCTAGAACCTGTCTCTAGCCCCGAAATCCCCCGAAAAACCTAGGGAACCTCCCTAGCACCAGGCGGAAGCCCCGGAGTGCTCGAAGGCTCCGAGAAGAAGAGCTTTTCGGCTCGGAAACGCTGCTCCTTGCAAATCTTGGTTTTCTATAAAACCCGCTGTAAGTGAACTACGCCTACGCTATTTTTAATATAGTTTTTATTTAAGTATATTAATGTTATTACGAACATATAATAAATACTTGGGCTATTATTATGGGTTATATAAGTATTTTTTTTAACGCTTATATAATAGTAATAATAGCTAGACTATTGATTAGTCTCGGCGAATAAGAGACTAAAATCTATTGGTGATAATACTAGGTTTCGTCGAAGGAAATTATTTTAAAGTAAACAAAGCGCTGTCCGAGTACCGAGTCACCACCTTCTCAGGTGAGTGTATGGTCCCTTTCATCTTACCCATAGATATGAAGTATTTATTATATAATTTACGTGTTGTGAGTGCATAGTTCCCTTTCATCTTACACATAGATATGAAGTATTTTAATATAAATTACGTGCTGTGTGTGCATATTGTCTGAATACTTGCTGTCTATGCTGGGTGAAAGATTTTTATACATGTTTTAAATGATTTAAATTGTATATGTATTTTATATTTACAAAACGTGTTGGGTAAAACATGGGTAGATGAAATAGTTGTTTTGTGATAACACGATGGGAGACATCAGTGTTGTCAGTGATCCAGTCATCTAGTGGAGTATAGATGACGACTATAGACGATACTAGACGGTCCAGTGGAACGATAGCAGGTTCATAACATGTAGGTATTTTTGAACTAGGTGCTCATTAGGTATTTTTGAACTGAGTGTGTTCACTACGTATCTTTGAACTGAGTGTGCTCACTAGGTATTTTGAACTAAGTGTGTTCACTAGTTACTTTTGAACTAAGTGTTTACCAGATGTTTCGGACTACGTGTTCACCAGATATATTCTATAAGCCTTGGTAATGATGGACTTCGTGTCGATTCCTTAGGATGATCCTTAGGAATAAATAAACGAGGAATAGCTGATTCTTAGGGTAGATCCTTAAGACTAAAGAAGATAATGGGGATGGGTAATTGGGTTGATTGTTTGATTGTTTAAACATAATAATTATATTATTATGAGTTGAAAACCCTATGTACTCACCAGGTTTCCCAACCTGACCCACTCAGTTTATTTATATCACAGGTGTTGATACGAAGTCACTTTACACTGAGAGATTTAAAGAGATGTAGATCATTAGTGTAAATAAATGTAAGTTCTGTTTATGCTTATGTTCCTGTATTGACGATGACATCCCAAACGTTTTAAAATGAATAAAGTACGTTTCTTCGGAAATGTTTTAATAACGTATTTATCATGTTTTTTTGGGAACAAATTCCGCAACATTTTTATTAAAAGAAGAACTCTGATTTTTATAAAGCATAAACAAAATCGGTCTTTTCTGGCCGTGAAAATGGGGATGTCACAGTATGGTCCTACGCCTTTTAGAGTGTTCCATTCGTGATTTTTTATTGATGGCTTTGATCACGTTGTGGAAAACTCATGGAAAAATGATGGTGTCATTCATTTAAATGTGATAATTGCTTTAAAAAATATTGCAAGCCTTAAAAAAGAATATTAGGATTTGTAATTCTAAAATTAAAGATTCTCGAGCGGATCTCAAATCTAATATTCTCAAGAAGCTTTCTGAAATTGATCACAAAATTGATCAAGATGTTGCTGAGCCGGCAAATATTGTGACTCGTGCGACTTGTCAAAGGGAGTGTGAAAATTAGTCAGATTGAGGTTGCGGATGTTCCTTGAAAAGGTTAGAGTCATTGGGAAATTGAAGGAGATGAAAATTCGAAATATTTTCATGGGATTCTTAACAAAAAAAACCTAACTGGTGATCCATGGTATCCTTCATGAGGGAGAGTGGGTGGATGAGCCGCCTCTTGTGAAAGCTGAGTTTTTGGATCATTTTAAAAATCGGTTTGCTAAACCGATGGAGGCTCGTGGGTTTGTTAATCATGAGTTTTTTAATGTTCTTAGTAAGGGTATTGCAAGGTCTTGATGCTTTGCGCAACAAATTTTTTCTTGTCGCGGAGATAGATGAGATGAAAAAAACCACTTGGATCATTTGGAAGAAGGTTTTTGCGAATAAAAATAATGGTAGATTAGGGGTGTGCATTTTTTCCCTAAATTATGTGCTTTTATAGTTTTATTCAAGTTGCTGTGCAGGTTTCTTTCTAGCCAAGTTGCCCTTTGGGTGAAAGTTGTTATGCCGATTCATGAAGAAAAAGCTTTGATTGGGTATTCTTTGCCTACCGGTAGTTCTTCTATTTGGATTGATATCCTGAAAGCGAATTCTCAGCTTTCTGATGAAGGCTTAGATTTATTTCAATTTTGTAAAAAGAATGTTAGTGATGGTGCTCTTACTTTCTTTTGGGAGGATGTATGGATTAGCGATTCTTCTTTAAAGTCTCAATTCCCTGGAATTTAGAGTTTGGAGTTGAATAAGTCTAAAGTTAAAGAGAAATTGGAGCATTCTTCTATGTAGGTTTCTTTCCGCAGCTTGCCTAGGGGTGGGGCCGAAAACTCCCAATGGCAAGTTTTTTTTGGCTTTAATTGCTTCATGTTCCTTGTCTTCCTTTACAGACAGATGGGTTTGGTCTCTTATGGGTGACATGTTGTTTTCTATATCGTATGCTCGTACTTTCTTGGATGACAACATGTTACCAGCTTCATGTCATTCCACTAGGTGGTTGTTTCTTGTCGGCTTGCCTCGGAGTTACGAGAGCATATTTGTTGTTGATGGGGCCTTGATGTTAACACTTTTCTCTCTTTCTTTGATTGATGATCTTGCTTGACGTCTTTTTGTCTTTCTAGAAAAGCCAAAACGTGGGTAGAGGGTTTATTTTTTCAGCTTGGTGACACATTTGGAAATTTCAAAATGCCTTTATTTGTGCAACTCAGAAGCCGAAAATGGGACAATTTTTTGATAATTTTGTCACTCAAACATTCTTATGGTGTAATGTTAGGTCCAAAACATATTAACTAGGTGAGTTAGTTCCAAAACCCCTTGTTTCTTGTTCCTTGATGTTTTTGTTTGACTAGTTTCTTGCTAGTCGGTTTCCAATAAAATCTCAACCGTTAAAAAAAATGTAAATGTCTAATTTTTTGTGTAGTTTAGTAAATTTGATGCGACTACATGGATAGTAAGAAATTTGAGATCATTCCCTCTTGCCTTAATAGAGAATGGAAATCAACTTTTTTACCTCGGGTGCTTTTCATCTATTTCTCTTCTATTTTCCACGGCTGAGTGAAGATTCCCAAAATTAGATGTTGCTGACGACGGCTGATGTCCTAAGGTTTTTTTGACAAGATAATGGTAATATCAAAATAAATAAATGGGCTGGACTACATGGGCTTTATATAATGGGAAAAAATGAATACACGTAAGAATCTGAAGTTTAGATTAATATATGTGTATAAGTTTAAGATGAATAGCAAAGCAACTATGATTTTTATCATCTTTTATATAAATATGTTCTGCCTTGATAAATAAACAAAAGGATATATATATATATATATATATATATATATATATATATATATATATATATATATATATATATATATATATATATATATATATATATATATATATATATATATATAAGTTATAGAGTAAATTACATTAATGGTCCATATGTTTTTGGGTAATTTGTAGGTTTGATTCTTAATTTATCTTTTAATTCGGAAGGTCTCTACTATTTGTTTTTGTTGCGTGTTTCGTCTCTGTCTTACCTAAAAAGATTATTTTACCCTTGATTTTTTAATTTATTTAAATAAATACAACCCTAATCCACTTATCTTACTTTATCTATCCCACTTTATTTAAATAAATTAAAAATCAAGGAAAAAAAATAGCCTTTTTATGTAAAACTGGGACCAAACGCAAAATAAAATAAACAGTAGAGACCTTCCGGATTAAAGAAATAAATTAGGGATCAAACGTGCAAATTACTCATAACCATAGGGATCATTCGTGTAATTTCAAACTTGTATTAATTTCAAATTATTGGCCAAAGATATTTTGTGTTAGCAAACGATGAATTTCAAATGCGAAGCATTATTGCGGCTTGTCGAGCAAAATATTTTATTTTATGGGATCACTATACGCTTTATTTATTATTTAAAACAGTCATTAATTTTCCCATATTGGCATTATTTGTGGACAATATGATATTGACCATATTTTGACATCTTATTTGTTCACATCTCATCTGCCACTAAATTAGGGGATTGAAAATTATATATATATATATATATATATATATATATATATATATATATATATATATGTATGTGTGTATATATATATATATATATATATATATATATATATATATATATATATATAGAGAGAGAGAGAGAGAGAGAGAGAGAGGGTTAGGTTCAAATGTTTCCAACAAATATTGTGTGCATGAATGCACCAATAGGAATTTAAAAAAAAATAAATCATTAATAATAAATATAAGGGTATATTAGTAATCTATACTATAATTAATTATGGTAAATTGATAAAATCAAATAATATCGACCTTTAAATTAGGTTATCAATTTTAAAACCTCACCCCCACCAGATTAGGGTTTTACGCTCCCTCTTCATCTCATACAGTACCCACACACACATAGAGACCAGGTAGAACTACTCTTCTTCAATAGAGACCCGGTAGAACTACTTCACACGCATAACAAGTGATGATCCACTTTCCGTCTTAGGCCTCCACATGCAGAAAGTTCCAGAAGGTAGAGCTTCTAATTCGCTGATTTCTGATGATGAACACGAAGAAGATTCTTCTGGTTCATCAATGAATAACTTCCATAATGAACTGGTGATAGAATTAGAAGCATGAATCTAATTATCCTTTGATTTAGCTTCATCCTTGATGAGAAGATCGCGAGTCAAAAGAGGAAAAACATTCCAACCTCGTGAATCGATCTCTTTTGCTGAAAATCCTTCTTCACTTAAATCCAACGAGAATCTAAAATCATCTTCAACGGAATCCTCAAATTCGTGAAATCGACCGACCTATTCTTCACGTAACTGTGGCGATAGCCATGGATGTGTTCTTCGATCCATGAGAGATTCTGGAATGGTGTGCAGTGGGTGATTGCACCTCATGAACTCCCTGTACCAGCTGGTTATGCAGTTTTGGTGTTCTTGATCAATCACACAGTTCTTGCTCTTTCTGAAGCAGGAATTTTATACCAGGTTCTTCTATGGAATCTTGATTCTTTTCTTGTTGTGTTTTTTAATCATTAAACTGATATTATATAAAAAAAATACATTTTTATTTGCTAATTTGTTAATATGCAGATGTAACTAAGTGAGAATTCACAGTCGATACGGATCGAGTACAGACGAATTCAAGATTCTAGCACAACCATGTTTATCAAATCTGGAGTTATATCACATAATACAAAGTGAGTAAGATCAAATAATTTTATTTTCAAACCAATAAATTACTTAGATCAAATTCATATTATAAAATGTGAATACAAGAGGATCTATTTCTGCATGAAAAATGGGTTGCTATCGGAGCTTACTCAGGCTGATCATCTAAGGTTATCTTTTTTTTTTTAAAATAAAAAAAAGCTGAAAAGGTAATTTATGTCTATTCATAAACATGGGTAAAGGGTATTTATGTCTTTTCACAATGGGTAGATGGATAAACCATGGGAAGCCTCCTAGTGCAGATGTTGTAGCCATAGTAAATGCTCCTAAAATTAGGGCATAGAATGTATAAATGCATAGAATGTATATTCTAGCCTAATGTAGTTTATGTATAAACATTCTAAAGCATAGAATGTATAAATGCATTCTGTCAGAATATTTTTTGTTAACAACATATATATATATATATATATATATATATATATATATATATATTAACTGGTAATACTAATGAGTAATAGATCTTAATCTTTCATAATAGCATGGAGAAGGAATTCAATATTGATCATACTAGATGAATGTATTCTGCCAGAATAAAATCTATTTATTCTGTCAGAATGTATTCTATGTATTATGTCATATTCAATGTATTTTACCAGAATATATCAAGTGATAGTTAATTGCAAGTAACATATTTTTAACCATTATTAGTTTTTGTTGTATTTATGATAGGATGACTGGAAAAATGCGTTGAAGACCTAATAGGAATAACTTGAAGAAAGATTGGAATTTGGTCATACTCACACATTTAAGAATATTGTTATTTTTTAAGAATTTTATTCATTTTTGTTGATATTCTTTTAGAATATGTATTATTATATTGAAATGTATAAGGCTTTTAGTCTTTAAGAATATGTATGAATTTGTATTTAATTTCGGATGTATAAGAATATATTAGAATGTTGTTATTTTTCAACATCGGATTCAAGAATTTTGTTATTTTTCAATAATATTCTAATAGAATAAAATTCAGAAAAACATCATTTTTAAAAAAAAATATTCTGACAGAATAAAATGGATTATGTTTATAAATTACGGTAGAATTAAAATTGAATTAATTAAAAAAATTCAGATTTTTAAACTTTGGAGAATTAATTTTCCCTAAAACTGCAAAATTTTCCTTTTTTAAATGTAGATAATTGTCCACTGATTAATTCCATCCGTTGGTCCAGATCTGTGTATTCTAGCACATAATAGTTACTAAAAACAAAATAACCTTAGCCTATATATATATATATATATATATATATATATATATATATATATATATATATATATATATATATATATATATATATATATATATATATATATATATATATATATATATATCCTAGGTTATAAGCCGTGTACTACATGGGATACAAATTAAAATAATATATAGTTGATTGGATGGGAAACAGGTCAAAATTTATTAAATTTTTTGGACATAAAAAAATAGGATGAGTGGAGGAACAAGTATCTTATTTAGTTTTTATTTACTTTATAAAAATGTGTCAAAATGTACCATGTAGCGTTGAAGCATATAAAAAGAGAACTCATTTGAATATTTCAAAATTTAAAGAGTGTACTGAGCTTCAATGAAATTTAGATCGAATGGGAAACCTCTTTCTCTTCTGATCGTAAGTCTGAAAAATTAGAGTCAAATCAAAACATGTATTTTTTGAAACAGAAATCAAAATAACTTGGATCAGGTTGGTTGGATTTTTTTTTTTTTTTTGTTAAAAATAAAGATACATTGTCTTTGGTTGAAAACAAATTATGTTGTTGTTTTAAGATAAAATAAAAGTATGTTAATCTTTTTGGTTGAAAATATAAACAAAGTGTTTGGGTAAAAATAAAAGTATTTTTGGGAAGATGTCGTTCAAAATGGTATGCCATGAGCTACAAAAAAAATCTAATTAATTTATGTTGATTTGTGGTAAAGATTTAGTTTACTTGTTATTTATACAAGTATCCTTGTGATGTTAATAGTGATGAATGACATAAATCAAAAATGCTTTTTCTTGATAAACTTTTTGTCTAGTAGTTTATATTTATATATTTACATATCATCATTTAACCATAAAACCTTCTAAATGTTATAACTATAACATGTGTATTTACTTCAGGATAAAAGAATAAATCTGACACATCTCTTACAAATAGTTCATATTATCGTTTAATTTTGTTTAAAAAATTCTTTAACATATAAAGGAAATTGAATTTAAATGCTACAATTATTTGATATTTTCAAGACTAATTGCATGTAAAAAGTTGTGGTCATAAACTTTTTTATTTAAAAAAAACTTACACAAAATACTTCTTTGATAAAAAACATCTTTCATACAAGTTAGATATGTTTTTAAACATAAACCTAATGAATATCTAAAAAGTATGTTAAAAAAGCATTAAAAAAACACTTTAAGAATGTTACACCAAAAATTTGATCAATATTCACCTACGATACATATCTCATTTCTCTATAACAACTTCAAAAATATATAATAATAAAAAAACCTAGAAAATGGTTTTAAAGTAACAATGAACTTTGAACCATAAACCAAAACTGACAATGAACTTTGAACAATCTTCCCGATGAAGCAAAACCACACAGAAGCTTCACAAGAACACTCCTATGACAATAAAACTTTTCACATCACCCAAAAATAACAATGAACTTTGAACTACAAGGCAGAATAAAAATGAACTTTGAACCATCATCCTAAAATAAAAATGAACATCGAACAAACTTCCCTTTATTCAATAAAAACTCAGTCATCCAATATGATTTATGTTTCAACGAAACTCCCACCATAACATTTACTTCTCAATTTCATCTTACACCATCTTTCTTTTAAATAAAAAAATGAACATGCCATACATACCTTGTACAATTTCTCACCATTAACCATTACTTATCATGATATACTTTTTTCTCTACATCTTTAATTTTTTTCGTTAGATGGGTAAATTTTGGCCTCTGCTTCAATCAATTCCAAATAAAAGCCAATTTTGACGGGGAATTTTGATGTTAAACCAATAATTTTTATGCAAAATATTCTTTTTACCCCAAAAAACTCTTATATTGTAAAAATAGCTTAAAGTAGCTTCATCAAATCATCTCCTCCTCCAACCAAGAGCAAACCGTGTAAGCCCCTCCATCTTTAGTTCATGGTCAACATCTTGTTATTACCTTGAAAACTTGATTCTTGAAAACCTGATTAAATCAACAAAATGAAAGTGTGTGTATGATTGTGTGGCACACATGGCCTGGAGGTGGCGTTTTTCGTTCAGAGCATGTGGCATCTTGACCTAAGATTTTAAAAAAAAATTCCATTAGCTATTAAATTAACCAATCAAATTAATCTATTGAACATTTCATGACACAGGTTCCTGAATCCGTTAAGCACTCTTGCCTAGTCGTGAACCAAATTAAACAAAGAAAAAAAGACATAAAATGCCCCACGCATTAAGTTTTTGGAGTTGAGGAATATTGCAAAATTATTTAAAAAAAAATCAATGTGTTACCCAGGAAAATTAACGAATTTAAAGCATTAGCATCCAAAAAATTCTTATCCAAAATTTTGAAATGTTGTAATATAAATCAGTTGATAAGAGATAAAATTATTACAAAAATATGAATACAATATGAAGTAAAGGAAATCAATTGAGCTAATTACTCAGGCGTCTTAAAACAACATAAAATACAATAGAGTTTCTGCAACTCCAGATCCACAAACGTCTGGGATAAAAAAGATGGTTGGCATTGTGATTTGGATTGTTTATCAAGATCTAAAGAAAAAAAATAACATTATAAAACCAATATCAAATAATCATCGATCTTGTAAATGCAAACTTAAAAGTTAAAGAGAATGAAAGTAAGGCTAAAGAATGGAAATTGTCAACCTTTTACGACCAAACAAAATCGATTGAATCAAATTTAGTAAAACCATATAAACCAATCAAATGTAAAGGCAAACATATAAAATGTAATTATATGATTCAGTGAAACATATAAAACCATATAATATGCAATTATATGATCAATTAAGCTTATTAACACTTTAAATCATATTGATGTAAATGGGTTACCTGAGAATCGAGATCGAGATAGGGGAATACCATGACTTTTGGTGGAGTGACACATATTAATAAATTAAGAAAGATGACATGTGTCATAATAGTATTCCGAACAACGATTCATATAAATTGCAAAGATGAGAATCAATGGGTAAAAGATCACCAAAAATGACAATCATTAAAATAAGCATCTCTTACGTACTCTAGTTTGCCAATATTCATGAACATCATGTAAACCATAATTCAAATCACAAAAAAATCATATTGAAAACTTGAATTGAATAGAGCAATTAACCTGCTAGAGTCGTAATTGCAATTTTCTTTCCTATAGCCCTAATCGCATGAACTCGCCCCTATATTAGAACGATTGGGTCCTTGAGTTTCTTGATAAGACATTTGACCGTCTTCCACGCTCGACCTATATCCATATTTCGCTGAAGTTCATTGACGTGAATGTCCCCATAACTGACGGAAAGGGATCATGATTGTCAATCTAAACACAAGAAACATCGGATGGGCGGCAGTAGTGGAGGTGGCTGGAGGGTGATTTCATTGCTAATCTCTTGCGATGTAGCAGATTTAATGATGGTGGGGATTTGGTGGTGGAAGAAATCATCGTATCTGTAGAGAGAGAAAGAGCCATTGAAGAAGAAGAGACATCTTTATTTAGGTTTGAAAACTGATAATTTGATTGCGGATTTTAGGGGATTGAATTTAGAAAAATAGGAAACAATCGAAGATTGATTTTGTGAGATTTGAATTTTCAATAAGAAAATAGGAAAAAGTAAAATTGTTAGGCGGGAAAACAGAATAGAGAGTAAATAATAAGATGCTATGTGGAAAAACTTTAATTTAGAAGAGGACATGCTAACTATATGTATATATATATATATATATATATATATATATATATATATATATATATATATATATATATATATATATATTGTTCAAATGTTTACAATAGTTATTGTGTGCATTGATGCACCAATCACAATTTAACAAATAATTAATTATTTTATTAAATATGTAAGGGTAATTATGTAATCTTTCATTTTAATCTTATTTTTTAATTTATTTATTCTGATTGTAATTCCTTTATATTAGACAATGATTTATGTCTGATTTACTTATAATTAATTTAATTATCTCTATATATTCGATTGAAACGTCCACACATAGATCACAAATATCAATTCCTTTCATTAGGTCATTACTTATTTTTACAGAATCGATGGATGTTCATAGTGGAAATCGAAATTAGGTATTAATTTTTTTCTTTGATGTCTCTATATTTTTATCGTTTTTACATATATATATTTGTATCCAATTGTTAATCATGGAATATAATGAAGATCAAAATCCCACTAAGGATTTGGGTAATGTCAATGATCCCAAGAATCTGGTGAATGAAGTTGTGAAGAAAAAAAGATGTAAAATATGTTTTGTACTTGGTCATGATTGCAGGAACTATCTTTTTGGATTGAAGAAAGCATAAAAGTACAAGAAATTCATTAAATTAGACGTTTTCATATATTTTTAAGTTTGATTTAAGTAAAATAAAAGTCTGGTTTGATGAACTATATGGTATTATTAAGTTTGATATTAGTATAATAAAAGTATATTTTGATGAATTCTACATGTTTTTCTTATATGTTTATGTTTACAGCCAATACAACGTTAATGTTAGTTCATATTCGTATAATCATCTAGTTATCATTCCAACATAATGTCAAAAACAATGTATATTATATTTCATAAAAAATGTTTTACGGTTTCATTAAATGAAAATACATAATGTCAAAAAAATGTAAACAATGAGCAATGCAATGACTTATATTGTAAAAAGTATAAGAGTCAACAGTCTTATAAGCTATATTCTTATAACATTCTGATGGAATGTTTTCGGGATAACACACAGTAAAATGTTTTTTAATCCGTTTTGCTATATTATTCTCGTAGAATGATTTCCAGACAAAACAATGTGCAGAGTTTTAGAAGCCTGATTGATATATCTTATAAATCATATTCTTTATAACATTCTGATAGAATGATTTCGAGATAACACACAGTTGCTATATTATTATTGTAGAATGATTTCGAAACAAAACAATATGCAGAGTTTTAGAAGCCATATTGATATATCATTCTGGTAGAATTATTTTAGAAATAAAACACTGTGCATATTTGTTTTTAAAGAAATACATAGTAATATTGTAAAATTATTAATCTAAAATAATGTTGAAATGTTTTATATTTTAAATATGAATATTTTTATCTTTAGCATGTTTTAGAAAAGAATCAAATAGAAATCATTTATTTTATCAATGATCCCTAATATCACTCCTTTTAAGTTGCATATAATTCGTTTTCATCCATATTTCTTTTCAATGTCAGTTTATAATATTTTATTATATTCAATTTCTGAAACATATAGAAACACGATCGAAAATTATTTTGCGAGGAACATTATTTTGCTCATGATGATGAAGAAGAAGTTGAAGATTTTGATTTTCCTGATAACTATACACTATATAATGGCAGATCTCAAATAGGAGAAAACAGTAATCATACTGTAGTTGAGTTTTTGAATTTTGTTTAAATTTTCATTGTCTTTCAGATTGTATCTTGTAACAGACATGTTTAATATTATATGTTAATAATTTCAATGATGAACATACATTGGAAGCAGAACATGCAGAAGAGGAAATTTAGTTCATTGATGAAGATATTGTAACACCCGGATATCCATGTATTACATTTTATATTCTTATGTTTTATTTTTGAGCTTAAAGGAGTGGACTCGATGAGTTGACGCATAGACTCGTTGAGTAGGGTCACGTATGATGACTGGATTAATGAAGGAACTCGACGAGTCGGAAGGGGGACTCGACGAGTCCGCGCTGTAAGATGAAACCCTAATTCTCCGAACATTTCACCCTATTTAAAGGACATTATATCCCTCTTGTACGGCTACCAGTCCAGAGAGAGTGCCCCTAAGAGCTTGAGGGAGTTGATAGAGAGATAAGGCTATATTGATGGATTTTGGTGTGTTCTAGCTAAGGAGAAGTTGTTCCAAGTAAGAGGAGGTCAAGGGAGATGTAGATCCAGAGTTTTCAAGCCAAGATCTACACTATTGAGGTACCAAAGCGAGTTCCTTTCTATTTTGGGTTAAGATCTATGATCTAGGGTTTTCTATACCTTCTTTTGAGCTTGTTATGTTGATTTCATGGTCCCTTGTGTTGTTAGACTTTGGATCTGGACCCATAGAGGTCCAGAGAGCTTTCCCCAACCTGCTTTATGTTGGGTTAAGGAAGAAAAGAGTCTAAATTGCCATTATAGAAAGCCTTGTTGCCAAAATAGCCTAGTACACGTTGCATGTGGGTCAACTTTCGACCTTTACATGGTTATTGGTCGTGGGGAAGCCAGATCTATAGCTTAGGGAAACGGATTTGACATCAGGAGGTCATGTCAGTGTTGTCATGGGAGCAACTCGTCGAGTTCATAAGAGGACTCAACGAGTCGAGTCAGGGTTGTCCCACAATTCGTTGCTGGGTAACCCGACGAGTGGAGAGGGAACTCGTCGTGCCAAGTGAGGCTTAGAAGACTTCAGGGGACCAATGTGGACTCGCCGAGCCGCCTGAGTGCACTCGACGAGTTTGGTCAAAGTTTGACCATTGACCGAAGTTGACTTTCAGGGCTTAGTCAATGTTTGGACTTATAAGACATTAGAGGGGTAGAATGGTCTTTTAGCCTTCTTAGAGAACTTATAGAGAGGGTTAGCCTGGCCTTTAGGAGCTGTATTAATTAGAGTAATTATTTATGTGATTAGGCGGAGGCTAGAGCAGTATTTCATAGTTCGAGGTTTACTAAGTATCCGGGGTGAGTCTTCTCACTATACTTTACCTAGAGTGGTAATTAGAGTTATGTGACAGAGTATTTTGTATGCTATTTATATTATGTGATACGCTGCATTATTTCTATGTGATTTATGTTATGTATGTTACAGAGTTAGGACCAGAGGGTCCACAGAGTTATGGGACTGGAGGGTCCTACTGAGACACATTGACCAGAGGGTGAAACAGAGTTATAGTCTTGAGTGGTTAATATGTGTTGTATGTGGTATTTTGGGGAACTCACTAAGCATTTTTCCTTACAATGTTTTGTGTTATGTGTTTCAGGTACCAGTGAGGATCGCGGGAAGGCGCCGACATCATGAGTACACACACATGAAGGGATTTTATACATTATGATCCTGGGATGTATTTATGGATTGATATGCGAAAAATGAAATTTTATATTATTGATGAATGAAAATATGTTTTAAAAAAAATATATTTCGAAATTACGTTGTTACAGATACAGAGGTTAATATTGATTTTAGTGAAGGTAACAACATCAAACAAAAATATTCAAGAATAATAAATTCAATTCAGAATAATGAAATTCTTACATAATAGTAAAATTCTTGCATAATAATAACTATAAAGTTCTTACAAAATAATATTTTTGTCATTGTTTATATTCCTGAACATTTTTTTGTTTATTTCATACTTAAATTGTTAATCATGTATTTGTTATGTTTATATACAGGACAACCACATGTTACACATGATTACTTATCTCTTGGTGGCACCCTGTATTGGACCCTGATTGTTTCGGATGATATCAAACCAAAAGTTACATCAAAATATGATTCATATGGTGAAGCAATAACAATGTATAGTAACTATGCATTAGAATCTGGTTTTGATGTCAGGCTTGGAAGAGTTAAAAAACGAAATACGACATTATTACCAATAGATATTTGTATGCAATCGGGAAGGTAATCCAAATACTAGTAAAGTAGATACTCTAGACATTTAGCATAATCAGACTCAAAGAAGGAAAGAATTATTTAGGAGGGATTGTAAAGCGAAAGTTGTTTTAGATATAATTCCCGATATTCTTAAGTATGTCGTGAGTGGTTTAGCAAGGGCAATATGTACTTATCTCGTACAAAGATAAAACTTGATTATTCCCAGGAATTTTTCATTCATAATTTGTTAAAACAAAATATTGGTCCTGTAAAATCACATAGACTGTATAGTGCTCTTCATGGCGGTCCTTCGTTTCGAGGTGGATTGGTTTCCGAATTCAAGAATGCTAGGAGAAATATTAATTGTTACATAGGTGGGAGGGACACGAAATTCCTTGTTGTCAAGATGAATGACAGGAAGAAAAATTTCCCAACATTTACTTTTAAGTATAAAGTCTTGAATAAAATATTGAATGCTCTATTCTGGACCGACGAAATAGCAAATTATAACTACAATTCTTTTGGAGATATTGTATTACTCGATGTCACATTCAACATGAATAAGTATTTCTAACCTTTAATACTTTTACAAAAAAATTTCATTGTTTTCAGTTATGTAAATTAATATTTTCTTTTTAAAATAGGTATGATATGGTTATTGTTCCGCTCACTGGCATTGATGACCATAAAAAATGTGTAACATTTGGTGTTGGACTTTTAAATAAAGAAGATGGAGTTTCTTATGAATGGTTGCTTAGAGCTTTCTTGAAAGCTTTTAGAAAACAACCTAAATTGGTTATATCTGACCAAGATCCAGCTTTGAAAAAATCTATAGAAAATGTTTTTCCGTGAGCACATCATATCTTATATATGTGGCATATAACAAATAAGTTGCCAAATAAGGTACACATTATGATTCTAGAATGATTTTCTCATATTCTAACATAATATTAAATGAAAGATAACATCCTATTTTCCTTCATACAAAACATTTATTGATACAAACATCAATTGCTTTAATTTTTTTATTTACTCATCCTCGTTAAATTTCAATTTCTACAGGTTTTATCAATCGAAGATGTTGCCACCAATCAAAAATTTTGAAAGCGTTTTCACTCTATAATTTGGAATTCTAAGTTAGAACCACATGAGTTCGAGAATGTATAGTATATGATGTTGGAAGAGTTTAAAATTACATATAACAATTGGATGAAAACCATGTATGGGTTGAGAAGATTTTGGATCCCTGCATTTTTCAAGCACATTCCAATGTCTGGTCTTATGCGAACTACATCACTGTCCGAAAGTCAGAATTGGTCATTTCAAAACACCACACTAACTGGTTCTTATATTATCATGTTTATGATGACATTTGATTCAGTCATGGAACGACACAAACATAATCAATTTCTCAATGATTTTAATACTGCCACCACTTTTCCTAAATTCATCACTCGTAGTCCGAATGAACCTCATGCTTCAAAGGTATATACACGCAAGATTTTTTATCAGGTTCAGAAAAATATATCAAGATCTGAAGATAATTGTTTCCAAAAGAATGTGAATTTTTTGAACGGTGTTGACACAATTATTGTTTTGAAGAAGAAAAAAAAGAGCATACACACTAGGCAAACAAATGATGTCATTGTTGATGACAAAGATGAGGAAGACAATTACAATTTTCTTATAAGAGATACTGAATACACAATATTTTTTTTTCATTACTTATCATTTCATCATTTGACTTTAACACTAAATATTTACAACTTAGATAATCTCACTAATCATCTTATAAATTCCAGGTCACACACTCAACCAACGATGGTTCATTCAAATTTTATTGTGGGCATTTTGAACATGTCGGGATCTTATGCAGACATATATTCTGTGTGTTTAAGTTTTATAGCATCGAACAAATTCCTAAAAAGTACATTTTGAAACGTTGGCGAAAGGATGTTATGTTGGTGATTTTAGTGTCACCATGTCATTTTAAGTAACTGGAACTAACATGTGAGCTAAGGGGATTCATAATTTGTACTTTAATATATGTACGGGGTTGTGCGGAGTGCAAGCATGTATAAGATCGAATTAGAATCCGGTTCGACGACTTGGCGGTGGTCCGGGGGCAGCGCCCCTTTGGCGGGGTCTAGGTGCAACGCCCCCGGGGTTCGAGAGGCAAAGCAACTATGACGGTGATTATGGTAAAACTAACGAAACTCATTGCCAGGTCAGCGGGTGGGGTCCCGCTGCCAGGTCAGGGGGATGGGGTCCCGCTGCCAGGCCACCGAATTTTACATATGGGAACATAGTGGAAAATTCAATTTCTTGAGGGTGATTATGGTAAAACTAACGAAACTTGTTTGTTTTGGTAACCCTAAATCCTCATTAAATCCGAATTATTATGACTTGCTTCCAAAGCAACTAATGACAGCCCAACCCTAATGAAACCCTAATCTCGTTTAATATATAAATAGTTCTTCCTCTTCAGAAGAGGGCTACGATCTTAAGCTCTCGGTTTTCATCATACTTTCACAGAATCCTCTAGCAAGGATTCTAAAATTGTAAGTGTCCACTTGGATTATTCTAGGCCGAATTTCTTGTAACCCAGGCATAAGGTAGAAATAAGAGTTTGGAAAGTGATATCACGATCCATGTTGGTATCCAGATCTCCACCACAAAACTTAAATTTCCTTACAATTGAACTGATACTTCTGTTTCTGGAGATGGGTGACTCAACCCGCGAGACGACCACTAAGTTTGCCAAGCTGGAGAAGTTTGAAGGCTTCAACTTCAGGCATTGGAAGAAAAAGATGCACTTCATGCTGACCACTCTGAAAGCAGCGTACATACTAACTACTCCAAGACTAGCAGAGCCTGTGGAAGGTGTTTCTAAGACGGATGAAGAGACAAGAAGGAGACAAAAGTGGGACAATGATGACTAAATCTGCAAAGGTCACATTCTGAATGATATGTATGATGCTTTATTTGATATCCATAGTGAATCCTTGTGTGTCAAGGAGTTGTGGGACACCCTTGAACTGAAATACATTACTGAGGATGCTTCTAGCAAGAAGTTTCTAGTAATTGACTTTAATAATTATAAGATGGAAGATTCAAGGTCTGTCACTGAACAATACAATGAACTCCTTGGTATATACGGTCAATTTAAACTGCACCGTATGAATATGGATGAATCCATTGCGGTGTCCATTATCATCGACAATCTGCCTCTATCATTGTAAGACTTCAAACATAACTTGAAGCATCAAAAGGAGGAACTGTCATTGGTTCAACTTGCTAGTCACATTTGTATTGAAGAATCTGTTTGTGCGAAGGAAAGTGACAAATCTGAAAAACCCAAAGTAAAAGTTGAACCTGGACAGACCTCGGTTCATATGGTTGAAAACAAACCAAGGAACCAAAACCACAAAGGACATGACAAACATAAGCAGGAACATGTCCCAAGCAACTCCAACAAAAAGAGAAAGGATTTGTTGGAGGTGCAATCAAGTTGGGCATTAAAGCGTGATTATCGTGTGAATTTGGGCAACAATGGTACTGGAAACAGTGGAGCCAATGGGAAAGTGAACGGGTCTTCGGCCCAAGTTAAAGGAGGTCATTTTTTGACTAACTTTGATAATTCTAATCAGAATTATGTTTATTATGTTTCATTTATCCTTGAATCAGTCTATGTGCAGGATGATAATGTTACTTGGTGGATCGACTTCGGAGCAACGAACCATGTATGCAAGGATAAAAGAATGTTTGATACACTAACTCCGCTTGAAGATGGGTCGGTGCTAAAAATGGGAGACGATTCTTTTATTCCTATTTTTGGCTTAGGTGTCGCTTGTCTTGAATTTACTTTTGGAAAAACAATTAGGTTATTTGATGTTTTGTTTGTTCCCAAGATTCGCAAGAATCTTGTTAGCTCTAGTTGTTTGAATTCTAATGGTTTTAAACAAGTTATTGAGTCGGATAAGTTTGTTTTGTCTAAGGATGGAATCTTTGTTGGCTTTGGATATTTAAATAATATAATGTTTCGTTTGAATCTTGTTGACAAATTATTACATGTTCAGCATTCTGCATTTGTATCTTCTTCTTTTACTGTTGATAAATCTATGCTTTGGCATGTAAGATTAGGTCATGTCAACTTTAGAAAGATGCATGAGATGTCAAAAGATGGATTAATTCTAGCCTTTGATATGACATCTGATAAATGTAAAACATGCATGCTTACAAAGTTAACAAAAAAACCATTTCCTAATGTCACTAGAAATTCAGCTGTTTTGGAACTTGTACACAGTGACCTGTGTGATTTTCATTCCACTCCTTATTTGGGAAATAAAAAGTATGTAGTCACCTTTATTGATGACTGCACTCGGTTTTGCTATGTGTATTTGTTATATTCTAAGGATACAGCCTTAGATAAATTCAAAATATACAAAACCGAGGTAGAATTGCAGTTGGGCATTCCGGTTAAACGTCTCAGGACAGATATGGGAGGTGAATATATGGATCCCATATATTTTCAATTAGTGTGTATCATTCATGAGACCACGACACCTTACACACCCCAACAGAATGGTATTGCTGAACACAAAAATCGAGTTTTAAAGGAAATGGTAAACTTAATGTTATCATACTCGGGATTGGGTGAAGGATTCTAGGGAGAGGCCATGCTAACGGCCTAGTATTTGTTAAATAGGGTTCCAAATAAAAGGAATAAAACAGTCCCATATGAACTTTGGTTCAAGAAAAAGCTGAATTTGAGTTATTTTTGAGTTTGAGGATGTCGGGTAGTTGTAAAACTTACCAAGCCCAAAAAGAAAGTTTTAGGAGAACATGGAATTGATTGCATATTCATTGGATATGCTGAACATTCCAAGGCATATAGGTTTTTTGTAATAAAATCTAATGATTCGGTTTCAATTAACATTGTTATCAAATCGCGGGATGCAATTTTTGATGAGATGTGGTTTTCATCGATTCAAAGGCCTAAGGATATAACTTTTGGTGCTAATAAAGAGCATGCTTCAGAACGTCAATGTGATGGCATCGTTCAAGAACCACAAGATCTTCTAGAAGCAAAAGAGGCCAAATTGTGAAAAGTTTCGGATCTGACTTGCAATTGTATTTGGTAGAAGGTTCAAGAGATGAAATTAATCTTGAATACTCTTATTGCTATAGTATTGAAGATGATCCTAATACATATCAAGAGGACATAGAGTCTCATGATAGTGCCTTTTGGAAGGAAGCAATTGATGATGAAATATCATTAATTCTTGAGAACAACACATGGGTGTTGTTTTATTTTCCTCCAGGTTATAAACCTCTTGGATGCAAATGGATTTTCAAAAAAATGAATGTAAATGGGACTACTGAGAAATTAAAAGCCCAGTTGGTCATTCATGGTTTTAGACAAAAACCCGGTATTGACTATTTTGATACGTATGCTCCAGTTGCACGTATTTCTACTATTAGATTGTTGGTTTCCTTGGAAAGTATCCACAATCTGGTTATTCACCAAATGGATGTGAAAACAGCCTTTTTAAATGGTGATCTTGACAAGGAAGTTTACACGAAACAACTAGAAGGTTTTGTTATGCCCGGTAAAGAGCATATGGTTTGTAAACCTGTCAAATATTTGCATGGGCTGAAACAAGCGCCTAAACAATGGCATCAAAATTTTGATGAGGTGATTTTGTCTTTTGGTTTCAAGACAAGCCAATGTGACAAATGTGTTTATAGTAGATTTGATGATGCTACTAGAGCTGGAGTGATCATTTGCTTATATGTAGATGACATGTTGATTTTGTGGTACCGACCAAAATCAAGTGGATGAAACAAAGAAATTGTTATCATCCAATTTTTCCATGAAAGATTTAGGCGAGGCTGATGTAATTCTTGGAATAAGAATTAAGAGGATGAACAAAGGATTGGTGATGACTTAAAGTCATTATATTAAGAAAATTCTCATGCGGTTTAATTTTACCAATTGTTCTCCTATGAGTACTCGTATTGATCCAAGTGTGAAATTAATGTCGAATAATGGCATTCACATTTCACAATTGGAATAAGCTAAGGCTATTGGTAGCTTGATGTATGCCATGACAAGTACCAGACCTGATATTGCTTTTGCTGTGGGGAAGTTGAGTAGGTACACTAGTAATCCTAGTGCTCAACATTGGCAAGCAGTGAATAGACTTTTTATGTATCTGAAGGGAACCATGAATTATGGTTTGAGTTACTTAGGGAGTCCTTCGGCTTTAGAAGGTCATTTAGATGAAAGTTGGATAACCAACATGGAGGACCATTCCTCAACTTCTGGTTGGGTATTCTTGCTTGGGGGAGGTGCCATTTCTTGTGTTTCCAAAAAGCAATCTTGCATTACAAAACTCGACAACGGAATCTGAGTTTTTTGCGTTAGAAGCTGTTGGTAAAGAAGCAGAGTGGCTAAGCAATTTAGTCTATGAGATTCCTTTGTAGTCTAAACCGATAGCACCTATTTCTATCCTTTGTGATAGTGTTGCCGCTTTGGCTAAGGCATATAGCCAGGTTTATAATGGCAAGTCTAGACATCTAGGTGTTAGACATAGTATGATTAGAGAACTAATCATGAATGGTGTGAATTCATTGAGTTTGTGAAATCGCAACAAACTTTGGCAGATCAATTGACAAAAGGTCTGACAAGAGACTTAGTGCACAAGTCTGTAATCGGGATGCGATTAAAGTCCATATAATTCTATAATGACGAGACACCTAATTCCATCCTAATATAATGTTAGGAGTTGAATTCAATGTGGAAGGCTCATACTTATAGATTCGTACACATGAAGTATTCATCCCAGGTATGTGTTCGGTTCTGCAAGTTAGCCAGGTTGAAGTTTAGCTTCTTAATAATTCCTTTGATAAATGTATGTGTAAATACATGGAAAGGAGTTACCTACGTGATTGTGAAGTGAAGCCACATTTCAAGAGGTTGTGGAGTTGACCTTGATACGATCATGAGAGGATTGGGAGACACGGATTTATAATAGTGTCAAGTTGTATTTTGCTAGAACTTCAATAAACTAGTATGTATTTTACTTTCTACTATTCAAATGGGTTGCTGGGTTTAATTCTTAGAACACTCTGATTCTCGAGTATTTGCAAATGTATGATACTAAGTGGAAATTCAATCGTTTCAATATTTTCATTATATACTAATTTGGTTTGTTTGATAAGGTTATGTTTGTTCAAGGGTTACACTAAAATGTGGGATGATTGTTGGTGATTTTAGTATCACCATGTCATTTTAAGTAACTGGAACTAATGTGTGAGCTAAGGGGCTTCATAATTTGTACTCTAATATATATATATATATATATATATATATATATATATATATATATATATATATACGGGTTGTGCGGAGTGCGTGCACGCATGTATAAGATCGAATTATAAGCTAGTTCGACAACTAGTCAGGGGTCAGGGAGCAGTGCCCATGGGTCTGAGGTTTCCAAAGGGACAACGCCTATTTGGCGGGGTCTAGGGGCAACTCGTTAGTTTTGGTAACCCTAAATACTTATTAAATCCAGATTATCATGACTTGCTTCCAAAAAAACTAATGATGGCCCAACCCTAATGAAACCCTAATATCATTTAATATATAAATAGTTCTTCCTCTTCAGAAGAGGGTTACGATCTTAATCTCTCGGTTTTCATCATACTTTCACAGAATCCTCTAGCGTATTGGCTTATGATTTATATGCCTAGAATTGTAAGTGTCCACTTGGATTATCCTAGGCTGAATTTCTTATAACCCATGAATAGGGTAGAAATATCAGTTCGGAAAGGGATATCATGATCCAAGTTGTTATCCAGATCTCCACTACAAACCCTAAACTTCCCTACATGTTATTCTAACAGAATTATTAAAAAGACGCTTCACTATTTCTGTTGATGATTCGAATTCTGACATGATTGCTATTGATATTTTTTTCAACTGTTGACCGTTGTGTGTCCTTTTTGAGTCATGATGGAGCTAAGTTAAAGTTATACCTTGAGGAGCAGAAAAAGTAGAAAACAAAATTCATAGATGATTATCCAAATCATGATAGACTGAACAGAGCAGAACATTTCAACATGCTTCTAGGCGTGGTAATTCCTGATGTAATACCTGATGCTAGTGACATTCAGAATCCTTCAGATATATGTAACAAAGGATGTGGTAGTCGTGGGAAAATAATAACAATTTTTGTTACTTACGATGCCATTGTAAATTAATTTCATGTTATTTTTGTTTTTTTATTCGTTAAAAATAATTATATAACGAAATACAAATATTCATTTAAATAGAATTTTGTATTGCTTTTTACATTATATTAACAATCTGTTGAATTTATTCCAACATCATATACTATCATTTATATACAAGTATTCAATATACCATATTTCATATCAAAAGGACTATATATTTCATAAACATTTTCATTCCAACAGAATTTAGTATTGCTTTTTTTAGAATACTACATTTATATACACTTATTTCATTTCAAAAAGACTACAATTTACCGAAAAATACATTTGACAGCAACATCACATTAAGATATAATAACAAACTGTAACATATTCTATTAGACTAATAACAAATAAATTATTCTATCAGAATGACAAATCTGTCAAAAATAGTCCAGTAACACAGCAATATATGACCATATAATTAGAAAAAATACATCAAGACATCCATTATTCACTATAATCGTGAATTATACCTAAAAAAACTTAATAATTTAATACTAAATTTTTCAGAAACATCCGATCAAAACTTAGTATTAACCTATTAGTCATTCTACCATAATTACTTATTAACAATACACCACATCATCATTCCATAAAATAAAAAATGCATCAACACAACCATTAGATCAAAACAAATATTCCATTAGAAGATATAAGCTGAAATCTTGCTAACAGCGATGCAAAACGTCTAACAAAAACCAAATTTACGTTTAAACCACCCAAAACAAAGTTAAAATACTTTCATGTCAATATTTGTCTTCAAAAAACCAAACTAGCACTTCAAACGCTTACCGACAACCCTTTGCTTTTCTCTTTTTCTTCGTTTTTTCACCAACCTCTTGAAGAAGCATAGTTTGTTCCAAAATATCAAGCTTATGAAACGCTTCAAAATCTTTAGCTATCATACTCTTATACTTGTTGAAGTCAGCTGTCAACATTCTTGCCATGTATTTCATTCTTAATTTACATATAGCTACCACATCACCAGACATTTTACCTGTAAGACCACACTTCGAACACCCTTCATTTTATCCTATGGAACTTTCCATATGCCTCATAAGGTAGACTCCATAATCTGTTCTAGACTTTTCTATTTGCCAAGATATTTTCATCACACGACCCGCCTTGAACCTTAATGCTTTTGCCATTGGATGATGTTGTGATGTTAAGTAGTTTCAAAATAGTTTTTTCTGTCATTGAATACAAAAAATACACCGAAGATAGTCTAATAAAAAATTGTATAATGAAAAACAAGGTTTTAGAATTTTATTCATTGTCTTACCACCAAATTTGGTATCATGCCATATTTCCTATCCAAAGTTCCTGTTCGCTTCACATGATCTACTATGTAGTACAATTTTGATCTCATATAAAATATTAGTAAGTAATACTTCACATCATTGACTATTGGGAAGAATACCTTGTATACATTAAAAAACAAAGTTAATATTATAAAAAGTGATGCAACAATTAATACATTCACTCAATAAAGTTACAAGCACAACATCTCTGAAACTTGGTTTGACATCAAATTTTTTAATGTAGATTCACAATAGAGCAGTAAAAAGCCTACATTTTAGATCATCCATCTTTAATTCATTCAATATATCTTCTATTTCTAAAAACTATCACACCCCAAAACCTGAACGGAGGAAACATTCGGGGGCGGAGGATGTCTTGTAAAGTATCATAACAGTTGCATAATAGTAATCAAAGTACAACAACAACAACCATGCATTAATAACATATAAGTTTTTTACATATGTATTTAAAACATCGTATATTGACACCAAAATGTATAAACAAAAATTTAAAAGACATGAGTCTATAATAGTCTGTCTTCTCAAAAGCTCGTGGTTGTACCTGTTTTACCAGTTTCCCGAGAATACAAATTATTTGAGAAAAAATGTCAACATTTAATTTGGTGAGTTCATAAACATTTATATGAACATATATTCCATTCAATGAGATAAAATCACGTTTGTTTCCAGAAAATCCGATATTTTCTATAAAACTGAGTTGTAAGTTGTTTGTTTGTAAGAAATTGCATCTATTCCGGAAAATCCTATATTTTCGATAAAACTGAGTTGTAAAATGTTTATTTGTAAAGTAATCATATCTATCCCGGAAAATCCTATATTTTCCTTAAAGCTAATTTGAAAACTTGTTTGTATATTTAATTACTGAAAGTATAAGTGTAAATGACATACTTAATTTCATAACATGGAATTTTATTCGAAGATAAAACCATTTGATGCGTTGTGTAATTACATAAAATAAAAAAAATATTAATTTCACGTAAAAATAATGTCTCGTTGTTTATCATGTGAGTTTTCATAACCGTGGTAACAATTGATTTCCTGTAGCGACGTTCTTCAAGCGTCGTTATGTCTGATAATTGTCACCCATAACCTGCCGGTCGGGCTGTAGCTAACAGCCAGAGTGTGGGGTCATCAATCACGTATAAATCTATACATACTTGAGTAGGTATAAATCTATACCACCTGTAACCCATAGCCATATTATAACCCTTTTGGTCCTAAACCATGCCCAACACCTGTTCATAATCCAATATTAGTCAACTTGTGACAACACCTGACCACCTACAACCCATACCCATATTATAACCCCTTTTGGTCCTAACTCATTCCCAACACCCGTACATGACCTAATATTGGTCAACCCGTGCCAACACCCGACCACCTGCATCCCATACCCATAATATATCCCCTTTTGGCCCTAACCCATGCCCAACACCCGTACATGACCTAATATTGGTCAACCTATGCCAATTCTTGACCACCTACAACCCATACAAATATTATAACCCCCTTTTGGTCCTAAACCATTGCCAACACCCGTACATGACCTAATATTGGTCAACCCGTGCCAAAGCCCGACCACCTGTAACCCATACCCATATTATAACCCCTTTTGGTCCTAACCCATGCCCAACACCCATACATGACCTAATATTAGTCAACCCAAGCCAGCACCCGACCACCTGCAACCCATACCCATATTATAACCCCTTTTGGTGCTAACCCATGCCCAACACCGGTACATGACCTGATATTGGTCAACCCGTTCCAACACCCAACCACCTGCAACCCATACCCATATTATAACCCCTTTTGATCCTAACCCATGCCCAACACCTATACATCACCTAATATTGGTCAACCCGTGCCAACACCCAACCAACTGTAACCCATACCCATAATATAACCCCTTTTGGTCCTAACCTATGCCAAACACCCGTACATGCCCTAATATTAGTCAACTCGTGCCGAGACCCCACACTCTGGCTGTAGCTAACCTGCCAGTCTACGCTCTCCGAGAGTAGACTCTGGTTATAAAACAGGACTTCTATGTATACCTTGAGTAGGTACAATGAAGACGAATGACTTACAAATTTCCCACAGGATACGTGTTTTGTTATTGAAAATATTCATGCATGAAACTGTTACCCTATTCATCATGTTTATCATATAAAAATAATCATATTTTTATATATTCTTTTCTGTTGTTCTGTAAGGCGTAAATTAATGAGAATGTAACCCAAACTATATCTATTATAGTTTACAATATATATTGCATTTAAATTTATAACAGTTGTGTCATAAGATGTTTTGTATGCATATGTTTTCAGATAATAGTTATATAAACTGTACGAAAACTTAAACAATGGTTTATATTTTAAAACATAGAAAAAGTTATAAAAAATGGGTATGAACTCACTTGATAAGTGCTGATTTGGGCAGCGTTTCATTTCTAGAAATGATTTTTCTTGACAAAACTACGAGCTTCTGATGAAAAACTAGTCTTTATGCGGGCAGAGTTTCGACTGAAAAAGATTATTTTCTCGAGGACTTCGGGGCTCCGACCATTCTTCGGGTGTTAGGGGTTTCCCCTAGACTTCGGGGGGTTAAATGTAGCTTGAAAGGGGGTTTAAAGTGAAAAGAGGAATGAAATTTGTAAACTAAACCCGGATACCACGCATGCTATTTATAGGAGGATGAGGCATCACATTACGTTGGGCATACGTCGGTACGTTGGGCATAGATACGTGGCTTCTAATCGGGTTCTGAGCTTCGGACATGTCGAGCCTACTGATACGTGTCGAGGCTAGTTCGAGTACGCTAGGCGTACTCTTTTTGTATCCTGGGCGTAGTAGCTACGTGGTCTCTGATCGGGTTTCAGGCTTCAGACGTGTTAAGGCTACTAACACGCATCGAAGCTAGACCGAGTATGTTGGGCGTACTCTTTTGTACACGGGGCGTACTTCTTCAAGAACTTATTTATCAAACTTCAAAAATTCGTAAATTTTGCATACAAGCTCCGTTTTTGATGGTCTTTATATCCACACGTAGGTGAGACCATGCTCTACAACTTTCATTTTGACGCCGTTAGCTAATTTTGACTTTATTTTTCATATTATATTTTTAACAGGTCGGGACAGGAAAACTCTGTTAAAAATTCATAACTTCTTCATCTGATGTCCATTTTCATCTGTATTTTTACCGTTTCACAATAAATGACGAGATCCTCGATTCACGTTTACGATGTGTCGGCTAAACATCGTTTGATCTTTAATTCGAATTTCGGGTTGTATACTGTTATGCTGAATCTTTAGAAAAATCATAACTTCGTCATACGAAGTCAGATTTGAATGTTCTTTTTATGTATGCCCTTGGTTTTAAGTATGCTGAAACTTTTATTGAGATTGTTAAGGCTAAAATGTATTTTTATCGTAATTCCACTTTTTACGTCACACAACATCGTGTCGGTTCCGTCGCGAAACTTCGATATGTCATAACTTTTTCGTTATAACTCGGATTTCAACGTTTTTTGTATTTTCGGAAACCTTGTAACGACCGCTACAAGTTTCTTCATAGATATAGAGTTTATCTAACATTTTATTTTTGATGATCATTTTTATCTTAATTTATACATATTTATAAATAAGTAATTGCACATATTATTCAATTAATTTCTCTTTATTACTTTAAAAACTAGTTTCAAAGGTTGACCTAGACTATTACATTAACTTGAAATATCGGGTTGTTACATTATCCCCCCGTTAGAGGGAATTTCATCTCAATATTGTTTCTAAAGTGATACTCATGGACTAGGGAATAGGTGTGGATACTTTTCTTTCATCTTATCTTCCCATTCCCAAGTGATTTCAGGTCCCTGCTTGGCATTCCAGCGAACCTTCACTATTGGTATACTACTTTGTTTTGTTTGTTTGACTTCCCTATCCATGATTTCTACTGGTTCCTCCATGAAATGTAGTCTCTCGTTCAACTTGATTTCATCAAGTGGAATCACAAAAGTTTCGTTAGATAGACATTTCTTTAGATTAGATATATGGAAGATAGGATGTATGTTATTAAGTTCTCTAGGTAGTTCGAGTTTATAAGCTACAGGACCAATCCTTACAAGGATTTCAAATGGTCTAATGTAATTTGGATTTAGTTTTCCATGCTTTCCAAAGCGTATCATGCCCTTCCAGGGTGAGACATTTAATAGAACACGGCCGCCAACCTAAAATTCCAAGGGTTTTCATGTCTTGTCTGCATAGCTCTTTTGTCGATCTCAAGAGGCTTTCAGACGTTCACGAATTTAAAAAATTTTATCGGTCATTTCCCTGATGATCTCCAGACCAGTGAGAGTGCTGTCAAGAACTTTTCCTTTAGCTAACTGCGTATCACCCATTTCCGCCCAGCACAGAGGTGATCTACACTTGTGACCACAGAGGGCTTCAAATGGAGCAACATTGATGCTGATGTGATAATTGTTGTTATATGAAAACTCGACAAGTGGTAAATGGGTATCCCATACTTTACCAAAGTCGATCACACAAGATTTCAGCATGTCTTCTAGTGTTTGGATAGTTCTCTCACTCTTCATGTCTGTTTGTGGGTGATAGGTTGTACTCATGTCCAACCTAGTTCCTAGGGATTTTTGAAGTACCTGCCAGAACCGAGAGGTAAATCAACTATCTGTGTCAGAGATAATAGATATTGGTACTCCATGTAATCGTTGTATTTCCCTAATGTATGTTCTGGTCAGTTTTTCCATCTTGTTTGTTTCTTTGATTGTCAGGAAGTGTG
The DNA here is from genome assembly GCF_052625555.1 of Lactuca saligna. Lineage (NCBI taxonomy): Eukaryota > Viridiplantae > Streptophyta > Magnoliopsida > Asterales > Asteraceae > Lactuca > Lactuca saligna. Next base: position 56,855,862 of record NC_136425.1, read on the forward strand.
TGGACTTTATTACCCGGTTGATGATTACCCAGATTGTATCAAGACCACCCGTTGTCTTGGGTAATTTGGTTAGGAAATCGATTGTAATCCGTTCCCAATTTCACTCAGGTATTTCTGGTTGTTATAATAAACCTGAGGGCTTTGGTATTCTACCTTTACTTTAACGCAAGTCCGACACTCGTCCACGTAGGTAGCAATTTTTGCTTTCATATTCGGCCACCAATACAATTTCTTAAGGTATATATATATATATATATATATATATATATATATATATATATATATATATATATATATATATATATATATATATATATATATTGTCTGAACCTGGATGAACAAAGTATCAAATCTTGTGTGCTTCGTTCATGAAAACTTCTCTGAATCCACCAAACTTCGGTGTCCAGATTCGCTTCATGAAATAACGGACTCTGTTACCCTTGATTTCCAAGTTCTTTTCCTTTCTCCTTAAGGCTTTACCCATCATGTTCTCATGTTTCAAGGCTTCCAGCTAAGTCTCCTTGATTTGTGTGGATAGGTGTGAATGGATGGTCATGGTCATAATAATTAAGTAGCTCAACCCATCGTCATTGTATCATATTTAGCTCATTCTGATCGAATATATGCAGAAGAATTTGGTGCACTTAGTGCTGTAGAAGTAGTGTCTCCAGATCTTTAGATCAAACACTATTGCTCCCAACTCAAGTTCATGAATAGTGTAGTTGAGCTTGTGAGTTTTTGGTTGTCGTGAGGCATAGGTGATAACTTTTCCTCGCTACATAAGTACACATCCCAACCCTTGATTGGATACATCAGAGTATACAACGAAGTCTTCTGTCCCTTAAGGTATATATAGAATAGGCGCGCTACACAGAGCATGTTTCAGAGATTGGAATGCAGTTTCTTGTTTCTCTCTCCAGTTGAAAGTTACCCGCTTCTGAGTCAGGGTAGTAAGTGGTTTAGCGATCCTTGAGAAGTTCTATACGAATCTGCGGTAAGAGCCAACAAGGCCTAAGAATTGATGGATTTCTGTGGGTGTTTTTTTGGTGCTGACCACTTCTTGATTGGTTTAATATTGGAGGGGTCCACATGTATTCCTTCTTCGCACTACTAGAAAAATAGCCTTTTACGACGCTCATTGCGCGTCGTAAAACGCTCAGACGACGCGCAAATGCGCGTCAAGGAAGGCCCTGTCATAAAGAGACACGACGCACTTTTGCACGTCGTCTATAGACAACGCTCATTTACGACGCGCATTTATGACGCGCATTTACGATGCACGGTTATGACATGCAATGCGTATCAACGAAGGCCCTGTCATAAAGGAAGACGACATGCATTTGCGTGTCGTAGCCTTACAACGCGCGTGTTTATGACACATAATGTGTATCAAAGAAGCCCCTATCAAGAAAGGCCATGTCATAAATGAAGACGACACACATTTTTGCGTATCGTAATTTTAATTTTTTTTTAAAAAAAAATTATTTATAAATTTACTGATTTTCAAATTAAATTTGCATTTCATGTCTCATAATAGAAAATAAAATACCGTATACAAAAAATACAATACATTGCACAAAAGTTAATGTCATACAAATTATATTATTTCTTTTTTATTTTTCAAAAGAAAAATATATAGATTTCATGGTATTAATTTTTTTTTGTTTGTAAATATTCCAAGCATGTCCTTCAGATTTCGATTCCAATTCCAATTCCAATTCTCTTGATGGATTCCATTCCTTCAAAAATACAACTGACATTAACTTGTTTAACATAGGGAACAGGAACAATGAATTCCCCAACATCCAGATCTCCAATTGATATTGACAAACACAAGCCACGAGGCCAACATCTCAAAGGACCAATCTATCAAAAAATAAGTTTAAACAAGTTATATTTTTCTTTAAATATAAAAACTAAATAAATCCATTTTTCAATAAAATTAAATATGTTATGTGATTAAAAGAGCCATATCATACATGTGCACCACCACCGACATTAAGTCGACCAACTTCACCACCACTAGCAGGGACACGCTCTCTCCTACAAAAATAAACAAAAATTATAAAAATCATCAGATACTGAAATAGGACTAAAAAAAGCATAATATAAGATCTGATAACTTATTCTTCTTCACTGCATTCAAGTTCGTGACCTGCTTATAGATAATATAACCCTCCTTCTGCATACTCAATTATGGAACATGAATCACCAACAGAAGCTACGGATATAACTGCTCCTTCAACAATCACAAATGTCATAGTTGTTCCTGATGATTGAACTGAATTCATAACAATCCATAAGTAAGGAATCAAACCAACTAGTTGCTTATAACTCTGTGATACTACATGCATTCAATATAAAATCACCGAAAGCAAAAAGGTAATCGTTATCTGTTTTCACAAATCCTGCCACCAAAACCCTAGGCAACATTGCAATCCATTCATCTCGGTAAAGTTAGTAGTAGTATGCAATAATAATAACTATATGCCATCAAGGAAAGTCAAACTAGAACATACAATTGACTTGAAACTCTTTATGACGGATTCAAAGCTTTAAGGTTTATCTTCTGCAAAACAAGAGACAAAAGTCATTTCCATAAACAATGTAGAAGAAAAAAGGTCTAGTCAAAAGTCAAATGAAAGAGAACAATGGCTATAACTTACCTATAGATAGAGGGTCTATATGTACAAAGAAACTTGCAACAAGTATCAAATTGCAAAACACAAGCATTACTCCCTTGAAGTAATTGGATGTTCCATCCTACAAAATATATAAAAGAACCATTTTTAAATGAAAATTTTAATTTAGTCAAAGTTTTGTAAAAATATATGAATATGAAGCTTACTTGCAACACGAAAGCCACTACTATAACCGTCATAATAAGAGTTGATGTCTCAAAAAGTTGAAAATTTAGGTCCAAAGGATGCCCCATGATCCGCCCAACAACCACACAAAAATGGAATCTGCAGTTACAAACACAAAAATTTTAAAATAAAAGTTAGTATTTGTTTAAATTATGTTGCTATTTTTTTAAATTAACCTTTCTTTTAATATAGAGAGAAAAAAAACACGTACAACAAACATAGATATTTGTGTTGAGGAGCCAATCGCGACTCCTAAAGAGATATCATCTAAAGATTGTAACTAAAAATATTTAAAAAACTAAATAAAATGAATTATGATTCTTGTAATGACTAATGACTTACAAGCTTGTCTTTCATGGCAAACATGATGGCACTTGCATGTTCCGCTGCATTTCCAATAATAGGAAGAAGGATGACACTGATAAATGCTATAGAGATATTCATTGCAACAGAAGCACCCTAGAAATGGAAATCATGTCTATATTTTAGAAAATAGGTTCATTGATTATTAGTTTAAGATAATTATTCTGATACCTCAATGGTGTTGACTAGATATTCTGAAAGAATGGAAATCAAGAGTGTCATAATGAATTAGAAAAAACATAAAGTGAATATGTATGTCCAGATTGAATATGAAAATAAAGAAAAATGAAGGTTGTACCAGAGCAGGATGCCCAATCAAACTATTCAAAACTGTTGATTTAGCTGCACTCTGAACAATTGGTAGCCCATAATTATAAATGAACTATTTAAGATCCATAAATTGGTAAACCTGAAAAAGCAAAAATGTAGGCTAGCAAGATCAGATTGGCTCCATGATTAGCTAAACAGTAGACCCCTAGCAGTTGATGAGTGGAGCCTGATCTAGTGGAAAGCATAATGCAAATTAATACTTCGACATATGGAATTAAGCAACAGTAGATGATTTTCTGCTGCAAGTAATAGTGTTGAATCACCTATATGCTAAATTGAAATCTAAGGAAAAATAGTTCCCAACTACATTTACAAAAAGATCCATCAAAAATAGGGATAGCAACAAAAACATATCGAGAGATCCACTGACTTAGTCAATCAACACAAAAGCAAGTAGTCGGATCAAAAGAGCTCATGTAAGACAAACTTACGGTATTGCCAAGAGCAACAAAATTAAGAAATGTGGAAGGGCGTTTTGAAGAAGACGATGAATTTGCATCAACATCTTCATCGTTAAGCAAAGCGACAACCTGCCGCATCGAATCCGCAAGTTGAGCCAATTCTTTAATCTACCAAGCTTGCTCTGAGGGACTATAAGGTTAGGGAAAAAAAGTTGGATTGCTAGTGCAACAATCACCTCCAAATCGGAAAAAAATAAGATGGGACAAGAATGGTTGTGATCGAACCAGAGGGAGAATAGGCACATCTTTTCTTTCATCTTTTTTTCTTTTCGCTCTCAAACTCTGGCTATAAATAGGAAAGCGCGAGAGATATTGAGAGAATAGGCACAAGAAAGACAGAGATATTGATTCAGGTACGGTTGAGAGGTAAGAAAATTTATTCATTTGAAGAAGAAGGAATTTGGATGGGCAAGGTGGGGACGAGGAAAACTTGTTTCCTGTGAGATCCAAAGCACAAAATCCCTAGTTCTTCCAATTTTGGGATGGCGTGTCTTTAACATGTGAGAATGTGGGTGAAGGCGGGGGACCTAGGGCTTCTTGTTGGAGGCCCTGGAGGTGGGTGAAGAGGTGGGTGAAGGCGGAGGCCCTAGGGCTTCTTGTTGCTAATTCAAAGATCAACATCGATGGTAGAAGGTGGAGGCATCAGTAGAAGGAACAAGGTAAAAAGAGAGGAGATCGAACCATTTGGTGTGAGGGTCGATTTGGAAGAAATCTCAAACCCTTAACCTCAAACATGATGTGAAGCAATTGATCCATAATCTTCTTCGTCTCCGTCAATTCCTTGGGCTCACATAATCGGACGATGGTGGTAAATGAAGCATTATTCGAGAAGGAAGGTGCATCGCTGTAGTTTGAGGCTAGAAGAGGAAATGAATATTGGAGGTAGTGGATGTGGATGATGGGTGGAGATGAGGGAGAAGAAGGTGGGGGTTTAAAAAATTTGGGGATTTCATTTTCCCTCCGAGATGCGCGTATCTTAAAAAAAATATATAAAACAACATTCACAGACGACGCACAAGTGCCTTCCGTGTTTTTAATAATTTTACGTGAGACACTAATTTAAGGGCACTCAGTAATGCATGACCTAAATCCTTAAAATTTTTGAAGAGATGACACTTTTTTAATGTTGCTCTCTAATACGTAACATAAATCAAAGAGCATCGTGTTTTGCGCGTCGTAAAAGGGTCTTTTTCTTATAGTGTTGCTAACCACATGACCTTGGAAATCTACTTTATGAATCAAAAATTCGCATTTTTAGAATTTCGCATAAAGTTTTTCTACTCACAACGTCTCCAAGACCTATTGAAGGTGTTGACTACGCTCCTCCTTGCCTCGCGAGTAAATGAGTATATCGTCTATAAGCACAATAATTAATTTGTTTAGGAAAGCACAACATACCTTGTTCATTAAGTCCTTGAGCACTACGGGTGCATTGGTTAGTCTGAAGGGCATCACTACAAATTCGTAGTGACCATAACGCGTTCGAAATGCCATTTTGGGAACATCGCTTTCCTGGACTCATAATTGGTGATATCTGGATCTCAGGTCAATCTTTGAAAAGTAGTTTGCTCCTTGTAGTTGATCGAACAAATCATCTATTCTTGGTAGCGAGTATCGGTTCTTAATGGTGAGCTTGTTTAATTCTTGATAGTCGATGCATATTCGGAACGATCCATCATTCTTCTTTATGAACAGGACCGATGCTCCCCAAGGTGAGAAGCTCGTTCGAATGAATCCCTTACTGAGTACTTTGTTTAGTTGCTTGGATAATTCTTACATCTCTGTTTGTGCTAGGCGATACGGGGATTTGGCTACTGGTGTAGCTCCTGGAATAAGATGGATTCTAAATTCGACCTGTTGCGTAATAGGTACTCCTGGAAGATCCTTAGGAAATATGTCAGGAAAATTACAGACTTCAGGAATGCTCTTAAGGTCTTTCACTTCTTGCTTTTCATTCACGACATGAGCTAAGAATACATGGTATTCTTTGCGTAGGTATTTCCGAGTTTTAACGCAATAAATGATGCAGAGGTTCGTACGAGGTTTATTGCCATAGATGATGATGGTTTTACCATTTGGCAGATTAAGGCGAACGACCTTTTTGTAGCATAGAATATCAGCATGATGACATAGCTAATCCATGCTGATGATGACATCGAAACTTTTTATTGAGACTGGAATGAGGTTGATTTGAAAAGAATGATTTTTAGTGAGAGGCTACAATCTACGTATATGTCATTAGTGTTTTCTGTATTTCCATTTGCCATCTCGACGGCGAATGTTTCGTTTAATGATTTTGGTGTTTGATTGGGTAAATGCTTAAACCGGTGACTCACAAAACTCTTCTCCGCTCCACTATCAAACAATAGGCATGCATAAGAGTCATTGAGGAGAAACGTACCTGTAACCACGGTTGGTTCTGCCATTACCTCCTCATTTCCGATCGTTAGTACCCTTCATACTCTCCTTACATTCCTTGTTTTCGAGCAATCCCAGTAAATATGCCCTTTTCTCCACATCCATAGCAAGTGCGGCTCGCCCCTGTATTCGCGGTTGGGGCATTTTGTTGAGCTGGTTCTTTGCAAAAACGGACAGTGTGTCTTTTCTTGTTGCACTTCGTGCAATACATTTCCCAAAATGCATCTACATGGTGGTAGTTACACTTATTTCATTTCGGAAGACACCCAACATATTGCTTAGCGGGTGTGGGGCTATTGGGACAATGATGGTGTGAGCTGCCACTACTTGTTGTCTTTTGGAGTTTTCTTCTTTTGTTTTATTCTTTCTTTTGTTCCAAGGCCTTCTTCTATTGTTACTTTCCTTTGGTTGTTCAGGAGTGGCTGTTATCGTCCCCTGACAGACTCCATGGTCAATGAGTTGTTGCGCCAAATGTTTTGCACTGTCGAAAGTAGTAGGCTTGGAGGCTATTACATACCCGTGGATCTGGGGTGACTATCCCCATAAGTATCTTTCCACCTTTTTCGATTCCGGGGTTATCATCCCGGGACACAATATAGAGAGATCACAGAATCTGGCCGTGTAGGCAGCGAGGTCAGATCCATTCATTTTGAGGGTCCACAACTCATGTTCCAATTTTTCCAGTTCACCCCTTGGGCAATATTCTTCTAACATCAAGACCTTCAGGTCTTCCCAACTCATGGAATTTTCCACTGGGAAGGTTATAGCTTTGACATGGCTCTTCCACCAAGTAAGAGCTCTGTCAGAAAAGGTGCATGCTGCATATTTAACTTTGCTTATTTCTGGACACGCACATATTTCGAAGACTGATGCAGTCTTTTCGAACCAGTACATCAGTGCAATTACTACTCCACTTTCATTGAAGGTTTTAGGTTTCCCGTTGGTAAAGTCTTTGTATGAACACTCCTTAGGGTGTCCAAGGCTTTCTCCATGCTTCGAGTGATTAATACCATTGACCGCTCCACTGACACCACTTGCATTTATTTGATTTATTGCGGCTGCTACGACAGCAGTTACCGCTGCTTGGAACATAGCAGAATCATATTGTGGAGGTGGTGGTGGTGGTGGAGTTGGTGGAGCATTGTTGAAATGTCTGGGATTCTTTCTTGGCGGCATATTTTTCTACAAGATTTAATGAGGAAATGATGATAAGTTCTTTATGTCAATTATGAGTCAGGTGATATTGAACAAGACACATTTTACTTTTTAAATGCATCATATCCTGACTGATATATTGTTCTATTAAGAGATTTACAATAAAATTATACTAATATAAGTAAACAATCGCCAATTTCGTTTATAGCAACACTCATAATGAATTTGTATAGTGTTCTATACCATGTCCTTTTAATTTCACTTGGTCTATACTAGTTGTATGTAATTAAGGCTAAACAAATTGTTGAACATAATGGGTCTGCAACCAAAATTTGTGAAACAAAATGTTTATGAAAATTGTAGTAACTCCAAATGAAGTAAAATGCTCTTCATTTTCATTGATATATAGTTTTGTACATATAGTTGGGAAAATTTGACCTAGATATAGGTCTATATTACAACAATATAAGGGAAAATTTGGTAGTATTACAACCTACAAGTAGTGTATTCACCTAATCTTAGGGTGGAGTTTTACATATAGTTAAAAGTAGTATATATATCTGAGATACTAGTCTAGATCAAAATAGAAGTAATGTAAAGACTACTTGTGGAGAATATGGTTCATGGAAATGGATTCTGTAACATGGTGCTCTCTTTCCATCAAACGCCTCTCTAGTGTAGTTTGATGCTCCCTGGGTGCTCTAATTTTGTCTTGAGCAGCAATCATCTCTTCATGAAGCATATCAGTGTAATGTCTAGTGTTATCATTATCTCTGTCTAAACAACGAAGATTAATGGCGTTAACTTGGGAGGAATCATTAACATCCGGAATTCGATTGATTGATATTCGCGATTAATCAACCTGGCGAGAAATGCGGCGTACTATAATAGGGAGGGCCCTGTCAGCTGAACCTCCATTGTTGATGTTGTAGAAGCCTCTATTCATACTGAAAGGAGGGAGTTGTCCTTGCCATTGGCTCCACTAATGTAGTTCTTCACCCCATGCTGGTATTGGATCTTGGAAATCCTATCTGGCTGTAGGGTTTTTTTCAACTGGCGGTGGGTTGTATACTTCTGGAGTAGAGTCTGTAGCTTCTAAATCTTCCTCGGGATCCTCTTCCGGATCATCTTCAATCCAACCATTATTCCCTTGATTAGGGAAGTAGGGATCTCCGTGCGGGGGATATCCGGCCATAATGTCAATACGAGAATAGAAAGAATGTAAACATGTTGTTTTATAGTATTACAAAATACTCCTATAGTATTTTAAATAATAAAGGCTCTCTGTATGGTTTATTGGTAAGTTTTAGACTTGTTGCAAACACCAGGATCACTCCCAAACACATGTTGGTCATATCTCAAATAAATATAGTTGATCAGGCTATATTTATTCCAAATATGATTACATAACTGTCTAGGTTTGATTCTAGTGTTCAACATCTTAATACTTCTGTTTTGTTCTTCTTGTGATACTTGTCCTAGTATGTAAGCATATATATATATATATATATATATATATATATATATATATATATATATATATATATATATATATATATATACTTTTATAAAAATATTGTTATATTTTAAAAGTACAAGTCTTGGTCCGAGTGCTTTAGCCCTATTCTATTTATAGTTGTTATATCTTTTATGGTTTGTGGTTTGATATACTTAGTTCACTATAAACAATGCTCCAATACCAATCTGCCACACCACCAAACCTGAACGCGGAAACATTCGGGGGCGGAGGAAGTCATGTAAAGTATCACAACAGTTGCATAATACTAATAAAAGTACAACAATAACCATGCATTAATAACGTATAATTTTTTACATATGTATTCAAAGCATTGTATATTGACACCAAAATCTATAAACAAAAAGTTAAAAGACATGAGTCTATAATACTCCATCTTCTCAATAGCTCGTGGTAGTACTTATTTTACTGGTTTCCTGAGAATACAAGTTATTTGAGAAAAGGTGTCAACATTTAAGTTGGTGAGTTCATAAGCATTTATATGAAAATATATGCCATTCAATGGTATTAAATCACGTTTGTTTCAATAAAATCCGATATTTTCTATAAAACTGGGTTTTAAGTTGGTTGTTTGTAAGAAATCACATCTATTACGGGAAATCCTATATTTTCCATAAAACTGAGTTGTAAAATGTTTATTTGTAAAGTAATCGTATCTATCCTGGAAAATCCTATATTTTCTTTAAAGTTGATTTGTAAACTTGTTTATATATTCCAATACTGAAAAGTATAAGTATAAATAAGATACTTAATTCCATAACATGTAGTTTTATTCGAAGATAAAACCATTTGATTCATTCTATAATTACGTAAAATAAACAAACTATAAATTTCACGTAAAAATAACATATTGTCGTTTATCATGTGAGTTTTCATAACCGTGCTAACAAATGGTTGCCTTCCGCGGCGTTCTTCAAACGTCGTTATTTCTGATAATTGTCACCCATAACATGCTGGTCGGGCTGTAGCTAACAGCCAGGGTGTGGGGTCATCAATCCCATATAGATCTATACACAAGTATCATGCTCTCCGGGAGGAGACTTTGGTTATAAAACAGGACTTCCATGTATACCTTGAGTAGGTATAATGAAGACAAATGACTCACAAATTTCCAACGAGATACGTGTTTTGTTATTGAAAATATTCATGCATGAAACTGTCACCCTATTCATCATGTTTATAATATAAAAATAATAAAAATTTTATATATTCGTTTCTTTTTCCCTAAAAGGGGTAAAATAATGAGAATGTAACCCAAACTATATCTATTATAGTTTACAATATATGTTTTATTTGAATTTTTAATTGTTGTTTATAAGATGTTTTGTATACATATGTTTTCATGTAATAGTTATATAAATTGTAAGAAAACATAAACAATGGTTGGTATTTTAACACAAGTTTCCTTGAGTTTTACTTGTATCCCCCCCTCTCTTAAAACATAGAAAAATTTATAAAAAGTGTAGGGGTATGAACTCACTTGATAAGTGGTGATTCAGGTAGCGTTTCGTTTCTAGAAATGATTTTTCTTGACGAAACTGCGAGTTTCTGATGAAAAACCGGGCTTTTTGCGGGAAGAGTTTCGACTAAAAAGGATTTTTTTTTCTCGAGGACTTCGGGGCTCTGAGCATTCTTCGGGTGTTAGGGGGTTTCCCTAGGCTTCGCGGGGGGGGGGGGGGGGGGTTTAAAGTAGCTTGAAAGGGGGTTTAAAGTGAAAGGAGGAATGAAAATTTTAAACCAAACCCAGATATCTCGCATGCTATTTATAGGAGGCCGAGGCCTCGCATTACACTAGGCATAGATACATGGCCTCTGATACGCATCGAGGCTAGTCCGAGTATGCTGGGCGTACTCTTTTTGTACGTTGGGCGTAGTGACTACGTGGTCTTTGATCGGGTTCCAGGCTGCAGACGTGTCAAGGTTACTAACACGCATCGAAGTTACGTACTCTTTTTTACACGCGGCGTACTTCTTCGAGAACTTATTTATCTAGCTTCAAAAATTAGTAACTTTTTCATACAAGCTTCATTTTTGATGGACTTTATATCCACGCGTAGGTGAGACCATGCTCTACAACTTTCATTTAGACTCTGTTAGCTAATTTTTAATATTATATTTTTAACTGGGTGGGACAGAAAAAATCGGTTAAAAATTCATAATTTCTTCATCTAATGTCCATTTTCGTCTGTCTTTTTACCGTTGAACAATAAATGACGAGATCCTCGATTCGCATTTAGGATGTGTCGGCTAAACATCGTTTGATTTTTTACTCGAAATTCGGGTTGTATACTGCTATGCTGAATCTTTAGAAAAATCATAACTTCCTCATACGAAGTCAGATTTGGATGTTCTTTTTCTGTACGCTCTTGGTTTTACGTATGCTACAACTTTTACTTAGATTGCTAAGGCTAACATTTATTTTATCGCGAAAATTTGATAGGTCATAACTTCTTCGTTATAACTCGGATTTCAACGTTCTTTATATTTCCGAAAACCTTGTCACGAACACTACAAGTTTCTTCATGCATATCGAGTTTATCTAACATTTTATTTTTGAAGATCATTTTTATCTTAATTTATACATCTTTATAAATAAGTAATTGCAAATATTATTCAAATAATTTCTCTTTATTACTTTAAAAACTAGTTACAAAGGTTCACCTAGACTATTACGCTGATTTGAAATATCGGGTCATTACCAAAACCCACATCACCATCAATATTAATTATAAAAAAAATTGAAGTTTAATTAGTTTTAAAAAAACCCTCATATCACAATAGTTGTATCGAAGAAAAATCTTGAATGTGATGATTCATCCTTATAGTTCTCCATTTTATTTAAAAACCGAACCCAATAATCAATTATTTTAGAATGTATAAACATTGTTTGATTAAATTCATATGCAAAAACTTGGTGCAACACTGGACATGTTCCAATGTCGTAGATCTCATCCTAGTAACAAAAATTATAATTAAAATCAATCTATAAAGAGTCATATTTGTATTTTAAAAAATACTAAGCGACTCATACATACTTACCCATCATCTCTATTTGATGCAAAAACTAAATTACATATTCCAATTTCATCCTTATTCAGTTTATCCCCAACCTTAATAATTCTTTTAATATAGGGAGAATGAAATATGTTTGACTTTTTAGGGATACGTTTGTCCCTTTTTTCATTATCATCTTCTTCTGCAGCATTATGAACAGCTTCTCCTAGATTTCTTCCAACACATTATCTCCACTGAATCCTCACATTAATTTTTTCCTTCTATACACTTGTAACTATGTTTCATCCAACAAACTAATAATTTCATCATTCACCCCCTGAAGTTTATGAAACTGACTCATTGTTAACGAATTGGTATCAACACGTGTACTATAATTGACATCTTTTTGTGCATTAATTTCATTAACTATCAATCTTCTAACAGGTGAACTATTTCCTTCAACACCATCACCTATATCATTCAGATTAAACTCTTATAACCCTCCAGATCATGCATGTTTTTGTTGTTTGACCCTTCATGTACTTCAATAAAAAGCTCATTCATCTTTTCCATCCACTCTTTCAGCACCACACTATTAGGGGATTTTTCGAAACCATCCTTCAACACAACTTCCATAGTATGTTTTTTTGTTATAATTAACCCATAACTATACTCTAAAACAGCAGCGTACGCCTGCGATACACATAATTAATTATTAAATACATTACAAGAATATTTCAACAACTTTTATAAGAGAAATATATAGTCAATCAAATATTATTCCAAATTATTTAATTTAAGGACAAAATTACAAAAATGGTCCCTGTGGTTTGTCAAAAGTAACAAACTTAGTCCCTATCTATTTTTTTTGATGCATTTGGCCATTGTGGTTTGTAAAAGTTTCATTGGAGGTCCTTTTTCATAACACTGTCAATTTGTAGCCGTTTGGGGTCATTAAGTTGGGGGTATATTCGTCTTTTTACGTTTGCTTCTCCACCCCCTTTACTAAGCCCTAACTAACGTTCACAAAAATCAAGCTAGCATCTCTAAAAAATCGAAGCTCTCCTCTCCTGCAAGAATGGTGATTTGTAAGTGTGGAAGTGTTGCTGTGAGAGTCATATCTTGGACAGACCTCAACCCAGGAAGACGATTATGGTCTTGTGCTCGAAATGGTCGAAGCTGTCCATTTCTTGGGTGGATGGATGATCCGATGTGCCATAGAGTTATGGAGGTGATTCCTAGTTTGCTGAGGAGAATGAACAATGGTCAAATGATGTTGATTCAAGCTCGTGGAGATGTTGTGAAGCTCAAGTGGATGCTTATTATGTCTTGGTTCTTTTTTTAAGTTTATATATGTATGCACTAAGTAGTAGTTGGATTTGGGGATGCATTTGGTCAGTGTATTTTGGATATGTAATGTCGGATGGTGTGTTGAACTGGAATGGGATATTACCAGTTGATTTTGGGATGGGATGTCATGTATTAGAATCTTAATGTAATGTATGGTTTTGGTTAATCAGTTTAATAGTATTTTGTCTTATGTTAATTATAAAGCATTGTTTTTTTTATTATTATTGATCAGGAATATTGGAATGGAATGGAAAGAGTTGTTTCCATTTATCAAAGATTGGAATGGAATGAGTTGTGTCCTTTTATCAAAGATTGGAATGGAATGAGAAAATACAAGGTCAAAACCCTATAAGTAATCAATGGAATGGAATGTGTTTTGGTCATTTATCAAACAATGGAATGGAATGAGTTTTGGACATTATCAAACAATGGAATGGAATGAGTTTTGGACATTATCAAACAATGGAATGGAATGAGTTTTGGTCATTATTAAACAATGGAATGGAATGAGAAACACACCATATCAAAACATGATAACTGAGATCATTATAACCAGAAATGTAGCATGACATATGGCTAATATCAACTTAATTGCATCACTAATTTAGGTAGTTGCAAAAAGATGTAATGATCTAGATTAAACATGTTTTAACAAAAGCATCAATACAAGTTTATAATCTTTAACAAAAGGTAGCCAAATAACTTGATTATTCATGCTTTCATCTGTATCCAACTTCACTTAGGTCCTACTTGAGGCTTTTTTCCCTTGTCTATCTTCTTTGCTCATAACCCACCCATGACATCTTCACTTGATCCACCCACTGAACCTTGACTTGTTCCACCCACTGCATCTTTACTTGATCCACCCACACCACCTTGACTTGATCAACCCACTTCTCTCTGACTTAATCACCCTTTCCCCTCACATATTCTAGAGTTACGTCCTTTATTATGACACTTGGAACAAGTAACAGTCAAGAATTTCCTATTTAGGGTTTTTGACTGGTTAGTAGGCTCATCTATAGCCCTCCTCCTCTTTTTCTTTTGCCTTCCAACCTACAAAAACATTAAGGAAATCTTAAAACTGGATAAATAAGAAACTATGTTAACTAACATTCAACTTGCTTGTGTGTGATGTGTAGGTGGTATAAGAGTGGTTGGACATCTAGATTTTGGCCACATGCTCCTGCCATTGATTGGATCTATTTTTTTAGAGTACATTGCCCTCCATGTTTCTAGCTTATAACAAGGATGCACCAATTATTCAGGTTGTTGGGCTTTTTCACCATTTTGAATATGTTCCCATATTACACAAACTCCATGCCAGCAGACTATCCTTGTTATCTCCCAGTACCTACAATTACATGTACCCTCTTTCAAGTTGACCATATACTGATCAAACATCATACCAGTCACTTGATATTTTCTAGAACCACAGAAGAGTGCCCTATATTTGCTTGCAACTGTTTTGATTATGTCAAGTATAGTAGTTGCAGTAGGGGTTAATAGACTTTTGCATTTATCAATTTCTTTTTGTACAATGCAATGTCTCTTCATCAAGTACACTCTTATGTACTCTAAACATGTAATTATAGGCTTCTTCTTTCCATGCTCTAGCTTAGAGTTGAATACTTCACACAAATTGTTTAAAACAGAATCTGAATGGGCTCTACCTAGGAAATGAGACCTAGCCCAATGAACTGGAGGAATCTTACTTAGCCATTCATGAGCCTCTGCATTGAAATCTTTGAACTCATCCATTGTCCTTTTAAAGTGCCTAATGGTTGTATTTGTAGCACACCTCCATAAGTGATCTCTAAACTCTTCTCCCCTCCATTGCAAGATATCTAGATGTACATGCCTTCACATTTCTACTTTGTAAGCATAAATGCTCATCAATAACTGTCTTCACCAACCATTGTTCCTCTTCCGTAGATCTAGAAATCTAAATAGCAAAAGGAAAAGAATATTTTTGTGAAATTATAGTTTTGCCCTTCGATGTGGCTTTACTTACAGTGGAGGGCCCACAATCAGTGGAATCTGGAACCACCCCTTTACACTTGACTCTTACTCTCAAATTTTCATTTTTTGCCATGTGTAGGCCCTCCTTGTTTTTATTGAAAGCATCTTCACGTGGCCTTGTATATCTTTTTTGGTTTTAAAAGCTTGACCCACAAAAAATGGTGTAACATGAATTACCCCAGAAGAACAAGGCACCTTCGTGTTCAGGTTTTTTAACATTCTCTTCCTTAGGTCTTCCTCATATCCTGGACTTTCAAAGTCATCATTGTTGATCACACCTAAATCATCATCTTGATTTAAATCTAATTATATGTTTGGACCTTGTCCAAACCATTCAACCCCATCCACACAACTGTGAAACTCTCTCATATCAACCTCCCAGTCATCTAAAATAGCTTCTGGGTCAACAATGTAGTTAGAATCATCATCTTCTGCTGTATGCTCTTCTGAATCATCTTTTGAATCCTCTGCATTCTCTTTTTCATCTTCTTCATCCTGTTCTTCTTCAGCTTCAACCTCTCTTTCAAACTCACCCATATTCTGATATCCATCACTACTAAAAGGCTCAAAATCATCTAGCCTTTCCCTATGATTCTGGTAATTAATATCAACTGTAATTTCTTGCATTATATCAGTTTCTTTTGGTACAGGGAAATACGAATCATCCTTAAGCTCATTAACCATGTCTTGTTTGTTTGGCTCAAAAGGAACTAGGGACATGGAATAATCATACACACCATCTTTTCTCTGAGCTTGATTATTTGATTCTTTAAGTGGGACATTCATGTCTAATTTCTTGCTACACGAACCAATTCCCTTCTTCTTAGGCCTAATCCTATTAAGCTTAGGAGAAGGATCATCATCCAGTTACTCAATAACAACTTTACTTGGGGACATGAAGTAAGTATGAAGTCTTGTAGACCCATGTTCAACGTACACATTAATCACTCTGTTTTGAGGGACAAATTGAGTCATAGATATAACGTCTTGATCATTTCCTAGAGCCTTCAATCCAAAATCTAAGTCTAGATTAGGAATTCTATAATGATAGTCCATTGTGTCATCCGCAGAATACCCTATCTCACAAATCATGTCATTTAGATCATGAACTAAAAAAAGATCAGCGTCAAAAAAGTCATAGAATGCCAAACTTCCCTCAACGTACTTTCTTCCAGGGAACTTTGAAAAAAATCCACCATGATGTATCTTTAAAGTGAAGAAATTGTCGTGACCATCGAAAAAACAAAAACGATGAGCCTTGAATATATAAACCAAGAAACATCAAACAAAAGATGAAACAACTTACTGTAATCATTATCAAGGTGGGGTGCAATCGTATGAGGACCACGTAAATTCCACATACAAAGTACCATCTTCAGTTGATAAAACCTAAAATCGGATGGGAGGGATGAAGGATGAAGATCGTCAAGATGATCAGTAACCTAAGGTGAAGAGGATATGAAGGGGGTTTCTTGGACTCTGGTTAATGAGGATAGGTTAATGACGTATCGCTGGCTAATCCATCGTAAATGAGCACCAAACGTAAAAAGACGAATATACCCCCAACTTAATGACCCCAAACGCCTACAAATTGATGGTGTTATGAAATAGGATCTCCAATGCAACTTTTACAAACCACAATGGCCAAATGCATAAAAAAATAGATAGGGACTAAGTTTGTTACTTTTGACAAACCATAGGGACCATTTTTGTAATTTTGTCGAATTTAAATTCTAATAGAATATTCATTAAATTATTACTTACAATTACAACAAATTAGCAAAGTATGTAAAAAAATACTATTACCTCCTCATCTCCAAAATCCCTCTTAAAACTGACCAATTTTTCCTCTTCGCAACCTGTTTCATCCTTCATATCAACATCCTCATGGTCCTCCCAAAATTGCCTCCCGAGCCCTCCAAAACTAATCTCCAAGCATTGAATCTCTAATAAATTAGCACCCGTATTACGCTCAATAAAACGAAAGCCTTTTATTTAACATTATAGCATACTTCATGTTATACACATACACCAACTACAAAAAATAAAAAATATTAAGTTAATCAATACACCAATAATAAATTATTACCAAATCTATATTTTACTATAATACCATTTCACACTTACTATCAGGAGTGTAATAGGACCACTGTAGTAGCTTGATTTGGCATCCCTTTTCCATAGTCTCTTCCTTGATCCCAAAAAGTCAAGCATATATTTACACCAATTTAACTTTGAGAAGTCATCTACCAACACCAACTGCCTTACTAACTGTAGTGATGTTATCACATTTCATTCTTTTTGGAAGGTTTCCTAAACTAGGTGGATGCTCCTTACTTGTTTTTCTAACATTATCTTCTTATTCCTCCTTGACATATTCTTTAATATCCTTGTTCTTTAAATTTTTTACAATTGTAACTTTCTCATATTTTCTCTTTGAACTTATCTCTTCTTCCAAGAGAAGTACATTTAAAGGTTTAGGAATTTTCTTCGCTGGAATTGATTTATCAAAACAAAAAAAATTCGACCTTATTTCTCATTTCACGTGTTTTTCTTGTTCTTGTACTTATCCTGCTATAACACACACACACACACATACACTACATATTAGAATGTATAGTATAATATATTCAATTCATGACTAAAACACACTACATTATAAATGTTTTAAAATAATTTGTTTTTCATTCCAACATAATAAAAATGTATTAGAATGAATTAAATGTACTATACACATAGTTGAAATTCTATCAGAATATAAAGATACTAACAGAATAAACATAGTATACACATAGTTGAATATTCTATTAGAATAAAAAGATACTAATAGAATATCATACATGTCACTTTGATACCTAATCCAATAACCATTGAAATACTCACATTCATATACAAAGTTGTAGTTCTAACAAAATAAAAAACAAATTGTAATAAAATGAATAACATTTAATTCTACTAGAATATCCTAAATATCAACTTGAGACATAAGCCACTTAACATGAAAACACTCACACTCATATAAATAGTTACATTCTACCAGAATATTCTACATATAAAGTAGAATTCTACAAGAATATAATACATGTCAATTTGACACATACGCCATTAACCATGGAAATACTCACAATCATATATGTAATTGCATTCTACCAGAATATTCTACATATAAAGTCTATCATTCTATAAGAGTTGTAAATGTTTCAATTCAATTCATTAATCATATATAGATTTTGATTACAAAAGAATCTCAAATCATTATACCCTGCTACATAACTCCTTATTTACAGGAATTTTCGTTGTAATCTTATCACATACATTATCAGAATCTATTCTAAAAGAATATCAAACATATTTACTTTTACATGATTCAAACATTCTACCAGAATAAGACCCATAACTAGTTGATTCTATCAGATTATCAGTTTTTTTTTTTTAACATCAAAGTAGAATCTCATAACTACTTAATTTTATTAAGGACTTCAAGCAAAATCACACCTTTTGTTTGCAAAACACAAATCATACATACATAAATTAGTCTAAACTCAATAAACATCCACTAAAATAAAAAATCGTTACCTTCAGGTTTCGAACACAAATCATCATCATTGTCATCAAGATTCAACACTGCCTCTTTCATGTTCTTAAACTTCGCCTTGAATGAAATCGATCTTGTACTCCTCATTCTTCAAGAATACAGTTCACATAAAACCCCCAATGCCTTCTCCGTCTTCTAGGGTTTAGTGTCGAGATTTATATTAAACACCTTCACAAAATCTTCCAATTTTGAAGATTGAATACACAAAATCAGTATATGTTTCGATCTCCGAAAGCAATGGGTTTTTGGTTTTGATTGTTTGCGAGACATTTGGGTTGATCGGGTGAATCACCTCTAAAATAAACGAAGGTTTCCTATTAAAATGACTAAGGTAATGTCCGATAGTGCCCTTCCATGCCCGGTCATTTAATGAAATTCTATTAATTTGTTTTTTTCTATTTAATTTTGAAGGAAAATCATTTTCTTAATTTAACGCAAATGATTGGTCTAAAATGATTTACACATGCACACAATACTTAGCAAAAACAAAATAACCTAACCCTATATATATATATATATATATATATATATATATATATATATATATATATATATATATATATATATATAGGGTTGTTCAATCGAGAACATTTCTTATTGCGAGAATATTTGAGAACAAAATTCTTATTTAATTTGCAAGGTAGCACTTTTATAATTAAATAAGAAACTATAACATAATATCCATATAAAGCAAAAACTAGTTAAAAACAATTAAAAACCCACTAATCTACATCACTCACCACTCAACCATGATAATCTCGAAAACTACCTACCAACCATCACCACCACCTACAACCCACTAACCGAAAGCACCCACCACCACTACTAAACCCCAATCACCAAAACCGACAACCAATTACCACCACCCACCACACCATCACCACCACCACCCCCACCACCAACATACACCGTCTCGGCCACCAACTATCACCATGACCTGCCTCTACCACCTATTACCACCACCCCACCTGTCACCCACCAAAACCACCACCCACAACCATCATCACTATCACCCGCCACAACCACCCCCACCACCTACCACCATTACCAACACCGCCGCTACCACCAACCACAAATACCACCACCTACCCACCATTATCCATTACTACCACTCACTTCTACCACCCATCACCACCACTCGCCGCCACCACCAACACCACCCATCACCATCACCCGCTACCACCGCCACCCATCACCCACCAAAACCACCATTACCACGACCCACCACGACCACCCCTCACCACGACCCACCAATCACCACCTACCAACCACCACCACTACCCACCACCCACCACCATCACTACTACCAGCCCTCACCACCCATCACCACCACCTACCTCAACCACCACCACCCACCATTAGTACCAACACCCGTCACTACCATCGACCACCACCCGTCACTATTACCAACCACCAACCACCACCCGCCACTACCACCACCCACCATCCACCAACACCACCACCCCCATCAACATCCATAACCACCACCTGCCTCCACCACCCATCACCCACAAACTACCACTACCACACCACCTATTACCACCACCCACCTCCATCACCTACCACCACCACCCATCACCACTACCCACCACGACCACCCACTTATACACCACCACTCGCCTTCACCACCCATCACCACTACACGTCACCGTCATCACCATCACCCGCCACCACCATCTCCACCACAAACCACCACCCACCACCACCACTACCATGCACCACCACCAAACATCACCACACGCCACCATCACCCACCCATCAACAATACCACCACCGACGCATCCATCATCCACCATCACCACAACCATCTCCACCACCACTCAACACAATCACCCACCCACATCATCACCATATACCACCATCACTACCCACCGCCACCACTAAACATCACTTCACGCTATTAGAACCTGAAAATGAACCTCTATAAATCTCTATCTGTTCATGTTCTAAAGTTAGTCTTAGTTCCAGAGTAGAATATGGTCCGGAGTAAGTCGATGGTCAGAAGTGAAGTTTGTGTCCCAAGTATAGAGTATTTTCAAAAAAAAGATGTTTCGTATGAAGAATAAGTCTAAATCAATCAATCCATCTATGTATTAATTATTCTTTCCTTTTAGCTTTATGTAACCATTCATAGGAATTTGTTTATTTTGTCAAATGGATAATCAGAGTGTCAGAAGTAACTGTTTTGTCCGGTCCTATGTATGTGTTTGAGTTTGTACTGCGTACTCCTTTCTCCTATTTAACGAGCGTTTAATGTCAAGAATTAATCACAGATTGTTCCACCAAAGATAGCTATATTTGAATTTACTTCACTTGCATCTTTCTATAAAAATCAAACTCTTTCAAACATTCTACTTGTTCATTAATTGTCTTTACTTTGATTATTCTCATTAATCCACATTTAATACTTGAATTACTTTGTTGATTATCATCTTCATCCTCGATTGGTGTTGCCAGACTTGACTGGAACGTATAATCAGAAGCAGACATGCATCTTAAGCATTAAATCAAGGTTTGAGTTCTTAAGCCTTGTCCCTGCACAATCAAATCCTTGTTCTCACAATTGGCATTAAAGATTGAGTGGTTGTCCTTTGAATCCATAAGAACAAATTATAGTTGTTTCGAGATTACCTTAGTATTTCGATCATTTCTGTGTTCAGGATAAAAGTTCTTCTATATACCACTTTTGCTCAAGATATCCTAACTTCAATGGTTGCTTCTAATTCTCAAAAAATATACTCAATGCAAATAGCAAATAGCATGGGTTTCCTTACACATTAACAACTACTAGTTGTTGAAGAGTATGACCACTGAAAAGTTATAATGGAAATATTTTTACTTGGAAAAGAAAAAGGTGAATCTATCTGGAGATCCATTAAAGAAGGTCCTCATGTTCCAGTTCGAACTATTGTTAGAGATGCTGATGCAACTCTCATGGGACCGGATGAACAACCTCAAGCACCTCTAACTGCTGATGATCTTGAAAATTCCGAAATGGTTTTTGGTGTTCCACCTTCTCTCTTTGAGCACATCAAACTGTGCAAATCCATAAAAGAGATTTGGGACACACTTCAAGATTTGTTTGAAGGGTGAGAGAACATGAAGGATAATCATCCAAACACGGTTGTAAATGAGTTCAACACTTTCACTAGAACACCTGGTGAATTTGTTGCCTCAACCTCAAACAGATACCGAATCGTCGTTAACAACATGATAGTTCGTGGGATAGTCTGAATCCCACTTGAATCCGAACTCAAGTTCATTAACAGCCTCAGAAAGGGATGGGGAAACGTGAAATCATGTCTTCAGAGTAATGGGTGTCCAAAAAAGATGAAGCTCTACCAACTCTTTGATGAGCTTCAAGGTCATGAATCAAATGTCGCACAAACCCTACGAGAACTCAACAGAGGTCTTTTAGCAGTAGTAAGTTCCCACGATCCACTAATTCCAAGCCCTGCTATTTTGGACGCTCTCTCACCTGTTGTTCCATATATCCCACATGTTCAACCCTCACCTCCAACCATACCTGCTCCCATAAATACCAACTATCAACCAATGAGTGACCTTAATCCTGATGATATGGACTCTGAACTCCGTTTTGAATAGGAGTTTACCTTACTTTCCATGAAATACAATCGTCCTAATAACAAGTCATATCACTACCGCTTTCA
Organism: Lactuca saligna; assembly: GCF_052625555.1. NCBI lineage: Eukaryota > Viridiplantae > Streptophyta > Magnoliopsida > Asterales > Asteraceae > Lactuca > Lactuca saligna. The sequence goes on from NC_136425.1 coordinate 56,878,625, forward strand.
TGCTCCTCACCAAAATAATCCTCAACCCTTCAACAAAATTTTAGAAAACCCACCATCTTACAAACCTAACCTCCCTACACCAAATCACTCCTCGGAATCATCATAGACTCTGAAGTCAGAAAAACCCAACATTGTATGTCACAAATGTGGTCATGCAAATCACTTTACCAAATATTGCTTAGTCGAAGTCCCACAGAAACCCAAGATCAATGATTCTACTTACTATGCACGTATAGCTTAAGAAATGGTAGAAAGTTAAAAGGATTTTGTTACCACTGTGTCTTGGGATGTGGAAGGATATTGTTCTTTTGGAGATGATGATGACATAACCACGGGTAGAACCATATGTCTTATAACTCGATAAGAAATTAGATGTGATGAAGGCTACTGGTCGTTTGGGTCAGAGAGAGATGAAGAAGATGTTGAACCAAACTACTGCTACATAGCTACCAATGATCCACCTGACAAAAGCATCATTCAACAGGTAAAATCTATGATTACTAATAATAATTTTGACTTATCTCTTTGTGAACCATATCTAACCCAAATCCAATCAGATATGAATATCATTTACAAATCATATGAGTCACCCATAGAAGCCACTGAGAAGAAGGAAAGTGAATTAAGTTGTCTTAGATTACGTTTTGAGGATAAAAAGTTGAAAATAGAGTCTTTAGAACAATAGCTTGTAATGTCACAAGATGAATGTATCATTCTTTAAGACAAATGTGAAATCACTTATTCTAAAATATATGTTTTAATTTCTGAAAACAAACATCTCAATGCTAAAATAGATGCTTTACATAATTCCATTGATATTATTGAAGCAAATGAACAGATGACTCACAGTTTTCGTCATCCTTGGTCAAAATCTCCTGGTCTCGGAAGCGAGCTTCCGAAACCTTTTGCTCGTCCCTTGAAGAAGTTTACAAAACCTAAGTTTTATGGGAGACGTTCCGAACATCAAACATTCGGACACCCTTATCTCACCTTTGTCACCCCTTCTTGAGACTTCTGACCAATTTGCATCACTAATTCCAGAGTTTAAGCCTATAGTTGTTAAGTGTCTTGATTCCACGCCTCTTCTGCCTATGATAACCCTTGACGTGAATCGGACCTCAGAATCCAACTCTACTATTCTGAACACTGTTGTTCAAATTCCGAACCACAATCCTCTGAAGAACTGTGTTGTTGAGGAAATTTTTCCGAAGAAAAATGGACCTGAATTCTCTAAGTGTGTTTGGGCATCTTTAGATAGTCATGTTGATGATTCGTCAGTCTCATATGATTCTAAACCCCAAGTGATTTCCAAAACAAAACAAGTCCCAATCAAGCCTATGTTCAAAAATCCTTCTGTAGGACAAACTTCCAAATCTTCACTTCATTCCAAAAGGAAGCCCATGTTGAATAGAAAAGATGTTGTTAACCCTAAGGTAGAAGCCCAGAATGCTCACAAAAAAGAAGTTAAGTCGAGACAAAATTCTAGATTCCTTGAGAACTCCAAAAAGAGTGTATATCGGACTGCCACTTCACCAAATAAGAGTCACAACACCTTCGCACCCACTAAGATTCTCAAGAGACCTCCCATTCCTCCCAATCTGGTAGAACATAAGAAAGTGGTCAGTCCTAACTCAAAAAAATCCATTGTAGGTACTCAATCTACTCGAACGAACTCTCTTCGGACAACTTCATCTGTTTTCATAGCCAAATCTGATGGTACGATTTTCAATCCACAACAGCTTTCAAAACCAAATGTATCATTTACCAAAGAACACGTTTTAAAGAAAACAGTTTCAAAAAAATCTTCAAAACAAAATCTTGTATGGAAAGTAAAAAATCACAAAAATGAAATAGTGACTCCAAGTGACACAGTGTTTCCCACTGTTCTGGAAGTTGAGTGTCCGAGAAAAGTTGTTCCGAATCCGCATGTCATTGAGTATGATTATTGGGTAGATGAAAGAACCATACAATTCTGTTTGTTTCCTAAGGAATCTCAAAACAAACCTTCCAAACCATCTAATGCTCAAAAGTCACAACCGAATCCTAAGACTCGTGTCTTTGTCCCAAAACCTAACTCGGAGCCTAAAAACTCCACAACTCACTAATTTTAGTAGGCACTCTGTGCTTCGAAGCACGAAAAATTATGGTATACTGATAGTGCTTGCTCTATGCACATGACGAGGCAGAAGGACTTTCTACGAGATGTCAAACTTTCACCAAATGTTGGCTATGTGACGTATGGAAAAAACTCCAACTCCCAGATCCGAGGTTATGGTATTTTACAAATGAAAACTTCTCCATTTCAAATGTGGCATATGTAGTTCACTTCAAGCATAATTTGATAAATGTGGCTCAACTCACTGATACATATTAACGAGTTGAATTCTGCAAGAAACATAGCTATATAATGTCAGAAGAGCGAAAATAATGTTTAATAAAATCAAACCGCAAAAAAAACATGTATCCTCTAGACATCAACATGATCATTGGCAAGCCCCAGCTTTGCTTACTCTCAAAAACTGTTCCTGATGTCAGTTGGTTATGGCATACGAGGCTTGCTCATCAGAACTTTAGATATATGAATGATCTTGTTTCCGGTGAGATGTTAAGAGGGTTGGCACTCCTCAAATTCAAAAATGATCATTTATGCACTGCATGTAAGTGTGGAAAGCAATCAAATAAGTGTCATCCCATTATTATTTAAAAATCCATCTTGGAGCCATTAGAACTTCTGCACATTGATCTGCATGGACCCTCAACAGTAGAGAGTTTGCATCGCAAAAAATTCATTCTTGTGATTATGGATGATTTTACCAGGTTCACCTAGGTCTTCTTCCTAAGGCTCAAGTTAGAAACAACCTCCAAACTCATCAACTTTATCAAAGGAATTGAAGTTCTCATCAAAATCCGAGTAGCGTGAATCCGAAGTGACAATGGTTCGGAATTCACAAACTCCACCATTGAGAACTTTCTCACCGAGAAGGGTATTGACCGTAACTTTTATGCTCCATACACTTAACAACAGAAAGGTGTAGTCGAATGACGCAACTGAACACATCTCAAAGATGCTCGATCCATGCTCAACTTTGCAAATCTTCCACTCTATCTTTGGGTTGAAGCGATCTCAACAACATGCTTTACTCATAATAGGAGTATCATTAATTGACGCCTCAATAAGACATCGTATGAGGCCATGAATGGTCGGAAGCCAAGTATCTATTTTCTTCATGTTTTTGGATGTATATGCTTCATCAAGAACAATCGTGACCAGCTTATAAAATTCCAACCCAAAGCTAATGAAGCTTTCTTTCTTGGATACTTTGCTAAATTAAAGGCTTATCGAGTCCTTAATCGGAGAACTTGTGTTTTGGAAGAAAGCTTTGATGTTACCTTTGATGACAATTTTGTTCGGAATTCTGGCCCAACACATGTTACAACTCATATCATGGAGTCCGATGCTCCAGTGCCAGGATGGAAGAACCACCAAACAATCTATGAAGTTGACTTTGAAACCTTGTTCGGACCCTCATAAACAACTCTTGATTCGGAATCTCGAACAAGACAAACCTCATCAACCGAAGCTTCGACCTCCCAAAATGTTTCTGGACAACACCTAGTTTTCCTCCATTTGATTCCGAACCATTTAAACCTTCTCAGATTGAGGGGGAGAATGGTCAGCCTTCCTTGGGATCAAATGTGGATGGAGACCAAGATGCAGGTGTTAAATTCGACTCCAATCCTATCAACAACGATGATGATGCAAATTTCTTCGATTTCCCACCTCATGATGATGTCAACATATCTGGTTCAGAAGTTCAGGGGGAACATGACCTACAAGTTCAATCTATCCAGGGGAGAAACACAACCTCATTATTGATATAGGATCATCTGCTGCATAAGAGCTTCCTAAAATACATTTTTTATTGAGGAACATCCTCCGAATGAAGTTATTGGAAATCCAAACGTTGGTGTACAAACTTTCTCAGCCACAAGTGTTCAAAATGAATGTCATTTCTTAGCATTTATCTCAATGGTTGAACCCAAATCTATCAAAGAAACCCTAGAACATGCTGATTCGATTACAACCATGTAGGAAGAATTGATAGAATTCGATAGAAATGAAGTATGGACTCTCAAACCTCCTCTTCAGAATCATACCATTATTGGTACTAGATGGGTGTTTCGGAACAAACTAGACAATGCAGGATTTGTTATTCGGATTAAAGAAAAATTGGTGGCTAAAGGATTCACACAGATTGAAGGACTTGACTATGATTAGACCTTTTCTCTTGTTGCCCATCTTTAAGCTATCAGAATCTTTCTTGGTTACGCTACTCACAAAGGCTTTAAGGTTTACGAAATGGATGTTAAATGTGCCTTTCTAAATGGTGTACTTGATACTGAAGTATATCTCCAAGACCCCCCCCCCCCCATTTTGTCAATCTCTCATATCCGAACTACTGCTACGAACTCCGGAAAGTTGTTTATGGCCTCAAGCAAGCTCCTCGTGCCTGGTACGAGACCCTCATTGACTTTCTCAAGCATTCAGGTTTTCAAAGAGGTATTCTCGATCCTACCATGTTCCGAAGGTCAAATGGAAAACATCTCACGCTTGTCCAAATCTATGTTGACGACATCATTTTTCTATCCACTGATTCATCAATGGTTGCTGACTTTTCTAAATTAATGGTTAGTTGATTCCAGATGAGTATGAATCAGGAACTAAGCTTCTTCCTAGGTATAACAGGCCAACAAATGAATTTTCATTCACCAAGAAAATTACATTTCAGAACTTCTCAAAAAGTACTTGATGGACACTTGTGCCTCTACTAAGGTACCTATAGGTTTCGGACACAAAATATTTTCGGACCCATCCGGTGTGGCAACAAATGAAAATAAGTACAGAGGAATGATTAGACCACTACTCTACCATACAAAAAGTTGTCCGGACATCATGTTTTCAACATGTTTGTGTGCCAGATTTCAAGTCATTCCAAAGATGTCTCATTTATTGGCCGTTAAGCAAATATTCTCATACCTCAAAGGTATAAATAATCTCGAAATCTGGTACCTAGCAAATGAGAGTTTCCTCCTTCAAGCATATTTCGATTCAAACTATAGCAGTCTTCAATTGGACAGAAAAAATCACTTATGGTGGCTATGAATTTTTAGGTGGTCGATTGGTCAGTTGGCCATCTAAGAAACAGAACTGTATTGCACTTTTAACAACCGAAGTGGAATACATTGCTGCTGCTAGTTGCACATATCAAGTTCTTTGGATGAAATCTCAGCTCTTAGATTATGGTTATGGATTTCAATAAATTCCAATCTATTATGATTCTCAAAGTGGCATTGCAATCTCGCACAATCCAATCCAACACTCTATGATGAAGCACATCGACATACGGTAACATTTCATTAAAGATCATGTTTTAAATGGTAACATCGAACTTTATTTGTTCCATCTGATGATGAAATTGATGATGTATTTACTAAGGCATTAGACGAAACCAAATTAAATGGTTTTCTGAACAAAATGGGTATAATAATGCCTGACCCTCAGCTCTTTCAAGAGGTTTTCACTATCTGATGGCAACATCACAAAGAAAATAAGTTCCTTAGTCAAATTACTTTTCATCTCGGAACTATTTCCTCTCAGAATAATTAGGGTCATTTTATGTGTATTTTCTCTAACAACCCCTTCGAGCTTTAATTTGCACAATTTATCTCATCATTTGATGTCCATGACCAATATAGTCATATTGGTATTGTTTTCATATTGGAACCTACTTCATAAGATCAACCCGGAATTCAAGTCCGGAATGGTATTGAACTTATTTCTATTCAGAATCGTTTCAAAAATTCACTCCGAAAGTTTTTCAAAATTTCACACTGGAGTATTTCAAAACTCACTCCGGAATTTCATAAACATTTCACTCCAGACTCTTGGCTCCAGAATTTTCAAAAATTCATTCCAGAATCTATCTCGGAACTTTCTCATGTTCCAAATTCACTCAAATTTTTCTCTGGGATCTTCATGATCATAAATTATATCAAAACATTCTGGAATTTCATTGTTCCGAAATCAAATACATGATGAAGTCCAAATAGTTTTAAGATGAAACGTTTTTCCTCTCAATGGTTACTTTTTGATGATGCCTATCTTTTCACCCTTGAAACTTGCTCCACATTGCACATGTCTCTATAAAGTGAACATCACATCGCCTAAGTGACGGTTTCTCTTTTTTAATTTGAGCCAATGGGATATTTAGTCATTGCAGGTCAACTCACCTGAAAACGACAACATAAATAATGCGATCTGTTTCCACTTTCAGATCTCATCATTACCTTTCCAACCCGACCTATTTCCTATCCTATATAAACCCTCCTCATAACCCCTTTTACTCTTTAAGCGCACAAAAGAGCCAAAGATTTCTTCTTGTTCTTTCTCTCAATTGTATTCTTCAAGCATTCAACCTCCTGCAACAATGGCGTCTTCATCTCCTTCCAAAATCACCCAAACTGGTCCTGAAGTCACACAAGCTGCTCCCAAAATCCCCAAAACTGATGCAAAGAAGAAATCATCCAAGGTATCGTCGCCGTCTTAGTCAAATGAACCCTTTCTTAAAGACACGACACAACTGTTCTCTCTTGACCCTATGGATTTTGACGATCTCATTAGAGTGATGATCAAGTTCATTGCTCATCACCCGATTGCAGTGCCACTCACTAAGATTCTAGACCCACCAATCCCACTTCATCTTCTTCACATGACATTTTAGCGTATCAAAATCCATAATGATGCTCTTGAAATAAAGTAACTGGTTACCGCATTGTGCCTTTCTACAAGTCTATGTTTCTCAAGGCAATTGGAGTCAAACAAAACCCTTCCAACTCTAAGGTACAAGAATCTATTGTAGAAGATTTTCAACAGTTCCTCACCCACATTGGCTTTGGTCAAGCATACAAAGCCAATAGGTTCAAGAAATCAGTTGTCTCAGTCCTACGAACCATTCTGATGCACTTCATTGTTAACGGTTTATCCAGAAAACACTGGGTATAGATACTTTTAGCAAAGACAGGTTATACGTGGTGTACAACATCATCTCCTACAAAGGCAAGGTCGTTGATCTTACTAAAGTCTTATGGCAAGATTTTCGGAAGTTTGCCATCAAAAGGAAGCCAAATAAGATTTTTAAGCCCTAGATTTTGGGCCGTGACGATCGAACAACTTTACCGTAAAAGGTCTGAAACTAATTTTGATGGACGATTTTGAGAGAGGTATTTGTTTCTTTCAAAACTGTTAGACATTATCGTCTTCCAGACCAAACTTCATTCGGACCAATCGGACACTTACCGGAACATATGCTGGCCATCTTTCCTTCTGGATCTATTCACTTGAAACATCATTTGGAGACCTCGATTGTGTATAGCCCTACACAATCTACCCCGATCCCCGTTGACCCGACTCTGGATGTGGCCAAGACTGTTCCCTCAGGGGGCAAAAAGAAGAAATCTGGCAAAACGAAAACATCCCTCTCAAATCCAAAAGCCAGAAAAAGAACCAAAGTCGGTGCCTCCCCTAAAAAAGAAGGAGCCAAGGACATTCCGGCTGACTCTGGCCATCCTTCTACCCCTCCTATCCACACTTCGAAAGTATTCTTGGAGCTTCAATATCACAAGCGCACACACACACACAGGGAGTCTCCTAATAATCCACCCTCACCTTCCCAACAAGGTGATGCCGATGTTGATGATAGTTCCATACCTCCTGCATCAACCCTACATGTCTAATTTGATATCCCATTTCCTTCTACACAAGCACAGTCAGGAACCTGTGTTTTTGACCCTAAGCATTCCAAGACCAGAGTAGTCCCTCCAACCTTAGGTGCCTCAACTGGTCTGATACCCAATAAGGGTACATGACGACCAGGTGTTAATGATCCTTTATTGTAAGATTTTGTTGACAGGGCTTGTACAAGACATCTGGAACTCACCAGGTCTCAAGTGGAAGCAACTCTCATCTCGATCAGAAATAGGGCTATTCAAAGCAACCTGCCCTTCGTTGTCCCTACTGATGAAATCACAGATCTGGATTTCTCTTTTGGAGAAACACCAAAGACTTATCTCCATGATGCCATGCACTTCCACCCTAATGAAGAACATTCCGATGAAATCATGTTTGATGATGTAGGTGCTTCAATCGCTACTCCCAAGCTATTCTCCTCATTTCCTTTTCCTACCAAGCCATCCTCATCAAGACCGAAGTTCGACTTTGGACTCTCATCATCCTCTTTGGAACCTATTGACGAAGAAATTCAAATAAAGGATCAAGTTCAATTCATTCCTAAAGATGAAACCGAATCAACTCCCAACAACGTCAACGCAGATACAATTCATCCTGGTACCACCGAATTGCCAGTCAACCAAGAAGATGACAAGAACAAGTCTCGGACTTCCACTGCAGACACCTGATCTTCTGTAGGAAATTACATTGATCCGTTTTCCCTTCTAGAACTCTGGGACAATGTCTCTTACGCTATGAAGAAAGTTGAAGCCATTGAAACATCTGTGGCCGGACTCAATATAAAGATCGATGAAAAGGTTTCCAAACTGGATTCCAAGCTTGATGAAATCCTCCAATCCCTGTCTGAAACCAACAAGTCTGGACCAACTGTTGCTGAAAGAGAAGCTCAACTTGATCAACTCATTTCTCTCCACCTCAAGCATATTATCGAAGAAGTTGAACAAAAATATGATGCTTCTGTCGATCACTATCTCCACACAATCACAAAGATACTGAACGTTCATGATGATTTGGTCAGTGCCACAAACAACCTCATCAAACAAACACATGTTCGTCATGAGAAGAAAATTCAATGGTTAGAAAAGGAGATCCGGAAGAAGGATGAGATGTATCTCATCATGCAGCAGGTTATCATCAAGCTACTCAGGGCATGCTGGAACATCGTGGATGTTCCTATCACAAGTGCAACAAGACTTTCTCCATTCTCTCCAAGCTATTTGATCATCTCAAAGCTCAGGCTCCTACAACTGAGGATTATGATACCCTGACTCTACAGCTCAACACCAGTTTTCAAAAGGTGTTTGACAAGTTTTGGGATCTCAAGGAATTTACTATGCTTGCACCGGTTGCCAAGCCTTCCGTTGCAAGAGGTGGAGAATGACATACTTCAAGATCTCAACCCTGGAAACATGTCCCCGAGTTTAGACTTTGAGATGAAAGCTTTGACAATTCTCTATAAATCCTTTCAGGTTCTCCAGGTGGTGCTGATAATGATGATAATGAAAGTGATAAAGAAGATGTGTATGTCAAGAACGAAGTAGTAGCATTTCCAGCTCCAAAAAAAAAAAAATATTCTGTTAAAGTGCAAACGGAGGAAGAGCAACGAATTTGGTCAGCAGTCTCTTGGCCATCTACCCTGGATGACATTCTTCACAGAAGCATAGAAGTTGCCAAGGCAAAAACCAAACAAACAGTTGATGCTTTCCGTGCCACCCCTTCAATGCTACCTCTAATTCCCTCTGCCATGATTTCTCCTATAGATGAAGGCTCTCCACTCTGGAAGTCGGATGATATTCCAGAAGACCCCATTCATTCCTCTCCTCCGAAGTTTGTTATTAATGAAAACATCCAACACATCCTTTCCACCCTCCAAAAGCAAAAACACAAGGGAAAAAAGCCCATCTCGGAAGCTCATCTCTTCGGACCTCCTCCAAAATAAAATTTTGGTTGGTCCCACGAAGAGATCAATCAAGCTCTTGAAGAAAACATCTGGATCCAATCCTTCAAGGATGATAATCCTCATCCGATGCTAGGGATCTCTCCTCTTTGAAGAGATGGAATCTTGAAATACGTTGACATAGTTCCCTTCATGTACTATGATTTTCTGAATCAAGATTCGGACCAGATCGACTTGCCTCTCTCTCCTTTTAGTAAGTTTTACACAAAGTTCGCTCCTCTCCATTCGGAAGATGATCCTCAAATGATCATCCAAACTGAACGTGAAAGATTGAAGACCTTCTATTCCAAGAATACACTTCCTCAAAAAGAAGTATTGTCTCAGAATAATCTCCAAAATTTCCAGATTTTGAAGGAAGATCTTAACCAAGTTCGAAACTAATTGTGTGTTGTTCTGGTTCCACATCTTCTGAAACAAACCAACTCAGAAAACCATCACTGACGTTGACTTCACTGCAATCAAACCAAACGACATTCAGACGATTATTTCTCACTCCTGATGTATTCAATCTGATGATCTTAGTATGGGAGCTTACCACGCTGCTTTGAGCTTCCTCACAGATTATGTTGCTGAACTTTGTCAGTGTGACTTTGAGCTAGCACATCTGTTCAGAACTGAGAAATACTTGGCCAAAATTAACTTCAAGTTGCCAAAAGCTGAAATTTTAGTAGAGGGACCCATTGATTAACCAGTACTAGGTTTTGTCTATCTTCAATGAAAACCAAACCATAAGAACTTCTTCAGAGTCCTTGACAAACACTTGGTTCCCACCAAGGCCCTTCAAAAGTTCATCAGTCGAGCATCAAAGTCTGAAGCACCTGAGCATGTGAAAACCAAGTTCATAAGTCAGTTGCAATTGTACATCTAAGTCAGAGAATTGGTGTATAGTGTGTACGTGTTCTTCAAGGAACATTCAAACTAAGCTGACTGGATTGCTAAGTTCACTTAGGGGGAGATTGTTAGAGCCTGAAAGTGAACCTCTACCAATATCTAACCGTTCATGTTCCGAAGTCAGTCTTAATTCTGGAGTAAAATATAGTCCAGAGTCAGTCCATGGTCAGAAATGATGTTTGTATCTGGAGTAGAGAGTATGTTCAAAGAGAAGATGTTCCGAACGATGAATAAATCTGAATTGGTCAATCTGTCTATGCATTAATTATTCTTGTCTTTTAGTTTGATGTAACCATTCATAGGACTTAGTTTATTTTGTCAAATGGATAATCAGAGTGTCAGAGGTAACTCTTTTGTCCACTCATATGTATGTGTTTAAGTTTGAACTATGTACTCCTTTCTCCTATTTAAGGAGTGTTTAATGTCAAGAATTAATTAAGGATTGTTCCTCTAAAGATTGCTATATTTGAATTTACTTCACTTACATCTTTCTCTAAAATCAAACTCTTTTAAACATTCTAGTTGTTCATTTATTGTCTTTACTTTGATTATTCTAATTACTCCATATTTAATACTTGAAGTACTTTGTTGATTCTCATCTATAGTCTCGACTGGTCTTGTCAGACTTGACTGGAACTTATAATCAGAAGCAGACATTGACCTTAAGCATTAACTCAAGGTTTGAGTTCTTGAGCCTTGTCCCTACGCAATCAAATCCTTCTTCTCACACACGCCGCCACCACCAAGCATCACCACATGTCACCACCACCCGTCATCACCGACCAAATAACAAATATCTATTTTTTCGTTTTTGATTCAATGGTTGTTCTCTTGTATATAATCATATGTGATTATATACATATAATCATATAGGATTATTTATATTTAATCACATTTAATTAAACCCTATTAAGATGTTTTTCACTTAGTCTAATTATAAATGCATCTTTAGACAATAAACGTTGTTATATAAAAAATATATAACATGTACCGACTAAAAAGATAATTATTTTAATCATAATATCAAATAGTTTGATTTTGGGGTAAAACATGATTATTTGAAAATTTTGTCTATTTAAATACTAGTGGTTCAGATTTGTTCTCATTTGTTCTTAAATTACTCATTTGAACACACACACAAACACGCGCACACACACGCACAAACACACACACACACACACACATACACACACACACACACACACATATATATATATATATATATATATATATATATATATATATACGGGTGAACAAAAACTGCGCCACATTTAAAATTGACCGCATAAACTGCAACCGCAATAAAAATCGATGGTGAGGTTTTCTATTTTCCAAAAACCGCAAATTTGTGGTGCGGTGCGGCAATTAGTTTTTTAAAAACTGCACCGCACCGCATTTATTATATACAATTTTATTATATATATATATATATATATATATATATATATATATATATATATATATATATATATATATATATATATATAGGTTCATGTTCATTTGATACCATTCTAATTTTGTGAGACCGTAATACCAAATCTAAAAATAATTTTAAAATGCAAAATAAATGGAAAAATCCAAAAATTCTTTTTTTAAATATTATTTTCGGAACTTGAATTGACTAAAAAAATTAAAAAAAAAATAAATAAATTACATTTTGTTTTAAAAATACGTGAAATATTCTAATACAATATTACACTGATATATTCTAAACAATAGTTTTAAAATGCAAAATAAATTGAAAAATCCAAAAATTCTTTTTCTAAATATTATTTTTGGAATTTGAATTAACTAAAAAAATTTAAAAAAAAATAAAAAATAAAAAAAATGCGTCTCAGGTCTCACAAAATTAGGCCGTCTCACATGAACTCAACCCTATATATATATATATATATATATATATATATATATATATATATATATATATATATATATATATATATATATATATATATATATATATTATGGAAGTGAATTTCAGGAACAGTTAAGTTGCATTTTAATTGTCTCTTTTGGTCCATGTATTTCAGTTGGTTGTTTCCTAGGTTATTTGTGTCATTCTACCTTCCTATGTTTTGCTCTATTTGTCAGTTCCGTTCTATTATTTATTTTTCTGCTTATTGTTAAAGCTAAATGTATATAATATTTTTTTAATTACTTTCCTACTTCGTGTTACTTTTTTATTGCTTTCCTAGTTCGTGCCAAAGTGAAACAGATAATTGAGTAAGGTGTCTACATGACCTATTCTTTCGGTGCTTAAAATAGGTATATGCTAATATGCTTTATTTTTGTTATCCTACGAAAGCACATTAATCACTTAAAAATATGTTAAAACTGAAGTAGGTGATAAGACTAGTCCTAGTAAGGTCCAAAATATGGGTACAAGTAAGCTTCAAGGCAACATTGTTGTAAATTTGACCATAATAAACGATATACATAACAAGATTACCCCAAAATGAAAGAATGGACCATAAATAAGGGTAATTTATATGCATTTAGGATTTATAAGTACCTTAATCTTAATGTCCCTATAAGTACATGACACATTGATTATCGCTCCATGGTACATGCGTGTTTTTATTACATGGATTCCACACAATTTGGAAACAAGATTAAAGTCGAAGAGCAATCAAAGTTGGAATTGATGAAGACTTAAACATAGAAGCAATTAGCCCAGCTTCATTAGTTTAGAAAGTGATTATTGTTTAAGGCTTATTTCTATATTTTTGATATAATGATGTAACTAATAGTCTCAATTCTCTTATTGTTGACTATGATTTTTTTTACCATGGTTTCTTGATGGATACCTCTAATATTACAACTTGAAAACTACTTCTTGGAATCATTATTATCATGTAATGTTAATGCAATTTTGAATGGAACTGAGAACTAGACACCTCATCTGTGTTGTGGCATTAATGCTTGTCACATATCACATAATAAATTGATATGTATCGAAAAATAAGTTCTACCATAACTTCATTTCACAAATTTCAATAAATGCAATATTTAAAAAAGGGGATAAAGAAGAATTCACAAGAATTTCTTAATTTCATAATGACATTTATAAACCTTCTATATGGGACATAAGTGGTCAAAAATCATATATATACCTTTAAAATTTCACTCTTATTCGTACTTACTGCATGAAAAGTATGGATCTCTTAAAATGCTTAAATCCTTTAAGGAAAGAGTTGAAAATTAACTTGACTTGAAAATAAAAGTAATGAGATCAGACATAGGTGGTATTTGTATTGGATTAGCTATGTAAACCAATAACTATATTGGTAGGTACTTGAATTATTAACAAAGTCCTTTTGGGTTGTCTCAAACCTGGTAATTGAATAGGATGACTTTTGGAGAGAGAGAGAGAGAGAGAGAGAGAGAGAGGTGAGCATCAAGTCCAGAGCATCATCCCACGGCGGAGATGACAGCTAAGATAGGTTGAGAATAATATATATCATCCCACGGCGGAGGTGAGCATCAAGTCCAGAGCAGCATGAAAAGTATGGATCTCTTAAAATGCTTAAATCTATTTATTATATGATTAATAAATAGAAATAAATTATTCTTTAATATATTATGAGAATAATATATTAAATATAAATATTTTTATTTGATTAAAAATTAATTAAAAATTAAATAGAATTAATTTTAGGATTAAATGGATTAATTAAAAGTACAAGGACCTAAGCTGTAATTGTCCAATAGTTGAACAATAGAGGGACTCTAGAATAGTCCAACGTAGGTTGAAAATTAGAGGCTTCCTTAGGGTTCTATAATATCTCTTGGGGATAATTAGGAAACCAGATAATTACCAGATTTGAGATATTATTATTTTAATCAAGTATGAGTTATCTAAGGTTTTCTTATCAGCTATAAATAATGCCTTCCACCCAACAACTTTTGGCCATTTATGATTCCATAGAGCCATCCAAAATTTCCGCTTTCTTTTCTTCAAGTTTCCTAGTTGCTAGGGTTTGGGTGTGAACCATCATAAACACAAGATTTCCAGTGCTTGCTTCCAAGAGTTTTTCAAGAATAATTATTTGATTGCTTACTCCAACAATCAAAAGGTATGTAATCTACTTCTATGAATTTCAAAATTAGCTAGGGATATGGGGTTCTTATTGTTCAATAAAATATTACTTCAATAGTTTTATGACTATATCTAATCGGTTACATGTACCCTTAAGTGTATAAGTATTTATCCGCATTATTACATGTAAAACATATTAGTGGTATAAGAACGTATGGTTCTTTAACAATTGATAGTACATTGCATGAACTTGAACAAAATCCGACTTGGAGATTTGGCAGAATTGCCATTTTGTCATAGCACCACATTGTGGATCTCTTATGCCACATTGTAGGAATCTTTAGATCCATATTTTTTCTTCATTCTTCCACGTCGTGGTAGTTCTATACCATGGCGTGGTGAACTCTCTGATCAACAAAATTGTTTTTTGCCTAATGCAAAATTTATTAGGATAACTACTTTAGATAATGTTTTTTAATTGTGTAAAACTGAATATTTATCTTTGTAATTAAATATCCTATATCTTGAATTTGTGAATTATCCTTAAGATTTAATTAATTTAATTAATTGTTTAATTAAAAGAAAATGATTAAATCAAAATTGGTTTATTTTTAAATTAAATTATGTTTTTTACATTAATTTCGAAAACTTAAATTTAAACATAATATTTTAGAAAAGTTTTAAAATACACCTTATACTATATGTACAATTAAAAATTTTAATATATATATATATATATATATATATATATATATATATATATATATATAAAAGACAAGTCAGTGAAATCGCTATTATGACTCATTCACGAAGCTATACCATAAAGAGAGTTTAAGGAAGCGACCTATAAAATGACCGTCATTGGTATCCACAATTACCCACCGCTCTCTTGTATGGTGGAGGGTCGTTAGTCGAACGGATTTGATAAGACATAACTCATTAATAAGTATAATGATATAATGTAACTAAATTATTTTCGAAAATCCCATTCTTAGTTGCTTTACAAAAAATGTGAAATGTATGCTAACCCATAAAATTGCACATTATACTTTATATGTAGTTATTGGAGCGTGTGTGGTTAACCGACACACTAATACTGAGTATAAAGAGTACTAATGGGCATCTCGAAAATTATCATTGTCAGTGGAGCACATGTGGTTAACCAGCACATTAATTGGAGATGATAAATGACATCAAGAGTGGCAAGCATATTTGTATGGTTATTCACATCTTGTTTATGATCCTTGGCATACCAGTCACAAATAGAAGGGCATAATTTGTGACTAAACAAGCCATTGATAAGATTTAATTAATCTCAAAAGATCTACGAGTTTCATTGTTCGAAATTGGTGAATTTCTTCTACCTACCTTCATAAATTTGTGATAAGATTACGACTTCCCTCTTCTTAGTTGTGAATTGTTATTTTGGATCCTAGTCTTAAATATTAATTGTGGATTAAAATATTAAGGATTGTTTTCATCTAACTAAAACTACTTTCTTTTCTCTATAGATGTCTACTTTTGGTGATGCTTCTGCTTCTCAAAACTCTACCCACAACTTCTTACTATTATCGATCATGTCCAAGGTGACATTGGATGACACCAATTACAATGATTGGATACGCAACATCAAGATGGATCTTCGAGAAAAGGGCAAAGAATGTCCTTGAGAAGCAACTCGTTGAGATCGATGAGCCCACTGCTACTCCTAAAGAAGTAGCCTCCTACAAGAAACATTATGACGGCACGACTAAGGTTTCTTGCATCATGATTGCTACCATTATTCTTGAGTTGCAAAAGTTCTATGAGGAGTAATGTCCATACGAGATGAACTTGGATCGTGTGGAAAAGTTTTACAAGAGAGCTCGTCAAGAAAAGTATGAGGTCTTTAAAGCTTTAATGGCTTGCAAATTGAAGGATGGAGAGTCTCTCTGCAACCACATGCAAAGAATGCAATGATATGTGGAGCACCTTGAAAGGATTAACGGGAATTTCGATGAGTAGTTGGCCAATGACATGGTCCTTAACCCCTTGCCTCCTTGTTATGATCAGTTCTTTCTGGCTTATCGTTTGAACAACATACATACCACATTCGCCTAACTCCACAACATGTTGCGAACGACTAAGTTAGGACTAAAGAAGAATCAAACTCCTAACTTTACTAATGCTCCCGTCCTTTCAATTGGGCAAAACAAATGAAAGAAAAGGAAAGGTGCTCCTAAGCAGAATTGGAAGGGCAACAGTGTGACATCCCCAATTTCACGGCTAGAAAAGACCGATGTGTTCATGCTTTATTTAAAAACCATAGTATCTTTTTGAATAATAATATTGTGGAATGTTTCCCAAAAATATGATAAAGACATTATCAAAGCATTTCCGAAGAAATGTATTTTAATTATAGGCCTTACTAACCTCTATGATTCTACAGGCCTATATCCATAAATCTCTCATCTGTTCATACACATGTGCCCTTTAGTCACTACCTGTAATACAAGAAACTTAGTGGGTCAAGCTTGCGATCCTGGTGAGCACATATGGTTTTTAAACAACAATAATTAAATTATTTATCTTCATCAAATCATTCAACCTGATTACCCATTCTCATTATCCTCACTTTCTGTCCCTAAATCATATAATTTAAGGGACCTATACTAAGGATTATCTTTAGGGTAGATAATAATGCTCAGGGAATTCCTAAATAATATATGTCAATAAGTCAACCATCAAGGGGATGAAGTACACCTGGTTAACACTTAGTTCAAAAACACTTACAGGTTGGAAGCCTACCAACGTTCCATTGGACTGTCTAGAATAGTCTGTGGTCGTCATCTATACTTCGCTAGAAACCTTGATCATATTTAAAGTCAAAGCCTCTCATCATTTATCTCATCTTTCATTTTTCATCATCTATATCACCTTTCATCTACCATCTTTACCCAACATATTTATAGGTATAAAATACATATAAAGTTTAAATCAAGTAAAACATGTATAAAACGTCCATCCAACATATATATAGGGAACACAGATAATAAGAACAAATAGCATGTAATGTATCTTAAATACCTCATATCTATGTAAGATGAAACTAACTGTGCACTCACTTGTTAAAGTGACGACTCGAAAATTGAACATCGCTTCGCTTCTAGCAACTGTCTTTTCCTTTGACATAGCATAGTATTATTATCACTAAGTCTTAGTCTAATATTTATTGTGACTATTATTAGCCTAGATTCATCATTAATTCAAAGTATACTAATCTATAGCTGATAAGGGACAACTGGGTAGGATCATATTAGTGGTAAGTTTGTTTGGTATACAAAGTATACTGTTTGGAAATCCTACTTTAAACACCTTAATAAATCCAGTCTAGACATCATCCCCATACGTAGATCAATCAGAATAATGACTTGGAATCACCGATAAATCTTTTTTTATAGGTTCATAATAATAATAATGAAATTAAACATAAGTTAAACTTAAAGTAATGTAAGCATAACCCAACTTACAGGTGATTTAGTGAGAAATAGGACTTTGTGTAGGCAGAACTTCTAAATCGAAAGTTCTTTTTTGCAGGGCTTTCCGGCGCTCCGCTAATAACACTAAGGATGTGCTAGAGAAAGGAATTGAGGCTGGGGAGGGGGAGAGAATATAATGGAAAGGTGTGAAGAAAAGAGTGAAATTTGACCTCTACTTATAGGCTGAAATGTGCCCAGTATGTTGGACGTACACAATATTATGTTTGGCATAATGGGTTAAGTTGGGTTACGATGGGCGTACATAAACATTACATTGGGAATAATTTGCCACATGTGAGCATCTGGTGGCAAGCCGTGGGGAGAAAGGTGTGGTGTCAGATCGTGACACATGCCGACCTCTTGTAAATCCTAAAATTAAATATCTTGTAAAATCCATAACTTTTACATACGAGCTCCGTTTTTGACATTCTTTATATCCACACGTAGCTATCGACGATATCTACAACAAAAGTTTAGAATCTATTTGCTAATTTGAGTTTATTTTTAATGTTATATTTTAACGGTCTTAGACAGTTAAAGTCCGTTAAAAATTCATAAATTTGTCATCCGACGTCCGTTTTTTATTGTATTTATATCTTTTATCTCGAATTAACGAGATCTTCAATTCTTGTTTAGATTGTTTTAGCTAAAAATCAAACAATGTAAAATTCGATTTTCGAGCTGCACATTGTTACGCTGAATCTTAGAAAAATCATAACTTCCTCTAATGAAGTCAGATTTTGACGTTCTCTATATGCACGCTCTCTGTTTAACGATTACTATGAATTTTGTTTAGATCATTAAGGCTAGAAGTAATTTATCAAAAAATTTACTTTTTAAGTAACGTAGAGTCATGCCGGTTTAAACCACAAAACTTCAACAGGTCATAACTTCCTTGGTGTAATCGGATTTCAACATTCTTTATATGTACGGAATCCTTGTGACATATACTATAACTTCGGTTAAGATTATTTATCCTAAATAATCTTCTATTAAATATTCATTTTTAATGTTTATTATCTCTAAATTGACTAGCCCGAATCTGTGGGCATTACAAACATGAAGGTTTGTATCGATCGGATACACTTCAAGTATAATAAAAAAGAAAAAACTAAACTAAGACAATAATGAATAGAAAAGTAAAGAACATGAAGAATTCTCCAAATTGTCTTTCACCAAGGAATGTGTTGTTTTCACCAAGAACACCTATTCTAAAAAGACTGTCACCCAAATGACTTCTACATTAGGGTTTCACCCTAATGTTGAATATATAACAATATGTAGAAGTGTAATCTTTGATTAAAGGGATTGTATCTAATCTATACTAAAAACCAATCCTTATCACAAGGTTATCGGATTTGCTATCTATGTTATATATATATATATATATATATATATATATACACACACACACACATACACACACGCTGACACTGATAAGGCTTGATGGCATTGACACTAATGGTGATGTCGACGTTGACACTGACAGTTAGCGTGTATATAGTTTGACTCATCAAATTATAAGGTGTGACCTTACACAAGGCCCATGTTGGATCGTCAAGAAATGGCCAAAAAGTGAAGTGTAATTATGACATTCCAATGATTAGTGATCCCAAAGAAGCCATTTGCTTCTATTGTAATTATAAGGGCATTGGAAACGAAACTGTTGTAAGTACTTGCAGGACATAAAGGATGGAAAATTGAATCCATCATCAGCAGATACTTACATTATTCAAACTAATAACTCATAATCTACTCATTCTTGGGTTATTGATACAGGATGTACTTTTCACATTTATTCTAATTTCTAGGGACTAAGAGTACGTGAAGAGGTGGATCATGGAAGGATAAATATAATCATGGGCAATAGGCAGTCTTCTCCTATTACCAAGATTGGAACTTATAGTCTTATGATTTTAGTGATATTAGATTAGATTTACTCAACTATTGCTATCTGTCATGAATATTGCAAAACATTATTTCATTTCATGTACTATTTAGACAACGTTTTAGATAATGGATCAATTTTTGTTTATAAATATGCCATTTTAGGTTTGAAGATTTACCTTGTGATGGTGTGTATGAAACTGTGATTTGTGTTAATAGTTTAAGTAGTAGTATTTTCCATATTGATTCATTTAAAGGTTTAGACAAGGCATGCTTGTGGCATTGTCATCTTGGGCACATTAACAAGAAACGCATCGCCCAACTTCAAAGGGATGCAGTGTCGGAATCATTTGAGTTAAGGCTAGATGATAAATCTGAATCTTGTCTTTTAGGGAAGATGAAAAAATCACCTTTCAATCGATCTTGTGAAAGAGGTTAAGGTCTTTTGGGCCTCATACATACCGATGTGTGTGGACCCTTTAGATCCCCCACAAGGGATGCTAATCGATTTTATGTGACATTCACAAATGATTATAACATATATGGTTATATCTACTTAATCAAGAATAGATCATAAACCTTTGAAAAATGCAAAGAGTTTGAACATGAATTCGAGAATCCATTAGGTAGGAAAATAAAGATGCTCCAATCTAATGGAGGCGTAGAGTATCTTAGTATCGAGTCCCACGACTAGCTTAAGGAATGTGGAATAGTTTCACAATTGACTCCTCCTACGACACAACAACTTAATGGTGTGGTTGAGAGACGTAATTGGACCGTGTTGGACATGGTTTGTTCCATGATGATTGGAGCTTCTCTTCCCATTTCTTTTTAGGGGTATGCCTTAGAGACAACCACCCATATCCTCAATCTTGTCCCTATCAAGAAGGTTTCCAAAACACCTCATGAGATGTGGATAGGTAATGTTCCCTCGTTAGCACATATCAAGGTTTGGGGATGTGAACATTTCATTAGACGAGAAACTCATGACAAGCTAGAGCCTAGAAGTGGGAGATCCATTTTCATTGGCTACCCACATAAGTCTTTTGGATATTTATTCTACAGACCTAGTGAGAACGTGGTCTTTATAGCACGTAAGAGGAGTCTTTTGCGAGAGAGAGAGAGAGAGATCATATCCAAAAAGGATAGTGGGAGTTCTAATGACCTTGAAGAGATGCAAGAGTCAATCAATGAAGGAACCTTAAAAGATACTAGTAGCCACCCAGAGGATGAGACTCCTGTTGAACCCATTGAAAATTCGTTACCACTTCGCGATCTAGTAAAGTTAGCATACCACCAACATTAAATGGTTTTCATAGAATTTCTGATGGTGACACATTTATCAGTGATGGTATACTGGATATTTTGGATGACCTAACTGTTGGATAAGGTGTCTAAGTCCATAACTTATTTGGTATATACTTGACCCGACCCGGCATGGTCCATTTGGGTTGCATTTCATCCAAACTATTTATGGATAATTTTATGAGAGTTATACACATATTATTATTAATATATTATAAGTTATAATATATTAATATGAAGTCATGTTATTTAATTAGTCTTAGTCTTAAATTAATTATGAATTAATTTAGAGATTAAAAGGAAGACTAATTAGATTGTGGGATATTGATTTTATATGGTGTGGGCTAACACCCATTTGTTAATGGGCTAGGCTTGTATGGAAGTCCAGGGATGATCCATGGAGCTTTTAACCCATGGATCCTTGGAAAAGGAAAGGTCATGGGTTATTAGGTTTTCACCCTAATCATGTACACTATATAAGCATGTTTATGTTGCATGGAATAGCCACTAGTGTGTGTGTGTGTTTGTGTGTGGCCGAAAATTGTAGTGTGTATACACTCTCTCAAAGTTTTCCAAGAGTTTGTGGTGATTTGTGATTCCATTTGAGGCATTCACACTATTGGTGCTCGGCCCTCA
The DNA here is from genome assembly GCF_052625555.1 of Lactuca saligna. Classification (NCBI taxonomy): domain Eukaryota; kingdom Viridiplantae; phylum Streptophyta; class Magnoliopsida; order Asterales; family Asteraceae; genus Lactuca; species Lactuca saligna. Next base: position 56,900,665 of record NC_136425.1, read on the forward strand.
AACTCCTTAAGAATCAAACTCATCAAAAAGGTATGTAATCTCCTCTAACTCTTTTATGTTTAAAAGTACCCCATGCCATGTTAGATAGGTTATGAACCTTGGAAAATTATTATTTTGCTTGTATTTAGACAAACATAGATCCAAGGTTTATTAGGGTTGCATGCACACTTAGGAAGTGTCAGATTGCTCAAAACCCAACAGTGGTATCAGAGCCTAGGCTTGCTTGTTTGATACTTGATGCAAAATAGTGAAAAAGTCGAAATCTTTTCTGTCTGCATGATGGACTCGCCGAGTCCATGGGGGGACTCGACGAGTCCAAGGCAAAGTTCAACCTACTCGGCGATTAGGTTCGTGCACTCGGCGAGTAGAAGGTTCAGAATGCAGATTTTCGACTTTTGTTGCTGGAAATGGACTAGAAACTTTACCCCAAACTGTTTTGATGTTTTAAAACTTATTTTAGTGGGTGTAATGGTTGTTCTAATCCATTTACGATAGCATATATCAAAATTTCATGCTTTGTATGTGTTCATATAATTTTTGAAACTTTGATAATCATGTTCATGTTCTTATGAATTTAGAAGATGATAGGAATTATTTGCTGAATTGTTTAGGGTTAATTCTTGATCATTTATGTGTTTTAATGGAGTCCATAATTTTTCCTCAAGTTATGGATATCCAAAGTTCACTTTTCTTTAACACACATTAAAAACACATAAGTTACATAAAATGAAGAGTCTTCATTTTATGAACCTTTAATTCATAAGTTATGAAATGAAAAGTTTTGAAGAGTTACAAAACTTGTCCTCAAGTTTTGGAATTTGGAAAAGTTTCACACACTTTAATAAACTTTAATTCCAACACTTAGAATTTTAAAAGTTAAAAGTCAACACTTATACTATTTATAACATTAATGGTTAATTATAAATATATATATATATATATATATATATATATATATATATATATATGTATAAGAACAAGTCATTTTACCGTTAGTAGGCCTCATTCACGAAGCCGATCTATAAGGTGGGTATAAGGTTGTTGCCTATAAAATGGTGACTTAATGGGTGTATACTCTCACCCACCACTTGCTTGACTGGTGGAGGGTCGTTAGCCGAACGGGTAAGATAAAGACTTATAAATTCTCATTAAGTATGATGAATATTATAAAGTAACTAAATCTTTTATCTAATTCCCAATCTTAGTTACTTTAGGAAAAATGTGAACATGGTGCTAATCCATGGAGTTCACACTTTGTACCTTACCAAGTCGTTGGTGGAGCGTGTGTGGTTAACCGACAAACTAACTTGGACTAGTAAGGATCACGAAGGGTGACTTAATGTTTGTCATAGATCAATGGAGCGTGTGTGGTTAACCGGCACATTGATTAGGTGCTAATATTAAGGGTACCAAGTGAATTGGCATGGTTATTCACACCTTATTTTGTGATCCTCGGCATCCCAGTCACAAAACTTGAAGGGCACAATCGAGATTGAAACATGCCATTGAAAAGTTCAATGAATCTCAAAAGAATCTAGGAATTTCAAATCCAATTAAAACCTAATAAATCATTTCGTTTTCGTGGTGGAAATTGGTGAATCGTCATTCACCTACCTTTCAAATATATTATTACTTAGATTACGGCATCCCTCTTATAAGTATAATATATTGTGATTGGATCCTAGCCTTAATATTACATTTGGGTGTCTTATTAAGGACTCTAAATATCTAATCTAAACTTACTTTCTTCTTTCGGATGTCTTCCAACACTAATGCTTCGTGCTCTAACCCAACTGGTTCTTTCTCTCTCATGAATCTTTGTGGGAGAGTCATCTTTGATGTTCCAACTTCATGGACTGGATAAGGAACATCAGGATGGTAACTCGTTATGAGGACAAGGAATATGTCCTCGATAAGGAGTTAAAAGAGCTTGATGAGTCTACTGCTACTCCTGAGTTGATCGCTGAATTCAGGACACATGAGAGAGATGCTACTAAGGTGGCATGCACCATGATGGCCACGATGACAGTCGAGCTCCAAAAGTACTATGAGGACTTCTACCCTTTTGAGATACACCAAAACCTGATGGAAAGGTACCATCAGAGTGCTCGTAAAGAGCGGTATGAAATAATCTCCTCCATAATAACAACCCGCATGAAGGAGGGTGAATCCGTCACGGCCCACATGCAAAAGATGCAAAGGTATGTGGACCGTTTGCTGAAGCTGAATGTGAACTTCCCTGAGGAGTTGGCAATTGACATCATTTTTCACTCCTTACCTTCTTGTTATGACCATTTTCGTATGATGTATCATATGAACAAGGAGGAAGTTACCCTTAGCAACCTTCAAGGACTCTTGAAGACTGCTGAAACCGGTCTTAAGGGCAAGGCGGTTGTTACCTCTACTAATCCTACTCCAACATCTACCCCTGTTTTGGCTATCGGGCAAGGCAAAGGGAAAAAGAGGAAGCACCCTTCGAAGGGTACCAAGGGAAAGTCTCTTGAAGGCTCCTCATCAAGGACCAAGAGCGGTTCTGCTACTCCTTCTGCCATTCCCAAGGATGTTGATTGCTACTATTTCCAGGACAAGGGGCGCTGGAAGCGAAACTGCTCTAAATACTTGCAGGATCTGAAGGATGGGAAAGTAAAACCCACCCACGCAGGTATTTACACAATATTGTCTAATAACTCACCATATTCTAACTCTTGGGTGCTTGATACAGGATGTGGTATTCACATATGTTCTGATTTGCAGGGCCTAAGAAGAAGTCAGGATGTGGAGCACGGGAAGATAAACTTGATCATGGGGAATAGGAAGGCTTCACCTGTTTCCATGATTGGAGTTTATACTTTGTTGTTGAATAATGGGTTAAAATTAGATTTGAATAAATGTGTGTACTCGTCTGAAATGGCGATGAATATTATTTCCTTTCATGCTTTGTACAAACAAGGTTTTACCTTTTCGTTTGATAATGAATGTGGTGGTATTAATGCTTTCTCTAAAAATGTGTTTTATTTTAAAGCATTACCTTGTGATGGTGTGTATGCAACTGTGTCGATTGTAGACAACTTAGGAAATAATGTGTTGTATATTGATTCTTCTACTAGTCTAGATAAAGCATCATTGTGGCATTGTCGTCTTGGACATGTAAACAAGAAACACATAGGCCAACTTCAAAAGAGTGGAGTCGTGGAATCATTCGACCTTAAATCGGATGATAGTTGTGAATCGTGTCTACTTGGAAAAATGACAAAATCACCCTTCACTGGAACTTGTGAAAGGGGTGAGGTTTTGTTGGACCTAATACATACTGATGTATGTGGACCATTCAAAACCACCACAAGGGATGCTAATCGGTATTATGTGACTTTTATTGATGATTTTAGTAGATATGGATATGTCTACTTAATCAAACATAAGTCAGAAACCTTTGAAAGGTTTAAGGAATTCAAACAGGAAGTAGAAAATCAATTGGGCAGGAACATTAAGATGCTTCGATCCGATCAAGGTGGTGAGTATCTTAGTACCGAGTTCCTTGACTATCTTAAGGAGTGTGGGATTGTCTCACAATTGACTCCTCCCAGGACACCACAGCTAAATGGTGTAGCTAAGAGGCATAATCGAACCTTGTTAGACATGGTTCGCTCCATGATGAGTCGCGTTTCGCTACCAATCTCTTTTTAGGGGTATGCCTTAGAGACTGCCGCCCATATCCTCAATCTATTCCTTACAAAGAAGGTTACCAAAACACCTCATGAGATGTGGACTGGGAAGGTTCCCAATTTGGACCACATCAAAATTTGGGGTTGCGAAGCTTTCGTGAGGCGTGAAACTCATGATAAGATTGAACCCCGAAGTGAAAGGTGTATTTTCATCGGCTACCTACAGAAATCCTTCGGTTACCTCTTCTACAAACCCAGTGAGAATGTGGTCTTTGTAGCAAGAAGAGGGGTCTTTCGTGAGAGAGAATTTATAAGCCAAGGAGACAGTGGGAGGCAAATTGATCCTGAAGAAATTCAAGAATCAATTGGTGAAGGAACCTCAGACACTAGCAATCAACCTGAGGAGGAAACTCATGTTGAGCCAGCTGACGAGTCTGTACCTCCGAGGCGTTCCACACGGGTTAGGAACACACCTGCGTTTTATTATGGTTTTCATATTACTACGGAAGATGATACATTTATCAGTGATAATACACTGGTAAATTTGGATGAACCTAGCAGTGTTAAGGAAGCCATGGCAGGCCCGGAGTCTGCTAAATGGAAGGAGGCTATGGACAGCGAGATACAGTCCATGTATGACAATCAAGTTTGGAACTTGGTTGACAATGTACCAGGCCCTAAAACAGTCGGGTGCAAATGGATCTTCAAGAAGAAGACCGACATGGAAGGAAAAGTGCATACTTATAAGGCTCGACTGGTTGCGAAGGGTTTTACTCAGACTCAGGGTATTGATTATGATGAAACCTTCTCGCCGGTAGCAAAGATTAAGTCTAATAGGGCTATGCTAGCCATTGCTGCATTTCATGATTATGAAATATGGCAAATGGATGTAAAAACTACTTTTCTTAATGGAAAGTTGGCTGAGGATGTGTACATGAATCAGCCAGAGGGTTTTGTCAGTGCAGAGTATCCTAATGGAGTATGCAAGCTTGAGAAATCCATTTATGGATTAAAACAAGCATCTCGTAGCTGGAATCTTTGTTTCGATGAGAAGGTCAACGAGTTTGGCTTCTCGAGAAGTGAAGATGAGTCTTGCGTGTATGTCAGAGCTAGTGGGAGTATAGTTAGCTTCTTGGTATTATATGTGGATGACATACTACTTATAGGAAATAACATCCCAACCTTGCAGGAGGTTCAGTCCTGGCTTGGGAAGTGCTTTGCTATGAAGGACCTAGGAGAAGCTGCCTATATCCTATGGATAAGGATATTAAGAGAAAGGAGTAAAAGACTAATTGGACTTAGAGTCCGAGTACAGAGGCAGAGATAGATGAGATGAGCCGATTATCGTATGCTTCCGCTGTTGGCTCGATCATGTATGCTATGACTTGTACCCGCCCTGATTTGGCTTTTGCTTTGAGCATGGTCAGCAGGTATCAGGGGAACCCTGGAAAGGCTCACAGGACTGCGGTAAAGAACATTCTCAAGTACCTGCGGAGGACTAAGGATTGGATCCTTACCCTTGGTGGGAGTGATGACTTGAGAGTATTAGGGTATAGTGATGCTTCGACTTGTGAATCAGACTGATAGGGATAACTTTCGCTCTCAGTCGGGCTGGGTCTTTACCTTAAATGGAAGGGCAATCTCTTGGAAGAGTTCCAAGCAGGAGACAGTGGCTGATTCGACTTGTGAATCATAGTATTTAGCAGCGAGTGAAGCATGGAAGGAGGCGATATGGCTGAAGAACTTCATCGGAGACCTTGGAGTTGAGCCAGCTATTAAGGAGCCTATGGAAATTTTCTGTGAAAACAATAGTGCGGTTGCTTTAGCTAAAGAACCGAGAGATCATGGGAGATCCCAACACATTGACAGAAAATATCACTTCATAAGACACAAGATAGAAGAAGGACTCCCCATGGCAAAAAGGATATCGTCAGATGAGAACCCTGCGGATCCCCTTACAAAGGGACTGACGAGGGCTAAGCATTTTCAGCATGCGAGGCGCATCGGGCTGAGGGACGATATTAGTTTTACAGATTAGATAGATTCTCTGAAACTTGTAAAATGTAATCAACATTTGATGATGAATAAAATTGTGATTTATTTATGACTAAGGAGTTGCTATCATTGTCAATTATTTACAATTATTTCAGCTTTGCATGTTTTGACTTCCAGAATAATTAATTTATTCAAACCTCCACAATCGGTCATACGCCGGAAGTAGGTATGAATCAAGATTGTCATGAATTGGGTTTGTAGATGGCTAAAGGTGTTCAAGACATGGAAATGGTTGCTACAACGTTCATGAGTACTCATAAGTTATGAGTATTGGAATAAACCCACGCTCACTTGTATCACTTCATGGAATTTATCTCGAGTGATCGTGAGACGGTAATATCATATAATTCTTCAAACCTAGAGATATGAGTTGTTACCTATGAGTTGGTTGTGCATTGATTGCACATAAACGCATCAGTAACTTGATGTTATAAAACGTCCCTTTGTGTACAATTCAACAAGTAGTAGAACAAGTATACGAGTCGAAGTTTATCTGTTCCTTCTAGAAATAGAAGCGATATCTGGGCCCCTCGATGATTTTGTGTTGACCCATGTACCGGGCCCAGTCAGAACTAAATTGATGTGTTCAGTTGAGTTCTTTGTCAAACAAATCGGAAATCGTGAAACAACTGCCAGACAATAAGCAAGACATAGTTCCATGTGTTTGTCCGACTGATATCATGAGAACAGAGGATTGTATGATCACTTATCTTAAAATGGCACTTCATAGTTCAACAGAGTTTTCGAGAGCTACGATTTCTGGTTGGTTCCTGAAGTAATAGGCAAATACAGTTATTAGACTTATCCAAGTGGGAGTTTGTTGGATAAGGTGTCTAAGTCCATAACTTATTTGGTATATACTTGACCCGACCCGGCATGGTCCATTTGGGTTGCATTTCATCCAAACTATTTATGAATAATTTTATGAGAGTTATACACATATTATTATTAATATATTATAAGTTATAATATATTAATATGAAGTCATGTTATTTAATTAGTCTTAGTCTTAAATTAATTATGAATTAATTTAGAGATTAAAAGGAAGACTAATTAGATTGTGGGCTATTGATTTTATATGGTGTGGGCTAACACCCATTTGTTAATGGGCTAGGCTTGTATGGAAGTCCATGGATGATCCATGGAGCTTTTAACCCATGGATCCTTGGAAAAGGAAAGGTCATGGGTTCTTAGGGTTTCACCCTAATCATGTACACTATATAAGCATGCTTATGTTGCATGAAATAGCCACTAGTGTGTGTGTGTTTGTGTGTGGCCGAAAATTGTAGTGTGTCTACACTCTCTCAAAGTTTTCCAAGATTTTGTGGTGATTTGTGATTCCATTTGAGGTATTTACACTATTGGTGCTTGGCCCTCAAACTCCTTAAGAATCAAACTCACCAAAAAGGTATGTAATCTCTTCTAACTCTTTTATGTTTAAAAGTACCCCATGCCATGTTAGATAGGTTACGAACCTTGGAAAATTATTAATTTTCATGTATTTAGACAAACATAGATCCAAGGTTTATTAGGGTTGCATGCACACTTAGGAAGTGTTAGATTGCTCAAAACCCAACACTAACTAACTGCAATAAAGCGATGGCAGACCCTAAAGCTGCCAAGTGGAAAGAGGAAATGGATAGTGAGATCAAGTCTATGTATGATAACTAAGTTTGGAATTGCGCTGATCAAGAACCTGGTCGAAAGATAATTGGTTGCAAATGGATCCTCAAGAAGAAGACCGACATGGATGGAAAGGTACACACTTTCAAGGCACGACTAGTTGCAAAGGGATTTACTCAAACCCTATGGATTGACTATGATGAGTCTTTCTCACCAGTGGCCAAGATAAAGTTTATTAGGATAATGCTTGCCATAGCTGCCTTTCATGATTATGAAATATGGTAGATGAACGTTAAAATTGTTTTCCTTAAAAGGAAGTTGGCTGAAGATGTTTACATAATTCAGCCAGGGGGTTTTGTAGATGAAAAGTTATCTAATAGAGTGTGTAAGCTTGTAATCAATTTATTCATTGAACGACGAGTCTCGCAGTTCGAATCTTTGCTTCCATGAGAAAATCAAAGAATTTGATTTCTCTAGGAGTGAAAATGACTTATGTGTGTATGTCAAGGCTACTGGGAGTATAGTAATCTTTCTAGTATTGTATGTTGATGACATAATCCTTATAGGAAATGGAATTCCAACTTTGCAAGAAATGAAGTATTTGCTTGGAAAGTGTTTTTCTATGAAGGATCTAGGAGAGGCGGACTACATTCTTGGGATAAGAATCTTAAGGGATATAAAGAAAAGACTAATTGGTCTTTCTCAAAGTACATACTTGGATAAGGTGCTAAAATGCTTTTGTATGGAAAATCCAAGAAAGAAAAGCTACCTATTCAAAGTAATGTCAATTTGAATAAGACTTAGAGCCCTATTATAGATGAAGAGATAGCAGAGATGAGTCGAGTGTCATATGCTTCGGCTGTAGGATCGATCATGTATGATATGAAATGTACTCATCATGATGTGTCTTTTACTTTGAGCATGGTCAGTATATATTCCCAAGTTTAGGATTATCCTAAAAGGACATTAGGATTATGCTAAAATGGGTATATTGAATGTATAGTAAGTTGATATAACATGCAAGAATGGTCCTCCTCGAATCGCTCTAGTAGTTAAAGGGAAACGTTTTAGATCACTTCAAGGCATGAAAATAGAGGTGGAAAGAGATAATATAAATTTAATCATATATGTGCTAGGATTGAATCTGAGATGACGACTACGGAATATCAAGAACAATAAAGAATTAATCACCATCATATGCAAGTAATCTGATAAAGGTTTTTGTGTATTTTGATTATGACATGAATGTATAGAGAAAAACCTTAATTTGGAAAAAGCTTACATAGAAAGCTAACCTAATGATTATTTATAGTGAATAATAAATATATATACCATAAATATAAAATCAATGCCTCAATATAAAACCAATGCCTTAGAAGAGCTCGATGAAGAAATTCTACTAAAAAGGCACTGTATGGAATCATAAATTATTAACCCTAAAAAGGCTTCCCTAAATAACCAAATATACCAAATCAGATTCAATATCTCAAATACTCAACAACTCCCCTTAGATGTTGAAACTGATGAAGATCATTTCCGATCTTCTTGGCATTTCTTCACCTAAATTGTGAGACCCATCAGCACATATGGTCTTCAAAGCGAGAGAAATAAAAATAATCTTCCAAATGCGACCCCCCCCCCTTTAAATAATCATCATTCTCCCTTGAATCTTCAGCAAATCCCATGGAGAGAATCGGGAAAGTTAAGAAGAATCACCAGCAATCTTCAAAACCCATCAGATTTGGTGAAATAAATCCCTTCAAAACCCATCAGATTTGATGAAATAAATCCCTTTTAGAATAATCCCAATCTTCAAAAATTAAAACCGGAAAAATAACAAAAATTAATTTTGTATTTTTTGATTTTTAAATATTAGACAAAAAGAATAGAATAAGAAGCAATTATTTAGAAGAGTTTAAAAAGAATAAGACCAAAAAAAGGATTAGAAATGAAAATATTTTGGAAAGAAAGGGTAAAAATGGTAAAAATCCAAAATCTTTGAAAAGAATTTTTAATATGGGGTTGAAACTATGAAGGTCTGAAAGTTAGGGGTTTAAAATTGAAAACATATCCCATTTTTTTTCATTTTAACGCTGAGAGAAATAACAACGTTCAAAAAGAGTTGAAACTATAAAGCTTGATAACATGTGGGGAATGAAGTCGTAAATTGAAGGGTCTTTATCATCTGGACGGAGAAACACAATATTTGACTTTAAAAGAGTCAAAATCTAATAGTGTTCAATTGAATCATCAACTCCGAGTGTTCCGATTCAGAAGCTTTTGATCCTTGATGTTGTATGTGAACATATTTCAAGAAGATAATTCTGATGCATTAAAATCACGAAGACAAACAATTGTGAATGTAGTTTCGTTCCAATCTGTCGAGTTACAAAATTCCAATTACGACTCTCCGATCCCTGAACTCTGAACAATCGTTTACAATTGATTTCATAAAACTTCTGAATTCAATTAAGTTCATTTGCGAATCTTCATTCCATAAATTACGAAAACAGCTTCTCCGATTAAGAGACCAAGACTTGCGAAAACATCCATTACATGCGAGCCTTTAACAGCGAATGAAAGATTCCAATCTGTGTTATAGATGTGAATCCAATTTTGACTTTTGTTGCGAAATGAATTGATACCAACGAGCCTGCAAATGCAAATGGAAGACTACGAATGTGTGGTAATTGAGAACTTTAAACAGTAACCTGTGAATGTTTGCGAACGTTCGCATCGATTTGGAGACGAACGTTAATTTTGTTGATATAGATGCAAATCCGGTTTCTGATTTCGACTCTTGCATCTATGTTCTTCGCATTTGTGACATTTCCATATTGGTTCTTCGTCATCTCCGTTTCAAAGGAACGAACACATGAATGAGACACAATAAGATGGCTAAATACCCGAAAACATCCCTCATATTTTCATAAAATGACAGATTTCTCCCTTAACTCCAAAACTAACCAATTTTCGTCAATCACTTCGAATCTAACTCCAGTATTTCCATAAATGCGAATCTGATCCTCCTGATTGCAGTGAGCTGACAGCTTGTACCCATTTTGCTGAAATGCGTCAGATGACAGCCTTGTTTTTGCAAAAAATGTCACTTTTCACCCACGTTTTCAACTTTTCACATTTTTGTCATTTCCAACAATTAAAAGTCAATAAAAATTGATTCCTTCAACCAAATTTCATATCTTTGACTAAATATTCACAAGATTTCACCAGATTTTGTCCCTTATTATTATTATTATTATTATTATTATATAAATGACAAAACTTTAAAACACTTTTAGTACCAATTTAAGATTCAACATTGAAGTTGGTTTCTTGCACACCCACTTATTTGAAGAAAATCTACCATCTTCTGAAATAATATCCGCTTTTTAGTTGGAAAATAAAATTTTCCAAAAATTTCATTGAACCAACCGAATACTCTTTGCTCTTTTCTCCAACTTTTAACATATTCAACTGAAGAAAAATGTGAATGGAAATTCCTTTGAACTTTCTTGACTTCAGCTTTCTGAACATTTTCACAAGCATTAGATACTTATACCTTGGGCATCCAAACCTTCTTTATTTTACTATTGTTCTTATTCTTTTTCTTCTTTCTTTTCTGATTTCTAGGCTTCAGAGAAGAATTTCGGATCTGAACAACATTTTTATCTTTTTGAATCTGAACATTTGAAGACTTTTGAACACAATCCTTAGGAGTTTGATAAATCTAAACATCTTGAATTATTGGCTTTCTATAAGGAACCAATCCTTCAAAGACATCATCAGAACACATAAAATCATTTGTTGTTGTTCCAATAGAACAAAATGTCTTTACTTTCACGATTTCTAAAGATTTGCTTTGAGATTCATCTTCAGAACAACTAGATTCGGATTGTGAAGCTTCTGAAAAACTTGAAACACTTGACTCCCCCTCAATAAGAACATATGGAGTCACTTTTTCTTCAGAAACTTGAAGAACATCATGAACTTCTTCTTTTTCTTTTTTTTCTTTCTCTAACTTCAGTTGTTTATTTTCCCAATCTAAATGTCCATAGATAATACAAAATTGGTCTACTATTATCTCATTCTTTTGTAATTCACGTTCATTAACATATGAGTATATAGTTATTTTCTCATCAAAAAAAATTTATATAACTCAGTAACATCCCTTAACGTAAAATCACCAAGAACATGAAACAAAGTCACTTTGTCTACACCATAGATTGGTTTATTAACCTTTAATCCAAATTCTTAAATGGAGTTACAAAATAAAAGATCCATTAGATCTACAACAAGTAACATAACTTGAAGAGAGAGAAAGAAGATCTGTTAAGAATTCTAGAGAGAGAAAACGGATCTGAGATGGTTTTTAGTGAGAGAAAATAGATATGAGATTGTTTCTAGTGAGGGAAAACTGACCTGAGATGAATTTTAGAGAGATAAAGTAGATCTGAACACAAAAATTCCAATAAACATGAAAATTTTCTTTTAATTATCTTCCATAACACGATTCAAGAGCAAATTAGATGAAATAATGAGTACACGATAACAGATTTAAACAAGATTTTGCAATAAAACGAGGTATTAGACCTTTTCTTTTAAGAAAACTTACAAAACTTGAAGAATAAGATGAGATTCGTGATAAAATATCACCATGAACAAGACCGATTCTTGCAAGCACATAAGCACAAATAATATGATAGCGGATTGTTTAAATCATTGTCGTGCACGATTTAAGCAAATAATAATTTCATTGCTTGGTTACACAAATGGATAGCATAGGGAAGTAGGGTCGAATCATCAGGGACAAAGCATGTTTAGAGATAACTTTGAACAAACGTTAGTAATGATATAATATGTTGCAGAATTAAAGTTAATCTCAGTAGATCTTGTTAGCTCAACAATAATAAAAGTTAGATTGCGGAAATGTAAGGAAAATAAATAGCAGCAAGTCTGTATTAATAAGCAGTAAACAAGTAGACACAAGGTTGAATCGTAACAAGGTTTTCATGCAAACACAAGTTAGTATAAGATGAACAACACAAGTGAAGAGGGACTTGGTTAAGTATCGTTAAGATAACATAGAGATGAACAATCTGATATTGATAAACATTCAGTGATTGATTGATTTTTGAGAATTGGTAAATTGGTAAGGATTACATGAACTGGGAAGCTCTATTTATAGAGTCCTAAAAGTTACATCAAAGAGTAACATAATCTGAAAGTGACAGAGTATGGTGTCCATGAATGGTTCACTAGATATTACACGAAATACAAGCAATGTCAGTAAAGTAACTATCTTCATGCATAACTCCACTCTACGGTTCATCTTCAATTCTGCGGGTCTTCCAAAGACAAAACAATCTCGGGTAGCATCTTCTCTACAGTGTCATCAAGGTAAAAGTCTGCAGTTCCTTTTAGCTGAAAGATGTTCACTTTTTGTTTCAACAATTTCCCCCAAAGTGACATCTCAGCTATTTCCTTAATTTGTTCATTTTATGGAACTTGATGATGATCCACCAAAATTTTCTGACTTCAAAAAGCCACTGGATCCTTCTTGTAATATCAAACTTGACTTCATCAGTTGTGTGCTTTAATCGTTGCACTGAAGCCAGAGTAACATCCAGTTGCTTTTTTGTAATTCATTGGATTACGGTTACTATAATGAAATACTTGAGTTCATATTGATTCTTTTTATACACAATCCTTAGCTCAGGGTTGCTTGTAGCACCAAGGGTCATTTCTTGAAAACCTTCAGTGATTGATGACACATGCTTGAATGGAAGAAAATCGAATTTGTTGGATGGAAAAGGGTGTATCTTAGCAATGATTTTTCCAAAATCACATACCAAGGACTTCAAGAATTCACAGGCCTTTTTGAAGGTAATTTTCACTTCCTCTGCGGGTCAGGGTGTTTTGGAAAAATTCATATTTCCTGAAATTTCTAACTTTGTAATTCTTCACCCCATCTAGTCTATCGTTTGACCAAATGTTCTCAAACTTTCCACCATGTTTTCCATGGAAGACGTTTAAGCGTTCAAACTCCATGGGGAGTCTTCTGTCATCAGGAATGCTGAAATCAAGAGGGTAAAAATAGGGAAAAACTTGCAGTTTGGAGAAATTGGAATATCCCAATAATCATCTGATTGTGGTTCTACATATGTGAGATGATGAGTGAAATCAACATCTAGAAATGTACGAGTTGGGTTTATTCATGAATTGATCAGGGTTTCATCAAACATAGTTTCAAAACCTTGTTCTTTAAAAATTTCATCTGCAAACTTAGCAGCTCTCCAGCCATGTTTTCTTTGGGCTGTGGCAGGGGAGTCATCAATATGATTTGAAGAAATTTCATCTTCCAAGTGGGGAGAAGTTGATTGTAGAGGTGAGCCCTAAGGAGTTGGATTTTTAGGAGATGACCGTGGAGTTCATTTTTTTTACCTCTGTGGTTGGAGGTTGGTTCTGGGGAGGAGTTGGCTCTCTGCGGTGCACTGGAGAATGTGGATACTAAGGAGCAATGATAGAGTGGTTATCTAATTGAGTTTTTGACAAGGAGGATTCATAAACTATTTCAATTCTGATTTGATTTTGATTCCCCTTATTACTTCCCCCTTTCGAGGAAGTAGGCTCCATCTTTACCTCAAACCAGTCTTTCAATTCATCGATCTTTTAAAATGTGGCATCGAAATGAGTTTTCATTTTAGCACACACTTATTGGTTGTTGGGGATCTAAATATTGAAAAGATGTTGATAAATCTCCTTTGTAAGACGAAGGATTTCATCAACACTTTGTTTCGCAGTGAGTGATCTTCTCAATCCCTTGATTGTTTCTTGGAGTACTACAAACCCTGATTCATATGCGGTGTGATTTTCATCAACAAGATGCTTGGAATTGCTTGATTGAGTTCGAAGGGTTTGTTGGAGCTTTGTTTTTAATTCTTTCACTTTCTTCATAAATTCTTCAGACTTTGACATGAAGTCCTTGTGGTGTGTAGTCAGTCAATTGTCGAGGTTCCTGATGCCCATTTCAATCCGCAGAAGAGCCATATTTGCAGTCATTGTTTCTCTTGTTTCCAAGATCTCACACGATCAAGCAGTGATTGTGTGTTTTGAGTCACAGTGCTCTGCAGGGTCTTGGAGGAGATTGCAGCTAAGAGTTGATCAACTTTGGCTTGTAGGTCGCTAATTTTCTTTTTTGGAAACATATATCTTCTTTTTCTTCTTTTGCTTGGGCTTTGAAGTGAAATGCTAAGATCCACTTGACTCTTCATCATCAATAACCATAATGAAATCATCGGAAGGAGGTTGTTGAACATCATCGAGATTGTCATCATCAAGACCAAACATGGGGTAGAGCTAATTTCTATTGCGGTACCATCATCGTTGGAATCGTGAACTTCATTGTTTGGAGAAGGCTTGGAGGTACCAACAACATTCTCTATTTCATGGATCTTTAGAATAGTGTTATCCATCTCTGACATCTACTGTTGAATTGTGAGGATGTCATGCACTGTTTTAGCATTGTTAAACACGTTGGCCTAATATTTGGCCACAGGGAGAAGGGATTCCTCCTTTTGTTGTTTTTTTTGCACTTGTTGATTTTTCTTGCTTGCAAATCCCTTTTGAAGGCTTTGAACTACCTTATCCTAGACTCAGTTGTTGCGCGGTATCTGGACCATGAGTCGTCGGATGCGTAAGCGTCAAATCCTTTACACACCGAGGTGTCCCTCAGGATCATGGATCCATGCACATTTGTGATCGCCATACATAAACCGATTGAATGTAATGAAGGTGGTACAAGATTTCCAGAGCTTCCTTATTCTCCTTGATCTAAAATCAAATTTGGCCTTGACTCTCTTCCGGCTAGGGCTTCGAAAGATGTTCCCTGTGGTACAACAAGTGTTTGATTTGTTTTTGTGACATGATGAATAATGGAGTGAAAATCCTCGGTAGTAAAAACATGCAATCGTGATGCCCTGGAGACCTTAGGGTGAGTATTTACATCTGGATCCACTTGGGCTCCTGATACAGGTCTGTCTCTAACTTGAGATGAAACTAATACACTCATTGTATCAGAGTGGCGAGTAGGGATTCTTTCAGGTGAGTCTGCAGTGACTCGAATGGATGTGGGAGTCTTTTGGGAGACTTTGGCATTTTCTTTGTTTGCATTTGGTCGGTACTAGGGGTAGGCTTCAACTTTTTCCTTCTAAAGATGTCTACGTATTTCGAAGGGTCATCTTGGTTGTCATCGACAACATTAATAGGGGGATCATGAGCCTTGGAAAGGGAAGGTTGAGCTTTAGGAATAGACTCTGTGGCTTAGCCTTTCTTTTCTTTGAGTGACAAGCTCCCTTAGTGACAATGTTCATAGGAGTTTTTATTGAGATAAAAAGGGTTTTAACCCTTGTTTCCTTTGGCTATGGGTCCTGGACTGCGGTAGGCTAACTGGGCCTTGGCAAGGAAGAGTGATATAGGGAAATATCACTCATAGCCATATTGTGATTAGCCACCTCTATGGTAATAAGTCCAATGGACTCAAGAATGTACATACACAAACGATGAATAGGACCAAAAAGGAATTGATCCTTGGAAGGATTGTACCTTTTAAGATCACGAGCATAAAATAGATTAATGTTGTTTCACATGCTAAATTAGCAGCTCTGTGAAGATCAACAAGGCATGATGACCAGAACCTAGCAAACGTGAGTTCTGGCTTACCTTCCTTCGGGGAATCCTTGGAAATGTACTATTGAAAATCATCCCAGATGATTTGCCCATATTTGATAGCATGACCAATGAAGATACTCAAAACTATGTCAATTAGTTGCTTTCCCATATCTTATGTTCCTCCTATTCTGCCTGAGAGACAACGAATCACAAAATGACAAAAAAATGTATTGTATCGTTGTTGTACTTCAAGATTGGTAGTCTTCAGACTAAATATTCGGTTACCAAGTTGTTGATGTATCTGAAGTTGAGGTGAGTAAGTTTGTGGTGCCATAACCAACTCACTTCATACACTGCCTTTGACAGAAAACACAACTGCGATTTTCCAATGATTAGAGAGACATCCAACAGATACATTGTCTATTTAACTTTAGATTTGATCAGACATGTTTTTTTGTAATTTGTCATGATATAGGAATACTCACTATCGAACTCAACCCTATGACCAACTTTGCATAATTGACCCACACATATCAAATTATGTTTTAGACCTTCTACGTATTCAACTCACTGAATAGAGAAGCTACCCGTAGTCAAAAGTCCATATCCCCTTATAATACCATTTGCGTTGTTCCCAAAGGTTATGTGTCCACCACCACTGATTGGCCTGAAATCTCAAAGGTATTCCAACCATCCTATCATGTGCAAGGAGAAGGCACTATTGATTAACCATTCTTCTTCTTGTTCCTACTTGCACATTGCCTGCACAATCAGTTGTTTAGTTTGGGCACCCACCAAGTTTGGAGCCCATGGTAATGTGGGAAACTTTCTTAACAGATGCATGCATGTGGGTCTTGGAAATAGATATCTTTTTCCATGTTTGTTTGGGACCATGATGTGTTACATCTTTAAGGGTTTTCAGGTTGGGATTGGACAAGTCATTGATGGCAGTAGATAAAACCAAAAAGATAAGTTATTTTCATTAATCCACAAACCATACTTAGTCAACGGTCTGGAGGGTGTGGTCTTTTGTTTTTTACTTGTTCGAGGTTGGTGTGTCTTGGAATTGTCCACTGGATTTTGAAAAGGTTTTTTTGAAAGAGTTTGTTGTAGGTTTATACCTTTTGACTGTGAAGTGTTTAAAATATCCTTCATTTTGGTGTCTTTTAAGGAATTTGGTGATGTTGACTTGACCCCTTTTTGAGTTTTATTCGAGTCAAAAGATTTAGTCACTGGACATGACGTTTCGTAAGATCCATCAACTATAGTGGCTTTTGAAAAGTTTTTTTTTTATAGTGGTAGGGTTTTCAAAATTCCTTTTGTTTAAAAAAATGGTCTGGTTATTGAAATTTTTGTTCGTGGAATCAGTTTCCCGCTTTTCACATCCGGATCTGATCTCCTTTTCCAGAGCCAATTTTGCTTCTACCTTTAGTGGAATAACATCAAAAACATTTAAATGAGGTTTCTTGGAATTCTCTGTTTGAGGTGAAGATCGAGGACTTGAGTCATCAGAACTAGAAAGTTCATGACTCTGAGAGCAATGTCCAAATTCAAAGTTATCAATGGGCAATTAATGAAGATTAGCTGAAGAGTAGTTGTGCTTCTAACTAGGGTCTACGGTAGAGAGGACTGGAGTACCGCATAGTAAGTCATTAGTGACTCTTGGTTGGGACATGTCTTGGAAGGCAAGGATGGACAACCTACAACTAATTCAGGTCCTTCCAAAACAATTTCTTCGTCCACATCTGAACTTTAGTGAGAGCCGGGACAAATTGTGCCAATAATGGGTAAGAGATCCTCAAGGTTACTCGAGGATTCGAGAAGAATTTCCTTAATGACACAATTGTTGCTAAGTTCATGAATTCTACAGAAGTGACATCTTATGTCTTCAGAAAAAGTATTGTCATTGACTGGATAATGAAAAGTCCGATCTGGTGGGACATAGGGATGATTGGCATCAAACCGAGAAGGAGAGTTCTCATCGATAGAGTACCCATTGGACCATCCCCAATTATAAGTGCTGACTCTTGTCCCATTGTTAACTAAGTTCTGAATTCCTTCACTTTCATTAAACAATTTTTCTATTAGACGATTCAAACGTACAATTTCTTTTTGGGCAAGATCCCTTTGATTCAAAGTAATATCTAATTGAATTTCACTTAACACTCTAGCATCCTTTTCTAACAACAAATCTTTTTCCAACATAGTGACTTCAGCTTTTTGTCTTCTACTCTTCTTCTCACATGGTACAACTCTTGGTTCACAATATTATTTTCATCTAGGGTTTTGTTATAGTCTATAAGGACGGTAACACATGTGATATTAAGTCTTTCTAAATAAGGTTCATAATCATGCATGTTGTAATCATTAGACTGAATCACAACTTTTACCTGTTCGACGATGCTGAGGGTTCCATCCTTTTCCATGTAGCAATAATTCCTCTACAGGTTTGTTGATTTGTCTTCCTCACTTGCTGCCACCTTGCATATTTTCTTTTGCTCTCGGTTGTTGTCAATCTCTTCATCTTCATCTCCTAAGGACCATACTTGATGATCCCTTCTTACTTGAGCAACATAAGCTCTTGTCTTCTCTTTCTCCTTATCCTTCATTTCTTGAGCTATTTTGAGGTAGAATGCTTTGTCTTTTACCACATTTGATTTGTGGTCTTTGGCAAAGTGGTTTTCTTATTGACACTTATGAAAAAAAATGACTCCTTCTTTGTCTTCGGTAGTGGTACCAGACTCTGAAGGTTTGTTGGTCTGTGGGATTTCTTTTGTCTAAGAAACATTCTATGGCTGAGGTTGGTGATGAGGGTTTCTAGGATACTTGGATGGTTTCTCTGCGCGTTGAAGTTGTGATTGAAAGGTGGTTTGGTAAACTGTTAATTTTTACTAAAGGATGGTGGTGGGAGTCTATTGAACTGTTGACTGACTAGGGCAATGACATTTTGAAACTCTTATTTGTCATCAAGTTCTACATCAGCTTCATATGACTACGGTGAGTTGTCTTATGAGTGTTGGTATGATGATTCTGTACAATATGGGTACAGAGAAGTTTTAAACTGTGGAGTTTGATCCATCAAAGCAAGTGGTCCACCAAGGTCTGCACATTCCTTTAACACGGTAGATTATTGGGATTGAAGTTCACAATATATTTTGAACAGTGAGAGAGTTTGGATCTTTCTATCTCCTTGGACTATCATCTTAGCCGTACTCCAATGTCTACCTAAACCATTTAGAAACTCCAGGTTTGTTTCGTGATTGCTTCTTACAATGCCAGCGTTTGAAAGTTTGGTGATGATGAGGTTGAATCTCTTAAAAGATTCATCAAGGCTTTCACCGGGTAAGGCTTTAAAGTTAGTGAATTCATTGAGAGTTGTAGTAAGCTTTTTGTCTTGATCCTGTTTAGATCCTTGATAGAGATTTTTTAGAACATCTCAGATCTCTTTAGCAGATTCACAGTTGATAATGATGTCGATGTTTTGAGGAGCAACACCACACGAGATTTCATAGAATGCTATTCCATCTTTTTTCATCTTCTCTAAGTCATATTTGGTAGGTATGTTCATGGCTGATTGTCCTCCACCAAGTCTGGCTTGAGCACCGTCTGCTGCAATGGGAGTGAGCATAGGGACATGAGGTCCTTTTTCTACAGATCTCCACACACCTCTATCGAGCCTTTTTAGATATCTTTCCATTCATTGGGACCAATGATGATATTCACTTGCAACAAGTATTGGGGCTCTATTTGAACCACCAACAGTGTTTGAAATGTATAAATAATAAGCTTGTGCCTTTTTTCCTTGTTTTTTTTTTTTGAAATTTTCTTATGAGCTTTAGTGGTATAGAAGGCCTTTTAAATCAGAGCTTTCAGAACAAAAAGTTTGATTTGGAAAGGAATTAAAAGGCAACCGTTTTGGCTCTGATACCAATGGTTGAGAGAAAAACTTGAACAAACGTTAGTAACGAGATAATAAGTTGCAGAATTAAAGTTAATCTCAATGGATCTTGTTAGCTCAACAATAATAAAAGTTAGATTGCAGAAATATAAGGAAAATAAAGAGCAGCAAGTTTATATCAATAAGCAGTAAACAAGTAGACACAAGGTTTAATCGTAACAAGGTTTGCATGCAAACAAAAGTTAGTATAAGATGAACAACACAAGTGAAGAGGGACTCAGTTACGTATCAATTAAGAAAACTTAAGATATAGAGATGAACAATCTGATATTGATAAACATTCAATGACCGATTGATTTTTTAGAATTGGTAAATTGGTAAGGATTACATGAAATGGGAAGCTCTATTTATAGAGTCTCAAAACTTATATCAAAGAGTAGAATAATCTAAAAGTGACTGACTACAGTGACCATGAATGGTTCACCGGATATTACACAGAATACAAGCAATGTCAGTAAAGTAACTATCTTCATGCATAACTCCACTTTGTAGTTCATCTTCAACTTTGCGGGTCTTCAAAAGACAAACAATCTCTGGTATGACCTTCTCTACGAGATCATCAAGGAAAAATTCTTTAGTTCCTTTTATCTATAAGAGGGTCACTTTTTGTTTCAACACAACCTAATGGTCAATGCCTCTTTGCATAAGGCACATACTTGTTAAAAAATAAAATATATAAAAGGAGGTTTTGATTATTAACAAGCTTGGAAGCGTAAAGGTATGAAATTTCAGTTTATATCAGAGTTAAATCCCAACATGAAACCAATCTGATACTTGTTACTTATTACCAGTTGACAAGAACAATTACATATTCTATTAACTGATAACTAGAATGAGTAATCCCTAGCTACGTAATCAGACTAACAAGAACTAAAATTCAAACATTCAGTAAGCTTAAAACTGAAAAAACTAGATAGAAGCACACAATGAAAAGTACTAGTCTATTCCAAAACTAAAAACTAGAGTTTAGCCAGACATGGATAAAAACGAGTCTAGAACGGTAAAAATAGAAATCAAAATACTAATTCTTAATAAACTAACTTAGAGACATGATCCACAGTCTTCAGATGTTCAGAAATCATCGAAATCAAAGAGAAATTTCGTCTGAAATCACCATTTTCATCGTTTGAAGCTTCCAGAATCGACTCTAATCAGAGGGGTCGTATTTATATGCAAGTCATAAGCTTTGAGAGCAAGTAAAGCAAATCCACGGTAGCATTTATACAAAAATTTGATCGCATTTTTGGCAATTTTGTCCCGAATAGTCGTTTAATGAAGTACGATGATATTTTTGACCATTTGGAGATAGTTACATGAAAATGCGATCACATATATAGGGAATTGCGGTCGTATTTTTTTTTTCATTTTTCCCTCATATGACATCTTTCGAACATACTGAACTTTGACTACTTTATGAGATCGCAAAAGGGCAAAAATGAGATCGCATTTTTGTCTTTTTTTCATGATGCGGTCGTAACTCTTCCGTTTAAGTAATCCAAGTCGTTCCTCAACATCCTTCTTCAGTTTCAACTCCATTTAGGCTCCAAATATGCATCCAATCTGCTCCCAAAGTACCGCTCCACCCAAACTATCTGAAAACGACATGAAACATGAGCAATACGAGAATTCTGACGAGAAACATGAGACAAACATTAATTAAACTAATGTCATGAAAATGTGTAAAATATGATGCTAAATGTTAATAAGAAGTACCCTAAAAGATGCATAAAATAGCATCCAACATTCTTCTCAAGCTTGAACCTTACTTACCCTCAAGTAAGAAAAATATTAAACATTATAACTGAAATGAAAACATGTAGATGGCATAAAAAGAACTTAGAATAAAATGAAGGAAATCAAAATATTTGGCTAAAAATACTTCACTCTTTTTTTCACATGATTAGACATAACACGAGGGAAGCTCCAATGGAATCACTACCTAGATGATCATCACAATACTTTCCATCTTTCATGGATTCCTAAAGTCAGGAAGAGGTTTGACGGTGTGAACCAATAAACCAATTGTAACTTTTATTTAAAATTCATACCTTAATTAGCCTTGAAAGCAAAAATGACATATTATAGAATTTCATGTCCTCGAGACTAGATAATTAAGAACCAAACTCGATAAATCCTTAAGACCCCGTCACATAAAATCAACTTTCATTGAAGCAGTGAGCCCACTCATAGAGGCCCAGATCCTATGCTTTTACTTTTTTTAGAACGAAAAATATCATATCTCATAGTTCTTCATTCACTCTAGATTTGACTTTGAGATGACTTCTTCGTACATTGAGCTTGATTCTTCGTATTATTACCTTCGACTTCGAATTCTTGAATCATCTTCTTGGATTTCTTAAGATTTCTTCGATTAAGTGCTTAAACTTTGACTTGGGTATTAAATATAATAGTTCGTACCCTTCTTTTCTTTGTGACTGTGTGGATCTGATATAAGGTTCTCTGTTACCATGAAAGTAATGCATATCAACAAATAAGTCTGTGTTCTGTGGGTCCAGACTTGTCAATCAAGGTTCTTTTTAAGCATTTCAAAACAAATAATTATGAATTTGTTATTACCACCCACATAGTGTTTCGGTATCCCATTCTGTTAGAATATATATAATTATATTAAAATGTATCAGACTAATAATCTATAATAATATTTATAAATTTGTATTTAAGTTCAGATGTGTATAAATATATAAGAACGTTGATATTATTCAACTTTAGATTTAAGAATTTTTTTTATTCTTCCATAATATTCTAATATAGTAACATTTTAACAAAACAATCTCTTAGAACATCATTCTTACAAAATAATATTTTGACATAATTAAAATTGAATTAATTAAAAAAATCAGAATTCAAAATAAAGATAATAAAAAATCTCTTAAAATCCGAAAATTCATTTTTTAATTTTGTGTTTCGTAATTTGAAAGTTATAGAAATGCACAATTTTACCCTTCTTTTAATTAAATTGTATTATTCTACTTTTTAATTTAATAACATGGATAAATAACTTTTATAAAATAATTAAAATGATTGGTCCACGATAGTTCATACATCCACACAATAATTTGTTACAACATAATAACCTAAGCTTTTATATATATATATATATATATATATATATATATATATATATATATATATATATATATATATATATATATATATCTTAGTAAAATATAATTCTCATTGTATAGGATTTTGAGTATTAAGTAATGTATAGATTGTTTAAGAACACATTTAATCATTTTTGATAAATATTACTTCATGGCTCACATCCAAATTTCGAAATTGTAATATTGAAAAATGGGCAGGGTAATAGGTCAGATATTCGTTGGTTCGGTGAATATAGATATGGATTTGATTATTAAAATCCCAAAAAGGGTTATTAATTAGAGCATGTCGATTCATGTTTTTAATTCTTCAAAGGATTTGGATCAACGGTGGTTCGTTCGAAACTCGTCGCATTGGCATCTCTATTCACATACCACCCTATCTCTCTCTCTCTCTCCCCCCCCCCCCCCCCCCCCCCCCCCCCCCATAAAAATAAAAAATAAAAAAAAATAAAAAAAGCAAAATCAAAATTTTTGAACCTACAAATTATTGAACGGACCGAAAGCACAGGAGACCAAATATGAAAAAAAGCACTAGATGTAGATCTCCATCAACTTTAAAGATGGAGATGATGATGATGACGGTGATGGCTGGAGACCATGGTGGCAGGAGTACTAAAGACGATTATGGTGATGGCGGTTGGCGGGAGACAACTGCGGTGTTGGCTACAGATGATGCTGGTTGGAGAACTTGGGAGATAATAAATAGTTACATAAACGGTGCTTCTAGAAATTATAAAATACAAAACTAAATAAACAAAAGAAAACAAGGTTAAATTGATCATTTTATGTGTTTTTAACGGTGTTTTTTAATTAAGTTCTTCAAAATAACCAATAATGCAAGATTTTGAAACAACCGTTGGTGCGTAACTTTTTCCAAAGTTATCCTTAATTACGTATTTAAGAAAAAAATCATTAATGGAAAATTATTCATTTTAGGCCTACAATATGACATAGACAAAGCTTGCAGTAAAAACAACCAATAAGAAATGTTCAAATTAAAATAAATAAAAATAACAAAATAAAAAATAAAGATTTATGATAAAAAAACGTGTATGCTACCCCAAAACATGTGGATTATTCGTGTAATTTACTAGAATAAGTATTTCTATATTAACAATATTATTATTTACCTGTTACTTAAAATCTTAAATGTTTTATGTGTGCTATAATATAGGATCAACTACGAATAATAACACAATTTAGTTTTTTGTTACCTAAAAATAAAATCCAACAAGTTAAACATGGTTGGGGTTCGGGAGTCTGTAAAAATTGAGTCCAATCAATATCACAAGAAGGAAGATCAAGCTCTAATGGAGAAACATGGTCCTAAAACAAACGATTGTTCTTGAAATAAAACGTAAAATTTAGGTACCTTTTGTAATATTTTTGAAAAATTTGAACATTTATCATGTCATCAAAAATCGTCTGAAATTTTAAACAAAAATCCATTAGCAAGAGCATCCTATATCGGTAGCACCGAATTAGTTAGCTTATTAAAGGGATATAAAATATTTAAAGCTCGTCAACCTCTAATAGATCATCATTTAACAAGTCTTGACATAAAATAATTTTCTAATTATCGTGTTAGCTTAAGGTGTTCCCAAACTATAGATAATGGAACCCTGACAACTTTGCCACAGTATCAGACGAAAGTCATATTAACGTTGTAAACGTCTGTGAATTTGTTCTACGAAAGGTTTTTGAGCATTACATGTAGAATGAGATTGAGCTTACAAATAATCAAAGGATACGTAGTCATATCTTTCTTAAAAGATTTAGGTTGTGTTTGACACGCCACAACTAGCTGATAAGCTAGTTTATTTTTATTTTTTTATTTTTTTATTTTTTTATGTTGTCATGTTTGATAAGTCAAAAAGCAGTTTACAAGCTAGCTTTTTAAAAAGCTACTTAGACTAGTTTTTTTAACAGTTTTTAAAATTATCCAAATACACCCCTTAATTAATTATAGAAACATACTCTTACATGTCATTTTATATAATTCAGTGTTGCAGAAATCGGCCTAATCGGCCGTTTAATCGGCGATTAATCGCTAATCAGACCTCTACCGATGAGATTTATTGCTAATCGGTCACTATAATCGAGTTTGGTCAATACATGTCAAATTCGGAATTAATCGGACCTAATCATACTTAATCGGATCTAATCGGGTTTTGTCAAAGTATGTCAAAGTCGGGCGTAATCGGACCTAATCGGCCCTAATCACCGATTAATCGCTTTTTTGTAGGATTAAAATTAGATTTATAAATTTTTTAATAATTTTCTTAATAATTAATGGTCCCCGATTAATCCTCACCCAGCCGATTAATCCCTAACCGCTAGTCAACCGATTAACGATTTCTGCAATCATAATATAATTTTATATATTTTAACTAGTTTTACCAAACGTTATTTTTTATCGGCTAGCTTTTTATTGATCAACTAGCTTTTTATTTAACAACTAGCTTTCAACTAAGAACTATCTTTTAAGCTAATACGTCAAACATAGCTTTAATGGTGGAAAGGAAGGTTGGTTTCATATAGAAGAATATGGGATGGGATTTGGGACTTTAAATTAATAATAATAATAATAATAATAATAATAATAATAATAATAACGGTAGTGTAAATTAGCCATTTCATATGTTTTTAACATTATTCTTTTAATGATGTTATTCGAAAAGAATATATATATATATATATATATATATATATATATATATATATATATATATATATATATATATATATATTTCTAATACTGCATAAATAGTTATTAACCTTAATGTTGTTATAAGTCAGTTCAATACATATCGACTAAAGGCAAACAGGCAACAAGCTGCGTCGTTAGCCCTTTCTGGATGGCAAAACCAATTTTTTTTGAAAACAACATTTGCGGATCTAGGAGATATGACATTATAATGCATGACCCGTTGGACTCTATTAAAGAGCTCCACCGTCTCTGGTGCGAGAAAACCAAATGTATCGAATGCAAAAGGAACAAACACATGTTGATTTTCTCTACATGCATTCTCGTGCTTTACCACTTTGCACGCAGCGGCTTTCAAAGCGGCGTGCCCAGCTGCGAAACCTCCGCTCCCCAAACCAACGAGAGGAGAGACACCAGTAAGATCCATGCACGCATGCTTCGCTCCTATCCATCCAAAGACCAAAATGTCAGCCGGTCTAAGTGTGGACCTGCCATCCTGCGGGTCTGTCAAAAAGTTCACTGGCGCTTCTTTCTTCACAGATATACCAGCACGCCGACAAGCATCAAAGAGAACATCCCGAACCACATCATGTCTATACTTGAAACCAGGGAGCTCTCTACAATGAACCGCGTGTTCCCCAAAGGTATCCAAACATGCCTTGCGACAAACTCGGCATATCTCGTCAATTAGGAATATTGGAATCATGAGGCGGTAACGAAGGATAGTTCGGTACTCCACATGAGACATATGCTGGCCAAGACCATCAATAGGGATAGTTAGCAGAAAATCCTGAGCATGAGGCGCCCACAGACACTCAAAGACTGCTTTCTGTCTGACAGTCATATCGAAGTTGACTTCCATATCTTGGACGATTTTGCTAAAAAGTGCACATGCCAAAGCTTTTTGGGATTTAAGGGGGGCGGTGTCCTTATTAGTGAAACTGCTACAGTCAAATCTCGGGATCGTATCACGGAGACGAGTCATAGCACGTAGATAATCCGAGTCCATACCACATATGCCACTGTCACGTAAGATGTAGTCTTGTAATGCCCAAGATTGGGCCCTCGAGGCTACAAATGCGTAGGAGGAAACCTCATAGGCCGAGTACAAACCCAAACCAAATAAATGAATAGGTAAGGAAGCCAAGCGCCACTGAATGTCTCCAAAGAAGGGGCCTCCACATACCACCATATCCTCGATAGACCTGCGTAATCCCTTGTCAAAGAATAACGTTGCCTCTTCTATGTGTACCGGCTGACATGTTCTTAAACCAAAGAAAAGGTTTGCAATGCCCATACATGATCGAAGCAAAAGGAGCTCACTCTGCGGTCACATAGTTGAGGAAGAAGGCCCATCAAATCAACAGCATTGACCGCTCTTTTCATGGCCAGCCTGCTAATAAACCCCGCGTCTCTGCTAACAGCCCCCCCCCCCCCCCCCCAAAGGAGTTTCACATCCAACGAAGGTCTCCCTATCTCTGTAGGGAATAAATCAGCCCGAAGCTTCCTACCATCACATTATGGCCAAAAAATCTCCGTTTTCTTGATGTTCAACTCAAGACCCAAACCTGGACCATGCAACCGAATTATGTTCAACACTCTAGCCACCTCCTTTGAATCCCCAATGACAGTCTCATCATCTAGTTACCAAGCATGGAGAAGGAGCTTACAATTATCTCTAATCTTGTGCACAAGCAGGTACAAAACAAGGGCAAAAAGAAGAGGGCCCAAGGGGTCACCTTGCTGCACCCCAGTGGCAGACCATATATGGTGAGGTTCAATAGAGAACCATAATTAACTAAGAAACCAATTTTTTTTTTTCAATTTTTAGAACTTATTTTTTATCAAAAAAAAAAAAAAATTCATAACTTTTTATCATTTTTCCAATGATATAAAACTCGATTTTTTTACGTTAAATTCACAATGTGAATCTTTGAAAATTCACAACGTAAATCTGGATTCACACGGTGAATCCGAAAAATATTTTTCACATTCACAATGTTAATACATTAATTTAGATTTTTTTTTTCGATAATGAATAAGCTCTAAAAATTGAAAAAAAGATTTGGTTTCTTGAATAAACAATAATTATGATTCTCTATCGAACTTATATATATATATATATATATATATATATATATATATATATATATATATATATATATATATATATGGAAAAATGAATATACCCTTAAGGGTATATAAGCATAGGTACCCAAACTCACCATAATATGTTGTTTTGTTTGATATATTTATTATAATGTTCTTCAACTTCAATCCTTAACTTGATTTATTTTCAAGGTTTTTAAAATTTCATTATTATCTCCCTCTTACATCACACCTTTTTGACGAACATCAATTAGACTATATATATTATAGTTCAAAATGAAAATTATGTAAGAGGAAAATAAATGTGAAATTTATAAAAATCTTTGAATGAAATCAAGTTAAAAGTTGAATTCTAAGAACATTAGACAATTACAATGTATATATATGATATAAAACGACGTAGTATGGTGAGTTTGGGTACCTAAGCTTATATACACTTAAGGGTATACTCACTTTTCTCATATATATATATATATATATATATATATATATATATATATATATATATATATATATATATATATATATATATATATATATTTGGACAAAAATTATATGTAGTATTTTTTTTTTTTAAAATTCTTAAAGACCATTTATATAGTAGTTATAACTGATACAAATAGTACCAATATCATATATGT
The DNA here is from genome assembly GCF_052625555.1 of Lactuca saligna. Taxonomy (NCBI): domain Eukaryota; kingdom Viridiplantae; phylum Streptophyta; class Magnoliopsida; order Asterales; family Asteraceae; genus Lactuca; species Lactuca saligna. The sequence continues at coordinate 56,929,212 of NC_136425.1, forward strand.
TGTAATTCAAATCAACAAATTAGATACCGATGGGTTTATAGAATGTTTTAAATAGATGAGGATAAGTATTTGATTATTGCAAAGGAAGTTACGAGAAAAACTTATTTATTAAAAAAATATATTTAAACTTAGGGTTTTAATTAAACAAATAAAATCTATAGACACTTGAAATTTTAAAAATAAAACAAATGATTAAAAACTAAAAAGCAAGCATCATTTTCAACCTAGTGGCCAATGACCTGACGTGCGTGGGACAACTACTAAAAGGAATATGATAACCAGGACCAGCATGGGTTTTCTATTTTTAGCAATTCAAATATTTAGTTTTGTCTCCAAAACCGTACGATTTAACGTAAGTCACATTTTATTATTGAATCTCTGAATGAAATAATCATATAAATTAATATAAAGAGTAAAGTAATGATTGATTTTTTTTTCTAAAAGTTTAACATGTCCTTGAGGCAAAGTAAAACACAAGGCCATAAATGGAGCACGATGTGGTGGGAAGCTAACGATGTATCAACTATTTCTATTTGTGGTAAGACCTACATATTGTTACTGTCGAGGAAACAGGTACTGTGAATACCCTACCTTTTATTGTTTTTAAAAGGGACGCCATGCATATGATGTTTCCCACACTATCCACAGTCTCATAATTCTGAATTGCAATTTTTGGTTCATGACTTTAGCTTTTTTACGCTTTTGCTCCCAAAAAGAATATTATTTGTACTTTTGGTAACGATTTTACTCTTTGTTCTAAATATATTATCATTGCTTTTTTTATAATTATAATTATAATTATTATTATTATTATTATTATTATTATTATTTTGGGTGCCACCACCTCCATCCGTACCCCACCACCCCATCTTAACCAACGAATCTAGTGACACCAAACTCCATTATCATTGAAAACCACTACATTTGAAATTATTATTATTATTATTATTATTTCAAAGGAAAATTGTTATATTTTTGACTTATAATCAGTTCAAACTTTATACCTTTTTATAACATTTAGGTCATGAATACTAACAATTGTGTACAATTAAGTTCAAAAAACTAACAACGTGGAGTTTTTATTTACCCTGATTTTCCCTTATTATTATTACTAGCTACATTATTATTATAATATATTAAATATAATACAAACATATGGCTGTGCATATATGTGTGTGCATATATGTGTGTGAATGTATATACTAAAGATAATAAATACATATTGGAGTTATCATGAAGAGTGAGAAAGATGAAGTTTATTACCAAATATAGTTGAAGGTATTTTAGCTTTTTTACGTGCCTATTAACTGTGGTTAAACGATCCTAGGGACTAGGTTTATTACCAAATAGTGTAAAAGGGACTTTTCACGACAGAAATACAATGTTATGACCAAAAGTGATGATATATATATATATATATATATATATATATATATATATATATATATATATATATATATATATATATATATATATATATATATATATATATATATATATATATATACTTGAAGTGATAAAGTGACAAAGCTTTGAAGGAATAATGTGTTCTGATGGTGCATACGGTTATACATACATTTATATTATGTATAACTTTGTGAAAAGAAAATAATTAAATTATAATTATGTTTTGAAATGAAGCGAAAAAACAAAATTTGACCCTCAAAAATACAAAATACATAAACTATCATAAGCAATTAGTAGGTAAATACATATGGATAAGGACTTTCGTAGGTAATCTGTAACACCAATGTTCCAGGTAATTTCCATTTTAGCATTGTTTCTTAAAAAGTTTGCAAAGTTGGTCTCTACGATGGGCGTACGAGTCAAGTATGCCAAGCATAGTACTTTGCATGTGATTGTAGAATCTCTCACGTATGATGGGCGTACGTGTGTGCATGTTGGGTGTACGCGAGCATGGGACAAACCCTAATTTTTAGGTTTTGAACCCTATTTCAAGACCCTTATGACCTCTAACCCTTCAACCTCCATCTCTCTTAGCCTCCATTTTGAACCTTAATCCTTGTGTGTGAAGTTTTGAAGCTTTAGAGTAACTTTTGGTGTTCTTGGTGGTGAAGGAAGACCCTGGGATTTGTGGTATTGCTCTGAATCTTGTTGGATCTAGAATTTCATCATCTTGGTGCATCTTCTGGAGGTATAAAGTTCATACCTTGGAGCTTTTCTTGCTAAATGTTTTTTAAGCTTAGTTTTGTGTTCTTTTGGTCCCAAGAATTGATGTCTGTGAGTATAGAATACTCCAGAGCTTTTAAGTTGTCTTTTCAGACGTTTTAGGGTGTGTTAGGTCATAAAAATGCATTGGACTTTGGTATTCTTCCTTTCATACATCTTAAGGCATTATGTCATCAAAAGAGGGGTTATGTTTCAGGTTAGTATACAGGGCGTACTCTGGCGTATGTTGAGCGTAGTGGGCTGAGTCCTCGTAAACCCCCTTTGTAAGGTCACGCAGTATGCTAGGCGTAAGGTGGGAACATGGGCGTATTCCTAGAAACCTGTTGGGTTGTTTTTGGGTCTTGGGTTATTAGGAGTTTTGGGAATGGATTAGATGGGTATGGTATGGAAGGGTAAAATGGTCTTTTGCCTTCATATGTTAAAGCATGATTAGACCATAGATTTTGGATTAAAACCCTGATTAGTAATTAGGATTTTAATTGGGTTATGTTTTGGTGTGAGGAGTCGTGTTAGTAGTAGCTCAAGTGTGCGATTTTGTTATCTTTAGTTAAAGGTGAGTCTTTTTACCACACTAGTGGGTTGAAGGCACCAAGGTCGGCCCACTGATTTGTATGTGTAGGATGTGTACCATTATATGATTATTGCTTATGTAGTTGTATGATATATATATATATATATATATATATATATATATATATATATATATATATATATATATATATATATATATATATATGGAGCCAATTTGGGCTCAGAGTTATTATGTACTCGGGGTTAACATGAACCTGAGGGTTGATACGAACCCAACACAACATTTGTTGTGACATATGGTTGATACGGATCAAGGGGTTGATACGGATCAAGGGGTTGTTACGGACCTAACACAGCCACGTGCTGTTCTATTTATGTGTATTATGTATGTGGTGTTTTAGGGAGCCTAACTAAGCGTTATGCTTACAAATATGTTTCTGGTTTCAATTACTTCCGGTACAAAAGGGAAGAGCCCGACTTGATGGCATAACATCCTCCCAGTCATGATTTCCACATTTTATGATCTCTATTACTTTGATATTTGTGATAAGTTGTATTCTGGATATTTTCGAGACATGTGTTGTTTGGATTGATGAACTGAAAAATGAAATTTTTACTTATGGTTTTTGGGTCGTTATAAGTTGGTATCATAGCTTGGTTTGAGGGATTCGAGCACACTTTCGGGTGTGACAGAATTGAAATTGAGGAAATGATAATCTTTTCAAAAGAAAATTTTAATTTCTAAAACAATTTCAACAAATAAAAAAGGGGTGCGATGCGTGAAATCAGCCGAGATCAAGTAAGTAATTCCCAAAATACCCATGCTTATGTGTTATGATTAACGTATCTGATATCTGAATTTTATAATAGCATAGGAATAAGGATACCCTCAGGAATCGTATGATAGAACTTTCTAATTTGTGTGATGCCTTATATACTAAGGGGATTGGATTTCATGTATTACTAGGAATCGATGTCAGCTTAGTTAATTGCTAAGTGTATGTTTTTAAAGTTGTATATGACTTGGATCATATAAAACTAGAATGATCGATTTAGCCTCATTTCATGTTCATTGTTTAGTTGTGGACTTAGGTTGAATCATCATTTGAAAAACTTTGTGACCCCATTTTAAGTATAACTTGCATGCAGAATGCAACCGAAGGTGTCGATTGAGATTCCTTATATAGTAGAGACGGTCAGATTGAGAATCCCTAAGAGTGCCTAGGTAATGCTATATTATATTATGTATGATGTTTATCATAGAGTTGGTGTACAAATGTAGTGAGGTGTGTAACATCCCGGAATCGCAAGAGTAGAGTTAAAGGGCTAAAAGCGTAAGTTTCGGAGGGCGACTCGGCGAGTCCATGGATGGACTCGGCGAGTCAGGTCGCGACTTTGGTCGCGTGTCAAGTGGCCTACTCGGCGAGTCCAAAGATGGACTCGACGAGTAGGTGCTGTGTGGAGAAAACCCTAATTTTCGGGGTTGAGCCCTATATAAAGACCATTATGTTCCACCATAGCCTCCTTTATCACCCCCTTGAGTCCCAGAAACCCTAAAATCATGGAGAAGCACCATTGTTGAGTGGATTGAAGCTTGGAGAAGTAATTGTTGAAGAAAGTTTGGAGGTTTGAAGGTGTGGAGCAAGGGGCTTTGCTTGGTTTCGAGTTCCTTGCAGATTGGGGCATCCTTCGAAGGTAAAATCTTGTTCTTGAGCTGCTATTGTCTAGATTCTTCACTTTTGGGGATGATGTGATCACATCTTTTGGTGTTTTGAAGTCTAGAGGTTAGATCTGAGGTTGCTACCTCAGATCTGGAATGGAGAAGGGTTGGAATGCCTGAAAGTCTCTGTGATTGAGTATGTAGTGAAGCTATCTTGTCCCAAACCTTAGCCCTAATGTGTATTATGCTTAGATCTTCATGGATTCACGTAAAGTTTGCCACTTTACGTGATGGATGGGTTGTAGGAGGCTAGATCTACGTTTTAGATCAATTGCATGGCCTGAGATGCTTCTGTATGGATTCAGACCGGTGGTACTCGACGAGTCACAAGGGTGGACTCGACGAGTTGCTTGAAGATGGCCTGGAACTTGATGAGTTGGAAGAACAACTCGACGAGTAGGTTGAAGATAGCCTTAGACTCGGCGAGTCTGTTCTTGGACTCGGCGAGTCTTGTCGAAGAGTCCCAATATTTCTGGTTGAGTCGATGAATCGGGGAGTCAAGGGATGACTCGGTGAGTTAGGTGCGAGTGGACTCAGAGTGGTTGGACTCGGCGAGTCAGGTCGCGGGTTGAGGGAAGTTCTTAGCTCGGGGACTCGGCGAGTCATCGGTTGACTCGGCGAGTAGAGTCAGTCATGGGTTGACCAGTTGTCTTCCAGGGGTATTTTGGTAAATAAGGGTATATATATATATATATATATATATATATATATATATATATATATATATTGAGTTGAATGTTTTGATGTTCAGTGGAGGAGTTCGTGTTAGAGTTCGGAGCAGCGGGATCTTATCCTTTCAGCCGGCAGTTTCGAGGTGAGTTATCCTCACTATATCAACAGGGTCTAAGGCACCAAGGCCGGTCCTTTATTGGATTGAGACTCGGATATGGTTATTATGTTACTGTTTGATGTGTCTGCATCCTGGTAGCTAGGATGGTACATACTAGGAGACCTTGTTAAGGTCAGTTTCCCGATATATAGAGTGATGCTATGCTAGTGACCGGTTAGGTCGGTAACCTAGTTAGGGTAACGATATGCTATGTGATCTGCTTGCTCGGTTGTTGACTATGACTGTTATATGATTGTATGTTTTGTGCACATGGTTGTTTGGACTGGAGATGGGTTGAGGTGGGTCCTGCTTTATGCTGTAGGCCAAGATACCCAGAGCGGACCGGTTATTCTGAAGGTCCAGCGAGCGGTCCGGATAGGCTGTAGGCCCCACGAGGGCGGACCAGACGTGCCGAGGCTCGGAGAGTAGACCAGGCCGACTGAAGGCCCGATGCGGGCGGACCAGTCACACTGTAGACTTAGAGAGTGTACCAGGTGGGTTGAAGGCCCGATGCGGGTGGACCAACCCCACTGTAGACTCGAAGGACATGACTAGACCTGGAGGATGGATCCGGTGGGCTGAAGGCCCGATAGGGCGGACCAGTCACACAGTAGACCCGATATGTATGGCTGTTCTATGTTCTGTTATGTTATGTATGTTTTATATGTTATGGGCTAGAAGGCAATATGTTTTGGACTGGAAGGTCGTAGCCTGGAAAGGCGTATATGTGGTTGGTGTTTTGGGGGTGTCTCACTAAGCTTTCGGGCTTATAGTTGTGGTTTAATGTTTTTCAGGTTCTTCAGGAGACTGTGGCAAGGCGAAGGCGTGATCGTACCGCTCCTCAAGATTTTGTAGCAATGTGATTCTGGGAATACTCTAAATGTTTTGTATTGAAAACCTTTTTGTAAACAATTTAATGAAATCAGGTTGTTTTTGAAAAATTTAAATTGGTTGTATTTTTCGGTTGTTACAAGTTGGTATCAGAGCCTTGGTTTGAGTGAATTGGAGGAACCCTTGTGTGACTCCAGTCTCAAATCGAGGAGGGTTTTCAAAAGAGAAATTAAAATGGTTTTCAAATAAGTAAAGGAGGATGCGGAGGTACGATCAGCCGGAGCCAGTAAGTAACCCCAAAATACCATACATGATAATTGTTTTATTGAGCTTTGATAGAACAGCATGCTAGAGTTAGGCTAGGGATCTTCAGGATTTATTGATTGTGTTGCCTGATTTATGATTCCTGCTAGCCTAGGGTCTTCTTGTGAGAGATTTCTAGTGTTCCTCTAGTTGTGAGGATAGAGCATTGTTATGTATGTCGCTAGGGTGTTGTGGAAGTACTTCATGCAAATATGGGTAGGTGTGGAAGGTAGTATGGGCCCGTACTACTGAAAGCACGGACCCATACGCGTATCAGGGAAACCATGACCTCTAGGGTTGGGATGAGAGCTGGTTCCCGGGATAGTGGGAAATGTATGAGATTTTGGTGTTTTATTTTCAGTATGGAGATTTCAGGGCACGCTGGGAGTGGATCCGGGTCAGGATCAGGAGCAGGAGAGGGAGTTCCGGGTGGGTCCTTACAGCCCGAGGTTGTCAGTCAGATGAGTACGCACGAGTTGGATGCGAGGATTCGTGAGATCCTGCATGATGAGGTTGCTGCATTGTTTCGGGCTGAGCTGCCGGAGTTGTTTGGGTCGATCAAGACCGCCATGGTGGAGTATTTTGATGAGCGCTATGCGGCTCTCACGGAGACGGCTGCCGCGGCGGCTACAACAGCTGTAGCAGCGGCAGGGGGAGGAGCTAGTAGAGGATTTCAGTATCGGGACTTCGATAATACGAAGCCTCCCACTTTTGATGGAGTTTAGGATCCGATCGTTGCTATGAGATGGTTATCAGATGTAGAGGGATGTTTCTTCATATGTTCATGCCCTGCTGATCAGAGGGTGAGGTGCGCTCTGAACCTGTTAAGGCTCGGGGCAAAGGATTGGTGGAGATTGACCACAGGGTCGTACTCGGATGCGCAGAGGGATGCGATTTCATGGGATCAGTTCAGAGAGATGTTCAGCACTCGTTATGTTCCGCAGGTCGAGAGGGAGAGGTTGGCTCAGGAGTTCTTGGAGCTGAAACAGGATTCGGAGTCGGTGATGGAAATCACCAGGATGTTTACTGAGAGGGCGATGTTTTGCCCTGAGTTTGCTTCGGAGCAGGCTCAGATGGCCCGATATCTTAGTATGCTAAAGAGAGACATCAGGCAGTTTGTGTCTGCGCAGAGGTGCGAGACCTTTCTGGAGTTGCAGGAGGCCGCCAGACGGCGTGAGTTAGAGATTGAGTTGCAGATGCGTGGGCTGAGGCAAGCTCCGGTTCAGTCGCAGCCGGCGACGAAACGGTCTAAGACCATTGATTCCAGGATGGGAGATCAGGGTAGCCATGTCTGTGGAAAGTGTGGAAGGGGTCATGCCGGAGTTTGTCGGTCCGGTGGAGCATGCCGCAAGTGCGGAAAAGAGGGACACTATGCAAGGGATTGCCGACAGTCAGTGTCGGTTCGGAAATTGAGGATATGTTATCATTATCATCAGGTTGGACATTTGAGAGTCAACTGTCCACGGCTCGCTGCAGGACCGGTGCAGGCTCCAGCACCGGCTACGTTGAGGATCACAAGTGGAGGTCAGGGTGGAGCGGAGACCCCAAGGGCTTAGGGTCGTGTTTTTCAGCTTGCTGCTGCGGGTATGTTTCTTTCTGTTGTTTTGATTATTTATGATTATTGTGGAGTATTGCTATCTGCTAGTCTCGTTGGATGGTTATGGGTTTGCGTTTCGGGTTCTCGTGTGGTATCCGTTGTTCCTTGAGGGTTTGGCGAGTTGTGTTCGAGATTTCGTTTTGGTATCCTTTGTTCCCTGAAGGATCGATATGATTATGGATTAGTGCTTCGAACTATCGTTGATTATCTTTGTGGGGATTGGTGGCGGATACGTCGTTGGTTTGAATGTCAGGTAGCCTCTGCAGTCTGAGGGATGGATATTTGAAGATTGGGTTCCTTTCGAGCGGGTTGTTCAGTGTGGAAAAATGTTTTTACGAAAGTTGTTAGCGCTGGTAAGGGACTACGTGCATGTAAGTGTTGTTTCTCTTTGCATTGTTGTTTTGGGAGATCGGTGATGGCGACCGGTGGTTAATTGTTAGTGTCTTAAGTGGGGGAGAATTGGAAATTCTCCGGATGGTCGTAGGCTTGAGAGGTTGCTTAGCTGCTTTGGGAATTCAGCGGTATTTCTTTCAGCCGAGAGCAGGCTCGTATGAGTGAGTAATAGGCATGCGGGGCGGAATACAGACCTAGGGCATTTGATTGTGGAAGGCCTGAGAGCAGGCCAGGATCGAGCATGTAAGATGGAGATAGAGTTCGGAACCCCTAGAGGGCTAGAACGATATGCATGGGAAGATCTCCCCGAAGAGATAGCTCGGAATGATGAATGCTTGTTGAGCGGTCCGGATAGACTGAAGGCCAGTAGGCGTGCCAGTCATGCCGAAGGCTCGGAGAACGGTCCAGTTAGATTGGCTGAAGGTTCTGTGAGTGGTCCAGATTGGCTGAAGGCCTAGTGAGGCGGTCCAGTCAGACTGAAGACTCTGCGAGTATTGTTGTATCGGATTGAGGACATGTATTGCGTACGTTGCAGTGTGATTTTATTGGGAGGCCTGGCCCCGGGTGGCGATCTTGAGCAGTAAAGTTAGTGCATGGACTTGAGAGTCCCTGCGGTGAGAGTCCGAGTAGTGGTGATATATGGATGTTGGGTGCGCTTTAAGGAGATGGTGTAGCGTGGGGTGAGCACCGTGGTACTTGTCGTGGTGACAAGGCGATCAAGTGGTTTCCATGGTAAGGAAAGAGGGAGGAATGGAATTCCGAAAGGAAGTGCAAACTCACGGAAGTGAAGCGGCAATGTAGAGTTATGATCGGGGTGCTCCGTCGGTGGTCATTGAGCAGCATGTGCGGCGACGGCGTGGGATGACATCATGAGGGGATACCTGCCGGGGTTGCAGAAGGGATTTCCGAGGCTGAAAAGTCAAGAGGCTCGTAAGGGATGCAGATATTGAGTTTTGGGTTCCCAGTTTGATTTCGGGAAGGAATTGTGTATCAGTGGTTCATCCTGAGGGACGTTTTGGAGGATCATCGGAGTGATGGGTTTCCTAACCCGAGGGTGCTAGAGCTAGTCCAACATGTGCATGCTATTGCAAGAAGAGAACTCATGGGAGTTGCTCTGAAGAGTGTGTCTTCCTGTCGTCATGGAATGGATAGATTGGGATTCGGATCGGGGATTTGATGGTTCATGATTTTCTAGCTCATATTGGTCGAGTAATGGTTGTGATTTGAAGCAGTAATGGATTAGGGGTAATCCTCGATTGTTGAGTGCGGTTACCGGAGGGTACAGCAGGTACTCGGATTGAGTAGGTGGGTGGGACACCGTATGAAAAGAGAAAGTGAGCTTCTGGTTTCTATGGTTGTGCCTTGAGGAACCTGGTCCGATTAAGGTCAGGTGGCGCGTCGTGGGAAGTAATTTGAAGATGAGATGCCGTAGGCTTCGAGGACGAAGCCTAATTTAAATGGGGGAGAATTTTAACATCCTGGATTCGAAAGAGTAGAGTTGAAGGGCTAAAAGCGTAAGGTTTGGAGGGCGACTCGGCGAGTCCATGGATGGACTCAGCAAGTCAGGTCGCGACTTTGGTCGCGTGTCAAGTGGCCTACTCGGCGAGTCCAAAGATGGACTCGGCGAGTAGGTGCTGTGTGGAGAAAACCCTAATTCTTGGGGTTGAGCCCTATATAAAGACCATTATGTTCCACCACAGCCTCCTTTATCACCCCCTTGAGTCCCAGAAACCCTAAAATCGTGGAGAAGCACAATTGTTGAGTGGATTGAAGCTTGGAGAAGTAATTGTTGAAGAAAGTTTGGAGGTTTGAAGGTGTGGAGCAAGGGGCTTTGCTTGGTTTCGAGTTCCTTGCGGATTGGGGCATCCTTTGAAGGTAAAATCTTGTTCTTGAGCTGCTATTGTCTAGATTCTTCACTTTTGGGGATGATGTGATCACATCTTTTGGCGTTTTGAAGTCTAGAGGTTAGATCTGAGGTTGCTACCTCAGATCTGGAATGGAGAAGGGTTGGAATGCCTGAAAGTCCCTGTGATTGAGTATGTAGTGAAGCTATCTTGTCCCAAACCTTAGCCCTAATGTGTATTATGATTAGATCTTCATGGATTCACGTAAAGTTTGCCACTTTACGTGATGGATGGGTTGTAGGAGGCTAGATCTACGTTTCCGATCAATTGCATGGCCTGAGATGCTTCTGTATGGATTCAGACCGGAGGTACTCGACGAGTCACAAGGGTGGACTCGACGAGTTGCTTGAAGATGGCCTGGAACTCGACGAGTTGGAAGAACAACTCGGCGAGTAGGTTGAAAATAGCCTTAGACTCGACGAGTCTTGTCGAAGAGTCCCAATATTTCTGGTTGAGTCGATGAATCGGGGAGTCAAGGGATGACTCGGTGAGTTAGGTGTGAGTGGACTTAGAGTGGTTGGACTCGGCGAGTCTCGGGGTGACTCGGCGATTTAGGTCGCGGGTTAAGGGAAGTTCTGAGCTCGGGGACTCGGCGAGTCATCGGTTGACTCGGCGAGTAGAGTCAGTCAGGGGTTGACCAGTTGTCTTCCAGGGGTATTTTGGTAAATAAGGGTATATATATATATATATATATATATATATATATATATATATATATATATATATATATATATATATATATATATATATATATATTGAGTTGAATGTTTTGATGTTCAGTGGAGGAGTTCGTGTCAGAGTTCGGAGTAGCGGGATCTTATCCTTTCAGCCGGCAGTTTCGAGGTGAGTTATCCTCACTATATCAACAAGGTCTAAGTTACCAAGGCCGAACCTTTATTGGATTGAGACTCGGATATGGTTATTATGTTATTGTTTGATGTGTCTGCATCCTGGTAGCTAGGATGGTACATGCTAGGAGACCTTGTTAAGGTCAGTTTCTCGATATATAGAGTGATGCTATGCTAGTGACCGATTAGGTCGGTAACCTGGTTAGGGTAACGATATGCTATGTGATCTGCTTGCTCGGTTGTTGACTATGACTGTTATATGATTGTATGTTTTGTGCACATGGTTGTTTGGATTGGAGATGGGTTGAGGCGGGTCCTGCTTTGTGCTGTAGGCCAAGATACCCAGGGCGGACCGGTTATTCCGAAGGCCCAGCGAGCGGTCCGGATAGGCTGTAGGCCCCACGAGGGCGGACCAGACGTGCCGAGGCTCGGAGAGTGGACCAGGCCGACTGAAGGCCCGATTCGGGCGGACCAATCACACTGTAGACTCAGAGAGTGTACCAGGTGGGTTGAAGGCCCGATGCGGGCGGACCAACCCCACTGTAGACTCGAAGGACATGACTAGACCTGGAGGATGGATCCGGTGGGCTGAAGGCCCAATAGGGCGGACCAGTCACACAGTAGACCCGATATGCATGACTGTTCTATGTTCTGTTATGTTATGTATGTTTTATATGTTATGGGCCGGAAGGCAATATGTTTTGGACCGGAAGGTCGTAGCCTGGAAAGGCGTATATGTGGTTGGTGTTTTTGGGGTATCTCACTAAGCTTTCGGGCTTATAGTTGTGGTTTAATGGTTTTCAGGTTCTTCAGGAGACTGTGGTAAGGCGAAGGCGTGATCGTACTGCTCCTCATGATTTTGTAGCATTGTGATTCTGGGAATACTCTAAATGTTTTGTATTGAAAACCTTTTTGTAAACAATTTAATGAAATAGGGTTGTTTTTGAAAATTTTAAATTGGTTGTATTTTTCGGTTGTTACAAGGTGACTTAGAGGAATCAAGACAACTCTTGAGGAGGGTACAAATATGTGTCGAACGTAGTATTGGGTCCGTACTACTGGAAGCACATGATTTGTACTAGAGACAAGGACGAACCTAGGGATCTAAGGAGACTGGTATATTGAGAGTTCCCTCAAGATATTACTGACCGTTTATATGTTTGTATTTCATTTTGAGTATGGTGGTGAGGACTCAAGGAGGAGGTTCCGAATCTGGTTTTGGCTCGGGCACATAACCGATTGACGAGAGATTGTGCGAGTTCATTGCGACCGAGATCACTCGCAATATTGTGGATGCTACTCCTATCATGTTTGGTACCATCATGGAGGGGATTTTGAAGCTTATGCATGAGCGGCTCAGGGCCTTTCGAGCTGAGATTTTGCGAGTCAACTATGAGTGTGAACTCCCTCATTTCGGTAGTTCAAGGCATGTGGAGCTCCGGAGTTCTTCGGGGCTAAGGACGATATCCCTAGTCGACGCTAGATCGGTGACATGGAGAATGCTCAACGGACGGGTTTTCACTTGGAGGGGAAAAGGTAGGGTTTACATCCTTCCTGCTGAGGGATCGAGAACGTGATTGGTGGGATAGGTTAGCCAAGCTGTGGGGACTACAGCGGTGGAAACCATGACTTGGGAGGAGTTTATTATGAGGTTTCATAGAAAGTTTTCACTAGTAATGGAGGTCCACCAGCTGGCGAGGTAGTTTCAGAACCTTCACGACACTACTGAGATGATAGCGAAGATCACTGCCTAGTTTCGGGAGAGGCTTTATAGTTCCATAGTATGCTACAAATGACGAGATAAAGAAGACGAGATACCATGAAATGTTGTGGGATGATATCAGGAAGTTTGTGAGCTTTTCATGGTGCAAGACCCTAAATGATATGATTGAGAGGGACCGTAAGCGGGAGAATGAGATGGAGCTTCGGACGAAGCGCAAGACAGAGTAGGTGCAAACTATTGTGGGCGAGGCTAAGAGGCACAAGAATTATGAGTTGCATTCTAGGGGCTAGTAGGGTCGGGGTCATTGTGACAAGTACGGTAAGCAGCATAATGGGGAATATCGATCAGTGGGTTCAGGTTGTTGCAGATGTGGCAGTCGGGTCATATGAGCAGGGATTGCCCCCGGAGTGCATTGATATATTTTCACTACAACAAAACAAGCCATAAAAACTCTGATTGTTTGAGGTTGTCAGGAGGGACAATGACGCCACCTGCACCATCCACCTTGATGATTAGTGATGGCCGCCATGGAAAGGAAGAGACACATGTGGTGAAGAGCAGGGCATTTAAGCTAACTACTAATGAGGCTCGATTAGCACCACATATGGTTACCAACACTTTCTTAGTCAATGGTATGACTGTTATTGTTTTTTTGATTTGGGTGTTACTCGATCCTTTCTATCTCTTGTGCTTAGCAATAAGTTTAGTGATGCTCCTGGGATTCTAGAGTATCTGTTGGAGGTCAAGATTGTTGATGATCATTCTGCGAATGCTTAAAAAGTTCATCATGGGTGTGTCTTGAACCTGTTCAACAAAAAATACTCTATTGATTTGTTGTCGATTCTTATGCGTGGATCGAATGTTACCAATGAAATGGACTGATTGGGTCCCAATGGGGTCTTGATTGATTATGAGTTCTAGTTGGTGAGAGTTCGAACCCCAAGTGAGGGAGAACTATTATTACTAGGGTGGGAGCTTCGCAGGTGTTGACTCTCTGTTCAACTGCGAGGGCCAGGAGATATCTTCATCAGGGTTGTTCCGGGTTTCTGGCTTATGTGGCGGATACTCAGAATCAGGGCACGATAGCCCATTGTTCAGGATTTACCTAATTTATTTCATGAGGATTTTCTAGGAGTGCCTCCCGAAAGGCAGGTCGATTTTCGGATTGATTTAGTTCTTCGTGCGACCTCAATATCCATGACATCATGTTATTTGGCACCACTATAGGTGTTGGAGTTATCTATGCAGCTTTAAGAGCTGCTAGACAAAGGATTTATTCGGCCGAGTAGCTCACCTTAGAGAGTACCGATCATATTTGTGAAGAAGAAGGACGACTCGCACATGATGTATATTAACTATCAAGAGCTGAATAAGCTAATGGTGAAGAACCGTTACCAACTCCCGAGAATTGACGACTTATTTGACCAGCTTCAGGATGCATCTTGGTTTTCAATGATTGATTTGCATCCAAGTTACCATCAGTTGAGGATATACAAAAGACGACCTTCAGAACTCATTATGGCTACTACAAGTTCCTAGTGATGCCATTTGGGCTCACCAACACATCATCAATGTTCATGGATCTTGTAAACCGGGTATGCATACCGATATTGGATTATTCGATGATTGTTGTTTATTGATGATATTTTGGTCTACTCCAATACCAAAGAGAAGTATGAGGATCATTTCTAGGAGGTATTGGAGACTCTGAGGAGGGATAGGTTATAGGCCAAGTTCTCCAAATGCGAATTTTGGCTGCAAGACGTGCAATTCTCGGGGTACATCGTCAACCAGTAGGGCTTATTGGTCGATCCGGACAAGATCGAGGCCATGATGCGATGAGAGATTCCGAGAAGCCCATCTGTGATTCAGAGTTTCCTGGGTCTTTTCGGATATTACTGGAGATTTATCTTGGCTTTCTCCAATATTTTTGTGCCTTTGACTTGTTTGACAAAGAAGAATGTTACCTTTCAGTGGGGATCCAATCAGTAGTTGGCTTTTGAGACGCTGAGGTAGAGATTGTGCGAGGCATTGATTTTCGCTCTTCCCGAGGGCATGGATGATTTTGTGGTTTATTGTGATGCCTCTATATCGGTTGCCGAGAGTGCACACTTCATACCGATTGCCGAGAGTTATCTGTTGAGAAGCTAGCTGCCATTTACATTCGGGAGGTGGTGGTTTGGCATGTAGTGCCAATTTTGGTGGTTTCAGATCGTGATGTTTGCTTCAACTCCAGGTTTTAGAGGAAGTTTCATGAGGAATTAGGTGATTAGCTGCATTTTAGTAATCATACCATCCCCAAACCGATGGTCAAAGTGATTGAATGATTCAGACACTCGAAGATATGCTCCGGGCATGCATATTAGATTTTGGAGGGAATTGGGATACTTACCTTCCAATGGTCGAGTATTGACCGAAAATCTTTTAAGTTGCTGCATGGAAGGAAGTGTAGGACCCTGGTTTGCTGGGGAGAGGCCGGGTATTGATTCATGGGGAGCACTGAAGTGGTGCTTAAGATCATTGAGTTGATTCAACAGGTACATGATAGGTTGTGAGTCGCACAAAGCCAACATAATATTTATGTAGTTTGGCAACGTTCGGACCTCAATTTCCTGGTGGGGGACTTTGTGCTTCTGAAGGTGTCACCTTGGAAAGGTATCATATGGTTTCGGAAGCGGGGCAAGCTGGGCCATATGTTTTATTGGTCCATTAATGATTTCTGCCCGAGTGGTTAGGTTTTCATACCGGTTGGATTTTCCCAATGAGCTCAGTCAGATCCACAACACTTTCCATGTCTCCTATTTGCGGAACCCTGTTGCCGATGATTCGGAGGTGATTTTTTTGGATGAGATTCAGGTCAATGAACGCCTGAATTACGTGTAGAGGCCAATTTCGGTTATCGATAGGAGGATAAAGACTCTACGCAACAAGGTGGTAAACCTGGTGAAGGTGCAATGGCAGCACCGGAAGGGTTCGGAGTGGATATGGGAACCTGAGGATGAGATGATGGAGCACTACCCAGACTTCATTGTAGTAGTGGACTTTAAGGACGAAGTCTAATTCAAGTAAGGGTAATTTTTAATGCTAGTGTTCCAGGTAATTTTTATTTTAGTATTGATTCTAAACAAGTTTGAAAAGTTGGTCCTTACATTGGGCGTATGAGTTAGGTATGTTGGGCGTAGGACTTTGCATGTGGTTGTGGAATTTCTTAGGTACGTTGGGTGTACGTGTGTGTACGCTTGGCGTACAAAAAAATGGGACAAGCCCTAATTTTTAGGGTTTGGACCCTATTTAAAGACCCTTATAGCCTCTAACCTTTTTTACCCCTCATTCATCTCTCTCTTAGCCTCCATTTCGAACCTTAATCATTGTGTGTGATGTTTTGAAGCTTTAGAGTAAATTTTGGTGTTCTTGGTGGTGAAGGAAGACCCTAGGAGTTTTGATATTGCTCTCAAGCTTGTTAGATCAATAATCTTCTCATCTTGGTGCATCTTCTAGTGGTATAAAGTTCATACCTTGGAGCTTTCCTTACTAGATCTTGTTTAAGCTTAGTATTGTGTTCTTATGGTCCCAAGACATTGATCTTCATGATTATGGAATACTATGGAGCTTTTAAGCTGTCATTTCAGACATTTTAGGGTGTGTTAGGTCAGAAAAATGCATGCCTGGACCTTGGTATTCTTCCATGCAAGAGTTATGGAGTCTTTAGATGGCTAAAAGAGTTAGGGTTTTGGTGTTGGGCTCATTGTAGCCATGCAAAAGCATAAAGGTTGGAACTTTATGGCTTTAGGAATCTTATTAGATTTGGATATGAAATTTTGACGTCAGACCTTAAGGCGTTAAGTCATCAAAAGAGGGGTTGGGTTTTAGGTTAGTACACGGGGCGTACTCTGGTGTAAGTTGAGCATAGTGAGATGAGACCCCGTAAACCCCGTTCACAAGGTGATGTACGTTGAGCGTAAGGTGGGAATATCGGGTGTACTCCCAGAAACCCATTGG
The DNA here is from genome assembly GCF_052625555.1 of Lactuca saligna. Classification (NCBI taxonomy): domain Eukaryota; kingdom Viridiplantae; phylum Streptophyta; class Magnoliopsida; order Asterales; family Asteraceae; genus Lactuca; species Lactuca saligna. The sequence goes on from NC_136425.1 coordinate 56,946,080, forward strand.
GTTGTTTTTGGTCCTTGGGCCATTAGGAGTTTTGGGCTTAGGTTAGATGGGTAATGTACGGAAGAACAAAATGTCTTTTGCCCTTGATATGTTAAATGATGTTTAGACCACTAATTTTGGATTAAAACCCAAATTATTAATTAGAATTGCAATTGGGTTATGTTTAGTATGAGGAGTCGTTGTCACACCCCAAAACCTGAACGGCGGAAACGTTCTGGGGCGGAGGACGTCATGTATAGTATCATAACAATTCAAAGTAGTAAATAACCAATGACATCTTCCATTGCATTAATAGTATAATTTCATACAAGTGTGTTCTTTAATAGTAATAAGACACCAAAAATGAATAATCAAAATAAAAGACGAGTCTTGACTGTGTTCCGTCTTCTCAAAACCTGCCATCGGTACCTGTCTACTGATGACCTGAGAATACAAGTTATTTTCAAAGTGTAGATCAGCATTTAAGCTAGTTAGTTCATAAGTATTTAGTGTCAATGTTTGTATAAGTTCAATGAAAATGTTTCTATATGTTTGAATACTCCTTGAAAATCCTATATTTTCTACTAGTATAAAAAGTAGTCTTCTACCAAGATCCGACTGTTTTGTATGTCTGTTTCTCTATAAAAGTGAATGCTTTTCCCAAATATGACTATCATTACCAAGATATAGTTTTTTTTATTACCCTTTATGTGAGAAGATCACAATTTGAATATAATGGGAAAATGTATGTGTACTGCTATATTATTTGTATTAACTACTGAAGTAATAACTACCTTAAAACCAATGGTTTAATTAAGGCAAAATGTGATAAGATTGTTACCATACTAAACTGGCTATAACACGACGATGAAAAACGTCGGAAGAAATGACATTTGGCACCCGTAGACTTGCAAATCCCACTCTAGCAAACAAAAATGATGTAGGATAGTCAATCTAGTATAGATCTATACGCAAACTCATGCTCTCCCTCCAATAGATTCAAGTTACAAAACGTGACACAATGAAATGGTTCACATTATGTTATTTCTGAACCTTATTATAGTATACTTGTTATAGTGATAGTATTCTCTGTATAGTATTCTTTGTTATAATATTCTCTCTTATAGTATTCTCTGTTATAGTATCCTCTGTTATAGTATTTGTATATGATATTATTCTACTAAACTACACCTATTATAGTTTACTAGTGATTTATGTAGTTTGAATGAATGTATACCTTTGCTACCTAAGGTACTGAACTGATTGATGGTACTTTTATATCTACATATGTATACTTAATATATATATCTAAGATTTAGACGACACTCGGACAAATAACCGATACCCTAAGTCCACATCCAAACAAGGAAAAGGAAATAAAGCGATTTAGCAGTAATAAGTCCTTTAAACATTATTTATATAACTATACATATATAGACATGCTTTTGAATATATATATATATATATATATATATATATATATATATATATATAAGTTTAAAAGAGGTTTTGTAATACATTTAAAGAGTTTCGAATAATAAATAATAATGACTTGATGTCAGTTTATAAACTGATTTAAATGTAGTTTGTTTGATAACACAGTTTAAAGTAGTTGAAATCCTTTGTTTGAAACATAGTTTGAAGTATATGAAATCATTATTTTGAAACACAGTTATAAATCACATGTGATTGATTATATAACTAACATGTTTTTCTACTTGTATTCCCCCCCATAAAAGCATTTAAAATCTTTTAAAAGATAAGTTAAGGGGTATGAACTCACATGTAGTGAGTGATGTGAATGAAAGATCGTTTGGAGGATTGCTAAGTGCCAAGTGAAGACTTGAGCATAATGGATCTGATGAGATTTAAAAACTCTTTGATCGATTAGATCTTTGTAACAGGTAGACAATGAAAGTAAAACTATGAAACAATGCTCAAGAATGGATCTGAATGAGTCGAATGATTAGAATGTTCAATCCTATAGAGGATTTTAGGGTTACAAAAGAGATCTTCTAAATCACACGTAAAAAAAGATCTATCAGTAATGAAAAAGGTGCATGCAAGCATCTATTAATACACAAACCCTAACAAAACAAGTTACGGATGGACAGGCCCATACCGTATACAAAATGGGCTAAGAGACGAGCCCAAGACGCAACACCAAATACCCAACAATCTCCCCCTTTGCGTCAATAGGGGCGAGACCTCACTCCAGCTTGCTTACTCCTGCGGCACTAGCTTTCTTCACAGTCTTGAATAGGCAGGGAATGATAGCAAGAAGTGTTTGTTGGAAGTGAATGTACCAATTGATCATATCGTTGAAGTACTTCTTATCACTCTCCGAGTTTTGTTTGCAACGATTAATGATACCCAGAACATGCTCCAAGTAGGAAGTGGTGTAAAGACGTTTGTCAGCCAAAGCAAATAAGCATTTCTGACCTTCTGCCCTGGTGAACATGACTGAGTTTTGTTTTGAATCAATCTTTCCCATCTTCATTCTGTTTAAATCGCTTGCAGAACCGGCTGGAGTGATGATGGGCTTCTTCCTGAGAACATTAGCAACTTCTTGATCCAGCTTAGCAACCTCCAATATATAACACACCAATATTCTCTTGAAATGGTCTATGATCGGACAATATTCCACTTCATTAACAAGAAGAATGTTGTGCAAGACTATCCAGTCATGAGGGTTTAAGTTGGGAAGATCAGCTAGAGAGATGGAATGCTCGGTTTTGTCAAATCCCTTTAAGACCTTGAATCTGACATCGGTGAAGTTGCTCTCCCGAACAGGTTTGAGAACCCGAACGTTGATGATCTTCTGTGCGCTCCACGTCTGATACTGAGGTTGAGCGGTCCTCAGATAAAAGTCTACAAGCTCCCTATCAACCTTCGGGTGAGGATGAGGAACTTCATCTATGTGGGCGAATGCATGGAAGATAAAAGCTTTTCTGGTCAGGGGCATGTCAAATTGGGAATCGACCGAATTAACCCGGTCCAAGGAGATCACCGGTTCTAGCCAAAGTATGCAGGGGGACTTGATATCTTCTTTGACAAACACTTCGAGAGTCCAAGGAGGAAATAGAGTTTTTCTACTTTCAAGGAGATCATGAGCCTCCTTTATCTTCCTCTCCTTGGCTTCAACCTCTCTGGCAATGCGAGCATTTTCATCAAGCTCCTTCTCTCTAGCCTCTTTCCTCAGTTGGCTTACAATCGGTTCTTGATCATCACTTTCATCACTGTCATTGATGATTTGTTTGTCTTTGCTTTGAGCACTCAAACCTGATGCAGGAACAGTTGTTGGTTTGGGTGCTTTCGGAGGGACAAGTGATGAAACTGGAAGTGATTGAACGTTTGAAATCGGAGGGGGTTTTGATTGAGCTGTGGGCTTCCCTTCTCCCCCTTGTTTTGGATGTTCCTCCTACTCAGAATCCCTTCAATGCGGCTAAGCAGGGCAAGGGCAGGAGAGAGCTTCTCTGTAAGAGTGCGCCTCACCGAATAGTTAAGAATCGGATCATGGGCTTCGATAATGTTGGACAGAGCCCCATGGACATCTGAAACACAACTCCGGGCCATAGCTTTCTCAGACCGAAGAGAATTGATCTCCTTCTCGGCTTGGGAGAGCTGATGAGTTGCAAGAGTAAGCTCGGAAGATTTACGAGCAAGCTCGTCCTTGGTAGTGGCTTGAAAGGTAAGAAGACGATCCGCAACCGAAGATTGAAAAGATTGATTGTCTTCTTTGAGGTTCTGAGGGAAGCTGGCAAAGTGGTCTTTTCGGTTTCGAAAGAATGGAACAGCTTCTCCACAACGGTGCGAATCTTCTTGGTATTTGTTTCTGATGCTGCCTGCAAAGACTCCAGCCAAATCTGGGCATCTTGAAATAGTTTTTCGACTTTTTCGGTCGCAGCAGCAATTGCCTTTGTCGATTTGTCAATAGCAGCAACATCTGAGCTAATGGAGGCTTCATGTGCTTTGGAGAGAGATTCCACCATCCCCTGAATGGCAGCCTCCGAAAAGTGAGATTTTGAGGAAGAGGAAGAAGCCACAAGATTATCAGTCTTCTTGTGGAGTTCCTTGATGTGCTTTTTGGTAACTGGAGCATCATCATCATCATCACTTTGGAGTTGGTAGGGGCTGTAGTAGATGGAATCGAAGACCATATCCTCCCCTCCCAAAAAGGTTTCTGTTTCAGTAGATGGAGTGGGAGATAAGGGTGCGGCGGATGGTTCAGTAGTGGAAGTGGGTTTAGGTTGTGAAGTTTGAACCCCCGTATCAGATACGTTGGTTGGAATCTCACTGGTGGTGGTTTTGGTGGCTTCTGTGAAGATTGGTAGTGGTATGGAAGTAGTTGTGGGTGAAATGGTAGTAGAGGTAGTTATGGGGGGAATAGAAAGAGGGTTAGATATGGAGGGAAGGGAAATGGAGGAGGTTATGGTGGGAATGGAGGATATAGAGATAGGAGAACGGGAAGGAGGTTTTGATGAAACTAGTACCTCATGAGCAGGCGAGTGAGGAGGAGTTTCGCTTCTAGCCGACTCGTCTGAGTCAGAGTGGTTATCTTCTGAATCGCTGGATGAAGAAGAGAGAATAAGTTTCCTGTTCGGCTGTGCTTTCTTCTTCTTCGCTGGGGGGGGGGGGAGATCTATCTTTGAGGGTTTTCGCTTCTTAGGAGAAGGACCCTTTGCTCCCTTTGCTGCTTTCATGATCTTCCCTTTCTCGGGTTTCTTCCCTCTAGCAGCTAGTTTATCTGCATCATTAATGGACTGAACCATTTCCGCAGAAAGTTCTCGTGGACCCGAAGGACGAGAGTCCTTGTAGGCCTTCATTATAATGCTCTCCTTGGACACACCAGCGGACATGGAATCCGGAATGGATCCGACGAAGGAGAACTTGGTCGGATCAGTAACGATGATCTTGGTGGTGTGGAAGACACTGATGGAGGAGAGGAGGGAATCGGCAACAGTTGGAACATGAAGTTTATCCATGGCCCACTTGGTGATCAGCATCCAAAATCTGGCATAGGACACTTCAGTGTGGCGAGAGGAGGAGGCTAGGCTCTGAATGAGTTGTTGCCAGAGAACCGAGCCGTAGTCGAGGTTGATGCCATTGTATAGACCATAGAGAATGGTCATGAACAATTTACTGGCCCCATCAGAACCAGAACTTCGCTCAGAGATCCCTTTGAATAGAATGGTGAAGAAGCCATTCCATGGAGGAGGAAGACACGACTTCTTGAACTTGGTGACCGTCATGAGAATTTCCGTGTAGCCCATGTTTTAGAACATCGAAAATAACTCTCCCACAGTGATGGAATCAGGATTAACCCTAGATTCATCGGCTTCAAAACCTAGGAGCCAGCAGAATCGTTGCTTGGAGATGGAGGTCTTGTGAGAAAGAAGGTCGAAGTAGATTCGATCCACTGATCTATCATAATGAGTAGTGGAGAAGACCTGGGAAAGACATACCATGGGCACAATCTCGACCTTGGAAAGGGCTAGTACCAATGGAGAGTATTTGAGACACTCCACCATGGGATACATATAATTCTCGTAGGCTTTAGGGTTTAAATCGATCACCAGAATTTGTTGAGCGCGAATGGGAAAAATGTTGGTGCGGGAAGAGGTTTCCTGAACTGAGGAAGAGTCCGCCATTGTTGAATGTTGAAGATGATGAATAGTAGAGTATAAATCGCTGGATTTTGCTCGTTTAATTTTTGATTGTTGTAAGTGTGGAATGAATCAGAAGTGTTCCTTTTATACTGTGGGTAGAGGAAAGAGAAGAATCATCCCCCAAATCTTCTTGATACACGAAACGGTTTCGGATGTGATAGAAACGCGACGGTTGGCAACCTCGATGATTACGCATGAGAGATAAAAATTGTTCCGTTTTGCACGTGTGCCCGTCAACTCACTACTGAAGCCGTTACTCTGTCGGCTGAGTCAGCATCTTATCTATTAAATAGCTGTCATCCAAACACAAGATTATGATGGAACCGAACTAGATTTTTTGGAAAATCAAAGATTTTCGTGCATAGAGTGTCAAAGATACGGAAATAAAGCGATATTTATGTGGGAATTTGTGATGTTAATAAAGACACAAAACAGTTGATCCCGGGCACGAATCACTTTCTTCAAGGTCAAGAGAGACCTTAAAGTGTCTGTATGGATTCCCATTGAATTACGATCAATCACTTATTAAGAAGTGTTGAAAGGCATCTTTTTATAAGGCTTAAAAGGGTGGCTTTCGCTTCAGTTTAGAATCCCGGACCTTGACATAAGACCGAGACTAAATGAAGTACCTGTGAGACCGATGTGGTCTGCTGAACAAGTAGGTTGGAATATGTATATAGTGACTTATTGAAGATGTGTGATGGTGAAATCTCAAAAAAAAAAAAAAAAAAAAAACTGGATTCTAAGGGAAGAAATGTTATGGTAAATAACAATTTCATAAGAATCTCACAACGAAAAGAGATTTCATGTTTACCGTTAATTCATGTTAGGTATTGAATTTTGGGTTTCACTAAGCACGTAGTGACACGAGGCTCAGATCATAAACACGGAGATTGTGTAACCATAAACCTCAGTGGTTAATTCTGAGAGTCTCAAGGGTTACGATATGGGACCGAAATATGATGGAGAAAAATATTGAGGTGGTGAAGAGAAACTAAAGTACCTCTGCTGAAAATAGTGACCAAGCAGTAAACTCTTAACCCATATGAGAAAAGAGTAAGGTAGCTCAGGATTAGAATAAATGGAGCAGCCTTATTGGGAAGACAAGGTTTGTATATACCTAGTCATTAAGGCTTTTATTCAAAATCAGTTGAGGCTTTGGACAACATGCAGCAGCATGCTTCTAGGGACGCTTAACTAGTATAAAGTGTGAGAACAAAACCTGTCCCATCGATATTTAAACAAGAATGAAAGAAAAAGAAAAAAAATATTTTTGGAGATTTTAAGTTTTTGAAAAGAGAAAAACCAAACAGAATAAAATAATAAAAAAAATTGAACCGAACCCGAAATGGATCGAACACTCGGTTCATTTCGGTTCAATTTTTTTTTTTTTTTTGGATTTTTGGAAAACAACTTTTACAAAAGGATACAACCATAGACAACACCTTTTTGAGATTGAGTGAAAATATGTGCAATGGGACCGAAACCGAAATAGACCGAGCGTTCGGTTCATTTCGCTTCCAACTTTTAACTTTGAGATGGTGTTTTTGGTACCGATTCTGATTCCATCATTACTAGTCCTTGAAGGATCTTATTGAAACTTGCTTCAGGTAGGGCTTTGGTGAAAATATCGGCCAGCTGATCAGTGGTTCGAACAAATTGAATTTCAACATTTCCATCCTCCACATGATCCTTAATGAAGTGATACCTCAGTGCTATATGCTTGGTCTTAGAGTGTTGCACTGGGTTATGACAGATCCTAATTGCACTTTCTGAATCGCAATATAGTGGGATCTTTTTCATGTTGATTCCATAATCTCTGAGCTGGCTTTGGATCCAAATGACTTGAGATGTACAAAAAGCGGCTGCGATGTACTTTGCTTTGGCTGTAGAAAGGGAAACGCAAGTTTGCTTCTTTGACTGCCAGCTGACCAACTTCCCATCAAGGAATTGGCAACCTCCTGTGGTGCTATTCCTGTCTAAACCGCATCCTCCAAGGTCTGCATCTGAGAAGGCTTGAACGAAGAAGCCTGAGTTTGATGGATACCATAGACCGAGAGAGGTTGTTCGCTTCAGATACCTGAGTATATTTTTCACTGCAAGCATATGTGGTTCTCGAGGATTCTCCTGAAACCTAGCACAATAACATACAGAAAACATGATATCAGGCCTGCTAGCAGTAAGATACATTAAGGACCCAATCATCTGGCGATATAGCGTAATGTCAACTGCCGGTTTTTCCAGGGAAGGTGTGAGTTTGGTGCCGAATGCCATTGGAACTTTGACCTTTGGTCTCCCATCATACCAAATTTGGCAAGAAGAGTTTTGGTGTATGCTTCCTGGTTGATAAAGATGCCTTCGGGTCCCTGTCTAATATTTAAACCAAGGAAAAAGTTAATCGGACCCATGGAGCTCATTTCAAATTTAGTCTCCATCAGCTTTCTGAATTCAGCTGTTAAGCTGGGATTCGTTGAGCCAAAGATGATATCATCAACATAGATTTGTACAATCATAAGGTGGTTACCTTCCTTCTTACGAAAGAAGGTTGGGTCAACTGATCCTTGTTTAAATTTGGACATCTTTAAAAACTTAGTTAGCGTTTCATACCAGGCCCTAGGTGCTTGTTTCAGGCCGCAAACTGCCTTGTCCAGAATATAGCAGTGATTTGGGAACTTCTCATTGACAAAACCAGGAGGTTGCTCCACGTAGACCGTTTCTTCAAGTTCTCCATTCAGAAAAGTGCATTTTAAGTCCATTTGGTAGACCTCGAAGTTTTTGTGTGCTGCATAGGCAAGAAATATTCGAACACATTCCAGCCTTGCAACTAGAGCGAAAGTCTCTTCGTAATCAATTCCTTCTTCCTGGTAGTATCCTTTCACCACTAAACGAGCTTTGTTCCTTATTACGTTGCCTTCCTTGTCCATTTTATTTCTAAAGACCCATTTGAGACCAACAATGGAGGCATCTTGAGGAGTTGGAATGAGACGCCAAACTTTATTTCTTTCGAACTCATTAAGTTCGTCTTGCATAGCTTGAACCCAATCGGAGTGATCAAGAGCGGTGTTTACTGTCTTTGGTTCAACCTTTGAGACGAAAGAGTTAAACATGTAGAACTCTACTTTGGAAAATAAAGAAGTTTGTTTTGCCTTCAGTTGAGATCTGGTCAACACCTTTTCAGAGACATTACCCACAACTTGTGAAACAGGATGATCTATAGTCCATTTGACAAGAGGAGGGTAATTTGGATCATAGGAAGGATCCAATTCAGCGTTCACCAATTCTTCCAATTTTGATTGACTATCTTCATCATAAAACGTATCGGCATTCTCCCCCTCGAATGATGAGCTTTCTGGTGCAGTAGGACTTTCGGGTGTAGTTGTGCTCTCTAACGGTGTAAAGTTCTCTGACAGTTTTGAGCTTTTGGTTGCTACAGTACTTTCGGGTGCTGTGGAGCGTTCAGGTGCTACAGTACCTTCGAGTGCTGTGGAGCGTTCGGGTGCTACAGTACCTTCGGGTGCAACAGGACTAGAGTGCTCCCCCTCAACTGGTAAGCTTGACTGTTTTGAAGAGGATGGATCCTCCCCCCTCAACTGATGCATTGTGCTGAGAAGTTTTATTTGGAGCTGATTCTCCGTCACCCAGTCGTTTGGCAGCTTCATCGACGATTTGCTTCAGATGGTTGATTTTGTTGTCTGCTGCCTTGGCTTCCGAGAGAGTAGCTGCCTCAGGTGCATCGAATAACTCCCCAAACAGCTCAAACAAATTGGCAATCGAGGCCGTAACATGACCTGTTTGAGTGAAAATTTCTCCAATTGCTTCTTCAGTAGCCTTTATCCTTTTGACGAAGCTGTCATCGAAAGTCACATAACATGTCTCTTCAATCTTCCTTGAACGCTTGTTTAAGACCCGATATGCTTTTGAAGTTAGAGAGTATCCCAGAAAAATCCCTTCATCGGCTTTTACGTCGAACTTGTTACGATGTTCTTTAGAATTGAAGATAAAGCATCGTGAGCCGAACACATGGAAGAATTTGACATTTGGTTTTCTGTTGTTGATGATCTCATAAGGGGTGAGAGTGAAACGCTTATTAAGATAGGACCTGTTCTGTGTAAAACAAGCTGCAGAAATAGCATCAACCCAGAAATATAATGGTAAGGAAGCGAAACTTAACATGGTTCTGACCGCCTCACACAAAGATCGGTTTCGTCTTTCGACAATTCCGTTTTGTTGAGGGGTGTAGGGAGCTGAGAAGTTGTGACTGGTTCCTTTTTTCGCTAGAAAGTCTTCAAATTCATTATTTTTGAACTCCAGCCCATTGTCGCTTCTGATGTTGCGTACAACTTTCCTCAGCTGCACTTCAACTTGCTTGATAAACAGCTTCAGCTTGAGAGTTGCCTCAGATTTGTGCTTCAGAAAGAACACCCATGTAAAACGTGAAAAGTCATCGACAATAACAAGAATATACTTGCTACTGCCTATGCTTTCAATAGAAGATGGACCACACAAGTCAATGTGAATTAACTCAAGTGGTTCAACAACCTTTGTGTTTATGATGGATGGGTGACTTTGACGACTTTGCTTCCCCATTTCACACGCAGCACATAAATGTTCCCGATCAAACTTGAGAAATGGAAGACCCCTAACATGACCTCCTGTGACGAGTTTATTAATATCCTTGAAATTGAGATGGGAGAGTCTTCGGTGCCACAACCAGCTTTCACCAGAATGTGCTTTGGATAACAGACAAATAGTTGGGTTTCCTTTGATAGGTTTGAGATTGAGAGGAAATTCCAATTTGAGAATTACCCTTTTTGTCTTCTTCTCTATTATTTCCGAACCCTCATCATCAAATGAAACTTTAAGACCGGTACCTCCAACAAGCTGAGACACACTGATGAGATTGTACTGCAGTCCTTCAACGTATGCAACCTTTCTAATTGTGAAGTCTCCATTCGTTATCATCCCATAACCTTTAATCGTGCCATACGAGTTGTTCCCAAACTTGACATTCCCACCATTTGAAAGAGATCGAAATTCTCTCAGCTCTTCTTTCCTTCCTGTTATGTGACGCGAGCAGCCACTGTCAATATACCATTCTTCGTCGAACTGCTCGTCACTGATAACCTGCAAAAATTAAGCAGATTTAGGAACCCAAAGTTTCTTGGGTCCACGTGAGCCTTTCACAGGAACAGGAATAGTGAGAAATATCAATGAAATATGTTCTTTTTATTAATGTTGTTTCATCTTTCTTCTGAATGGTGTAAACTTTAATTTTATTGGGATTTGTTGCAGTTGGTTTGAATTCAAGTTCAGGTGTTTGGACTTTGGAATTCTTTTGATCACCCTTGACCGAGGAAACCTTCGATTTTCCTTTCAAATCTATTGAAGATTTTGGATTTTGAGTTTGAACAGAATTGGATTCAGAATGGGGTTGAGAAGAATTAGAATGAGAGAATTTAGATTGAGAAGTTTGCTTGACTTGATATTCTAGGTGACCCTTTTGTTGGTGGTCATGGGAGAGACCGAACCTTGAACCTTGGTAACCTGTGCTCTCGGAACCGAACCTATGCTTTCGGTTGCTTGTGTGCTCTGAGCCGAACCTATGCTTTCGGTAGCTTGTGTGCTCTGAACCGAACCTATGCTTTCGGTTGCTTGTGTGCTCTGAGCCGAACCTATGCTTTCGGTTGTTAATACCTTCTTGCGGTCTGACTTCCCTTTTCTCTGACTTCCTGTTATGATCAGAAAAACGAGCGTTTTGAGATTGCCAGAACTATTTTCGCTCTGAGAGATTCTTCTTGTATCTCAGATTCCTCTGTTGCTTTTGGTTTTTCACCTGTTTGGGTTGCCTGTGAATACTCGCCTTTTGTTTTGGCTTTTGAACAATAGGTTTGCTTGTTGTAGATGAGGTTTCGATTGTCGAGTTGACTTCATCTAATGGGATTTTTTAGTGCCACTAGTACTTGGATCGTTCAACGGCTCTGGAATATATCTTCCTTTTTTTTTCCAGGATGTTTGCTCTGATAAACCAACTGTTTCATCAGCATTGTCGATAGGGGCGGACCAGAAGAACTCATCACAACCATCAACATTATCTTCGTTTACAATGGCTGTGAGTTCGGCTGTCTGATGTTCGGTTACACCTGTGACCTTATACACCTGATTTGGGGTTGTCCTTACCTTTTGGTATACAACAACCTTTTCTTCAAGGATCGGGGACTTTTGTTGAGACAGACAAGCAAACTCCACAGAATTTTCTGAAATAAGATTTTTGTGGTTTTCGGGTTCGCACTTGATAAACTCAGAACAATCAACTTCATCCTCTACAGAAATTTCACTCATATCATCATCCTCATTAAGCTCAGATGCATTTTCAACATTAATTTTATTTTCTGAGCTCAAGTTGGCATTCAATGAGTCAAACTTTTGTATGGTTTCGGTCCTTAGATTCCGTTTATCATTTTCATCCAAAAGATTTTTCAGCATGTCCTTATGGTCCTTGGACTTTATGAAAGATTCGATTTTGTCTAGGCCATACATATAATTCGGATTTACATCCTCAGACGAAACTACACTTTCGCAATTGTATGCTTCAGCGTCGATTTCATCTTCCTGAAACTCAAGGAAGGGCAAAATCATGCGATGAATTTTCTGTCCTATTTCGTAGTTAAGATGAAGTTGAGTAATGTTAGAATAAAAACGCTTAGCAATCAAACAAAACACATTTCTTTGTTTCAAAAGTTTTAAATTGTCTCTTTGTTAATAAATGTTTTCATCTTTGGATTTGATCAGCTCCGACTCCTTCAGCTCTATCCACATCCTCCGTTCCCCACTCTTTGAAGACACCCTGCTTATTTGGTCAGCTAGGTTAGAATTGGTGACCCGTGTTTGAGTTAAACTGCTATCTAGATGAGAGATTCTTGAATTTACATTTTTTTAATTCTTTTTCATATGAGTTTTGTGGGACTTTGAATGAAACAAAAATAGATTGTACCTTCTTGATTAATTCATCAAGCTCATTAAACTACACGCTGAGAGGTTTTGTTGTGAAACACAAGTCCTCTCGCTCCTTCGTGTCTCTATTCCCACTGTCTGTGTTGTATCCCCTCATTTGAGATACATCCGACACCATCAAGCACTTTCCACCGCTTCCTTCATCTTTCGCAACACAAGCCTTTCCATGTGATGGCTTCCTGACTTCATCATCCTCAGAGTCGGTTGACCAGACCTCCACGCCACCGAACTCATCATCCGCTACCGAACCCTGTACAATTAAAGCATTCATTGAAGGGTTAGTGATAGTTTTCTTTCTTTTTATCTCTTCCAGCTTTTTCATTAACACAGCTTCTTCATCTTTCTCCTTATCCTTTTCTGCCATTTTCTTTAAGACACAGTCTTTGGCATAGTGGTTCTTTCCTCCACAATAGTAGCAGTTCACTCCCGAATCTTCTTCAGCTTTCGGTTCTTTCTTTGGTTCTTCTGCCTTTGGTTCTTCCCTGACCTTTTCAGAACTATAACTTCCCTGCCAATTTCAGTTTGTATTGGTAGGGAACCTTTTCTTGATGAACCTCTTCGGGTTTGACACCATCATTGCATAGTCTTCAGAGGTAAGGTCATAGTCTTCTAAGTTAAGGTCTTCATCTTCCACCACACCTTTTCTTTTAGACAGAAGGGCCAATGATCCAGAGCTCGAAACCACATTTTTCTCCTGCAAGACAATCTTTTCTTGGGATTTCAAAATCCCTACCAGCTTTGCCAATGAGTAAGATTTGAATTGCTCATGTGCTTTAACAGTAGACACAACCACTCTCCACTCAGATCTAAGACCGTTTAAAAACGTAACCTTTTGTTCAATCAACTTCCTTTCAATATCGTGTTTAATCATCTTACTAAGAAGATGATTGAAGTGATCGAACGTCTGAGTAACAGTTTCTTTAGGATTCTGCTTAAATTTACCAAACTCAGACAAAAGCAAGGTTTGAATTGAATGCTCAAGATATTCGTCTGTGGAATATAGCTCTCGCAACCTATCCCATATTTCTTTAGCAGTGTTGCACGAACTCACCAGCCTGAAAGTATCAGATTGAAGAGCGAATCTGATTAGTCTTAATGCTTTAATATTGCACTGAAATTTATCCTTTTCATCTTGGGCAATATCTTTTACGTCTTTCAACAGATCATTATACTCTTTCTGAGTTTTAATGATTCTTGACGTTGCTGAATGAGCGAATGGTCCACACACGATTGCTTCCCAAATAAGATATCCATTGTCTTCAGATCCAATGATATAATCTTCAAAGTGATGTGCCCAGACTTCGTAATCCTGGGTGTAAAGGATAGGAATCTTTGTTGTTGATCCAATACTGTTTGAGATGTTGATAGGATTTGATTGAGAATTGTCCATGCTTGATCGTTTAACTTGTTTGAAAGATCAGACTTGTAATATATAATATTAGGGCAAAACGAATAAGTAATGACATACGTCAATTATGGAGTGACGGCTCAGTAAATATTAGTTAATGCGGAATAAACCCTAATAACTTCTTTCACAGAAGAGATGTGTATGAATTACATAGCCTCCTGCTCTGATACCAATTGGTGAGATTTAAAAACTCTTTGATCGATTAGATCTTTGTAACAGGTAGACAATGAAAGTAAAACTATGAAACAATGCTCAAGAATGGATCTGAATGAGTCGAATGATTAGAACGTTCAATCCTCAGCAGAGCTCGATTAAGAACTTCCGCTGTAGAGGATTTTAGGGTTACAAAAGAGATCTTCTAAATCACACGTAAAAAACGATCTATCAGTCATGAAAAATATGCATCCAAGCATCTATTAATACACAAACCCTAACAAAACAAGTTACGGATGGACAGGCCCATACCGTATACAAAATGGGCTAAGAGATGAGCCCAAGACGCAACACCAAATACCCAACAGGATCCTAAATAGCATATAATGACACACCTATGTATCTAATTAATGTTTAAACAAATAATTAAGCAAGTATAGACACCATAGGACATGGAAAACACTTTAATTCAAGTGTTAGGAGTACAAAGGGTTGCATCTAAGGGGTGTAAGGCCTCACTTAGGAGTTTGCGGCCCAAATGGTAATCCCCCATGAGTTTACAGCCATGGGTTTATGGCCCAATGAGTTTACGTTTATAAACTCATGGTAATTTATACCATTTGTGTGTTCAAGGTCTTATGGTCCACTTGGAAGGGTTCTAGTCACAAATCCAAGGCTTAGGAAGGAGTTGTGGCAAGATTGCACCACAAATTAGGGTTTACGGCCCAAGGAGATTTCCTTGGCCGTAAACACCTTTTGTTCTTGATATTCTTGATATTTTCTAAGTGTCTAAGAAGTGATTTAAGCGTATAACAAGCTAAGGGTAGTGTACTTACTTATAAGAAGCTTGTAAGGGTGTTTAAGGTCCAAGAATACTAGTATGTGTTCTTGGTGAAATGAAGAACACTTGAAGATCTATCAAAATCAAGAGATTTCATGGATGAAATCATGTACAATCACTAGATAAAGAGATGTAACAACAAATCAAGAGAAAGAATTCTAACATTTTTGGAAGATCAAGATGAAGATCTTATGATACTTGAGAGAGGAATCGGGTTTCTAGCCTTGAAATGGAAGAGAAATGAGGAAAATGATGTAAAATCATGTATTTAACATGAGTTCACAACCACCACATGAGTTTACGGCCCAAACATGAAGGTTTGGCCGTAAACTCCCCATAATGGGTTTAAAGTTTGATTAAGGCACAATGAACTCAAACAGATACTTCCTAACACCTGATTCTTGAATATACTAGGCTTAAAACACTTAAATAGACTCTATACAGTGCTAAAAGATAGCAGAAACAAGTTTGAATTTGATTGAATTGATTGACTATACAAGATAGAAATTTCAGGTTGTCACAACCATGTTAGCAGTAGCTTGAGTGTGTGATTTTGTTATCTTCATTTAGAGGTGAGTCTTCTTACCAAACTAGTGTGCCGAAGGCACCAAGGATGACGCACTGATTTGTATGTGTAGGATGTTTACCATTATATGATTATTGTTTATGTGATTGTATGATATATGCATGGAGCTAATTTGGGCTTGGATTCATTAGGGACTCAAGGTGGATACAAACCTGAGGGTTGATACGGACACATCATTTGCTGTTACATAGGGTTGACATGGACTCAGAGGTTGTTATGGACCTAACACAACCACATGTTGTTATTTATGTGTATTGTGAATGCGGTATTTTGGGGAAGCTCACTAAGCATTATGCTTACATATATGTTTTTGGTTTCAGGTACTTTCGATAAAAAAGGGAAGAGCCCGACTTGATGGCACAACATCCTCCCCCTCATGATTTCCGCATTTTATGATCTCTGTTACTCTGATATTTGTGATAAATTGTATTTTGGATATTTTTGAGACATGTGTTGTTTAGATTGATGAACTAAAAAATGAAATTTTTACTTATGGTTTTTAGGTGCTTACACAATTTTTAGTTTCAGATTGCCTACAAAAATTCTTATCCGTATGTATTTACCTACATATTACCAACGTCACAATTGTATTTTCCATTTATCGAATGTTAAATGTTGTTTTTTATGCTACATTTTCTTTACAAAATTGTCATACATTGATTACTTTATTTTCACCAAGTTATACATTGCACAAATATATGTACAACCGTTTGTAACGATGAAACTCATTACTTATTTCAAGTTTCATCATTTTTTTCTATATACACATGCATTCATATACACATACATAAATGTGTGTGTGTGTGTGTGTTTATATATATATATATATATATATATATATATATATATATATATATATATATATATATATATATATATATATATATATATATAGGGATAGGTTATATTGAGAACGTTCAAAGTGAAAAGGTAGAGAATACAAGAACGATTCCGCACCAATCATTTTCTAAGGGGAAATACATGAATTTAGTTGTTGTAATGTAATTCGATTTTTGATGTCTGTATTGATCAAGCTTCCCCCATCTCTCTTTCTTGATTCAACATATGTATTACAAAACTCCAGAACAAAGGAAGTGTCGTACATGGTGTGTGCGTTTTCTTTATTGTAGAATGGTGGCGATTAGGATGTTTTTTCTTATGTAAAGCGATGATGGTTGCTTAAGGTATAATATTATGGTTGGTTAATATGGAGATGTTTGCATTGGATTGGTGGCCTGGTGGTCTATGTGAGTCTCCAGTCTTATTTGTGGGTTTTCACCGGAAACAGGCATACAAGAACCCTACAATCGAGCCCCGTAACTCCAAGCCTCGATATCCATGCTCCCAAACATGTAGATCCAACAATTTTGAATTAAGCCAATACTCTTTATGTTATTGTTTTATTTTCATGTTAAGATAGTAAGTTTTGATATTGAAAGAAATATTCCCTCACATATTATTCTTTGATCTAAATACGTAAATGGTTGTGATACGTTCTCGTGTTCTCAACCTTTGTGGTGTTCTCTATGTAAACCTATATACAAATAGATATATAAAATACACATACACATACATAAATAGATAAATTAACTTACACAAATTACTACGCCTACATGTATACACATGCAAACGTACATTCACATACATACATATACATATATAAATAAACATACAAATTAAAATAGATACCCATACACATAAACACATTTACACACATAAAATACATATATACATACCATATACATATACATATATATATATATATATATATATATATATATATGTGTGTGTGTGTGTGTGTGTATGTGTGTGTATGTATGCATGTTTGTATGTATGTATTTATGTTTGTATGTATATAAACTTACACATGAAAATACTTACACATATAAATACACATGCATATACATATATACATACATATATATATATATATATATATATATATATATATATACATATATATATATGGGATTTATTGCATCAAGTATACTATGTAAAGGTAACAGAATAATCAAACGATTTACCTAATTGCACAAGCATTCTTGAATCTAGGTTTTACTAATTTTAGCAACGTACTTTAAAATCAACTAAAAGAATGATAAAATACTTACCTCTTGATGCTTAGATCATGTGAATGAGATCCTCGCAATGGACGCGGTTCCCAAAGTAGAAAACCCCCAATGTAGTTAGACCCAAGACTCCAATAAAAAATATGGATTAAACCCTAATTATGGTTAATTGAAAATTAATAAACCTTTGTAGAAGGGTTTAATTTTCATCCATGGAGAGAAAGGAGAGAGGAGTGAGGGAAAAAAACAGGCATCTAGGATTTAATCCCTAACTTCTTATTTATAGGTGGCATATAAATCCTTAAGCTTGTCAAATTCCTAAGGATAATATTTATCCTTTTTTAAAAACTTGCCTTATCCTAATCATTTAGGATAAAATCATCCATCATCATCTTTCTAGAGATTTCTAGAGTTTTCCAATTAATCCAAATGATTTAATTAATATTCAACCCATTTAATAATCTAAAACTATTTAATTAAGTACCAAAATAATTTCTAATTAATTTATTAATTCCTTAATAAATTAACAATTTTTTTTCCATTTCCTTAATGTTGTTTGTGTCATGAGGCCAACCCAAAAGGACATTGTTATTGTTTACAAATATTACCAACTAGTAAATGTATTTGAACACTATTTCCAAAAATCTTGCACTTTGACAAGTTGTTAACTTTTTATGGTCTTAATACTTCTCAAAATAACTAATAGAGAGTTGGTCATGTAATAAAAATGCTAAAGAATTGATCTTAATCAAGTTTAGCCCCTATATAAGTGATATATTATTCCTTTGTTTTCAATGTCCATGTGAACTTGACACATGGAAAATGGGTCAATCTCAAAGTTCAAAGAACTGTTTTCCAATAAAGATTTTTTATAATTACCTCTAACTTCTAAATCGAAAAAATAAGCTTTTTCAGGACCTGACCAGGAACATTAGATGTCAGTCCCTAGTCATCAGGGGGCCCAAGGATATCATTTCTCATGTTAAGGAAGACAGTACAAATAAACTTCAAATAAATAGTTTTTTTCTAATAGTCTAATTATACATGGACATATCCTTTATGACTATCAGTTAAGGATAACATTAGAGTACACCAATGCCCAACAGATTTCCTAAACAAAACCCTAATACATTTTGATTTGAAGAATAAAAGGTCTTATTTTCTTAGAATTACTCGTGATAAGATGCATAAAGTAACCATTAAGTGTGGGTTGTTCCAATACTCAAAATCTACATTTCAAGTACTTATGTAGTGTTATCACAATGTCTAGTATCATGTGGTCCAATCAACTAACACACATGACAGTTTTGATTTCCAATACTCACTCCTTAGAGTACGACCAACTGTGGAGTTTTGAAAATAATTAAATATTCTGGAAACGTGTTCAAAACATAAACAAGTAAAACACGGTAATAAATAACACAACTTTGATAGCAACAAATTCTCTTTTGTAAGTCTACAAAATAATCATCAAAATAGTTATAGTTCATACTGTTGTACGTTTATGAAATTATATCAAACAAATGCAAGTGGTTAAGCCAAATAGTTTACAGATCAAATGTCACAATACTTTATCGCACTAACAGACTTGGTCAGTGACATTGGCATAGTGAATGGATCGGTACGATTATCTTCCGATAAGATCCGATTGATAATGATGTCTTCACATTCGAATAACAATGTAATGATGCTTCTTGAGTATATAACATGTGAGCTTGTGTGACTTAAGATCTATGCTTGAGGTAAGCTCACCCTTACAGTTACAAGAATTTTCATAAGGACGATCAATGATTGAATTTCAACAATGTTAAAACGAATGAATTTCTTTCAATCACATAGTTTCCTTTTCATTATGATAAGATTTCATATACTCTAAATTTCAATCTTAAATTCACTATTGTGTATTACTTGGTTCTCATTCAAGCTAATACTTTACCATTTAGTAAACACACAAATTTCAACTTCAACCAAAATTGTCTTTATTAGTGTGGAACTTCACATCATGTAACCTTTACATTGACCTTTTCCATACAAAGATCATCTCCTTTGTCCCCCTAGGACAAAAAAAATATACTTGATGTTGATTCATTGATTCTTTCAAACTTGATCTTGATCAGATTTGTCATGCTCAAGGTATAGAAGTCATCAAATCTAGTACAAGTCATGATCGATCCCATAATCAGATGTTCATGGGATATGACTCATCTCTTCTAGCTTAATCATAGAACTAGACATTAGCATTACTCGAATTTCATACCATACTTTATAAGCATGAACTTTGTATTAGTTTTAAGTCTTGAGTTTCCACGAGATTCCATGATTTTGGAATTATCCAATGAATTACTCAGTTAAATCCTCATGTACTGCTTATCCCATGTTATTCTAGGTGAAGAAATTGCAAAACTAAGCCAAGTTGTTACACTTTCTATGTTAAATCATTGTGTATTATCCAAATACATTACTAGGGTAACAATCATACTCCCAATAACGTTCACATATATGACTCATCTTTGTTTTTTGAAATTCAATACTCTTTGATTTTTCTTATTAAAACAAGGATTCCAGTTACTGCAAGTAACTTTGACAAACTTATGGTCCAACTTTGTTTCTAAAAATTCAAAACTCCTTCAATTATATCACTAAAACAAGGATTCCATTATGTGAGATGCTTGTCTCAATTCATAAAAGAACTTTGTAAGCTTACACATTCTTCACAATCTATCTTGGTTCGTATATGTGTCTGTTCACATCCATATTTGTTACCTTTCGAAGATCCACTTATGGTTAATAATTAAGGCTAACTACTTGACCAATTAAGTTTCAAACGTTCATGGATTAAATCTAGCTCTCTCTCTCTCTCTCTCTCTCTCTCTCCATGTGATTCTTCCATCATGTAATATTTTAGGATGTGTCATAGCTTCCGATAGCAAACATATTCTTATTGTAATCTACCAGTGACTCATATTTCTCAATACTATACATCCTATATAACTATTTCTATGATTTCCTCTATCAATTCTTATTAGGAAGAGTTAGAGGTATCTTATTTTCCATCATATCCTTTTTCAAACTCGAATTTGAAAGCTAGTACTAACCATAGGTTCTTCGTTGGTTGACTCTTGATCTTTATGAAGATCAATATGACTCCCACTAACTTTTTTGGATATTAGTTCCCTCTCAAGAAGTACTTAATTTCTAGCAACAAATATTTTTTCTCAAAGGTTTTGTAATACAACTACCTAAAAAAGTCTTGTTGGGATGTCTAACAAGGTAACACATCTCTCATTCTATGTCCAAGATTGTGAAGCACTTTACGGAGAGCATAAACCTCATAATCGTAGAGTTCTAAATGTTATACAATGGGATGAACCTTTATATCACATTTCCAAGAGTACCTCATGAGTGTATTATTTGGTTTAAGACTAAGGACTCTTATAACACATGTTCATGATATAATACATTTACTGTTAGTAAGCATAGTAGGATTCATCGAGTAATAAATCAATCAATGACTTGTTTATCTATCCAAAAACACTCCTTGCAACAGTGATTTGGGTAGAGAAAACTTATGAAACCCTTTGCGTCATTTCTTTGATGGTCGATGTGGTTTAGACTAAGATGCTCACAATCCTTATAGGATTTGAGTATCTCATCACCTTGCCAAACTGACCCTTAATTTTGATTTACAAGAGTTATAAACACCTAAAAATGTTCCAGAATCACATTCATACGAAGTTGGTTATGTGCTATGTTTTATTTGAGCAAATTAAGTAGTCTAAACAAATTCTAACAGATATTCACATCACTCGGTGATGCAAATCTCTGATATCTTGATAAATAATGTTTGCATTAATCATAAGACTTGATGTTGAATGATTTGAAAAATCCTATCCATCTGGATCTTTTGTAATGCAGTTCTTGTTTATATCAATAGGATTATGATCTCACATGTACATTCCATCTAAAATGTTGATGTACTTGACTTAGTAGGTTTTGTGTTCAAATCTGAACAGACAGTTGGTTAGACCAATTCCTTCAGACATTTATATATCTTGAAAAATAGGACTTGCATTTATCATAAAAATGAGAATCCAATGAATTCCTAAATCCTATGCAATTGGATCTTACATAATTCAGTTCTTAGTTCAATAAATACGAATCCACTTTACTTTTGAAGTATTGTTCCTATACCAGGTTCATAGATTTCTTGACTTTACTTTTAAATAGGAAGCTTATAAAACGCTCTAAATTTAATCAAGATAGAACAATCTTGTGTGATTTTTATAAAAAAAAATTCAATTATAAAACATAGACTTCAACATTTAGAAGAATAATTGTCTTTTGATCCTATGAATAGTAGCAAGGGCTCGGTATTCATGATCAAACGTTATTCCATGCATTAGACACCTTACTTCTTTCAGTCAATGCATACTCTTGCGAATGTCAGTACTTTATCATGTGTATAATACTCAAGGATTGGTAGAAATGCTCAAATAATATTATGGATTTGCATATCTGATTTTAGAATAAACATTCATGAGAACCAAATTTTGTATGATCCTATGGATAGTAGCATGTGCTTGTAAGTCGTAATCCATGATCAAAAAGCATCTTCTCTATGTTTCAGTCATATTTATCAAACATATTTGGAATTTATGATTTATTGGTCATTATACTTATTTTGGAAACGATTAGCCTATCATAACATATCATAGATAAAGCATTCATATTTTCCTTGCCATTTAGGCCTAGATTAGGTTTATCAACACGTATCGCCCTATACCTCTAGACAACTGGCTTTCTTGCTTTTTTGACATTTCATTTCATGATAATGGATGTAAGAGTCTTTGAAGTTGGAATTTTTATTATTGGCCATGTTGGTCACTCACTTATGCTATGCCACTCCTTTATGGAAATTTTAAGGTTCTTCGTATCAAAATCAAAATGAACTGATTATACGTGCATGTCAGTAAGTTGACCATAATCAAATTCTTACTAAATGAAATTCCATTTCTCTTTAAAATATGTGTGATTACTGTGCAAATAGTTTTCGAATGGTGTGGTCGGAGGATCTTCAAGATGAGCTTTCTCATAGGCTGATTTCTCTATTCATTCAAATTTTAACTAGATTGATCAGCCTACCATCTAATCCTTATTGAGATTTTATAGCAGTAGATATTAGTGGATTATTTTATAGAAATCAACAGATTTGTGAACTTTGTCATTTAATCCTTAGTGATAAGGGAGTAGTTGTGTGGGGAAATTCGGTGAAAAATGGTCCTTTGATTATAGAGAAATTTTAAATAAACAAAGTGGATGTTTTAATCATGAAACTAGGTCAACGGGCTGCTAAGCTATAATAAAAGAGCTAGAATATTATGTTGAGTATAAGATAGTAGAGTGAGTTGATTTAGTATTATGGGGGCACAATAGAGACAATTCTTACTTGGGAAAAACTGAAAGCAATTAGCGGGGATCACACTTATTCGTTGAGTTTGTGATTTTGGGGATGAAGTCATCGTAATTGGGGGAGAATTGTAAATCTCGTAAATTAGAGCTAAACGTTTAAGTGACTTTAGTTATTATTATTCATTTTTATTGAATAATTAAAATCATCGAATAGGATAATTGTTCTTCGTACGCGTTACGGCCTATACAAATATTATTATGCGTTATGTGGAAAATATTATAAGTATATATAATATTTGTAGAAAATCTTGTTATTATCTTATCGTCGAGTAATAAAATAACGTTTGTAAATAAAATATTATGTAGGATAAATAATCTTGACGAAAGTTGTAATGGTCGTGATTACAAACCTATGAGTATAAAGAACGCTCAAATCTAACTTCATATGAAGAAGTTGTGATTTTTAAAGTTTTGTGTTCAACCTAATACACTAATGCGTGTCATAAAAAATGAAACGAAGATCGGTTGCTTCTTAGCCAAAAAATCAAAATGAAAGTTGATGTCCTCGTAAATACGAATACTTCGATATAGAGAACGTCGAGAACGAAGCTTGTATGAAGGAGTTATGAATTTCACAAAGCCTTTTTACAATGTATTCCTTATAGACTGTACAATGAAAATAGAATGTGAATTAGTTGACGGAGTCTAAATGAAAGTTGTAGTACTTGCCAATACAAACCGGGGCTATAAAGAACGTTGAAAACGGAGCTTGTATGCGAATGATATGATTTTTCGAAGATTCAAGAAATTTACCAACTAAAGTGATGTTGCTCCACTCAACGACTGCCACATGTTACAACCACGAGGCACCCTTGCTACCTATACAAGGGTCTAACGCGTCCCTAACAAATGGGCGGCGTCCCTCCCACTTGGATAGGCAATATATAGATGCTAAATCGTGTTCATTTCTCACAATTCAACTCCTTTTCTCTCTAGACACTTATATTACCCCAAACCCTGATTTTTTGAGCTACTAGTCACTTTAGCGAAGCTCTCTAGCCTCAAAAATCACAATGAAAAGAATTATTCGGAGTCGAAGTTTTTCCCGTGACTTTTTGAACTTTTTCCAGAAACTCTTGTAAGTTGAGCTACACTTACTACATTTTAAGTGTAACTTATATTGATATTTATAGTCGTTACTATGAACCTATAAATAAGATTTATATGTAATTCCAGTTGTTATGCAACTGATCGATCTATTTACAAGAGAGATGTACAGGCTAGATGTGTGAGATGTTTAAAATGGATTTTCCAAACAGTATACTCTATATATCAAATAGATCCTACCACAAAAGTGATATTACCTGGTCATTCCTTATTTGATATAACTCGGTATTCTTTGGGATTATTAAAGAATCTGGGAAATGATTAATATAACCTTATAAATATGAACGAATACTAAAGTAAAGCAATATTCGTATTTAGGTCATATAAAATGGAAAAGCTGAAGTGTTAGTCGATGGGCTAACTTTCCCGTGGATCTTCCACCTCAATCAATTGAGTGCATAGTTACTTTCATGAGAATGATTTAATATAAATATCGAATACTTAAATGATTAAATATATACTAAAAGTTTGTTATTTGTATTCTATGGTGATAATATACTTTATATGAGAATTAAATGCCTATTATCTGGAATATGTGTTAAATGTATTTTTGATAATACTACATAATACTCCAAGCAAGGCATATATGATTATAGAAGTGGTAAAATTATTATACTAAGTGACAATCTTAATGCAAGTTTTATTACTTAAAAATATTTAAGGTATAGGGTATGCTTACCAATTGAATTCTATGATGAATATATATACATGTAGGATGGAAAGTATTTCCTAAAATAGGAAGAAGATTTTAGAAGTTAATTACATGCATGATAGTCTTGTCTAGTGGTAAAGTAAGACTTATAAAGGATGCTTTATAAGAAGTAGGTGGAATAAGTGTTTAGATATATTCTATGTCACAATGATATCAAATTTACATGAAATTCATTTTGAGAGTTGGCTATTTATATTATACTCAAGGCTAACTATAAACTAAGGCTTACAGGGGATGTTGGATTCAAAGTAAGTTGAATAAATGGGTAGTAATCACACAAGGGATGTATGCGAGATTGAATTAGATAGTAGAGCTTTGTTCTATGGCATTGCCACATGCCAGACTACAGGTTATGTACTAGAGTTATTTGATAAGTTGGATATTAGGTAGGTTTAATTATGGGGTGTGTGTGAGATTGGAACAAAAAGGGCAGTTCTGTTTCCATGCCACTATCCCGAGCCCTGGTGCGAGTTCCATACAAGTCATCTGTTGGAGTACATTGATGACCACCGACCATTTTATACAATCTTCTGGGAACACTAGCAGACTCATACGTGTAGGTGCTAATGAATCATATTATCCAGGAGAAAGGATTGTGTGTTCATTTGATTACTCCATCCCCCTCATGATTGTGTTTTATCATTTACACTGGCTAATGAATCCCTATTTGTATAGTCAAACCATTGTCTTAAACAATGCATCAAGTAATGTGATTTTTCCTGATAATCGTTGATTAGGATTCATGAGAATTGACTTGGCGGAGTATAGAAGGGTATATATATATATATATATATATATATATATATATATATATATATATATATATATATATATATATATATATATAGTTTGGTAACAATTGGTTTTATTGATTATGGATTATTATCATAATAACAATTTGAGATTGAAAACCATATGTATCTCATCACGTTTATCAACTTTACCCACTCAATTTATATGCATCACAAGTAGCGGTGTTAAGGCTGCTCGAGCTTGAATATGATGCTAAGTGATTAAAGAAAAGATATGCAATAGTGTTCAGGACCGTTAGGTCTGTACGTTGTAACTTATGTTATGTATTGATTATGACATCGTTAGAGTTTTATTATTTTAAAACAATCATTTGTACTAAAAATGTTTTAATATACCAAGAATTTCCACAAACAAAGATAACATGGTTTTTCAAAGCGTAAAAAAATTTTATTTATTTTTTTTGGTTTTGGAAATTAAGGATGTCACATTAACCTCATTTAATTAATACTATTTTATTAAAACCAAATTAGTTTCTAATTAATTTTTATTTCGTTATAAATTAAAATTTTATTTTATCTATTTTTTTAATTGTTATTTGTGCCATGAGTTCATCCTAAAAAAACTTTGTTATTATAAATATTACCGACCACTTAGGAAAAAAAGTAAAGGACCAAAACTGGACATGATCAACAGTTATGGGACAATTTCAATTTTTTCTAATAACATTTTTTAGTAGTTATTAAGAAAAGTGGGGCCAACATATTTCAACAATGGTAAGGCCTTGGTGTTATCTGTTAAAGCTCTTTATGTGTTGTTGAGTGTTAAGAATATTGTTGTGAAAGCTCTTTATGTGTTGTTGAGTGTTATGAATACTGTTTTAAAAAAGTTAAAACGTAACAACATGATTAATGTTGAAGATGGTATATGTGAATACCGAAAGGTCCATATTTGGCATAAAGATATGACACTTAACAAATTAATCCAGACGATGTCTTAAATATGGCTTGATAGTTAAAGAAAAATCAATGTTTTGAAAACCGGATCGGAGACCGAACCGGTCGTCTTACCGGTTTGATGGTTCAGATGGTCCAACCGGTCAGACCGGTCTCAAAAACCGGGAAAACCGGATGATGTCATAATTATATTTAATTATATAAAAAATACAAAAAATAAAAAAAAATATATTTTTTAAATTTCCGGTTTTGCCGGTTCAACCGGACCGGGTTGTACCGGTTCAACCGGTTTTTACTGGTTTTCACCGGTTCAACTGAATACCGGTTTTTTGGCATTTAAGAACCGGATTCGGGATCGGTTCCCGGTTGAACCGGTCGAACCGGCCGGTCCGGTCCGATTTTCAAAACATGGAGAAAAATATATTTTGGATTTCAATTGTAACATTTGGAATCATTGGACTGCACTTGCAAATTAAATAATACTATATCCACCAACTTTGTAGCTTATTCTATTTAAATATCTTTCACTCATTAGCATAATTGCATAGTACCTACCATATTTGGCTAAAATAGATCATACTACCTTTTCTCTCACCTTTTCTCTCATGCCATTTATGAAATGATCGCTTACAGCACAGTTCCATAGTACCTGTCATATTTGGCAAAAAAAGTTCATGATACTCGCTTCTCAATTCTCATGCCATTTATGAAGTGAATCACTTTTGGCATGGAGTTTGCAAAAGTTTTGGTACACATAAAATATAATAAACGATAAAATGGAAAATTCATTTAGGATGCACATTCACTTTCATAAAGCAATTTCGTGTTTAGTAATGAAGTTTACAAAAGGTTTGTTGTAATGAAGTTTGAAAAAGGATTTTGGTAGAAAGCATCTATAATTTAATATAATATTCTAGTATTCGTAAAATTTATATTGTAAAATAGATACATTTTTTTTATCATAAAAACAAAATATTTGATGAATGTGTTAAAAACATTGTCACTTTAATATTCTTGGAAATAATCCAATATTAAAACGATTTAATAATAACATCTTTGGATGATAACTTTTTTTTAATAGCAAATTACTATTGATCTTTTTTTTTATTAACCATTCAATCCCATTGGACCACATAACTTTTTTGTTTTATTAACCACTAAATACAAATTGAATTATCAGTATACGTTTATTTATTATGTATGTATGCACTGTACATCTAATTCATTCTATTTTAATCATATTATATTTTACCTTAGTTTTGATATATTTTTATTTTTTATGAGTTAACTGTTTCTATTAAATATTTAATAAAATTTTATTTAAACTTTGTAATTTTTTTAACATTTATATAATAACTTTTTTTTTAAACTATAACGTAATAATTTTTCAAAATTTATGTACATAAATAAAGACATGACATGTTTTTTCTTTTTCTTTTTTATTATTATTTTTTTTTTGTATTAAAATATGATTTGTGCTTATAATTGACTAATTACATACTGACGTTTTTTAGAATATTTTAGACATGAGAATAAATTAGTTAAATTTGTAAAAATAAAATTATTGTAAAATACTAAGGTTGTATTTGGCACCCAACAGCTAGCTGAAAAACTAACTTATTTTTCTAGTTTTTTAAACTTGTCATGTTTGACAAACTAAAAAGTAGCTTATAAACTATCTTTTTAAAAACTACCTAGACTAGCTTTCTAAGAGTTTTTTAAAAATTTTCCAAGTATACCACTTAATTAATTATAAAAAACACATTTTTAAAATCTATTTTTATGTTATTTCACATTTTTTAGCAAGCTTTTCAGTTAGTTTATTAAACGTTATTTTTTATTAGCTAACTTTTCAGCTATCAACTAGCTTTTATTTAACAACTAGCTTTTCAGCTATCAACTAGTTTTTTAGCTAACAGCTAGCTTTTCAGTTAGTACACCAAACATAGTTTAATTACTGAAGATGTTTATTAATTAAAGATACAAATTAATTGAATAATAATATAACATTAATTTTGAGTCTTTTGTTAAGGGAAATTGAGTAAACTGACAAAATGTTTATAGGGTAATTTGAAAAAAAAATACCATTTTTTTTTTTTGCAAAATAACCACCTTCTTCCGAATAGAACGTTCTGGAGTATAGGGCATCGAGCCCAACCCATTCCACATCATGTTTCAAACGAGTGACAAATACTTAAGTTATTCTAGAATCTATACAAAAAAGGTTGCATTTTGGATAAATTTTGCAAAGAAAAAATGGCATCAGATTCCGATGAGTTGAATGTTTTACGCGTAAGTTCCTAGTTTATTTACTTGTATTTGGATATTTTTATTACCAAGTGAATTTCACTACTCCGAAATGCGAAGATCATGTCTGAAATGTATTGTTAGTTCATATCCAATACCTTAGATAACTAGTTATTTAGCTTTAGTAACACCCAATCCATTAGATAACTAGTTATGTTAATAATAACATTGTACATATAACTCTCATATGAATTATTTTGTTGTGGAATACCAAGAACAAGTATACAATTAGAAGATATGTCTGAAACATAGAGAGCAATCCAGTCTGGAATAACATACACAGTCTGGAATGTTGTTCAATGTCATTTTGAAACTAGTTTTATTATTTGTTTCTTAGCCAATGCCATTTGGAAACTAATTTCTTCTTGTTTTTTTAACATGATCACATTTTCCATGAATTTATGCAAACTTGTCATTGTTGCGAAATATTGTAGTAGACTGAAGAACCGACCCACATGTGCGGCTATATTTCAGAAAACATGCGTTGAAAAGTAGTTGGATATTCTTACAGGGTAGAAGGGGACCCTTTGCTCATGCATTATATTTTATGCAAGGAAGTTGTCACAAATGCTCAAAATAATGTAGAGAAAATGCTTTTTGAGATCAGGGAGTTTGATTTGACCTTTAGGAGGAAGGAATTTTGCGTTCTTATTAGTTTCCATTTTGGTAATTTTTTCGAAGCCTCGAATTTCAGCCATAACTTCTCACTTATTTGTATTTCCTACTGTTGTTTCAAGTGACTTGGTAAAACTACAACATGTAAAAGATGTTTTTGATAGATCTCTTAATGATATCCTGAACGAGGACGCATTGCATGTGTGTCTGCTACATCTGTTGGAGAGGATGTTTAACGGACGGTTGGGCCATCATCTTGTGAAAAATGAGTTTTTAAGTTTAGTGTCCAACTTTGAGGACTACAATAGACATCATGTCATGTCATTTACCATTTGCAGTTAACTTTTCAATATCAAAAGTAATGTTTATGTAGGTAATTGTTTTTTGGTGACACAGATATCCTTGGGTAGGATAATATGGGAACAATTGTACAGTTGATTGAAAACCATATTTGAAAAGCTTATGAACTTCTTAATCCTATCAGAGTTATAAAATAAATAAATAAATAAATAAATAAATAACCTAAAAAATTCACTTATAGCCGTATCTATTTGCTTTTAAGGTAAAATGCATTTTATAATAATATTACCCTTTTAGTGGTTTACGTTTGCTAATATTGTTATACACGAATTTGTTAGATATGGATTATGGTGACTTTTGCGGTAAGCATTTTTTTGGTGCTTAACAACCACATGTGATACCTCAAGCCATGGTATGGTCCAAACTTAAATGGTTATAGAAGAGTCAATATAGTGTGGCCACTGATGTTCGAATATGATTATTTATATAAAATTTCCATTTTTAACCCCTATGTATATGTTTTTAACAATTGATGTAAAAGTATATTATGAGGACAATCAGTCTATTGAGAAGTTAGAGTCGGCATTGGGTGAGAGACATGCTACTTGGTAGTATTAAAGTTTCATATGTATTGAACGTTATGATTTCCCTCGGTACCTGATAGTAGGTCCTCGTATATCACACCACCACCATCTACGTCACCTGATTTTGAGCAACCTTAAAAGGAGGCAAGATAAGATGCCAACAAAGGTTAATCTCCATCAGGACCATGACCACCACTATAAACTAACCCGTAAAGAAAGTAATAAATAAGGAAAAAAAATCATATTGGAGTTGGAAAAGTAGCTTCATGAATGTCATCGGTAAATATTGACATAAGATATATGTTTATACAATGTCAAGGTTGTGTTAGGTATATATGTAGATCCTATCCTAGAGGAGGGTGGTGTAACTAATAGTAAACGTATAACCACACATGATGACGGTACCTCATGGGCGTTATAAGTACATTTTTTTTTATTTCTTTAAGGTATACCTATAATTTCATTGTTGAATATTTAATCGTATGAAACCCTTTACTTATTGTAGGGTGACGCGCTTACCTCCATACTGTTGGATTATGTGTCTAAGGTCATAAGTAAATTGATATGACTTTGTGGAATAAAAGCAATATCATTTTGGGTTGCCTTCAATAACTAGAAATATATGGGAACATATTTAAAGGACTAAGGAAATAATTTCTTAATCTATTATTTGATTAATGGATTAACTAGAAATGATTAAGGAATAATTTAGAATTAATCAGAATTAGTTAGGAATTAATTTTGTATTGATTTGAATTAATTAAAAGTCTACGAGTTGAGTTGTTATTGTTTAATTATTAGACATGGAATACATTCTAGAACCCTCCTTATTGTGGAAGGTTTTGGGAAAGGTCTAGAAGCCTCTTTTAGCTTATAAGGAAACTAATTTGAACATGTTTATAATAGGTTTCTACCATGTAACATCCATAAAATTCATGAAAAATTTAAACTTTAAAACAACCCAAAAATCATCATTGTTTAAAAATAGTTTTCAAACTAGGTTCAATATCAGAGTAATTCCAAAATCATGAAACAAAACATGAGGAGGTGCACGATCACGCCTTCGTCTTCCCGCGATCCTATGAGGTACTTAAGATATAATCCCAAATTGTAAGCCCAAAGCTTAGTGAGTTCCCCCAAAATACCAATATACAACAATAACACAAATATAATAACAACATACTATGGGTCCAATCAACCATCGGGTTGGAATACCCCAGGCCCCTCAACAATTGGGTTGGAATGTATGAGATTTATTCCATTTTTGCATGTTTTTCCTCTGAAACACGGTGTGGTGAAGCCTCACCATGGTGTGTTGAGGATCTTTTGGGCCGCGTGCTTTTATGGACCAACACAACGTGTTGGTGGGCAAACACGGCATGTTGGCTGCTGGTTGGAGAACCCTAATTTTCAGGGTTTTGCACCCTATATAATCTCCTTAAGACCCAAGGGGTGGTCTTTTATCAGCCTTCAACTCCCCATATTAACCCTTGAGAACCCTAATCATCTTTCCCTCTCATTTGTGAGCTGGTGTGGTGTTTTTGGAGCCAAAAAAGAAAGAAGTTGGAAGAAGCAAGTAAGGATCCAGCAAGCAAGTCCTCATCTTTCAGTTTGGCACTCTTCTGGATGTTTGTAAGTGTCCAAGATCCTATTTGTATTTCTCTATGTTGCTAGATCTTGAGTTTTGTCCCTTTTTCTTGTTGTTCTTGAGTGAGGGAATGGTTAGATTTCATAAAGTTAGCAACTTTATGAATCTCCAGGTCTAAGTGACCTTGTAGAGTCTTGAATCTGGCCTATAGTCAAGTTTTGATGCCATGCATGGAGAGTAGGTCATAAATCCCCATTTTTGACATATTTTGGGTTCAAGACATGCATTGGACGTGCATGTCAATAAAGCATCGACCTTTGAGATGGTTTTGGTGCTAGAATCTCTTCTGGAAAGGATGGGTTTCAGACTTCAAGGATTTAGTGCTTCTTGGTTAAGCCTTTGAACCTTCAAGCCTTGTGGTTGGGTTTTGGGACCCTTGGAGTAGTTCTAACGGATAAAGTTGGAAAATTTATCCTTCTTGATAGCATTTGGGTCTATATCTGAGACTTGGAGTCCCTGGAATCAAATGAAACACAACTAAATGTATTAAGCTGCTAGAACTCCGGCGAACATGACGTGTTTGCAAGCCAACACAACGTGTTGGCTAGAGTTATCCTGATTGTCTGGATGCTATTGAAACACGGTGTGTTTTCTAGTAAACACAACATGTTGGGTCAACATGGACTGTTGACCTTGACTATTGACTTTGACTTTAACAAAGTTTGACCTTGAGGGTATTTTGGAATTCTTATGGAAATTAGCCATTTGATGGAATTAGGTATCGTGTAGAGAGTTGAGATTCAAAGTTAGACCTCATCAGTTCTACTCAGTTTTTGAGGTGAGTTGTCCTCACTGTACTTGCGGGTCGAAGGCACCAATGTCGGCCGATTGGATTGATATCGTATTATGTATGCTATTGTATTAATATGATCGGTCAGATAAGTATCCTGGTAGATAGGATGTTGCTATGATGTTATGATCTGTTATATTGGTTTCTTGGTTGATAGGATGTTTCTATGCTTAGTGATCTGTAGATCTGTGTGACTCGTTGTAGACTGTTATATGATTATCTATTATATGTGCACATGTTGGGTCGGTGGCTGAGGCATCACTGCTTTGTGCTTAAGCCAACAGGCTGAGCATTCCAACTCAATGGTTGAGGGCCCAGGTTATTCCATCCCGAGGATGATTAGACCCATAGTATGTTGGCCTTCTAACCCTATGGTTGAGGGGCCTAGGGCATTCTAACCCGATGGTTGATTGAACCCATAGTATGTTGTTATTATATTTGTGTTATTATTTGTGTATTGGTATTTTGGGGGAACTCACCAAGCATTGAGCTTACAGTTTCAGATTACATTTCAGGTACCTCAAAGGATGGCGGGAAGGCGAAGGCGTGATTGTGCACCTCATCATGTTTTGTTTCATGATTTTGGGATTACTTTGATACTGAACCTGTTTCGAAAACTATTTGTAAACAATGATGATTTTTGGGTTGTTTTAAAATTTTAAAATTTTCATGAATTTTACGGATGTTACACACCAACTATAAATAGGACCCTTATGCAAGGCATTTTTCGTCCCTGGCCTTCAAGAGCTAGAATCAAAATTCTCATCCTCTCCTTTCTCCTCAAAAGCGTTCCTTAGGGTTTTTAGGATATTGGGTATGTGTCGTTAGATGCATCATAATTTTTGTGCTTGCTTTCCAATGAGCTCGTAAGGATTAAAGCTCAAGTATTTACGATAATACTCAAAGGTATGTGTACTAATATTTTGTGATTTTCGATTTATGTAGGTTACTTTATAGTTTTCAAAGTATGTTGTTATTATGAAAAAAGTCGTGGATATCTAGGTTCTAAGTAGCCATAAAATATTTTTATGATTCCATTGTGAAAATTTTGTTGTTTTAAATTTTAATAACATAGAAAACTCATTTGTGTTATCAGAGACTAGGGTTTTATCTATAATATGCATATTGGTGAAAAACTCGAAAAACCAGGTTATACGTAATTTTCGAAAATCCCTAGCCGTTTGAGGTTTTCGATTTTCCTCCTATTTCTTGCCTTTTTCAAAATTTGATAGGGTTAATTACTAGTTTCCTTAATTGTTAGTTTACCTTTCTAAAATTTAAACATTTAATAAATTAGGTATGTTAGATAAACCCTAATTTTCAATTTTAAGGAAGAGAATAAGAACAAATATTATTTTATTAAAAGCGTAACTAAGATAATGATTTGATTCTTAAAAGATTTATTTTTAATTAATTGAAGATACTTATTAAATCTTAATTGGTTTACATATTAATTAATTAAAAGTTAATTAAATTAATAAGATTTAAACATTGTATTCTTAAAAGTTTAATAATATACCCTTACAGACATACACACACACATGTGTGTGTGTGTGTATATATATATATATATATATATATATATATATATATATATATATATATATATATGTGCGTGTGTGTGTATAAAAGAGTTTATAATACTATAAGTAAAAGATCAATAATTCGTCGGTCAAACCACGACTAGGGATGGCAAAATAACACGAACCCGACGGGGAAACCCGAAACCCGATCATTTCGGGTCGGGTAACGGGTCGTTATCGGGTTTTTTATCGGGTTCGGGGCAGGGAGTGGGTTATCCTCGCCCCGCCCCGATTATATATATATATATATATATATATATATATATATATATATATATATATATAATATGTTCAAAAATTTTTGCTGTTAATTGTACACGTTCAAATATAAAATACTTATCGTGAACAATTTTTTTAGTTATTAACAATCTGGTGTTAATGATCATTTTTATGTGTTTTGACGTATTAAACAAAACTTAAATCAAATAATTTTTTATATAACGTCCAGTTTATTTTATTAAAGTGATGCATCATGTTTTTAATTTAAAAGAGTTGCTAGAACATGTATATTTTATAAGACATTAAGGTACCCTAAAAGAGAATAAAGATTTCATTATCAATTGTTGTAAACCCGATAAGATACCCGAAACCCGATGGGGAAACCCGAAACCCAATGGGGCGCCCCGATAAGATACCCGAAAGTTATCGGGGCGGGTTTGGGAATCCATGCCCCGCCCCAAACCTGCCCCATTGCCATTCCTAACCACGACTAGGCTTCATTCATAAAACAATGTTATAATATAGGTATAAAATAATTGTCTATATAATGACTGTTGAATGAGTGTTCTCTTCACCTACCACTTCTTTGTGTGGTGGATTGTCGTAGCCGAAAGAGTTATGATATGACGTAATTCACGTTAAAAATATAACATAAAAGTACAAGAACACAACAAAAATTTCCAATCTAGTTACTTAGGAAAAAAATGTGAAATTGTATTCTAATTCATGAAAACGCACATCGTTTATGAGTCGTTAGTGGAGCATGTGTGTTACATCCCGAATTTCAAAGGCAAATTTTTCGTTTTTATTTATTAAAAATATAAGTCTTACAAAACAATATAATTTATTATTATATAAAAGAGTATCTTAGCGGAAGTCTATAAAACTTTATTGATGCTACGATGACGAAACAATCATACATGAGCCTTTCCACGATCAGATAGACAACTTGTAAAGCAGTTATTCAACAACTGTAAGCTAAAGCTTAGACCATCTCCAATCGTTAACACTACCTTTTTTACAGTATACCTATAATTATATTTTATAAGATAGTGTATACACTAAAGTCCTCAAACCCAATACATTATATTTAACACTAAAAAGAACATTCTAGGTACATTGTTCTTTATTTAACACTATATTTAGTGTTACACTAACATCCAACACTATATATAGTGTTAGGTATAGTGTAGTGATAGAGCATTGTAGTGTAATTTATAGTGTAAAAATGGCTTTTTAGTGTAGGGTTAGAGATACCCTTAGTAAATTTCCTCAAAATATTCCATACCACAACATATATACAATGCATACATATAATGGCCTTCAACATATAGTTGGTCTGCCCTAGCCTTCACCATAAAGTCAGTCAGCCCGATCTTTACCTACAACATATAGTTGGACCGAATCTTGGCCTTTAGCATAAAGCTAGTCCGCCAAAGTCTATCGGCCTTCAGCACGGAGCTAGTCCACTCTCAATTTCAACAAAATATATTAACATATATATCAAGCATTATTCCTACGTTACTGGAAAGTATCTAGCTTAATTGCTTAAGTGTATACTACAAGCTTCTATATCCTAACATACAGTGGATACATACTAGTGTATATAATATAGTGAGATGAACTTACCATGACAGATTCTCAGAAGATTAATCGTTAAAAGGATAGTTTAGCTGATCACCAACACTTTAACGAGGATTAACCTATATTACTATAGTTTATTAGTTCAATGGGAATATATAATGTAGGCTAGATCTAACACTAATCCCAATGAATACCGATAGTTCTATCAAATAAGGATTGGCCAGGTCGAAAGTTGGGAGGCAAGATCATTTTGACGTATAACTTTTTTGAAATCAAACAATCAAACCAACATAACCATTCTAAGCACCTTTCCCATAAGTAGATCAATCAGGATTATAACTAGAATTACTGATTTATATATATATATATATATATATATATATATATATATATATATATATATATATATATATATATTCATAACAACGACTATGAACATAAATATAGTTACACTTAGGACATAGTAAGCATATCTTACCTACAACGTATTTTGATGAGATCTAGGAGTTATACGGACATAATACTGACTTGGGATCTCCTACTAGAAGGCTACTACTCGGATGCATACTTGAGGACGTTGCAGGGCTTCACCGCGGGACAAAAACTATGGGAAAATGACTCTACATAGGAGAATATCGAGAGAGGGAAGTTCTAGGGGCATGGAGTGAGCAGCTTATACAAAATGTGGAGTATTTATAGGCTCACAATGGGTGAGTTATGTGCATGCATAGGGTGCGTCGCGCACATGTGTGTTGCTGGCTCCACCCTCCTTCTGCCACACGTCGCACCCAGAATTTTCCACCTCTTACCTTCTAGAAACAAGCCACATTATCACAAAATCGTGTGCTCCGTATCACGTCCACGACGTACCACATCGACTTGACCCTTGGAGGATTTGTTGAAATTTTTTTTGATAACCAAAACATCATAAACGCAGAAGCATAAACTTTGGATCTTTAATCTCGAATCTGATTAAAAGAAAACTTGAACATAAAAGAACGATTACATACCTGATTTCATTATTATCTTTGGATCCGAAGAACTAGGGCTGGGTTTTCCAGTTGATCTCAAGAACCCTCTCTAAATCCCACAGCAAACCCTAAAACGATTTCATGTATGTGTTTTCGTATATTATAAATATGCTTCTCATCATGTATTTATATAGATGGAGATACAACCGAATGTGAGAGATATTAGGGATTTAGGAGATCTTGAGTCAAACCGGGAACTCAATCCACAAGATAAACATGGTAAGTGTATATCTTTATTTATTAATAAAATCGGTTCAACAACAATTTTATATAATTTCCCTAATAATATAAAATTAATAATAACATTATTTATATACATTTATTAGTGGTCCCAAAATATCCAACAGGATTGGGCAATTAATTTGCCACGTGGTGCACTCTAGTGGTGTCACGTCATCACTATGCATCGCATGCGTGGTTTTTCATATTTTTGAAATGGCGTAACTTGTTTATACTAGCTCCGTATTCTACATTCTTTATATCACCGGAAATCTCTCCACGAGTTCTACAAATTTCCTTTAGATCCCAATAGCTAATTCTTACTCTATAAAAGTTTATATTTTTGATAGGTTTAGACTGTTAGATATCGCTGTAGAAAGCATAACTCTTACATACGGACACCGTTCCTGATGTTCTTTATAGACGAACTCCTATGAATGAGATATTCAACTCTTGTTTAGATAACTATTTATTAATAATATACCGTTCTAAAGTTTGATTCCCATGTCGCGCATTGTTATACTCAGTTACACAGAAACTTCGAAAAATCATAACTTCCTTTCACGAAGTCAGAACTGGATGTTCTCTATATCTACGGAATTCGTATTCACATTTCCCACATTTATACGATAGTTATTTTGGCTCAATATTTATATATTTTTGTTTCATATTTTATAATATTTACAGTCTACAACTATAGTAAAAATGGGTGTTATAACTATCCCCTGCTTACAAGGATTTAGTCCTAGAAATCTAACTAAATAACTCTAGTTAGTTGCTACTCATCTCTTCTTCTGGCCCCCAAGTTTATTTCAATCCCTTTCAAAATTGCAACTTTTTTTTTCCACATAGTTTGGACGCTCATCTACGTGAATGTATTCCAAAGGTATGATTGCGGATTCATCCGTAGGGCACTTCTTTAATTGGGAGACGTGGAAGGTGTTATGTATTTGACTGAGCTCTTCCTGCGGATATGAATGATAGGCAGTCTTGCCTACTCGAGCAATGACTCAAAAAGGTCTGATATACCTAGGGCCTGACTTTCCCCTCTTCCGGAACCCGATGGCACCCTTTCATGGTGAAACCTTAAGTCACACTAGATCTCCAACCAGGAATTTAATATTTGTTCTACATTGATCTGCAAAACTCTTCTACTGACTCTAGGTGGTGTGTAGTCTCTCTCGCACTTTTTGAATATGTTTGGTGGTTTTGATCACAACATTGGTGCTTCCCATGAATTACTGACCAACTTCTCCCAAACATATGGGAGTCCGACACTTTCTACCATAAAGCATCTCAAAGGGAGGTTTACCAATACCAGAATGGTAGTTGTTGTTGTATTAGAATTCTGCTACCGGTAGAGATGTGTCCAAGCTTCCACCGAAATCAATCACACATGCCCTTAACATTTCTTCAGTAGTTTGAATAGTCTTTTCACTTTTCCTATCGGTTTGATGGTGATAAGTTGTACTAATATGAAATTGGATGCCCAACTCATCATGGAACTTTCTCCAAAACCAAGAAGAGAAATGGACATCTCTGTCAGAGACTATTAAGACTAGTACTCTGTGTCGAGAGATTACTTCTTGACGTAAATCTCTACAAGATTATCAATCGAGGAGCTTTCTTGGATAGGCGCAAAGTGGGTACTCTTAGTTAGTCTAGCCACTATCACCCATATAGTGTCTACTCCACGAGGGGTCTTTGGTAGCTTGGTGATAAAGTCCGTCATTATCTTCTCCCACTTCCACATCGTGATATCAAGATATTTTAATTTTCCATGCAGCATCTGGTGTTCGGTCTTGACCTCGCGACAAGTCATACACCTTTCGACATACCATGCTACATCTATTTTCATACAGGGCCACCAATAATGGTGTTTGAGGTCCATGTACATCTTTGTAGCTCCGTGATGAATCGAGAACATGGAATTGTGCGCTTCATCCATTACTATTTGTCGAGTTCCTCCTGAGTATAAAACCCAAAATATGCCATGTAGAGTCAACACCCCATGACTATCTATGTCGAAGGCTGAGATCTACCCTATGACTCTCTCTCTCTCTCTCTCTCTCTCTCTCTCTCTCTTTCAGTTTTCTTCCTTGACTGCTTGCTTGATCATTTCTAGTATTGGGGTAACTATCATCAACCTTAAGCACATGCCCCTCATTATCATGTTATTCGTCTTTCAACTTAGTGTGTTATCTACTACGTTGGACTTACCTGGGTGGTAAATGATTTCGTAGTCTTATTCTTTCACTACATCCAACCAATGATGTTGCCTCATGTTTAGGTTGGGCTAATCCATTAAATATCTCAAGCTCTAATGGTCACTGTAAATGGTACACCAAACTCCATACATGTAATGCCTCTAAATCTTAAGAGCAAAGACTACTGCTCCTAATTCTAAATCGTGAGTTGAGTAGTTAGATTCGTAAGGCTTCAACTGTCTGCATGAGAACGGATTTGATACCCGTGAACGATGCATCACAGTAAACTACCTTGCTATCAATACCTTTGGGAAGGGATAACACTGGATCTTCGCATAACTTTTGCCTCAACATCTCGAATGCTATCTGTTGCTCAGGCCCCTAACGAAAAGTGACTCCTTTCTTCGTCATACGGGTCATGGATACCGCAATCTTAGAAAAGTATTGATTGAATCTTCTAAAATATCCAACTAATCCCAAGAAACTTCAAATTTTTGAGGGAGTGGTCAGGAAAATCCATTGCATTATTGCAACTATCTTGGATGGGTCTACTAGAATACCATCCTGGTTGACAAGATGACCAAGGAACTGGACCTCTTGTAACCAAAACAGTTTGTTGGGGAATTTTGCATACAACTTCTCCTTTCTTAGAACCTCGAGTACCTCCCTCAGGCGGTCTCTATGTTATTCTTGGGTATTTGAAAACCCCAAAATATCATCAATAAACACGATTACCAATTAAAGCATAGGTCTACATACTTGGTTCATTAAGTCTATGAATACGGAGGGTGCATTCATGAGCCCAAAAGGCATCACTACAAACTCATAATAACCATAACAAGTTTTGAAGACATTCTTTGGTATATCTTTTTCTCTTACATGCATCTAGTTGTATCCTTAACATAGGTCTATCTTGGAAAACCACGATGCTCCTTGGAGCTGGTTGAATAAGTCGTCGATCCTAGGTAAGGGATCATGGTTCTTCAATGTGAGTTTGTTAAGCTCTCTACAGTCCATGCAGATCCTGTATAACCCATCATTTTTATTGACAAACAAAATTGGTGCTCCCCACGGAGAACTACTTAGTTAAATGAACCCCTTGTCCATCAGTTCTTGAAGATGGTTAGATGAATCCTGCATCTCCGTGGGTGCAAGACGATAAGGTGCCTTGGCTACAGGTGCCACATCAGAAACTAAGTCAATCCTAAATTCTAATTGATGTTCCGGAGGCATACTAGGAAGGTCCTCAGGAAACACCACTGGGAAGTCACAAACTATTCACATTTCAACCAAGGTTCCCTCTTTCTAACGCCCTGTTCCCAATCAATTTGTAATTCGAGGTTGTGGCCCAAATATCGGTTATGATAAGGATTAGTGCCACTGAAAAGGAAAGATCTAGGCCTATTTGGGTGCGAGTGATGTATTTGAAGTGATCCGGGTGTTCGGTTCGTGTTTTAGAGCCTAGGGGTATTTCGGTAAAGTCTCAGTTCAAGTTTTTGTAGAAATTGGATTTTCATTCGGAAGGTATTAAGTATGGTATGAGTTGACAGAAGTAAAGGGCTTCTCGTTACCTTTCTGTGGATATAAGGATCGTCGTAAACGGGCTTATAACGAAAAAGTTATGGCCATCGGAAGTTTGGTGGTTTTAAGGTTTAGCCGAGTACGTGGGGCGTACCTCGGTGTATGTTGGGCATACTGACCAGGATAGTTTCTAGTGCTCTTCGGAGTACACTTGGTGTACCATAGCTACG
Organism: Lactuca saligna; assembly: GCF_052625555.1. Lineage (NCBI taxonomy): Eukaryota > Viridiplantae > Streptophyta > Magnoliopsida > Asterales > Asteraceae > Lactuca > Lactuca saligna. Next base: position 56,987,628 of record NC_136425.1, read on the forward strand.
CTAGGCGTACTCCAATCAGACTCAAACCCTATTTTAGGGTCTTAGACCCTATTTAAGCTCCTTATCTCATAACCTAACCCTAATATCTTCAGCCTGCATCCCTCTAAACCATAGAAATCGACCCTTAGCCCCCATCTTAGTGATTTATGTGTGATTTGGTGCTTGAGGAGGAAGAAGGAACTTCTTGAAGAGTCATTGTTTGACTTGGAGTTTTTGGATCCCGACTTTATGCACCTAGATCTAACTTCTGGAGGTATAAAGTCTCAAACATTGCAACTCATTCTTGTATATCTAGCTAGGTGGCACTTTGTTATGATTTTGGTCCCTTTATGGTGGTTCTTGTGAGTAGAAGTTACTCCAAAACCTTTGAGCTTCATATTTTCCCTTTGTTAGGTTTATGGAGTCATAAATTTTGGATCTTGGTGATTATAAACCTTCCATGTATGATTTGGTAGCCTTTTAGTAAAGCTTGAGACTTAGGGTTTTGATTTGAGTCCCATTAAGTCATGCTAAGTCATAAAGTCAGGAACTTTATGACTTAAGAAGTCCATTTGAATCAAATCTGGAAGTTTGGACTATGGTCTTAAGGTATTAAGAGGTTTGTAAGACATTTTGGTGTAATTTTGCTCTTTGGAATTCATATGTGGTGTTTGGGTTCATTAATCCATGCAAAGGCATTCGAAATTATGGATCAAGTCACTTATATTTAACTATTCTAAGGTTTTGGACATCTTGGCTTAATGGATTAAGAGCTAAAATTGAGAGTTGGTCAACCGGAGGAGAACGTTAGGTGTACAAGCCTGTACGTGCAGCGTATAAGCTCTTAAGCTAGTACACTTAGCGTATAAGCTGAGTACGCCCCGCGTACTCAGTAGAGTGGGATTTTGGTTTTTGGGATTTGATTTAGGCCATCATTTGGTCTTTATTGTTTTGAGCCTTGTTGGGACATCGAGTTTTGGTTTGATATCTAGTTATGGAGGCCCACTATGGATTGGGCCCAATTTAGAAAATTAGGCCATAGATTGGGCCTTGGGTAGTTTTTGGTATTTGGGCCTTGTGTACTCTTAGGTTTGGACCTAAGTCTTAGTCCAAAAGTAGGTGAGGGTTAAATTGGTTATTTACCCTAGTAACGCATTTTTGGTTATGGATTCGAACCCAATTGTTGATTGGGTGTTGTTTTGACTTTGTTAGTTTAGGGGATCTCTCAGCCAGCAGCCAAGGATTTTTTGATAGATTCGGTAGTGCGAGGTAAGTCTTCTTACTATATCCATGGGTCAAAGGCACCAATGTCGGACCATTACGTGTTATGTGGTATGCTAGTTGTCTCTGTGATACTTGCATGGAAGACCCTGCGGTAGCCCGTGACACTTGGATATTAGACCATGGGGTTAGCCCATGGAATTCCAGGTAAAGAGCATGGGGGTAGCCCATTGCATTCCAGATGAAGACCCTGCAGGAGCCCATGGCAACTATATATATGTTTCATGATAATTTATGGTTGTATGTGGTATGGTATTTTGGGGAACTCACTAAGATTTGTGCTTATAGTTTTTAGATTATGTTTTAGGTACTCCGGTTTTCAAATGGGAGAGCTCAGGATGATTGCAGAGCACACACCACATGTTTCCACATTCTGTGAATTACTTTGATTTGATGATGTTTTGCGAAATATCGGTCACCTTGGTTTTATGGAAATAAGTTGTACTAACGATATATTCATATAAAAACAAAAACTTTTATGCCATGATTTTTGGAGTGTTACAAGTTGGTATTAGAGACTTGGTTTGAGGGATTCGGACATCCTCTTAGGTGTGTCTGAACTCAAACTGAGGATTTGGTCAAGTTTTAAAAAGAAAAGTATATTTTTTTAGAAAGGGAATTCCTAAGATAAGAAAAGGGTGTTGTGCTTGCAATCAGCCGAGCTCAAGTAAGTTTCTCCTAAAATACCCATACTTATTTGATATGATTTGATTTATGAATATGTAAATCGCTTGCTAGTTAGGGCTAAGAATATGCTCACTTTTTGCATAATAGAATGCTAGGAAAGATGCTTTCGTATATCTATCGTATGAACTGGTGGACTTGAATGCTAGAGTTGATTACTTTGGGATAGATTGGCTTGATTTGTGTGATGCTTTGTAGTCTTAGGAGTATTGGATGCAATGTTTTAATGGAAATATCTATTGGTGTCAATAACTGCTAAGTATATGCTTTAAAAATTGTATATGGTTAGGATCTTATAGCCCTAGAATAATTGATTTGACCTTATTTCCTGTTCCTTGTCTGGTTGTGGTCCTAGGGTAGAGTCTATTATTCGACAATCTATTTGATCCCGTTATGTGTATAATTTGCATGCATAAGGCAGCCAACAATGAGGGTGGAAATTTTTAGCATGAGTTGGGGTTTGTGGGTTGAATGCCCTATGATCGTTCTATGGATTGGAGTGTTACTACATGAATGTTGCTTGCTTTGTGCTTTGTGGAATTCCTAGGTAATGGGAGTTAGCTACTAAGTGAATATGAAAGTATTCATGAGGTGGGCGACTGGCATTATGGGGGTTCTTCAGCAGCTAACGGCAGGGTGTGGTCAAAAACCTAGGAGAGCCTAGGAAGTACTTTAGTGGGTTTGGTGGCGCAGTTTAGTGAATTATTGGTGCACCAGTTTGAGTAGGTGACTTAGAGGATTCAGGATAATTTTTGAGGAAAGTATGGAAAGTTGTGGAAGGTAGTATTGTCCCCGTACTACTAAAAGCACAAGATCCATAGTCAAATCAGGAGAGTCTTGGAGAATCTAAGAAGTGTGTGAGAGGAGGATTTGTGGGTGTGTTTTGATCATTGGCATGTTGTGTTTCATTTTGGTGATGAGAACTTGAGGAAAAGGTTCAGGTTCTGGTTTCGGATCAGGTGTAGGTACTAATCCGGTTAGCGAGCAGATGCGGGAATTCATCTCGTCGGAGATTACTCGCGATACTCTGGAGCAGACTCCTGTGATCTTTGGTTTAGTTAAGGAGGAGACTCTGGTGATCTTGGATGAGCTCTTGGGCATGATCCACACCGAGGTTATGGCTATATTTGGAGCTCGCACTCTATCTTTTTGTGAGCGGGAGATCGATTTGGAGCACTTAGGGAAGAGGGGGCCAGATCAGGAGCAGGCAGGGGAGGGTCCCGAGAAGAGACCCAAGACTTCAGATCAGTGATTTAGGGGTTGGCAGGGTCGGGGTCATTGCAACAAATACGGGAAACTGTATGATGGATTTATCATTCCAGGGGTATGGGTTGCTACAAGTGTAGCATGATTGATCATGTTAGAGGGAGTACCCTCATGTGGAAAGCCCGTTATGTTTTCTCTATGACCAAGTGGGCCATAAGAGGGTCGTATGTCCGAGGAGGAGGGGAGGATCAATGAGTGCACCTGATCCAACTATTTTGTGGATCTCTGATAGTCGTGAGGGTAGGATAGGAGCCTGAGTAGAGAGGTGTTGGTCATTGCAGTGTCAGACAAGGGAGGTCTGTGCTCCAGCAAGTGATTTTGTGGGTATGTTATGTTTTGCGTTCTTTTCTGTTGTTATCAGTATTCATGTTGCTTGGAATTTTATATTGGTTTGGGTAAGAGTTATCTTTGGTTTAATTCTCTATTATTGTTGGGATATATATTTGAGAATTGGTTTATGTCTTTTGCATACATTAAATCATTATTGTGTTATTGAGGGGTTGTATCTGGTGTAGCGGGTTCCAATATGTTTGGTAGTTATTCTTGGTTTGGTCAAGATCGGTTCAACGGTATTGTATGGAAGGTCTATGGTCAGGATTCAATGTTTTAGTTCTCCAGTAATCGTCACGGTTCAGTAGTTCTATTATTTGTTTCAGTAGGAGCGGTGGTTGCCTATGGGAGAACTTTTGGGTTCAAGCACTGTTGTTGCTACGAGGGGAGCGGTAGCAGGAAGATGGTAGTGTCAGATGCATGAGTTATTTGGTCATCAAAAGTGTTAGAAGAGCTTTATATTCACATGGTTTGTAGTCAGTTAGAATTCAATGATTCTTTGAAACTGGAATTTGGGATAAAGATTCATCAGTTTAGGGCAAGGGTTATAGATTTAGTCGCCAGCATAAGAACTCAGGAATTGGTATCATGGGAGGTGATTTGGAATATCAAACTAGTTAAGGTTTCAAGAGTATTCTTCAGGGTTTCAGGAGTTGGGTGATCATGGAGTTGGATAGTAATGGAACGCTAGTATTGATTAACGCAGGTCATAGGTGGTTCGGGCTATATAACGTTGATAGGTTAGGAAATCCATTAGGATTTAAGAGATGAAAGAGATTTTTCGAATCCAAGTGGGGAAGAATCGCTCCAGATTTCCGAGAGTTAGGAATTAAAGGGTGTGGAACTAGGGAAAGTTTCATATCCTGACCAGGAAGAGAGACGACCCGAGTGTCCATTTAGATTAAGGTTCTGTAGGTGGGAATTCAAGGAAATTCCAAACGCTAGTTGGTGTCTCATTTCTTATGCATAGTAGGCTTGTGGTTGAGTCCAGGTTGAGGGCTTTGAAATTTGAAGTAAGTCTCGAACATCTGAAGGGATGCGGTGGGATTCAGGTTTTGGCTCAGGATGTGTGGGGTTGTGTTGGTTAAGGTGTGGTAAAGCCATGGGTGGTAACCACGGTTGGTTATAAGTGTTGTAAGACTACGATGGGATTGTAGCATTCACCAATTTGAGGTAGACTATCGTTGGAGGTGGTTATGAGTGCAAAGGGGAAATTAGGTCGTGCCTTGTGCACACTGGTCAAGATTTTTAAGGGGTATTGCTCTATTCTAGATTGTGGTCCATATGGGTCCGAGGTGGAGTCAGGCCCATGTAGCCCTTGTTGGGTGGAACCCGTAAGCGAGGTTCGTGTGATTATGGCAACATAGGTGGGATCTAGTGGAGACCGTTCGATTAATATTTTGGATCTTGCGTTATAGAGTTAAGTGGGTCTTCAGTGTGTGGCGCAGAGGAGTTTATAGGTTGGCTAGCCTCGTTATTTGGACTCTTGGGAACTTGATGGATGGACCAGGTGCGAGACTAGTAGCCTCAACGATGGTTTGGGAACCTTTATATCTCGGTCTAGTGAGGGTTATCATGAATCAGAAGGGTTTTAGTGAAATGCAAGTGCAGATTCGTGGATCTCGGGTTATGAATTAAGTATCGAGTTAGTTTTTGGGTGAGATCTCGAGTTGGTTATCACGAGTGTTTATGTGCAGGATTTTCATTTCAATGGAATAAGAATTAAAGATTTATGCCGAGGGCATCGATCGTAGGATTCAAGGGTAAGGGAACAAATTTATTTGTGATGTTAGATCAAGCCTTTGTGTTTGTGTCTTGGGAGGGTTCTATTTGTGGGAGGGACACAACATGTTCCGAATCGGGAAATGGTAGGTCACTGGTGACCGGGTATGATATGATACTTCAGTTGGGCATGTAGCATTCTTTTAGCAGTGGATTTGGTGGCGAGATGGTTTGGGCTATTATCGCCAGATAAGATTTCTATCGGCAGTTGCGTGGAGCAATGGTGTATGTGTGTCTTTCAACTCAGCAGGCGGACAAAAGTCTGGTGTCTCAGATAGTTGGCGGACAAGTTGGGACCAAGGAGGTCTCGGCTGCTTTTGGAAAGCAGCTAAGGGGAAGCAATATTTGGGCAGTGATTTTAGGATTCCCCATGGAAGCCTCAGGCGATGGAAGTGTTTTGTCTTGTTTGGAATTCAATGTGGAATTGGTATGGTAGTGGTTCAGTGTGAGCGATTAGTTGGGGAGTCAGACTAATTTGAGATTTCAGGTTTCAAAATGGTAGATGTGGTCTTCTACAAAAGATTATCGATTCGTTTTTCTTCAGGTTTGGAGAGTTCTATTAGGGTTGGTTTCGGTTGCCTTGGGAAGGCTGTGGTATTCTCAGGATTGTGTCCGTGTTGCTCAGGTTGTTTGGCATGCCGAGGATGGTAATGAATGATTTAAAGGACAAAATCTAATTTAAGTGGGGGAGAGTTGTAATGACATATTTCGAATCGATTCCTAATTCAAGGTTTTGGCTCGAAGATCGGTCATTATAAGGATTAAGGCCTTTGAAAAGGTGATATCTAGGCCCATTTGAGTGCGAGTGATGTATTTGAAGTGATTCGGGTGTTCGGTTCATGTTTTGGAGCCTAGGGGTATTTCGGTAAAGTGTCAGTTTGGGTTTTTGTGGAAATTGGATTTTTGTTTAAAGGTCTTAAAGTTGGTATGAGTTAATAGAAGTGTAGGGCTTCTCGTTATCTTTCCGTGGATATAAGGATCATCGTAAACGAGCTTATAACGAAGAAGTTATGGGCATCATAAGTTTGGTGGTTTTAATGTTTAGCCAGGTACGTGGGGCGTACACAAAGGTTACGTCGGGCGTACACAAAGGTTACATGGGGAGTACTAGTGAAGAGAGAAGTACACAAGGCGTACCTCGGCGTACTGACCAGGATGGTCGCGGGTGCTCTTTGGAGTATGTTGGGCATACCATATGTATGTTGGGCGTACTCCAATCGGATATAAACCCTATTTTAGGGTCTTGGACCCTATTTAAGCTCCTTATCTTATAATCTAACCCTAATATCTTCATCCCCAATCCATCTAAACCCTATAAATCAACACTTACCCCCATTTGATTGATTTTAGAGCTTCAAAGTGATTTATGTGTGTTTTGGTGCTTGAGGAGGAAGAAGGAACTTCTTAAAGAGTCATTATTTGACTTGGAGCTTTTGGATCCATGCTTTTTGCACCTAGATCTAGCTTCTAGACGTATAAAGTCTCAACCTTGGAAACTCTTTCTTGTAGATCTATCTAAGCGGCACTTGCTTATGATTTTGGTCCCTTTGTTGTGGTTCTTGTGAGTAGAAGTTACTCCAGAACCTTTGAGCTTCATATTTTCCCTTTGTTAGGGTTATGGAGTCATAAATTTTGGATCTTGATGATTATAAACCTTCCATGCATGATTTGGTTGCCTTTTGGTAAAGCTTGGGACTTGGGTTTTGATTTGAGTCCCATTAAGTCATGTTAAGTCATAAAGTCAGGAACTTTATGACTTAAGAAGTCCCTTTGAATCAGATTTGGAGGTTTGGACTAAGGTCTTAAGGTATTAAGGGGTTTGTAATACATTTTGGTGTAATTTTGCACTTTAGAATTCATCTTTGGTGTTTGGGCTTCATTAATCCATGCAATGGGTTAAAGCATTCGACTTTATGGATCAAGTCACTTATATATAGCTATTTTGAGGTTTTTGACATGTTGGCTTAATGGATTAAGAGCTAAAACTGAGAGTTGGCCAACCGGAGGATAACGTTAGGCGTACAAGCCTGTACGCGCAGCGTATTAGCTCTTAAGCTAGTACACTTAGCGTACAAGCTGAGTACGTCCCGCGTACTCAGCATAGTGGGATATCGGTTTAGGCCATCTTTTGGGTTTTATTGCTTTGAGCCCTGTTGAGGGCATCAGGTTTTGGGTTGGTATCTATTTGTGGAGGCACACTATGGATTTTGGCCCAATTTGGAGATTGGGCCATGCATTGGGCCTTGAGTAGTTTTTGGTATTTAGGCCTTCTGGACTATTAGGTTTTGGCCTAAGTCTTGGTCCAAAGTTAGGTGAGGGGTAAATTGGTCATTTACCCTAGTAATGGATTTATGGTTATGGATTGGAACCCAATTTTTGATTGGGTGTTGTTTTGAATTTGTTAGTTTGGGGATCTGTCAACCAGTAGCCAGGGATTTTCTGTGTGATTCGGCAGTGCGAGGTGAGTCTTCTCACTATATCCATGGGTCGAAGGCACAACTGTCGGCCCATTACGTGTGATGTGGTATGCTAGTTGTCACTATGATACTTGTATGGAAGACCCCGGGGGTAGCCCATGGCACTTGGATATTAGACCATGGGGGAGCCTATGGCATTCCAGGTAAAGACCATGGGGACAGCCCATGGCATTCCAGATAAAGACCATAGGGGAGCCCATGGCAACTATATATATGTAGCATGATTATCTGTGGTTGTATGTAGAATGGTATTTTGGGGAACTCACTAAGCTTTGTGCTTACGGTTTTCAGTTTATGTTTCAGGTACTCCAGTTTTCAAATAGGAGAGCTCGAGATGATTGCAAAGCATACACCACATGTTTCCGCATTTTGTGAATTACTCTGATTTGATGATGTTTTGCTAAATATTCGTTACCATGGTTTTATTGAAATAAGTTTTACTAATATATTAATCTAAAAAAAATTATGCCATGATTTTTGGAGTGTTACACCCATGTTGTAGGTATTTTCTGGCCCTTGCGGCAGAACAAAACACGAACTTATTTACAACACCCTCGCCTCGAATAGTAAGTTCTCCCCCACTTGGATTCCGATCTCGCACTATCTTCTGCCTATAGTTGATTAACGTCTCACACTATTTCAACCAATCCATGCCTACTATTACGCCGATCTCTCACATAGGAATAGGAATAAGGTTTATTGGGAAACTAGCATTACTGATTTCTAAGGTACAACTAAGGTAAACTTTTGATGCATTAATCGTTCGATGGTCAGGTATTTCTACTATTAAAGGATGATCTAAATTTCCTATGGCATGATTAATTTTTTTGCTAAATCTAAGTGATATGTAAGAATGACTTGCCCCAAAATCAAATAACACTAATGTAGGCATGAAGTTGACTAGAAACGTACCAGTTATGACGTAAGGTACTTCTTTAGTTTCCTCTGCCGTGAGATGGAATGCTCGCCCCTTAACCTTAGGGGCTTCAACTGTCCCTTGACGTCCATCAGTTATCCTAAAGGTTACAAGCAGAGACACATGTTCTGCTTGCAGTCTCTAGCATAGTGTCTTTCCTTTCCACAGTTGTGGCATCCTGATCTTCTGCTACAAGGACCATTGAGGAACTTTCTGCACTTACTACAAGTGTATCCCTTTTGAACTCTAAACCATGAACCAGTAGATTTGAACTTTTTGGCTGCTGGCTATGATGGACCTGAAGTCTGCCTCTTCTAATTTGTATGGATCTCCAATTCTATTTCTATTCTCTTAGCATAATTTTGCATCTCTGCCAAGGTTTTGTATTGATTATCCTATACAAACTCTCTGATATCAGTCTGAAGTATGCTCAGGTACTGAGACATCTTCACCTGTTCTGAGGAGGAATATTCTAGGCAAAATAAGTCCCTCTCTGTGAACATCTTGGTGATCTTTGTCACCGATTCAGTTGTTTGTTTAAGCTTGAAGTATTCTTGGGCTAGTCAATCCCTTTCTACCAATGGAACATACTCCTCCCTGAAATTCTCAACAAACTGCTCCCACATCACCACGCTCTTCTCTACCGGAGACTAATCCTTTGTGACAAAGTTCCACCAGTCCTTCGCCCCACGACGGAGGATATTTTTCGCATACCTAAACTTTAGGTTATTCAGGAAAGCGCAAGTGTAGAAGCATCCTTCTACATCAGAGACCCATCTCATGGCAGCAATTGGGTCTCTTATACCGTCAAACGTTAGGGTGCTTGGTGTTATTAAACTCTCGATAAGGCTTGTCCTTATCTTCAGATGAGGCTGCAACAACAACAACAATGGTGGCGATGACGGCAGCTATACTGACAATTGCAGCATGCCACTCGTCAAACGGAGCAATTAGTCAATTTCGATAGTTTCGAATATTTTTGGGATCATCTCTCTTACAGTTGCTACTACTATTTTCTCTATCCAATCACGTACGTCCACCTCACTTGGTCCTGATGTTTCTGATCCAGAACCAGAACCGCTTGCTCTTGTGATCATCACTATGCTGAGGATGAGAAACGAGAGTGGTTTAATATGAATTTATTTAGTTTATCTAGGGGTAACACTCTACCTTCCACACCTATCCATACTAGATCAAGAATTACCCCAATGTTTCTAAGCTGATACACTCCCTTGTCTACTACCCTTTTCACACACTTAGTGTTCAAAGGCCTAACTTCTCTCTTTCCTAGATGTATCTCTTAGGACCTCTTTCACTAACCTTTCTAACCGCCGAGGAAGAACTTTTACAAATACTAACTAATTATCGGGCAAAATACAATTACATGGCATAGGATCAAATCATCTGTCGACTAGAAGGTCTGACACTACAATGGTTGGACTCAGACAAGAGCTGCGCACTAACGCTAAATCAGGCAGTAAAAAACTATCAAATTCTATGGCATGCTACCTAATGTATTTTGTTAAATAGCAATTTGTGTTAACATATTTATGTATTATGATACTATAATATGATTCGAATAACTTTCATAACCATTTTATACTTGAATGTGAAACTCTTAGCCTTTGTTAGTATTTGGTTGTATTAACCATGGATGTATTTTGGGTTTAACATTTATGTAATTTATTATTGATGTGTACATATTCTATAGCTATCATATTCTGTCTATCTTCCATATTTTAGGATATTATTACTTAGTCACAGGAGATGATTTACTAATCCCTGATTTCTAGGAATTTGCATAGTTGTTCTCTAGATGATTTTTATATAAGTTCGTTCATTATCGAAATCAATATCAGAAAACCTTTTCTCAATTTCTCAGTTTTTTTTTGTCATGGTATCAGAGACACTATACATCTAGGGTTTTCTTTTGATGACTCCATTAGCTATGGTGGAAGGATCCAAAATAGATGAAGGGCAGAAAATCATCTCGCCATTTGTCTTAACTTCCACCGACAATCCAGGTAACTTGATCACTCACACGCAACTAAAAGGCCCAAATTTTGAAGAATGGGAAAAGGCAATTCATGTATCTCTTCGAGCAAAAAAGAAAAAGGGCTTCATAGATGGGAGTATAAAACAACCAACAGAAGGCACTGAAGATATAGAAGAATGGTGGACGGTAAACTCCATGATTATTTCATGGATATTCAACACCATCGAACCAACTCTAAGCTCCCCAATTTCATATAAAGAGATAGCAAAAGAACTTTGGGAAGACATTCAACAATGATTTTCCGTTCGTAACGGTGAAAAAGTGCATCAGTTGAAAACCAAAGTGTCAAATAGTAAACAAAATGGAGATAGTGTTGTGGTTTATTATGGTCAAATCAAGAAGATCTAGGATGATCTGAATGACTATGATAAAGTGCCCAAGTGTAGCTGTCATAGTTGCAAATGTGACTTGAACTCACGATTAGAGAAGAAGGTTGAAGATGAACGGGTCCATCAGTTCCTTATGGGGTTTGATGATGTTTCTTACAATGCCATTCCCTCTATTATTATTGCTACTGATCCTTTGCCCAATATGAATAAGTTGTACTCATAAATCACTGAACAAGAATAGGTCTGATCAATGACAAAGTCTTCTAATCTGGAACCCCATGAAGTGATGAGCTTTGCAGTTCGAAGAACAAATACAGGAGGTCGTGATTCACGAGGGGAACAACATGGTAAACGACCCTACTGCGAGAATTGTAAGTGTCGTGGTCATCGTATTGAAAAATGTTATCGCATTATTGGTTTCCCTGAAGGTCATCCGGGTAGTCGAGGACGAGGAAAAACACAAGTCAGAAGAGGTCGTGGTGGCCAAATTAGAGCCAATGTTGTTCAAACACCAAGACAGACTATAGGAGATGCAGACAAAATCAGACTAGAAGATTTGAGTGCATAAGATTGGAGTAGATTGAAATCCATTTTAAACTCGCACAAGTCATCATCTAGTACTCACCTATCTGGTAAGACAAAAACTTTTTGGTTCTTTGACATTGGCACTTCTCACAATATGACTGGAGTAGGTGCAGATTTTAATATTCTTCAAGATATCTCTCCACGTCCTGTCAAATTACCCAATGGTGATTATGTAATGGCTACATGGGAAGGAAAACTATTGTTGGGATCGTTAGTGCTAAAAAAATGTTTTATATGTTCCGGTTTTGGAATGTAGTCTCATCTCAATTACTCAGTTGACTAGAGATAAAAACTACATGTTGAAATGTATTGATTATTTGTGTATCGTAAAGGAACGCATTTTGAAGATGCTGATTAGAATGGGTGAAGTACGTGACGGATTGTATGTGTTGAAGGAAAATGTGACAGCACGTGTTAATAAGGTGGTTGGTCCGGTCAATGCTGAATTATGGCACAAAAGGATGGGACATCCTTGTAAACAAGTGTTAGAATCATTGTCTCCTTCAATTGGAAGTATTCAGTATAATTCTAAGACTTTAGAACATTGTGATGTATGTTTTAGAGCTAAGCAAACTCGACAACACTTTGTTCCTAGTGAAAATAAAGCAAATGCAATTTTTGATCTTATTCATTGTGATTTGTGGGGACCCTACCGTGAAGAATCCATATATGGTTTTAAATACTTTTTGACCATTGTAGATGATCATTCCCGTGCCATTTGGGTCTATTTGCTAAAACATAAGGATGAGGTCGCTCAAACTCTTCAAGAGTTTTTGGCGATGACTAAGCGTCAATTTAATGCCAAGGTAAAAATCATATGCAGTGATAATAGCAAAGAGTTTACATGTATGGAAAATTACTTTAAGCAACTTGGTATTGTGCCTCAAACTTCAATGGTCGACACTCCCCAACAAAACGGTCGTGTTGAGCGAAAACATCGACATATACTCAATGTAGGACGATCCTTGCGGTTTCAAGCTAACTTGCTCATCAAATTTTGGGGTAAATGTATTATGGCTGTCGGGTATTTGATAAACAGTACTCCGTCATCTATTTTGAATTAGAAAACACCTTTTGAGGTGTTATATGGAAAAAGACCGTCACTTGATCATATACACACTTTTGGTTGTCTATGTTATGCTCGTAGTCTCAATCGTTCCAAAGATAAATTTGCAAGTCATAGTCAAAAGTGTATCTTCATCGGGTATCCATACAGTAAAAAGGGACGGAGTCTTTATAATCTGGAATCGAGGGAGATTATTGAATCTAGAGATTTCATATTTCTTGAAACAAAGTTTCCATATTCTAAAAAATCTTTAGACCCAACATCTGAATCAGATCCACCTTTTGGAAACGTTGAAGAGGATAATTATTGGCTTCCTAACAAATCAATGCTACATGAGACTCCTCTCATTCAAATGACATAACATATACTTGTTACTGATGTTACTAGCGTTGTTATCACTGACGTTGCTACCGACTCTCAAATGCATCAACAATCCGAACAAAAACACCAACATGATGATGCATCTGATGCACCTGGTGTATCAGATGCACAACAAACACAAATCGAATATGTTGTTGAGGATACATATGGTTGTAATGAAGATGATACAAATGTGTTAGGTCGCGGACATCGACAATGTTTTCCATCCACTCGATTCAAGGATTACATAACAAATACAGCTCACGTTACTTCCACACATTCCACTCCTCTCTCATCAGCGTTATCAGGTACACGGTATCCTATATCAAATTACATCAATTGTAGTAAATTCTCTATGTCCCATAGACATTTTCTGGAAGCCATTACAGCAGGAACGAAACCCTTGACCTACAAAGAGGCAGTTCGTCATTAATGTTGGTGTGATACTATGCGAAAAGAAATTGATGCATTAACATCCAACAATACTTGGACAATAACAACTTTACCTAAAGGGAAGAAAGTTGTAGCACCTGGCTCCTGGTATGTATGTTATTCTAGTATCTTACATATTGGCATTGGACTCGGTGAGTTGAGGTCCAACTCGTCGAGTCGGAGCGTATTGGACACAGACGTTTAATGACCTACTCAACGAGTCCGCGCCCGGACTCGGCGAGTAGGCGCTGCCCAAACAAAACCCTAATCTGAGGGTTTGCACCCTATTTAATCATCTCTTTCAGCAACCCCTCGTCCCTATTGCTCCCAGAAACCCTCCATAGTAAACCCTAAGTGTTTTGGTGCAAGATCTAAGGCTTTTGAGTGATTTTTGTGGGTTTTGACCTCAAGGAAGAAGGAAGAGCATAGAAGGATCAAGAGGAGACTGAAGGATTCGAGTTTTGTTCATCATTTGCAGTCTTTGATAGGTATAAAGTCTGTACCTTGCTTGCTTGTTTGTTAGATCCCTTTTTGGGGAGGATTTAGGGCTTTTTAAGCCATATGAGGTAGCCAACCATGATTGCAAATATGGTTGGAGGTCAAGACTTCGGATATAGGTCTTGGAAGGAGTCACAAGGCAGATTTGGGTTGCTTTTGCACCCATCTAAGGTCCCATGCATCATAAGAGCTTATTTTATGTCCTTTTGAGCTCAAAGTCCCATACATGCACGTAAACTTTGTAACTTTGTGTGCTAGAACGATTGAAGGCGCCTAGATCTACCTTTTGGTCAAGAGTTGTATGCTGGAAATCGAGAAATGATACATGGACATGCCCGACTCGACGAGTCGTTCTTGGGACTTGGCGAGTCCAAGGCAAAACTCGCCTTTTCTGTTAAGGTTTGAAGGAACCCAGTTGGGCACTAGAAGTGTTTTTAGAGGGCCTAAGGGAGGGACCCAACATATTGGACTTAGCCTTAGATCTGGAGTTCATGGGACTCGACGAGTGCAAGAACAGACTCGGCGAGTCCAAGGAAATCTCCTTACAGTTGAAGATGAACTCGAAGAGTTGTTCATACAACTCAGTGAGTCAAGGACATGAATTGTTTATCATATGAAGGTGAACTCGACGAGTTGATCATCCGACTCGGCGAGTCGGATGAAGATTCATTCGATGTTCATAAAGAAGGGGGAACTCGTCGAGTCGTTGTTGAACTCGATGAGTATAGTCGTGGATAAGGACGGGTAAAGAGTTCGGGACTCGACGAGTTGGCGGCCCAACTCGACGAGTCGGGTCAACTGGAAGTTGACTTTGACTTGGACTTGGTTAGGGGTAAAATAGTCATTTTACCCTAAGAGTAGATATCAGATTGTAACTGAGTGTTTTGTGGGATTATAGCCGGAGGGTTACCGGAGCAGCAGTCAGTCAGTTGCCTAGCAGTTTTTCAGCAGTCAGCCTTTCGAGGTGAGTTACATTCCAGTAGCGGTGGGTGTACGACCATAATGCCGACCCACTAGTTGGAGTTGGATGTTAGATGATTTTCTTTGTGATATGCATCTAGGTTTGCTGCTACATGTTATGTTATATGCTTATATGATATGTGTTTATGTGGTAGTAGTAGTAGTAGTAGTAGGGGTAACATAGTCCCCAGTTGTCGGGTGAAATATACTGACGGTTACGTCAAGCACCCCATAATGGCTTGACTTGGGTAAGTCAGACACCCCAGAATTGTCTGACAGTATATTATGTTATGCTATGTGATTATGTGGTAGTAGTACGGGTGAAATAGTCCCCGGTAGTCGAGTGAAATACAACGAAGGGTATGTCAAGCACCCCAGAATGACTTGACCTAGGTACATCAAACACCCCAAAATGGTTTGACCTGGGTAAGTTAGGCGCGCCAGAATTTCCTGACAATATATTGTATGGTATGTGGTATTGTGGGGGAAATCACTAAGCTTCGTGCTTACAGTTTTCAGTTTTGTTTCAGGTACCTCTTCAGCGAAGGGGAAGGAGCCTGTACGGTAGTTGCACATCATACACACACCCCAGATTCCACACTATGAGTTTCCTTGGGATTGTACTCTGACATTATCACGATTTTATGATTTGGATTTTTAGACATTATACATAGTTTTATGAGATGTTATGATTTTTCAATGTTTTTCCTACGAATGTTTTAAGTAAAGTAATTTATAAAAATGAAATTTTTGGACGAGAAAATTGGGTTGTTACAAAAGCTTTAGGAAGCAAGTGGGTTTTTCGTATAAAATATAATGCAGATGGGTCAGTTGAACGTCATAAAGCAAGGCTGGTTACTCTTGGAAATCATCAAATTGAAGGTCTAGATTACATAGAAACATTTGCTCCTACTGCGAAAATGGTCACTGTTCGTACTTTTTTGTCTGTCGCAGCTATCAAACAATGGAAGCTTCATCAAATGGATGTTCATAATGCTTTTTTGTACGGAGATCTTGAAGAATAGGTGTATATGCGTCGTCCTCCTGGCTTTGAAACTCATGAAACACATCAAGTTTGTCGACTCAGAAAATCATTATACGCTCTTCGTCAAGCACCATGATGTTGGTTTGCCAAACTAGCTGCTGCTCTTTCTAAAATGGGTTTGCTCAGTCCAAATATGATCATTCTCTTTTCATCTATACAAAGGGAACCATTCACTTGAATGTGTTAGTGTATGTCGATGATCTCGTTGTTGGTGGAAATGACTCTATTGCGATCCAAAGTTTTAAAGATTACTTGAGCAAGTGTTTTCATATGAAGGATCTAGGAAGATTAAAATATTTTTTGGGCATTGAAGTGTCGCGCAATGCCACTGGGATATGCCTTAGTCAACGTAAATATACACTTGATATTATCTCAGATGCTGGTCTCTTGGGTGCCAAACCTATAGGAACCCCTATTAAGCAAAATCATAACCTTGCTCTTGTTGATGGTGTCGACATGATGGATCCAACTAAATATCGACGACTAGTTGGTCGTCTCATCTATTTAACCATTACTCGTCCCGAGATTTGTTACAGTGTTCACATCTTGGCACAATTTATGCAAAATCCAAAGGTTATTCATTGGGAGTCTGCTTTATGTGTCGTACGCTATCTTAAAAATAATCCCAGCCAAGGTATCTTTCTTAAATCCTCTTCCCAATTACAAAGAAGAGCCTATTGTGATGCTGATTAGGCGAGTTGTCCTCTGGCTCGCAGATCATTGACTGCATATTTCGTGTTTCTTGGCAACTCACCAATTTCTTGGAAAACTAAGAAGCAACAGACTATCTCATGATCATCCACTGAGGCAGAATATCGATCACTAGCTACTACCACATCTGAATTGAAATGGCTAATAGGATTGCTATCTTCTTTTGGCATTCATCATTCATCTCCCATGCTCATCGCTTGCGACAACCAATCAGCTCTAAACCTTGCTCGGAATCCGGTGTTCCATGAACGTACTAAGCATATCGAAGTTAACTGCCATTTCATTCAAGATGAAATCAGTCGTGGTTTCATTCATCCTTCTTATGTGTTGACTTATCTTCAACTGGGAGACATTCTAATGAAGGCTTTCTCTAAGCAAAAGTTTGATACTCTTCTTGGCAAGCTGGGCATCTTAAATCTCCATGCTCCACCTTGAGGGGGGGGGGGGGGGGGGTATTGATGTGTACATATTTTATAGCTGTCATATTCTATATATCTTCCATAATTTAGGATATTATTCCTTAGTCACAGGATATGATTTAGTAATCCTGATTACTAGGAATTTGCATAGCTGTTCTCTAGATCATTTTTGTATAAGTTCGTTCATTATTGAAATCAATATTAGAAAACATTTTCTCAATTTCTCAGTTTTGTTTTGTCATTTATGATGTGTTTGTAGCATGGAAAGTTGGAAACTGAGAAGTTAACTCTGGAGTATTCTGTGATATAACGAACTTGATGTGTTGTTTAATGTTCTGATAAACATGCTTTTTCATGTTCTAGCACTTGGTATTGATGCTACTCCTTAAAGAATAAGCAACTGCTGAATATGTTATGATGGGGATGTGAAAGCAGATAAATATTTACAAGAAAAAAGGTACAAACAGATTTGCCCAAAATTGGAACCTGATGGGATCATCAACTGCCATTTTAAGATATGAATATGATTTCATGATGGCATTTTATTTTGTGATCTCCATGGCATATAATACTTGCTAAGGAGTCTATGATTTGTTTTCTAACATTAAAGCTATCATATCATTTGCATCATTTTTTCCCTTGTGATTTTTTTTCACGATGCATCTGTATTTTAATTAATATATTTGTTTATTTGTGTTTTTAGTTATGTTTCGCTGATGCATTAACATTATTGACTATCTACTCAAGTAAATATTTTTTTTTTCTATTTATGATCAAATGACATAGGCGGATATAAAAGGTTAACAAAAATGTGAGTAATGTAGATTTTTATAGACCTATTTGAATAAATAGAAATTAATTCAAAATGACTAAAACAAAAGCACAAATCCAAACCTCCATCCCATGCGAGAGCATGTGTCATTTACCATAAAAACATAAAGAAGTGATCATAATCATCCATCTTATATATATATATATATATATATATATATATATATATATATATATATATATATATATATATATATATATATATATATATATATATATATATATATGGAAAAGTGAATATACCCTTAAGGGTATATAAGCTTAGGTATCCAAACACACTAAAATACGTTGTTTTGTTTGATATATTCATTATAAAGTTCTTAAACTTCAACCCCTAATTTGATTTAATTTCAAATTTTCGAAATTTCAATATTATCTTTTTCTTATGTCACATCTTTTTATCGAACACTTATTAAGTTATACTTATTGTAGTTGAAAATAAAAATTAAGTAAGAGGAAGATAAATGTGTAATTTATAAAAATCATGGAAGTAAATCAACTTAGAAGTTAAATTATAAGAACATTGGAGAATTATAATGTATTATATAATACAAAATGACGTAATATGGTGAGTTTGAGTACCTAAGCTTATATACCCTTAAGGGTATATTCACTTTTCACACACACACACACACACACACACACACACATATATATATATATATATATATATATATATATATATATATATATATATATATATATATATATATATATATATATATTGAAATTTCACATAATCATATCATAATCTCTTTATCAACCTATGCATTTATTCCATCCATTTTGTCTCAAATTCGCCAAAACTCATCATCTACAATCTTTTAATCATATTCGACTTTTTTTTTTTATCCATTTTTTTCGTGTCTTCAATAGCTTGTAACTTACCCTGTATTTGTTGCCCGAGTGCTTACATTCCTCTTTTAGTTTTTCTACCATCTACAATCTATCTCATAAATTCAGAGATGCTACAAGACCTTAGGTCATTGTCGGAGCTTGAAGGGTCCTTCGCGTTGAGAAATAATTTACAGAAAGAAAATTAATGGCTCTTTGTGAGAATTATGTTAAGATTTCAACCAATTTAGATAGATTTTAAATATTAAGGTATGTGAGAAATCGAATGATTTTAGGTGGTATGTGAAAAAACATAACTAATTAGATGGGCGGATGTTTTTGTGATAATAAAATAGTGGATATTTAATTTATATAACTGTAAAGTGTAGTTCGATTCATTTAAAGAGTCTGGTGGTTATTTTGCACAAAAAAAAAAAAAAAAAATGTTATTTACATTCTGTAATATCATTAAGGAATTCATACTACGGATTTGAGATTAAGAAATAGGTGTTCATGTTGTAAAAAAGAAAAATGTTTCCTTAATATCGCCATAAACATTTAATTAATTTAGTCAATTTTTCTATAACGGTTGAAGATGCTCTAAAGACAACAATGTCATCCATCATATCCTAAATAATTATCGGCAGCAACACCAACCTTTCAAGCAGTGATGTATGGAAAAAAGATATTTTAGAGGAGTGGTTGCTTTTTTTTTCCTTAATAAATTAATATTATTAAAAAAAATTAAATATAACAATATATTTTTAAAAGATTTTGTGGCAAAAAAAAAGTATCTTTGGGCCATACCCATTATTTTTTTGGGAATGGTAATTGTATCGGAACAAATATCTTTGGTCTTTTCTTTTGACCAATAAATTATTTTTCTATTTTCAAAATAGCAAGTATAAATATCTGCAAGATAAAAGTAACATTAAATAACTAAAAGTAACATTAAATAAATATAACATACAAAGGAAACTTCTCCGTTGCTAATTCTCTATCGTGTTCGGTTTGTTCTTTACTTCTTTAGCTGGAAAACATCCTCCAACAAATCCGGGACCCTCTCGGCAACCTCCCTTTATCCGCAATCATCTATGGTGTTTAAAGTGTTGGAAAAGTCGCCGAGTTGTCCGATTATTTCTCCGAATATTCGCTACTTGGTCCTTTACGAATGCATGTTACAGAATCTCGAGTACTCCCCGATTGGTTCATTATTAAACTGAGTAGTATTGTAAAACACATTCAACTGGGTGATTAATATATATATACTACACTTAATGATTTATTATTTAACACACACATTTGATTATTACTATATATATATATATATATATATATATATATATATATATATATATATATATATATATCTGAAATTTTGAGTAATTTTTCATGAATTGAGACCATTATATGTTTTTTAGTTTCTATGTATTCACATATATCTAATTTTGTTATATATTTCAATCTACTTATGATTTTAACTTATAATTTTGACATATATAATTTTTTTAAAAATATTTCTATATGAATTACCGAATCCGAGTAGTCACTACTCGGTAGTCGGTCGAACATGTACCAAATAACGAGTTCTACAACCTTGGTTGCATGTATCCATCTTTTTCGGCCTTCTATAACCACTATTAGCGCTTGCAAGTTAAGGAAGCCGACATGATAATCGGCTTCTTTTAGTTGGCTACGTGGCTACCTTCTTTTAGTTTGGCTGAAAATGAAAATATGAGTTAGATAATAAATACGGTGTATTCGGCATGAAGCGTATGAGAGTCTGTAGCTTCTAGTATTTAACAAAAGGCATCATTCCGAACATAAAGCTCCGCTTGGCACTATAAGCTTCTAGCGTTTAGTTTAAATAAAACGCTAACAACTACAAAGTATCCAACTACCCGCTATCAGTTATTTTTGTCAAACACATTTGGTCAATTTTTTTCATCAAAGTGACAGTTTTTTCAAAACAAGATACGATTGCAACCACGTTTTTTTCTTTCTATTTTTAGTATATATATATATATATATATATATATATATATATATATATGCATGTTTTAAGTTGTTAACATGAAGGATATTTTTAATATGTTTTCTTTTAATAGCTTCTAGACTGACGTAATGACATCCAACAAAAGAACCCCATCTACGTGATTAACCACAAATCAAGAGAGTCTTAAACGAAAACCAAAATATCCCATATAGAAATATGCAGTCTGTGTGAATCCAAACAAAATCGACCGAGTGAAATACATTTTGTTTAATAAAGAGATGGTTAGAAGAATCAATTGTCTAAAAATACATATTGCACAAATTAATGGAAATGTTTATTCATGTCACAATACCATGATACAAGATCAAATAAAATGTAGAGATGCTCTTTCAAGGTGAGGGGTTGCAAAAGTGATCGATTTTGTGATGTTTGAAAAGCTACAATGTTTGAATTGATTTCAGTGATCGATGTCATGTTTTAAGGACCATTCTGAATTTGGTTGATTATAATTACTCATATAGGTTATTGGTTGTTGAATTTAAGGATCATGTTGTTAATTTAGTAATTAAGGTTCATATTGATATTGCAAGTTAAATTAAGTAGCTTTTGGCAGCAACCGATTGGAACATTACTCAAAAGGATATTTTAGGAGAAAAATCAAGTGACATGGATTCAACTTATTATCAAACTTTTACGCTTAATTACTTATATTCTTAGGATTAAAGTTAGATTTATAAATTTTTGAATGTTTTTCTTAATAATTAATGGTCCTCGATTAATCTTCACTTAACCGATTAATCCCAAGACTCCAGTCCACCGAGTAGATGACGTCTAGTGTTTTCTGCAACATTGATATATATATATATATATATATATATATATATATATATATATATATATATATATACACACACACACACACACACACATACACATACACACACACACATATATATATATATATATATATATATATACTTATTCAGTTATGAATACGCATTCATATATGAATATGTGTGTACTTATTCATTTATGAATACATATTCATATAAGAATAGAATTGTAGCATTCGAGATTATTGGTATGTGTTAGGTTTTATACAAAAGAACAATCCTATATGCTCATGCAAAACCATAAAGCTTGAATCTAGGTTTCTCTATTGTACATGCAATTCATCCAAGACTTGAATACCCTAATCTAGCATACTATTAAAACAGAGATCTACAATAAACTAGTTTAGATGATACCTTTCAATAGTTGCAAGAATCTTCAATCTTCAAGAAGCTTAGTGTCACAAGTGTAACACGTGTAATGGCTTACAAACACAATAAACAAGAGGATGATCTAGAATAGAGAAGGAGAGAGGGTGAATTTTGACTATAATAACTCTAGCGTTTCTTGTTGTAGCAGAAATTGAAGCCCTGGGGTCCTTTATATAGCTAAGCCGCTACGGTTTCAGTCAAATTCCTAATTAGATGACTTAGGCCCTAAGCAGCTAGAGAACCTTCTGGAATAAGGCCTCTTTGGACGAAATTAGAGTGGGCTTCAACTCCTAATTTCGCCCCCCTTATGTCCATGAGAATTCACAGCCCAAATTCAACTATCTTATAATTGATAGTTTAAGTCCCCTTTATTTAATTAATCTCTTTTAGCCACATAATTAATTCTTAACTAATTTTTGTCCAGTATTAATTAAACTATATGATTTCTCTTTTAATATATTATTCATATAATATATTAATAAACCATAATAACCTCTCTCTCTCTCTCTCTCTCTCTCTCTTCATAAATTATCCTGTCAAGTTGCTTTGGTGAAGAAAACCCAAAAGGACCATGTACAACTGGGTCAAGTACATACCAAATATAGTTACGGGCTTAGACATTAATCCAATAGTATGTTCCTTTTTTAACCCTTAATATAAATTTCTCTCATTTTAGTCCCTAGCTCAGTACGCTGGGCATACTTTATGAGTACGCTGAGTGTACTGGCTCGTTGGTTGGATCATGGATGCACCCACGTATGCAGGGCATACGCAATGCAAGGTCAAACCCTAATTTTTAGGGTTTGTGCCCTATTTAAACAACTTAAGTCATCATTAGGACCTCCTTATGAACAACCTCCATCTCTTTATGCCCTAAGATTGAAACCTTAATTGCCATTTGTGACAATTGAGCTTGGAAGTGAGTTTTGGTGAAGTGAAGCAAGATGAACAGTTGGAGGTTGCTTGGGAGTGGCTTGAGCTTGTAGATCCAGATTCATCTTCATCTTTGCAAGCTATTTGAGGTAAAAAGCACTCAACTTTATGGTTCCTTATGCTAGATCCAACTTAGGGAGTTATTTGTGCATTTTTGGATCCTTTAATCCATATTTGAGATTATGGTCTACTCCAGAAGCCATGGATGTTAGATCTTAGCACATTTGAGGTCCCTTGTCTATAAAACTACAACCTTTATGAATTATATTGGTCCACGCATGCGATCAGATCCTTAATGTGGTTATTTTTGAGTTTTGGGTTCCATTAAGTCATGCGTGGGAGTAAATTAAGTTGTCAACTTTACGTGTTAAGTGACCTTTTAGGATCGAATCTAAGAGTTTGGCTTAATGGTTTAACAGATTAAGTGCTTAATGGGTTGGGTTCGTCGTCTACGGAGTACGTAGGGTGTGCCCAGCTCGCACGCTGCGCATGATGGCCCCAGAAGGAGTACGTTGAGCGTAAGTCTAAGTACACCAAGCATACTCAGCAGTTTGAGTTCGGTTGACTATTACGGGTTTGTGCCATATTTTGGACTTTTAGGGATTGGGCCTTGTTGGTCCATTGAACTTCCGACTTTGGGCCATTGCTAGGTTGTCGACTTTCTTGGAATTACGCCCATGATGGGTTTTGGGCCCAATTTAGAAGTTGGGTCGTATTGGGCCCCAAATTTTACGCCAAGTGAGGAAAGGGTAAGATGGACTTGTACCTTGAGGGTTGGATTTCAGACTAAGATTCCAGTTTTGGATTATGGATCAATTATTAATTGGTATTATTTGATAGAGATAGTGCATAAATTTTTCTGGATGAGCAGCTCAGCAGCTTGAGGTGAATTTCCTCACTATGTTTGGCGGGTCGAAGGCACCAATTCTAACCCATGGTTTATTATGATTAGCACGCTAATTTTTTGCGTGACTTTGCATGTATGTTTTCTGATTTGTTTATCGGGCGGTGCCTGATGACTATCTTGTATGCTATTTATCTTTGTGCTTCTTTCATGCGTTTATGTGATTGTATGTATACCGGATGGGGCTCGATGACGGGCGGGGCCCATTACTTACTTACATATCTGTTTCGAGTAGGGCTCGATGTTGGCTGGAGCCAGTTATGTGTTTGTTATGTATGGTATGTGGTCATTTGGGAAACTCACTAAGCTTCGTACGTAAGATTTTAAGTTTGTGTTTCAGGTACTTCCGGATCCAAGAGGAAGAGCTCATGGTGATCGCATCGCACACACCATGATGTTTAGCATTTTACCTTACTCTGATATATTTGGATGTTTTTATCAAACTTGATTTTACTATGGTTTATGGATATGTTTTGAAAGGTGATTTTTATTATAATTATAAAAAATAAAACTTTTGCCTTATTTTTTGGGACGTTACAAAAATATGTTTCGTCATCCCAGTATGCTAACCACTTACGTAACATTCAAAATGAGTGGCCAAATAATTCCTCATTCACAATTAAAACGTCATATATGATTTTATATATATATATATATATATATATATATATATATATATCTGGCTTATAATTATTTATGATTACGCATATATCCATGTCAGTATGCTGGAAAGTTAAAGCAACAAATTACAAATATATGGTTGATGTTGAATCTCAAAATTTGAATTTTTTCAGAATCTCAACGGAACCGTCACACACACAAATACCTACACACACCCGCACACCTATATATATATATATATATATATATATATATATATATATATATATATATATATATATATATATATAAGAACCCTTATTTTCTATCAATGGAAATAAAGTAAATTACATCAAGAAGATCAAAGAATTAAAATCTCATTCTAAAGCGATCATTGAAGTACCCTCAGCTATCACACAAATTATATATGCTACAATCCATCACCACACACTGCCTCCACACACCATCATTTTCACCACCACCACCTCTACCAACCATCCACCACAACCATCCCTAGCTCCCCCACCCACCCCCACCACCATCACCGCCTCTGTAACCATCACTGCCACCACCACCTCTTCACAACCTACTGTCACCATACTATGTTTTTAATTTATATAATATATCTTTACGTATAAGAATTGTTTAAAAACACGAATCAAAACCGATTGGTCTAATCATTTTTGATGAGAAAGTGACAATGTTTTTTTGAAGATGAAGTTGATAGTGATTTTCATTAATAAATGATCATGAGTTTGATTCATTTAACACTGCAATGTCTCAAAATCTGTGATTTAGTTTCATATTGATATTTTTGTTTTCATCAAAATCTATATTTTATTTTGATATTATACATTATTTTTCTTTTTGATGTATTTGGATTGATGTAAACTTATGGTTATGTGTTTTTTAATGTATTTTGATTGATCTACCTAAAAAGATTTTGAGAAGACTTATTTAAGGTTACAATTTGACACCCTAACCATCTGCATTTTGAAATGGCTTATCAACGATATACGAGTGTAAAATAACGTCAGATTTAGGGCGTGTTTGGAAAACTAATTAGTAGTTGGGAGCTGTAAATTATTTATTTTATTTGTTATATGAGTGTTTGATAAAAGTAATTTTTTTTAAACATATAAATTTATATGAAAAAAACAATTGCTTAAAAAAACATAAATATACAAATATATTTTTAAGAACACTTCTGGAAATTGATTAAAAAATGTTTAGTAGTTTTTTCTTATTAAATATCACATTAAATAACTTTTAGATTTTCAGATTTTTGTTTAAATAAAAAGAAAACTAAATGCTTATGGTGTATAAAAACTAAATACCAAAAGAAACTTATTGTTCAATATAGCTTTTTTTTTTTTTTTTTTTTTTTTTTTTTTTTTTTTTTTTGTGAAAAAGTAAAAGTTAGGACCTATAAAACATTCGTTCCCAGACACCCTAAATAAAAATCCAAGTCATTATATCAATGAAATATTTTAATTAGTTGGAAATCGATTTTAATTTTATACATAATATATTTATGTATAATACGGATGCCAGAATTTAATAAATAATACAGTTATGTATTATAATTTCCGTGACACTTTAATACATAATACATTTATTATATCTCGTGAGTCGTGATAGAAAACATCACTGTTTGGTTAGTCTTATTATAAAACTTTAAATATATAATAGATGACAAAACATACATCGTTTTTTCCATTTATATGTGTTTCTTCAAGAAAACGTTTATTACCAAAACTGGAACTGACTTCTTCCCGACGTACGTATGTAATCATCAAATTACACGAGAAGTGATTTAAATCCGTTTATCTTTCATTGAACTGATGTACTATATGTACATCTCATTGGCTTTCCTGATATCAAAACGCTCAAACCATGACGAAAAAAAAAAACATATCAATCCATCTTTATTTCCAAATTAAGGAATATATATATGTGGGTATATACGCACACTCAAGAAAACGTTTATTACAAAACCTGGAACTGACTTCTTTTCGACATATCTAACCAGATTACTGGAGAAGTGATTTAAACAGTTTATATCATGTATATATATTTACATCTCATTGACTTTCCTACAAAAACGCTCAAGCCATGAGGGAAAAAAGAAAAAAAAAACATTCACTCTTATCTTATTTCCAGATGTAATATATATATATATATATATATATATATATATATATATATATATATATATATATATATATATATATATATATATATCTAGTAGCTCCATAAAGACTCATCATCACAAAATTCCATGGTATGATCCCCATAGCTGCCATACCCTACCTGCCTCTCCGGAGGTGCTACCATCAGTCCCTCCGCCATGCTGGCAAACAATCCGGGCATCTCGAAAATATCTTCTTCATCCACGTAAAGCTGAATTTCCGGCAACTCAATTGTTTCAACAATCTCCACAACTTCCTTCACTTCCTTCGTGTATCTGAAAGCATCCGCAGCTTCTGCTGCAGCCTTTTGTATATCATGTATGCTGCTAGACTTCGGGATCGGCAATCGCCACACCGAATCGGCAAAATTTAAACAAGCCAGTCGCCCCCTGAAGGCAAACGCCGCCACATCATGTGCTCTTGCTGCCATTACAGCAGTGGGATGTGTCCCTAGCCAAACCCTAAACTTCTTCTTAGGCTCTCTCACCTCACAAACCCACTTACCGTTATCCCTCATCCTCACTCCCCTGTACACCGGATGTCGAGTCTCCCTAAACTTCTTCCTTCCGGCTCGCTTCTTTGGGTTCATTGAAGCCAGTTTCACATCTCTTTCAGCAGCTACACCCTTGATGGTACCTGTGCTGCAGTTTAAGCTAAAAACGGATGCGAAGGGAGCCTTTCCCGAGGACTCGGTGAAGGAATCCATATATATGTTGGTTGTGTGAGAGATTTATGAGCGAAGTTATGGTTTTGTTGGTAGTTTTTGCAAGTTATGACTTATAATTTATAATTTATAAGTGAAGTAATGGTTGTTTGGTATTGTTTTATGAGCGACTTTAAGTGACTGATATACCAATGGCGATGCTTATATAGACATATGTGGAGTGTGTGTGATGGGGTTTGGAAACGAGCTGGTGGTTTGCGTGGTGGAGGAAGGAGGCTTGACAAGTGGCTTTATTTTAATTATTTTTAACGCGTGATATTTTGAGTAAATTGAAAACTATTCTTATAATATTTAGTAATTTACAGATTCAGTCCAATAGAATCAAATGTTGTAATTGGTGTACAATTAGTTTTTTGTTCGACAGTAATGTTTTATATAGAGTCTAAATTAGTATATGTTTAGCGTCATCACATTGACGGCACATGGTTGGTCTTTTTGATCATTTTAGTCCATTTATTTTCACTCTGCTTTGTTACTAGTTTTTTTTAATAAATAAATAAATTAATTTATTTATTAATAAAACTCAAAAATGCATATATCTCTAATAAAATTATATATCAAAATCATAATTATTACTCAGCTAAAACCCTAAACTCATTTCTTGAATCAAAACCTCCGACCAACATGTGCTCTTAGCACAGTAAACAACCATAACCTAATAGATTTAAAAGAATAAAACAAGAAATTTTATTTTCACTTGCTTAATATTCATCATCCTTTCACAATAGTGGAATTTCATGCTTCATCAAAGGCTCATACTGAAGCCACCACATCCACTTCTCCTAAGAAACCCTCTCTTATGCTAGCTTCCCACAATTTTGACAGACTATGAGAATCGGCACCATTCCTTTTAAAAACATAAAGAAATCATTCAAGATTGCCACACAAAGAAGAGGACATTAAGCTTTAAGAAATCATCAACGAACAACTCGTGTTCCTAAACAAGAAGACCTTTCTTGAAGCCATTGGGCTTCCTCCAATTTTAGAAGCGTTGTATTTGAGTATCATTCCCAAAGATAAGTGTTCAAGGTCATTTAAAATCTTGGTCACAAGGGCATGCTAAACAACACAACATATTTCAAGAATTCTAAGCTTCAAGCATTCTTACACTTTCTTGTGTGGCTTATTGTTTGATGCCTATCTGGAAAGACTGTTGGTACTGACTCTTAAGCCTACAATGGCTCAAATCTAGCTGGAAAATTGCAATAGGAAGATAAATCAATTATGGAACCATCCTATAAGATGATTTCATGGAGTACATCAAGGTGAAAAAGAATGAGTTCCCACATCTTCATTTTTGGTCCCTATCTTTCGAGGTTATGTATAAGGTTACAAGAGTACATATCAAGGAAAATCTTGAAGTGTTCATTCTAAGGCTATTAAAACGATAAATGATTCTTATTAAATTTGAATTTGGTCCCCTTAGTGCCTACTGAATTCACTTCTTGACCTTATAATGAGTGACTCAAAAGTTCTTGAATAACATATCAATGATATTGTGGCTTTAGATTTGAAGCAACCTTCCCCATCCACAACAATTACTACATATAAACCTCATAAGATCGAAGTGCCTCCATCAATGCCATTAAAGAAGGCGGAGATGATTTTCATGAAAAGATTGGAGAAAGGAGTCTACTATCCCCAACCTACCTTCCAAAAGGCAGTTGCTATAATACACAACCCAAACTCTAAAAAATATATGAGTGATAATAGACATGTTGTCCGCTCAGAGGAGCCTAAATCCAACCATTCACCTTTCCAAGCAGAATAAGTGCCCAAAGTAAACAATGATAAACCTATAAATAAGACTTCAGCCTCTCAAAATAGTGAAAGCAATGTTTCATTCACATTACCATAAAGTACATTTATACAGGTAATATTTGATGGACCAATATACAAGTAATATTTGATGGACCTTGAGAGAGAATATTTTTTCTACATTGCACATTCTAAAGCCACTTGTAACATCCCCAAAAATCATGAACAAAAATTTCGTTTTAAAATCATCAATCAACCATAATCAAGTCATACATAGATGCTTATATAAAATCAAGTATCATTTCCAACACATTTATTTTATCAGAGTAAAACATCCCAGGCTCAAAACTTCTTGGTGTGTTCCATGCGATCATCCCGAGCTCTTCCCTTCGCTACCGGAAGTACATGAAACCAAAACTGAAATCCGTAAGCACGAAGCTTAGTGAGTTCCCCATATTACCATATACAATATGTATAACCACAAACTGGAATTGGATTTGCCCGACATCGAACTTGCTTGTTGCATCCGGACTTGCCTGGCATCAGACTTGCTCCGGTATTAGGCCCCGCCTGGCATCGAGCCCCACTCGATATACAAATCTTTTTCTCTTAGGCCCCGCCTGAATTTGGGCCTCGGCCGCCACACATACAATCATATAACATGTTAACACATAAGAAAACATACCCTACTGCATTCATGTCCTAAGGCCTCGCCTAACTTGATCCTCGCCCCTGACTTGCTACTGATGAGTCATGGGACCCGATCCATACTCCTGCTAATAGTGAGATACGACCCTCCACCCACACTCACTTCCCTCCTATCTCAAGCCCCGCCCCTGCTCTCTTACTCAGCTAGTGATGAGATACGGGACCTCGCCCACACCCACCTCCCTGCTAGACACATACAAGTATCACACAGACAAGAAGTATAATGAGCATACTAACATTCCTCAGGCTTACCTCGACATCGGACCTTGGTCCAGAAACATACTACCAACACATGCAAGAATCACAAAGACCTCTAGCATACTAACATACCTCGGGCCTCACCCGACATCGGATCGTAATCCGGAACATATATCATAATAATTCCTAGGGCTAACCCTCGGGTCTTCCTACTATACACCAACATAATGGGCTGGCATGAGGAGACTCACCTTGCACTACTGAAGTCCTGCTAAAAACTCCTTTGGCTTCCAACTGGAACTTCCCAAAATGCTAATCCTTCGGCTCCCTGAGCTATCAATACCAAGATAACATTTAGTCCAAATCAATAACCCTTCATAAGGTAGAATGACCATTCTATCCCTAGGCCAACTTGGTCCATAACTAAGGCCCAAACCATAATGAAAAGGCCCAACACTAGGTGAGCTTCCCAAGCCCACTAGTCGCCCACTAATGGCATAATTTTCAAAATTAGGCCCAATCCTTCTAATGGGCCTTACCCTAAGCCTAAAAATCTTCTTGGACCACATCATCTGAATTCTGCTGACCTACTAAGGCCCATAATCCAAAGCATGGCCGAATCCGAGGCCCAAAACACGAAGCCCAAACTGACAATGTACGCGGGGTGTATATTCACATAAACTAAGCGCACTAGCCAATAGTGTGTACACTAGGCGTGCCTGCATGTACGCTTAGCGTACTCCCCATGTTAATTCACTTTCCCATTAATTTTTTAATACTCTACTCTAGAAGCTACAAACACAGATCCAAGTCCTTTTCCATGTCTTAATCCATAAAGTCACTGAATTGGTGACTTAACTTGGCCCAAACAAGCCCAAACTCCCAAAAATGATATTCATCTTCCATAAAGAGGGCTAGATCTCATGCATGAACCCATTAAGTCATTCAAGATGGAGAATTTACAACTTAAGAGACCCTTTTGGCTCTGAGGGTGGCAACCCTAAGCTCACAAACAAGATTTCATCACAAAGGTCTATTCTTGGGACCAAAATAACTCCAAAACCACACTATAATAGATCTACGCATTCCTGAGTAAACTTATGAACTTTATACCTTCAAAGAGTTCCATGTGATGATGCTATTCTAGATTTATAAGCTCCAACTTACCAATTTCTTCCTTGCAAACTTCCTCTTTTCTTCTTTCAAGATTACACCACCAAAATGAGCTTCTTGAAGTCCAAATCACCGAAGGATGAAGAGATGAGGCATTCTAGGGTTTCTCTGAGGTTGGGAGACAGATAAGGAGGCTAGGGTTTGAGCCATTATGTTCTTTATATAGTGGCTCACCCTAAAAGTGAGGCTTTCTGGACACTGGACGTAAGTTGGGCATACATCATGTATGCTGCGCATATGTCAAAAACACCCGCGACCTTATGACCTTATACGTTGGGCGTACTCTTGCACTGGCCACGTTGCATGCATGTTCCTTTCATTCCATCTTTCTCCATTAAGGATCAATATTTCCAATAACTTCAAAGTGCTATAACTCCTTCGTTCTAAGTCCGTTTCCGACGAACATTATATCCACAAAAAGGTGGCGAGAAGCCCTACGCTTCTAGAAACACACCCCGATCCCAAATCTCTCGAATAATAACTTTAATACCTATAAAATACCGAAATGCCCCTAGCCCAGGCCTCTGAAATCCATAAACAAACATTTTCAGAACATGGTGTAACAACTCTCCCCCACTTAAACTAGACTTCGTCCTCGAAGTCTCTCCTTACTAACACCCATCTCCCAAAAAACTGATATGCAAAACGCAACCGATGATTCTACACGTGAAACAACATTTCGTAGACATTGAAAGTCAACTCGGTCTTCCCTTATGAAGAAAACGCACTTTACACTTCTGCAAACCCCAAGCTACTTCGCACACATGACCCTCATGATAGACACTTCTGCCCAAACACAATCCTGCCTCTTGCCTTCTTTCCAAAAGAACGGGGACCTCCCAGGTCCGAAATTTTCTGTCGACCATCCGAAATACCATATTCCCTCCGGTTACTTAACCCAAACTCCAACTCTCAGTCGCTCCTAGCGACCTCCAAAGAACTTCAGTTAGCTAAAACTTCTTTATCTACCTTGAGACTCTGGCTCCCTAAGTCCTAAGATCTTGGATCCTCTAACTTGGCCCTAGGGTCTCAACCAAGTCCCACCGGCACTGCTATAATCATATGGGCCTCGCCCACGGGTCTCACCAACTACATCTCGAAGTGGCCTCTCCCACAGGTCTCACCTATCTTGGGCTATGCAGCCCCCACTCCATCCTAAAACTCAAAGAAGTACCCCTCTACCAATCTTCATCATGCTAAATAGGAGACACGGGCCCTCACCCACACTCATCTAACTAGCGGCTAATGGAATTCTACGGCTATCCCACAGCCTTACTACTCTTCCCGCTCCGCCTACCTGCTGGAGATTGCTACGATGACCCCGTAGTCTTACATCCGGACTAAACATGGATCCTGTCGAGAAAATCTCTCACCTGGTTCCCACCCAGGTATTATCTACCATGAAAACCTAAACTCAATGTTGGGAGGTTTCCTAAACACCCAACTCACATGCTCCTCTAATCCAACAAGCACTGGGGCTGCTTTCCTTTCTAACAAAGTTGCGAACTCATCCGAGTTTGCACTTACTCCTGCTCCTAACCTCTGGGATAGTTCTCCCCCACTTCGATTCAACGAGATCCCTACAACTCCCACCTTTGGAAGGATTCCCAATCGTTCTCTCCATCTAAAGGGTCGATCTGCTGACATCCAACACTTACCACTGTTAACACTCCAACCAACCTATACCAAATATGAACCATTCTTGAAGACTAACAGGACACTTCCCGAGCCCCACTCACACCTGCTACAACGACTGCATCCCGAGAATTGGCTCAAAGGGGGGGGGGGGGTACTGCTATAAACTACCAGCCAAAAATCCATGGTATGCAGATAGCATATGATCTGAACACGAACAGAAATAAAGTTCTAACATATATTCATTAACATAGATGCAGTACCATAACAATATGATCATGAATAAAAGTTGGTAGGAAAGCCAAAGATACATACCTACAACGTCTGGTGCTGCTCACGTCTCCAATATAGATAATTGAAAAGCCCTGCTCCCCATCGTAGGTGCCTCTGCTCGGCCTTGATAGCCATCGGTGATCCTCAAAGTTGCAGGGGTAGGTACCATCACCTATCCTGCTGGAAGCAAACTCGGACACTGGGCCTTCTTGTGGCCCCTCTGACTCCAATGGAAACATATCAGGTCTGATCCATGAGTGGTGGTAGCAGTACAATCCCTGCTGAAATGACCAGTCTGGCAACACCTGAAGCAGACAGAATCACACCCATTACCACCACTGCACGCACCCTCGTGCGTTCTACCACACTTGCCACAATGAATGTGGCCCGGATCATCCCTTGATCTCACATCCGAGCGCTTGGGTCTCTTTTCTGAACCTGCGACTACCTATACCTCCTATGACTTCCTCTTCTTGAGGTGCTCCGGATCGATCTCCCTCTCCTTGGCCCGAGCAATCATATCCTCCCACGTCTTGTACCTGGACCTGCTCACAAACTCCTTGATTTCACTCCTCAACCTCTCGTGATTTCAGGCCTTCCCCATCTCCTCATACATGACATACTGCGGAACAAGAAGAGCCCTCTCCCTAAACTTGGTGGTGATTTCCGCCCCTATCTCAATAGTCTGCCGCAAATCCTGAAACTTCCGTGCTAACTGTTGCACCTCGATCATGGGTGCTAACTCGACCCTGAACCTGGTCAAGAAATCACTCCATGTCATCGCGTCCAACGTGACATCATCTTAAATAGCATGACCAACCTCCTCCCACCAATCCCGTTCTCTCTCCTTCAAAAGACAGGAAGCGAGTCGAACCTTGTTTCCCTCGCGGGACCGAATCGTATGAAAAACATTGGCTACATCAGCCAACCACCTACTGCTAGCAATGGGGTCCCTAGCCCCATGATAATTCGGAGCTCCACAAACTCTAAACTCTCGGAATGTCAGCGGGCGCACTCCCATCATGGTCATCGTCTCGGTGTGGAAGGCCCCCAGCCTCTCATCCAAAATCTCCAGTATGCCCTTCTTGACTGTACCACAGATCACATGAGTCTGGTCTATAATGATGCGTACAATCTCAGCTGATACAAAGTCCCTCATCCGCTCCTTGAGCTACTCGGTTCCTGAACCGGAGCCTGATCCCTCGCTGGCGCCTGATCCGCCCACCAGTCTCTCACGCAACATCCATATGTTGAAAACATGCCAAAGAAATCATCAGAATACACATCTTTATCGAGGGATCACACACGCACTACAAGTTCCCTGGTTTTATCTCGACCCTTCTTGAATCGAGTACAGATCCTCTGCTTTCAGTAGTATGAGCCCCTAATATATTCGACATCTATCCATACTTTGCTCAAGAATTCCCTCGACTGTACCAAGTCCCTTTCCATACTACTAACACTGCTCCCAACACTACTCTCATCCTAGGCTTTCCCTAGGGTATCCTCTAAATCATTCCATCCTCAGCTACTGAAGGACTTCCCAATAATGTCATCTAGCTTCCTTATGAATATAGCCACATACAAAAGAGATCAGATAATCCTTCGAATAAAAAACTCATCCCTAGAATGGTTGGACTGAAACAAGAGCTGTAGAATACAGTCAAATCTTGTCACTCTGAGATTATCTAGCTTGTGCCACATGTGACTTAGCATATTCACTCAATAGCTAGATCGCATTACTGAAATTCCCAAAAGCACAAAGAAAGAACATTCAGATATTGGGGAAAAACTAACCACATAACCCAATCAAACTGTTCTATATCATGCAATTCATAAAGCTCATATAATCAGGCATAACTTAAACGGGCTATCCTACCACTGACTAATCGATACTAGAATGCAACTTAATAAACACATATAACAGGAATACAAGCCATCCTTCCTATATCCTTAGCCCTAAACTAGCATGCTGATCACTTAATCAAATCATAACATAAACTTGTATGGGTAATTTGGGAGAACTTACTTGAGCTCGGCTGATTGCATGCACCCCACCCTTTTCTCTTTTTAAAACTCTTTTCCTTTTCTCAGAACACATTTTTATAAAAAATGATTTTCTTTTGAAAATTTTCATACCATGCCATCAGTTTGAGTTCAGTTAAACCTGAGAGTATGCCCGAATCCCTTAAACCAAGGCTCTGATACCAACTTGTAACATCCCCATAAATCATGACCAAAAATTTCGTTTTAAAATCACTAATCTGCCATAATCAAGTCATACATAAATCCTTATATAAAATCAATTATCATTTCAAACACATTTATTTTATCAGAGTAAACATCCCAGGTTCAAAACTTCTTAGTGTGTGCCATGCGATCATCCCGAGCTCTTCCCTCTGCTACCGGAAGTACATGAAACCAAATCTGAAAACCGTAAACACGAAGCTTAATGAGTTCCCCATACTGCCACATACCAGAAATATAACCATAAACGGGCCCCCACCTGCTACATCAGGACTTGCTCTGCCATCACACCCCACCCGCCATCAGGCCCTACCTAGCATCGAGCCCAACTCGGTTTACGAATCTGTTTCTCTTAGGCCTCGCCTGACTGTGTGCGTCGCCCGCCACACATACAATCATATAACATGTTAATTTTGGGTTATGAGCATTCTAACACTCCTAAGTGTACATGCAACCCTAAATACCTTGGATCTATGTTTTCTCTATTATACATGCAGATATGAACATCAAAGGTATTATCCTAATCTAGCATACAAAACTATCAATATAACAAGATAGAATACATACCTCTTTGATGTAGAATGTCTTCATGAAGCTTGAGTGCCTAGTGCCCCATGTGTGACACCTCAAATGGTTCACACAACACCAAATACACTTGGAATAACTTGAGAGAATTCTACACTTCATGAAAATTGGCTAGCCCTCTCTAGAATAATACTAGTCCGATTTTGTCAAGAATAATATCTTTATATAGTGTTACAATTAGGGCAAACCCTAATTGTCATGACTTTCCATTTCCTTTTTTGGATCCATGGGTTCAAATACACCATGGAGCATCATATGGGTTTTGGCCCAACTAGATAATCCATGGAGCATTAGCCCATTATACAAGTATGGATGATTTACACAATCAACCCATATATTTAATTAGTCTTCTTTTGATCACTTAATTAATCCTAGATTAATTCTTGATCAATACTAATTAAATAATCTTATTATTCTTATGATTAATATACTAGAACTTATAATATATTAGTAACCATAAGTGTCTTATTTCTCTCATTATAGTCTATCCAAGTGCATGATGCCATGTAACCCAAATGGACCATGCCGGGTCGGGTCAAGTCTTACCAATTATAGTTATGGACTTACGCATTAATCCAACAGTCTCCCACTTGGATAAGTCTAAACCTATTATTTCGTATGACTTCAGGAACCAACTGGCAATCGTAGCTCTCAAAAGCTTTTGTCAAACTCTGACCTTGTCGATAAACGTTGACCTTTGTCAATGTCTTGTCCATTAGATAAGGGATCATATATTACTTCATTCTAGATATCATATGGACTGAGACATGGATTATAATCATTCTCTCTG
Organism: Lactuca saligna; assembly: GCF_052625555.1. Taxonomy (NCBI): domain Eukaryota; kingdom Viridiplantae; phylum Streptophyta; class Magnoliopsida; order Asterales; family Asteraceae; genus Lactuca; species Lactuca saligna. Next base: position 57,024,447 of record NC_136425.1, read on the forward strand.
TCCATTTGTTGTTTCCCGATTTCTGATTTATGACGACTGACTAATTGAACAAATCAAATCAGTCCTGGCCCGGCCAAGCACTTCCATTTGTCATCATCAAATCATCGAGGGGCCCACAGCTATCGCTTTTATCCCGAAGGTAAAAGGAATGGATAAACTTTGACTCATATGGCTTGTTCTACTACTTGTTGAATCATACACAATGGCACGTTTTATAGCACCGAGTTACCAAATGCGGTTTCGTGCAATCAATGTACAACCAACTCATAGTAACAACTCATATCTCTAGGTTTGAAGAATATAAGATATTATCGTCTCATGATCACTCGTGATAAAATCCATGAAGTGATTCCAATGAGCGCGGGTTGAATCCAATACTCAGAACTTATGAGCACTCATGAGTGTTGTAGCCCTTTGTCCAACACCTTAGACCTCTACAAGCCAACTCATGACAGTCTTAATTCATATCTACTTCCAACATATGACCGACTGTGGATGGTTTGAATAACTTAGTCATTCCGGAAGAATAACCTAGTTTATTCGGGAAGTCAAAACATGCAAAATGAAACACAATAATAATTGAATCCAATATGGTATCAAAACCTATGAGCATAAATAAAACACCTTTTATTTATCACCATATGATTACACATTATTCATTGTATACTGTTTCAGCTATCACCTTTATTCTTGAATTTAAAACAATAGTTGTCCCATGATCCAAGCATGTACACTATGTTTTCTAAACACTAGTCATGCCATACACCAAGTATGCATACTATGTTTTTCTATGATCTTTACTTTGTGAACTAGATCAATTGAACATAACTTCATTGATTCTCTTTTCACACTCCCAAATCCTTACTACAAATGCAAGAATTCCAAATTCATGCCATTTACTGAAATCTGTTAGATTCTAAACTTATATGCATTGATCCTCTTGTAACGATTATGCACAAATTCACAAAGACTTGGCAACAATTATTACAGAGTATTCCAAAGGAGATCAACTCCTTGGAAACATCCTTCTTGCATTAAGTTTCCTTAATCTTACACAGATTGAAAATTCTAACTTTGAAACATTTCCAAATTCCATTTTGACTATCACTTCTGAACAAGAGTTGCCTCCTTACAAATTATGTCAATATGGTCCTTCCAGAATTATCACTATACTTCTAACTGTCCTTGAGCAACCAATCTTTGGTAAACCTTAGAGTGTCCTCGACAATTGTTTAACCCTTTTAGTCATATCCAGTTCTAAACCTTTTCCCTTCTTAATGCTCCAGGCATTTGGAAACTTTTAGAACGGATAACTATAGCACATGTAATCGATCCTATATCCGAAGCATATGGGACACGATTCATGATGTCTCACATAAAGACTAAACCAGTCTTTTGCTATAACATTTCCATTTCTATTTGCCAAGTTCTCATAATTCGGATTATGAAAAGGGATGTCGTAATCATAATCGAATTTCAGAACGCAAATAATGGACCCATATATAGAATTTCCTTATGTTGAGCCATTCCAACATGACATTCATATATATATCCTTGACTAAATGATTAAAACCTCACGATCTAAGCTTATAGATTTGAGATGAAGTATAATTTCCTCTCCCTTAATTATAACAAAACAACTTTTTCCCAATTGAAACCTTTTGTTTTCTATAACTAACATTTCTAACTTGCAACTTTTATTATAATTATCATGCTCCCACTAACATGATGATTATTAGCATAACACTTATGCTCCCACTAGCTTTGACATGTACTCAGAAATCAGAAGACTTTCTAACCAAAGTTCATATTTCTAATACTAGATTGTTTTGATAAAACTTTATCAAAAACATACACCTTCCCTTAGATAGCACACTTGTATGTCTAAAAAATTATGAAGAGAGATGTCGTGATCATAATGGTTAGACCTTTTTGCCACTTCTCACAAGTCTAGGTTAGTGTACCGGTAAACCACACACGCTCCACTAACAACTTTGAGAATGCAAATATCACAATTGCTATCTATCTAAAATCTACTTAGTGAAAGTGTTTCCTCACCATCATTTTCATGAATCGGAGAGAAACCTTATGACACTTAGATTTAATGGTGTATGTGTTCTTATCCATGTGAATTGTCAAAACCATAGTCACAAGACAAGGATAATGACAAATCCAAACTCATATGGACTGAACTCAATCTTAACTTCTTGCCACCTGGAAGCTCAAGGGCCTGCCATTGCTTCCAAGCTGTTGTGCAACCAATTGAGAACTCCAAGAACTCAACTTTAACTGGAATGGGCACAGACTATGTCAACACGATAGGTTATAAACGTCAAGTCATGTGATAGTGAAGAACTTTAGGTTTTATTCTTGATTAGTTCTTGAGACTTTCAAGACCTTTAAGACTCCCACTGTCCTCTTGACATATAAGACTCTCTTGTCAAATATTCAAGGGATAGTGCAGATTCTTTATCAAGACAAACGCTTCACATAGTTGGCCTAAGTTGGTCTTTGTTTTATCCAAAACATCACAACTTACCAACTTCAAATGAACAAGAGTAGGACACTTTTACTCTTACATTTGACACATGTTTTAAACCTTCTTAAAGACATGTTACTCAAATTACAATCTTGGAGTATGAATCTAAGACTTGTATTGGAATGAAGTATGACTCATCTTCTTGATTTAACCATTTCAACAATTCAAGATCCCTTCTTCTTAGTCATAAGAATGCACTAAGACTTCCTTAGAGAACTAATTTTAATATTGTTTCTTAATCATTAAGATGATCACAAAACTGATACTAAAGTACTCTCCCATCTTTTCAGATTTGAGAAACTTCTATCCTTCTGCCTAATTTGATTCTTCTTATTCGCTCTGCCATACATTGGAATCTTTTTCCAATATCTCAGAGTTACACTTAAGGTTGTAAGTATAATCATATTTACTGAGCTTTAGTAAACTATGAGGAATAATCTTATTGATCTTTTGTGGTGGACTTGACCAGTGCACATGACTATGTACTCGATCCCTTAGTCCATTACTTGACTCACACATCCATGTGAATAAGTAGTTAGTCTTAATTTTCCAATACTTGAAAGTTCTCATTCATCATGTTATACAACTTGCATGATTCCAAGTTCCGGTCCAATTGAGACTTGGGTGATGAGAATATTTCCTTATTTGGTAAACTTAGACATTACCACAAATGAAGGAATCAATTTCATAATTTCCACTCTTGCTATTAATGGAATCACATAGGCAACAATTTTTCCTCAAATGCCATTGTAAGGATATTTTAAAATAACTAAAATCAAAAATTTTCTTTTATTTTTAAACTATGTGGAAAAACTTATCCTTACAATCCATATGAAAACTTGTTGTTATCTATTCCTAAGCAATATCTCATAACTCCTAAGAAGTAGCTCAAGAATCCGATTTTCAAACTACGCGATAGAAATCCATCTATGCGATCAGATTCAGCATATTCTTTCTTTAAGTTTCGTCACTTTTCTTTGATTCTTAAAACATTACCATGTGACTCAGTCACATCATGTATCAAGAATCTCAGAATAGAAACTTAGCAGAGTTAGATAGTGGACTTTACCTGAAGTAGAGTCAAACTTATTGACTTTAACATCCTTAGGTAAATTTAGCAGCTTCGCAACGAATGTCCCTTTCTTTGGCAATATAAACATATGGACCCTTTGATAATGGTACACGGGACTATTACAGACTTAGTCTTTTCTCTTTACCATTTTGTCAACCTAGTTGACTATGCTCAATCCCTTTCCTTGGGAAGAGAATGCTTTTTCTGCATTTCCAGTGTCACTATTGTCAATGTCCATAAAGTTTCAGGAGTTGATCTTAGCAAATAGATAAGATCATTAAGGGTCTTGTCATAGTCTATTTCATAGGTGTTTCAAAAGAACTCACTATGTGACTTAGAAAGTAGTTGAACCATCAACTTCCTCAAGACTTTGACACCCTTCTCTCCCAGCTTGTCAATATGTGACTACATCTCCAAGATGTGACCACACCTAGACCTTCACTTGCCAATAGGGTTCGAGTGACCTTAAACTTTTAAGAACTTGTGGGTTTGGGAGAATAATTGGAGGAGGTGAAAGAAGTATGATTTCCATGGGACATCATCTTCATTTAGGAAAACTTGTTTCAAGAGATTTGGGAAGATCATGAATGTCTAAACTAGACATCTTTTGGGAGATATTCAAGATAGTTGATCTTAAAGTCCTTAATATGACACCCAATATGAAATATTAAGGCTAGGACCCAAAAAACTATTTTATAACTTAGAAGAGGTATGCCATAATCCAAGCTATAAAATATTTGAAGGTAGGTGAATGACGATTCACTAATTTCCCCTAAGATAAACGAAATGTATTATTAGGTTTTAATTGGTTTTGAAACTCCTAGATCTTTGAGATTCATTGAACTGTTCAATGGCATGTTTCAATCTTGAGTGTGCCCTTCAGGTTTTGTGACTGGGATGCCGAGGATCACAAAACAAGGTGTGAAGTAACCATGCAAATTACTTGGTACCCTTAATTGTTTACCCCTCAATCGATGTGCCAGTTAACCACACACGCTCCATCGATACTATGATAAATATTAAGTCACCCTTTACCTACCTTGTTAAGTCCAAGTTAGTGTGCCGGTTAACTACACACGCTCCACTAACGACTTAGACAAAGTGTAAGTGTAATTTCATGGATTAGCACCTTATTCACATTTTTCCTAAGTAACTAAGATTGGGAATTATTAAGAGTTTAAGTTACTTAGTATTTATCATTAATACTTTTAATGAAGGGAGAATTATAGTCCTGTCAAACCCGTTCGGCAAATGACTCTCCACCAGTCAAGCAAGCGGTGGGTGAGAGTGGACACCCATTAAGTTGCCATTTTATAGGCAACAACCTTATACCCACCTTATAGACTGGCTTCGTGAATGAGACATACTAGCGGTAAGACTGACTTTACTCTTATACATATATATATTATTAACTTATAATATTAAAAAGTATAAGGGTTGAATTTTAACTTTTAAAATTCTAAGGGCTAACTTGGAATTAAAGTATTCATAAGAGAAAACTTTACAAATTCCAAAACTTGAGGGCAAGTTTTGAAACTATTCAAAACTAATTAATTTCATAACTTATGTGTTTAAAGTAGTTTTAATCCAAAAACTCTTCAAGTTCCATAACTTGAGGACAAGTTATGGAAGACTTTAAACTAATAAAAGAATTAATTTTTCTTTATTTTATAACTTATGGAATTAATTAAGGTTACATTTTCTTATTATTATTTTTTATTTAATGAAGAGACTCTTAGTCCTCCATAACTTGAGGGGAGTCATAACTCCAATTAATTAGAACTAGACTCTTCATTTTGTAACCTTTGCCAACTTTTATGAGTTTTATGAAACTTAAATGTGACTTTTCATATAACTTGAGGACAAGTTACAAAAACACATTTTAGAATCAACTCTTAGATTAATTTGGATTAAAGAAAACATCTTTTTCACTCAACTTTTCTATTAATCTAAGCAACTCATAAGAACAAGATAATTCAAATCAAATCTTTTTCATGTAATTAGTCTAAACTTTAAACTAATACAAAAAATGAATCTATTGACAATTATATTTGAAATTGGATTAGCATGAACATTACCACATCAAAAACAAGTTTATAAGTTCAAAAACATCTTAGGGTAATGTTCCTAGTCCAATTCCAGCCAAAAAGGTCGAATTTATGCTGTCTGGGGGTCCAACTCGTCGAGTGCACTAACCAACTCGGCGAGTTGGATGCTTTTTGCCTTGGACTCGTCGAGTCCCTTCATGGACTCGGCGAGTCTGCTGGGCAGACAACATCAAAACTCGATTTTTCAGCTCCATTTGCAAGTCTAACAAGAAAACAAGCCTAGTCTCTGATACCGCTGTTGGGTTATGAGCATTCTAACACTCCTAAGTGTACATGCAACCCTAAATACCTTGGATCTATGTTTTCTCTATTATACATGCAAATATGAACATCCAAGGTATTATCCTAATCTAGCATACAAAACTATCAATATAACAAGATAGAATACATACCTCCTTGATGTAGAATGTCTTCATGAAGCTTGAGTGCCTAGTACCCCAAGTGTGACACCTCAAATGGTTCACACAACACCAAATACACTTGGAATAACTTGAGAGAATTCTACACTTCATGAAAATCGGCTAGCCCTCTCTAGAATAATACTAGTCCGCTTTTGTTAAGAATAATATCTTTATATAGTGTTACAATTAGGGCAAACCCTAATTGTCATGACTTTCCATTTCCTTGGATCTATGGGTTCAAATACACCATGGAGCATCCATGGAGCATCATATGGGTTTTGGCCTAACTAGATAATCCATGGAGCATTAGCCCACTATACAAGTATGGATGATTTACACAATCAATCCATATATTTAATTAGTCTTATTTTGATCACTTAATTAATCCTAGATTAATTCTTGATCAATACTAATTAAATAATCTTATTATTCTTATTATTAATATACTAGAACTTATAATATATTAATAACCATAAGTGTCTTATTTCTCTCATTATAGTCTATCCAAGTGCATGATGCCATGCAACCCAAATGGACCATGCCGGGTCGGGTCAAGTCTTACCAATTATAGTTATGGACTTAGACATTAATCCAACAGTTAACACATAAGCAAACATACCCTACTGTATTCCTATCCTAAGGGCTCGCCCATGACATGCTACCGATGAGTCATGGGACCACATCCATACTCGTACTGATAGTGAGATACGGGCCCCCGCCCAAACTCACTTCCCTCCTATCTCGTGACCCGCCCTTGCTCTGCTACTAATGAGATATGGAACCCCGTCCATACTCAGCTAGTGATGAGATACGGGACCTTTCCCATACTCACCTCCTTACTAGGCTCATACAAGTATCACACAGACAAGAAGTATAATGAGCATACTAACATTCCTCGGGCTTACCCCGGCATCGGACCTTGGTCTGGAAACATACTACCAACACATGCAAGAATCACAAAGACCTCTAGCATACTAACATACCTTGGGCCTCGCCTAACATCGGATCATAATCCGGAACATATATCATAATAATGCCTAGGGCTAACCCCCGGGTCTTCCTACTATACACCAACATAATGGGCCAGCATTGTGGATGTAGACCCATTCACACAATGAGAAGACTCACCTTGCACTGTTGAAGTCCTGCTAAAACCTCCTCTGGCTGCCAACTAGAACTTCCCGAACCGCTAATCCTTCGGCTCCCCGAGCTATCAATACCATGATAACACTTAGTCCAAATCAATAACCTTTCATAAGGTAGAATGACCATTATATACCTAGGCCAACTTGGTCCATAACTAAGGCCCAAACCATAATGAAAAGGCCCAACACTAGGTGAGCTTCCCAACCTACTAGTCGCCCACTAATGGCCTAATTTTCTAAATTAGGCCCAATCCCTCTAATAGGCCTTACCCTAAGCCCAAACATCTTCTTGGACCACATCATCTAAATTCTGTTGGCCCACTAATGCCCAAAGTTCAAAGCATGGCCCAATCCAAGGCTCAAAACACGAAGCCCAAACTAACAAAGTACGTGGGGCGTACATTCACGTACACTAAGCATACTAGCCAATAGTGTGTATGTTGGGCATACCTGCATGTACGCTTAGTGTACTCCCCATGTTAAGTCACTTTCCCATTAACTTTTTAATACTCTACTCTAGAAGCTACAAACACAGATCCAAGTCCTTTTCCATGTCTTAATCCATAAAGTCACTGACTTGGTGAATTAACTTGGCCCAAACAAGCCCAAACTCCCAAAAATGATATTCCTCTTCCATAAAGAGGGCTAGATCTCATGCATGAACCCATTAAGTCATTCAAGATGGAGAATTTACTACTTAAGAGACCCTTTTGGCTCTGAGGGTGGCAACCCTAAGCTTACAAATGAGATTTCATCACAAAGGTCCATTCTTGGGACCAAAATAACTCCAAAACCACACTACACTATATCTAAGCATTCTTGAGTAAAGTTGTGAACTTTATTCCTCCAAAGAGTTCCAAATGATGATGCTATTCCAGATCTATCAGCTCTAACTTCCCAAGTTCTTCCTTGTGAACTTCCTTTTTTCTTCTTCCAAGCTTACACTACCAAAATGAGATTCTTGAAGTTAAAAGCACCCAAGGAGAAAGAGATGAGGCATTCTAGGGTTTCTCTAAGGTTGGGAGACCGATAAGGAGGATAGGATTTGAGCCATTATTTTCTTTATATAGTGTCTCACCCTAAAAGTTAGGGTTTCTTGACACTGGATGTACGCTGGACGTACGCCAAAAGCACCTGGGACCTTATGACCTTATACACTTGGCGTAACCCAGCCTTACGCTAGGTGTGCTCTTGCACTGGCCACCTTGCATGCATGGTCCTTTCTTTCCATGTTTTTACATCAAAGGAAGAAAGAACAAACAAGAGCTAAATTTTTTCACACATCCCCTTGGTTATGAACCCTGCATCAAGCCATAAAGATAAAAAAGCGGAAAAATAATGGTTTCAATCCTTTCGCCAAAAATCAGATGTCATGATTTAGGGTCCTTAACTGTAAACCTGACCTATTGACAAGTCGTAACTAATTATTTGCTACCATGTGTGCAACCATGACCAATATCAAAATCTTGTGACACTTAGTCTCCCAGAACAACACAGGTTCATAATCATCTGCCAAGACTCCTAAGGGTCTTTTGACCACCCACACCATCGACCTCTTGGTATTCCCCACCGACATACTCCTACCCCTATATAAATCTAAAAAACTATAGGTTTATCAGGAACCCTGGGACTATTAGTAGTCGTGAGGACTATTAGCAGTCATGGAGTTATCATCAACTTAGAAAATACTCATAACAACCATCAGCTACTAATACTTGTCTAGTCTAGTACGCACACCTCTAAGACATAGGTAATAAGGAGAGAATTCACACGATACCTCATCATAAAATGAACATGGGTCCGATAGGAAGAATCCTAACAATGAGCTGGCAACAAACTACCATGAGTTTCTCGGCAAGTCAACACTCTGCAAGTTCCTAACTTAATATGTCGGTCACAGAGGAACTAGTGACGACATACACTGCTCAACACTCGTCACTGCCACACGATTAACGAATCCACACACATGTCTTTGCTACTCAACTTATGACTTCATTCACAAAATGAACTCGATGATGGCTCGCAACACGCCGCGATGCAATCTAGCCAATTGGATGAGAAGATCACGTCTCCTCACCATACTTTTCATCACCCAAACCCAAAAATGATAACTACCCACCTGTATCCAACGGTCCTAAAGACATAATGACCTTATTCCAATGACTGTAGGAACCCAATCAACAACTCACTTAACATTATGCCAAATACATAAACCATACCATTCCGAGACACACACCCTTACGCAACCCACTGCACCATAACAAGATATACAATCAACCTTTAACCTTCACATGAAATAACAACATATCACACCCTCTAGGAGGAAACACAACACTCCCCAAACAAAGGTGTTCCTTCCCAGCAGAGGTATTACCGTAAAAAGGAGACATACTAGCGAATCGAACAAACCGAAGAACTTCAGTCGCTACTGAACACATTCTTTTAATAACCATAATGAGATCCCACACCTTGAAGAAGATAAAAAATACCATAAAAGAGTAAATGACTAATAAAGCCTCAAAGACGAAGAAGAACTCCAAAATTATCCATTCAGGGTGCTAAAATCCTAGTCAAATCAATCAAAATACCAACCCCAGCCGACGCGGCCTGCCAAAACCAAACCTTGCATACCCACTTTGATACCTAAAAAACTGAATAACACTACTATGATATCCAATTGTTCAATAACTGAGGCTAATAGGCATCTCATACCACAAGAAGCAACATTCTCACAACCAAGAAATCGAGAGGACACCTTCACCCAGGGCCAAGATACAAACTTTGTTGAATTTGACTAAGGGCTGACTCTTCAGTTGTACCCTTAGCTGATACAACTTGAATTCTATGCATAACCTCAACTGTTACTAAAAAACGAAACTACCAACGACTGAAAATGGGTTGGGAACAAAACCCTTAAGAAAAATACTCTTATCGAACTCTAAAGCTTCCCGACACATTGATGAATGCCCATTCTCGGACATATATAATCAAGCATACTGTAAGCTAACCATGATCTCTAAAACTGATATATATATATATGTATATATATATATATATATATATATATATATATATATATATATATATATAATTAGAGTGGTTTAAGCTCTTCCATTTAGGTCCACGGGGCTACCATAAAGGAACTACTGACCACCACAAGTTCCTAACCCATCTGATTCCCGTTGCAAGGACATTGCATGCACCCTTGAATTTGTAAACCTGAAAATAACCTGACATACAATCATAATCTAACTAATACTTATATTTTATGCAGCCACAAAGGACTCTAATATATCATTGAAATGAGAAACTTCTTAAACATGAGCACTTCGATGGTAAGCCGCTCTCTTTCCCCCATACAACCTTAAATCCTGAACTAAAATCTAACATCCTGAACTGTAGATTACTCAGGCTCATCACAACAAAACCATAAAATTGGATCGGCCAATGATTCTCTAAACGACATACCCAGTTCTCCCCTACTTAGTATTCGAACCATCATCGACTGATGTCTGCAACACTAAAGCCTTAAACCGGCCTAACCATGAACATACTCGAATTGACTATTAAAATGCGTATCACAATGCAAGATGATCCTTGAAACAACAAATCTTTGGCTCTCAGATGGAGACATTGGAGACCTTTCTCCCAACATCGCCCACTAAACTTAGCGAAATCGGTGAGACACCATTTAATAGATTAATCACCTTCTAACCTGAACTTATGCAATGGAAAAAATTTCAATTAGAGAGTTGATCCACGACCTCTTCCTCTTCTTGAAACTTCAATAATCCCCAATAGATGCTCAAAACACAGCTCTGGTAAACCCAACATAACTATAGAATCAAGGAAGGTTTCAACTATTCTAAGGGCTAGTTAGGGAAGGTTGCATGGTTGGATACCAAGATTTATGGTAGTGTTTCCATTCCCGTCGATCTTTTGGTTGTGATTTCTCAGGATTGAGAATGGTCCTGATAACTGTTTTGATGCCCAATGGTGTTATCGATTTGGGTTGTTTGGCATAAATCTAGTGAGCTTATTGGTTTGAGGCCTCGAGGGTTTTGCTCAAGGCTGGGTATTCGAGTCGCGAGACTCAAGAAGGGGGAGATGATTATGATTAGCTTGGGTATTTGAAAATGGAAGTGGGATGGTTGATTGATGGATTGGAATGTTGTTATATATTGCAAGGGTTTTTCCCTTTCAGTTTTTTCGAGTTCGGAGAAAGAGTGAGCATCCTCATAACTTCAAGAGTTAGAAAGGGTAGTACCTGCTTATGCTGGCTTGAGTTATGATTTGGTTTCAGCCCCAATAGGTGGTAGTTCGAGCCCTAAGTGGGGGAGAACAAGGACTCTCGGGTTGAGTATTTTAGCAATTGAGGGATTTTCTAATTCGTTGCTTGGATTACTATTTTCAGATTTGTTGGGAAAATGTTGATCGATGGATCTTTTACAAAAGCAGGTATGTTCAGTTCCTTGTGAGTATTGATTCTCTGGATTAAGTGCCAATGTGTCCTTGACCACTAGTTGTGGGGTTCATCATTCAACGGATGTTCACTCGGAAGTTTATTGGTGTCAGCTAAGATTTAGTGGTTGGACCAATCTGTCATAAAGTTTAGTATGTTCTATGTTCCTTTGGTATTCAGGTATGTTTACCCTCCATGTTGGAGTAGGAACTTGGTTCATAGCAGGCTCAAGTTTTTGTAACCTTCGGGATCACCGTGGAAGTCTTCTCAAGCTAGTTGTGTAGTGGTGGAATCCATTCAGTCTCAACTAAGTATGGGATCTTGTTTCGACTGATCGGGGGGATGTTTTCCGTTATTGATTGAGGTATTGTTTTTATTATCACTAGCATCTCATCTCTTTATGGATGGGGTGATGGGTTCCCTAAGGATATGTATGGTGGTTTTCATCTGAGTTGGGCAAGATAGGATTAGATCCTATGGTTCGAATTATGTGCACGGTTCTTTTGAGTTATAGCCTTTTAGTCGGACCAAGAGTGCAACCGTTATCCTAACTGCTTCGTAAGGTTTTTCTTTGGTAGCAGCTTTGTGGTGCTGAGGTAGTGTTGTGAGGGAGTCGATTAGACCCTTTCAAGGAAATGGAATGACATAAGTATCTTATGGCCCAGAGTGCTAGGCGGTCGATGCAATGGCAACAAGGTCGGTGTGTTATCAGGAGCATTCCAGTTATGGCTCGAGTTCAAATTAGGTGCTTGGTCGAATGTGTGTTTGATTATAGATGTGTTTGGATTTACAGATAAGTGGTAAGACCATGGACGGTGGTTATGGAAAGGTAGAAGTGTCGTAAGACTGCCGGATGGATCGTAGCATTCATCGATCCCTATGCAGCAGTCGATCCGTGTCTGGTGATGACTTTTTTCAGATTGTTTAGACAAGGGTTGGTCAGTTCGTAACATTGTGATGGGGGCCACGACGTGTTTGGGAATCAAGAAGTAGTAGGTTGATTAGAGACCGGGTATGGGATTTGGTGGGGAGTTGGTTTGGATAATTATTGCCAGTTTAGACTTTCTTTCAGAAGTCGCATCGGGTGACCGCTTGTGTGTGCCTTTTGACTTAGCAACCGGGCAGGAATTTAGTAGTTTAGATAGTTGGCAGACAAGTTGAGATTAAGGAGGTCTCAGCTGCTTTTGGAAGGCAGCTAGGAGGCACAACGATGTTTCAGGAAGTATTAGTGATTTGGGATTCGTGTCAGTGGAGTATCTTGTTGTTCTGGTAATGCTAAGTCACTTGCAGTTTGGATTAAATAATCTTAGAGTAATTGATTTGACCCTATTACACAGATTTCATTTGAGTCTAACCATGGTAGGGATGAGTCTTCTACTTGAAGGATTATCTGAGCCTTATGTTAAGTATAAGTGTTCTGCAGCTGTTTATGGTTAGTGAGTTTGTTCCCAGTGGTAGCATCAAGAAAATCAAGGTTGGATTTGTTCTGTTTAGTCTGGTATGCAAAGTGGAATTAGCATGGTAATGGTTCAGTGTGGGCGGTCTGTCTGGCGGTCAGACCAACTTGAGACTTCAGGTTTCAGGAAGGTAGAAGTGGTTTTTTGCATGGGCTTATGGTTTAGTCTTTATTGGGGCGAAGAGTTCTGCTAGGGCTGGGCCCTATTGCTTTGGGAAGTCTGTTGTATGCTTAGGATTTTTGGTTGCGTTTCTCGACTTTTCTGGTATGATCTGAGCGTTAGTAAGGAACAATTTCGAGGATGTAATATAATTCAAGTGGGGGAGAGTTGTAATACTCGGTTTCAGATTGCTTCATTATTCGGGGCTGTATCCTAATCAGTAGTTGTCATGAGGCTTAGGGCCTTGGGGAAAAAAGGATTTGGCCATTCTTGGGTGTGGGTGTTATGCTTTAAGTGATCCAAGAGTTCGAATGTGTTTCAAAGCCCAAGGGTATAATTGTAATTTGTTAGTTTGGGCCTTTATGAATTTTGGCTTCTTATTTGGGAAGTTTTAAGGAAATGGTGAGTTGTTAAAAGCGTAGGGCTTCTCATCAGCTTTCCGTGGATATAAAGTTCGTTGGAAACAGACTTATGGCAATGGAGTTAGAGCCAAATGAAGTTTTCGAGTTTGGAGGGGCATCTACTATGTGGGGCGTAGCGAACTAAATGATCGCGGGCGAAACATAAGTACGATGGCATACTAAGGGGTACACGAGGTGTACTCCCTTCAGCCACAAAACCCTAATTTTTGGTCCTTGACCCTATTTAAACCTGATTTCTTTCATGAGCCTCATCTTTTATCTACCTCTAAGCCTCCTAAACTCTAGAAGTCGACCCTTAGCCTTTATCTTGGATCTTTTGAGCCATTGTAAAGGATCTTGGAGTAGTTTGTGCACTTTTAAGAGCTTGAAGCTTGTTGAAGAATGACCACCTGGAAAGGAGCTTGTAGATCCATAGGTTTTCTTTTCTTAATGCCAAGTACACCCTGCGTACTTAGCAGACTTGGTCTTTTTGCGTTTTGGGCTTCAGTTTGGGCTTGGTTGTGTTGGGCCTGTCGGGTTTTGAGCATAACATCATTCGTACGGTGTACATGAAACAATGTGAAAAAGGAATTAGTCTTACTTTCCCAAATACGAAGGTTCTCATGCATCATACAATACGAGTTGCATGATTCCAAGTTTCTGTCATATTGAAACTTGGTTGATGAGAATCATTCCATATTTGGTAAATTTTCAACACTGCCACAAACAACATAACTAAGAATCACATCCATTTTCAATATTGCAAATAATAGAAACATACAAACATCAATTTTCACAAAAGTCATTGCAAGGATATATATATATATATATATATATATATATATATATATATATATATATATATATATATAAGAAAAAAGTAAAAATTTATTTTATTTATAGAAACGTGAAAAAAAAATTGTCCTTACAACGCAATTACAAATGAAAACTATGTTACTTAATATTCCTAAGCAATCTATCATAACTCCTATGCAGCAGCTCAAAAATCCGATCATCGAACCATGTGATCGAAATCCATCTCTTTGTGATCAGAATCAACATACTTTTCCTTTAAGCTTCCTTTCTTTTCTTTGATCCTACAAAACATCAAAATGTAGTCTCATTACATCATGCATTAAGAATCTACAAATAGGAACTTAATAGAGTTAGATAGTGTGTTTTACTTGAAGTAGAGTCATACATCTTGATTCTCCCACCCTTGTGATCTTTCAGTTAAGTATGGAAGCTTCACAACCAATGCCCCTTTTCTTGGCAGTAGAAGCAAACATACACTTTTGGAATAGCACATGGGACAATCTCAGATTTAGCCTTTCTCTTTACCATCTAGCCAAACGGTTTGACCATGGAAAATCCCTTTCCATTGGTAAGAGAAGAATTTTCTAGACTTCCAATGTTGCCATTGTTAATATCCATGGAACTTTGGCAGGTTGATCTACCAGTCAAAGTTGCTTTACCAGTGCACCAAATCTTTGTTGATTCTGCAACATTAAGCAAATAGGTCAGACCAATGAGGGTCACGTCGTAGTCCATCATATAGTAATCTTTAATGAGCTCACTATGATTCGGGGAGTGATTAAAGAACCAAGTCAACATCCAACTTCCTTGAGACATCGACACACGACATTCCCAACCTATCAATATGTAACTTCATCTCCAAGATGTGAGCATATATAGACTTTCCATCTTCGTGTTTGCTTGCTAAAAGGGCTTGAGTGACCTTGAACTTTTCAAGGATCTTTATGATAGGGCCTTCCAAAATGTAACCTTACAATGCACAATGCATGTCAAGGAAGGCTCTATCATAAAGAAGATGACACACATTTGCATGTCGTAAAATGATGCACATTTACGACTTGCATTGTGTATCATTAAAGCCCATGTCATAAAGAAAGACGACACACATTTTTGTGTGTCATAAAGTTTAAACGTTTTAAAAATATATATACATTTTGGAAATTTACTAATTTTCAAATTACAACAAACATTTAATGTCTCATAATATAAAATAAAATTTCATACACAAAAAATAAAATAAATTGCACAAATTATAATATGTCATACAAATAATCATTCAAATGTTAAACAAAAATAATACATTGCTAATATGGGTTATACATTCCTATAAAACTAACAACCCTCGGTGACCTTGATCTAGATCGAGGTCAACTTGGATCGATGGCGACATGGAACCACCTATAAATTATTAAAAAAAACAAGGTCAAAACTGAAAACTAAGTATGCCCTTGCTCCCCTTTCCCCCTTAACATAGATAAATAATGATGTCTATTTGGATAAAGCTTGTTCCTTTTCTAGACTGTAAGAGGATTTTGATTGAGTCATTAAATCCATTAAGCCCAAATGAAACAGATACTAATAGTTTTAATGAAGTACATGACCGAAATCAAAATGATCATAAAATATAAATTGGAACAAACCTGTTATTTTTAATTAATTGTTTTAGAAGACTCACTGTCTCATTAACTGCTAGTATTATATCCTTACTTACTTTGGAAAATTGCTTTAATTGACCCCCAATAATGTTAAATAAGAAGACATCAAGGATGTCACACCCCTAAACCAAGGATGGCGGAAACGTCCGGGGGTGGAGGACTTCATGTGTAGTATCATAACAACAAGTATAATAGTGCTCAAAGTACAAACAACCAACATAAATATAATTGAAAAAGTTACATCATAGTATAGGTTTACATGTTTCTAACTCAATTACATTATGTTGACAAAAATACAATGTTTGACGCCTTAGCGTTCCATCCTCAAAAGCTGTTGTTTACCTGTTTTACGGATCCCTGAGAATACAAGTACTTTTAAAAAAGTGTCAACAGTTAAGTTGGTGAATTTATAAGCTTTTAGAATGAAATGTTGAAATCCTTTCTTGTAAAAGTAGTGTTTGTTCCAGAAAATCCCATATTTTCTCTCTAAAATGTATTGTAGTCTAAAATGCCACGACTAATAGTATGCTAGTATTTTTCCATTTAAAATTTGAATCGTGCAAGTTTAAATCAGCATAAACTTGTTAGTTTAAATGGAAATCCCATAAATCTTATGTTTGTTAATACCTCATGTGAGTTATTATAACCATACTATGGCTTAGTTGGCCTTATATACGACGTTCTTCAAGCGTCAGAACGTTAATGACATTTGTCACTCCAGACCTGCCGGTCTAGCTGTTGCATGCAGCTAAGGTGTGGGTTTGTCAAAACCAATATAGATCTATATACAAGTATCACATTCTCCCTACAAGATATTATGGTTATAATTAAAGGACTTTTTTTTGCTACTTGGAAGTAACGTGTAGCAAATGTTTCATTAACATATTTACATAGTGTAATAATAAAAACCCCTTTTATAGTAATGTATTCTTTTGTATTGTTTATGTAACATAAACTATGTCTATTATAGTTTATCCAAATGTTTGTAGTGTGTAGTATTCACCTTCTATGTAAGTAGAATGTATATAGCAAAACGATTCTATGTTTTCCATGCTTCATAATGCATTAATTGTAATGATAAAGAATTCTTACAATTTAGTGAACATTTTTCTGTAACATAAATGTATCCAAACAGAAAACTCATACAAAATATGAAGACATCAAAGTTTTACACTTTGCTCAACAAGTTACAAAGTGTTAATAAAGTTGTAATCTGTGAACTTTTTTTTTTTTTGAAAATCAGCCTTGAAATCTCAAAATCTTAAAGAGAGAAGTGAGAGAGAATGGAGTTTGTTGTTTGGTGGAGAAGGAGTGAAATGGGAAGAGAGATGAGGATTTCCAACTTTTGTTCAAGAGTATGGCTGGAATAATGGTGGGAAAAAGGAAAATGATTGACCAGGTATTGGGGAATAGTGGCTGGGTATGGCCTTGAAGTGAGTATGGGAGGTTGCTTGTGTTCTTGTACAAAGGATAAGTCAACACTCCACCAAATAACTTACCCACCATATTTTATTCTTAAATAAATATTCCCATAAAAAGTGTTTAGATTATGGAAATATGGGGTGTTATATGTTAAAATATATGTTTGGGTGAAAATCCTGCATTAAAATCACGCTAAATGGGCTTAAAACGCGAAAGTGGTCAAAAACCGGGAAAAACAGTCGAAAATCCGAAGTCTGGGCTAGAGGTTCGGTCCTTGGTCCTTAGAACTGAGAGTACATGGGAGAGATTGAGAGAGACTTTATTTTTGACCTTTTTGGATTTTTAGCTTCGCAATGCCAGGTTCGTACACCCCGTTAAACTTCGTTATGATAGTTAGATGCCCCCGAAGGGTAGAGAATAATGTTTTATCGAATAGTTTCACCACTTACCCCTATTAGGGTTTAGAATTTATGAATGAATAAACTTCCAATGTGATGATTTTTTTTATTAAAAATAGTGAGTTGTACAATAGTAACATAGTGTAAACCCTAATATACAAGGGTTGGATGAGCTGACTGGTTTGACCGGTTGACTTTGACTTGATTGGAAATTGACGGTTGTGACATCATCCCCCTGTTAGAAGTAATTTCATCCCGAAAATAGCGTTTTTCCTAGGAATTCAAGAGTTTTGGAAGAGATGTGGGTATTTTTGTTTCATTTGATCCTCGCGTTCCCAAGTGAATTCGGGTCCTTGTTTAGCGTTCCAACGGACCTTCACGATAGGAATATGCCTTTGGTTTGTTCTTTTGATCTCCCGATCCATGATTTCATCTGGTTCCTCTATGAAATAGAGAATATCATTAACTTCGAGTTTCTTGAGTCGTATTACGAGGGTCTCGTCGAATAGGCACTTTTTTAAGTTCGATATGTGGAAGGTAGGGTGTGCTTTAATTAAGTTCATGTGGTAGTCGGAGTTTGTACACCACGGGACCAATCCTGGCAAGGATTTCAAACGGCCCGATGTACCTAGGGTTTAGCTTCCCACATTTACCAAAACGTATCATTCCCTTCCAGGGTGAGACCTTTAATAACACACGGTCTCCAACCTGGAACTCCTATGGTTTGCGTCGTTCATTGGCATAGCTCTTTTGTCGATCACGAGATGCTTTTAGTTTTTCTCGTATTTGAACGATCTCTTCTGTGGTTTCCCTTATGATTTCAGGATTAGTGAGGGTGCTATTTGGGACTTGTCCCTTGGCTAGCTGAGTGTCCCCCACTTCGGTTCAACATAGGGTTGATATACATTTATGACCATATAGAGCTTCGAATGGAGCGGCCTTGATGCTGGTATGATAGCTATTATTGTAAGAAAATTCGATGAGTGGTAGGTGGGTATCCCATGCTTTACCTAAATCTATTACACAAGCTCTCAGAATGTCTTCAAGTGTGTGAATTGTTCTTTCGCTCTATCCATCGGTCTGCGGGTGGTAGGCTGTACTCATGTCGAGCCTAGTCCCTAGAGATTTTTGTAAAGACTGCTAAAACTGTGAAGTGAATCTACTATCTCTCTCAGAGATAATGGATATTGGCACCCCCATACAGTAGTACAATCTCATTAATGTAGGTCCTGGTCAGTTTCTCCATCTTGTTAGTCTCCTTGATCGGCAGAAAGTGTGTGGATTTGGTTAGCCTGTCAACGATTACCCAAACGGTATCCAGTCCACTCATCTTCTTGGGTAACTTGGTTATGAAGTCCATAGTTATCTATTCCCACTTCCATTTGGGGATTTCCGGTTATTGCAGTAAGCCTGATGGTCTTTGGTATTCTACTTTCACCTTGGCGCAAGTCAGAAACTTGCCCACGCAAGTAGCAATTTCTACTTTCATGTTCGGCCACCAGTATAACTTCTTAAGATCCAGGTACATCTTATCTGAACCTGGGTGGACGGAGTATCGAGTTTTGTGGGCTTCGTTCATGACAACATCTCGGAACCTACCAAAATTCATCGTTTTTGACTTCAAGTTTCTTATCCGTTCCCCACAATGCCTCACTGTCACATTTTCTAGTTTCAAGGCCTCTAGTTGGGCCTCTTTGATTTGTGTGCACAGGTGCAAATGGATTGTCATTGTCAGTGAATTTACTCGGCATCCCGAGTATTCCTTTTTGCTTAAGGCATCTACTACTACATTGGCCTTGGCCGGATGATAATGAATCTCGTACTCATTGTCGTTCAATAATCCTACCCATCATCTCTATCTCATGTTGAGTTCTTTTTTACTGAGGATATGTTGGAGGCTCTTATGATCAGTGTATATAGTGAACCTTGTGCCATAGAGGTAGTGTGTCCAGATCTTCAGGGAAAACACCACCGCTCCCAACTCGAGAGCGTGAGTAGTGTAGTTAACTTCGTGTGTTTTAATTTGTCTTGAGGCATAGGCGATGACCTTTCCTCTTTGCATAAGCACACATCTAAGGCCTTGATTCGAAGCATCGCAATAGACCATGAAATCTTCGGTCCCTTTTGGAAGAGACAATACTGGTGCACTGCACAAGGCTTGCTTCAATGTTTGGAAGGCAGTTTTTTGTTTAGTCTCCCAACTAAACACCACACCCTTCTGAGTCAAGGTGGTGAGTGGTTTTGTGATCTTGGAGAAATTGTGGATGAATCTCCGATAATGTCCTGCTAACCCTAGGAATTGTTGGATTTCCGTTGGTGTTGTTGGTGTAGCCCAGCTTTCGATCGCTTTGATTTTTGAGGGATCCACATGTATCCTTTTCTCGCTAACCACATGGCTAAGAAATACTACTTCTCAGAGCCAAAATTCTCACTTTGAAGGCTTAGCATAAATCCTCTCAGTTCTTAGAGTCTCCAATACTAATCGCAGATGCTGGCTGTGCTCTTCTTTGATTCGCGAATAGACCAAAATATCATCGATGAACACATTTACAAATTTGTCTAAGAAGGGTCGACACACTTTGTTCATCAGATCCATGAACACCGCAAGTGTGTTTGTTAGTCCGAAGAGCATTACCACAAATTCGTAGTAACCGTAGCGCATTCTGAAAGCCGTCTTGGGAATATCATCCTCTTGTACTTGCAGTTGATGGTATCCGGACCTCAAGTCAAATTTTGAAAAGTAACTTGCTCCTTGTAGTTGGTCGAAGAGATCGTCGATTCGGGGTAGGGGATATCGATTTTTGATGGTAAATTTGTTCAACTCCAGATAGTCGATGCACATACGAAAGGATCCTTCCTCTTCTTCGCGAATAGGACTGGTGCCCCCAAGGTGAAAAGCTTGGTCTGATAAATCCTTTGCTCAGAAGCTCGTTCAGTTGACTGGACAATTCTTGCATTTCTGCTGGCGCGAGACGGTATGGAGCCTTGGCTACGGGGGTAGCTGCTGGACCCAAATCGATTTGGAATTCGACTTGTCGTGTAAGTGGTACGCCTAGAAGGTCTTCTGGGAACACGCCAGGAAAGTTACAGACATCCGGAATGTCTTTAATGTCCTTCGTTTCTTGTATCTTATGTACCACATGGGCTAAAAAGGCGTGGTACTCCTTTCGGAGATACTTTTGAGCCTTGATGCAAGAAATGATTTGTAAGTTAGCTCTGGGTTTATCGCCGTAGATGGGAAGGGTTTCACCATTTGGCAGATTAAGGCGAACGACCCTTTCGTACAAAGAATGTCGGCACGATTAGGAGTTAACCAATCCATACCAATGACGACTTCGAAATTTTTATTGTGACCGACATTAGGTCGATTTTGAACGAATGGTTGTCTGGAGTGAGAGTACACCCTGAGTATAAATCACTAGTGCATTCTACTTTCTCGTTTGCCATTTCTACGACGTATGAATCTTTTAGTGCTTGTGGATTTTGTTTAAGTCAATTTTTGTATTGGTGGCTCACGAAACTCCTCTCTACCCCACTATCAAAAAGTACACATGTATAAGAGTTATTGAGGAGGAACGTACCGGTAACCACCGTGGGATCCTGGACTGCTTCCCGGTGTCCTATATCTAGGACTCTTCCTACACCTCTAGCATTGGCGTTTCGTGCCTTTGGGCAGTCTCATTTGAAGTGCCCCGTTTCCCCACAGTCGTAGCAGGATCGACCCACTCCGGTATTGGGGACTTGAGTAATGGGTTGGGCTGGTGCCCTATAGAATCAAGTGGTATGTCCCTTCCTATTGCAGTTTCTGCAATCTATTTCCCGACAAGCACAAGTATGGTGGAAGTTGCACTTGTTGCATTTGGGAAGGGTTCTAGCATATTTCTTTGTTGGTGTTGGAGAGGCAGGAGTAGTGGCAGCACGGACAGCAACTGTCTATTGTTTCTTGGTCGAGTCTAGTCCCGACTATTTCTTTTTGTTGCTCTAGAGTTTTCTTTTATTGTTTCCCCCTCTTGTTTGATCGGAGGCGGCGATCACGGTGTCATGGCTGGCCCTATGATCGATAAGTTGTTGTGCCAATTCTTTGGCATTTTCAAAAGTAGTGAGTATTGATGCCAGCACACTGTCCTGAACTTGGGATGATAATCCCTAGAGGTATCGTTCCACTTTCTTCCCTTCTGGAGTGACCATTTCCGGAAAAAGGAGTGCTAGGTCATTGAATCGGGCAGTGTAAGTTTCAAGGTCAGTGCCTTTCATCTTAATATTCCATAGTTCCTCTTCAAGTTTTTGCACCTCGCCCCTCGGGCAATATTCCTTTAGCATCAAAGCATTCAAATCTTCCCATTTTATGGAGTTAGCCACTGCGGGAGTAAGTGACTTAACTCGGCCATTCTACCAAGTGAGAGCTCTACCAGTGAAAGTGAATACCGCATACTTGACTTTGCTCGTTTCGGGGCAAGCACAGATTTTGAAGATTTCTTCGGTCCTCTCGAACCATTGCATTAGAGTGAAGACGCCCCTGGTTCCATTAAAAGAATCGGTTTTTCCATTCATGAAATCTTTGTAATAACATTCCCTCGCACTCCCCGCACTGTCCCCATGATTAGAGTGCGTAGTGCCAGATCCATTACCACCGGCACCGTTTGTACCTATTTGCGAGATTGCAACCGCCACTGCTGCTGTTACGGCAGCTTGAAATATGGCAGGTTCGAATTACAGAGGTGGTGGTGGAGATGGTGGCGGAGAGGGTGGATCATTGCAATTTGGTCTGGGATTTTTCCGTGGCATAATTTTGCCAAAATAACTAAAACCTTGTTAAGTCATTATAAGTAAGAGTAAGTCGGGTGATATTTCTACTACTGTAATGCCTGTGTTTCTGGGCTTGTCATTAATGTTGATATAATAGTCTAGTTTAACCTATGTAACCCGTTTTGAAATAATAGAAATGTATTATTTGAGTATTATGTGTTTTGTGCTTAACTGTGTTACTTAAATAAATTAAGGATAAAAATAAGTGTCAAAATGAAATGTTAGATAAAGCTCATATCTATGGATAATGTTGTAGTAGTTGAAACGGGGTTTCCGAATATATAAAGAATGCCGAACTCCGAGTTATAACAAAGAAGTTATGACCTGTCGAAGTTTCGCGATAGAACCGGCATGATAAGGAATGACGTAAAATACAAATTTAAGATAGAGTGATATCTATCCTTAGTAATCTAAATGAAAGTCATAGAATACGTTAAACCGAGAGCGCTCATAAAAAGAACGCCCAAATCTGACTTCGTATGAGGAAGTTATGATTTTTCCGAAGCTTCGACTTAGTAGTATGCAGCCCAAATCCTCGATTTGAGATTGAGTGATTTTTAGCCGAAACAATCTAAACGAGAATCGAAGATCTCGTTAATAGTAGTGAAACAATAAAAATATAGGCGAAAATGGATGTCAGATGAAGAAGTTATGAATTTATAACGGAGTTTTCCTGTCCCGACCTACTAAAAATAATATAAAAGTAATATATATTTATAATATATTAAAAAATAAAGTCAAAATTAGCCAACAGAGTCTAAACAAGAGTTATAGAGCTTATTCCCATCTTCGCGTCGATGTAAAGAATGTCGAAACAGAGTTCGTATGCAAAAGTTATGAATTTCTGAAGTTCGGGGCGCGAAACCCCAAAACTGTCAGCCACCATGACGTGGTAAAAGTGCCACGACGTGGCAGGAGCTCTGGAGTCTGTCAAACCCACTTGCAATGACGCATGTAGTGACGACCCATCCACCACGACATGGTAAACCGTACCACGATGTGGCAAAGGCAAAATTTTCCCTATAAATAGATTTGAAGGGCCAACCGAGTTTGGTTGCTCAAATTCTCTCCTCTCAATCATATTACCTCGATTTACATGAAAAGAAGTATGCATGAAGCCCTGGTATCATCCCGAGAGCCGAAGAAAGTTCCGAAGCTCGAAGATCCCACGAAGAAAAGAGTTTCTGAGCTGAAGCTCTGCCTGTAAGAAGCCTGGTGAGTGAAGTGAACCCAGTTCCACCGAAGAATACTACTCTTAATGTCGTAGTACTGTCCGATCATCTTCTAATCAAGTGAGTGTGTAGTTACCTTCTTCTAATGCATAATTATGAAGTATTTTATACAAAATACGTGTTATGTGTATATTTTGTTGTTATATGTGTGAATGTATATTCACTTTCTTTTATCTCATAGATATGATTTATTCTCTATGAAATACATGTTATGTGTATGTGTCTCATCTGGTGATTGGAATATGTATTGAATGAGAATGTTATACAGGCTTTAATCTATGTATAAAAATGTATATTTTTATCTACTAATATGTTGTGTAGAACATGGGTAGATAGTTGATGTGTGATAAACAAATGAGAGGCCTCGATGTTGTTGTTGATCTAGTTATTCAGCGGAGTATGGATAACGACCATAGACTCTTTCTAGATAGCCATGTGGAATGCTAGCAAGTTCATAACCTGTAGGTATTTTGAATGATGTGTTCACCGGTGTACTCTATCCACCTCATGGTTGCCTTTAGGACATCTACTGTTG
Source organism: Lactuca saligna (assembly GCF_052625555.1). NCBI lineage: Eukaryota > Viridiplantae > Streptophyta > Magnoliopsida > Asterales > Asteraceae > Lactuca > Lactuca saligna. Next base: position 57,049,055 of record NC_136425.1, read on the forward strand.
AGGAAACCCCTTTGCAGTAATGTCCGTCCCGATGAAAATCCTAGATTAGGTCCCTTGAGATAGACGTTGTGTTAGGGACGTAAATTGAGGATAACGGGAATGGGTAATCGGGTTATTGTTGGTTGGTGAAATTAAATATAACTATTTATTGCGGGTTGAAAACCCTAAAGGCTCACCAGGCTCCCAAGCCTGACCCACTTAGTTTATTTGTATTACAGGTAGTGGTGCGAGGGCATAAGATGGATGACTTGTAAAGTTATTTTTGGATTATATACCTGTTGTTTTATATAACTGTTGTAAGGTCTGTAATGTAATGTTTATGCTTTTGGTCTGTTTATTGGAACACGACATCCTGAGTTTTTTTATACAATGAAAATACATTTCTTTAAGAAATGCTTTGGTAAATCTTCTTTTTATCATATTTCGTTTTGGGAACAAATTCCGCAACTCTTTTAATTAAAGGATTACTCTAAAATTGTTTTAAAGAATAAATTAAACCGGTCTTTTCTGGCCGAGATTTTTGGGATGTCAAAGTTGGTATCAGAGCATTAGTTTAAGTGAAGGTTGTCAGATGTGTGTTTGTTAAATTTCAGACATGAGCACTAGTATATTTTAGGAAGATGCCTAAAATGCTTTTATGTGCTAAATGTTATATGTTGCCATATATGATATTATTTGTTCAGATCTATGGTCTGTTGCCGACCGGATATGGAAACCGTATGTGTGTAGGATTCTATGAGTATGTCTACGGTATTAGAACTAACATGTAAACGTTTCAGAGTGATAAGGATGATTTAATTATCTATCATGGATGAGGATCTAATTTCACCTTATTTTGTGTGTAGATCAAAAATGGTAAAAACCAAGAGTGGCATTGGAAACGTGGATGAAAACGGGAATCAACCACCAATGATTGAGCAAATACCTATTGTAGCAGCAACACCAGAACCAATAACAATGGTTGGGGTGCAAGCCATGGTTCGGGCCATGTTAGCCGAACAAAGGGAAGAAATGCGACAGATGTTACATGAAAATAGGGACGAACCAGTCATACCTATTAAGGAACCCGAATTGATTCCCGAACAATCAGAAGAAGGAAACAATAGTCGCATTATGAGTCAAGTTGGGACTCAAGGAGAACGAAGGAACAACTCGGAAAGGAGAAACAACAAGGATGGGCGAATGTACAAGAATTTCTTGGGCTCCAAGCCGCCAAGTCTTTCTGGGAGCCCAAAGCCTGTTGAGATTATGGATTGGATCTCCGAAATGGAGATGGTATTTGTAAGTTGCGACTGTAGCAACAAATAGAAGACTGTCTTTCCAGTTAGACAACTGAAGACTGGAGACTTGAATTGGTGGAAGTTGTTGGTAGATACTATGCCACGAGGAGAAGCCTTAAAAATGTCGTGGGAGGAGTTCTTGGATCAACTAAGGGTGCAATATTGTTCATAGATAGATTTGATTGATCTGAACAATGATTTCCAAAACTTGAAGAAGTGGAGAATATGCGTAAATGACTATGCTATTGCATTCACTGAGAAAATGAAGTTATATCCGTACCTAGTGCTAACAGAACTCTCAATGATTGAGAGGTTCACTAATGGGCTATTGCCAACTTTGGCCCGACAGTCAAGATGGCAATCACTCTAAAAGCAGTTGTTTGAACAACTAAGAATGTGGAGGCCTAGCAGAAGGAAAAGGGCCTGGAAAGGATAGATGTTGGTGAGAAAAGGAAGTTCGATGGAACTTCAGGGTCTAACAAGAAAAGTAAATTCTCGAAGTCTAGTTCGAGAGGAGGAGGAGGCGAAGCGAAATGTTACGACAAATGTAAGAAGAAGAATGATTGAAAATGTGACGTAGTGGCCACATGCTTCAAATGTGGAACGCCAGGGCACTATGCTAACAAATGCACTCTCACTAAGAAAGTTTTCTATGGTTGTGGTGAGGAGGGACACATGTCTAGGGACTGCTCGAAAAAGAAGGAGGCAGAAATACCCAACATTCCGCCAAAGCCAAAGGTGAGAGCCTTCCAGATGATGCTGGAAGCTGCTAAAGATGAAGCTGATGTTGCTTCAGGTACCTTACTCGTTACCAAATTTCCTGCCCAAATTTTATTTGATTCTGGAGCCAACTACTCCTTTATTTGGCATCAATTTGGTAGATAACTAGCTTTTCCTATTGATAGACTAGATAATGCTTTATTAGTCAAAGTTGCTAGTGGCAAGTTTGTACCTGTTTGCCATCGTATGAAAAACATCGTAATAGATTTGAATGGGAATAAGTTTCACGATAAATTATTTCCTATCGAACTTAACTCTTTCGACATCGTGCTTGGAATGGATTGGCTTAGCACCAATGACGCCGAGATATTATGCAAGAAGAAGATAGTCAAAGTAAACCCACCTGGGAAAGAGTCATTTATGGTGTATGGAGATAAACGTAGAGTAAATTCTGGAATCATTTCATTGATGAAAGCCATAAAGTGTTTGGCCAAAGGATGTACATCGTATCTAGCATTCGTGATCGATGCTAAGAAGGAGAAAAAGGAGATGTAGAGCATTCCTGTCGTGTGTGATTATCCGGAAGTATTTCCCGAAGATCTTCTCGGATTACCGCCTGATAGACAAGTGGAGTTTAGAATAGACTTGTTACCAGGGATGACACCAATAGCAAAGGCACCTTACCGATTAGCACCGATAGAGATGAAGGAGGTGATGATGCAACTTCAGGAGTTATTGGACAAAGGTTTTATTAGACCTAGTTCATCACCCTGGGGAGCTCCGATGTTATTCGTAAAGAAGAAAGATGGACGTATGAGAATGTGCATCGATTAAAGAGAGTTAAACAAGGCAACAATAAAGAATAGATATTCATTGCTGAGGATTGATGACCTGTTCGATCAACTACAAGGTTCAAGTTATTTTTCAAAGATCGACCTAAGGTCAGGATATCATCAGCTGAAGGTGAGAGAGCAAGATATATAGAAGACTGCATTCAGACGCGATATGGACACTACAAGTTTTTGGTTATGTCTCTTGGACTAACCAATGCTCCAGCAACATTCATGGATTTAATGAATAGGGTTTGTAATATGTTCCTAGATAAATCTGTGATAGTGTTCATAGATGACATTTTGATTTATTCGAAAAGCCATGAGGAGCATGGTAGACACTTGCGAGAAGTTTTAGAAGTCTTCAAGAAGGAGAAGTTGTATGTTAAGTTCTCCAAATGTGATATTTGGATTCGAGAAGTCCAATTCTTGGGTCACGTGGTCAACCAAGAAGGGATAATGGTTGATCCAGCAAAGATTGAAGCTGTAATGAAGTGGAAACAACCGAAAAGTCCCACGGAGATCCAAAGCTTTCTTGGATTAGCTAGATATTACCGAAGGTTTATCCAAGGATTTTCTTCGATCGCTACTCCATTAATAGCTTTGACCCACAAAGGATCTACTTATGCTTGGAGTGATAAGCATAAAGAAGCATTCGAGGAGCTAAAGAAGAAGCTATGCGAGGCACCTATACTTTCTCTACCCGATAGAGTTGAAGACTTCGTTGTTTATAGCGATGCGTCTGGTGTTGGATTGAGTTGTGTTTTGACCCAAAGAGATAAGGTGATCGCGTATGCATCTCGACAGCTGAAAGAGCATGAAAAGAACTACTCGACTCATTATTTGGAGTTGGCAACTGTAGTTTTCACTCTGAAAATATGGAGGCATTACCTCTATGGCACGAAATGCAAACTTTTCACTGATCATAAGAGTCTCCAATATCTCTTTAATCAGATGGAATTGAATATGAGGCAATGACGCTGTCTAGAGTTACTTAAGGACTACGACTGTAAGATACTTTACCACCCTAGTAAAGCAAATGTTGTTGCTGATGCTCTCAACCGGAAAGTCAATTTTGAAAGGAAGAGGCCAAGAGCGTTGAGAATTAAAGTTATCTCGACAATAGTGGAAAGTATAAAGAAAGCTCAAGAGGAAGCTTCTGAGAAAAATGACCGAAAGGAAGAACGTTTGGGAAAAACGTTGGTGTTCGGTGTAAACAGTCATGGACTGAAGGTGTTCCTAGATCGGATTTGGATACCTAAGACAGGAGGAGTCAGAGAAATTTTAATGGAAGAAGCTCATATGACCATGTACTCAATTCATCCCTGTAGCACTAAAATGTATAGGGACCTAAAACCCTATTACTACAGGCTGTCGATGAAGCTTGATATTGCAACGTATGTGGCCGAGTGTGTGACTTGTGCGAGATACAAGACACAACATCAGAAACCATACGAGAGTTTAGAACCTTTACGTGTACACATGGGTAAATAGGAAGACATTGCTACAGATTTTGTCACTAAACTACCTAGAACAAAGAATGGTCATGACATGATTTTGGTGGTCGTTGATTGATTCACTAAGAGTACGCATTTCATAGCAGCCAATGAGAAATGGTCTATGGATAAGCTTGCGAATTCTTACGTTAAGGAAATTGTGAGGCTTCACGGTGTTCCGTTAACAATTGTGTCAGATCGTGACAGCCGTTTCACCTCACGATTTTGGAAAAGTCTACAAGAGGAATTGGGTGCCAAGTTGTGTTTAAGTACAACTTACCATCTACAGACTGATGGTCAGAACGAAAGAACAATACAAACACTTGAATATATGCTAAGAGCATGTACCCTAGAATTCCAAGGTAATTGGGATGAACATTTACCTTTGGTAGAATTTTCCTACAATAATTGTAACGACCCGTTCCCAGTATGTTAATTCATTAGTAATTGTTTTAAAGTTTTGCAAGAGGGACTCGGCGAGTTCATAGCCTGACTCGCCGAGTAGGGTCGCGACTTCGAGCACGTGTTAGCTGGTGACTCGGCGAGTCCATATCCCGGACTCGGCGAGTCCGTCCGTCTGGGTGAAACCCTAAATCCCCGGGTTGCCCACTATTTAAGTCACCTTATAGCCCCCATTCTCGCCTCCTTCACCCTCTAAAGCTGTGAGAAAAACCCTAGTTCATCCTTGTGGTTTGTAAGTGATTTTGTGTGATTTTGTGAAGGCTTGAAGAAGGATAAGAAGAAAGGAGCAAGGAGAAGAGGTGGAGTGCCAAGATCCAAGGGCAAATCTGAGTTATTTGAGGTATTTTCGGATTTCCCCTCTTGTTTTATGCTTTAAACCTCCATTAGAACTCTTCTAAGATCTAGTTGATGCTTGTTCCAAGCCTTATGATTGCATGAATGCCCTAACAAGCCGAGATATCCTTAGATCTATTCATTGAGAAGTCCCATAGTCCAGATCTGTTGCCTTTATGGGGATACTTTGCATATTAACCCTAGATCTATCCCTTTTATGCATCTTTTAGCCTTATTTCCCTTGTTCATGTGTTTGTACACGTAAAGTTGGAAACTTTACGTGGTAACTCAGCTTATTGGACTCAGATCTATCATTTGTATGTTCTGGATTCAAGCTAACTCGAGTGAAAATCAGTTGCATGGCGGCAACTCGGCGAGTCGGGAAGAACAACTCGGCGAGTCGAGTCGCGAGTCCCCGATTCCTTCATTTTTAGCAGTGTCGAGTGGAACCAGTGAGTTAGAGAGTGGACTCAGCGAAGTTGAGGGCAGACTCAGTGATGGAGGGACTCGACGAGTTGTTCATACAACTCGGTGAGTCCAAGGCAATCTTCTTAAGCTCAATAACAACTCGTCGAGTTGTTCATCCGACTCGGCGAGTCGGATGAAGATTGTCTGAGTTCTTGGATCAAGAGGGTACTCGTCAAGTCGATGCCATACTCGACGAGTAGTAGCGAGTAGGACTGAAAAGTGAGAGTAGGACTCGGCGAGTTGGGAGGCCCAACTCGGTGAGTCAGTCCAAATGAGAGTGATTTTGACCAAGGGTGAAAGAGTCATTTTACCCAAGCACAGTGTTTAGTATTTGATTGAGTGTGTTTATGGACTTGTAGCCGGGGAGATACAGGAGCAGCCACAGTTAGTTTCCAGAGCCACACACTCAGCAGCCAGCTTACGAGGTGAGTTTCCTTCCAGTAGGGATGGGTCTAAGGCCACAATGCCGGCCCGTTCAGTTAGCAGTAGTTTCCGGACTTTGATCCGATGCAGTAGCTAGTATGTTTGATGCCTTCGTGGCTCAGACAGGATTTGTGTGCTATGTTTTATGTGCTATGTATTATGTGTTCCGGGCTACAGCCCGATGTAGTATGCAGTATATGTGTTCATGCTAGTTGCTATGTTATGCTCCGCTATGCTCAGTCAGTCGGTTCCGGACTTTGGTCCGATGCAGTTAGTTCCGGACTTCGGTCCGATGCAGATAGTTCCGGACTTTGGTCCGATGCAGGGGACAAGGTCCCAGTCAGTTCCGGACTTCGGTCCGATGCAGTTTTCGGGCTTCGTCCCGATGCAGTGGGCAAGGCCCAATATGTGTTTATATGTTATTGTATGGTATGTGGTAGTTTGGGGGAGGTCACTAAGCTTCGTGCTTACAGTTTAAGTTTTGGTTTCAGGTACTTCCGCAAGCAAAGGGAAGAGCTCGGGGTGACGTCATCGCACACACCACAGCTTTAGCTTTTAGCCTGGGATTGATTTAGTTTGTTTTGATTTGACGTAGTATGATACAGTTTCCGCACAGTGTTTTCTATTATGTTGGAATACATCACATATGGTTTTATTTTATGACACTCTGATTATGGTTTTGATTATATCGAAAAATGAAATTTTTGGGTTGTTTCAAGTTGGTATCAGAGCCCTGGTTTGAGGGATTCGGATACACTTCCGGGTGTATCTGAACTCAAACTAAGGGAAATAAAAGATTTTATAAAAAGAAATAATAAAAACGTTTTACAAAGAGAATTTTGAAAGCACTTAGAAAGAAAGAATTGTTTTTAGCAAGATAGAGGTGTGTGCATGCGGTCAGCCGAGCTCAAGTAAGTACTCCCAAATTACCCATACAAGTTATTTGTTCAGTTTTAGTTTCAGTAGAACAGCATGCTAGTATAGGACTAAGGATCTAGAAGAATGCCTTATGTGCCTGCTTATGTGTTACAGCTTTATGAGTATTGCATGCTAGTATTGAGTAGACAGCAGTAGGATAGCCTGCTTAGGTTATGCCTGATAGTATGAGCTTAGCATCCTTTGTTAGTGCAGTTTCTTGTTATGAGAATAGTTTTGCCTGAGTCTGTTTCCCTTATCCGAATGCTGCTTGCTTCGTGCTTGGTGGGGTTCTGAGTAATGGGAGCTAGCCATTAGGTGAACACGTCGCACCACATGTGATGGTGTTTAGGTGGTGGCTAATTGGCATTATGAGGAGACCTTCAGCAGCTGAGGACCAGTCGTGTTGAGCCTGAGGTTCCCTAGGGCAAGCCTAGGATGAGAGTAGCAGAGAATAGCAGTAGTAGAAGTGACTTGGTGGAGTCAAGGCAGTTCTTGAGGAAAGTACGGATAGATGTGGAAGGTAGTATGGGCCCGTACTACTGAAAGCAGAGGATCCGTACTCGAATCAAGGAAGGCCAAGACAAGACCAGGAAGCTAGTAGCAGTGTCATGATCCCTTGAGATATTTCAGTGTTCTGATGTTGTTATGATATGTTTCAGAATGGTAGTTTTGCATCCGAGACCAGCAGTCGGCAACTCAGATGCCGGAGGGGGATCAGGATCGGGATCAGGCCCGGAGGTCGGGCAGATGGATGAGCAGACCAGAGAGTTCCTTTCTTCTGAGGTTACCCGCATCATACTGGAGCGGACTCCTGTGATCTTCGGTTCGATCAAGGAGGGTATTTTAGAGCTGATGGATGAGAGATTGGGTATTTTCCATGCGGAGATGGCGGCCATGATGGGGTCGCGCACACTTACGTTCAGGGAGTTCAGGGCATACGGAGCTCCAGACTATCATGGGGCGCGGGACCCAATAGCGAGTACCAGATGGTTGGCGGATGTGGCCAACGCTTTCCGCACTAGCAGGTGTCCCGAGGGGGACAAGGTCAGATTGGCGTCCTGTCTTCTGAAGGACAGGGCACGGGATTGGTGGGAGGAGGTTGGACATGCCATCGGGGATGATGCGGCATTGGATGCCATGACCTGGGCTGATTTCTCTACCGGGTTCAGGGCGGAGTTTGCACCGGTCATTGAGGTGCAGCAGTTAGCTAGGGAGTTTCAGGACCTTACCCAGACTACAAAGACAGTGGTGGAGATCACCGCCAAGTTCAGGGAGAGGGCTCTTCTTGTTCCGCAGTATGCAGCCGATGAGGAGATGAAGAAGGCCCGTTATCATGAGATGTTACGGAGTGATATCCGCATGTTTGTGAGCCGGTCCAGTTGTAAAACGCTGGACGACATGATTGCTAGAGCTCGAGAGAGGGAGATTGATCTCGAGATTGAGAAGAAGAGGAAACCAGAGGCGGTTTCGGGTTCAGGCAGTTTGGGCAAAAAGCCCAAGGTTTCAGATCACAGGTCCAGGAGTCAGCAGAGCCACGGTCGGTGTGGCAAGTGTGGGAGATTGCACGAGGGGGCGTGCAAGGCAGGGAGTTCTGGCTGCTACAAGTGCGGTCGGACTGGGCATTTGAATAGGGATTGTACGGCCCCTGCTACTACGGTTACAACATCAGATCTGATTTGCTTCCAGTGCAATCAGAGGGGACATAAAAAGTCCCAGTGTCCTAGCTTAGCTGCAGCAGGGAAGGTGGTTGCACCTGCCCCTGCCACCTTGAGGATTACAGATGGCCGGCAGGGCCGATCTGATGCGCCAGTGGCGAAGAGTAGGGCATTTCAGATGACAGCAGAGGAGGCGCGAGCGACTCCTGATGTGGTGATGGGTATGTATCTTTCCTTCATCTTTTAATTATTATTATCGTTTGAATATTACTTGATGATATGCTTTATTTAGGGTCGTTCTCGGTGAACGACATTTTTGCTTTGGTATTGTTTGATTCGGGGGCTACCCGATCATTCGTATCGCTTGCGCTTAGCAAGATATTTAGCAAAGCTCCAGGGGAGCTGGATTGTCCATTAGAGGTTGAGATAGCAGATGATAGGATCGTGAGGGTCGGCAGAGTACATAGGGGGTGTACCCTTCAGATATTTGACGAGCAGTTTTCAGTGGACCTGGTACCTATTCCCCTGCGAGGGAATAAAGTTATTGTGGGCATGGATTGGCTGAGCCCCAATGGGGTGGTGATTGATTGTGAGCTTCATCTAGTGAGGGTTCGCACTCCCAGTAGGGGAGAGTTAGTGATTCTGGGCGAGAGGCCACAGCGTGGTCCGATCTTTTGTTCCGCCGCTAGGGCGAGGCGCTATGTTCAGCAGGGTTGCGCCGGTTTTGTAGCTTACGTCTTGGATGCCCGGGAGAAGGGCAAGATGACGATTGATGATGTTCCTATTGTTCGAGACTACCCGGATGTGTTTCCCAAGGAGTTACCAGGGATACCTCCAGAGAGGCAGGTTGAGTTTAGGATCGACCTAGTTCCGGGTGCGGCTCCGATAGCCAAAGCACCGTATCGACTAGCTCCCCATGAGATGCAGGAGTTGTCTACACAGCTGCAAGAGCTGTTAAACAAGGGTTTCATTCGGCCTAGTAGTTCGCCTTGGGGAGCGCCGATCCTGTTTGTGAGGAAGAAGGATGGGTCGCACCGTATGTGCATTGATTATCGGGAGCTGAACAAGGTAACGGTGAAGAACCGTTACCCACTTCCGAGGATAGATGACTTGTTTGATCAGCTTCAGGGAGCGTCTTGCTTCTCCAAGATCGATCTACGCTCCGGTTATCATCAGATGAGGGTTAGAGATGAGGATGTACAGAAGACTGCTTTCAGGACCCGGTATGGTCATTATGAGTTCGTGGTGATGCCATTTGGGCTCACCAATGCCCCAGCCGCGTTCATGGACCTCATGAACCGCGTGTGCAGGCCGATGCTGGATCGGTCAGTGATAGTATTCATAGACGATATCTTGGTATATTCCAAGACACAGGAGCAGCACGAGGAGCACCTGCGGGAGGTGTTGGAGACTTTGAGGAGGGAGAGACTTTTCGCAAAGTTCTCCAAGTGTGAGTTCTGGTTGCGCGAGGTGCAGTTTCTTGGTCATCTCGTCAACCAGAAGGGTATTTTGGTAGATCCGGCCAAGATTGAGGCCGTGATGCAGTGGGAGGTCCCGAGGTCTCCATCTGAGATTCGGAGCTTCCTAGGGTTGGCAGGGTATTATCGGAGATTTATTCAGGACTTCTCCAAGATAGCAGTGCCACTCACCCGGCTAACCAAGAAGTCGGTGGTATTTCGTTGGGGGCCTGAGCAGCAGGCAGCGTTCGAGACTCTCAGATAGAGATTGTGCGAGGCTCCGATCCTTACCTTGCCAGAGGGAGTAGAGGACTTCGTAGTCTATTGTGATGCTTCGATCACAGGTATGGGAGCAGTATTGATGCAGCGAGGCAATGTGGTAGCTTATGCCTCGAGACAGTTGAAGCCTCACGAGGCTAATTATCCTACCCACGATTTCGAGCTGGGGGCAATTGTGTTTGCCCTCAAGATATGGAGACATTACCTATATGGGGTCCGTTGTACTATATACACGGATCACAAGAGCTTGCGATATCTTATGGATCAGCCGAGTTTGAACATGAGGCAGAGGAGGTGGTTAGACGTACTGAAGGATTATGAATGTGAGATCCTTTATCACACAGGGAAGGCCAACGTGGTGGCCGACGCCCTAAGCCGCAAGGTGTCGACAGCCCCTATCAGAGATCTGTGTATGAGGATGACAGTGATCACTCTGCTGTTGGAGCGGATCAAGGAGGCTCAGATGGAGGGTCTCAAGGAGGAGAGGCAGAAGTGCGAAAGAATAGTGGGCCGAGTAGCTTCGTTTGATTATGATAGTCGGGGTTTGCTGACGCTTCATGGTAGGGTGTGGGTACCGTACTGGGGTGGAGTACGGCAGGTATTGATGGACGAGGCTCATAAGTCTCGGTTTTCTATCCACCCAGGGGCGACAAAAATGTATCGGGATCTTCAACCTGATTATTGGTGGCCCTGCATGAAGCGGGACGTCGCTTGGTATGTTGAGAGATGCTTGACCTGTCGGAAGGTCAAGGCGGAGCACCAGAGACCTCACGGAAAGATGCAGCCGTTAGACATTCCCGTGTAGAAATGGGAGGATATCACCATGGATTTTGTCACCAAACCCCCCAGGACCGCACGTGGACTGGATTCGATATGGGTTGTAGTGGATCGGTTAACAAAGAGTGCCCATTTTATTCCGATTCAGGAGAGTATATCGGCGGAAAAGTTAGCCGATATCTATGTGCGAGAGATTGTGGCACGTCATGGAGTGCCGGTATCAGTGGTGTCAGACCGAGATGTTCGTTTCACGTCCAGATTCTGGAAGCGGTTCCACGACGAGATGGGTACTCGTCTCCATTTCAGCACCGCTTTCCACCCTCAGACTGACGGGCAGAGCGAGAGGACGATTCAGACTCTTGAGGACATGCTTAGGGCATGTGTTCTAGATTTTGGAGGCAGTTGGGATACGTATCTTCCGTTAGCGGAATTCTCGTATAACAACAGTTATCATTCGAGTATTGATCGACCTCCTTTTGAGATGCTGTATGGGAGGAAGTGTAGGACCCCGATTTGTTGGGGCGAGGTCGGTCAGCGAGTCATCGGGAGCACCGAAGTGGTGCTCAAGACGACTGAGTTGATCCAGCAGGTCCGTAGTAGGCTGCAGACTGCGCAGAGTCGGCAGAAGAGCTACGCTGACAGGAGGCGTTCGGACTTGGAGTTCCAGGTGGGAGATATGGTTCTTCTGAAAGTCTCACCTTGGAAAGGTGTCATCAGGTTCCGGAAGAGGGGCAAGCTGGGCCCCAGATTTATTGGTCCTTTCAGGGTTTTGGCCCGGGTGGGTCGGGTTGCTTATCGGTTAGATCTTCCCGAGGAGCTTAGTCAGATCCACAACACCTTCCACGTGTCGCAGTTGAGGAAGTGTTTGGTGGATGAGTCAGCAGTCGTTCCCCTAGAGGATATTCAGGTTGATAGCAGCCTGAATTATATTGAGAGGCCGGTCACGATTCTGGATCGGAAGACCAAGACCTTGAGGAGCAAGGTAATTCAGCTAGTGAAGGTATAGTGGCAGCACCGGAAGGGGTCTGAATGGACGTGGGAGGATGAGGAGGAGATGAGAACGCACTACCCTGAGATATTTGCAGATCCAGCCGTAGCAGACTTCGAGGACGAAGTCTGAGATAAGTGGGGGAGAATTGTAACGACCCGTTCCCGGTATGTTAATTCACTAGTAATTGTTTTAAAGTTTTGCAAGAGGGACTCGGCGAGTCCATATCCCGGACTCGGCAAGTCCGTCCGTCTGGGTGAAACCCTAAATCCCTGGGTTGCCCACTATTTAAGTCACTTTACAGCCCCCATTCTCGCCTCCTTCACCCTCTAAAGTTGTGAGAAAAACCCTAGTTCATCCTTGTGAGTTTGTAAGTGATTTTGTGTGATTTTGTGAAGGCTTGAAGAAGGAGAAGAAGAAAGGAGCAAGGAGAAGAGGTGGAGTGCCAAGATCCAAGGGCAAATCTGAGTTATTTGAGGTATTTTCGGATTTCCCCTCTTGTTTTATGCTTTAAACCTCCATTAGAACTCTTCTAAGATCTACTTGATGCTTGTTCCAAGCCTTATGATTGCATGAATGCCCTAACAAGCCGAGATATCCTTAGATCTATTCATTGAGAAGTCCCATAGTCCAGATCTGTTGCCTTTATGGGGATACTTTGCATATTAACCCTAGATCTATCCCTTTTATGCATCTTTTAGCCTTATTTCCCTTGTTCATGTGTTTGTACACGTAAAGTTGGGAACTTTACGTGGTAAATCAACTTATTGGACTCAGATTTATCATTTGTACGTTCTGGATTCAAGCTAAATCGAGTGAAAATCAGTTGCATGGCGGCAACTCGGTGAGTCGGGAAGAACGACTCGGCGAGTCGAGTCGCGAGTCCCCGATTCCTTCATCTTTAGCAGTGTCGAGTGGAACCAGTGAGTTAGAGAGTGGACTCAGCGAAGTTGAGGGTAGACTCAGTGATGGAGGGACTCGACGAGTTGTTCATACAACTTGGCGAGTCCAAGGCAATCTTCTTAAGCTCAATAACAACTCGTTGAGTTGTTCATCCGACTCGGCGAGTCGGATGAAGATTGTCTGAGTTCTTGGATCAAGAGGGTACTCGTCGAGTCGATGCCATACTCGACGAGTAGCAGCGAGTAGGACTGAAAAGTGAGAGTAGGACTCGGCGAGTTGGGAGGCCCAACTCGGCGAGTCAGTCCAAATGAGAGTGATTTTGACCAAGGGTGAAAGAGTCATTTTACCCAAGCACAGTGTTTAGTATTTGATTGAGTGTGTTTATAGACTTGTAGCCTGGGAGATACAGGAGCAGCCGCAGTTAGTTTCCAGAGCCACACACTCAGCAGCCAGCTTACGAGGTGAGTTTCCTTCCAGTAGGGACGGGTCTAAGGCCACAATGCCGGCCCGTTCAGTTAGCAGTAGTTTCCGGACTTTGATCCGATGCAGTAGTTAGTATGTTTGATGCCTTCGTGGCTCAGACAGGATTTGTGTGCTATGTTTTATGTGCTATGTATTATGTGTTCCGGGCTACGGCCCGATGTAGTATGCAGTATATGTGTTCATGCTAGTTGCTATGTTATGCTCCGCTATGCTCAGTCAGTCGGTTCCGGACTTTGGTCCGATGCAGTTAGTTCCGGACTTCGGTCCGATGCAGTTAGTTCCGGACTTCGGTCCGATGCAGTTAGTTCCGGACTTCGGTCCGATGCAGATAGTTCCGGACTTTGGTCCGATGCAGGGGACAAGGTCCCAGTCAGTTCCGGACTTCGGTCCGATGCAGTTGCCAGGCTTCGTCCCGATGCAGTGGGCAAGGCCCAATATGTGTTTATATGTTATTGTATGGTATGTGGTAGTTTGGGGGAGCTCACTAAGCTTCGTGCTTACAATTTCAGTTTTGGTTTCAGGTACTTCCGCAAGCAAAGGGAAGAGCTCGGGGTGACGTCATCGCACACACCACAGCTTTAGCTTTTAGCCTGGGATTGATTTAGTTTGTTTTGATTTGACGTAGTATGATACAGTTTCCGCACAGTGTTTTCTATTATGTTGGAATACATCATGTATGGTTTTATTTTATGACACTCTGATTATGGTTTTGATTATATCGAAAAACGAAATTTTTGGGTCGTATTTTTGGGTTGTTTCAATAATAGTTTCCACTCGAGCATAAAGATGGCACCTTATCAAGCTTTGTATAGACAGAAGTGTCATACGCCGTCTTGTTGGCTTAAGGATGGGGAAAAGCAGTTTATGGGACCAGAGAAAGTCCATCAAACTGCTGAAAAGTTGAAAATAATTAAGGAGAAAACGTTAGCAGCTCAGGATTGTCAAAAGAGCTATGCTGACAACAAGCGATTCAGTTTTGCTTAAAGTCTCACCGTGGAAGGGACTTATAAGATTTGGAAAAATGGGAAGGTTAAGTCCAAGGTTTATTGGAACGTTTAAAGTTCTTCAGAGGATTGGGAACCAAGCTTACAAGCTCGAACTGCCAGAAGAATTGAATGGAATTCATAACACTTTCCATGTGTGTTATTTGAGGAAGTTCATGGGAGAAGTTCCAGACATGATTCCACTTTCGGAGTTGAGAATCGATGAGAACAAAAGGTGGATTGAAGAACCAGAGGAAATCGTTGAACTAAAGAATAAGAAGTTGCGACGCAAGATGTTCGAGTTAGTGCTTGTCCGATGGAAACACACGAATGGGCCAAATCTCACCTGGGAGACAGAGAGTGACATGATGAGTCGCTACCTGCATTTGTTTGTTGATGTGTGATTTCGGGGACGGACTCATTCTAAGGTGGAGAGAATTGTAACGCATGTGTTTCTAGGCTTGTCATTAATTTTGATATAATAGTCTAGGTTAACCTTTGTAACCCGTTTTGAAATAATATAAGTGTATCATTTGAGTATTATGTGTTTTGTGCTTAACTGTGTGACTTAAATAAATTAAGGATAAAAATGAGTGTCAAAATGACATGTTAGATGACGCCGATATCTATGGATTATGTTGTAGTAGTTGAATCGAGGTTTCCGAATCTATAAAGA
This sequence comes from Lactuca saligna, assembly GCF_052625555.1. NCBI lineage: Eukaryota > Viridiplantae > Streptophyta > Magnoliopsida > Asterales > Asteraceae > Lactuca > Lactuca saligna. Next base: position 57,064,186 of record NC_136425.1, read on the forward strand.
ATATTCGAAATCCGAGTTATAACAAAGAAGTTATGACCTGTCGAAGTTCCGCGACCTAACCGGAACAACACGGAATGACGTAAAATACGAATTTAAGATAGAGCGATATCTAGCCTTAGTAATCTAAACGAAAGTCGTAGAATACGTTAAACCAAGAGCGCTCATAAAAAGAAAGCCAAAATCTGACTTCGTATGAGGAAGTTATGATTTTTCCGAAGTTTTGACTTAGCACTATGCAACCCGAATCCTCGATTTGAGATCGAGTGATTTTTAGAAGAAACAATCTAAACGAGAATCGAAGATTTTGTTAATAGTAGTGAAACGATAAAAAGATAGGCGAAAACGGACGTCAGATGAAGAAGTTATGAATTTATAACGGAGTTTTCCTGTCCCGTCCTGCTAAAAATAATATAAAACTAATATATTTCTAATATATTAAAAATAAACCCAAAATTAGACAACAGAATCTAAACGAGAGTTGTAGAGCGTAATCCCACCTTCGCGTCGATATAAAGAACATCAAAAACAGAGTTCGTATGCGAAAGTTATGAATTTCTGAATTTCGGGGCGCGAAACCCAAAAACTATCAGCCACCACGACGTGGCAGGAGCTCTGTAGTCTGTCAGACCCACTTGCAATGACGCATGCAGTGACGACCCAGCCACCACGACGTGGCAATGTAAATTTTTTCCCTATAAATAGATTTGAAGGGCCAGCTGAGTTTGGTTGCTCAAATTCTATCCTCTCACTCACATTACCTCGATTTACGTTCAAAGAAGTACCCCCAAAGTCCTGGTATCATCCCGAGACCCGAAGCAAGTCCTGAAGCTCGAAGATCCCACGAAGAAAAGAGTTTCCGAGCCTAAGCTCTACCTATAAGAAGCTCGGTGAGTGAAGTGAACCCATTTCCACCGAAGAATACTACTCTTAGAGTCGTAGTGTTGTTCGATCATCTTCTGATCAAGTGAGTGTGTAGTTACCTTCTTCTAACGCATAATTATGAAGTATTTTAAACAAAATACGTGTTATGTGTATATTTTGTTGTTATATGTGTGAATGTATATTCACTTTCTTCTATCTCATAAATATGATTTATTCTCTATGAAATATGTGTTATGTGTATGTGTCTCATCTGATGATTGGAATATGTATTGAATGAGAATGCTATACAGGTTTTTAAACTATGTATAAAAATATATTTTTTATCTACTATTATGTTGGGTAGAACATGGATAGATAGTTGATGTGTGATAAACGGATGAGAGGCCTCGATGTTGTTATTGTTGATCTAGTTATTCAGCGGAGTATGGATAACGACCACAGACTCTTTCTAGACAGCCCTGTGGAATGCTAGCAGGTTCATATCCTGTAGGTATTGTGAACGATGTGTTCACCGGTGTACTCTATCCCTATCATGGTTGCCTTTAGGACATCTACTATTGAGGAAACCCCTTTGCAGTAATGTTCGTCCCGATGAAAATCCTAGATTAGGTCCCTTGAGATAGATGTTTGTGTTAGGGACGTAAAGTGAGGATAACGGGAATGGGTAATTGGGTTATTGTTGGTTGGTGAAATTAAATATAACTGTTTATTACGGGTTGAAAATCCTAAAGGCTCACCAGGCTCCCAAGCCTGACCCACTTAGTTTATTTGTATTACACGTAGTGGTGCGAGGGCATGAGATGGATGACTTGTCAAGTTATTTTTGGATCATATACATGTTGTTTTATATAACTGTTGTAAGGTCTGTAATGTAATGTTTTTGCTTTTGGTCTGTTTATTGGAACATGACATCCCGAGTTTTGTTATGTAATGAAAATACATTTCTTTAAGAAATGCTTTGGTAAATCTTATTTTTATAATATTTTGTTTTAGGAACAAATTCCGCAACTCTTTTAATCAAAGGATTACTCTGAAACTGTTTTAAAAGCATAAATTAAACCGGTCTTTTGTAGCTGTGATTTTGGGGATGTAACAGCTACTTTATTAGTGTTATGCCCCACCTTCACGGTAATTGTAAACATTTCATAAATAAGGTCTACATGATTAGAATTATGGATTTAGAAATAATGACTCAACTGAACACTTGTGTTCTACCTTATGCTTGATCCACTCCTAAAATTCACTTGACGTACACCAGTCGCATTGAATTAAGTTTTGATAAACCGTTGAACCTAATGAATCTGCCCTAAGTCCACAACCAAACAAGGAACAGGTCCTAAGGCGGGTTCACCATTTCTACGTCGATCGTCCCTTAATTACACATAACCTCGATATACAACTTAAGAATTTTAGATTTCTCATTTACAATTGTTTGTATTATCAAGTTATGAGTTCTAATGCCAATTAGCTAACAAAATAACATGCAAGTCAATTTCATTGATGTAAGTTTAGTACATATTGCTTAAGAAAATTTGACCTCTTAGGAGGTCTACATTACATCAATGTAGAAGAAAATTTTAAAAACATAACGACCCTTCGAATAGTGTAATCACTTAGACGTATGGTCGAACCTACTTGTAAGAAAAGTAGCAGCAACGCATACTCGAAATTCTAGTTTTATAACAAAATGTGAGCAGTGTAAACACTACTCGAGGCGGGTGGCATCTGGTCCAATGTGGCCTTCAGATGAGGTTGAGGCTCCCTGAAGCTCCATAATCCGGCATTCGGCTGCGATCACTCTCTCCTTGGGAGTTGCATGTCTCACCTGGTACTCCCTTACCTCTGCTCGATCGACGGTAAGGTCCTCGATAAGTTGGTCCCTGGGATAGAAGTCCCTTTTTAACTCCCTGGTGCTTGTATCGGTGGCTTCCGTAACACCATTGAGATTTCGAACTTGATCTGCTATTTCCCTATTCTGTTTTCCAAGATTCGTAATATGCTGGACCATAACGGGGAGGGCTCTGTCAGCTGGTCCCCCGTGGCCGAGGTCGTAGTAACCCCGTTGATCGCCATATGGTGATCGTTTGTGTTGTTGTCGGATCCACCTCTCGATCACTGTTGCCCAATGGGGCTCATGCCCATTGTAGCCGAAACGGTTCTCAGGCACCCTGGTGATGCAATTAGGGTTACTGACTTCCTCCTCTGGTTCCTCTTCTTCTTCTTCCTCTTCGGATTCTTCTTCTTCTTTGTCCTCCATTTCATTTTCCTCCTCGAGTGACTTACAGTGATAGCAGTTTTGTAAAAATCACCATAAATTTTAGAAAGATAGTATGGACATCTGTAATTAGTCATTTTAAAGGTATAAAGCTGAACTATTTGCACCTAATATAGTTTTGAAAAATAAAAAAGTTTAAGATGTTCAAAACAGTTCGTGAATGAACATTAAGTTTTCTGTTGAAAGCTGTTGTTTGAGTTTAGTTATGTTGTTGGTGTTTTGACTTGTATCCTCCCCCTAAAACTTGAAGAAAATATGAAAATGTGAGGGTATGAATTGACCTTGAGTGATTTCAGTAGATGGATGATGACGAAAATAAGTGTTCAACTCAAGAAAACATGGAAGATAGCTTGAAGATTCAAGGATCTCGCACAATTACGATGAAGTTTGTGTAAGATATCCATGATTTAAATAGAAAGATGTGGAATAACCATATGAAGGATGATTTTGTTGTCTTTTGAGAATTCTAACACCCCTATGATGTACATGCAACCCTAGAAACCTTGGATTTATGTTTGACTATGATACATGCAAAATGATTTTCCAAGGTTCATAATCCTATCTAGCATACATGAGGATCTTTTTATTCTAATAGTTAGTAAGAATTACATACCTCTTTCTAGCTTGGATGAGCCTAACATCTTAAGTGTGATGCCTCAAATGCTTCACACAACACCAAGTACACTTGGAATAAACTCTAAAGAGAATAAGAACACTTAGTATTTTCGGCTAGCCCTCTTTTGTTCACTCTAGTAGTCGAAAATGGTGAAGAATAGCTTCATTATATAGTATGTTACAATTAGGGTTAAACCATGTAAACCCTAATTGTCATGACCTTTCATTTTCATAAACCCATGGGTTATGTGACCCCCATGGAGCATCTTATAGGTTTAACCCAACTTGATAATCCATGGAGCGTTGGTCCACTATATAAGTTATGGATGATTGACACAATTAACCCATATATTTAATTAGTCTTCTTTTGATCATATAATTAATTCTAAATTAATTATTGATCAATACTAAATAAATATTATTATTCTTATTATTAATATATTAGAACTTGTAATATATTAATAAACCATAAGTGTCTTATTTCTCCCATTTAGTCTATCCAAGTGCATTATGCTATGCAACCCAAATGGACAATGCCAGGTCGGGTCAAGTACATACCAAATATAGTTATGGACTTAGACACTATATCGAACAGTCTCCCACTTGGATAAGTCTAATAACTATAGTTCCAAGTATGACTTCAGGAACCGATCAGCAATCGTAGCCCTTTCAAGGTCTCTCAGAACTGAGAAGATGATGGTGTGCCATTTTAGATAAGTGATCATATGGTCCTCTATTCTAGATATCAGTCGGACAAACACATGGAACAATGTCTTTCTATTGTCTAATAGTTGTTTCCTGATTTCTGATTTGTTTGACATAGAACTTAATTGAACACATCATTTTAGTTCTGACCGGGCCCGGTACATGGGTCAAAACAAAATCATCGAGGGGCCCAGATATCACTTCTAATCCAAGAAGGAACAGATAAACTTCGACTCATATGTTTGCTCTACTACTTGTTTAATCACACACAAATGTACATTTTATAACATCGAGTTACCAATGCGTTTTCGTATAATCAATGCATAGCCAACTCATAGGTAACAAATCATATGTCTAGGTTTGAAGACTTATATGATATTACTGTCTCACGATCACTCAAGATAAATTCCATGAAAAGATACCAATGAGCATGGGTTGAATCCAATACTTAGAACTTATGAGCACTCATGAGTGTTGTAACCCCCTTTGTCCAACATCTTGGACCTCTACAAACTAACCCATGACAATCTTGATTCATATGTACTTCTAACATATGATTGACTGTGGAGAATTTGAATAATATGATATATATACCTTAACATAATTATTCTAGAAGTCAAAACATGCAAAAAGAAATACTAGTATATGATTGACAAGAGATAGCCACACTTTACTCATAAATAACAACTTTTATTTATCATCAAATGTCAATTACATTTTACATATTTCAAAATTATCTAACTTCTAAAAACTAATATCATCTCTTAGCCCTATGCTCCTAGCATGCTGAAGATGCTTAACACTAGTCACTCCCTTCGTGAGGGAATCTGTCGGGTTCTCATATGATGATACATTCTTTGCCACGAGGATTCCTTCTTCTATTTGATGTCTGATAAAATGATATTTTATGTCAGTGTGTCTGGATCTCCCGTGATCCCTTGGTTCCTTTGATAAGGCAACTGAACTTTCCCTATCACAGAAAATTTTCATGGACTCCTTAATAGTTGGTACAACTCCAAGGTCTTCGATGAAGTTCCTAACCATATAGCCTCCTTTGTTGCTTCACTTGTTGCTATATACTCTGATTCACAAGTGGAATCAACAACTGTATCTTGCTTGGAACTTTTCCAAGTAATTGCCCCTCCATTTAGGGTAAAGACCTAGCCCGACTGAGAGCGTAACTTATCCCTATCAGTCTGAAAGCTAGCATCACTATACCCTTCTACTTTCAAGTCATCACCCCCACCAAGGGTAAGGACCCAGTCCTTAGTCCTTTGTAGGTACTTGAGAATATTCTTTACTGAATTCCAGTGAGACTCGACTCATCTTAGCTATCTCTTCATCTGTACTCGGGCTCTGAGTTTTACTCAGTCTGGCATTACACTGAATAGGTACATCTCCTTTCTTGGAATTTTCCATATTAAACCTCTTCAGCACTTTGTCCAAGTAGGTACTCTAACTAAGTCCAATTAGTCTTTTACTCATGTTTCTTAAAATCTTTATCCTGAGGATATAGGCAGCTTCTCATAGGTATTTCATAGCGAAACACTTCCCAAGCCAGGATTTCACTTCCTGTAAGGTTGGAATGTCATTTCCTATGAGCAGTGTATCATCCACATACAGTAGAAAAAAGCTAACTATACTCCCACTAGCCTTGACATATATATAAGATTCATGTTCACATCTCGAAAAGCCAAACTCTTTGACTTTCTCATTGAAACAAAGATTCCCTCTGCGAGGTGCTTGTTTCAATCCATATACGGATTTTTTCAAGCTTACACACCTTATTAGGGTATTCTATACTTACAAAACCCTCTGGCTGAACCATGTAAACATCCTTAGCCAACTTTCCATTAAGGAAAGCGGTTTTGACATCCATTTGTCATATTTCATAGTCATGAAATGTAGCAATGGCTAATAGACCCCTAATAGACTTAATCTTGGCCACTGGTGCAAAGGTCTCATCATAATCAACTCCCGGAGTTTGAGAATAACCCTTTACAACCAGTCGTGCCTTATAAGTGTGTACATTACCATCCATGTCGGTCTTCTTCTTGAAGATCCATTTGCACCCTACTATCTTACGACCTGGTACATTGTCAACCAAGTTCCAAAATTGATTATCATACATGGATTGTATCTTGCTATCCATAGCCTCTTTCCATTTAGTAGACTTAGGTCCTACCATGGCTTCCGTGTAACTGTTAGGCTCTTCTAGATTTATCAGTGTATTATCACTGATAAGGGTATCACCTTCTACAGTAATATGGAAACCATAATAATGCTCAGGTGCATTCCTAACTCTGGTGGAACGTCTCATAGGTATAGACTCTTCAGTCGGCTCAATAGGAGTTTCCTCCTCAGGTTGAGAGCTAGGGTTTGAGGTTCCTTCACCGCTTGACTCTTGAATTTCTTCAAGGTCAACTTGCCTCCCACTGTCTCCTCGGATTATGAGTTCTCTCTCTCGAAAGACTCATCTTCTTTCTACAAAAGACCAAACTGTCACTGGGTTTGTAGAAGATATAACCAAAAGATTTATATGGGTAGCCGATGAAAATACACCTCTCACTTCGAGGTTCGAGCTTGTCGTGAGTCTCACGTCTCACAAAAGCCTCACAGCCCCAAAGCTTGATGTGGTCTAGATTTGGAACTTTTCTAGTCCACATCTCATGAGGTGTTCTGGCAACCTTCTTTGTAGGGACTAGGTTAAGGATATGGGCAGCAGTCTCTAAGGCATACCCCCAAAATGAGATTGGTAGCGAAACTCGACTCAACATGGAACGAACCATGTCCAGCAAGGTTCGATTCTTCCTCTTAGCTACACCATTCAATTGTGGTGTTCTGGGAGGTGTCAATTGTGAGACTATCCCACATTCCTTAAGATAGTCAAGGAACTCGGTATTAAGATACTCATCACCTCGATCGGATTGAAGCATCATAGTGTTCTTGCCCAACTGATTCTCCACTTCTTGCTTAAACACTTTGAATTTATCAAAGGTTTTTGACTTATGTTTGATTAAGTAGACATATCCATATCTACTAAAATCATCAATAAAAGTCACAAAAAAGCGATTAGCATCTCTAGTTGCGGTTCTGAAGGGTCCACACACATCTGTGTGTATGAGATCCAACAAACCTTCACCCCTAGCACAAGTGCCAGTAAAAGGTGACTGTCATTTTTCCAAGTAGACAAGATTCACAACTATCATCCGACTTTAGGTCGAATGATTCCAAGACTCCATCCTTTTGGAGTTGGCCTCTGCGTTTCTTCCTTACATGTCCAAGATGACAATTCTATAAAGATGCTTTATCTAAGCTAGTGGAAGAATCGATACACAATACATTATTTCCTAAGTTATCTACAACAGATACAGTTTCATACACACCATCACAAGGTAATGCTTTGAAATAAAGAACACTATTATAGAAAGCATCAATACCACCACTTTTATTATCAAAATAAAAGGTGAACCCTTGTTTATAAAATGCATGAAAGGAAACAACATTTCTTGCAATTTCTGGTGAATAACAGCATTTATTCAAGTCTAATGTAAACCTACTATCTAGTAACAAGGAATAAACTCCAATCTTGGTGACAGGTGAAACTTTCCTATTCGCCATGATTAGGTTTATCTTTCCATGATCCAAATCCTCACTTCTTATTAGTCCCTGCAGATCAGGACATATGTGAATTCTACAACCTATATCCAGGACCCAAGACTTAGAATGAGGTGAGTTATTAGACAATATAGTTGTGACATCCCCATTTTCACAGCTAGAAAAGACCGAATTTCTTTATGCTTTTTAAAAATCAGAGTTATTCTTTTAATAAAAATGTTGCGGAATTTGTTCCCAGAAAAACACGATAAATACGTTATTAAAACATTTTCGGATAAATGTATTTTATTCATTTCAAAACTTTTGGGATGTCATCGTTAATATAGAAACATAAGCATCAACAGAACTTACATTTATTTACACTAGTGATCTACATCTCTTTAAATCTCTCAGTGTAATGTGACTTCATATCAACACCTGTGATATAAATAAACTGAGTGGGTCAGGTTGGGAAACCTGGTGAGTACATAGGGTTTTCAACCCACAATAATATAATTATTATGTTTAAACACTCAAACAATCAACCCAATTACCCATCCCCATTATCTTCTTTAGTCTTAAGGATCTACCCTAAGAATCAGCTATTCCTCGTTTATTTATTCCTAAGGATCATCCTAAGGAATCGACATGAAGTCCATCGTTACCAAGTCTTATATATTATATCTGGTGAACACATAGTCCAAAACATCTGGTAAACACTTAGTTCAAAAGTAACTAGTGAACACACTTAGTTCAAAATACCTAGTGAACACACTTAGTTCAAAGATACCTAGTGAACACACTCAGTTCAAAATACCTAGTGAGCACACTCAGTTCAAAAATACCTAATGAGCACCTAATTCAAAAACACCTACAGGTTACGAGCCTGCTATCGTTCCACTGGACCGTCTAGTATCGTCCATGGTCATCATCTATACTCCACTAGATGACTGGATCATTGTCAACAATGATGTCTTCCATCGTGTTATCACACAACAACTATTACATCTACTCATGTTTTACCCAACACATTTTGTAGATATAAAATACATATACAGTTTAAATCATTTAAAACATGTATAAAAATCTTTCACCCAACATAGGCAACAAGTATTCAGACAATATGCACACATAGCACGTAATTTATATTAAAATACTTCATATATATGTGTAAGATGAAAGGGACTACACACTCACTTGGTAAGGTGGTGAGTCAGCACTCGGACAACACTTCGTTACTCTTAAAATAATTATCCCTTGACGAAACCTAGTATCATTAGCATTAGGGTTTAGTCTAACGATAACTGCAACAATTTAATTAGTCTGACTATTATTATTATTATTATTATTATTATATAAGCGTTAATAACACTCAATATAACTCATAATAATAGCCCAAATAATTATTTTAAGGAGCTAATAACATTCCTATTATTATTTGAAATCTTTATTAAAAATTGCGTAAGCGTAGCACACTTACAACGAATTTTATCGAAAATCGGAACATAATTGGAGCAGCGTTTCGAAACCGATAGACCCTTTTTCTCGGGACTACGGGAGCCTCGGGCTTCCATCGGGAGCTAAGGGGTTTTCCTAGGGCTTAGGGGGGTTTAGAGCACTTAGAGAGAGAAACTAGTGAGAGAAAGAAGGTGGAAAGGTTCAAGAAAAATGGTTGCCCTCTTTGCCTTTTTATAGCATGCGAGGCCTCGGTACGCTGGGCGTACCTCAGACCTACGCTGGGCGTAATGGCTCGGATATGGATGCCAGCTCGCAGCTAGCTGTCTCGCACACCGGTGGACAGGAAGCGAAGGTATGATAGGCATACTAATCTCGGATGCGGGGCATAATTCGAGGGTGACGTGTCGGTCATCGGATGCGAGAACGTGGGGAGCAAGGGAAGGCTAGGATCTTGCCACGTCATCACCAGCTTCTCAAATTGCACTCTCAACTTCTAAAAATTCTAACTATCGCATACGAGCTCCTTTTTCGACGTTATTTATATCCACGCAAAGGTGGGAACGTACTCTACAACTTTCGCTTAGACTCCGTCGGCAAATTTTGACTCGATTTTAAATTTTATATTTTTAACAGGCCGGGACAGGATTGGTCCTCTCAATCCTCATAACTTCTTCATCCAATGTCCGTTTTCGTTCATCTTTTTCTCATTACGCTACTCTTAACGAGATCTTCAATTCTCGTTTAGGTCGGGTCGGCTAAAAATCACCCGATCTAACATTCAAATTTCGGGTTGTACACTGCTAATCCGAAACTTCGAAAAATAATAACTTCTTCATACGAAGTCAGATTTGGGCGTTCTTTTTATCGATGTCCTTACTTTAACATATTCTACGACTTTCATTTATATTGCTAAGGCTAAATCTCGCTCTATCGTAAATTCACTATTTACACTTCCCAGTATCGTGTCGGTTCCGTCGCGAAACTTCAACATGTCATAACTTCTTCGTTATAACTCGGATTTCAGCGTTCTTTATATGTACGGAAACCTTGTAACATATACTAAGACTTGGTTAATATTATTTATTCTAATTAATATTTTGCCGAAAAGTCATTTTCGACCCTTATTGCCTTTAATTTGACTTGCCTGCATCTACGGGCGTTACAACTATATCCCCTTTACGATGATTACGTCCCAGAATCATCAACGAAACAGGGCCCACATGATGACTCCATAAGTTATCTTTTCATCCTAATTCGTAACTTCGATGTTTCTTTGAATGAGTATCTAACTCTTGGACCCCTTGACTGTAGGCGGTGCTCGATCTTGCACTTGCTCCATATCCCATGTTAGACTCCAGATTATGATCTTCAAGTCACAATCTCGATCCTCACTGGATACGAACTTAAGATAAGTTCTCTTTATTACTACAATAGAATGATGTGTCATATTCTAATGACCTATCATCGTATGTTGCAACGCTTAGACTTAGGTCTCTTAGAGTTAAATTCCGGAACAGTTTGTACCTTCCTTCGTGTTCTAATCACATCTTAAAAGGTAGCATTTCTAGCAACCGTCGCGATACTTCTACTGATCGTTTTGATTAATTCTTCTGGCTTAAGTTGGTGCTACATCAAACTTGGTTCTGTGAACCACGTAACATGCTTATCGTAGTCGGACTCAATTCGATATGACCACTCGGGTTGGAATATCAACAATCTTCTTGGTCATTACCGAAAAGATGGTAACAACATGCTTGAATAAAACGAAATCATTTACTAGCTTCTTGGTAACCTTGTGACTTTCCCTGATCCAAGCGTGAGTCATGTGCTTCCAATAGTATATGCATCTACTACCTTTCACACCTACTCATACTCGTCCCAAGTATTGTCTCGCGGTTTTCCAAGTCATCATGCAAGAAAATCACATAACAGTTTAACACATCAGATACAAAATGAAGGCTTTATTATTTCTCGAAATTATTACATAGGTGTTCAAGTTCACCCTATACTATGCCTTTAATAGGCTACATCATACGATACTATGGCTACTGCATAACTTGATCTTCGAATATGAAGTCCTCATCATTGATTCATTGCATAGTTTTCTGCTTCGTCGAGGATCATGTGGAATGCCCTTGGTTTAAGCGGTGCATTTGGTCTTGCAACTTCGTTTTTCTTTGGACAGTTCTTTGAAATATGCCCATCATTTCCACATTCGTAGCACTTCTTGTTGTCGAATATACAATCTCTGGAATAGTGACCGGTCCTACCACACTTATAGCACGTCACTTCACCATCACATCTTCCGAAGTGCTTCTTCTTGCATTTCTCACACCACTTGGCTCCATTCCTTCGGTCGTCCAGGTTAGACTTCGAGAACTATCAGGTCTTGAGGATCCTACCAACTTCCTCTTCTCGCCAACTTCAACTTTCTCCAGACCCTTTTCTCTTATTTGGGTCTCAACATTCTTGGCTGTCCAAATGGCGGCTTTCAAAGTGGTTGCTTGTTTGACCATTGGACCAAAGTCCGGTGGTAATCCATTGGCAAACCTGTTAACCTTGGAAAGTTATGTTAGAACTAGATAAGGAACAAGCTTCATCTTCTATTACTTTCATTTAGATTGCTATGGCTAAATCTCACTCTATCGTAAATTCACTATTTACACTTCCTGGTATCGTGTCGGTTCCGTTGCAAAACTTCAACGGGTCATAACTTCTTCGTTATAACTCGGATTTCGGCGTTCTTTATATGTACGGAAACCTTGTAACATATACTACGACTTGGTTAAGATTATTTATTCTAATTAATATTTTTCCGAAAAGTCTTTTTCGACCTTGATTGCCTTTAATTTAACTAGCCCGGATCTACGGGCGTTACAGTAGTGTATAAACCTACATGGTTGGGTTTTACTTTCCCATCCTTAAGATCTTGCTGGTATTTAGGTCAGTTTTGCTTCCAGTGCGACTTTTCATGGAAATATAAGCATTCAACCTCATTAGGTTAGCAGAAGTAGGAAAAAACCTTTCTTGAGTTTGCTTGAAGAGGAGCCTTCAAGGGTCTTACCCTTGGTACCCTTAGAAGGATTCTTTCTCTTCTTACCTTTGCTATGCCCGATTGCCAAGACATTGGCCGCAGTAGGAGTAGCAGGAGTAGTAACACCCAACTTACCCTTAAGACTACTTTATGTAGTCTTTAAGATTCCGTGAAGTTTACTAAGTGTAACTTCTTCCTTATTCATGTGGTATGCCATTATAAATTGATCATAACATCAAAAGTAAGGAGTGAAAAATGATATCTATTGCTAACTCCTCAGGAAAGTCAACATTCAGGTTCTTCAAGCGATACACAAACCTTTGCATTTTCTATAAGTGGGCCGTGAGGGACTCAATGTCCTTCATTTGGGTGGTTATCATGGAGGAGATTATTTCATACCTCTCTTGACGAGCACTTTGAAGGTATCGCTCCATCAAGTCCATGTGCATCTCAAAAGGGTAATAGTCCGCATAGAACTTTTGGAGCTCAGCTGTCATTGTGGCAGTCATGATGCATGCTACTTTGGTACATCCCTTTTATGTGCTTGAAATGCAGCAATCTCCTCTAGGGTAGCAGTTGATGTCAAACGCCCAAAACTGAACGGTGGAAATATTCAGGGGCGGAGGTCTTCATTTGTAGTATCACAACAATGCATAATAGAAACCAAAGTAAAACATTTATTACATAAGATTTTAAGTTTACAACTGTGTTTCAAAAGTATAATTTACAAACATAAATATAAAGAAACTTTGTCTTCCTTTAAACGTGTTGGTACCTGTTTAATACTTTCCTGAAAATACAAGTAGTTTTGAAAGGAGTGTCAACAATTAAGTTGGTGAGTTCATAAGTATATTATATAAATAACTTGTTGTTTGTTCTATGAAATATATATTTGTTCTTCCAGAAAATCCTATATTTTCTGTTGTATATACATTTGTTTTCAGAAGTAGTATAGTCTTAATCTCCTGTAAGACTTTGAAAAATAAGTTAAGTTAGAAATTGTATAGTAATCTATACCTATACTTGTAATAAAACTTGTGAAATAGTATTATAGTTTTAATATATTAAAAATATATGAAGTTGTTAATACTCTTACACCAAACTTATTTATCAATTTTTGAAAATTGTGAGTTTTCATAACCATACTTGATGACCTAAGCCTTGCCTGAAACACAACATTCTTCAGGCGTTGTAATACGGTACGACAATTGTCATCCCAAGCCTGTCGGATTGACTGTAGGTAACAATCGAGATGTGGGATTGTCAATCCCATATAAATCTATATACAAGTGTCACGCTCTCCCTCAAGGACACTCTGGTTATAACTTTCAGGGCTTTTGTTTTATACTTGAATAAGTACTTGAAGTGTGTCTCACAAATACCTTATTGATAATTATGTGTAAAATATTGAAAAGTATCCTTGAAATAGTCATATCATAAGTATATTATAAATTATATTTAATATAATTTATATATTTTACTTCATCAGAAACTCTGATTATGTAGTAAACATATGTAGTTCCATAAAGTATATTAACAAGTTTGTATGAATACTAAATTATGCCTATTATAATTTATATGTTTATTGTAGCAAATAGTTCCAAATGAGTGCAATAGTTTATTTACAATAATAATAAAACAAAAGAATGAGTTTTATCATTTTCACGAAAATTCCTTGTATTTTACTTGTATTTCCCCTTTAAAACATTATAAAAATATTGAAAACATTGGGGTATAAACTCACTTGATAAGCGTTTCGTTTCTCAAAAAGAAGCTTATTTGACGAGAAAACCGGCTTGAATTGGACAGAGTTCCGACTAGAAAAGATGGATATTCTCGGGAATATTGGTGTTTCGGGGCTTGCTCGGGGTCTAAGGTATGCTTCGGGGGCCTTGGGGGTTGTTGGTAAGTTGGTGGGAGTGAGAGAGGTGAAAGGAGGTAAAAAATGGTGCAAATTAGTCTCAAATCTGAGAGGGCTCGCATGGGTTTTATAGTGGTTGGAACCTTTAGATGGTGTCTTAGGGGACGTCTTAGACGCCTCGCAGGACGCCATGCACGTCGGACAGCAACTGGACCGAACTTCGGTCGAATCAAAGCGTGATACGGAGCGCACGAGGCAGGTTCGCGAGGGAGACTGGGCACCCGTCCGGAGGCGTCTTACGAGACGTCTTAGACGCTGGCTAGGACGCCAAGCGCGTCCGACGTTGACTGGACCTCACATTTGGAGCAATCAGAAGCAGCCAGAGTTTGGTTACTGTTCATGCGAGATTATCCGGATTTTTTACTATTGTTCTTTATTTTTGAGCCAAGACTTGTAAAATTCATAACTTTTGCATACGAACTCCGTTTTTGACGTTCTTTATATGCAAGCGTATGTAAAATTATACTGTACGACTTTTGTTTAGACTTCGTAGGCTAATTTTAAATTTATTTTGAATATTATTATTTTTAATAGACCAGGACAGGAAAATCCGTTAAAAATTCATAACTTCTTTATCCGATGTCCGTTTTCGTCAGAATTTTTACCGTTGAACTACTATTAATGAGACCTTCGATTCTCGTTTAAGTTGTTTCGGTTAAATCTCGCTCGATCTTTATTTCGAGTTTTTAGCTGTCTACCGCTAATTCGAATTTTTGAAAAAACATAACTTTTTCGTACGAAGTCAGATTTAAATATTCAATATATATGAAAGTTCATTATTTTTACGAGTTCTACAACTTTCATTAAGGTCACTAAGGCTAAAAACTAGTTTATCAAAAACTCACTTTTTACGCAAAATAGCGTTTGCCGGATTTGTTGCGGATCTTCAATTGGTCATAACTTCTTTGTTATAACTCGGTTTTGGACGTTCTTTATATTTTGGAATCCTTGTTAAAATCTCTATGACATGGTTCATCCCAATTGAGATTATTTAACACATAAATTTTGAGGGTCAATTATGTAAATATACACAATATGATAAAATTTATCTTTATTATTTCAAAAAGAACTACAAATTACACTATTACATAGGTTTGAAATAACGGTTTGTTACAGTTGACTCATCAATCTCCTTCAGCTCCCTATCAAGGACATATTCTTTGTCATCATAGCGAGTAACCATCCTGATGTTTCTGATCCAATCCATAAAATTGGATCCATCAAAGATGACAATCCCACAAGGGTTCATGAGAGAGAAGGAGCCAGTAGGATTTGAGTCAGAAGCATTGTTTTTGGAAGACATCTAAGATGAAAGAATAAGTTTAGATTAGATTTCTGGATAGTCCTTAATAAAGCACCGAAATGCTATATTAAGGCTACGACCCAACACAATATTTTATAACTTAGAAAAGAGATGCCGTAATCCAAGCTATAAAATATTTGAAGGTATATGAATGACGATTCACCAATTTCCACCATAAAATGGAATAAATTTTATTAGGATTTAATTGGTTTAGAAATTCCTAGGTTCTTTGAGATTCATTGAACTTTTCAATGGCATGTTTCAATCTCGAGTGTGCCCTTCAAGTTTTGTGACTGGAATGCCGAGGATCACAAAACAAGGTGTGAAGTAACCATGCAAATTACTTGGTACACTTAATGTATTACCCCTCAATCTAAGTGCCGGTTAACTACACCCGCTCCAACAATACTATGATAAACATTAAGTCACCCATTGCCTACCCGTATAAGTCCAAGTTAGTGTGCTGGTTAACCACACACGCTCCACTAATGACTTAATCAAAGTGCAAAGTGTAACTTCATGGATTAGCACCTTATTCACATTTTCCTAAAGTAACTAAGATTGAGAATTAATGAAAGTTTAGTTACTTTAGTATATTCATAATACTTATTATGAGAATTATAGTCATTGTTCTACCTTTTCGGCTAACGACCCTCCACCGATCAAGAAAGCGGTGGGTGAGAATAGACACTCATTAAGTTGTCATTTTATAGGCAACCACCATATACCCCCCCCTTATAGATCGGCTTCGTGAATGAGGCATACTAATCGTAAAATGACTTTTATCTTATACATGTATAATTATTATTCACTTATACTTTAGGGTAATGTTTCTAGTCCATTTCCAGCAGAATAACTCGAAAATGTGGACACTGCAACCTCTACTCGTCGAGTGCATGAACAGACTCGGCAAGTCGCATGCATTTCTTCATGGACTCGTCGAGTCCCCCCATGGAATCGGCGAGTTTATACGTGCAGTGAACAAAAAAAATCGTTTTCAGCTATTTTGCATTAAGTATCAAAACAAACAAGCCTCGACTCTGATACCATTGTTGGGTTTTCAGCATTCTAATACTCCTATGGTGCACATTCAACCCTAGAAACCTTGGATCTATGTTTGACTAAGATACATGCAAAATGATTTTCCAAGGTTTATAATCCTATCTAGCATACATGGGGATCTTTTATCCTAATAGTTAGTAAGAATTACATACCTCTTTGTAGCTTGGATTCCTTTGAAACCTTGTGAGCCTAGCACCTTAAGTGTGATGCATCAAATGCTTCACACAAGACCAAGTACACTTGGAACAAACACTAAAGAGAATAAGAACACTTAGTATTTTTGGCTAGCCATCTTTTGTTCACTCTAGTAGTCGAAAATTGTGAAGAATAGCTTCTTTATATAGTATGTCACAATTAGGGTTACACCATGTAAACCTTAATTGTCATGACCCATGGGTTATGTAACCCCCATGGAGCATCTTATGGGTTTAACCCAACTTGATAATCCATGGAGCCTTGGCCCATTATATAAGTTATGGATGATTGACACAATCAACCAATATATTTAATTAGTCTTCTTTTGATCACATAATTAATTCTAAATTAATTATTGACCAATACTAACTAAATATTATTATTCTTATTATTAATATATTAGAACTTATAATATATTAATAAACCATAAGTGTCTTATTTCTCTCATTTAGTCTATCCAAGTGCATGATGTCATGCAATTCAAATGGACCATGCCGGGTCGGCTCAAGTACATACCAAATATAGTTATGGACTTAGACACTACATCCAACAGATTTTACTTAGCAAAAGTAGATGAAGAACTTGAAAATCAGCCTTGAAATCTCGAAATCATAGAGGGAGAAGTGAGAGAGAATGGAGTTTGTTCTTTGGTGGAGAAGGAGTGAAATGGGAAGAGAGATGAGGATTTCCAGCTTTTGTTCAAGAGTATGGCTAGAATAATGGTGAGAAAAAGGACAATGATTAACCATGTATGGCGGAATAGTGGCTGGGTATGGCCTTGGAGTAGGTGTGGGAGGTTGCTTGTGTTCTTGTACAAAGGATAAGTCAACACTCGACCAAATAACGTACCCATCATATTTTATTCTTAAATAAATATTTCCATAAAAATGTGTTTAGATTATGGAAATATGAGGTCTTATATGTTAAAATATAAATTTGGGTGAAAATCTTGCGTTAAAATCACGAAAAGCGGGCTTAAAACGTGAAAATGGTCAAAAACTGGGAAAAACAGGTGAAAATCCGAAGTCTGGGTTGGAGGTTCGATCCCTGGTGATTAGAACCGAGAGTAGATGGGAGATATTGAGAGAGACTTTGTTTGTGACCTTTTTGGATGTTTAGCTTCGCAATGCAAGGTTCGTACACCCCGTTAAACTTCGTTATGATAGTTAGATACCCCTGAAGGGTATAGAATAATGTTTTATCAAATTGTTTTACCACTTACCCCTATTAGGGTTTAGAATTTTTGAATGAATAAACTTTCCATGTGATGACTTCTTATTAAAAATAGTGAGTTGTACAAGAGTAACATAGTGTAAACCCGAATATACAAGGGTTGGATGAGCTGACTGGTTTGACCGGTTGACTTTGGTTGACTTTGACTTCATCGAAAATTCATGGTTGTCACAAAGGGTCAAAGAAAGTGATATACCATGTCTTTGTACCTTTACAGCTACTATCTCCCCTGTATGCAAATGAGCTACAAAACTTGAAGTAAACATCAAAGCCTATTAGATTTTTAACATAGTCATAGTGACTTTTCAAAACTCAAAACAATTTTAATATCTAATAACCTTGTTAGAACAAAGTTCTTTCAGGATCGATTGATTCTATGCATGTAAACAATTAAGAATGAAAATATAAACACGAATATGACTTGAATATGTCGTACGATTAATACTTCAACGCCTCAGAAGAGCTCAACTAAGAACTTCGACTGTAGAGGCGTTTAGGGTTACAAAAACTTAAGAGTAATAAAAGACGTAACAATATAATGCATACATGCATGCATATATATAGTATAACCCTACAAGGTAATCATGAATGGACACGCCCAATCCGGATACAATACAAAAAGCCCATGACGCAACACAAATAGACTCTACAATCTCCCCCTTTGCGTCAAAGGGACCGAAACGCTACTTCGGTTGAGCAGCAGAAGACTTCTTGATCATTTTAAATAGCTTCAGTATAATGGCCAAAAGATGATGACGAAAAGTGATATACCACCGAAGCATGCCAGTGAAGTTCTTCTTATCTACCTTAGAGTTCTGCTTGCACCGATGAATTATGTTGATAATGTGCTCTAAGCAGTCCGTTGAGAAGAGATGTTTATCCACAAGAGCGAACAAAAAATTATGCCCTTCGCCCTTAGTGAACATCACAGTATGATGTTTTGAATCAATCTGGCCAATTTTCATCTTATTCACATCTCCTAGTTTCGATGTCGACTTAACAGTGACCTTCTTCTTCATCACCTTCGCAATCTCCTGATCCATACCTGCAACTTCATAAACGTACGAAGCGAACATCCTCTTCAAGTGCTCTAGAATCGGCTCATATTCCCCTGAGTTGGTGAGCAGGATGTTAAACAATAGAATCCAATCATGAGGATTGAGATTTGGAAGATCTGCTAAGGAAATCATTGACACCGAAATTGCAGACCCTCGAGTGATCTTGAAATTCACATTGACAAACTTTCCAGCAGGAGTCGGTTTCAATACCTTGACAGTAATAATCTTCTATGCACTCCATGTCAGGTATTGAGGTTGCCCATAAGTAATATAAAAATCTATAAGCTCTCGGTCAACCTTTGAATGAGGGAAAGGAACCTCAGCAGTCCAATCAAAGCAATGAAACGTAAAAGCTTTTCTTGTGATCGGCATGTCGAACTGCGAGTCCTTTGAGTTGTCACAATCGAACGAAGCAACAGGTTACAACCAATAGGCGCTTGGGAACTCTATCTCTTGATGGATTAATGTCTCTTTAGTCCACAAGGGAAACAAGGCCTTTTTGTAGTTTAAGGCTTCCTCTTCGTCCTTATTTCTCCTTTCTCACTCCTCTGCTTCATTGGCAATTTTTAAGTTCTCATCTAACTCTCTATCTCTCTTCTTCCTCTTTTGAGCATCATCAATTGTTTCCTCAATCTCATCTTCACTATCATCTTGAACAATTTTCACCTTCGCTTTGGAACCAGAACCTGAAGCTACATTATCCTTCAGTTCGGTTTTGACATGATGAGCACCCTCTCCCCGTTGTTTCGGAGCAACAAACTTCTTCGAAACACCCTTCATTTCATGCAATAGGGCAAGGGAGAGAAGTGATTTGGTTGTTAGATGGTTCCGAATTGTAAGAGTTACTATCGAATCATGAGCACCAAGTATGTTGGTGAACATGTCCTTTACTTCCCCTACATAGCTTCTAAACACTGCCCTCTCTGCTGTTAATAATGCAATCTCCTTCTCAGCTTGATCAAGTTTACCTTTCTGCACTTCAATGGTAGAGGCTTGTCGAGCAATATCTTCTTTTAGAGCAATCTCTGTGGCAATATCAGTACGAAGGGAGTCCAGCCGAGAGGAAACTGAACTGATGAGAGAGGTGTTTTCAGTTTGGATGGAGGACCGAACAGCCTCAAACTTTGCTTGTTCACCCTGTAGGGATTTGGAAAGAGACTCTACTGAGGCTTGCACCTTGGCAGCATTAGTATCGGCGTGCCCTTTAACCGAATCTAAGAAAATTTGAGTTGTATGAACAACATCAGCAACATCGGTAGAGGCCTTTCTGTAAGTGGAGGTAGATGCATCGATTGCTTTGGTGGATATATATCGATTGAGTCTGTGTATTGCCCAATGGCCGTCTCCACAAAGGCCTTTAGGACAACACCACCATAAGCCTTCTTATCGGCAATCAACTTGTCCAACTTTTCATTGATGCACTCTAAGTGTTGGCTTGTGATTGGAGACTCATCATCATCATCGGTGGGTAGGCGGTAAGGACTGAAGTATGTGGAGTCAAACTCATCATTAGCACCACCGAGAGTGGCACCATATTCGGTTGAGTGTGTTGGAGAAAGTGGTTTAATAATGACAGGGGGTTCGGTTTCAGTAGGTGTCCCCGTATCAGATACGTTGACCCTTATTGTTGGTTCAGGGATAGTAGTGGTGGTGGATTGGGAAATTATAGGAGTTGGTAAGGTGGTTGTAGGGATGGAAACAGAAGAAACTAGTGGTGGTGGTGGAAAAGAGGTTTCTGTTAGTAAAGTGGTAACAACCAAAACTGGAACTTTCGGTTTCGGTGATGGAGGTGGGGTTGGAAGTTTGTGAGGTGGAGATTCGGTTGGAGTAGGAGATCTAGGTGGAGTATTACCTCTTAGAAAGTCCGGATGAATGTCATCTTCTTCATCATCCTTTGGATTGTCAGAACTCGGACGAGTTGGATTTCTGGATCTCTTCGCCATCTTCTTTATTTTCTTGGGCTTAGAGGAGGCTTCTTTCTCGAACTTTCGGTTCTTTGATTTTGAGGGCTTAGGTTGATCTTCCTTGGTTACTTGGCTTGTCAATAGCATCCAAGGCAGCCTGTTGCTCCGGAGAAAGAACTCTCGGCTCCTTGGGAGGAAGTTTTTTATAGTCAACAATTACCTGACTTTTGATTGTAACACCCCGATACATGGTCTTCGGAATTGAGCTATAATGTTGAAACTTTGTTGGATCAGAAAGAATGATCTTCTTTGTATGAGAAGTCACAATGGACGCAATTAGGGCATCTTTCATCACCGGAATTTCCAAAGTAGCGATCGCCCTCCTTGTAATGAGTGTCCAAAACCTTCCCTAAGAAATTTCGGAGTGACGAGTAGAAGCGTTGAGGCTCTGCATAACCTGAGACCTGATAATGGACCCATAATTGAGGTTTAGTCCATTGTAAAGACCATAGAGAATGGTCAGAAATCCTTTACTAGTGCAACATGATCCAGCACTTCGTTCCGCCAAGATTTTGATAAGAAGAGTGAGAAGACCGTTCCATTGGGATGGGAGACACCACTTCTTGACTTTGGCAATGGTGGTCAGCACATCAGTGTATCCCATTTCATACAGCATCGAGAAAAGTTGTGCTGTAGTAATAAGTCGGGTGAGATAACAGAAGAATCCACAACAAGATGTAGCAACGAGCAGAACCTCCCTTTTGAAATAGAGGCCTTCTTGGAGTGGATTTGAAAGTAAATGCGTTCTTTGTTCTTGTCATACGTTGCAAAAGAGTAGACCTGAGATAGTAGAGACATTAGAATAACTTTGAATTGGGTTAGGGCAAGAACCAATGGAGAATACTTCAAACACTCGACAACTTGTAACATGTAGGAATCATACAGGAACGGATTCAGTTCTATGATCATGTTATGATTTTGCTTGATGGTAAGAAAGACCGATGAAGTAGTCTAATCATGTGTTGAAGAAGAAGTCGCCATTGTTGATCGAAGGAAGAAGATAAACAGTTTAATGTGCCTTTACAATTGAGAAATTTTGATGTTGGTAGAAGACAAAGAATCGTGGAAACCCTTTATATACCGTTGCCAGGAGAGAGAAAAATCGTGACAAAAAAAATAGTGACGTGATCACAAAAACATCGCCTGAAAAAGCGTGATTTGACAGGTTGGGTATTCCTAGGTATGCGACATCACGTGTGCGTATAGGGACCGTTCAAATTCACGCGCCCAAAAGGATTTCGTCAATCAGCATTTGAAACAGAACTTTCCATACGAACTGGAATTGCCCTTGATTCACTAGAGGACAAATAAAACTGAAGCATACCATCATCAGAATGTGGGAAAATTAAAAATCTCCATGCATTATAGTGACAAAAGATAAAGTAATAAAGCAAATGTGTATGGGATGTGAGTGATGTCTTATTATCAGACAAAAAGCAGGGGATTCTGGGCAAGAATCGCTTCCTTCAAAGTCAAGAATGACTTGAAGTGCTTGTGTGGTTTCCCGAGAATACTATCAAGTTTTTGTGAATAAGCATTGAAAGGATTCTTTTCATAACATAGGCTTAAGGTGGATTATCTTCAATCGAACATTGATTCTTAATATAAGACCGAGTGTTGGAAGAACTACTTGTGAGACCGATGTGGTATGTTGAACAAGTAGGTAGGTTATATTTTATGATGACTAAAGAGTTTATAGAAATCTATAAAACAAAATTAAATTGGATCTTTATGGGAAGAAAAGTCTTAGTTTTAGACGAATTCATAAAAGACCTCGCAAATAAAAAGAGATTTCAGTAGGTAACAAGTAAGATCTTGAATATAGAAATTCACCGTCAATTCATTATAAGTGTTGTATTTTCGGTTTCACTTAGCACGTGGTATTCGTATCTAAGATCACAAACATAGATTTGATGTAACCATAAACCTTAGTGGTAAGAGCCGAGAGTCTCAAGGGTTACAGTTGTGAACCGATAGTAGATGGAGAATAGTATAAGGATGGTGAAAGAACCGAAAGTACCTTCTGTTACAAAACATGACAAAGCAGAGAAACTCTTAACTCATATTAGAAGAGTAAGGTAGCTCTAGACCGAGTCGATAAGAACAGCCTGATTGGGAAGAAACGATATGTATAGATCGAATCATTAAGGCCTTGCTCTAAGTTGTCGAGGCTTAGGTCAACATGCAAGAACATGCTTCTAGGGACCCTTAACTAGTTCATAAAATAAGCATCATACCTGCCCCATCTCCGAACTTTGTTGTACTTTTATGCTTGGAACCTATTGAAAAGAATGAACAAACACACACCACACAAACAAAACAAAATTTTGGATTTTTAAGGTTTTCTAAAAAAAAATAGATTTTTGAAGATTTCTGAAAAATAAAATAAAATAAAATAAACAGAAAATAATAGAGATATACAAAATATCCAACCGAAACCTTAGTGTTTTTGATTGATCCGAAACAGACCAAGTGATCGGTTCATTTAGGTTCCGTAAAATTCCAAAGCCGAAATAGACCGAGCGATCGGTTCGTTTCGGTTCCTGAAAATTATGGAGCCGAAATAGACCGAGCGGTCGCTCCATTTCGCTTGTCCAATTTTAAGGCAAGATTCGAGGATTGGGTACCGATTCTGCTTCCATCATACCCAGACCTTGTAAAGCGTTATTGAAAGATGCTTCAGGTAAGGCCTTGGTAAATACATCAGCCAGTTGATCAGAGAATCGAACAAAATGCACTTCCATGTTCTCATCTTCGACATGATCCTTGATAAAACGATATCTAAGGGCAATATGCTTAGTTTTGGAATGTTGCAATGGATTCTGACAAATCCTTATTGCACTTTCTGAGTCACAATAGAGAGGAATCTTCTTCATGTTCAGCTTGTAATCTCTCAGCTGACTTTGAACCAAATAACTTGAGAAGTACAAGAGGCTGCAACAATGTATTCGGCTTCTGCAGTTGAAAGTAACACACATGTTTGCTTTCTGGACTGCCGGCTAACAAGTTTTCCGTCAAGAAATTGGCATCAACCTGTAGTGATTTTTCGGTCTAGACCACAACCTCCATGATCAGCATCAGAAAAGGCTTGAATAAAGAACCCTGATTTGGCAGGATACCATAGACCGAGAGATGAAGTTCACTTCAGATAACGGAAGATATTCTTTACAGCCACCATGTAAGGTTCTCTTGGATTCGCTTGAAACCTGGCACAATAACAAACAGAAAACATAATGTCCGGTCCACTAGTTGTTAGATTCATAAGGGACCCTATCATTTGCCGATAAAGTGTTATGTCAACCGTAGGTTTCTCCAGATACGGTGTTAACTTATTGTCGAATACCATAGGAACCTTCACTTTAGAGTCACCTGTCATGCCAAATTTTGTTAACAGGTTCTTTGTATATGCTACCTGGTTGATAAAGATGCCTTCTGGACCCTGTCTAATATTTAAACCAAGGAAAAAATTAATTGGACCCATTGCGCTCATTTCAAATTTAGTGTCCATAAACTTTCTGAATTCAACGGTTAAGCTAGGATTCGTAGAGCCGAAGATGATATCATCAACATAAATCTGAACGATCATTAGATGTTCGCCTTCTTTCTTTCGGAAGAAGGTAGGGTCAATCGAACCTTGCTTAAATTTTGAAATTTTTAGAAAACGAGTTAAGGTTTCATACCAGGCTCTCGGTACTTGCTTCAAACCATAAACCGCTTTATCTAGCACATAGTAATGATCAGGATATTTCTTGTTCACAAAACCGGGAGGTTGCTCAACATACACTGTTTCTTCTAGTTCTCCATTTAAGAAATCACATTTTACATCCATTTGGAAAACTTCAAAGTTTTTATGGGCAGCATATGCTAGGAAAATTCTTACCAATTCCAACCTTGCTACTGGAGCGAAGGTTTCCTCATAATCTATTCCTTCCTCTTGGAAATAACCTTTGACCACCAACCGAGCCTTGTTGCGAATGACGTTCCCCTCTTTATCCAATGTGTTTCTAAAGACCTATTTCAAGCCGACCACAGAAGCATCCTTTGGTGTGGGAATCAGCCTCCAAACTCAGTTACGTTCGAACTCATGGAGCTCATCTTTCATTGCTTGAATCCAATCATAATGATCAAGCGCAACATTTACTGTTTTTGGTTCGATTTTGGAGATAAACGAATTAAACATACATAACTCAACTTTAGAGAATAATGCAGTTTGTTTCGCTTTTAATTGAGAACAAGTAAGAACTTTCTCGGAAGATTCACTAATAATTTTTTTCTTTAGGATGATCCTTGGTCCATTTCACTAACGGTGGATAATTTGGGTCATAAACCAGATCCAATTCTACATTCACTTCCTCTTCAAATTCTGATTGATCACTCTCGCATTCGTCAGTTGCCTTTTCTTTCTCCCCCTCGACTGGCGAAGCGTAACCCGTGGCTGCATCGAAGCTTGCATCCTCTGAGAGAGTTGGATTCTCCCCCTCAAATGTACTTTTATTAGTTGGGGTTGGTGTGGAATTCTCCCCCTCGAAAGATACATTGGATGTTTTTCGTGTGGACGAACTCTCCCCCTTGAACGTTGAGCTATTGATTTGAGAGTCAGTAGAGGATTAAGCACTTGCAGGTTTGGGAATTTCACTTGCCATCTCTTTTGCAGCATCATCGATGATCTTTTGGAGATTGTCAGTTTTTTTATCTGCTACTTTCGCCTTTGAGTGTGCCGCTTTCTCCGGTTCATCGAATAACCGAATGTACTCCTCGAACAAGTTAGATACAGGAACCGAGACTTGTCCTGAAGTGGGAAAATTTTCCCCTAAGTGAGTTTTGCTCCTTTGAACTTTCTTCATGTAATTATCATCAAAGGTGACGTAATAAGTTTCTTCAATTCATTTAGATCGTTTATTCAACACTCTGTAAGCTTTTGAGGAGAGTGAATAACCAAGAAATATTCCCTCATCAGCTTTGACGTCAAACTTTTTTCGGTTCTCCTTGGAGTTTATGATGAAACATCTTGAACCGAACACATGGAAAAATTTGACATTGGTCTTTCGATTATTTAAAATCTCATATGGAGTGATTGAGAATCTTTTGTTAAGAAAGGATCGGTTCTGAGGTGTAGCATGCAGTGGCAACAACATCAGCCCAGAAGTATAGCGGAAGAGAAGCGAAACTAAGCATGGTTCTTGCAGCCTCACAGAAAGAACGATTTCACCTTTCAACAATCCCATTCAGTTGTGGTGTGCAAGGGGCCGAAAAGTTGTGAGTTATTCCCTTATCAGCCAGAAAGTCCTCAAGATCTTTATTCTTGAATTCCAGCCCATTGTCGCTCCTGACATTTCACACTGTCTTTTTCAGTTGAACTTCCACTTGCTTAATGAATTTCTTCAGCTTGGGAGTTGCTTTAGATTTCTGTTTAAGAAAGAAAACCCAGGTGAAACATGAAAAATCATCTACAATTACAACTATGTACTTACTACCACCGATGCTTTCAATGGCCGAAGTTCCACACAAGTCAATATGCAGTAGTTCAAGAGCTTCAACAATCTTTGTAGTAATTCTCGTAGGATGACTCTGTCTACTTTGTTTGCCCATCTCACACGTTGCACATAGATGTTTCTTGTCAAACTTGAGAAGAGGAAGGCCTCGAACATGGTCACTAAGCACCTATTCATTAATGTATTTGAAGTTTAGATGCAACAAACATCGATGCCACAACCAACTTTCATCTGTGTTTGCCTTTGATAGCAGACATATTGCTAGATTTCCTTTTATTGGGTTGAGATTTAAGGGATACATCTCTCCCTTGAGACAGACTTTAACAAAGCCTTTTTCAAATGCTTTTCAATAATTTCAGAACCCTCATCATCAAATGACACTTTCAGACCTATTCCCACAACAAGTTGAGACACACTAATGAGGTTATGTTGCAATCCCTCCACATACGACACTTTTCAAATTGAGAAACCTCCATTAGTTATCATACCGTATCCCTTGATTGTTCCATAGGAGTTATTTCCATAATTTACACATCTGCCATCTTTCAGGGACCAAAACTCCCTCAGCTCTTCCTTCCTTCCTGTCATGTCACGTGAGCAGCCACTGTTGATATACCATTCATCATCGAACTGCTCATCAAAAAGTACCTGCAAATTCAAGCTGATTTAGGAACCCAAAGTTTCTTGGGTCCTTGTGAGTCAGGAATCGCAGATGAAATATCAACCAAAAATGTTCTTTTTATTAAAGTGGTTTGATCTTTTCTTTTGATGGTATACACCTTAATTTTAGTTTTATCTTGTTTAAAGATCGGTGCATTAGTTGGCGTGTTGTTAGTTGGTTTTGGATATTTCTTTTGAATCTTAGGGTTAGCTGACGTTTTCTTATTTTTGAACTCAGAATCTGATGTTAGCTTTCTATTTCCCTTGACATCCTTCACCGTTTTTATTTTTCACTTTGGATTAAAAGAACCGAAACTAGTGTTGGGATCGAAAACGGACTTTCGGTTCTGTGGACTGTTGTAAGGACCGAAACTAGACTTTCAGTTCTGAGTGCTGATGTAGGGACTGAAACTTGACTTTCGGTTCTAAGCATTAGGATGGGAACCGAGAGCCGATGTTCGGTTCTGACTTTTGGAGTAGTAGGAATTTGGGCTGAAAGCTTCTTTTCCTTCCACTTTTTTCCTTTCCCTTATCACTTGACACTACCTTAGGAGGTATGTAGTTGGGTTTTTGGGATTCCCAGTGACGTTTTCGCTCATTCAAGTTCTTTGCATATCTTTGGTTTCTCAAGCGTTTGTGTTCTTCTAACTCCTTCTGTTACTTGTAGATATTGAAGCTAGCCTTTGCTTTCTGCTTTTACTGTTCGGTTGTATTTGTTGGATCATTTGGTTTTGTCATTGGTTCTTTAGGTATTTCTTTAGTTCCACTTGTGCTTGGTTTATCGAATATTGAGGGTTTGTTGATGCGTTCAACAACATATCTTCCTTTAACCCTCCATGAAGTTTGTTCAGATAGGCCCACGGTTTTGTCTGTGTTATCAATAGGGTCAGACCAGAAGTAATTGCCGCACCCTTACGCATTTTTTTTCCACTAAGACTCTTAATTTTGCCGTTTGTCTTGCAGTGACTCCTTTAACTGCGTAAACTTGATTTGGCACCGTCTAAACTTTTTGATAAACCAAAGCCTTTTCTTTGAGTTTCTGTGGCTTGTCCTTTGACATGCGAGCAAATTCAACCGAATTTTCGGAAATGAGAGGTTTCTTATTCTCGGTTTCGCTCTTCATAAACACTGAGCAATAAACAACATATTATACCGAGATTTCACTCATCTCACTTTCCTCATCAAATTCAGACGCATTATCTAAATTCATTTTTTTCCGAAGTTAATTTAGCATTGGACATGTCAAATAATTGAATAATGTTTGACTTTATTTTCAACCTATCATTTTCATCTAACATATCTTTTAGCATACATTTATGTTCCTTAGAGTCAATGAAGGTTTCTATTTTGTCCAGTCCAATTTTGTAAGACACGAATGTCTCTTTTAAGGACACCTCTGACTCACATTCTGCTATGATCTCATCCTCCATAAATTCAAGGAAGGGCAAAATCATCTTATGTATTTTCTTTCCTGTCTCACAACTTAAATGTAATTGAGCAATATTTGTGTATAAATGCTTAGCTACTAAACAAAAAACCTTTCTTTGTTTTAAAAACTTCAAAATGTCTCTTTGCAATAAATACTTTCATCCTTAGCCCTAACTGACTCCGCCTCCTTCAGCTCAATCCACATCCTTCTCTCCTCACTCTTTGAAGACACCCTGCTGAGTTGGTCAGTTAGGTTAGAATTCACTAAGCGAGTTTGCATGAGACTACCACTTAAGTTAGAGAATTTAAATTTTAGTTCATTTAATTCTTCTTCATAATTTGTTAATGGAAGTTTAAGTGATTCAAGGAGAGATTGTACCTTTTTGATCAAACGATCGCAGTCATTGGTCTTCTCACTGACGGGTTTAGCCGCAAAACACTTATTTTCTGCCAGGTTCGGTTCCTCGTCTGTACTTTCGGTTGATAATCCAGCGGTGACCATCAAGCACTTTCCTGCCGAACCTAATTCTTTCGCCACATAAGCCTTCCCGTGAGTGGGTTTTCTCACTTCTTCATCTTCGGAGTCGGTTGACAACACTTCAACACCACCGAACTCATCTTCATCTGCATTCTCCTGCACAATTAAGGCATTCATAAAACTTTTAACACTGTAGGTTGCCTTCTTTTTCTTGATTTCTTCCAGCTTATGCATATAATATGCCTCATCATCTTCACCATCTCTTTTCTCAACCATTTTTCTCAGCATGCAATCTTTGGAAAAGTGGTTCTTGCTATGATAGTAATTGCAATCAAACACAGAGTCTCCAGCAGGCTTGCTCTCCTTCTTGTCTTCGTCCTTCTATGAAGAAATTTTTGCTTCATCCTTCACCTTCTCTAAACTATAACTTCCTTGCCAATTTCGGTTTTTGTTGACAGGAAAATTTCTTCGCGCAAACTTCTTTGGATTAGTGACCATCATAGCGTACTCTTCACTTGTGAGATCACATTCCGACATATCAGCTTCTTTTTCTTCTTCCGCAATACTTTTTCCTTTAGAGACAAGGGCCAGTGAACCCACACCAGAAACCACTTTTGCTTCTTTAGTTACTACACTTTCATGGGACTTGAGAATTCCCACAAGTTTTGCTAGCGAGTAAGATTTAAACTGTTCATGTGCTTTTACAGTTGAAACCACTGCTATCCATTCCGGTCTGAGCTCGTTCATGAAAGTAACTTTCTGCTCGATCAACTTCCTCTCTATTCCATGCTTGATCATCTTACTTAGGAGATGATTGAACTAATCGAAATTCTATATGAGCTTCTCCTCAGGTTTTTGTTCGAAAACTCCAAATATTGACAACAGCAAGGTTTGAATGGAGTGTTCTAGATCGTCATCGGTCGAATAGAGTTCCTTCAACCTATCCTAGATTTCTTTGGCAGTTGTGCATGAACCGACCAACCAAAAGGTGTCAGATTGTAAGGCGAATCTGATCATTCTCATAGCCTTGACATTACACAGCAACTTGTCTTTTTCGTCCTGTGCCATCTTGTTTTCATCCTCCACCAGCTTGTTATATTCCTTTTGCGTCTTAACGGTTGTGTTAGTTCCTGAATGAACAAACAACCCAAGTGTGATAGCCTCCCAGATGAGATAGTCATTCTCTTCCGAACCAACCACATAGTCTTCAAAGTGATGTGCCCAAACTTCATAATCTTGAGTGTAAAGAATGGGTATTCTTGTTGTAGATCCAATGTTGTTTGAGATGTTGATTGGATTCGTTTGCGAATCTTCGTGAGACATGGTGAGCTCTTAGAATCAAACCTGTAAACTTTAAGGTTTTTATCTAAAACAAAGTTGTCGTTAATATGAGGAAGACGACTTCTATTTATACGATAAAAGCATAAACCCTAATAGAATTTTGATTACAGAAGGAATGTGTATTGATTACATAGTCTCATACTCTGATACCAATTGTTAGAACAAAGTTCTTTCATGATTGATTGATTCTATTCATGCAAAAAATTAAGAATGAAAATATAAACACAAATATGACTTGAATATGTCGTATGATTAATACTTCAACGCTTCAGAAGAGCTCGACTAAGAACTTCGACTGTAGAGGCATTTAGGGTTACAAAAACTTAAGCGTAATAAAAGACGTAACAATATAATGCATACATGCATGCATATATATAGTATAACCCTACAAGGTAATCACGGAAGGACAGGCCCAATCTGGATACAATACAAAAATCCCATGACGCAACAAATATAGACTCTACAAACCTTTATACACCTAGCCTAAAGATGATGCAACCATAGATTCTAGGCTGATGTCTGAAATTTTCTAAAATAGGAACACCCAACTGGGATTCAATAGAACGAATCGCAACCTTGGTTGAAAATGGAGGTATTTGATACTAGTTCACAATAAGTTATAACAAATGTACGACAATGAAACAAACACAATCTACAACAATGAAACAAAAAAAATTATAAAATAATAATTAGTGTTCCCAACTATCTCCATAGTTTTCCATTTACCATATTACCCTTCTCATAATAGTCTAAATTAAATGACGCATGTAGTCTGATATTTGAGCGCAACATAGAAAGGGCAATAGCAAATGCTTCTTTCACCTGTTTTGACATAAAAAAAAAAC
The DNA here is from genome assembly GCF_052625555.1 of Lactuca saligna. Lineage (NCBI taxonomy): Eukaryota > Viridiplantae > Streptophyta > Magnoliopsida > Asterales > Asteraceae > Lactuca > Lactuca saligna. The sequence goes on from NC_136425.1 coordinate 57,095,732, forward strand.
CAATATGTTGAACTTAAACAATTAAACGCCCATTATGTATTCAAGGGTTAAAAAAAAAAAAAAAAAAAAAAACTCACATGGGCAGTGGGATGGCTCATTCTATCCAGTAACTCCTAGAGTAACTTATGATGGAGTTCAACTTCTGATAATGGCATTCTTGGAGGTGAGACTTCCATCAAAGCAACAGAAAGGAAAGACTTTGTGTTTTCTTGTAAATCTTATTGTTCTTCATGTGATAGCTTGTAAGGTGACTCTTTAGTAACATGTTCAAAGCAGACTTGGCTAGGATTCTTGTTTGTGGAATTGGACTTTTTAAATTCTTTAGGAAATGACTAGTTTCTTCATTGAGAATCTTTGATGATAAATTTGGTTCATTTCTAGATGACATAACCAATAACAAGAGAACCCTATTTGCCATCAAGTTATACCCATATGAAACAATTTAAAAAAAAAAAATTAATACATGTTTTGCTGAGTTGAAATAATCATATATTCATGTGTCTATATAGATTATAACGTTTACCTCCAATGTAAATTAGTTGACTCAAAACTCATAGAACTTATCTCAAAAACCAAAGATACAAAGCTCCCTTGTTCTCCACCACGTAAATATTCATGAAGCATATAAGGATGATACTCTAAAATCTGATACAATTACAAATAACGCAACCTTAACATTAACCAAGTTTTTTCTCATATGACCCAATCATGAAAATTTCAAAACTATCCTTTTCTAATCTAGCAAAAATTAATTATCTACCAAATATTATCATTACCACTTTGTTATACAAGATAAAATTGTACTGACAAAAATTTTTTTTGTCTCTTTTGAAAAGGTGAGACTGAGATTCTCTCTCAATCTATATTTTGTGTGAAAGGAAGCAGTCTTAGAAAGCTTCAACCATGTGCACAAGGGCATTTTGTTATTGATATAAAAATTTAACTTCAAAATGATGTATCAAAGTTGCAACCAAACCAAACCTCTCGATAGATGAGCTCTCTAACATCATCTTTTCCTAATTTCCTCCTCTCAAACTCAAGCTCCATCTTTGATATGGCATGGGTTGAAGGTTATCTCTCCACATTCTCCAACCCTTGAATGTAGGGATCCCTCAGTGCCTGCAAAAAGAACCCAATGCCAAAATCAAGTTCTTTAAGGCTCGTCTTAATCATATTTCTATGATTCGTCACCACTAGTCCAAGATCCAGATCTAACAAATTAATAATCCAATAAATAAATAAACATCAAGGACAATGTAGAAAATAACGAGACATTAACTGATTCAAAGCCTAATTGTCCCAAAAACCTAAGATTAGGCAAGTAACTTGGATATTACATTGATATGCAATAACATCATTTAGAAGTTGATATCATGATAAAATTCCAGAAACCCTATCTCTCCCTTCCAAAATCAGATTTTACAAATCCATAGTACTAAAGATGGTAGAGATTTTGCCCTAAATCAACCATGTTAGAGGAAGAAATAAAGGAAAAGGTAGCGAGTGTGGATGGAGAGAATGTAGATGAACGATTATAAGCACATCATACCTTTGTTAAACCGAAAGAGAAGAATCATACCTGCTTCTCATTCAATCGAACCTAGGGCTTGTAAGGAGAAGAGATTTTCGTCCAGTGGAAGGTGGTGGACTTGAGTCACCTATCGGAAGATCAAGGTCACAAGCCATAGCAACACAATTACCTAGCAGATATGAGTCGCAGAAGCATCGTAACTATAACACGTTTTGGATATGATCATCTGTAGGAAGTTGAGGGACTAAAATATCAAGATTTAATTATGTCATAGTCAGCAAAGAGAGTCCTTGAGCAAGGCCATTCAATTAGGGCAAAGAATCTTTGTTGGCAACGTCACTACTGGCAGTGGATCTTGATTTCACATAGTTTTTGATGGTGTGAATATGGTCTAGGGTTTGGACATACCCATCGTCTCAGTCTTTCTTTGTCTTAATGAAGACGAAGGCCCTAGGGCTTTTTCTTGCTAATTGGAAGAGGCGGGGGGTTTTAAGTTTTGGGATCTAATAGGTGGGTGAAATCCCATCTCAAAATGCGTGTTTCATTAAAAAAATTATAAAGCGAACCACTTAGATGACACACACATTTCATGAAAGAAGCCCTCCGCATTTCCTTTTTTTTCTGACACTAATTTAAGGGCACGCACAAATGTATGTCCTCTATCCTTCAAATTTTGTAAAACTGACATTATATTTTAGGCATGCACAATTGTGTGTTCTCTATTAGCGCGTGTCATTGTTTGCGCATCTTTAAAGGACTGTTTTCTAGTACTGCATGGCGTCTGAGAGTCGGTAGTAGTGGCGGCTGAGAGTCGGTAATAGTAATGGTTGAGAGCCAATAGCAGAATGGTAGTAGATGATACATATGATTGTATGTATGTTGCATGTATGTGGATAGGAGAGCTCGCAAGTCGACGCTAGAGCCGAGGATTTTCTTGGATGCATTGTATGTATGATTACATGTATGGTATAATGGGAAACTCACTAAGTTGTATTGTTATAGTTGTGGATGAAATGGTTTTGAAGGTTGTTCGTGTGAAGAGCTCAACGGGACTATACACCCACATCAAATATATCGTTTCCGATGTTTTGTAATTTAACTATGATAACATTATGGTTTCAAACAAATGAATGTCACTTATTTATTTTAGGTGAATGGTTCTAATTGGTTAATCTATTTTGAAAATGAAAAATCTCTTCATAATTTTTGGTATGTTACATAATATTTGTGATTGCACTACCGACTTATGAAATTTGAGAGGTTAGCTGGTAACGCATGAGATTCTATAATATTATTTAAGTCTTCGATAATAAGAACTAATGTAATGAATCTTGAAATGTCATCCTTACTAGTAAATAACTTTGAGACATATGATTAATGATATTGACAATAAATTAATTCATTTAGAAATCGTTGAATGCCAGATAATATACATTGCACTTCATCTGATTCAACCATAAACATTATAAACATTAAGGGATTCGAAAGTCTAAACAAAAATATATTCTTCTTCTTCTTTATTATTATTATTATTATTATTATTATTATTATTATTATTATTATTATTATTATTATTAAAAGTATTTTCTTTATTATTATAATTAAAAGCATCTTATTTAATTTTAATAGTTTGTTTAGTTTTTATAGTTATTTGGTTAAATTGATAATTTCCCTTTAGCATTTAAATTTCTTTACTATTGATACATCATTGTCCCCGTGGAGTCCCCCACTCATACTTACCACTCCTACACTATTCAATCACGTACACTCTTTATGTAATTCATTTTTCTAGCCTTGTGCTAGTTTTTTTATGCAAGATGTCGTCATTCTAAAAAAATAAACACTCCCTGCTGGTAACTACTTAAAGTCTCTGTAATTGGCATCATTATAAACAAAAGGCTTAGGGCTTAAGATCAATCAAAGTTTTCCTAGTTTTACACACATCAATTTGCCTATTTGATTCAAACCAATGTTATGCAATGCTCTCACAAGTTTCTGAAATAACAAAAGCTACATAATCGAATTGTAAATATAATCGATTAAATCTTCTATAATAACATATAACATACATAAAATGAGGAAAAACATATACTTACTATTCATCACCAGCTCTACATATTTTACTGGTAGGGTATGGAAACTACCTCCATGACATTCATCACAGTTAAGTTTTATAACGAGAACCTAACGAATTTAACAAAAAAGATAACATATAATTCCAATTTGAATAAAATGAATGAATTTTAACATAACTAACTACTCGGATTATGTATACCCCAATATGACATGTCAACTACATGAATGTGACAATTCGAAGATACCTTATTTATAGATGTTAAGAAGATTGGTTACAATGGGATATTGAAGAACAAAGGATGACATTAAACGACCAAATACAACCCGTAATCACAATCAAAGGAAAAGTCACCTCAATCGAACGCCACGTTAGAAGATGAATACGTCCTAAATGTTGTTATTCACAAATCGAGTTGAATTAGACGCCATGTTGTCGAAAAAACACGTTCCTTGCGACAAATCAACAAAATTTGTCATAAGTTATATACGATATAGTTATAAATAATATTATTTTTGCACCGAAAACACCAAAAGAGACGTTAAGCACTTAATTTCTTATTTCTATTTCATTTGTGTATATAAATACTAATTTAACATTAATAGGCCGTTAAAAACCATATCATACATCTATTATGATGTAATTTTTTTCGTTTTATGTTTGCTTTTTGCTAACATGCAGCTATTAAAAAAAAATATTAAAAATATGAAAAACTTTGTAACAATGAAACAAAATGAAAATGAACGTATATGAAACTTTTAACATTGTCCGAATAACATGAAGTAAAATAACTACAGAATTTCAATGTTGTTTGCAGACATCTTGACATTGTTTTCAAAACTACAATCAAACATATAAATTTGTTAGAATCCGTACATGGAAATATCGTGTATCCTAGGGCTTAGATCTTAGAAAGAGCAATCTTCATAAATGGTCCATATGGTTTTTAGGAGTATCAAGATTGATCCTTAACTTTTTTTTTATCTTCAATTATGGTCCATGGGGTTTGAAAACTTTGAGTGGATGGTCTTTTTGGCTCACTCCGTCAAATTGGACCCGTTAAATGTCTCACGTGCAAAACAGACGAGGGCATTTGGATCATTTCACTTACCCTTTCTTATTTCATGGCTCTAAGCAAACCGAAAATCACAACCACCGCCCTGAGGCATATTGGAGGGTCAATCCACCTAAGGAACACACACCTCTCACCATATGTTGAACAACTCCAAAATTATCTATCTGGATTATGATCAGTCCAAGATGTTATCTTCAATGCTTGACCTCCACAAAGGAAAATCACCATTTTTTTGAACTCGTCACATGTGTAACAACTTTCTTGAAGAGGAGAAGGAAGATGGGTTTGAAAAATGTAAACGTTTCAAGCATATGAAGAGAATAATGATCGTCCATTAATAGTTTTCAAACCATAAGGACCATACTTAAAGAAAGAACAGATTAAGCATCAAATTTGATAATCCTAAAAACCACGGACCATTTATAACGATTACTCTTTTAGAAACAATAAAAGAGTAAAAAGATCGGGTATTCTACGTGGACAACTTCCACCACATCCACCTTGGAAATATCCTAAGCATGTCTCTTTCACTTTGCCCAAAAAACATGTTATCCTATTTATAACGCTTGTTGGACAATTATGGACAATAATTTGATTTGTTATTTTATTATTTATTATTTAACATATAATATCTACGAAGCCAAACCATACATTTTCGGAGACAAAACAAAAATATATAATTGCTACAAATAGAAAAAAGCATCGTTGCTATTCTATTCTCTTTTAAATAATTGCCATCGAATTCATGTTACTCACCACTATGTTGAATAATTTGTTGTTATTACTTTTATTTCATCATTATTTCATCTTTAATTAATCAGAATTATAAATATCTAGATAAAATGCAAATTTGATTATTGTGGTACGTAATGCACTAACGCTTTTATTTTGTGTAAAAAGAAAGATCTATCTTTAAAAAAAATTGGTCATCAAGGGGTCCTCATTGGCATATGTATGATTGTATTGCATTGCCTGTGTTAATTTGTTTCCGCAATTGCATACACATCGCCTTAACAAGTGAGATTAATGAAACGTAGAAGTATTCATGTTTATCTATGTAACTTTAAGGCAAACAATTTACTCACCGATTATGGCAGTTTTCCGATTACGAAGTTATGCGGAAAAGACTCACTTTTGGTGAAGATGTTGAGAAACCTTTTTGGAGTTGTGTGTCAATCCTTCTCATAACAACTCCTGAATGAACATATGGTCGATCCAAACAAATTTGGGGTCCGTAGCAAAAACAAAATAAAAGGCCCTTTAATATATTGGAAACTCATGTGACATTTAACTTTTAGCTAAATTTAGAATAAGATTATTGCTAATATGCAAGTGAGTATTTAGGTTCTTTGACCAACTAAACAATTTTTTTTTATTATCATTTAAACATATTTATTTAAAAACGAATTAATAAATTTAACTTAAATATTGTTTTTTTTTTTTTTTTTTTTTTTTGTTAAGTTATTGTTAAGATACAAGGTCGTTTAAGTTTTTTCACCTAGTCTATAAAATTATACTTTTTTACAAACAAAAATAGTTTTATATATAAGTGAGTTCCCTCAAATTTAACTTATATTATTATCATAATTAGGTTTGCATGCAAACATAATGTAGTAAATGATGAACAACAAAGTACGAGAAAATAATAGAAATAAAAAAGATTTATATTTCAATACCGTAAGGAATATAAGGAAGATAATATCAGACACCTTTTAGATCGATCAACATGATCACCTGTTTATAGCTATAAAAGATACAAGCATTTAACTGGTAAATACAAAAGGTAAAAGGATAGGTGGACATGCTTGTCGTGCCTAAACTGAGAGAACCAACCAAATACATAATGTCAAATAAAGTTGGACATTGTACTAACTCCTTGGATCCATTACAGACAATATAACAAGTCTTCGCTAAGCCTTCTTTATCTTCGGTCTTCACAAAACTCTTCACCATATCAAAAGTAAACAACTCTTCATATTAGTAAATATTGATCTCTTCGCATCTTCTCAAGAATCCTTTTAGCTGCCGATGGTCACTTCATTTTCAATATTTTTTTCAACTTTCAAGATTTTATTATCAAGAAAACACCTTTAACCTTTTATAACTTCAACAAGTCATAAATGGTGAAACAAGAGAAATCAGTTTTCAAGCATAAGATTTGCAAATAGACAACATATACGAAGATCTATAAATGTGTATCATGCTGGAAATATTTAAAAAATGTTGCACTCAATGAAACATTTAACAATGTCTCCCGAAGGAAACCTTTAACAATATTCCACTCACAAGAACCTTTAACAATGGTTCCTAGAGGAAACCTTCAACAATTTTCTACTCACTGGAACCTTTAAAAATGTTTCTCGAATGAAATCTTTAAAAATATTTTGCTCCCGAGGACCTTTAATAATGTTTCCCGAAGGAAACCTTTAACAATGTTCCACTCATGGGAACCTTTAACTATTTTTACTGAAGAAAACCTTTAGCAATGTTCCACTCACGAGAAACTTTAACAATGTCCCCTAAAGGCAACATTTAACGATGTAAAGAATTCATACATCTGACCATTATTATATAATGAAAATCCATCTCGATAGGTGTCGTTAGAGTGCCCCTATTCTTTCCATTTTTGGGAAAATCATTTTCTTCATTTCACAAAAAAAAATTCTTAGGCTTCAAGGGATGCAATGTTTTTTACACATGGATGCGTTGCATCCACATGTATTCCTGATATCTTGCTACTCGTCCTCTTCCAAGACACAAAATCTTTTAATAATGTTCCACTCACGCGAACCTTTAACAATGTTTATGTGTAACATCCCTCTCTGATACATATCACAATTTTGTTTGCTTTCGGCTCTTAGCATGAAAACTTCCCAGGAGGTCACCCATCATGGATTTACTATCGCCTGGGCACGCTTACCTACATAGTTCTTTTGGGAACTATTCCCCTCACGATTAATATGCGTTATGACATAGAATGTATATACACCCTTATAAGGAATGCTTAGTTCTCCTTCTCATCCGATTTGTCGTCAGGTACATGTAGCGACCCACCTTCACCCCCCTTTATAGGGTTCGTCGTCCCCGCCTAACACATTGCCTCGTGCCCTATCTCTAATACCATTTGTAACATTCTCCTATGACACTTATCTATATATATATATATATATATATATATATATATATATATATATATATATATATATATATATATATATATATATATATATACCTGCTAGTCTTTTTCTGTCGTTAGTCCGATCTTTTAGTTTTTTGCTTATTTGATGTTGCGCTCGACTCATCACATCATAGATGTATCATATGCACAATCTTTCTTTTATATCAACCTAATGAACAATATCTACAAATACAACTTATATTTTACAAACGAAGTAAACAACATCCCAAAAAGATTTCTTTGTTACTATCCTCTCAAGTCACTTTCTAAGATCTTTCTTTTTAAAGTCACTTCTTGTCCATTGCTCAGATACAAACAACACGTGGAGATGGTATCAAATTTCATGGACACTCAATAAGGTTTGTCAATTGGGTATAAAATATGGGCACATAAGACCTGTGAAATTCTCTATTCTTTTTTATATTCTCATCTTATTGAGAAGCCTTCTATGTTTATAAATGTAAACCACACCAACTCTCGCATCAATCAAAGCGGTCTCGATCATTGATTCTTTTGGATACTTCACATGGAGTCCAAAACAAATTTGGATGTTATTCTTCTAACCTTTCATGGAGCTTTGTAGTTTGAACCGTTTTCTTAATTAAACTAGAGTAAATTACACGAATAGTCTCTACGGTTTAGGGTAATTTGTGTAAATGAAACTACAAACTAACAAAATATTGAATGGCTAGGGTTTCAAATTATTATCAAATAAGAAGTACAAATACAATGAAAGGGAAAGACATAATATATAGACAAACTAATTAGGGTTTCCTAGCTAAAAGGCCCAATCATAAAGCCCAATACAAGATAAAGCCCAAAATCTTATTAAGCTAACACCCCCCCCCCCCCCCCTCAAACTCACAATGCAACAACAATAAGAATTGAAAGTTTATCAGACAGAAAATGGAATCGAGGAAAAGTCAACAACTTCGTAAGAATATCAACAATCTGCAAAGAGGAAGGAACATAAGGAAGGGAGATAGTGCCCTTATGGAGATGATATGAAATGACAATTAATATCAATGTGCTTTGTGCTCTCATGAAACACTAAATTTTTGGCAATCATTATCGCACTCTCGTTCTTACAATACATAGGGGTAGGATAAGAGATGTGAACGCCCATAATTTCATGAAGCCATCTTAACCAAAACAATCTCACAAGTGGCGATAGTCATGGCTCAATACTCAGATTATGTAGACAATCGAGAGACAACATCTTGTTTCTTGCTTTTCCATGATATCAATGAATCTTCAAGAAAAACAGAATACCTAGTAGTGGACTTACGATCATAAGTATCACAATACTAATTTGCACCACTATAGGCACACAACTCAAGAAAGGATTTAGATGGAAACATAAGAGTGTGGAACTGAGTACCACGTAGATATCTCAAACTACGAAGAACAGCTCCCCAATGAACAGTATTATGAGCAGTGAGAAACTGGCTAACCACATAAAGTGCATGAGCAATATCCAGTCTAGTGACAGTTAGGTAAGCCAAACTCCCTATAACGGTACAATAAAGAATTGGATCTGATAATGGGACACCGTCAGCTGGAGATTACTTCGCATTACTCTCTATAGGCATATCAACTATCCAATTATCCGTAAGTCATTCACGTTCAAACAAATCTAAAATATACTTCGTTTGGGATAAAAGATAACCCTTTGGAGACTGAGCATCTTTAATCCACAAGAAATATCATATCAAACGCAAGTCTTTCATGGCAAAGTGGTGAGCCAAATTACTCTTTATACCATCATGATCATTACTAGTAATAATCATGTCATCGACATATAAGGAAAGAATAATCCGACCTGCATTGGTACATCGAATAAATAGAGTCGAATCATGGTTACTTGGTTGAAAACCAAGCAAAGTAATAACCATAGAAAATTTCTCAAACCAAGCACCAGGGCCTTGTTTGAGACCATATAGTGCCTTCCGTAGTCAACAAACTTCACCTAGTTGGTGAGCAATACCATGGGGAGGAGACATGTATACGTCCTCATGAAAATCACTATTCAAAAAAGCATTCTTGATATCCATCTAATAAATCTTCGATTAGCGAAGGGAATAAACTAGAATCAAGGTGTGAACAATTGTCATTTTTACAACAAGAGCAAACGTATCCTCATAATCCACACCATACTTTTGTACATACCCTTTCGAAACAACTCTGGCTTTATAACGCTCAACGGATCCATCAGACTTTGTTTTGATTTTATATACCCAACGACAACCAATCGTGTGCTTTCCAAGTGGAAGCGGAACCATACCCCATATATGAGTCTGATAAAGAGCTGCAAGTTCCTCAGCCATAGCGGTCTATTAAAGGGGATTAGAAGCAACCTCTTTGTAGGATGTTGGCTCAGAGAGATGATGTACATTAGCAATAAATGAGGAAAACCCCGGTGAGTAAGAGGAATAGACAAAGTGAGGAAGCTTTGTGGACTTCTTATTACGATAAGGCCTCAATGGAAGGGGTTCTTGATGATCTGCACTAAGTGGTGCATAAGTGATAGGTGGTGGATCAGCAGTAGGTGGTGGATCAGTAACATATGGTGGATCATTAATGTCAATGCTAAATGGATCAATAGTACGAAGTTCCTCTCGGGTTGCATCATGTGACAGAATAGGAATGCTATAAAATGGAATATGCTCCAAAAAAGTGACATTGCGAGAGACATACAATTTCTGATTTGAAGGATCATAGCACCGATAACCCTTCTGACCAATACCATATCCCAGAAAAACACAAAGAGCTAATTTTGAAGGAAACTTATCTCTCTCCAAATGAGGCTTCAAGACAAAACATGTACACCCAAACACTCATAATGAAGAATAATTTGGAATTTGTCCAAACAACATTTCATAAGGAGAATTCCCCGAAGTGTACGCAGTATGAATGGGATTAATAACATAAGTGGTGGTATGAACAACTTCTCCCCAAAACATGTTGGGAACTTGAGCAGAAAGTAGTAAAGATATGGCAGTTTTTAGGAGATGTCGATATTTTCTTTCTGCAACACCATTCTGTTGAGGAGTGTCTGTATAAGATGATTGATGTATAGTGCCATCAGATGCCAATAATTGTTTAAAATCATTCAAGGTAAATTATCCTCCCAAATCACACCGAAAACATTTTATGATAGCAAAGTGTTGAGTCTTGACTAGAGCTCTGAATTCACCATATATGATGAAAAAATCAGACCTGGGATTCATAAAATAAACCTATGTATAACGAGTGTAATCATCAATGAATGAAACATAATAGTTAGCTATCGATTTAGAGGTGATAGGAGAGGGACCCATACATCAGAATGCACGATATCAATGGGGGCAATAGAACAAGTGACACTTTTATTAAACGGTAAAGTAGAAAATTTTCCTAGTTTACAACCACAACAATCAAAAATATCATCAATTTTCAAAGAGCCTAACACACCAGTGGAAAACAAAAATTATAAACAAGACGCTGACACATGTCCAAAACGAGAATGCCAAAGATAAAAAACAGACAATGAAGGGTTTAAAGGAAAAGATGAAAAATCGACACTAGATGCAACAACATGTAGTTGCTCTAAAACATAGAGCTCCGCAAGTTTACGGCCTATCCCAATCACCCTCCGAGACCGAATGTCCTATACATAACAGAATGAATCAAAAAAGAAGACCCACTAACCAGATTTACACAACTGACTGATCGATGCAAGATTCAAAGCAAGTGTGGGAATGTAATACACATCTGTTAAAGATATATAAGGATTGACAATAGAACCAACGCCCTCTACTGACATGGGTGTAGCACTAGCAGATATAACTGAGATAGGTGTACGAGAAGATAATGAATCAAAATATGACAAATGTTGTGACATGTGATGAGATGCACCAGAATCGAATATCCACAAGGATGAAGGAATACCTGATGTGTTGGATGAAGAAAGACCTAAACGAGACATGGAAGCTGACATGGTATTTGGATTGGCAGCTAAGAAATGTCTAAACTACTCAACAATCTATAGATCCAAGGTTGTTGGTGATGTGAAATCTATTTCATTCTCAACTAAAGGTGTAGCAGCAATGTACTTTGATGGCCTAAAAGATGAAATGAGGGATGTGACTGTCCAGAAGACCTGTTTTGTTGTGAAGCCTGAGACTATGTAGGTGATCTCGTTTGTTGTTATTGTTGTTGGTTTCCCTTATTTGTCAGCAAAGGGCAATTTTCCTTCCAATGGTTCTTCTTTTTATAGAAAGCACACTCATCAAATGCAACTTTAGGACAATATTGGTTTGAAGACTGAGGTTGTTGTGGAACAGAAAAATAGTAGGAGTGACTGTCTTGAGACCTTTGTCAGCATGGGACTTGATACAGGTTTCTTCAGCAATCAACTCGTGAACAAACGAATCAACATTGGGAAGAGGTGTGCGATACAATATTGGTCCGTGCAAGCCTTCAAAATCTGAACGTAATGTCATGCATAACTGAACCAAACGTTGCTCTTCCCTTCTATCAATATAAGGCTTAAAAGGCTTCAACACATTAGGTTTTGTAAGAGCTAATTGATCCCACAAATTTGACATAGCTGGATAAAATTCCTAAACACTGAGATTGTTCTATTGTAGGGCTCGAATATGAAACTCTAATTGATACTACTTTGCAAAGTTAGACTGAGTATACAACCTAGCAAAGTGATCCTAAAACTCCTTTGTTGTGTCATACTTCGCCAATTGAGTACCAATAGGCTGGATAATAGGATTATTAATCAAAGTAATGATCTTGGAGTTATTAGTCTCCCATGAATCCAGTAATGTTGCATAATTTTTAGCCTTCTCGTCTGTTGATATCTTATTGTCACCTGTAACAATCCCCCACATAGTCTTATTCGCAAGAAATTTTTCATAACATAAATCTAACATGCATAGATTTTGCCATCGATTTGAATACTAATGGACTAAAGAGAATCATCTCTCGAGGACATATTTCAATATCACTCAAACTGGTAAATACGAGTAGCAACATAAATAATCAAGATCTCGAAATCAACAAAACCAACAAACGAAACAAAACCCTTGAAATGAATAAATCAAGTCAAACTAAATATTATTTTGAAAGTAAACAACTTACTGAAATGAAAAAGGGTGACGGAGTTTATTTACCGCATCTCCAAACCAACATTGTTTTTAGTATTAGCAACATTTTTAATGTAAAAATTGTTCAAACAATATCATTTTCAACACCAACTTAGGTTTTATGAATAGCATAACCAAATATGGTTTAAAGTAAGACCAATACAAATGAAGAAGTGAATAACGAGGATGAATAAGAATATCAAGATTTTGGAGATATGTACGATGATACAGATGAACCTAATTATTCTGACCAAATAACTAAGGATGAATACGAACTTGATTCACCAGAACATTATTTGTTGTTTTAATCTTTAAACTACATGTGATATATTATATATTAGAGTAAACTATAGTCTTGGTCCCTGTGGCTTGCATGAAATAACTCTCTTGCTCCTAAAATTAGCTATTTATCATGAAATTTCCTTATTACACTATTTGGTAACAGACTTGGTCCCTGGGACTATTACCCTCCATTGTATTTTGTTACTAACACTATGAAAGAACTAAAATGCCCTCATACTAAACCCTAAGGTGGAATAAGTGGGTACCATTACCTTCCATTGTATTTTATTACTAGCACTATGAAAGGACTAAAATGTCATCAGGCTAAACCCTAAGGTGGAATAAGTTGCAGTCATTTTCTACCTAACCCCATTTCAAGACCAACTCATTAAGCTTCATTACTGAGTCCTGCTGTCCACCGACAAACGACCATCTCCACGACATCATCACGATTTCACTAGTTTGTCTCCATCTTTGGCCACTATACTGCTTTCTACTCTGTCCATCATGATTTTAAAACGAAAATAGTCATTTAAGCTTTAAGGGTGCTTGGTTTTTCTCAATCAGAACTCAATGGAAATCATTTGTATAACATCCTAAAAATACAGTCCAAAAATTTTGTTTTAAATCATTTAACAAAAACCCATAATTCATCAAACAACATAATAAAATCGTAAGTCATGTATCTCAAACATCATATTAAAAATGTGTCAAAACTATGCATCAAATATCATAGTCTAAAACATCCCAGGCTGAAAATTGTGATGCGTGCCATGAATTCATCCCGAGCCCTTCCCCTTGCTAGTGGAAGTACCTGAAACCAAAACTAAAAACCGTAAGCACAAAGCTTAGTGAGTCTCCCCAAACTACCACATACCATACACATAATCACATACTGCAAACATTGGGCCCAACCCGCTACCTCGGGTCCTCACCCCGCATCGGATGAATCCGGCATCAGGACCCTCTTGGCATCGAGCCCCGCTCGGTATACATATCTGTTTCTACTAGGCCCCGCATTTCTTTGGGCCCTACCCACTATACACGTACAAACATATAATCATAATCAAGCTAGTACATTACAGACAAACACAACACTATAACTACTAGTCTCAAGGCCCTGCCTATCTTGAGCCCTACCCCTACTCTGCTACTAATGAGATATGGAACCTCGTCCACACTTACCTAGTGATGAGATACGGGCACTCATCTCCCTACCAGGCAAATACAAGTATCACAAAGACAACAAGTATAACTAAACATGCATTCCTTCCTTGGGTACCACCAGACATCGAACCGTAGTTTAGAAACATACATATAAACCTTCCTCGGGTCTCTCCCGACATTGGAACGAAATTCGAAACATATAAACTACATCAGGCTAACCTCGACATCAAATCTGAATCCGATATACACTAACATACTTAAACGGGCCGACATGGGTGCCTTCGACCCGTTCCTACTAGAGAAAACTCACTTCACAAGCTGACTGTAGAATCATGCGAATAAGCCCTCGCTGCTAGTTAGCAGATCCCCAAACTGCTGATCTCTCGACTCCCCGAGCTACCATTACCCAAAATAACAATTAGTCAAAACCAATAATTCTCCTTAGGGTAAAATGACCTTTTTACCCCTAGTCTAACTTTGTCCATATCTAAGGCCCAAAACTAGCAATCCATAAATATCCATCAATGGCCCAATTTTCCAAATTAGGACCAAACACTTACATGGGCCTTTTCCTAAAGGCCAATTACTTTTCTGAACCAATGATTTTCTGATGGCCCAAAGGTCCAATCCTATTGGGCCCAATAAAGGCCTAACTATATTGGGCCCACTAAGTCCCAATTCATCATCCAAGGCCCATTAGGGAAAACCCAACAAGGCAAGCCCAACCAGAAGTCCATTACTCTAAAATCCTTATTCCATTATGAGCCCAAACCAAAAGACAAGTCCAATACCAAGCTAGCCCACAATCAAATAGTCAAAAAATTGAACATGGGATGCCCACGTCGTAAGTTGTTCATGCTCACGTTGTAAGCTCGTGGTTTCAATCCATGAACTTCCTCGAATATGTACTCACGTCGTGGGGCTTCTTTCCTCACATCGTGAGTCTAGATCTGACTAAAAATGAGCATTAAGCTCTTAATCTATTAAGCCTTAACATGGGAAAGTCTAGAGGGTTTTCCTTGACCCCAAGGACAATAAAAATCGAAGCTTTTCAGTCACATATGTCCAATACATGACTTAAACACCAACTTCGGTCAAAATGAAGTAAAAGGGTCCAAGACTCAAACTTGGAGTCCAAAACCATGACCAAAATCCAGATTTAAGACTTACAAGGCTTAAGGTACCACCATGATCCATCAAGTTGCGAACTTGATGGATTCCATGCATGCTAACCAACATTACAAGCCATAAAATGCATGGAAACTTAGATCTAGCAAGCAAGGAAAGGAAAGGCATGAACTTGAAGACTTACAAAGGTCTAAAAACTCCACAACTAGATGATGATGAAGCCAAGAAGCTAACTAATGCACCATCAATGATCTTCTTCTCCTTAATGAGCTTCAAAGCCTCCTAAATCTCTTGCATAACACCAAAATGACCAAGAACTTTAATGAGGGCTGAGATTAGGGTTTCTAGAGGTCTTAGGAGTGAAAGAGGTTGAGGAGGAGCAACCGTAATCATCTTATACCTTTAAATAACTAAAAATTAGGGTTTTAGTGCATCGGACGCTCCTCGTGTCGTGAGCCCTTAATGCTCACATCGTGAGCATTGAATGAACTTGGTCAACAAGTCAACGATCACTCACCCGAACCACTCCAACTTTATACGACCATAATTTCTTCGTGTCAACTCTGTTTTTAATGTTCTTTATATCCACGAAAAGGTGGTGAGAAGCTATACACATATATCAACTCATCCTTACCTCAAAACCCTTCGAACTAAAATCTAAAATTTATCAAGAGCTCGAACTGCTAGTTTACCGATATACCTGTTAGCTCCAATGCACAACCCAAACTCCCGGATTGCCTTTAATACATTATTTGTACCCAAACAGTTCTAGATCTCTCTTTTCCAAAGGCCCTAAGCCTTATGATAACCCATCTTCAAGCCACAGTCTCGAATTAGGAAAGCGATTCAGAACAGGACATTACAATTTGTCATCTTTTTCTCAACTGTAACTCATGTATCGCAACTAAAGTCATGTGTTTTTATGTGTATTGATTCACTGAGCTAGAATCTAAAATCATGTTTCTGTTTGCATTTTCATTTTTGAAATCGATTTGTGTGTGTGTGCATTTTCATTTTCGGAAATCAATTTGAGTGTGCATGTGTGTTTTCTCATTCCTAGAAATCAATTTATGTGTGGGTGTTCATCCCCTCATAAACAGATTTGTTTTTGGGTGTTCAAAAATGTAGTGGTGGTGCTAATCGCCTTTTAGTTTAGGATTTGATATGTTATTGTACGAATGTTTTCTAGGTGGCATGTTGATAGTGGCAGGTGACTAGTGGTGGAATCAATGGTACAAGGGAATTTTTGTATTTTTTTTAATATGTTTACTGGCCCCTTCGTAAGGGCTGTTAGAGGGAAGGACCACCAGTGTTAACAAAATCCTCCACAGGGACCATATGTATTATTTTTTCAAAAGTTAGACCAAGAGTGTTGTTTTATATTTCTATATAATATTTCTACCTTGTATTATATTCTCTTGTATGACATCTCAAAACCAAAAACTAAAAAACATCAATGATTATTATTTTATGCTCTAAAAGGTTGTTACATATCGATATATAACTATAAAATTAAAATATTTATATATGACAACATCGTATTTTTAATAAATTAGAGTTTTAATTTATTAAAACAATATAAAAATACAAAAAATATGTTATTTATTATTCTCAAAAGATCTATATCATATATAACTTACGAAGACTTTTACTGAGTTGTCAAAAGCAAGTCACATGTCAAGGCCATATGGCATGGCTATTTCGACGCTATTTTCTAAGAATAGCTTGTGGCATAGGGTTGTTTTCTGACATGTCCTTCGATCGTGAATGAATCTTCGTTGGGATGCAGTTATATTGTAATCGATGATTTTTTGGTGTATAAATGAGTTATTGGATGCTGATTTGTTTATGCTTATTTATATATATAATTGTTGAGTTGTGAGTTTTCTTATTGATTTGCTATTTTGCTTGTTATTGGTTGTTTTGTTTCTGCACGTTTGTTTACATGAAGGCGTGGGATTTGAACAACATAGAAATGGTTTTGATTTAGAAGGAGGTAACAAATTCAAGTATTTACTATTTGTTGCTTTATTTTGCATTGTTTGATTGATCGTGATTGGAACAATCAAACGGTGAAATGTATATGTCTTTGTTCATGATAATTTTGTGAATTGAAAATGAAAAACAATAAACAAAATAAAGGAAAAGAATTAAGTCGATATAAATTGTTTGAGTGTTTACAGTCAATTGGCACGATGTGGTTTTTTTAAACGCTTTATGTAATATTTGTTCAATAAGGATCATATGTTGTAAACTTTGTTCGATGTTGCAACTCTTACACACCGCACATTATTATGTATAACTTTCTAACAAAATATGATTCCGTCAGACACCGCACGTAATCATCAAGCAAGATAATTTAATATTATAGTTTGCAACAAAATATGTTTGGTAAATTTATCCGTATTATTTTATAGAAAGTATACAGATAATACTTTAGGTTTTTACAAATCCAATCATTAATTTTTCTGAATAAAATATCTATATAATTTCTCACACTATATAACCCAATAATATTTTGTGATTTAAACAAATTGTAGAAAAATCTACTTATTATACAATGTTATTATCTTTAAGAGTAATCATCATTACGTTGAGTATTTGGAGTTGCCAAGTCTTCGTCATCTTATGATAAAGAAGATCATGATTATTTACCATTTAAGAGTTATCTTAATGAATAGTCATAACTGCATTTAGTTTTTTCAGTTGCTAAGATTCTTATGATATTCTTGACCATTTGAAGAGGCTGACAAACCTTTCTATATATTTTTATCATATATTTGGTTTTGATCTTTGTATTTACCTTATCTAATTATCTCATTAAAATTTAATCCCTAGAAAATGGAAAACTCTACTCTCATCAAATTGACCAACATTCAGAATGTGCTACATAGTGGTCTTGACAACGAGAAAAATGTAAAGGAAAAGATGTAGAAGGTTTTTAATATTTTCAGTAAAGAGTATGGAGCGAGGAGAAATTTTTAAAGGAAATCCAAGATTTGTCAGATTCACCTAAGCACTTAGGATTAAAAGTGTTGCTTATTGACCTAAAGAATAAATATTTGCATACCATGATGGCTTTGTTGGATGTTTTTATATCTATGGAAAATGCAACCAAGGAGTGATAGATGTTGCTAGAAAGTTAGTTGATGTTTAGTTTTTTCTTCTTTTAGATCATCATGAAAGGGTTTTGTAATCAATAATGAATTAATAACAATTTGTATTTTATTAAATTTTTTAATTTTTTAAAGTGTTTTGTTGGTCCCTAACCAATAGGGGATCAATAGATTCAACAAGTAATAATGTGAATATGAGCAATAACAAGTTGGAATATAGAAACCAAAATATTTTTTAATTACAGGTTTCAATAGGCAACAAGTAATAAGCCAATAGACTCTGATTACATACATACTCTTGATCGATAACCCCTTACACAATAGGGTATCGATATACATAACAAAAGCCCTAAAGTTCTATCCTAACATACATGATAGATAAACAAGCAAAAAAAATCCGATACAAAGTGGTAGTATTTTGTTATGGTAACATGATATTAAAAAACAATCCTTAACACATAAGGATGTTATCTTCATACTTCAGGGCTTGGAATTCTACAAATATTCATTAGGCTTCCAGATGTCATCATAGGATGTAACCCTTAATGACTATTAGTGGTACACATGGAACTACTAACAAACAACTTTTGACAAATCAGATCAAACAAGGGTCCAAAAAATATCCCTTATTTTATATTGTCAATACAACATATACTATTTCTTCATAAAGTAAAAAAAAAAAACTATATATAAAGTATACAAAAGTAATACTTTTCGAAGACATAATGACTTGTCTTTTTATTTGCAGAGAAGAATCTTTTCTTGGTATATGATTTCTCCTTTTTAGGGTTACTTTTTGAGAAGTGGGATGTTGGGCATTTGACTCTATAAAATAATTCATGTAGTGATATTATACTCATAGATCTTATCAAGCACAACACATAACATAATTAACAAGCAACCCAAAAGCATGGAGCAAATAGTGTATGGGTTTAGAGATCGAGTTGAAGTGATGAGTAAACAATTAGGGTTCATGGGTTCTTACTTTGCAACTCAAGTCATAGTGAAGTGTCACGGAAGATATAGGGTATGATATGAAACCAAGGTTAAAGAAAATGGAAGTCCACTAGAGGAAACTTTGACAAAAAGAAGATTCTACCCTATCCTCTAACAATAGCGATTGATTTTGTTCATGAATATTTGGTGGATGTATGGACGAATGAGGTATAGTGAAAGGCAATGTGTCTCTGAAAATGGGTGATCAGTATTATGTTGAATTTGAGGATGAGAATAGTTTCCATGGATAACCTAGAGCTTAGATAATAATTTGTTAGGAGTGGAATTCTAAAGAGCCACCTTGATGGATGCATCGAAAAAGATAGTCGAGTAGGAAAAAATATGTAATGGTTATTCAGTTATGAAATAAAGATTTAGTTTTGTTGATGCATTATCTGTTTTATGACAAGTACACACACTCCAAATTAAATTTGAAAGGAGAAGAAATTTAGAAGTTTTTAAGGATAATTAAAAATTATTTACAAACACAAACACACATGCAAACAAGGATTTTGGAAAACAACCACATACGATAAGGTTTTAACACTAATTTGTAATTACTTTTGAATTCAAAAGAAAGAAATAAGTAAAAGAAGAACAAACACAAAGAGCTATTAAGTACTAAAACAATTATTTGAAAATAAAAGGAAACAAACCAAGTTACATGGAGATTATTCACATTTCTCTAATAAGGAGTTTAATCTTGTGCTTATCAAGTGCCTTTGTGAAAAGATCTGCCAGCTGATTGTCCGTGGGAATGTAAATTAGCTTAATTTTCCGAATCTAAACAATACCCTTGTTGAAATGATGAATGATGTTAATATACTTTGTCTTAGAGTGTTGATAAGGATTATGAGTAATCAAAATGGAACTTGGATTATCACAATAGATTAGAGGCTTGGTGAACTTGAGATCATAGTCAAGCAATTGATTTTAAATCCAAAGAACTTGAGAAAAACATCTACTAATAACCCATATTCTAGTTCTACAATAGACCAAGCCACTGCTGTTTGCTATTTTTTGCATGAACAACTGATAAATCTTCATCCAAGCATTTGACAGCCACCAGAAGTGCTTTTCATGTGTAGAGTACAACTTACATAATCAGAATCAATGTATCCTACAAGATCAAAGCAAGAGTCCTTAGGATACCAAAGACCTAATTTGGGAGTCTTCTTTAAATAGAAAAAGATTCTATTGACATCACCAATACGAGGACTCCTTTGGGGATGTTAAATATCTTGTACATAGACTGGTGGCAAAACATAATGTTAGGCATGCTAGCAATAAGATAAAATAGAGAACCAATCATTCAACTATAAAGGGAAGGATTAATGGCGTTTCCATCAACATCAACCTAGATTTTGGTAGAGGTTGAGATGGGAGTCGTAACAGGTTTGCGGTCATGAAGGGAATATATATTTTGTAGATCAATAATATACTGTCCTTAATTAATGAAAATCCATTGAAATGTTTTCCTCACTTGAAGTCCAAGAAAGAAATTCATTTCTCTAATCATTCTCATTTCATATATGCAAGCCATAATACTGCCAAACTCTTTACACAACTTCTCAATGATAGATCCAAAGATTATGTCAAAAATATAAACTTTAGCAAGGATCAAATCAATGGTAGTTCTATTGAAAAATAGTGTGTTATCAATTGCTCCCCTTTTGTAACCATTTTCAACCAAGTAGGTATAGAGTGTTTAAAGATGTTTATGCTCAAGAGTCATTATAGAATGATATTGCTAATCAAATACGATCCTATAGGGTTCATACCTTATAGAAAGTTACTACTAATTGATTATTAATTAGTATAATTTGATTATTAATAAACATTATCAACACTTTTATTTAATTAGAAAAACATTATTTTATGAAAAGAATATTTTCCTAACATACAATGGATTATTTCATCTAGGAAATAATAACAAAAGAGAAAAAAAAAACTATTTATATTCATAAGGTATGCATATATATATATATATATATATATATATATATATATATATATATATATATATATATATATATATATATATATTGTGTATAATTTTTTTGGCACTTAGAGTAACCAACTTAGTTTCATTCCAATTACTAGTTACATGATCTTGTAAAAACACTCCTTCTCTTGACTTAATGGCCTCAGGGTTGTATGTTACAAGGAGAAGAAAAGAGTTTCTTTTTTTTTCATGTCTAAAACACCAATACCTACTGATATGGCTTCTTTGACTTTTTTTGAAGAGATGTTTCAAATGTACTCATGTGTAAGTATATAATAAAGAGTTTTTTTTATTTATTATTATTATTATTATTATTATTATTATTATTATTTTTGCAAAAACTAAGCTAGTTTTGTACTATTTTCTTTCTTCTTTATGCTCCCAATACCAAGAGCACTTTATTCTTCTCCCTTATCCTCTTTTCCTTTGAGTAATGTAGAGAAAAGGCTATTACTTGGTTCTCCTTTAAAGGTACATTTGGTTTAAACTTATAAGGATTAAGAAAACTAATTTAAAAGTGAAGACTAGCATGTTTTAATGGTTAATCCTAACTTGGTGGATACTTGTAGATAGCTTATCCTTTGGAGCTTCTTGCCACACTTTATCAACATCCAATCTCCCCTGAGAATCAAAGCTTTAGAGGTTGTAAACTTTTTCCTTCTATAATTGATTTAATCTTTTTCTAGCTTTGCAACATGATCCTTGGTGGACAAAATGCTTTAAATTTATTCAAACATAAAATTGATTCCATTTCTAAACTCGTAATTTTGACTATATATTTTTTTAATAAAACCCAACAATTGGTATCAAATCTATTTTTGTATGCTTGGTTAGATTATTTGATAATTTGATATTATCTTTGTTTTTATGAAAACGTGGATGGTTTTCTTTTTATAAGAGAATCAATACATATTTTATATGACAACTTTATAATTATTATTTTTTAGTAATAAATGTTTACGTGCATCATTTGTCACCAAAAGTTGTCTTAGAAAAATGAAGTGTTGTTTTATATAATTTTGAGTATATATATATATATATATATATATATATATATATATATATATATATATATATGTATGTATGTGTGTGTACGATGTGGATAAACTAGCTATGAACCTCTTGTGAGTGTGTTTGTGTTGATTTTTTTCAAATGGTTGTAATATTTATTTATTCATATGATATGTAATAATTAAATGGATAGTTTTTATTTATTTATTTATTTTTAGATAATAGATTAGTTTTATAAATAGTTTATTTTTTTAAAAATAGTTTACTTTTATTAAAATATAACAAGAACGAACGAGGTGGTGAAGCAAGTCGAAGCATGAAGATATTACAAGATTTTTTGTCCTTTTATGCCTCTTATGAAGGACTTGGTATCTTTTGTGAATTGTGATGACTCACAAAAATTTCACTAGAATGTTGTTTTATGCATATATGTTTTACATGTTTGTATTATTTAAATATATGTTGATATTGTGTTATTATTGTTAAATTAGATTTCACAGGTATAAAATATTTTGAACATAAATGACATCACAAAGAGTTTGTTTTAGTGAATTTTTACTTTTAACACAAGATGGTAAAAACAATTTTAAAAATAAAACAAGCTTTGCAAACAGAAAATTTTGGGTTTGAAATTATGTAAGTTTAAAATTAAGATTTTATAAATTTATCAAACTCAAAAAATTATTTTATAAATCAAATTCTATTAAAAGACTTATAAATATTCTTTAGCGCTCAACCGGTAAAAGCTAATACTATTTATTAACTTTATAATTTAATCATGTCGTTATATAATTTTTGAATTTTATAAATATTTACATTGTGAAAATGAGATTTTAAATGAAAGTATTAAAATGTGATTTTAAATAAAAATTATTCCAAGACTTATTGGATGCATATAATAACCATGATATAATATATTTTTTAAACTAGAATTATAATAACATCAAAGATCCCTTATAAACCTGAGATATAAGCAATCTTATTTGAATAATACCCACACATCGCTTGTATACACTAGTGGGATATAGGTCACCTAACCGATATGTGCTATTTTTTAGGGATGCACATTAGTACCGCTGGAACTGGAATTGGACCGGAACCAGAACCGAAATTGGTAACAAGGTCCGGTTAGCAGTTTTCCATTTTTATGAAAATCGGAACTGGTTTGACAATTTTTCCGTTTTTTAAAATGTGCATAACTCACTTATATGAAATCGGAATTGTTTGATTTTTTTTCTAATGTGTAATTTGGAGTTTGTAATTCATTTTTTACTGTACAAACATATGTTTTGGTTAGATATTGAATAAGACACATGCCCCGAAAGAAAGACTATCATTGCTGTGCTTTCTCTATTACAACATTTTTTGTTTTTTGAATCTGTCCCACTTTTTTAAATGTACATAACTCATTCATATGATGTCAGAATTACTTATTTTTTTTCCAGCATATAATTTGGTGTTTGCACTTCATTTTAGACTATAAAAACACATATTTTGGTTAGATATAGAATCAGTTATAGAACTCGGAAGACAACATATCAATGTTGCGTATTTTACTGTTTCATAATTTTTTTTGGAATTTGTCCCTCTTTTAAAATGCGCATGACTCACTCATATGAAATCGGAATTACTTGATTCTTTTTACATCATGTAATTTTGGTGTTTGTACTTCAATTTAGAAAGTAAAAACTTATAATTTGGTTAAATATCGAATCATTTACAAGCTCCGAAAGATAACATATTATCTATAATATTTCAACCGGTTCTAGTTTGAAAAATAACTGAAAAACTGGGACTGGAACTGGAACCGGCGGTCCTTTCCCGGTTTTTATAATATAGGAAAATCGGTATCGGTTCCGAACCAGTCCGGTTCTAAAGCTCATCCCTACTTTATCTTGATGGTCGGGCTGTATTCATGATTTTTATAACCTAGTTATAGGCTGATTACACAAGTTCTTTAAACTAGATGATTTAATCGAAAATCTGTTGTTATAAAGGTCGGCTAACCAATAGAGATCCGAGGCATAGATGGGATCAAACATGTCTATTAATAGAGATGCACAAAACCCGAACCCGATCCGATCCGATCCGGATCCGAATCCGATCCGGTTTCGCTTACGTCATCAAAAATCCGATCCGGTCAAAATCCGATCCGAATCCGGTCAAAATCCGATCCGGTTCTAACCAAAATCCGAATCCGATTCTAATCCGATTTGAAACCGGTTTAAACCGATTTTAGTGGGTTTTAATCGGATTTTGGGGCGGATTTGGATCCGGTTTTTAGCGAATCCGGTTTACGATCCGGTATCAAATCCGATTTGGAATATAGGTTTAGGATCCGATTGAAAATCCGGTTTTAAATCCGATCCGATCCGGTTTGGTCAAAACCGGTTTTGACCCAATCCGGTTTCGGATTGGATCCGGTTTTGAATAGTGAATCCGGTTTTTGTGTGCATCTCTATCTATTAAACTTTGTTATTTGTGATCTCATAAAACTAGGAACTATATAGTAGTATATAATTTATAATCGATATCAACCTGGTTGGATTCCGGTCATTGGGATAAAGGTCACCTAACATTTTATTTGTTTTGCAACTTGGATGCTACACCTTAATAATTAATGTTTTTTAGAAATAAAAAAGGTATTAATTATTGAAGATTTAAATATTATAAATACTACACCTAACATTTTATTTGTTTAGCAACTTGGATGCTATACCTTCCCTAATCCAATTGTGAGTCATGTGCTTCTGGTAGTATAGACCTCTACTACCATTCACACCTACTCATATTGTCTCACATTTCTCCAAGTCACCATTTAAGAATTTCACACAATCATTTAACACATCAGATTGACAAAATCAAGGTTTTATATTATCTCTTGAAACGATTACATAGATGTTCAAGTTCACCCTAGACTATGCCTCCTATATTAGGCTACATCACATGATCCTATTTACACGGATACTCCATAGATCCTTCCTCTTAATTCCTTGCATTGTCACCTGCATCATCAAGGATCATCTGGAATTCTCTTACCTTTGGCTTTGGCGGTGCATTTAAATTTGTAGCTCCTTCCCTCTTTGGGCAGTCTTGCTTGTAGTGCCCTTCTTCATTACATCCATAACACACCCTTTTGTTGAATGTACACTTATTGGCGTAATGCCGATACTTCCCACACTTGAAACATGTCACCTCCTCGCCACATTTTCCCGAGTGTTTCTTCTTGAACTTATCGCACCATCATACTTCACCTCCTCTTCCTTCGAACCAAACTTCAAGAATTTTCCCTTCTCATTGGACCTTGAGGATCCATCAAACTTCCTTTTCTCACCCACTTCAGTTCTCTCCAGACCCGTTTCTCTTATCTGAGTCTCAACATTCTTGGCTGCTCTAATAGTTGCCTTCATTGTGCTTGCCATTTTGACTGTTGGGCCAAAGTATGGTGGAAATCCGTTAGCAAACTTCTCTATCTTGGTGAGTTCATTCGGCACCAAGTATGGAAATAACTTCATCTTCTCGGTGAATTCAGTAGCATAGTCATCAACTCTCGTTCTCCCCTTCTTCAAGTTATGGAACTTATTGTTTAGATCGATAAGATCTATCTCGAAGCAATATTGTATCTTCAAATGCTCCATGAACGCTTCCCAAGACATCTTCAAAGCTTCTCCTCATGGCATCGTATCTGCCAACAATTTCCACCAGCTCAAGACTCCAGTCTTCAATTGTCGAACCGCAAAGATGATTTTCTGCTTATCGCTACAGTTGTAGCGTTCAAATACCATCTCCATTTCGGAGATTCAGTCCATAATCTCTACTGGCTTTGGGCTTCCAGAAAGACTTGGTGGTTCGACACCTAGTAAGTTCGTATACATACGTCCATCTCTATTGATTTCCCTCTCCAGGTCGTTCCTTATTGCCACTAGGGGTTCCACTTGACTGACAGTGTGGCTAAAATTCCCTTCCTCTGACTGTCCGTCATTTAGTTTTGGTTGTTCAACAGGCATCGAAGGTTCATCCCTGTTATTCAGCAACAGTTGCCTCATTTTTTTACCTCGGTTCAGCCATCATAGCCCGAATCATGGCTTGTACTCCAGCCATCGTGACTGGCTCAAGCGCAACTTCTACTATCGGCACCTGCTCAATCACTTGGGGTTGAGTTTGTTAATTCCTGTTTCCATTTGCATTTTTTACTCCACTTTGGGTTCCCACTAAGTAGGTGAATTTGGACCTTTATTTACGATAGGCGTTTAAATCCTACTTATCACTCCGAAACGTTACATGCTAGTTCTAATATCGTAGTTGTACGCTTAGAATCCTGAACACATTAGGTTTCTAGATCCGGTCGGCAACAGACCATTGATCCGAGCATATATGACAATCATATAACATTTAGCACATAAAAGCATTTTAGGCATCTTTTCTTAAAATAAACTGGTGCTCGTGTCTAAAATATGGAAGACACCCATCTCACGATCATCGCTTAGCATTCTAAGTTTAAGTCTAGAAATCCTACAAATTCCTAGTTCACTTAAACTAATGCTCTGATACCAATTGTGATATCACCATTTTCACGACGAGAAAAGACAGATTTCATTTATGCTTTATAATAAAAATGAGAGTAACTTTTTAAGGAAAAGTGTTGCGGAATTTTGTTCCTAGAAAAACATGATGAATATGTTATCAAAGCATTTCCAAAGAAATGTATTTTATTCATTTTAGATCTTTGGGATGTTAACGTCAATACATAAACATAAGCATAAATAGAACTTACATTCATTTAGAATAGTGATCTACATCTCTTTAATCTCCCGGTGTAGTGTAGCTTTATATCAACGCCTGTGATACAAATAAACTGAGTGAGTCAGGTTGGGAAACCTGGTGAGGACATAGGGTTTTCAACCCACAATAATATAGTTAATATGTTTAACCATCAAACAACCAACCCAATTACCAATCCCCATTATCTTCTTTACTGTTAAGGATTTTCCCTAAGAATCATGTATCATTCACTTTTTCATTCCTAAGGATTCTCCTAAGGAATAAGCACGAAGTCCATCTTTGCCTATGGCGCAACTGCCAATGTTATCTATTTAGGCACAATTGCCAATATTATCATTTAGGCGTAGCTACCAGGATTATAATGTTTTCTATTATGCGCAATTGCCGATATTATCCTTTTGCGTAGCTGCTAGGTTGTTTAGAGTACCTTGTAGTTCGAAAACATCTAAAGGGTGTGGAGCAACTACCAATATTCATCTATATCATCTTTCACCCCTCATCATTTATCTACTCATGTTCTACCCAACATATTTTTAGATATAAAACATATCTATAGTTTAGATCTGAAGAAAAAGTTAAGATCTGAAAACAAAATACATCTACGGTCTAGATCTGAAGAAAATGTTCAGATCTAAAAACAAAATACATCTACAGTCTAGATTTGAAGAAAAGGTTCAAATATGAAAACAAAATAGATATACAGTTTAGATCTGAAGAACAAAGTAGTTTAAATCTTTCATCTAGCACAGATCTCAAGTAAATATGTACACATAGCACGTAATTTATATAAAATACTTCATATCTATGTGTAAGATGAAAGTAACTATGCACTCGCTTGATAAGGTGATGATTCGGATAGCGCTTTGCTTCTTAAAATACCCTCTTTTGACGAAATCGGAAGGTTTCCTTGAAAACTGGGCTCTGCGGGGGCAGAGTTTCTAAATCGAAAAACTCTTTTTCTCGGAGTTTTCAGACACTCCTGACTTTCTTCTAGCACTAGGGAGGTTTCCTAGGCTTCAGGATGGTTTAGGGTAGCTAGAGAGAGAATAGAAAGAGAAAGAAGTTGTAAAAAGTGTGAAAATGAAGGCTGGCCTCGCAACCCTTTTATAGACCGAGAGGCCTCGCAGTACACAGGGCGTACCTCAGATCTACGCAGGGGGTAGGAGCGAAGGTCGTACAACACGTGTCACTCTTCGGATGGATCAATGTGGCCGCTTTCGAACTACAGAATGATTAGACCGCAGGGATTTCGATTCTCGTACGTAGGGCGTACTCTGAAGGCGAGGCGTCCAAAGGTACGTTGGGCATACCCCTCGCATCCAGCTCGCATTTTTCCATTTCGAATTAAAAAATTCATAACTTTCGCATAGGTGCTCCGTTTTCGACGTTCTTTATATCCATGCGTAGGTGGGACCATACTCTACAACCTTCGTTTAGACTCCTTTGGCTAATTTTGAATCTATTTTTAAAGTTATATTTTTTACAGGCCGGGAAAGGAAAAGTCCGTTAAAAATTCATAACTTTTGCATCCGACGTCCATTTTCGTCTGTCTTTTTACCGTTGAGCTACTAATAACGATACCTTCGATTCTCGTATAGGTTGTGCCGGCCGAAAACCGTTCGATCTACTATTCAAATTCCATGTTGTGTATTGTTAATCTGAAACTTGGAAAATCATAACTTCCTTATACTAATTCAGATTTGGACGTTCCTTTTATGCACACTCTCGGTTTAGCGAACACTATGACTTTTGTTTAGATCGCTAAGGCTAAAAAGCACTTTATCGTAAACTTACTTTTTACGTCACGCAATGTCGTGTCAGTTTTGTCGCGAAACTTCGACATGTCATAACTTCTTCGTTATAACTCGTATTTCGTCGTTCTTTATATCTTTGGAATCCTTGTCACGACCACTACTACTTTCTTCATGGATATCCGACTTATCTAACGTTTTATTTTTGGTGCTTATTTTATTATATCCTTATATATTCACATAAAATCACAGAATATTCAAGTAATTCATCTTTATTACTTTAAAATATGTTACAATGGCTGACCTAGACTATTACTTCATCGCATTAATGCTTAGCCTTAAAACACGGACGTTACTAGTTAGACATATTTAGACTTTGAATTTGTGTTTTGTCTGACAAGTAGATGTGCTTTACTTTAGCAAAATCGGGTATTTTCATCAGACGCTCAATTAGATTGAGTGGAGATCACAAAGGTTTGATTATGTTTTGAAATATGTTAATTTGTTAATTACAATTAGGTGGTCTTTAGTTTACCACTAATATGTACGTAAATACAAACATCATATGATATAAAATTTTACCAAAGAGTTTATAGTCTAGTGGTATCAGGTGATGCTTTCCTTCTTTGAGGTCGAGAGTTCAAATCCTATCGTGGATATAGATGAAATGGGTGTTGTTAACTTTGCGGTTTCAAATATATATATATATATATATATATATATATATATATATATATATATATATATATATATATATATATATATATATATATATATATATATATACACACACAATGTTGTATCTTTCTCTTTTTCTTGTGATATTTAAATGAACTGGTTTTTAGGATCAATACCTTCGTGTTTCTGTTTCCCGAGCCTATCAACTAGTAAATTATATATTATCTTACTTTTTATACATACCTACGTTCCTACTCGTATAAAATAACAACAGTTGGAACCCACTAATCTATTTTAATTCCCTCTTGATTTTGAACATTTGTTTTCATCTAATAAGTTTGAAAGATCGGTAAGAACAAAAAAAAAAAAAAAATATAAGTTTCATATCAATATACAAAAACATGTATACTTTTTAATCCTTATATTCTCTATAAAAATAAAATAAAAATTAAAAAATTAAAAAAAAAGACACATTATCAAAAATTTTGCGGTCCAGATACTAAACCCAAATCATAAAGGTTATCCATGTCATCTCTCGTCTCACGCTCGTATCCTAAAATGTGAATAGCAGCAACATTAACCCTATCCTTACAAGAAAATAGATATTTATCATGAAAATATTATTTAAAACTATTTTTGCCAAAAATTAAAATCATAATATAAAGAGCCATACCGTTTGAAATGATAATTGTTTTGGATGACATAAATAATTCTTTCTTGAAACAATTATTTTTTTGTCATGATATTGAACTAGAAATATCTATCAATAGAAGACAAATTTTCGTAGTTTAATAAATTCAAAGTATACCTTATTAAGTTGACAAAAAACATGATGTGGACAACATATACTATTACTATTACATCAAACCAACTCCACGTACTAGTGCTTAATGTCATCTTCTTC
This sequence comes from Lactuca saligna, assembly GCF_052625555.1. Taxonomy (NCBI): domain Eukaryota; kingdom Viridiplantae; phylum Streptophyta; class Magnoliopsida; order Asterales; family Asteraceae; genus Lactuca; species Lactuca saligna. The sequence goes on from NC_136425.1 coordinate 57,126,548, forward strand.
TTTGCCTTCTTAATTACCTTTCTTAATCAGCCGGAAAACAACCATATAAAGTCCCTCATTATACTCAAGAAACATCTCCGATCAAATCCCCATAAAAAATCACCTCTTTTTCCGGTATCCTCCACATGCTCCGGTAAGTAGGTCATGCATGTTCTTGGCTGCCATTTCCGACGAGGGATGTTCTGGGTGATAGTTGGCGGAGGCCTGAGAATGAAGAGTGTGAGTGTCATGCATATAATTATTAATGATCACATCAACATCAAGTGTCAATTTAATATAAGCGTAGTGGCATTTAATTCATAATAAGATATGATAACAACTACTCTTTTTTCTATATTTAGCAAAAAGAGTTTTGCTTTATTTAGATCGTAGATATTTTATTATCAAATCAAATAAGATAATAATAATTGAAAATATTCATCTAATGTCTTTTTGGATCATATAAACACAAGTTGGGGTGGTGCATAGGATGTGGTGGGTAAGGTGTTCACGTGGCCACAATTCCATTCGCCACTGAGGAGGAAACAAGTGCTGTCAAATACCCCACTCTTATCTCTTTTATTGTTTCTAAAGCAACGCTTACATATGAATATATGATGTTTTCCAACTGCATAGTAAAGTAATTCACCATATTGATTATAAATCTTTATCATTATTTTGATAACTAGAAAAAAACTTTCCTATTTATTCTACATATAATATTTCATTACTTTATATATATATATATATATATATATATATATATATATATATATATATATATATATTTTAAATAAATGATGTTATTTCACAAATTTAATAAAGTGAAGTGACAAACGATACACCATTTTTTACCCATAAATTTAATTATCATCGTAAAACAAGTGAGATGGCAAACAGACAACCTCTTTGTATATCAAAACTCAAGCTTAATTCTGGAACAGAGAACGCAATGTACAAAACATCTTAAGATTTAACATAAAATCGATCATATGGGTTCTTTATAGGTTGGTACCATATCATTACAATTAACCCAATCTTATACTTTTCCAACACTAACGTTAACTTATAAGGGTTAAGGTTTTAAAATGCCAACAAACTGTTGCATTTCGTTCAATTGGTCCCTAATTTTTTTAGGTACGTCCTTGAACTTTTAAATTTATACAAATAAGCCATTTTTAAATTTATAAAAGAGTCATCCAGTTATACATGCCAAGTATACATGCCACTTGGCATGAGATATGGCACTATGGTCAACATATTTGGTCTATGTATCACTGATATGGATCATCATCCAAAATGCAAAATATCACCCTAAATATCAAACCATAATCCAAAGTTTGTACATAATAATTTTTTTCCAAACACAACAATTGATGTTTTAAAATATTGTACTGTATAATTCTATAACGTATAAATTGTTGTGTATGATAAAAAACTGTTATGTACCAATCATTTCCTTAATCCAAAATGCATGTCTAGATCTGGAACCAAAATATCAAACACAACCAATTCTGGAACAAAAAATCTAACCAAGAAAATCGAATCCTATCAGATATCACCCTAAAATCAAGATATGAAACCCAAAAATCAAACCCAATTTATAACAAACGAAAATCTGGAGTTTCTACATATGAAGGTCTAGCACCACGGTAATATGAGGATTGGCTCAAAACAATTTCAAAAATTACCAGATTGTTCAAAATGCAAATATGTGCTTATTGAAAACGATTCCAAAAATATCAATACTTTCTCAAAACGAAAATCTAGATTTACTAAAAACTATTCCAAAAAAAAAAAATGAAACCTACTACCGTGGCAAAATGGGGATTTGCTCAAAACGATTGTGGGTCGCAATACATCAAGAAATGGGAAGAGAAAATACAATATCATATGGTATGCTCCAATCCAAACTCATATCTCCGATTTTTGCTGAAGGTTCCATCATGCATTATAACTTACTACTAAAAATATAATTAAATTATTTAATTAAGCTGAAATATCCAAACATAGTTTCAAATTTTCAAATTAAGAACTGGTTATATAAAGACGGTGGTGCATTGGTTAACTAAGAGAGTGTGGTAATATATTAAGAGTTTGGTTTTGCCTTTCAATCAGCTTTTTTTTTTTTTTTTTTTTTTTTTTTTTGAGAAGTCAGAAATTATTTGTTTTTTGAAAAAAGTCCTACGAGCTTAGGTCTTGTTTGATTTGCATCCTTCCAGTTCTAAAATGATCTTTTTGGCTGAATGATCACCGTTTGATTTGCACAAAAAAAATGTCTTTCTCGGTAAGATGAGTCTTTTCGACAACCATAAAACATCATCTGAATAAAAAATACACTTGCTTTGGACAATTGTGCTGAAAAAAACACTCGTTCGTCTCCATCCGCGCCTCTATCAGGCATGATCAACCATCATCGCTTTTCCGTTCGCCCAGTGGCGGGAGCTTCAATATTTCTTTTGGAGGGGTCAAAAATATAATTTGTATAAACATTGGTTAACATGGGGGGGGGGGGAGGCATAGTTAAAATTTTATGTTTTTGGGTTAAATATGTATAAAGTTAAAGCATATGGACTATTTATGCCAAAAAAATCAGTATGAAAGATCCGCCCCTGCCTTCGCCGACCCAAATGTTGATATCCTCCTCTGTCTCAAACCGGAAGTCGCCAACCCCCTCTGTCTTCACCCAGGTTCTTCTTCTTCTTTTTTTGATGCATTTCTTCTTTTGAATCTGTTTCCATAGGCATCGATCGTCTTTTTTTTTTTTTTTTTTTTTTTTTTCCTGAAATCAAAATGAGATTTTGTTACATCTGAAATCAAAATCAGATCTTTTTTTCCTTTCTTCTTCTTCTGAATTTGTGAATTTTTTTTGGTAGGTAAAATCAAAATCAAATGTTGTTTCATCTAATTTTCAAGGAGGATGATACATGTTGAATTTTGTTCAAACATGCTGATTTTGTATATATATGTTGTTTTTTTTACATACATAATGAATTATATATATATATATATATATATATATATATATATATATATATATATATATATATATATATATGTAGCCTATATTTTGTAAGAAGGATAATATAGTCATTTTTTTGTCATTCAACACAGTTAGTAAACGTACAATCAAACATCATGGTTTCTTTCTCACTCATAAAACTCTCCCAACACTTTCGTAGACAACATTTTCCCAGAAAACAACTATCAAACTAGACCTTAGTGTTTAACAATCATCTTTTTAACTTATTGACTTTTTTAAAAGTTATTAAGTAATTAAAAAACGCTCCCAAACACCCCCTTAAAATATATAAAACCTAACTTACATGTTTAATAAAATAAGATATACATGTGGGCACATCACTATGTGGCGTTAAGCTTGGCAAAATCTACGATATAAGATGCCAAGTGCTATTATTAACGTATAAAATTAGGTAAATTTGTCTAATTACAGGTTATAGCAAGTTTAGGGAACTTAAGGATATAAAAAATGATTAGGAACCTATTGTAATAAATACAAATAGCTTGATGGGTTGTAATGATATTAAGCCGCATTACAACCCAAACTCATAGTTGTCGAACACTAAATTATAACGCAATCTTATACTCATCCAACATAGATTACTCAAAATGTATTACAAGGGGTTAAATAGTTGATATTTCATTCTTATTCCATTATCGTAGAATAGGATAGTATCACGAGAAATAGTCAAGTTTCATAACAAATAATACCAATATATATACGAATATTAGTGCAAGAGAGTTATTGCTTTCCACATGATAAAAGAGTTAGGTAATATCAATGGTTGTGACCTTTCTCCATTATCTTTTGATAACATGCCTTATCGATAACAATGAGGCAACTGCTTTTCAAAAACTCGACTTATATAAGGTCGTGATATCATAAGCTGAAAGTTTTGGAAAAGATGTTATGAAGAAAATCTTCAGATATGAAACTTATAAATTTTTAATTATTTGTACAACAATGACAATAACAAAACAAAAGCTATCGAGATATTGGCAAGAACATGGCATTATGAGGAGAGATAAATCAATTTTGGCTTAGACATCCACAAAATGAGTCCTTTATAAGATTCCACAACTCTTGGATAACCGTAAAGACCGTTGCTTGAGGGATCTTTTTTATGGATTAATTTTCTATTGGTTTTCAACAAAATAGTTCAAGTTCTCATAACTTTTAGGTTCAGTGAAAACCACATTCCATCATTATCTAATTTTGAGCCAGAAAACCTTTAAAAAATGTACAAAAAATAGCACATGATTATTAACACCCATATATGGGTCACAAAAGGGCATAACACATTGTCCATGTTGAAACCAAGCCTATTAATGTTTTGATATCTTGAAATTTTATTTAAGTTATCACATCAATAAAGAAAATTTACTTTGTTAGGAATGAGATTGGACTACATGGTCTTATCTTGGTAAGCCACTAACAATTTCTCATCAATAACTCTTCTAAGAGAGAATTTCTTAAAAACCACATTTGCTTTGAAAGATCAGTTGTATGAGCCCTCTTTGTTTTGGTAAATCATGATTTTAGCTAAGATCTTGGTTACCATATTTAACTCATCTATTTAAGCTCATCCTATGACTTTTCGCCTTTGTGTCGAAGTCTGTGATGTATTGCAATAGTGGTATGAAGCAATAGAATTACAATGTACTTTCAAAAAAACAATGTATATTATAGCATCTTTAAGGGTGTTACAACACTGTGGGCGTGACACAAACTTGGTCTTTATTTGATTTCTAATTCTTCTAGAAATCATATCAAACATATCAATTTTTTATCATATAAGAAGAAGAGTTGAATTAATTATATTTGTCGGGGGGCACATATGGGCTTTTTAAGCATGTATGTAAATAAGAGACCATCCTCACCATGAATGTTCTTAATGACTTTAACACATTTTTTTTTTCACTATCTATTTTAAAACTCTAGATCGACTTGACATAAGTGTTATGTTTCTAGCAAATAATCTTACCATACCGAGACCCTATTTTGTCCCATCATGGACAAAATGAATAAGTATATAGAGAGGAGGTCTCCATGTTTAAGCATGTGCTTTGGAGAGAATTTAAGTGATGATATGTCATTGACTAAGAACAAAGTTATAGCTAAGTGCATAAAATCCTTGATCCATTTATGTCATGTGTTACCAAAGCCCAAATATATCTGATTTAAGATTCCATGAAATGTATCATATCCTTTCTTGATATCCACTTTAAAAACCATCAATTTTGTAACATCCCAAAAATATAGACAAAAATTTTGTTTTTAAATTCATTTAAAATGTATGTTACTCATATCAAATCAGTCAAAAGTGTATCATAGCAACATATTATCACAATACAAATTCCTAAAATCTCAAAATGTAGAAACCATAGGGTGATCCAGTTCGATCAGGCCAGGCCCTTTTTCTTCGAACTGGAAGTACCTTAAATATAAATTGAAAACTATAAACACATATCATATAGATTTCCCCAAAAATACCTCATACCACACAAACACACAGCCAAACATATATGGATGCTTGCAATACCCTGCAGTTTATTTCAACCGGATACGGTCAAGCATATATGGGTGCTTGTAATCCTATTCGGTCTATTTCAACGGGATACTGTCAAGCAGATTTGGTTGATTGCAGTCCCCTTCAATCTATTTCAACCAGATACCAGGTCTATTTCACCCCTACCACTAGCATATAATATAATAACAAGGAATCACATAGTCATCAAGCAAACAGAAGCATAATTCATAATTGTCACGAAGTCACCCATCCTACTACAACATGAACTAGTAGGCCGGCGTTGGTGCCTTCGACCTACAAATACAGTGAAGAAAACTCACCTCAAACTGAAGGTATCAAATCACACTCAACGGATGACATGGGAAATCTTCACCCTAAGGCACAAGTATAAGACCCTAATTAGAAATTAGGTCAACGGTCTAACCAGAAAGTCCAAACCCTAATTTTTGACTTAGGGCAAAAACATTTTCTTTACCCTTGCCTCATTCGGCCTCCCCCCACTAAGGCCCAAATCCATACTAGTCTAAAAAGGCATCAAAGCCCGACTACGAGGCCTTTAAGTCCTAATTTGGCCCAAGAGCACCCAACATTGCCTAAAGCCCAATAATGACCAACTACTACAAGTGGGCTTGAGGCCCAAACCTAAACAAGTCAAAAGCTCAACTAAACTTCAACCTAAAAATCTCATGAGCCCACAGACTACATACGCGCGTTGTATATGGCTCATACGCCCGACATATAATGATGATTTGGAATTGGGGCACTGGCCCAGTACATGCAACGTACTCTAGAGTACGCCCGACATACTTGTTTTTTAGCCCATATTTTCTCCCATATGTTAATCCATTAAGCTCTGACATCCATAACTTAGATCCAAGCTTATAAAAGTGTCTTCAGCCATAAAGTTGCAAACTTTGTGCTTGTGCATGCCTTATTGGGACTCAAACCATGAATTAAGCCCTCTAACTCTCTTAGGTGGTCACCCACTCATGCATGATTGAGTCTTAACCATCAAGATATGATTTTTTTTATAACTTCATCCACTCCTAAGAGATCAAAATAACAACTCAAACGGCCTAGAGTAGCCTATACTCCAAAAGACCAAGTTCTGGGACCAAAAGATGCTAAAATCTTCCCTAAACCTAGATCCAAACTTAGAATGAGGAAGTTTCAGACTTTATACCTTCGATAGGCTATAAATGATGCAAAAACTCCGGATCTACAAACTCCTTCTTCTCATTTGCTTCTCTTTAAGCTTCCTTCTTCTTCAAAAAAACAAAAGAACACCGAAACACTCTATGTAAACAAAAATGCACTCAAGATGGATAAGGTTTTGAGATTAACACTAAAATACAATGCAGGCTAAAAGGGTGATGCACTTGAAGGACTTAAGGACCTTAAATAGGCTGAAAACCATAAATATTAGGGTTTTCCTCTTGCTTGAGTATGCTCAGAGGTACCCCAACATACATCGGGATCACCTCGATAACGCGCATGCAAGGACTACGCCATGCATACCTAATGTTCGACCTACATAATTATGATCCCTTCAAACCTGGCGACTCGACTGCTACAATTCTCCCCCAATTGAATTAGAGTTTGTCCTCAAAGTCTACTACTGGAAATAATTCTAGGTAATGCTCACTCTTCTCGTCCTTTGGCTACTACATCCATTTTGAACCCTTGTGGTGCTACCAATGCACCTTCACCAACTCAACAACCTTGTTCCTCAAGGTTTTTTTCTTCCTGTCGTGGATTGCTATCGGTATCTAACTGTAGTTCAGGTGGTCGTCGACCTGAATATCCTCCAATGGAACCACTATAGAGTCATCAACCAAACACTTCCACATTGAAGAGACGTAAAAAGTATTGTGAATCTGAATGAGTTCCTCTGGAAGAACCAACTGATACGCTACCCTACCCAACCGAGCTACAAGCTTTAAAGGACCGATATACATGAGGCGAACTTTCCTCTCTTCCTGAATCGGATGACACCTTTCCAAGGTGACACCTTTAGAAGAGCCATATCCCCAACCTGAAATTCTAGTTTAGATCGGCGCTTTTCGGCATAGCTTTTCCGCCGACTCTAAGCTGTCTAAAGTGTACTTTGAACCTGTTGAATCAACTTGGTAGTCTTGAGTACCACCTCGGTACTCCCTATGACTCACTGACCAATGTCATCCCAGCATATCGGAGTCCTGTTTCCTCCTATAGATCATCTCAAAAGGAGGTTGATCAATGCTAGCACAATAACTATTGTTATATGAAAACTATGCTAATGGAAGATACGTATTCGTGCTACCTATGAAATTCAAAACACATGCCTGCAATATATCCTCCAATTTCTGGATGGTATACTCGCTCTGACCATCCTTTTCTGGGTGAAAAGCCATGTTGAAATGATGACGAGTACCCAAATCCTCGTGAAACCTCTTCCAAAAACTGGAAGTAAACCTGACATCCCTATCAGAAACCACCAATACTAGCAACCCATGTCGTGCCACAACCTCCATCATATAAATGCCTGCCAATATCTCCGCAGATATACTCTCCTGAATCAGAATAAAGTGTGCGCTCTTGGTCAATCGATACACGATGACCCAAATCGACTCCACTATGCGCGTTGTCCAAGGCAACTTCGTAATGAAATCCATGGTAATCTCTTCCCATTTCCAAACGGGAATGTCTAATGGTTGCATCTTGTTATGAGGCTGTTGATGCTTGGCCTTGACTTTCCAGCAAGTTAAGCAGCTCTCCATATACCAAGCTACATTCTGCTTCATACATGGCCACTAATAATCAGGATGAAGATCTTTATACATGTTTGCTGCCTCGAGATGAATAGAGAATATTTATTTGTATGCCTCCTCCATAAGAACCTGACACACTCCTCTCCAATAAGGAGCCCACACTCTCTGCTGGAGAGTCAATAAACCCCGACTATCATAATTGAAGGAAGCCACCTGACCTACTATGCACTCACTCTTTCAGTGCTCTTCCTTCATAGTCTCAACCTATGCCTCTTCAATCTGCTCCAATAGTGGATTAATCACTATCATCCTCGATCGGAGCCGTGACTGCCTTGCAGTTGATAGAATTGGTCACCACATTTGCCTTCCCTTGATGGTAAAGGATCTCACAATCATAATCCTTCACCATATCCAAGCACTGATGCTGGCTTATATTCAGATTAGACCGATCCATCAAGTACCTCAGGATCTTATGATCTGTGTAAAAAGTACAGCGGACCCCATAGTGGTAATGTTGCCAAATCTTGAGGGCGGTAACCACATCCCCCACCTCCAAATTATACGTCTGATAATTTGCCTCATGAGCCTTCAGCTTCCTTGAAGCATAAACAATAAAGAGACCCCTCCACATCAAAACCCTGCCCAAATCCGTGACTGACGCGTCACAATAAACCACATGTTAATTCATAATAAGTGAACCTCTAGCAATCCAAAGCAAATCTGAAGTCCACTCTATTATGAGATTTGACGTTGGTCCAAACCTCTTTTTTGATCTGAGATGAAGTGTTTTTGAAGTTAGAGTCTATACAAGCGTTTAATGCTTTTTGTCTTTTATTAATGTAACAGTTCGTAGGACTTTTTCAACAAATCTTTTAAGTGTCAAATTTGTCAAACTCATTATATTAACTAGTCCTTAGATTGTACTCCTGTTTGTACCATGTTCCTACTTTACTATTTAAGGAGTGAATGTTTCATGAATTAAACCAAGAATATAAGCAATCATTATTCTCTTCACATCAATTAAAACTCTCTTGCAAGTCACTTTCTTTCACTTACATTCTACTTGTTCTAAATTGTCTTTACTTTGATTATACTCAAACTTACTTCATTTTTCTACTTGAATACTTTGTTGAATATCATCTTCAAGTCCTGACTCGTTTACTAGACTTGACTGGACTAACTAATTAGAAGCAGATATTGATCTTAAAGATTAACTCAAAGTTCAAGTTTTTAGACCTTGTATGCACATTGATTCTTGTTCTCACAATCGGTATCAGAGCTTGAGTGGTTGTCCTTTGAATACATAATAACAGATTATAGTTGATCTAAGATTAACTTGGTATCTCAGTCATTTTTGTGTTCAGGATAAAAGTTCTTCTATATACCGTTTTTGCTCTAATATCCTAACTTCAATGGCTACTCCTAATCAATCTCAACAAATGTATTCGATGCAAATAGCAAATAGTGTGGGTTGCCCTCCTCTTTCCCCGTTGCTAGTTGTTGAAGATTATGATAATTGGAAAGTTAGAATGGCAAGATGTCTACGCGGCAAGGAAAAAGGTAAAGAAATATTGAGATCTGTAAAAGAAGGCCCACATGTTCTAGTTAGACAAATGGTGAAAAATGGCGTTGCAACTCTCATGGGTCAAGAAGATCAATGCCCAACCCCTCTCACTCCTGCAAACGTCGATAAATTGCATGCATACCATATTGCATTTTTTTATATGGTGTTCGGTGTTCCTACATCTCTCTCTGAGCACATTAAGTTGTGAAAATTGGCAAAAGAGATTTAGGACACTCTTCAGGATCTGTATAAAAGGTCCGAAAATTTGAAAGATAAAATTCTAACTTCGGTTGTTAATGATTTTGATACCTTCACCACTACTCCGGGTGAATTCGTCGCATCAGCTTCAAATAGGTATAAAATTTTTGTAAACAACATGCTTGCGCACAGAATAATTAGAACTTCTCTTGAGTATAATATGAAGTTTATCAATAGCCTCGGAAAAGGCTGGGGAAACATCAAGTCATGTCTTCAGAGTAATGGATCTCTAGAGAAGCTGAATTTATCAACTCTTTGACGATCTACAAGGCCATGAATCAAACGTTGCACAAACTTTAAGAGAATTATCAGGAGACCCTCTTGCCTTGGTTAGTCATGTTGACCCACTTATTTCAAATCCACCTGTGTCAAATGCCTTCGGAACTATTCCACCTATTTCGCATGTTCAACCAACCTTCTCTACTCGACCAACTCTACCTCTTCTAAACCATTTAGAGAATTTTGATCCTGATCAAGCTAAGTTCGAACTTCACTTCCGATAGGAGTTTGCATTATTGTCCATGAAATACAAGCACCCATGGAATCCTAATCACAAACCGTATGAAAACCGATTCCAAACCCTCATCAAAATAACTCTTAAACATTTCCTAAACCCTCATAGAACCCACCTGCTTACCGACCCAACATCTCCTCATCAATTCACTCCTTGTAATCCCACGAAATTCCGAAATCTAACAAACCCAAGATAGTTTTTCATAAGTGTGGTCTTTGTAATCAATTTGCGAAAGACTGTTTGGTTGAAACCTCTCAGAAGCCTAAGGTTAAAGATTATACATTTAATGCTCGCAGAGCTCAAGAGCTGACAACAAGTGAGAAAGCTTTTATTACTACTGTGTCAAGAAATGTTGAAGGGTACTGGTCTTCTGCAGATGATGATGAAGTAAGAACTGGAAGGAATATGTGTCTTATAGAAAGACAGTTGATCGAATGTGATGAAGGCTACCAGTCATCATGTTCAGAAGGAGACGATGAAGATGTTGAGCCACACTTTTGCTATATGGTAACCAATGATCCACCATGCAGAAGCATCGTTCAGCAGGTAAGATCTATGATCACTGAAAATGGTTTTGATTTATCTCTTTGTGAACCATATCTAACCCAAATCCAATCAGATATGACCATCATCCATAAAGCCTATGAGTCTGTCATAGAAGTATGTTAGAAGCTGGAGAGTGAATTGACTCGCCTTAGGTTACGCTTTGAAGATCGAATTCTTAAGATAAAATCACTAGAAAGAGAGCTTGTAACGTATCAAGATAATGTATCATTTAAAAAAAACAAATGTGAAATCACCTTTTCAAAAAAAAAAAAAAATTAGTTTCTGATAACAAACATCTCAATGAAAAAATTTATGTTTTACATCATTCAATAAATATTCTTGAAGCAAACGAACAAATGACTCATAATTTTCGTCACCCATGGTCCAAAGCACCACGCCTCGGAAGCGAGTTTTCGAAATCTGTTGCTTGTTGTTTGAAGGAGGTGCAAAATCTAACATTTATGGGAGACGTTCTGAATCGAAAACATTCGGATACCCTTGTCTCTGTGACAACCGTCAAATTCTGGTCAAGTTAATGTCAAACAAAGTCAACAAGTGAAACCGCTCAACTTAGTTAACCCTTGTATACTAGGGTTTACGTTATGTAGTTACTGTACAACTCGCTATTCTAATGAGAAATCATCAATTGAAAAGTTCGTATATCTAGATTTCCTTAACCTAAAAATATGGTAAGTAATGAACCAAACTGATAAAACAATATTGCATACTCATCGGGAGTATGTGAGATCCTTAAACATGGCTTAACGGGGTTTACGGACCTTGCGTTGCGAAGCCAAACACTAAAAAAGGTCACAAAAGAAGCATCTACCAATCTCTTTCACTCTATCTCTCTCTATTAAAAATCTCTCCCAAATCTCTCTCAAAAGTTCCTATAACTTTTTGAAATCATTCGGGTCATCCCGACCCTTAACCGGATCAAAAATTGCGTAAAACGGGGTAAAAATGGGTAAAACAGCCTAAAGGACCCGAAACCCCTCTTTAACGGGCGAACCCTCTTAGAACCGAAGGTGCCCTATTGGGACCGAACCTACTGAGAACCGAAGCCTCAGGACCAAACCTGAAGTTTCCATTGAACTGAACCCGAAGCTTCCATTGAACCGAACCCGAACCTCGCAACCAGGGACCAAACCTCCCTTTGGACCGAGCCTCCCCTTCGCCTTCACTCCAATTCGGTTCCAGACCACCTTCGGTCCATTTCACTCTGTCTCGCTTTCGGGCCCAGCAACCAGAGGGACCGAACCTTCGGCCCAATACCGAGATGTCTCGTAGATTTCGCCTTTCTTCCTGGTTTTCGACTAGTTTTGCGTTCTAAGCCCCGATTTGAATTATTTTAGCGTGGGGTTTCACCCAAAATCATATTTTAACATATAAAACCCTTTATTTCATAATTAATCACATACTGGGGCATAATACTTATCAAAGAAGAGTGGGTGGGATATTATTGGTGGAGTGTTGACTTTGCTTTAGTGTATGACACAAGCAACCACCCCATGCCCACTCCATGACCAAATCTTGTCCTTCCACCATAACTAGTCATTTCATAGTACTTTTCCCACCATTTTCCAGTCACATACTTGGTCAAGGGCTAGAAAACCCTCATCTCTCCTCACATTTCTCTCATTTTTCCTCCAAAAGACAAACACTTTTCTCTCTCAATTCTCTCTCTAAATTTCAAGATTCAAGGCCATTCTCCAAGCTTTTGTTATACTTTTGGTAAGTATTATCATCCTCCACATGATTATTTCACTTCCTTCTACTTAAATCATAGGTATCTTACACAAACAACATCACATTCATGTTAGATCTTCGAATCTTCAAGGCATCTTCTAATTGTTCTTGAGTTGAACACCTCTTTTCTTCAACATCCATCCACTAAGAACACACAAGGTGAGTTCATACCCCTATCTTTTCTTGTTTTTCTTAAGTTTTAGGGGGGGGGGGGGGGAATACAAGTTAAAACACCGAGAACACAACTAAACTCATTCAACAGCTTTCATCAGAAAAGTTTAACTCCATTCACAGACTATTTTGGTCAGCTTAAACATTTTAGTTTTCAAAACTATATTTGGTACAAATAGTTCAGGTTTATACCTTTAAAATGACTACTTGCACATTGATGTGTGTAAAACTCAGTTAGTTTTAATCATACTTTAATTATCAAATAACACACAAAAGGCAGTGAACCTATCAATTGTGGTATAGCTAAATAAGCAGGGTATCGAACACAGGGAACGGCAAATTAAATTAAAAACTAATTCTATCTAAATTACTTTAGCAAATAAGGGTTTTTCTCTAGTTTTACAAGACTAGAAACTTACTAAACAAAACTAATGCAAGGCTAGAAAAGAACAAATTGACTAGATTCAATAATGGGAAAGAAACTTCTGTTTAGTTCAACTCGGTTAACTTTATGGTTGCTTTTAAGGTAATAGTGCAATGGATTAATTCTTTCGTTGGTTACCGATTCAAGTGATTAAGTTGTGTTCACTACCCTAATCCTTAGCAAATAAACTAATTCAAACAGTGGCCAGTTGTTTAACTTAATTATATTTACTAGATTAATTATTCGGGTTAAGTTAGACTTGCAATAGCTAATTAATTCGTTATTCTTAATTAACCTCTTGTTCGATAGTCATCTTACAAGCTTGCACATGAATTTACTCAATTTCCTTATTAATCCTAGTTTCATATTCATTAATTCTAGACACATGATATAGTGGTCACTTATCATATGAGGTTGATAATCAATAGATGTTCATGCTAATCAATTATCTTCCTATTAACAGAAAATAAATTATCATTCATACACAAGGTTCTTTAGCAAGCTAAAATAACAATTAATCACCAACTTAGAATTAATCCTACCAATCAATCAAACCATATTGTCAACTTTGTATCCCCAAACAGAAGTATAAAGAAATTAGTTCATAACTAAGGTGAATAACAGCAAACAAATAAGTTCAAGTTGCTTAATCATATTGACAAAACAAAAGAATTAAGTAGAATGATGAAATTACGCCTCAATTACTCCCGGAATTGGATTCTAGCTTCTTTGGTCGACTTCTAGGGTTCTTCTGGCTTCTTATTCGCAGCTAAACACTTCTGAAACTTCCCAGAATTCTCTTTTCTCGCATTATAGAGTTATCTTTATATATGCATACCGACTCGTCGAGTCATATGGTGACTCGTCGAGTCCCTCTCACATTAGTCGTAGCCTGATAACTATCTTGACTTCCGAATGCTTATCTTTCTGAATCCGCGACCGGACTCGTCGAGTCAAGAGGCAACTCGACGAGTAGAAGCCTTTTTTGGTTGTTTTCTTTCTTCTTTCCACTCTTGAGCTCTCAACCGCTTCTCTTGCTTCCTTTCGCTTCCGAGCTTCATCTTTGGACTGAAAAACATAATTTAACACTTTTAAGTACCTTTTGTCCATAATATGCAACAATTTAGCTAATATATGAATAATAAACTACACTTAATACACACTAAATATGCAGATATCAAAATACCCCACACTTGTCTTTTGCTTGCCCTCAAGCAAAACTGAATTTTAACACATTAGAATCACATATAATAACTCCAATCCAACCCAGCCATTATGCCAAGACCGCAACGCATGCATTTGTGTCTAAAATTCCTAAAAACCCCCCATACTTCAAATACTCACAATCCTCATAAACATTCGCCCACTCACCCCGAACTATGCTCATTTTATGCAACCCTCCGAATCCATCCTCAGAAAACCTCTTTACCCTCAAGGTATTTTTAATTGAGCAACCCAAGCATACATAATCTAGAATTACAACTTTTCGATACCACTTTGGAGCTCTTTGGAATTCTTCACTTGCTTGATAATTTGATCTTGGATAACTTTGAATTCACCACCTTCGTTATTTGATTTTTGGTATCTCCAACTTTTTGGATTTCTTCAGAATTTTCAATCTTCAAATCTTTACTTTATTTGCTCCAAAAATTCTTCAAACTTTTTCTTGTAATTCTCTCTTTTTTTTTTACATGTATACCTCACTTTTTTTTTCACTCAAATCCCTACATGCTTAAGCAGGGGCGCTCAATCTCAACCTTTATTGGCTAATGATAAAAATCTTCCTGGATACATTTCAGGTTTAGGCTGCTAAACATATTGCATCCCTCAGGCTGAGCAAGGTCGTGTTTTTGTCTCATGATTTCACTGAAATAAGGAAGCCACAAATGCACTATAACGTATATAGGCTCAACTAAACATTTGGGTTGTCATGCAATTATCAACACAATTCTAACATGGAATCCTATTTTCTTACCAAAATTTTCTAATTAGATCCTAAATAATCCTTTTGGTATGCAATTTTTTTTTTAAAATTGACTATTATGTAACCAACCCCCTACCCCACACTTATGTGATGCAATGCCCTCATTGCATATTATGCATAAAAACATAAACATAAAGAGGGAATTGGAACAAACTCCCCTGGGATAGCAGTGGATAGGTTGATCACTCTCATTTAAGCTCCATCTTCAATAAACTTCATACATGGGAACAATCTCATCCATGTATCGTGTGGGTCGCTCTAATATGCGAAAATCGGCACAAGACCTTCAAGAATGGATATGGAAGTAGAAGGATGCAAGTGGTATAAGCATTAGCATCAAATCAGCAGTCGTTCGACTCAAAAAATGATTGACTCGCCGAGTCTGATGATGGACTCGCCGAGTAGCAGCGCGCATTCTCAAAATATCTGGAAATACAAAGCGACTCGTCGAGTCAGCTTAGTGCACTCGACGAGTTGGCACCTGAATGAAAAAACTTGGTATGAGGCAACTGTTTTAGCCTCTCATAATCTCGTTAACCCTTCCTCACATGCGGACTCAATCGCTCATACCCCTAAGACCGGACTTGACACTTTGACGTTAAAAACTCGCTTCCTTGACTCGCTCTCACACGTAAAAACATCCATGCTTTACCTCATTCTAAGCAAGCAAAATGCAATCCTGAAAATAACTAAAGCAAACAACTATTAAACAAAATAATATCTTAAAGCATACACACCAAAAACAAAACAAAATAAAAATTGCAAATTGTTTGAACACAAAAACACAAAAATTAATCCTCATCCTCCTCATCATCGTCATTGGCTCCACTTCCCCCAGCTCCGCTTTGGCGTGCACTAATCCTCTCGTCCCACGATGGAATGTATGGATAATTCCCACCATCAATATGTGGAATATTGAAGTGGTCAAAAAGTCGTATGTGGGATTGATTGCTAAAATTTAGCCCCCTCGCCATTTGGTCTTGCATCCGCCTCATCTCTATATTGTACCAATCCATTGGTACGTCTTCAGTCTCTACCGGAATCACTGGCGGTTCATCCTCCACATCCCTTTCCCTTCGCGATCTCACCCTCCTTCCCGGTGCTTCGGGACCTACAACTGGGTCATCATTTGGGATGGCATAATGGCCACCACCATAGTCCTCTATGATTCGTGCTCTGCGGAAAAGAATGGGATTAAATGGGGGTGTCGGGATCAAAGTCATGAGGTTCCAGGCACCACGGTTCATCAACCCGAATGAATTAGCCAATCGAGTGACAAACATGCCTCCATTGATACGCGATGTTTTGCGATCTTTGACCGCACCCGCTGAGAGGTATGAAGCAATGCACCACGGGATGTTGCAAAAGACGCCGGGCGTGATAATACTCCAAAGGTAGAAAACATCAAGGTTGGAAACCTTGTCATCGTCCTTCCTTTGGTTGATGGTGGAGGAAATAAGGCGGTGAATGAGGCGGTGGGTCGGGGATCGGATGCTCCCTTCCTGCGCGGACTTCGGTATATAAACTTTATTCCCAATAGTGTTCCACCAACCCGTGCTAGTAACCCCATCGGGAAACACCATGTGAGTGGTTGCCAAAAAGGCCTGAAAGAGGTTCGTTGAAACCAAAGGTTGATCATAAATCCCTAGCCAGCAAGCAAGATCCACCACCGAGCATTGATGATACTCGCCCCCAAGACAAAACGTGAAGCTCGCCGGATGATATAAATCCACTCCACCGGTAAAAGATACCGTGGAGAAGAACTCCAAGCAAAGCTCCAAATATACCGGCTCTTGCATGCGGAAGACCCGGCTCCACCCATCACATATCATTGACTCGCCGTCATGTTGAAACTCCTTTAAAAGGTATGGAGCTAATTCCTCTTCATATCGCACATTTTGCAACCATTCCCAATCAATTCTGTTCGGGACATAGACCTCCTTCTTTTTAATATCGGCAAGCTTCTTCTTCCACTTCCGCATTGTTGAAGCGGACTCGATTTGCGGGAAATTTAACAATGGAAATTCCCCTTGGCTACCCCTTGAAGATTGTCCTCTTCTAAACATGATTCCTGCAAAACATATAAACCATACCCAGAAAACACAGAATGTTAACAAACCGAACTGTTTCTGCAACTCGACTGGACTCGTCGAGTCCATGCCCGACTCGGCGAGTCGCGCGACCTGTACGAGTCGGTCGACGGGTCTCACAAAATTGAACCATGTAACCTCTAAATTCTTGCAAGGGTTTTGTTCAGGGACTTCCTACTAAGTAATAAGGCCACATTAAACGTTCAAAACAACAATATTCATGATAAAATCTAAAACCTAGAATTTAATCACTTTTTCAAAAACGGGTTTTTTTCATGAAATTGCAAGTATAGATGACCTTATAATCACACTCTATCTAGAAAACAAGAAGAAAGTTGTTACCTTTTGAGTTTAATTCTTGAAAATTTGGAAGAAAGGTTGAAGAACACTTGAATGCTTGGAGAGAGTTTGTAAAGAAAAGCACTCGGCGAGTGTGGTGTGGAAACTAAACTTTTAGGGTTAAAACCCTATTAGATGTAAAAGTAATTTCGAAAATGTTTATTTTTTTCTGTAAATAAGCTCGACTCGTCGAGTCAGGGTCAGACTCGGCGAGTCCCAGCGCGCAGTTAAATTTTTTTTCTGAGATCAGTATGTACTCGTCGAGTCAGGGTCAGACTCGACGAGTCTCTTGTAAAACATTTCTAATTTTTGAAATTTTGTTATTTATTCAAAATATTCTCACCCCACTCTTAAGCTAGGCGCTCCCTTAAGCAGACAAGTCCGATGATTTGGAAGATTAAAATTGAAACACAAAACAAAAATAAAAAATAAAGAGTGAAAGAAAGCAAACTCTAATGACGGGTTGCCTCCCGCCAAGCGCTTCTTTTTGAGGAGTCATTAGCTAGACTCCTTCCCATTTACGTTTTGTCATCTTCAAGCATCGGGAATGTACGCCTCACTTTTTATGGTTTATACTTAGTCTTGTAGGCGTGAATCTTCTTCTTGTAAGCCCTTTTTAATTCGTCTCTTCTCTTTTTCGCTGTATCATCCTCAGCTGGTTGGGCCTCTCTTTTCCTCTTCTTCTTTTTCAACCCATGCTTTTTCACCAATTTTTGAACCTCCTTTTCTTTAAATTTGATAACTTCATACTTCATATCGGTCCGTGCTCTAGGTTTAGTGGTGAATTGGTGATCAGCTTCCGCTCTGCTTCTATTTACGTCCTCATCCTCTTTTGTGCTCGACTCTTCTCCACATGGCATCGTATCAAGGCAAGCCACATCGGCGTGTTGGGCCTCCATTCCTTTTATTTCTTCTTGCTTGACCTCTGGATTTGCTTTAAACATCACCGACTCATCACCCACTCTTAATGTCAAAGTGGACTCACATATATCTATTAGGGCACCTGCGGTGTTTAAGAATGTTCTTCCCAAAACAATTGGTATTTCGGGGTCTTCTTTCATCTCCACCACCACGAAGTCTACTGGGAAAATGAACTTGTCCACCTTGATAAGGAGATTTTCACAAATGCCTTGTGGGTGAATTATCGTTTTATTTGCCAAATGGATTCTCATATTTACCGGCTTTAGTGCTGGTAAATTCAGCTTCTTAAAGAATGAATAGGGCATCAAATTAATGCTTGCCCCTGAATCAGCCAATGCTTGTGTAGAAACTTTATTACCAAATTGGCACGGAATTACTATATTACCCGGATCACCCTTCTTCTCAGGCAGCTCACTCATCAATATCTCTGCGACTTCAGCAAGATCTTTCCTAGCAGCAACCAGGCCCTTAAGCAAGTTAAAGTATTTAGGAGTTTGGAGCATTATGTCCACAAATGGCATATTGACTTGTAAAGCTTTGACATGCTCCATGAAGGTTCGATAGGCTTGAACTTTTTCTGAAGGAATGGCTCTGGATGGGTATGGCAAAGGAGGATTGTATGGCTTCAGAAAACTGGCTTTTTCTTCATTCCCGACTGGACTCGTCGAGTCGGATCGAGTTCTTCTTGTTCTGGTTTTTCTTCCTCTTCTGCCTTCCCCTTGGAAACTCTCAGTGTTTCTGCCAATTCTTCTTCACCGCTGGAGGTTATTACGCTCACGTTCTCGTTTCTTGGATTGGGTTGGGTGTCGCTCGGAAGTTGGCCCGGTCTTCTTTCGTTTACTTGATGTGCAAGTTGGCCCAGTTGTTTCTCAATGTTGAGAATAGAAGCTTGCTGATTCCTCAACATGTTTCTGGTTTCTTGCATTGCCACATCATGATCATTATGTCTTTTCTCGGACGCGGCTATGAATTTTGTAAGTATTTCTTCTAAATTCGTCTTCTTGTCCGTCATCGGTTCTTCCTTTTGATAATACCCCCTCTCCCTCTGTTTATATTTTTCTTCCTTAGCCTTTCTGTACTCTTCGTATGGAAGCCACTCCTTCTTCGGTTTCCTCCAGTCTTCATCATATCTATCGCCGCTGGAGTAGCATACTTGAGCCTTTTTATTGCCATTCTCGTCTCGATCACATTCCTTGGTAAGATGGGGACCGCCACAATTTTCACATCCAACTCTAATAGCATGGATCGTTTGATCCATTTTTGTCATTCTTCGGTCTAGGCTATCGAGTTTCGCTATCACCGCCGCCATACCATCGTTTACCGAGTTTACTGCTCCGCGACTCACTTCATTCCTCGGGTTGTGATATTCTCTAGAGTGCCTGGAGAATTCTTCAATTAACGCTTTTATTTCCGGAGGTGGCTTTCGGGTGAGTGGGCCTTGTGAATCGAGTAGTTGCCTCGTGGTGACATTCACTCCATCATAAAAGATAGAGACCTCTTGTTGGCTATTGAGATCGTGGTGGGGGCAATTTCGAAGTAGGCTCTTGTATCTTTCCCAAGCTTCATAAAGGGATTCACCGGGTTGTTGCTCGAAGTTGGCAATGGCTTTCTTTAGCTTGGCTATCTTGGAAGGTGGGCAGAAGTGATCTATGAATTCTTCTTTCATTTTGGCCCATGTGGTAACTGATCCGGGAGGGAGTGACTTCAACCAATCCTTTGCAGCTCCTTTAAACGTGACAGCAAGCATGCGTAGCAGCTGGACCTCTCGGGGCACATTAGGTACATTGAAGTAATCCGCCACGTCATTTACTTCATCTAAGTGCTTATAGGCGTCTTCATGATCTCTCCCGTGAAATGGTATCTCCTTGAGTTGAGCGAGAATATGGCCCTTTAGTTCAAACGTAGCGGTAGCGGGGATTGCGGGTTGCACAAGTCCCGGGCCGGTGTCATCACGCATCCTTTTCTTCCACTCCCCCATGGGGATTTCGTCAATATTAGCCATAGCGGTGGCTAAGTCTTCTTCAAACTCGGATGTGTGCTCGCTTTCTTCTTCGGTCTCGTAATCAGTGTCTTTTGGGATTAGATCTTCGGATGTCAACGACGCACTGGATGCTCCTGCTTTGCTGCTCCTCTTCTTGCCAAAAACGGATTTGAAGTTTTTGAGTGGTGAGTTCTTTGAAGAAGCGGTTTCTCCAACGGTTTTGCCCTTGTTTCTTCTTAATGCGGTTTCCGGATCTTCAAGAGGGGGAATTAGAGGCGTAGCAGATCCTCGGGTCATGAACCAACTGCAAACTAAAACAAAACGCGTAAAAAAAGAACAAAAATTTAATCTGATTCAGCGTCAGACTCGACGAGTCGGGGCGAATGCACTCGGCGAGTTCACGTTAAAATCAGTTTTTTTTTTTTAAACTTAAACAAAAACTTGAAACAGAAATTAACTTTGTGTGAGATGAATCTTACACAAAGGATCGATTGAATTAGAATTTAATGCTAATTTTAGAACCGTTCCCCGACAACGGCGCCAAAAACTTGATGTGTGTAAAACTCACTTAGTTTTAATCCTACTTTAATTATCAAATAACACACAAAAGGCAGTGAACCTATCAATTGTGGTATAGCTAAATAAGCAGGGTATCGAACACAGGGAACGGCAAATTAAATTAAAAACTAATTCTATCTAAATTACTTTAGCAAATAAGGGTTTTTCTCTAGTTTTACAAGACTAGAAACTTACTAAACAAAACTAATGCAAGGCTAGAAAAGAACAAATTGACTAGATTCAATAATGGGAAAGAAACTTCTGTTTAGTTCAACTCGGTTAACTTTATGGTTGCTTTTAAGGTAATAGTGCAATGGATTAATTCTTTCGTTGGTTACCGATTCAAGTGATTAAGTTGTGTTCACTACCCTAATCCTTAGCAAATAAACTAATTCAAACAGTGGCCAGTTGTTTAACTTAATTATATTTACTAGATTAATTATTCGGGTTAAGTTAGACTTGCAATAGCTAATTAATTCGTTATTCTTAATTAACCTCTTGTTCGATAGTCATCTTACAGGCTTGCACATGAATTTACTCAATTTCCTCATTAATCCTAGTTTCATATTCATTAATTCTAGACACATGATATAGTGGTCACTTATCATATGAGGTTGATAATCAATAGATGTTCATGCTAATCAATTATCTTCCTATTAACAGAAAATAAATTATCATTCATACACAAGGTTCTTTAGCAAGCTAAAATAACAATTAATCACCAACTTAGAATTAATCCTACCAATCAATCAAACCATATTGTCAACTTTGTATCCCCAAACAGAAGTATAAAGAAATTAGTTCATAACTAAGGTGAATAACAGCAAACAAATAAGTTCAAGTTGCTTAATCATATTGACAAAACAAAAGAATTAAGTAGAATGATGAAATTACGCCTCAATTACTCCCGGAATTGGATTATAGCTTCTTTGGTCGACTTCTAGGGTTCTTCTGGCTTCTTATTCGCAGCTAAACACTTCTGAAACTTCCCAGAATTCTCTTTTCTCGCATTATAGAGTTATCTTTATATATGCATACCGACTCGTCGAGTCATATGGTGACTCGTCGAGTCCCTCTCACATTAGTCGTAGCCTGATAACTATCTTGACTTCAGAATGCTTATCTTTCTGAATCCGCGACCGGACTCGTCGAGTCAAGAAGCAACTCGATGAGTAGAAGCCTTTTTTGGTTGTTTTCTTTCTTCTTTCCACTCTTGAGCTCTTAACCGCTTCTCTTGCTTCCTTTCGCTTCCGAGCTTCATCTTTGGACTGAAAAACATAATTTAACACTTTTAAGTACCTTTTGTCCATAATATGCAACAATTTAGCTAATATATGAATAATAAACTACACTTAATACACACTAAATATGCACATATCACACATCTCCATACGATTTGTCTACAATTTATGGTGATTTTTACAAAACTTCCTATCATTTCAAGAACAAATCCGGACCAGTATGTGATTATGGACTTTTTCATACAAGTTGGGGCTCACTAAAAATCATAATAAATTTTATGAACAAACTAGACCCATTTTCCAAACTCTCAGAATTTACAAATTCTTATTTGGACCTTTATGATTTTTCTATAAATTTTCTAAGAACGGTAATAAAAATGGTAACACTAGAAAAATGCTATCAATTTCATTGCACCTTGTAACTTGTCGAGCAAGGTGTGTATCATTATGTGAATATATGTTTTTACATTACATGTCATTTCATCTTGGTGTATTGCATACATTAGAAAACAAATGGATTTTTACCTTCATAAGTATGGTAATTAATTTGTTGTTATAAACAAAGTTTACATCCATTGTATACAAAGACTTGATAAACTATGGAAGTATAATTTATGTCTCTTTTACATTATAAACGATTATAATAAACTATAATAGGTATATTTTATGTTTCATTACATTTCAAACTCTTTACCTAAGGTTATCAATTCACGTAAATCTGTTAATGAATAAATTTGTGAGACATTCGCTTCACGTTACATCCAAGTAATGAAATAAAAAGTCCTGTAAATTGTAACCAGAGTCTCTTGTAGGGAGAACGTGATAGTTGTGTATAGATCTATATTGGGACTGATAAACCCACATCTGAGCTGCATGCAACAGCTAGACCGACAGGTCTGAGGTGACAAGTGCCATTTAACTTGCGACGACTGAAGAACTTCGTATTACGAGGCCGTCTGAGTCATAGTATGGTTATAATAACTCACATGTGGTATAAACAAAACATAAGATTTACAGGTTTTACTTCTAAATTTAACGAGTTTATTTCGAATTAAACTTGCATAAATTTCTTTAAGTATGGTAAAATACTTGTACACTTCGGTCTTGACTTTTAAGACTACAATGGATTACTTAAGAAAATATGGGATCTTTCTTGACAAACATCACTTTTACAAGAAACGGATTTTAGCATCACCTTCAAAAACTTATGAACTCACCAACTTAAATGTTGACACTCTTTCAAAACTAATTGTATTCTCTGGAAATCCATAAACAGATAACCAAGTGCTTTTGAGGTTGGGGCGTAAGGCGTCAAACATTTCATTTATGTCAACATACTGTAATTGATTTGGAAACATGTAAACTCATACTCTGGTGCAACTTTTTCAATTATATTTATGTTGGTTGTGTTTACTTTGATCACTACTGTAATTTTTGTTATGATACTATACAAGAGGTCCTCCACCTCCGGACGTTTCCGCCATCCTTGGTTTGGGGGTGTGACAGTGTCACCATTGTCACCCCTTTCTGAGACATCAGACTAGTTGCAATCTCTGATTCTTATGTTCGAACCCATATTTTGATTGGTTTTACACAAAATAACAACCTATGTGCTCATCCAAACCCTAAAGCTTAGATCTAGGCTTCTCTATTGTACATGCAATTCATCCCATACTTACAAACCCTAGATCTAGCATACATGATTCAAAATTGACATAAGAAAACATATCTAGATGATTACCTCTTCTTCAAAGCTTGAATCTTCTTTTTCTTGGAGCTTAGAGTCACAAGTGTCACTCCTCTAATGGCTTACAAACACCACACAAGTAAGAGGATGATAATGAATAGAGAGGTGAGGCACAATTTTGACTATGATTTTTCTAGGATATCCAGTGGCCGAAAATTGGATGCTTTGGGTCCTATTTATACTGGTGCTGCTACGGTTTTAGTCAAAATCCTAATGGATAGCTTAGGCCTTAAGCAATCCAAGGAAGCTTCTGGAATAGGGCCTCTTGGCCGAAATTAGGATGGACACATCCCTAATTTCCTCCAATGCTAGTTCCATGAGTCTTCTCAACCCAATACTCAACTATCACACATTTAACAGTTTAAGTTCCCTTTATTTAATTAATCTCTTTTAGCCACAAAACTAATTCTTAATTAATTATTGTCTAATGCTAATTAAACTATATAATTTCTCCTTTAATATATTATTCATATAATATCTTAATAAACCATAATAACCTCTCACTTGATAAATCATCCTATCATGTTGCTTTGGT
Source organism: Lactuca saligna (assembly GCF_052625555.1). NCBI lineage: Eukaryota > Viridiplantae > Streptophyta > Magnoliopsida > Asterales > Asteraceae > Lactuca > Lactuca saligna. The sequence goes on from NC_136425.1 coordinate 57,151,451, forward strand.
GAAGGCAACCCAAAAGGACCATGCACAACCGGGTCAAGTACTTATGAAGTATAGTTATGGGCTTAGACACTAATCCAACAGTCTCTCGCTTGGATAAGTCTAGTAAATACAAATGTAAGTACAATCTGATTAGCAATCGTAGGTCTCAAAGACGCTGTCAAACTCTGATCTTATCAGTAACCTGTGCTTTAGATAAGGGATCATATAGTCCTCCATTCTAGATATCGTGCGGACAATTACATGGAACATAGTCATACTTATTGTCCAACAGTTTGTTTCTCGATCTTTGATTCTTCTAACATAGAACTTAATTGAACACATCAATTCAGTCCTTACCGGGCCCGACATATAAGTCAAACTAAATCATCGAGAGGCCTGGATATCGCTTTTATCATCTTAGAATAAAAGGAACAGATAAACTTTGACTTATATGCATTTACTATTCACAAATCAAATCATACACAACAATGTGTTTTATAAAATCAAGTTACTAATGCGTTTACGCATTATCAATGCACAACCAATTAGCAAACAATAAACCATATATCTAGGTCTTAAGACCATATGATATTATCGTCTTGCGATGACTCGTGGTAAATTCCATGAAGTGATTCCAGCAAGCATGGGTTTGATCCAATGCTCAAATCAAGTTCATAAGCACTCATGAACGTTGCAGGAAACCTTTGTTATGTCTAATACACTTTAGACAATCTACACGCCAATTCATGACAATCTTCTTTAATACCTACTTCCAAAGTATGAGCGACTATGGAACTTTTGAATAATCTTAGTATTCGGGAAGTCAAAACATGCAAAGTGAAACAATTGGTAAATAATCAACATAAGATAGTAACATTACTAATAAATAATACTCTTTTATTTAATCATCAAATGTCAATTACATTTATCTATTACATGTTTCAAAGCTATCTAATCTAAACTAATATCGTCCTTCAGCCCGATGCTCCTAGCATGCTGCAAGTGCTTAACCTTACACAATCCCTTCGTAAGTGGAGCTGTTGGGTTATCCTATGATGATACCCTCTTCACTACGAGGAGTCCTTCTCTCACCCGATGTCGAATAAAGTGATATTTTTTGTCGATATGTCGAGATCTGCCATGATCCCTCGGTTCGCTGGTCAAGGAAACCGCTCCTTCATTATCACAGAAAATTTATATGGGCTCCTTTATAGCTGGCACAACTCCAAGGTCTCCAATGAAGCTTTTCAACCATATTGCCTCCTTTGACGCTTCGCTCACCGCTATATACTCTGAATCGCACGTTGAATCAGCTACGGTCTCCTGCTTGGAACTTTTCCATGTTACCACTCCTCCATTTAGGATAAAGACCTAGCCTGAATGCGAACGGTAGTTGTCCCTATCGGTCCGAAAACTAGCATCACTATACCCTTGCACCCTTAAGTCATCACTCCCACCGAGGACTAGAAACCATTCCTTGACTGCGGTCGAATGTGCTTTGCCAGGGTTCCCTTGATATCTGATGACCATGATCAAAGCGAAGGCCACATCAGGGCAAGTACAAGTCATATCATACATAATCGAGCCAATTGTGGAATTGTATGGTACTTGGCTCATCTCTGCTATCTCGACTTCGGTACTCGGGCTTTAAGTCTTACTCAATTTGGCATTACTTTGGATTTGTAAATCCCCTTTCTTTGAGTTCTCCATACTAAAATGCTCTAGTACCTTGTCCAAGTAAGTATTCTGACTAAGTCCTATTAGTCTTTTACTTCTGTTTCTCACTATCCTTATTCCCAAAATATAGGTAGCCTCTACGAGGTCCTTCATACCGAAGCACTTCCCAAGCCAGGACTTGACTTCCTATAGCCTCGGGATGTCGTTTCCTATGAGTAGTATGTCATCGACATACAATACAAGGAAGTTAACTACACTCCCACCGGCTTTGACATATACACATGATTCATCCTCGCTTCATAGAAAACTAAACTCTTTGACTTTCTCATCGAAACAAAGATTCCATCTGCGAGATGCTTGTTTCAGTCCATAAATGGATTTCTCAAGCTTACACACTCTATTAGGGTGCTTCGCATCGACAAAACCCTTTGGCTGAGCCATGTAAACATCCTCAGCCAATTTCCTATTAAGGAAAGTGGTTTTAACATCCATTTGCCATATCTCATAGTCATGAAATGCAGTAATGTCTAGCATCACCCTAATAGACTTTATCTTTGAAACCGATGAGAAAGTTTCATCATAGTCAACTTCGGGAGTTTGAGTGAAACCCCTCGCAACCAATCGCACCATATAGGTGTGTACATTCCCATCCATGTCGGTCTTCTTCTTGAAGATCCACTTGCACCCGACCGTCTTACGACGTGGTACATTGTCAACCAAATTCCAAACTTGGTTGTCATACATGGACTGAATCTTGCTGTCGGTAACCTCTTTCCATTTTGCAAACTCTGGGCCTGCCATGGCTTCCTTATAGCTGTTAGGTTCGTCTAAATTCACTAGTGTACAATCACTAATGAGTGTATCCCCTTCTGTAGTAATATGAAAACCATAAAACTAGGTTGAACTCTAATTCTTTCGGAACGTCTAAGAGGTAAGGACTGGTTAATTCGTTCAACCGGAGTTTCCACCTCGGTTTGAGCGCTAGCGTTATAGGTTCCTTCATCGCTTGACTCTTGAATCTCTTCAAGATCGATTTTCCTCCCACTGTCCCCTTGGCTTATGAGTTCTCACTCTCGGAAAACCCCTCTCCTCGCAATAAAGGCAACATTGTCACTCAGTCTATAGATAAGATATCCAAAAGATTTCTTCAGGTGGCCGATGAAAATACACTGCTCACTACAAGGTTCGATATTGTTGTAAGTTTCTCTTCTTACGAAATCCTCGCAACCCCAAACCTTGATATGTGCTAACGAGGGAGCTCTCCCTATCCACATCTCATGAGGTGATTTGGCAACATTCTTCCTAGGGACTAAGTTAAGGATATGAGCGGAAGTCTGTAAGGCATACCCCAAGAATGAGATAGGTAGCAAAGCACGAATCATCATGGAACAAACCATGTCTAGAAAGGTTCGATTATGCCTCTTAGCCACACCATTCAACTGCGGTGTCTTAGGTGACATCAATTGCGAAACAATTTTGCATTCCTTGAGGTAGTCATGGAATTCAATACTTATTTACTCTCCACCTCGATCGGATTGAAGCATCTTATTTTCCTGCCCAACTGGTTCTCCACTTCTTGTTTAAACCCTTTGAACTTTTCAAAGGTTTCTGAATTTTGCTTGACTAAGTAGGTATACCCATATCTGCTATAATCATCGGTGAAAGTCACATAGAAGCAGCCCGCATCCTTTTTGGTGGATCTAAAGGGCCCACACACATCGGTGTGTATGAGATCCAATAAACCCTCACCCCTTTCACAAGTGCGAGTGAAGGGTGACTTGGTCATCTTTCCAAGTAAACAAGACTCACACACATCATCGTCCCTAAGGTCGAATGACTCCAACACTCCATCCTTTTGGAGTTGGGCTATGCGTTTCTTGTTGACATGTCGAAGACGACGATGCCACAAGCATGCTTTATCCAAACCATTGGAAGAATCAATACACAACACATCATTTCCTAAATTGTCTACAACCATTACAGTTTCATATATTCCATTACATGGCAATGCTTCAAAATAGAAAACACCATTAAGGTAAGCATTAATAGAACCCTTCTCATTATCAAATGAATATCTAAAACCTTGTCTGTACAAACCATGAAATGAAATGATGTTTCTTGCCATATCTGGCGAATAACAACAATTATTTAAATCTAATCCTAATCCACTACTGAGCATTAAAGAGTAAACTCCGATCTTGGTGACAGGAGACGATCTTTTTTTCCCTATGATCAAATTTATCTTCCCATGCTCCACATCCCTATTTCTTCTTAGGCCCTGCAAATCAGAACAAATGTGAAAACAACATCCTGTATAAAGTACCCCAAGAAATAGTATGTGATGAATCATTAGATTTAATAGTGTATATACCTGCGTAGGATGGCTTGATCGTCCCATCCTTGATTGCTTGCAGATACTCTGGGCAGCTTCGTTTCCAATGCCCTATCTTGTGGAAGTGGTGGCACTCTGCCTTTTTGGGGTTGGAGTTGGGTTTAGCAAAACCATCCTTGGTTCCACTAGAAGAGGTACCATCTTGAGACTTTCCCTTGTGGTTGCTCTTTGAGGGAGCCTTCCTCTTCTTACCCTTCCCTTGCCCAATTGCCAAGACTGGGGCAATAGCGGGAGAAGGAGTTGATGTAATAGACTTATCTTTGAGATTGCTCTCAGCAGTCCGTAGTAAGCCTTGAAGCTTGCTCAAAGTGACCTCTTCCTTATTCATATGGTAGGTCATGCGGGACTGGTTGTAGCAGGGAGGCAAGGAGTGAAGGATGATGTCAATTGCCATCTCTTCATCAAAGTTATCATTTAACTTTAGCAGGCGATCAACATATCTCTGCATCGTTTACAGCTGAGCGGTTTGGGACTCTCCACTACCCATATTGGTAGTGACCATCGAATTGATGATCTCATACCTTTTGTTGCCTAGAGCTTTGGTGGTACCAATCCAGCAAATCTTGATGCATCTCATAGGGATACATGTCCTCATAGGAATTCTGAAGTTCTGTAGTCATAGTCGCCAACATGATGTAATGGACTTTCGTAGCATCATGCTCATAGGCCTCAAAGGTCACAATTTATTCAGCAGAGGCAGTGTTGATGTTGATTTCCTTCAGCTTCTCATCGAGGACATACTCTTTGTCCACGTAACAAGTGACCATTCGGATGTTGTGGATCCAATCATTGAAATTGGACCCGTCAAAGATCACACTCCCACACAAGTTCATGAGTGAGAATAAGTCGGAGGAATTTGATCCAGAAGCATTATTGTTGACGTTCGACATATGAAAAGGAAAAAGAAGAAATTTCGATTAGAAATGAACCCCCAATTAAACACCTAAATGAGAAATTAGGGCTACGATCCAACAACATTATTTACAAATTAGAAGAGGGATGTCGTAATCTAACAAGTAAATAATTTGAAGGTAAGTGAATGACGATTCACTAATTTTCCACCATAAAAAACGAAAAGGATTAAGTTTTAAATGTATTGAAAACTCCTAGATCTTTTGAGATTCATTGAACTTTTCAATAGCATGTTTAAATCTTGATATGCCCCTTAAGTTTGTGACTGGGATGCCGAGGATCACAAAGCGAGTGTGAATACCATGCAAATGTACATGGTGCCCTCATTGTTACGGTCACCTATTCGATGTGCTGGTTAACCACACACGTTGCATCGAACTATGACAAACAATGAGTCACCCTTTGCCACCTTTTCTTAGAACCCAATTAGTGTGCTGATTAACCACACATGCTCCACTAATGTCTTAGCAAGGGCACAAAATGTAATTTCATGGAATTGCATCAATTCACTTTTGCCTAAAGTAACTAAGATTGGGAATTTTGTAAAAACATTTAGTTAGTTTTATAGATTCGTTATACTTTTAATGAGAAAAGGGTTGCCGTATCCTACCTGTTTGTCTAACGACCCTCCACTAATCAAGGAGGCGGTGGGTGAGAGTGTACACCCGTTAAACGAACATTTTATAGGCCATAACCTTATACCCCCCCCCCCCCTTTGTAGATCGGCTTCGTGAATGAGGCCTACTAATGGTAAGACTAGCATTAGAGTTATATATATATATATATATATATATATATATATATATATATATATATATATATATATATATATATATATATATTAATCTTATAATATTATAAAGTATAAGGTTGAATTTTAAACTTGTAAAATTCTAGGATTTGAAATTTAAATCGTTCAAATTAAACTTTTAATCAAAAAATTTAAACTTCAAAACTTGAAGGCAAGTTTTGAACTTTCAAAACGCATAGGATCAAATAGTAAATAATTTAAATTAAACATTTTATTTAATAATTATCTAAATTTCATCTATTCTATTTAGTTACAAGATAGTTCTTTAAATAATCAAATAATCAAATTTTATCTCATAAAGAATTTATTATTCAAATAAATGGTAATTATCTTTTTATTTTGGTAAGAATAAACATGTAACAACAATAAAATTATGATTTTGTTAGTCAAAAACAATTTTGGTAATTACCCTTCAGCAAAACAATAGGAAATCCCGAAAATCCCTCTATCTAACGACCTGAGTCGCCGAGTCCGCTTATGGACTCGTCGAGTTCATTCTATTCGTCGAGCCTACATTGGGACTCGCCGAGTCTGTCAGGCAGAAGACCCAAAAACTCGATTTTCAAGCAAGAAGGAAACACAAAGCATCAAATACAATAGAAGCTAATCAAGGCTTTGATACCACTAATGAGTTTTACACAAAATAACATCCTATGTGCTCATGCAAACCCTAAAGCTTGGATCTAGGCTTCTCTATTGTACATGCAATTCATCCAAGGCTTACAAACCCTAGATCTAGCATACATGATTAGAAATTGACATAAGAAAACAGATCTAGATGATTACCTCTTCTTCATATCTTTATTCTTCTTGTCCTTGGAGCTTAAGTGTCATTCCATTAATGGCTTACAATCACCACACTAGCAAGAGGATGATAATGAAGAGAGAGGAGAGGCATAATTTCGGCTATGATGTTTCTAGGGTATCCTCTTGGCCGAAAATTGGATGCCTTGGGGTCCTATTTAGACTGTTGCTGCTAGGGTTTCAATCAAAACCCTAATGAATAGCTTAGGCCTTAATCAGTCAATGGAAGCTTATGGAATAGGGCCTCTTGGCCGAAATTAGGATGGGCGCATCCCTAATTTCATCAGAGGCTAGTTCCATGAGCCTTCTCAGCCTAATACTCAACTATCGCACATTTGACAGTTTAAGTCCCCTTTATTTAATTAATGTCTTTTAGCCACAAATTTAATTTTTAATTAATTATTGTCTAATATTAATTAAATTATATGATTTCTCCTTTAATATATTATTCATATAGTATATTAATAAACCATAATAACCTCTCACTTCATAAAGCATCCTATCATGTTGCTTTAGTGAAGGCAACCCAAAAGAACCATGCACAACTGGGTCAAGTGCATACCAAATATAGTTACGGGCTTAAACACTAATCCAACATATTTGTCAAATGTCTTGTTTCCACTCCGCTTCTACCTCTAATACACCTGGACTTGAATTAGTCTTTGGATTCGTTTCCTGACATCACGTGTAACGAAGTTTAAATTCCAAAACTTCGGTCGTCCAAATAATTATGTTGTTGTGGAAATAATTCCCCAGACAATTGGACTTGACTTAGATAGTTCTGATTTCGTTTGGGCATCATTAGATAGTGATGTTGATGAAGAAATTATATGTGATGACTCATCTGAATCATGTGTCTCTAATTCTCAAGTGATCTAAAAAACAACTCTAGTGTCAATCAAGCCTATGTTTGACAATACATCATCATGAAGAACTTCCAATTCATCATATGCCTCTAAAAGAAACCTTGGTAAAATAAGAAAGATGTTTTCAACCCTAAAATCGAAGCAAAAAATGTCATTAAGAAAGAAATTAGGTCATGGAAAGATTCCAAATTCATTGAGAGATCCAAAAAGAAAGTATCTCAGACAGTTAGCCCAACCACTAGGAACTACAATACCTTTGTGCATGTTAAGATTCTTAAAAGGCAATCCACTCCTCCTAGTTCGGTCACTCAAAAAAAGTTTGTTAGTCCAAATTGAAAAAGGTTACTGTTGATACTCATTCTATGAAAACTGACTCTCCTTGAACAATTTCTTATGTATTTATTGCAAAATCAGGTGGTACTATTTCTAAACCACAACTTTTTCCAAAACTAAATGTACCATCAAAAGCAACAATCAAAGAACGAGTTGGTAAGAACACTATTGTTAAAACATATTCAAAAGATTCAAAAGAAAAATTTGAGTGGAAAGTAAAAAAGGTTGAAAATGTTTTTGTAACTTCTATCAACACAATGTTTCCTACATGTCAGAAAACTGTTGGTCCAAGAAAAGTAGTTTCCAATCGACCTTTAGTTGAATATGATTTCTATATTAATGAAAAGACCATGGAATTTTGTTTCTTTCCCAAAGATTATCGGAACAAATCCTCCGAGACACCAATTGTTCCACAGTCACAGTCCAAGTCCAAAGCCTATGTCAATGTCCCAAAACCTAACTCGGAGACTAAAAACTCTAAAACTCAATAATTTTGCAGGCACTCTATGCTTTGGAACAAGATACAATATGGTATTTTGAGAGTCCTTGTTCCATGCACATGACGAGCTAGAAACACTTTCTATGTGATCTCAAACTCGCTCCAAATGTTGGCTACATGACGTTTGACAACAACTCCAATTCTCATATCCGAGGGTATGACATCCTCATCAATGGCAATTTCTCTATCTTCAATGTGGCATATGTAGCTGACTTGAAACACAACCCGATTAGTGTGGCTCAACTCACTAGCTCAAACCAAATGTAACACCGTAAATTTCAAAACAAATTTTACAATTTTCTTATAAAACATAATTCGATTAATATTCATCAAACAACCATATTAATTATCCAATATAGGTTAATACAAAATCCCAAGATCACAATGTAAAAACTCCGAGTGTGTGTGTACGGATCAAGCCGGCGCCTTCCCGCGGTCGACACTAGTACCTGAAACAATAACATCAAACACTGTAAGCACAAGGCTTAGTGAGTTCCCCAAAATACCACATATACACATATTAACCACTCGAGGCTATAACTCTGTGGGTCCGTGCACCCAAACTCTGTGAACCCTCAGGTTCTAGCTCTGATAAACATGCACTACATAAATCACATAGAAATAATGCAGTACAACACATAACATACATAGCATACAAATACTCAATCACATAACTCTGGTTACCTACTCGAGGTAATATAGTATAGTGAGAAGACTCACCTCGCGTGTCTCGGTACCTCACGAATCCTGGAAATCCCTCGTGCTCGATCCTCCGAGCTCTAATCGTCCTATAACATTATATGTTTCTAATTAACAGTTTATATCTCTAAGGTTGACTATCCATAAAAAGTCAATCACAGGTCAACTCTGGTCAACGGTCAATGGTCAACGGTCAACGGTCAACAGTCAACTCTGACCGGACTCGGCGAGTACCATGGCGACTCGGCGAGTCTAGACGTTTTCACCAACCCTCTGAAATCCTCTTACTACACGTCGAGTATTCCCCCCTTTCCTCGACGAGTTTCACCTGAATGAATCGCGGGGCCACCCCGACTCAACTCGCTGAGTCTCAAGGACAACTCGGCGAGTCCAAGTTTGACTCAGTCCACTCGTCATCCCTCTCCAACTCACCCTGACTCACTGAGTCTACCCATGACTCGATTTGCACCAGTCGCTGAGCAGTCCCAAGGCAATCTTCAAGCTACTCGCCGAGTCGGATGAACAGACTCGGCGAGTCCATGCCATGCAACCACTCCAACTTGCTTCTAAGGTCAGATCTGTTTCCAAAAACTATAGATCAGGCCTCCCTCGACTGATTCATCACGTAAAGCTCCTATCTTGGTGCTCATAACACACCCTATAGCTCCTAAATGGAGTTTTTGACCTAAGGCATGAGGATTCCAATCCAAAGCCTCCATTGATTCCCAAAAAGCTTGGGTAAAGGGACACTCTGGACCTCTAAGGGTCCAGATCCATGGTTCAAACCTCATGAGGGGCCAAGAGGACACTAAATCTTGGCATAAAAGGGTTCAACAAACCCTAAATCTAGGTAGACAACAACAAGGAAGAAGGTAACTCGGATTTATTACCTCAAAATTGATGCTCCGGACTCCAAACCCACAGAAGTGGCTCCTCTTGCTTTCCCTTGGCTAGCTCTTCTCCTTCCTTGCAACAATGGCACCTCCAAGGTCAATAATGGCCTCCTACTTAGCTCCAAATGCTCACACTCGATTAGGGTTTCACTCAAGGGGCTGGTGAGCACAAATGACGGCCATTAGGCCCTTTAAATAAGTCTGAAACCCGAGAAATTAGGGTTTTATTACACAGCGGTGACTCGCCGAGTCCATATCCTGGACTCGTCGAGTCCAGGCACGATCCCGCGTCTAGATCCGCGTCCCTACTCGGCGAGTCTGAGCTCTAACTCACCGAGTCCCCCCCTACAAATCAACAAAATACAATAAACAAGATACCTGATAAAATCCGGCTGTTACAACTCTCCCCCACTAGGACTAGACTTCGCCCTCGAAGTCTCGCTCTAAAAACAACTCCGGATGCTGCTCCTGCATCATACGCTCTGGCTCCCAGGTCATCTCTGATCCCCTCCGGTGTTGCCACTGAACCAACACCAGAGGTACCTCCTTGTTTCTCAAAACCTTAATCTTCCGATCCCTGATGGCCACTGGTCTCTCGGTATAATTCAGGCTTTCATCCACCTGAATATCCTCCAATGGAACCATTGCCGATTCATCGGCTATACACTTCCTCAACCGCGACACATGAAAAGTGTCGTGAATCTGCCCCAACTCTGCTGGCAACTCCAACCGATAGGCTACCCGGCCTACCCTCGCAATCACACGAAATGGACCTATAAATCGGGGCCCCAACTTGCCCCTCTTCCTGAACCGAATTACTCCTTTCCAAGGAGAAACCTTTAGGAGAACGAAGTCGCCGACCTGAAATTCAAGCTCGGACCGGCGCCTGTCCGCATAACTCTTTTGTCGGCTCTGGGCGGTCAATAACCTCTGTCTGACCCGCTGTATCTGCTCTGCCGTATGAAACACGATCTCTGTACTGCCCATCACTCTCTGCCCAACCTCACCCCAACAAATGGGAGTCTGACACCTCCTACCATACAACAACTCAAAGGGCGGCATACCAATGCTCGAATGATGGTTGTTATTGTAGGAAAACTCTGCCAAGGGTAAATACGTATCCCAGCTACCCCCAAAATCCAATACACATGCTCGAAGCATGTCCTCAAGCGTCTGAATCGTCCGCTCACTCTGGCCGTCTGTCTGGGGGTGATATGCGGTACTAAAATGCAGCTTAGTACCCAACTCCTCATGAAATTTCTTCCAGAATCGGGAAGTGAAGCGCACATCACGGTCTGAAACAATCGAGATCGGCACCCCATGCCGAGATACCACTTCTCTCACATAAACCTCCGCCAACTTCTCCGCCGAAGAACTCTCACTGATGGCAAGAAAGTCAGCGCTCTTCGTCAACCTATCCACAATCACCCAAATTGCATCAACTCCTCTGGCAGTCCTCGACAATTTGGTGATGAAATCCATAGTGATTTGTTCCCACTTCCACTCGGGAACCTCCAATGGCTGCAACTTGCCATGCGGTCTCTGGTGCTCGGCCTTCACCCTTCGACAGGTCAAACACCTCTCGACAAACCATGCGACGTCCCTCTTCATACAAGGCCACCAATACTCCTTCCTCAAATCCAAATACATTTTTGTAGCCCCGGGATGGATCGAAAATTTCGATCTATGAGCTTCCTCCATCAATGTAGTACGTGTACCACCCACAAACGGTACCCAAATCCGGCCCTAAAAAGTCATAAGCCCTCGACTATCCGACACAAACTCAGAAACCAAACCAACGACCCGTTCTTTCTTCATCATCTCCAGATGCACAGCCTCGGCCTGTGCCCCACGAATGGCGTCCAGAACTGGAGCTATCACGGTCAATCTCAAACATACATTTCGTAGTGGAGTACTCTCCGCCCTGTGACTCAATGTGTCGGCTACCACATTAGCCTTGCCCGGGTGGTACAAGATCTCGCAATCATAATCCTTGACCACATCTAACCACCTCCTCCGCCGTATATTTAGGTTAGGCTGATCCATCAAGTACTTCAAGCTCTTATGGTCCGTGTATATCGTACAACGAACCCCATACAAGTAGTGCCGCCAAATCTTGAGAGCGAACACCACTGCCCCCAACTCTAAATCATGTGTGGGATATCTCGTCTCATGAGGCTTCAACTGCCTCGATGCATATGCTATCACATGCCCCTTCTGCATCAGTACCGCTCCCAGCCCTAAAATCGATGCATCACAGAATACCACAAAATCTTCCATCCCTTCCGGAAGAGCTAATACCGGAGCTTCGCACAACCTTTGGCGAAGCGTCTCAAAGGAGGTCTGCTGCTCGGGACCCCATAAAAATGTAACACCCTTCCGGGTCAATCTGGTGAGTGGCACTGCAATCTTGGAGAAATCCTTGATAAACCTCCGATAGTACCCTGCCAACCCAAGGAAGCTCCTGATCTCAGAGGGTGACTTTGGCACCTCCCATCTCATCATCGCGTCAACCTTGGCCGGATCAACCAATATCCCTTTCTGATTAACGAGGTGCCCCAGAAACTGGACCTCCCGCAACCAGAACTCGCACTTGGAAAACTTTTCATAAAGTTTCTCCGATCTCAAAACTCCAAGAACATCCCTCAAATGCTCCTCATGCTGCTCTCTAGATCTCGAATATACCAGAATATCATCGATAAATACAATCACCGACCGATCCAACATTGGCCTGCATACCCTGTTCATGAGGTCCATGAACACAGCCGGGGCATTGGTGAGCCTACAAGGCATCACCACAAACTCATAATGCCCATAATGCGTCCTGAATGCTGTCTTCTGGACGTCCTCGTCCCGCACTCTCACCTGATGATAGCCCGACCTCAAATCGATCTTGGAGAACCAAGATCCTCCCTGTAACTGATCGAATAAATCGTCGATCCTCGGCAATGGGTAACGGTTCTTGACCGTCAGCTTATTCAATTCTTGGTAATCAATACACATTCGATGCGAGCCGTCCTTCTTCTTCAGAAACAGAATGGGTGCTCCCCACGACGAGCTACTCGGCCGAATAAACCCCTTCCCCAGCAGCTCCTGAAGCTGCAAGGATAACTCTTGCATCTCTGGAGGTGCAAGACAATAAGGCACCTTAGCGATAGGCACGACTCTCGGAACCAAATCGATACTGAACTCCACTTGCCTCACGGGAGGCACACCCAATAATTCTTCGGGAAAAACATCTGGAAACTCACGCACCACCGGAACTTCATCCACTAAACTCGGTCTCTCGGAGATCACTCGCGTATCCATCACATACGCCACAAAACCCTTACAACACTGCTGTAAACACTGCCTCGCCCTAGCGGCCGAACAAAAGGCTGATCCAGAACGTGTACCCTCGCCGTATACCGAAAGAACTCCCCCACTAGGATCTCGTATGGTCACCAGCTGACGCTCGCAGTCGATAATCGCGCCGAATCGGCTCAACCAGTCCATGCCCACTATGACACAGACATCACCCATCGCAATAGGAACCAGATCGATCGGAAACTCAACCCCAAAAATCTCTAACACACATCCCCAGAGGACCTCCGTGGCACAAATCACTCTGTCGGCAGCTATGGAAACCTGCAGATGCCGGCTCAATGCCTCACGACTAACACTGATATGCTGACTAAAGGACAAAGACACAAAAGACCGAATCGCACCCGAGTCAAATAACACTAAAGCAGGCACAGAGTTCACAAGGAAGGTACCTATGCATAGCATAATATAAGCATAATATCTCAACACCAAAAATAAATATATAAAAGGAAACGTACCAGCCACAACGTCGGGTGCAACGCGGACCTCTTCCGCAGTCAGCTGAAAGGCTCTCTCTCGAGCTCTCGGTGCCTCGGCCTTGACGGGCCGACTCTCTGTAGCTCTAATGGCGGCGGGAGCAGATCCCTGAGATGCTCCACGCAGCAGCGGACACTCCGCCTTCCGGTGTCCGGTCTGGTTGCAGTGAAAACACACTACAAACCCCTTGGGGCAGTCCTTGGCCATATGCCCCTCCTTGCCACATTTGTAGCAAGATCCTGCTCGACAGACTCCATCGTGACCCTTTCCGCACTTCCCGCAAGTGCGGCCCTTCTGGCTCCCGGGTTTGGGATCATCGGGCTTGGCCCGCTTGGCTGCCGGATGGAGCAGTGCCGGCCGCCGATCCCTCCCCAGAGACTCCGCCTCCTCCCTGGCCTAAGTCTCAAGCTCAATCTCCCTCTTCTGGGCATTTGCCTGAAGCTCAGCAAATGTCCGATACGAGGAGTTCGCGGCGAACTCCCGGATATCCCGTCTCAAAATGCTCAGGTAGCGGCTCATACGTGCCTGCTCAGTGGACACGTGCTCAGGGCAGAACCTCGCCCTCTCATGAAACATCCTCGTGATCACTGTAACTGACTCAGTACCCTTCTTGAGGGTCAGAAACTCCTGTGCCAAACGCTCCCTCTCCACCTGGGGAAGGTACTCATCTCGGAACATTGTAGTGAACCTCTCCCAGGTCACTGCCGAAAGCTCAGCAGACGTGAAATGCGTCGTCACAAACTTCCACTAGTCCTTCGCTCCCAAGCGAAGCTGGTTCAGCGCGAACCGAACCTTTAGATGCTCAGGAGATGAGCAAGTGAAGAAGCACCCCTCCATATCAGATATCCACCTCATAGCTGCCACCGGATCCTGTGTACCATCAAACTCTGGTGGTTTGGTGTTGCTGAACTCCCGAAACAGTGACGCATCACCTCCCTGGGGTCTCGCCGCAACGATCGCTGCGGTAGCCGCTGCAACAGCAGCCTCAGAAAGAGCGGCATAACGCTCGTCAAATGTCTCAATCAGTGTGGTCTTAATAGACCTGAACATCTCTGGTATCTCAGCTCTGATGACCGCAGCCACCTCCTCATGAATGATCTGTCGAATCTCCTCATCACTAGCTCCGGCACCCTCCGGCATATGACGTGTCCTCACCATGATCAACCTCTGAAATACAACATGTGATAAATTAGAATTCACTCGAACATTCTTACACTCGACAATCCACCCCTCCTTGATTCTTGGTATCCCAAGATTCTTATTTGGACTGTGTACTGCCCCGGTGCTTTCAGTAGTACGGGCCCAATACTACTGTTCACACTGTCTCAGTACACACCCCAAACCTTCCTCTTCGGATCCTAATTCCCAAGTACTCTATCATGTGTAGACCACTCTCTAATAGATCTCTCATAAACCCCTTGCTGCTACCTACTCACTCTCAGCATCTCATAGCAGCTCACCCCTCCCTAGACTAAGGCATCACAAATCAGGCCACTCTAGTCCTATTAGCAATACCTAACCTACTCTAGCATGCAGATACATCATATCAATATTAATATCACGTAATATAAAGGTATTTTGGGAATTCACCGTTCGGGCGCTGACTGATCGTACACACATTTCTTCCTGGAATTTGTTTCTTTTTCAAGAAAATCTTTTACTCTTAGAAAAGTTAGGTTTTCTTTTGAAAGTATCTTTCCAATTCCTCAGTTTGAGTTCAAATACTCCTGAAGGTGTACCCGAATCCCTCAAACCAAGGCTCTGATACCAAATTGTAACACTGTAAATTTCAAAACAAATTTTTCAATTTTCTTATAAAACATAATTCGATTAATATTCATCAAACAACCATATTAATTATCCAATATAGGTTAATACAAAATCCCAAGATCACAATGTAAAAACTCCGAGTGTGTGTGTACGGATCAAGCCGGCGCCTTCCCGCGGTCGTCACTAGTACCTGAAACAATAACATCAAACACTGTAAGCACAAGGCTTAGTGAGTTCCCCAAAATACCAAATATACACATATTAGCCACTCAAGGCTATAACTCTGTGGGTCCGTGCACCCAAACTCTGTGAACCCTCAGGTTCTAGCTCTGATAAACATGCACTACATAAATCACATAGAAATAATGCAGTACAACACATAACATACATAGCATACAAATACTCAATCACATAACTCTGGTTACCTACTCGAGGTAATATAGTATAGTGAGAAGACTCACCTCGCGTGTCTCGGTACCTCACGAATCCTGGAAATCCCTCGTGCTCGATCCTCCGAGCTCTAATCGTCCTATAACATTATATGTTTCTAATTAACAGTTTATATCTCTAAGGTTGACTATCCATAAAAAGTCAATCACAGGTCAACTCTGGTCAACGGTCAACGGTCAACGGTCAGCAGTCAACTCTGACCGGACTCGGCGAGTACCATGGCGACTCGGCGAGTCTAGACGTTTTCACCAACCCTCTGAAATCCTCTTACTACACGTCGAGTATTCCCCCCTTTCCTCGACGAGTTTCACCTGAATGAATCGCGGGGCCACCCCGACTCAACTCACCGAGTCTCAAGGACAACTCGGCGAGTCCAAGTTTGACTCAGTCCACTCGTCATCCCTCTCCAACTCACCCTGACTCACTGAGTCTACCCATGACTCGATTTGCACCACTCGCTGAGCAGTCCCAAGGCAATCTTCAAGCTACTCGCCGAGTCGGATGAACAGACTCGGCGAGTCCATGCCATGCAACCACTCCAACTTGCTTCTAAGGTCAGATCTGTTTCCAAAAACTATAGATCAGGCCTCCCTCGACTGATTCATCACGTAAAGCTCCTATCTTGGTGCTCATAACACACCCTATAGCTCCTAAATGGAGTTTTTGACCTAAGGCATGAGGATTCCAATCCAAAGCCTCCATTGATTCCCAAAAAGCTTGGGTAAAGGGACACTCTGGACCTCTAAGGGTCCAGATCCATGGTTCAAACCTCATGAGGGGCCAAGAGGACACTAAATCTTGGCATAAAAGGGTTCAACAAACCCTAAATCTAGGTAGACAACAACAAGGAAGAAGGTAACTCGGATTTATTACCTCAAAAGTGATGCTCCGGACTCCAAACCCACAGAAGTGGCTCCTCTTGCTTTCCGTTGGCTAGCTCTTCTCCTTCCTTGCAACAATGGCACCTCCAAGGTCAATAATGGCCTCCTACTTAGCTCCAAATGCTCACACTCGATTAGGGTTTCACTCAAGGGGCTGGTGAGCACAAATGACGGCCATTAGGCCCTTTAAATAAGTCTGAAACCCGAGAAATTAGGGTTTCATTACACAGCGCTGACTCGTCGAGTCCTTATCCTGGACTCGTCGAGTCCAGGCGCGATCCCGCGTCCAGATCCGCGTCTCTACTCGGCGAGTCTGAGCTGTAACTCACCGAGTCCCCCCCACAAATCAACAAAATACAATAAACAAGATACCTGATAAAATCCGGCTGTTACACCAAAGAGTTGAGCTCTACAAAAAGCAAAGTTGCGTCATAATAGAAGATCGGAAATAATGTCCAATCAAATCTAATTGCAACAAAAACATATATCCACTAGACATCAACATGATCATTGGCAAACCTCAACTCTGTCTTCTCCAAAGACCGTTCCTGACGTTAGTTGGTTATGGAATCAGTGGCTTGCTCATCTAAACTTCCGATATATGAATGATCTTGTTTCTGGTGAAATGGTCTGATGTCTGCCACTCCTCATATTCAAAAACGATCATCTCTGTGTTGAATCTGAACTTGGGAACCAATCCAAGAAAGGTCATCCCATTATCATTGAAAAAGTCAATTTTGAAACCATTAGAACTTCTGCATATTGATCTTTGTGGACCCTCCATGGTAGAAAGTCTACATCACAAATAGTACATTGTTGTGATTGTTGATGAGTACACAAGGTTCACTTGGGTCTTCTTCCTTAGGCTAAAATCTGCAAAGAGCCTCGGAAATTATTAATTTCATCAAAGGAATTGAAGTTCTTGTTAAACTTCCATTCAGAAGAATACGAAAAGACAATGGTTTGGAATTCACCAATGTCACCATTGAGAAATTCCTCTTCGAAAAGGCATCAACCACAATTTCTCTACTCCCTACACTCCTCAACAAAACAGTATGGTTGAAAGAAGAAACTGAAATCTTGTTGATGTCGCTTGATCAATGCTCAACTTTGCTAATATTCCACTCTATCTATGGGCTAAAGTTGTATCCACTGCTTGCTTCACCCAAAACCAAAGCATCATTAATCGACATCTCAACATGACACCATATGAAGCCATGAATGGTCGCAAGCCAACTTGTTCCTACATGTTTTCGGCTGCAGATGCTTTATCAAAAATAACCGTGATTAACTCACCAAGTTTCAACCCAAAGCCGATGAAGTAATCTTTTTGGGTTACTTAGCAAAACACAAAGCCTATAGAGTTCTGAATCATCAAACTTGTGTAATTTAAGAAAGCTTTGATGTCACTTTTGATGACAACTATGTTCGGAATTTTGGCCTAACCCATGTCACAACCCACGTCATGGAGTCCGATGCTCCATCCCCATGATCTCCGAATTCCCAAATCATCTATGAAGTTGACTTCGAAAGCCTGCTCAGACCTTCAGAAACTGCTTTTGACTCTGAATCTCGATTAAGACTGTCCTCATCGACTACAACTCCAATCTCTCAAAATGTTTCTGGTCCAACACATACTTTTCATCAATTTGATTCCGATTCATTTCAACATTTTTAGGTTGAGAGGGAGAATAGGCATCCCTCTCTCGAATCAAATGTGGATGGATTTCAAGATGCAATAGATCAATTTG
This sequence comes from Lactuca saligna, assembly GCF_052625555.1. Taxonomy (NCBI): domain Eukaryota; kingdom Viridiplantae; phylum Streptophyta; class Magnoliopsida; order Asterales; family Asteraceae; genus Lactuca; species Lactuca saligna. The sequence goes on from NC_136425.1 coordinate 57,170,008, forward strand.
TTGAATTTAAACTTTGACATTCTAAATAATGACAACGTAGATATATCCAATTCAGATGTTTAGTGGGAGCATCATCCTCAAATTCACATTGTTTAGGGGGAGCAACACAACCATACTGTTGATGTCGGATCATCTGCTGCACAAGAGCTTACGAGATTACACATCTAGACAAAGGAACATCCTTCAAGTGAAGTCATTGGAAATCTCAATGCTGGTATTACAGCCTTAATGTGGATTATGCCTTATTGCTCTAGGCTAAGTTCAGTAACTCTGTTTCTCATTCGAAGATGACTACTGAAGTATCTAGTACTCATTTTATGAGTTTGGTTTTACATGAGGCTTATACTCAAGAAGGTATCCCATTACCTATCCATGATGATGTCACCGTATTTGCTCATACGACAATTCATAAATCTTCCTTAGTTGATCTAGTTGTCTTTCTTGTGGTTGGTTGAATTCTAGACGCAATGCTTAACTTGGTGTGTCCTATGAATAAGCTTTTGATTAAATACAAAGCTTCTATTGATCCAACTCCTACTAGTATTCTTCCTGTGAAGGTTACTTTTGAAGCTGCAGAGGGATCTTCCAAGGAAGCTAAGGGTAAGAAGACAAAGAAGCAAATTGTGAAACCTAAAGAAGTTGAGGAGGAGGTGTCTAAGAAAACTGTGTTTACGAAGTCATGAACCAGATTCTTAAGAAAACAAATAAAGTTGTTCCTGAGAAATCTACAAGTGTTGGTTCTAAGAAGCATCTAGAGAAGATACCTTAAATGGTTACTTAGGAGGTACCTACTCCAAAAGCTAAAAATACTACTCAAGAGGTTGTCCCTATAAAGTCGAAGAAGATACAGTTGAAGGTGACAAAGCGAGGGGTCAATATTAAAGGTGTTTCAACTCCTTATTCTCCCGATACAAAGAAGCAAAAAGAGATAGAAGTTGTACAAGATTGAAGAAGTTTTAGTCTTCTCCGGTTGAAACACAGATGACGAATGTTATGATTGAAAAAAATTATGATATCGAAGCTATAGAGGATGCATTGGATGATTTCGATTTTTTTCACCTGGGAAGGATACCTCTGTTAAATCGACTTTCGAGGAGACAAGTATTCCGGATGCCAATACAAACATATCTCATATGGTACACATCACTTCTGGTGAGCAATTAAACACTTCAATCCCCAAAGAAGACAACTGTCACACCACCCACGGTTTCATATTCCAAGACCAATATGGAGGAGGAAGAAACATCAAAAATCAATGCAAACTTATCTAATGAGGTCATAAATGTTAATATGGGTGATGGGAGTTTTACAATAAGCATTAATACTACAGCCATTCCACCACCTTCATCACCACTAGTTACTTCTATGCTCATTCCCACTTCTATTCCTGGGATTTCTCCAACTTTTCAAGAAGTGATGCAAGAGCATATTACATCTTTTTTTCATCGCAATCAACAGAACCTGAGGTCACCGTTCATGATAACGAATATGAAGATGATTTCATGGTTAGTTTTAATGCACTGGAGTTTAAACTGGAGGAAGATGATGTTCCTGATAATTCCATCATAATTGATAAACAGTGCATGATTCTTAATTCTAAAATGAATTCTACTCTTCTAATTTTTAATGATAGTTCTGGGAAGTCATATGTTATTGGGGTTGAGGTCAAATACTTTTTATAGTCTCAAGAGTCTCGCACAAGGACTTTTATTGAAGATGTTGATAAATGTATTGATGAAAGGTTGGCAACTTATTCTCATAGTTTTGATTCTAAACTTATGAAATTACAAGATGCTACTTGTGAGCGTCATGTGATATTTGAGAATATGGTGATTGGTTCCAAGGATTCTATTGAATTGAAGGTAAAGGATTTTAGTGAATTATTTTCAAAAGAGGTTTAGAAACTAGATAAATTTTGTGATTCTATTACTCAAAAGGTTAATGTGTTGATGGGAACTATGACTTGTTTGGTAGAGGACCTTACTACTTTCAATAAAGATTACTCTAGAGATTTGAAATTAAAGAATGAAGGAGATGGGAAAATGTTTGATAAAATTGAGAAGAATCTTACTGAATTTAAGAGACTCTCTCAAAATTTAATCTTCCTTCATAATCTTTGCTTTCTCAACAATCTGTCTCTGCAATGGTTTCCTCTGTTGAATCAAGTTTTAAGTATGAATTGGCACATATACTTGATTTGGTACTTCGCCTACCAACCAATGCTCCACGTTCTACAATTGTGTCGCAATGGGGAGAAAGGGGGTTCGGTTCGTCAAAAGGAACCGGTGAAGATAAAAGCGTAATTGTGGGAAGAGTCATGTCTACTGAAATTCCCACTTCACTACCAAAGAAACCTATGGTGACAACTTCTACAACAACAACAACAACAACAACAGATGATCCAAATGTCAATGTTAACTTATCCAGGTTGTAAAAGAAAGGGATAAGTATTTGAGAAAGAGGTTCAATTTCAACCGTTATTAAGACTACATCAACCGTTGATCCCAAAGATAGAGGGAAGGGTGTTCAAGTCAAGTCCTCAGTTGAAGAAAAGAAAAGGTTTCAAGATATTGAGTTGGAGAAGATGAGGTAGTGGAATAACATTATGAGGTAGAGAAAAGATTATCCAAATGGTCTTACCAAAGGTTATCCAATTAAAGTATGGAACTACGAATTGATTGAAAGTTCAACATTCGGTGAAGATGAAGACTTGATGGTTAAGCCAAGGAAAATTTATGCAACTAAGAATATAGAGTTTAATAAACTATATTTACTAGTTAATTACTCTTTTTTTTCACAGTTTAAACATGCTAAGAATTACTAGGAATAGGAAGAATTCAAAAAGATGAAGATACGATTTAATGCACTATTAGGAAAGTGCTAGGAGGAATGCGAACAAGGTGGTTTATGCAAACAATATGTCATTTGAATTCATAATTACATATTTTCCACTCATGAGCGTGAATGATCTTGTTTCGACTACATTATTGTTGGGTGATCTTAAAAACACTGATATTCAAGACAAAACTACCTATGTTCTTAAATATGGGCATCTCAAGACTTTTCAAGATGCTTATTTTGCTGATCTAGCTTTAACGTAAATCAATCTCTCTACTCGTTTCAAAAGAAGATCGAAAGTTCCTCAAGCATTGCTAAAATGAAAAATAAGCATAAAAGATTATGAAGATGGATATTTTTTATGATCCTCTTGGTGTTGTGTTCATTGGATAATGGAAATATTGATGGGTTTTGGTCATAAGACATCCTATGTGCTCATACAAACCCTAATGCTTGGATCTAGGTTTCTCTATTGTACATGCTTTGAATCCAAGACTATAAACCCTAATTCTAGTATATGAAATCGATATTAACATATGAATGGGTTTAAGAACATACCTTGATTGTTATATAGCAATAACAATCCTAATTCCACCTTAAATTAACTTTGGAATGCTTAGAGTCACAAGTGTCACCCCTCTAATGGCTTACAAACACCAAGAGCAAATGGAGAAGGTATAAAGAGAGAGAGAGAGAGAGAGAGAGAGGAGAGAGATTAGAATTCGTCCTTAGGACTTCTTGGGGAAAAGTACATGAATTATAAGGCCTTAGGGTCTTTATATAGGTGTAGAGATAGTGTTTCAGTCATTATCCTCTAGTTTAATTAATTACACTTGATCACAAAATTAATTCCTAATTAATTATTGACCAATATTAATTAAGCAAATATGATTTCTCCTTTAATATATTATTCTTATAACATATTAATAAATCATAATAACCTCTCTCTCTTTATTTATTTCTCCAATCAAGTTGCTTTGGTGAAGGCAACCCAAAAGGACCATGCACCATCGGGTCAAGTACATACCAAAATAGTTATGGACTTAGACACTAATCCAACAGTCTCCCACTTGGATAAGTCTAATAACTATTTTGCGTATGACTTCAGATCCTGATCTGCAATCGTAGCTTTCCAAAGCCGCTGTCAACTCTGATCCTATCAGATACGCGTGTCCTTAGATAAGGGATCATATATTCCTCCATTCTAGATATCGTATGAGATATGATTTTAAATCATTCTCTTTGTACTACTTCTCGATTTCCGATTTATGACGACAGACTAATTGAACGAATCAAATTAGCCCTAGCCCGGCCGAGCATTTACGTTTGTCATCACTAAACCATCGAGGGGCCCAAAGATATCGCTTTTATCCTTCATTGGATAAAAGGAACGGATAAACTTTGATACAATTCTCGCTTGCACTCACTAACCAAATTACACACAATAATATGTTTTATAACACCAAGTTACTAGTGCGTTTACATATTATCAATGTGCAATCGATTAGCAAGATACAACTCACACATCTCGGTTTCAAGAATATAAGATGTTATCGTCTCACCAATCACTCGTGATACAATTAATGGAGTGATCCAAGTGAGCGTGGGTTTAATCCAATGCTCAAATTCATATTCATAAGCACTCATGAATGTTGCAACAAACATTTGCTTGTGTCTAATACTCTTTTAGACAATCCACCCACCAATTCACGATAGTCTTCATTCATATCTACTTCCAACATATGAACGAATGTGGCCCGTTTGAATAATTCGATTATTCTTAATAAACTCAATTATTCTGGAAGTCAAAACATGCAAAGTGAAACACAAGAATAATACTAATCCCATATGGCCTCAACCCTTTGAGTATAAATAAAACTCCTTTTATTTATCACCATATCGATTACTCATTATTTGTCGTTTCGGGTAATCAACTTCTTACTTGAATTATTACACTTGTCCCATGCTCCTAGCATGCACACAATGTTTACCTATGGTTCTTACTTTTGTGGAATAGACAAATTGCACACATTTCCAATCATTCTCATTTTACAACTCCAAATCCTTTTTCACAAGTGTAAGAATATCAAATTCTTGCTACTTATAGAATATGCTAGATTCTAACACTTTATGCAACGATCCTTTCGTAATGTCACTGCACCAAAGTCACAAAGACTATTGCCAATGATATTACAAAGTCTTCTATCGGAGATTGTTACAAGACAATTCCTTAGATATGATGTCTCTCACTCAAAGTACATTCCTTTGAACATCCTTTTGCATAAAAGTTTCTAATCTAGTCATAGATTTTTTTAATATTCAATTCCCAATATGGACACGCTTCCATATTTTCCATATGACAACTCATTCTTAATAGAATCTTATCTATTCGTAATGATGTCGATATGGTCCATCCAATATGAGAACATTTCCATATCTTCCAATACTATACTTCCAACTACTCACAAGCGACCAATCCTCGTCGAACTTTGGATTGTCCTTTGATAGTTGTTTAATTATTTTAGTCAAAACCAATTCTAGTCCCTTTTCCCTCTAAATGCGCTAGACATTTGGAAAATTTTAGAATGGTCAAACATTAAAGCATTTGCAATCGATCCTATACCCGAAGCGTATAGGACACGATGCACAATGTTTTATTTCCTATGTTCTCAAACTTCGAATTGTGAAGAGGAATTCCGTAATCATAATCGAAATTTTAAGAACACACTATGTACCCTTAACTAAGTTTGTTAACATTTCTCAACCTAATCCTTTAGATTTGAAATGAAGCATAATATTCTCTCCCTTAATTATAGCAAAACAACTTTACAACCCTTACGACTTTGCAAGGTATAACTCTTGTTTTTCTATAATTAATATTGCCAACTTGCAATACTTTCTATAATAATCATACAATCATAACTTTTATGCTCCCACTATCATGATGATTACTATAAAACATAACACTTATGCTCCCACTAGCTTCGACATGTATTCATAAACATCTTAACTTTCAGAGAGACAATACCTATTGAATTTCTTAAGTCCATGTTTCTAATACTTAGTGCTTTGATAATCTTTTATCAAGGCTTCTTGAACTTATAAACCTTTGCCTTTAGATAGTTCATATGTGTGTCTCAACAATTAAGACTAATTGCCAAACCTCACAATTCAAATTATGGAAAGGGATACCGTAACCATGATCGAATTCGAGAATGCAATTTTACAATCATTATCTTCTTAAAATCTTTCTTAGCGAAAGAATTTCCTCACAATCATTTTCATGAAGGAGGAAATCTTATGACACTTAGATTTAAATGGTGTGTTTGTTCCTATCCATGTGAATTTGTTAAAACCAAAGTTTACGAAAAATTCAAACTCATATGGACTGAGCCTTTTTTAATCTTGATTTCTTGCCTTATGGTAGCACAGCTGCCCACCACGTCTTCCAAGTAGTTAAGCATCTCACCCTTTTCCTATCAATGTACCTTTCATTGATCAAGGTGCTTTGCCTTTTATGCATTCAAAATGAGTACTCATAGGACTCACATGCATAATTAACTCAATTGGAACAGCACAGAATCAAAATATCGTCAACACGATAGGTTGTAAAACTCAACTCGTGTGCTAGTGATAATCGATAAGGTTTATTTGATTTGTTCTTGAAACTTTTCAAGACCATTAAGACTCCCACTGACTCCTTGACATATAAGATTCTCTTGTCAATAAACATTTGTTGACAACCAAATATTCAAGAGTTAGTGTAGCTTTTATCAAAACACTTCATAAATTGGTCCAAGTTGGTCTTTGTCTTATTCAAGACATCACAACTTTCCACATTTTATGAATGTTATAAACTTTAATACTTTTCACTCATTGCCACAATCTTTACTTTAAGACTTGTTATTGGAACGAAATATCATAAACTTCTTGATTTAACCATTTCTTCAATCCTTGATTCCTCTTCTTAAACATACGATTGTACTAAGACTTATTTAGAGGATCAATTGAGATATGGTTCTTAATCATTAAGACTTATCATAAAGCATAAAAGCTACTCTCCCTTCTTCTTAGAGTGGAGAAACTCTTATCTTTCTGCCTACTTGATTCTTCTTATTTGTTCTACTATTGATCTAAACTTTTTAATCAATTCAGAATCACACTTAATCTAATAAGTGTAATCATATTTACTAAACCTATAGTAAATCATGATGAATATCTTTGTTACTCTTATGGTGAACTTGATCAACACACAACTTTGTGTACTCGGTCTCCTAGTCCTTCACTTGACACTTTGTCAATGAATTTGTCTAATTTCCAAATATGAAATTTCTCATTCATCATGCAACCAAGTTGCGTGATTCCAAATTTCAGTCCAATTGAAACTTTGGGCGATGAGAAACTCTCCCTATTTGGTAAATTCTCGACATTCCCATAAATAACATAACTAAGAATCATATCCATTCGTTGTAGAAATATGCAAACATCAATTTTCATAACAATTTCATTGCAAGGAAGTAAACAAATAAATAAGTCAAACAAAATTTATTTTATTTATAAAAGCAGCGGAAAAACATTTGTCCTTACAATGCAAAATCTATTTGAAAAACTATGTAAAAGGAAAATTTCTAACAACTCTATCATAACTATCTAAGCTCAAAATCCAATCTTCAAGTCCATGCGATCAAGATCCATCTCTTGTGATTAGATTCATCTTGCTCTTTTATCAAGCTTCCTTTCTTTTCACCGATCCTTCAAAACATTCAAATGCAATCTTATCACATCATGTATTAAGAATCAATGAATAAGAACTTAACGGAGTTAGATAGTGGATTTTACCTGAAGCGTGGTCATACTTTTGACTCTCCCATCTCTTAGATCTCTTAGGTAAATAGGGTAACTTCGTCTCCAATGCCCATTCTCTTGGCAATAAAAGCAAATTGACTCTTTTGGAACAACACATGGAACTACTTCAGACATCGCCTTTCTCTTGTGATCAAACTTTTCGATCATTGCATCTCTTTCATTGCTATTGTCTATATCCATAGAGGTCTTGAAGGCAGATTCACCAATCAACTTTGCTTTTCTATTGCGCCAAACCATTGCTGATTCAGTAGCAATAAGCATATAGGTGCGATCTATAAGGGTCACGTCGTGGTTTATCATATAGTACTCTCTTGAGAACTCACTATATGAGTTAGGAAGTGACTGAAGAACCCAATCAACAGCCATTTCCTCACAGACAACGGATCTCAACATTCTTAACCTATCAATGTGTGACTTCATCCCTAGGATGTGTGCACACACCGACTTTCCTTCTTTATGTTCACTTGCCAAAAGGGCTTGAGTGATCTTGAACTTTTCAAGCCTTTGAATTTGTGGGTTATGGAGAATAATTGGAGGAGGAGGAGGAAGTGAAGCATGATTTCTTGTTCCTTGATCGAATCGTGAAATATTATCTTCATGTGGAATGCTTGGTCCACGGGATTTGGGAAGACTATAGTTGTCGAACTTTGACGAATTCAAGTTAGTTGATAGATTGAGTCCTTAGTAAATCACCCAAATGAAATACTAAGGCTAGGACCCAACACAATACGCTACAACCTAGAAAAGGGATGCCGTAATCTAGTTGCATAATATTTGAAGGTAAGTGAATGACGATTCACTAATTTCCACCATGAAAAACGAAAAAGAAATTTATGTTTTAAATCTATGAAAACTCCTAGATCCTTTGAGATTCATTGAACTTTCAATGGCATGTTTAAATCTCTATATGCCCCTCTTGTTTGTGACTGGGATGCCAAGGATCACAAAGCGGGTGTGAATAACCATGCAAACTTACATGGTGCCCTCACATGTTACAATCACCCATTCGATGTGCCGGTAAACCACACACGCTCTACCGAACTATGACAAACATTGAGTCACCCTTTGCAACCTTTGCTTAGAACCATTTAGTGTGCCGGTAAACCACACACGCTCCACTAACGTCTTCGCAAGGGCACAAAGTGTAATTTCATGGAATTGCATCAATTCACTTTTGCCTAAGTAATTAAGATTGGGAATTAGAAAAACATTTAGTTACTTTGTATTTCATTATACTTATAATGGAAGGTTTCGTCCTATCCTACCCGTTCGGCTAACGACCCTCCACTAGTCAAGAGTGTGGTAGGTAAGAGTGGATACCCATTCAATCGCCATTTTATAGGCAATTTCCTTAAACACCCCTTATAGACCAGCTTCGTGAATGAGGCCTACTAACGGTAAGACTGACTTTTACTCATACATATATATATATATATATATATATATATATATAATGTTAGACTTTTAATGTTATATATATAATATAGGGTGCATTTCATACTTTTAAAATACTATGTGGTCAAATTTAATAATTATACATTTAATTCAATCAAATTGCAAACCAAAACTTTTATGGATTTATTAAATCTCTTTTAATTATAAACCTTAATTAATTAATAAAACCATAAGGGTGTGATTTGAACTTTTCAAAACAATACTAGGGTTTTAGAATTTAACACTCCTAATTAAACCTTTTTAATCAACTTTTAAATTCCAAAACTTGAGGGCAAGTTTTGAAACATTTCAAAACAATTTAGTTTTAATCTATCTTAAAATTTCGAATTTATGACATTTAAATTAAAATTTTAAATATTAAAACTCTTGATTTAATAATTATCTTGAATTAGACTATTAATTTAATTATTAAATCATAAGGGATTATCTAAATAATGAGGATAATTACCATTTAGACATTTAAGTTATCCTAATCCCTTAAATATCTATATAGATTTTGAAAATATGGATGGATAATGCAAGATCTTGAATTACCATATATAACAATTAGAGGATAATTACAGGATATGGGATAATCGAAATCCCTAAAAATTAGGATCTTATGTTGGGGAGGAGGCAAATTTTGAAAAACAAGGGATTATAACAAACCCTAGATTTCGAAATTTAAGGGTTTAAGGAAAGGATTTGAAGATCTTATTCAAACTCTTGCAAATTAGGGTTTGCAAACCCTAATCTCAAAAAACCCTAGCCTCCTAGGGTTTATTGGCAATAAACCCTAATATATCAAGTTCATATAATTGAAACCAAACCAATGGCTCTGATACCACTGATGGGTTTTGGTCATAAGACATCCTATGTGCTCATACAAACCCTAATGCTTGGATCTAGGTTTCTCTATTGTACATGATTTGAATCCAAGACTATAAACCCTAATTCTAGTATATGAAATCGATATTAACATATGAATGAGTTTAAGAACATACCTTGATTGTTATATAGCAATAACAATCCTAATTCCACCTTGAGTTGACTTTGGAATGCTTAGAGTCACAAGTGTCACTCCTCTAATGGCTTACAAACACCAAGAGCAAATGGAGAAGGTATAAAGAGAGAGGAGAGAGGTTAGAATTCATCCTTAGGACTTCTTGGGAACAAGTACACGAATTCTAAGACCTTAGGGTCTTTATATAGGTGTAGAGATAGGGTTTCAGTCATTATCCTTATCTAGTTGCTTATCCACAAAGCAACCATAAGATAAGCCTTGAAAACCCTTATCCTTTATCCTTTGGACGATTTCAAGGATCCTTATCTCCTTGAATTCGTTCAACCCATATTTAGGATAACCATTACCATATTTTGTAACTATCACATAATTACAATTCAGCCCCTCTAGTTTAATTAATTACACTTGATCACAAAATTAATTCCTAATTAATTATTGACCAATATTAATTAAGTAAATATGATTTCTCCTTTAATATATTATTCTTATAACAAATTAATAAATCATAATAACCTCTCTCTCTTTATTTATTTCTCCAATCAAGTTGCTTTGGTGAAGGCAACCCAAAAGGACCATGCACCATCGGGTCAAGTACATACCAAAATAGTTATGGACTTAGACACTAATCCAACAAGTATAAGAGAAGCAAAATGTTTTTATTTCATGTCGATAATGTTGAAGGTATTGGAATTCACATCTTACCAGTATCCAACTTTGCATCAACAACTATCAGAAAAATGAGAATGAAGACAGTGAAGATTTGGAAGATCATTCATTGGTATATGAAGATATGAGAGTTTTTGTTACAAACTGTAAAGATACTACGTAAAATTTGAAGATTCGTCTTTTCTCAGAAAGAGAGATAATGGTAGGTTGAAACTTGTTATGAGAAGTCAAATTGTAGTCTATTTATGATAAGAGTCTGTAAATAACGAAGGTCCTCATGACTTTGCTATTTTAATGTATTTACTAGGCAACAGTGGGTTCGTACTTTCATGTATAGTCCTAGTATTTTTTTGATTCGGTGAGTCCCCTATAAATAGGGTAGGTACTTAGAGGGTAGAGTAGCTTTTGTAGCTTTCGCATTAGGCTTTCATTGTACTCAAACTCTTTGTACTCATCTGGAATAAATGTGTTGGACCAGATCTTATTTAGATCGATGTGTTCTTACTCTGTTTTCTTAATTGACTAACTAAAACACATTCTAAAATCAAGCATCTTGAAATGGTTTAGTTTTGCTAGGTCGATACCTCTAAAGAGCTTATATTTTGGAGCTTCATGTATCACCTCATCAACTTCCATATGCCATGAGAATCGAAGGCTTCATAAGTTGTGATATTTTCTTATTTAGGTTAATTTACTCTTTCCATGCTTTACAAAATGATTCTTTTTTGGTTAAAATGGTTTTAAGTTTATTTATAATTTTAAAACATTCGTTGATGTTCTTAGAAATTGATTTTTGAATAAAATCCAACAAGGACTACATTAAAGGTCTCAACAAGACAAACTCATTACTCCTTTTTTTGGAACAAAAGATGTTATTTCCCCTAAAGTGATGTTGCTCACAGTTAAGACAAGATTTTGTACGCTTGGAGATAATGACAACTTCTTAAGCTAATTAATGAACTTTGAGATCTTGGCAAGATAAGAATGACAACATATCATCAAATGATTTCAAAATCCTATAAAAAATTATCATAGTAAGAACGTTAGAACAAGAATACTATAGGAGTATTCTGCATTCTATAAACTACATATGTGATAACTAAAAGGGTCGTTACTAGTAGGGAAATAGTTGCTAAGTGGATACACCACGGTTACATGTGACTAAGGCGCTATAGACTTAGAATTTGTGACCTTTGCTTTATTTCCTGTTCTTGTTTGATTGTGGATTTAGAGTTAGTGTCACTTATTCGAAGGTCTATCCTGCTTCGGTTACATGTAATTGGTATGCACTATGCAAGTATTGGATCGGCTAATAACGATCGTCTTATAAGTATCTTTGATTAGCACGTCTATTAACCTTTCTTTCCCCATTCCACCTTCCCGACGATCCGTACTATCCAAACCAAGGAAATGGGGGATAGCTCGATGAGGAGCTAGAAGATGATCACCCGATCCCTTTGGATGATCACCGTGCAGAAGGCTTTTCGGATAGCTACGAATCCAAACCAGAAGTCAACAACCTGCCCCCAGTAGCTCCAAACCCTAATCCCCGTCTGGCATTTCAAGGTCCCACCCCCATGTGCGCAATAACCTTGAACAGATGGAGCGATGAGCAGGGTCAGCCTTTACCTTTCAACGGAGACCGAAGCTACTACAACATAAGTGAGGGAGGTTCAGTGGACCGAGTCTTGCCCATCATGGTCCGTAGGATTGCCACGAACACCAAAAAAGTTCAAGTAGCCATTTGGAGAGTTATGGAAATTGATGCAAACTCCAACCTTAACATTGTCCGTATCCACCAACTGGAAGAAGCCATGGATAGGACTAGGAGGACTAATGAGGCTCCGTAGCAACAGCTAGTTCCATCCCGAGCTGAAATTAGGGAGCTCCGAGCGCGTCAGAGGGTTCAGGAAAGACATATTTAGGAAGTTGTACGCCAACTGGCTGATCTTAGGGTTCGCCCAATGGGTACCCATCGCCAGTAGAAGATGTCTACTTATGTTTCCCTTTTGTTTAAGGAATAGCCTTCTCTCTTTCTGTGCTCGGTAGAGCACTTGTCTGTAAACATTCCTAACTTTGAATGTACTCTAATTAGGCTCTTAGATTGCCAACATTTTGTCTTATGGTTTGATGTAAGACCTACTGTTAGGTCATTTTTCCCGAATTCACTTTACATCATTAATACCAGTAATATTGGCCAGTTATCTACTTCGTGAGAAAGTATGTAGTTTTGTGTTTTCCTACTCTGTTGCTATGATTCTATCTGATAATTGAACTATGTCAGCTTGTTTTGTGAAACTTTCACAACTTATTTACAATCGATTCTTACTATTATCTTCATCTTTATAAATTTCCAGTAAAAGATGCCTCCCCGCAAGCGTCCGAACAGAGGAAGACTTGTAACTCAAACTCCACCTCCATCACTCCTCCTCCACAGTTCGATCCGGTGATGTTTCAGACAACTATAACTGCAGCTGTAACAGTAGCTATGGCTCAAATGAATTCCGGTGATGCAAGTGGAGCAGGAATGGGTGTACTTATAAGGATTTCATGAACTGCAAACCGACATTTTTCAATGGGACCAGAGGGATCCTTGCTTTGTACCAATGGATCAAAAGGACTGAAGTTGTCTTTGAAATGTGCTCATGCCCCGAAGAAAGCAAAATAAAGCTCGCTGCTGGCACTTTCACCAAAAGGGCCTTGACATGGTGGAATGGCCATGTCAAATCGTTCTCCTTGGTAGCAGCCAACGTCATGGGCTGGGAGAAACTGAAGGACCTATTAATGAGAGAGTATTGCCCTAGGGGAGAAGTTCAGAAACTCGAAGAAGAACTTTGGAACCTCAAAATGAAGAGGACTAACATAGTAGCTTATACTGCCAGGTTCTGCGACCTGGTAGCTATGTGTCCTAACATGATCCCTACCGAAAGCAAGAAGATAGAACGATACATCTGGGGTTTAGTGCCCCTGTATCGAGGGAACGTTTTAGCCTCACGCCCTACGACCTTTGACAGCGCCAAGGAATTGGCCCAAAGGTTGATTGATCATGAAATTCCCTCCACCCCATCAACAACCACAACGATTACCACTGCACCACCCAAATCAATTGACAACAAGAGGAAGCGTTGGGACTAAAAGAAGGGCAAGAAAACTCAATCCTCTTCCAAAAATCAACCGATGGTGGCCGTCCATGCTGCCAACACTCCTGCTACCCCTGTGCCAACCAAATACTATGCTGGAAACCTACCCAAGTGCCCCATGTGCCCCTTCCATCATAACGGCCCCTACCGTGAATTGCACTGCACTAATTGCGACCGGAAGGGCCATACCATCCGGTTTTACAGATCCCAACCCAAACCTATCTCTCAAGTCCCCAGCTCAGGAGTGATCCAGGCCTGCTATGGCTGCGGTGAGGTAGGTCATTTCAAGAAAAACTGTCCGAAAGCCGAGAATACGGGAGGAATAGGAAGACTACTCACTATTGGCCACAATGAAGCAGTAGCAGACCCTAAAATAGTCACGGGTACGTTCCTTCTCGAAAAATCTTATGCTTGTATCATATTCGATGGTGGAGCAGAAAGAAGCTTTGTAAACCAAAACTTTAAACAATTACTTAAGCAATCCCCACAACCACTAAAAGAAACATTCGTCGTAGAAATGGCTAACGGAAAGACAGAGAGCTCTAACGAAATCTAGATAGGTTGCACCCTCACGCTAGATGATCATTCATTCCCAATCGACCTCATACCAGTATCGATCAAGAGTTTTGATATCATTACGGGCATAGACTGGTTGAGTCTCCATGGTGCTGATATCCTGTGCTTTGACAAAGTAATCCGTGTAAATCTACTGAATAATGAAACCCTATTAATCTACGGAGACAAACCCAGTACAAGCCTTCGCATCATCTCAAGTGCTCAATCCCAGAAGTGGTTACGTAAGGAATATCGTGCATTCCTTGCACACATTGTCGAAACGAGCCAGAAAATGAAAAATCTAAAAGACTTCCCGGTCGTATGCGACTTCCCCGACGACTTTCCAGAGGGGCTGCCAGGTTTACCTCCAAAACGTCAGGTTGAGTTCAGAATCGACCTAATTCCAGGAGCTACCCCCGTAGCTAAATCGCCCTATCGTCTAGCGCCTGCTGAGGTGCAAGAACTGTCTGGTCGACTTAACGAGATTCTTAGCAAGGGCTTTATAAGACCAAGCTTCTCACCCTGGGGAGCACTGGTCTTGTTCGTAAAGAAGAAGGACGGATCGTTCCATATGTGCATCGATTACAGAGAACTCAACAAGATGACAGTCAAAAATCGCTACCATCTTCCCTGTATAGACGACCTATTCGACCAACTCCAAGGGGCGAGTTACTTTTCCAAGATTGATCTTAGGTCCAAGTATCACCAGTTATGAGTGCTTGAGGAGGATGTTCCAAAAACAGCCTTCCGAACTCGTTACAGACACTACAAGTTCGTAGTAATGTCGTTCGGACTGACCAATGCGCCCGTAGTATTCATGGATTTAATGAATAGGGTGTGCCGTCCTTACTTGGACCAGTCCGTCATCGTCTTCATTGATGACATACTCATCTACTCTCGAAGTAAGGATGAGCATAGCGATCACCTACAACAAGTACTAGAAACCCTACGATTAGAGAAGCTATATGCGAAGTTCTCGAAGTGCGAATTCTGGATCCGAAGAGTCGAATTCTTAGGACACGTGGTTAGCGAAGAGGCAATCCCCGTGGACCCATCCAAGATCAAAGCTATTGAGATATGGTCAGCACCGAAGACGCCTACAGAAATTCGTTAATTTCTAGGCCTCGCTGGTTACTACCGCAGATTCATTTAGAACTTCTCTCGGATTGCGAAACCGCTTACCACAATGACTCAGAAAGGCGTGACATTTGACCGGGGAGAGAAGCAGGAGAAGGAATTCCAAACCCTGAAACGAGCCCTATGCATCGCACCGATATTATCCCCTCCCGAAGGGACAGAAGATTTTGTGGTATACTGCGATGCATCAAATCAGGGGCTTGGTTGTGTTCTGACACAACGAGGTAAGGTCATCACTTACGCCTCAACACAGCTGAAGACACACGAGGTCAACTACACTACGCATGACATCGAATTAGGAGCGGTTGTGTTCGCCCTAAAGATTTGGAGACACTACCTGTACGGTACGAAGAGCACGATATACACCGACCACAAAGCCTACAACACATATTCAACCATAAGGAGCTGAATATGAGACAACGACGGTGGGTCGAGTTACTCAATGATTACAAATGCAAAATTCGTTATCATCCGGGTAAATCCAATGTTGTAGCAGACTCCCTAAGCCGGAAAGAACATTCTTGTTAAAGAGTCAAGTCATTAACAATGACCATCCATTCGCATCTCTCCGCATAGATTAAGGAAGCTCAGCTCGAAGCGTTGAAGCCTGAAAATGTGACGGGAGAATCCTTGCGAGGAATGGATAAGAACTTGGAAGTCAAGGGTGATAGAGCCTTATATCTCATGGACCGAATCTGGACACCGCGACACGGTGGCTTCAGAGACTTGGTCATGAAGGAAGCTCACAACACTCGATACTCCGTTCACCTAGGGTCAGATAAGATGTATCTGGATCTTAAAAATTCATACTGGTGGCCTAAAATGAAAGCAGAGATTGCTACCTTCGTAAGTAAATGCCTTACTTGCGCAAAGGTCAAGGTCGAATACCAGAAACCATCAGGTCTTTTATAGCAACTGGAGATACCGGAGTGGAAGTGGGAGCGGGTCACTATGGATTTCAAAACTAAGCTACCCAAGACAACGGGTGGGCTTGATACCATATGGGTCATCATCAACAGATTGACCAAGTCCGCACACTTCCTGCCCATCAAAGAAACAGACAAGATGGAGAAACTCACAAGAAAATACATTAAGGAAACCGTACGACTGCATGGTGTCCCTATATCTATTATCTTCGATAGAGATAGTAGGTTTACTTCGAGATTTTGGAAATCACTACAAAACGCCTTAGGGACGAGGCTGGACATGAGTACAGCCTACCACCCGCAGACCGACGAAAAAAGTGCGAGGACTATCCAAACCCTAGAAGATATGTTGCGAGCATGTGTGATCGACTTTGGTAAGGCATGGGATACCCACTTACCTCTTATCGAGTTTTCCTACAACAACAATTATCACACGAGCATCAAGGCAGCTCCATTCAAAGCCCTCTACAGCCAGAAGTGCAGATCCCCTCTATGTTGGGCTGAGGTGGGTAACACTTAGTTAGCTAAAGGACGCATTTCTTACAGCGCTCTCATGGGTCCGGAAATCATTCGAGAAACGACCGAGAATATCGTACAGATTCGTGAATGCTTAAAAGCCGCTAGGGATCGATAGAAAAGTTACGCAGACAAGCGAAGAAAACCCTTGGAGTTCCAGATGGGAGACCGAGTCCTGTTGAAAGTCTCACCCTAGAAGGGCATGGTACGCTTTGGAAAGCGTGGAAAGCTGAATCCAAGATACACAGGGCCTTTCGAGATTCTCTCAAGGATCAGCCCCGTAGCTTACAAACTTAACCTACCCCACGAACTCTGTAACATACATCCTACCTTCCACGTCTCGAATTTGAAAAAGTGCCTATCCGATGAGACTCTCGTAATCCCACTAGACTAGATCAAGATCAACGAGAGCCTAAACTTTGTGGAAGAACATGTGGAAATTATGGATCGGGAGGTCAAACGAACGAAACTAAGCCACATCCCAATTGTGAAGGTTCGTTGGAACGCCAAACGAGGACCGGAGTTCACTTGGGAGCGCGAGGATGAAATGAAACTTAAATATCCCCATCTTTTTGCTTAGTTGTTTTGTAATAGCATGGTTGTTTGAACTCTAATTTCGGGACGAAATTCCCTCTAACGGGGGATGATGTGACAACATGAAATTTATTCCGTCAATATAACACATTTCCGTTAATAAAACTCGTTTTTATTAAATTTTTCCGTTAACAATTTGGATCATGCAAATTAAATAGAGACTTTTATTATGATTTCATAAGTGTCGGAATGAATTAGAAACTCGAGAAACAACCCCAATATTCCCTTGAAAAGTTTTTAGTTACGATCAAGTCGAATTACGACCATTTAATCGGGTACGACCATAAGCACCGTTTAATGGCGGTATTGGGTAGATTCCCACCTGGCCACAAACTCAAACCCTATATAACGGTTAAGTGGGCATTAAATTGAACTTTTCCAACTCTAGTCACTCTCTCTCTACTCTATCTCTTCAAGGTCCGATTTCTTCCAAGAATCCGCAAGTTTTCATCCCCAAACTGTAAGTTCTCTTACCCTAGATTGTACTAAAGCTCATTTCATGTCCATATAGCATTAAAGTCACTCAAGAACCACAATAACAAGGTGTTTATAGCCCAAGGACCTTCTTATGCCGTAAACCCTTAAAAGGGTGCCAAAATGCCCCCTAACTCCTCCCTTATGCTTAGAGACTATCTTAGATCATACCCTTGAAGTGGTATGGACCTTAAACATCAAGTTTGGAGGGTTGAATGAGGGTTTACGGCCCAAGAACATTCTTAGGCCGTAAACTCCCTCAAATGATGCAAAATGTGCCCTAAACCACTTAATTAGCTTTGGACCTTAACCTAGAAACTTGTATGAATGAGCTTAGGACCACAAAAATGAAGGAAATGATGTGTCCAAGGGTTTACGGCCATAAACCCTAGTGTTTACGACCGTGAACTCCCAAGGAGTGGTCCATGGACCGCAAACTCCAAGGGAGTACCCCTTTTGAACCCTAATCGCTTCACAAGCCTTGGAATTGGTCTTAGAACCTTTCCTAGTGATGCAAGAGACCTTAAAGCACACAAATACACCCGTTCCATGAGTTTACGGCCATAAACTCATGGGGGAAAATCGTCCCTCAACCGTAAACTCACCTAAGGTGCGTATTTGAGGAGTAAACTCCATAGTGAGGCCTTACACTCCTTTATTGCAACCCAATAGCCTCCTAGCACTTAACCAAAGCATTTTCTTCGTATTAGGATGTTTATACGTGTTTAATTAGTGTTTTAATCACTAATTATATGTAAACATATGTATTCATATGTTACTAGGGTCATTAAGTGTGTTCAAGTCTTCACTTGACACCAAGCACTCAACCGACACTTCTATCTGATCCACTTGTTGCAGGTGAGTTCATACCCCTTAATTAACCTTCATATGTTTTAAATGCTTTTATGGGGGGAGGGGGGAATACAAGTTGAATACAACAATTTATAGTATCAATCACATATGATTTATAACTTGCAACCAAAAAGGATTTTCTATACTTTTAACTACTTTGTCAACAAAACTCTTTTAAATAACTATCAAACGCATTTTTATGCTAAATTGTTATTAAACTATTTTCAAACTATTTTTCAACCTATTTTCTTTTAAACTATATCTACACCAATATATTTATATAAGTAAGACTTAAAGGACTTAGGACTGATAGCTCGCCTTACTTCCTGTTCTTATTTGGTTGTGGTCTTAGGGTATACTATTATCTGTCCAACTGTCGTTGAATTCTTAGTTATATATCATATATATTTGTGTTAGATATGAAAGTCTTCACTTAGTTCAATACCTTTGTAAATCAAAGGCATGCAATCCTACACTCTATTTAACTATAATAGGAATAGTTAAGACTACTTCTCATTACTCTCATCACTATGATGCTCACTATAATTACTACTATGATGAGTTAATACATGTTAAATACTATGAGAAAAATCCATACACTATACTAAAAAGTTCATTATACTATAATACAAGAGAATACACTAATCCAAAATGTGATACAATATTCGTCTATACGACACTCTACTATGCAAACACCGTGTAACCAGAGCTTCCCGGAGGGAAAGCAAACACTACATGTACATATCTATACAGGACGAACACTATCATATCCCGACTGTTAACTACAATCCGAGCCGACTACGCCCAGGGGTGACAAAACATCGCTACACTACGTATGACCGGGAAGGTCATCCGACACTCTATTATCACTCAGTTTGGTTACATGAGAGATCACATTCAGACCCAAATTAACGCACCAAGAATTAAAGGCTAAACTAACTTCACGATTAAATATATATACATATTACTAACTGGAGTTTGCAACACTACTATATCCAGCCGGCAATAAAAACTGATGAAATAAGATCTTATCTTTTCTCATCTACTTTACATTAATGAAATCTATAACTATATTTTTATAACTGAAAGTCTCATTGGGAAAACTTTTACACACTCAAAGGATCAAACTTACAAATATTCAAATCTGGAAAATATAGGATTTTCTAGGGATTATACTATTTTCAAACATTAATCACAACTTTTATATTACATGATTGTAAACACTTTTATACAAGCAACGACACTAAATTCTTGTGAACTCACCAGCTTTATGCTGATACTCGTTTTCAAAATAACTTGTATTCTCAGGTCAAAAATAGATAGGTACTGATGCAGCTTTTGAGAAGATGGAGCATATACAAGACCCATCTTTTATTTTTGTTTATACTTTTGGTGTCTATCAAACTGTACAGAGCACGCTTGTATTACAATTACTATATTAATACAATGCTTGTTGTCGCTTGTTTTTACTATTATGCATTCTTATGATACTGTACATGACGTCCTCTACCCCAGAACGTATTCCTCCGTTCTCGGTTTTGGGGTGTGACACCCTTCATCTCCTTCAGCTTCGAGGACATAAATCCTGTGATGATCTGGTTTGGCGTAGGGCGTCAATTTTTAGGATCTTGGAACTGAGGATTCGGCCTTCCTATTGGGATTCTCGTATTGACTTGAAGGGTTGCTCCCCTTCTGCACTTATTTATCCTCTTCAACCCTTATGAACCTCAATGACCGGCACCTAATTTTGTCCAATCTCTTGCATGGAGTCATCACGGGATCTTCATAGAACGGTGAATCCTTCCTTAGACCCATCTTGAAGGCCTGCACAGCAGTCACCATATCAATGTTGGGGATGCTCAGAGCTTCCCTGCCAAACCCATTAAAAAATCCCTAATTCATTCCTTAGCATCCTGAACCACCCGATAGAGATCACCAGTGATCTTCTCGAAGGTTCTACTAAAAGAAAACTAGTTATTGAAAATATTGACCAAGTGTGCAACTAAAGTGATAGAATAAGGAGGAACATTTAGCAGCCATTTAAGAGCTGATATCGTGAGGGTTGAACCATATCCTTTGCATAAGCAAGGTTCCTTCAAGTGCACTGGGACGGGTATGATCTTCATCCTTTCTCGGTATTATGCTACATGTTCTTTAGGATCCATAGTTCCATCGTAAGGATTCAAGCTAGGAGTCTAGAAGCGTTTAGGAACTTTGGTATCAGCTATTATAGGATCAAATCCTGAGATCCTGTAACTTGTTGGAGATGCTTTTGGTATAAGTTGAACAAACATGGGTACACTTGAGATCATCTATCTCAACTGCAGAAGTTCCCAAGCCATCTTTGGACTTATTCCTGCATCAACATTCATAGAGTTAGTATTGATAGTATTATTATTTAAGAAGTTACTAAAGTTAAGGTTTCTAATAGTATTGAAAGCTGTTGGATAAGGTGTCTAAGTCCATAACTTATTTGGTATATACTTGACCCGACCCGGCATGGTCCATTTGGGTTGCATTTCATCCAAACTATTTATGGATAATTTATGAGAGTTATACACATATGTTTATTAATATATTGTAAGTTATAATATATTAATATGAAGTCATGTTATTTAATTAGTCTTAGTCTTAAATTAATTATGAATTAATTTAGAGATTAAAAGGAAGAATAATTAATTGTGGGCTATTGGTTTTATATGGTGTGGGCTAACACTCATTTGTTAATGGGCTAGGCTTGTATGGAAGTCCATGGATGATCCATGGAGCTTTTAACCCATGGATCCTTGGAAAAGGAAAGATCATAGGTTATTAGGGTTTCACCCTAATCATATACACTATATAAGCATGCTTATGTTGCATGAAATAGCCACTAGGGTCACTAGTGTGTGTGTGTATGTGTGTGGCCGATTTTATAAGTGTGTATACACTCTCTCAAAGTTTTCCAAGAGTTTGTGATGATTTGTGATTCCATTTGAGGCATTCACACTATTGGTGCTTGGCCCTCAAACTCCTTAGGAATCAAACTCATCATCAAAAGGTATGTAATCTCATCTAATTCTTTTATGTTTAAAAGTACCCCATGCCATGTTAGATAGGTTATGAACCTTGGAAAAATTATTATTTTGCATGTATTTAGACAAACATAGATCCAAGCTTTATTAGGGTTGCATGCACACTTAGGAAGTGTTAGATTGCTCAAAACCCAACAGTGGTATCAGAGCCTAGGCTTGCTTGTTTGATACTTGATGCAAAATAGTGAAAAAAGTCGAAATCTTTGATGTCTGCATGATGGACTCGCCGAGTCCATGGGGGGACTCGACGAGTCCAAGGCAAAGTTCAACCTACTCGGCGAGTAGGTTCGTGCACTCGGCGAGTAGAAGGTTCAGAATGCAGTTTTTTGACTTTTGCTACTGGAAATGGACTAGAAACTTTACCCCAAACTGTTTTGATGTTTTAAAACTTATTTTAGTTGGTGTAATGGTTGTTCTAATCCATTTACAATAGCATATATCAAAATTTCATGCTTTGTATGTGTTTATATAATTCTTGAAACTTTGATAATCATGTTCATGTTCTTATGAATTTAGAAGATGATAGGAATTATTAGCTGAATTGTTTAGAATTAATTCTTGATCATTTATGTGTTTTAATGGAGTCCATAATTTGTCCTCAAGTTATGGATATCCAAAGGTCACTTTTCTTTAACACATATTAAAAACACATAAGTTACATAAAATGAAGAGTCTTCATTTTATGAACCTTTAATTTATAAGTTATGAAATGAAAAGTTTTGAAGAGTTACAAAACTTGCCCTCAAGTTTTGGAATTTGGAAAAGTTTCACACACTTTAATAAACTTTAATTCCAACACTTAGAATTTTAAAAGTTAAAATTCAACACTTATACTATTTATAACATTAATGGTTAATTATATATATATATATATATATATATATATATATATATATATATATATATATATATATGTATGTATGTATGTATGTATAAGAACAAGTCGTTTTACCGTTAGTAGGCCTCATTCACGAAGCCGGTCTATAAGGTGGGTATAAGGTTGTTGCCTATAAAATGGCGACTTAATCGGTGTATACTCTCACCCACCGCTTGCTTGACTGGTGGAGGGTCGTTAGCCGAACGGGTAAGATAATGACTTTAAATTCTCATTAAAAGTATAATGATTATTATAAAGTAACTAAATATTTTTTATTTAATTCCCAATCTTATTTACTTTAGGAAAAATGTGAATTTGGTGCTAGCCCATGGAATTCACACTTTGTACCTTACCAAGTCGTTGGTGGAGCGTGTGTGGTTAACCGGCACACTAACTCGGACTAGTAAGGATCATGAAGGGTGACTTAATGTTTGTCATAGATCAATGGAGCGTGTGTGGTTAACCGAAACATTGATTAGGTGATAATATTAAGGGTATCAAGTGAATAGGTATGGTTATTCACACCTTGTTTTGTGATCCTCGGCATCCCAGTCATAAAATTTGAGAGGGCACACTCGAGATTGAAACATGCCATTGAAAAGTTCAATGAATCTCAAAAGATCTAGGAATTTCAAATCCAATTAAAACCTAATAAATTATTTTGTTTTTCATGGTGGAAATTGGTGAATCGTCATTCACCTACCTTCAAATATTTTATAGCTTGGATTACGGCATCCCTCTTCCAAATTATAAAATATTGTGTTGGGTCCTAGCCTTAATATTTCATATTGGGTGTTATATTAAGGACTTTGAATCAACTAACTTGATTTTCTCCCATTATAGATGTCTGGTTCAGACAACTATGATCTTCCCAAATCTCTTGAAGATGGTGTCCCTCAACATCATGCTTCACCTCCTCCACCTCCTCCAATTATTCTCCCTCACCCACAAGTTCTTGAAAAGTTTAAAGTCACTCAATCCCTATTGGCAAGCATAGTCTATGTGTGCTCACATCTTGGAGATAAAGTCACATATTGACAAGCCGGAAGAGTTAGGTGTCAAAGTCTCGTGAAAGTTGGATGTTCAATCACTTTCTTAGCAACATAGTGAGTCTCTTTGGGACTACTATTAGACAGACTATGACACGAGCCTTAATGATCTTATCTATTTGCTTGGTGTTGTGGAATCAGCAATGATGTGGAACACCAGTAAAGCAAATTTGATTAAAAGAACAACTTCCCAAGTCTTAAATGGACATTGATAATGGTAGCATTAGATATCTAGAAAAAGATTTCTCTTCCCAATGGAAAGGGATCGGCCATAGTCAACTCGGTTGACCAAATGGTAAAGAGAAAGGCTAAGTCTGAGATAGTCTCATGTGCCATTACCAAAGGGTCCATGTGTTTTGTTGCCAAAGGAAGGGGCAATGGTTGTGAAGCTGCCCTATTCACCTGAAAGGTCATAAGGTTGATCAAGTCAAGAGGTTTGACTCTACTTCGGGTAAAATCCACCATCTAACTCTATTAAGTTCCTATTTGGAGATTCTTATTACATAATGTGAATGGGTCACATGCTGATGTTTTAAGAATAAAAGAAAAGATAGGAAGCTTAAAGTAAGTATATGTTGATTCTGATTGCGAAGGTGGGTTTTGATCGCATGGTTCGGTAATCAGAATTTTAAGTTGTTGCTTAAAAGTTATAATATATTGCTTATGAATAGATAACAACAAGGTTTTCATGTGGATTGTAAGGATAAGTTTTTCCGCAAAGTTTTAAAATAAAAGAAAAAAGGGTTTTAATTTTATTTATTTTAAAAAAATATCCTTACAATGGCATTTGTGGAAAATTATTGCTTATATGTTTCCAGTAATAGCAATATTGAAAAGTGGATTTGATTCTTTCATTTGTGGTAGTGTCTGAATTTACCAAATGAAGAAAATTTTTCATCACCCAAGTTTCAATTGGACAGAAACTTAGAATCATACAAGTTGTATTGTATGATGAATGAGAATTTTCATCTTTGAAAATTAAGACTAATTCTTTGATCACATGTATATGTGAGTCAATTGAAGGACTAAGGAATTAGGTACACTGGTCAAGGTCCACCACAAAGATTGATTTGTCATGATTTACTAAAGATTAATAAATATGATTATACTTATAAGTTTAAGTATAATTCTGTAACATTGGAAAGGTTACAATGTATGACAAAACAAATGAGAAGAATCAAATTAGGCAGAAAGATAAAAGTTTCTCAAATCTAAAAGGATGGGAGAGTACTTTAGTATCATATTTCATGATCATCTTAATGATTATGAAACCATATCACAAATTCATACTCTAAGGACATCTTAGTGCTTTGTTATGGCTTAGAAGAGAGGTCATGAATTGTTGGATTGGTTAAAATCAAGAAGATGAGTCATACTTCGTTCCAAAACAATTCTTAGAGTCATACTCCAAGATTGTAACCTTGAGTGACATAAAGGAAGATTTATTAACACTAGTCAAATGTAAGAGTAAAATGTTTTCTACTCTTGTACATTTGAGATTGGTAAGTTGTGATGTCTTGGATGAGACAAAGACCAACTAAGACCAATTGTGTGAAGTGTTAGTCTTGATAAGAATCTGTACTATCCCTTGAATATTTGTTTTGTCAAGGAATGGTTCTTGACTGGGGAAACTTATATGTTAAGGGGACAGTGGGAGCCTTAAAGATCCTGAAAGAGTTTCAAGATTTAATCAAAAGTAAAACCTGTAATTTATCACTAGCACACGACTTAAGGTTTGCTACCTATCGTGTTGACATAATTCTTATTTTTGTACCTACTTCAATAAGTTGAATTTGCATGTGAGTTATCAGAGTTCAAATTGGAAGCATTGGTAGGCCTTGTGCTACCAAGGTGACAAGAAACTAAGATTGAACAGGTTTAATCCATGTAAGGCTGAATTTGTCACTAACCTTATCTTGTGATTATGGTTTTGACAAATTCACATGGATAGGAACTCATACACTATAAAATCTAAGTGTCATAAGGTTTCTCTCCGATTCATGAAAATGATGGTGAGGAAACATTTTCACTAAGTAGATTTTAAGTAGACAGCAATTGTGTTATTTGCATTTTCAAAAGTCGTTAATGGAGCGTGTGTGGTTAACCGGCACACTAACATGGACTTGTGAGAAATGGCAAATGCCTAAGCAATTGAGACTATGATTACGACATCCCTTTTCATAGTTCTGAAATTGTTTAGACACACATGTGAGGTATCTAAGAAAGGGTGTATGAATCCAAATTTCAAAAGTCCAGCAGATTTCTGGAAATATGTCAGAGCTAGTGGGAGCATAAGTGTTATGCTAATAATCATCATGTTAGTGGGAGCATGATAATTATGATTAGTATTGCAAGCTAGCAATGTTAATTATCGAAAAACAAAAGTTTCAATTCGTGAAGTTGCAGGGGTTGAAAAATTCGTTTTGCTCTAATTAAGGGAGAGAAAATTATACTTCATTTCAATTCTAGAAGCTTAGATTGAAATTTTAATCATCTTTAGTCAAGGACATATATATGAATTTTATGTCTGAATGGTTCAACTTGAAGAAATTCTATATATATTGCGTTTTCAAAATTTGATTATGATTACGGCATCCCTCTTCATAGTTAAATTTTGAAAACATGGCAAATAAAAAATATTGTAGCAAAAGACTGGTCTAGTATCATGTCTTTATGTCAAACATCATGAATCGTGTCCCATATGCTTCGGATATAGGATCGATTGCATGCGCTATAATATTCATCTTTTCTAAATTTTCCAAATGCTTAAGGCATTGAGAAGGGAAAAGTCTAGAACTGGATATGACTAAAGTGATTAAGCAATTTTCGAGGACAATCTGAGGTTCGCCAAAGATTGGTTGCTCAGGGAAAGTTAGAAGTATGATGTAAGTTGTCGGAAAGGACCGTATTGACATGTTCTGAAAAGAAGTAACTCTTGTTCGGAAGTGATATTCAAAATGGGAATATGGAAATGTCTCCATAGGTGGAAGTTATTCAATCTATGTAAGATTAGAAAACCTTAATGCAAGAAGGATGTTCAAAGCAATGTACTTTGAATATGAGACTTCCGTTCCATAGAAGTTGACCTTCTTTGGAATACTTTGTAATGACTGGTGACAAGGTTTTGGTGACTTTGTGAATAATCATTACAAGAGGAACATTGCATAAAAGTTTAAAATCTAACAGATTTTTTTGGTAAACGATAGGAATCGGGGATTCTCACATTTACAATAAGGATTTGGGATTGTGAAATGAGTATCATTGGAATCATGTTCAATTGATCTACATCACAATGTAAGGATCATAGACAAACATAGTGTGCATACTTGGAGTATGGCATAACTACTGTTTTGAAAAACAAAGTGTACATGCTAGGAGCATGGGACGACTGTTGTTTTATTCAAGTCTTAAGTTGATTGTTTGAAACATTATACAATGAATAACGTGTAATCAATATGGTGATAAATAAAAGGTGGTTCTATTTATATTCAAAAGGGTTCTAAGACCATATTGGATTCGATTATTATTGTGTTTCACTTTGCATGTTTTGACTTCCAAAATAGCTAGGTTATTCTTTCCGAATGACTAAGTTATTTAAATACTCCACAGTCGTTCATATGTTGGAAGTAGGTATGAATCAAGACTGTCATGAATCGAGTTTGTAGATGGCTAAATGGGTTTAGTCATAGCAATGGTTGCTACAACATTCATGAATGCTCATAAGTTATGAGTATTGGAATAAACCCACGCTCACTTGTATCACTTCATGGAATTTATCTCGAGTGATCGTGAGATGGTAATATCATATAAATCTTCAAACCTAGAGATATGAGTTGTTACTTATGAGTTGGTTGTGCATTGATTGCACGTAAACGCATCAGTAACTTGATGTTATAAAATGTGCCTTTGTGTACAATTCAACAAGTAGTAGAACAAGTATATGAGTCGAAGTTTATTTGTTCCTTCTAGAGATTGAAACGATATTTGGGCCCCTCGATGATTTTGTTGTGACCCATGTACCGGCCGTTCAGAATTAAATTGATGTGTTCTATTAAGTTCTTTGTCAAACAAATCGAAAATCGGGAAACAAACTGTTGGACAATAAGTAAGACGTTGTTCCATGTATTTGTCCGGCTGATATCATGAGAACAGAGGATTATACGATCACTTATCTAAACTGGCGCTTCATAGTTCAACAGAGTTTTCGAGAGCTACGATTCTTGGTTGGTTCCTGAAGTAACATACGCAAATACAGTTATTAGACTCATCCAAGTGGGAGTCTGTTGGATAAGGTGTCTAAGTCCATAACTTATTTGGTATGTACTTGACCCGACCCGGCATGGTCCATTTGGGTTGCATTTCATCCAAACTATTTATGGATAATTTTATGAGAGTTATACACATATGTTTATTAATATATTATAAGTCATAATATATTAATATGAAGTCATGTTATTTAATTAGTCTTAGTCTTAAATTAATTATGAATTAATTTAGAGATTAAAAGGAAGACTAATTAATTATGGGCTATTGGTTTAATATGGTATGGGCTAACACTCATTTGTTAATGGGCTAGGCTTGTATGGAAGTCCATGGATGATCCATGGAGCTTTTAACCCATGGATCCTTGGAAAAGGAAAGGTCATGGGTTATTAGGGTTTCACCCTAATCATGTACACTATATAAGCTTGCTTATGTTGCATGAAATAGCCACTAAGGTCACTAGTGTGTGTGTGTGTGTATGTGTGTGGCCGATTTTATAAATGTGTATACACTCTCTCAAAGTTTTCCAAGAGTTTGTGGTGATTTGTGATTCCATTTGAGGCATTCACACTATTGGTGCTTGGCCCTCAAACTCCTTAGGAATCAAACTCATCATCAAAAGGTATGTAATCTCATCTAATTCTTTTATGTTTAAAAGTACCCCATGCCATGTTAGATAGGTTATGAACCTTGGAAAAATTATTATTTTGCATGTATTTAGACAAACATAGATCCAAGGTTTATTAGGGTTGCATGCATACTTAGGAAGTGTTAGATTGCTCAAAACCCAACAAAAGGATCATCAAGATCATTGATCATAGATGCTTGGTTGTTCATAGTCGTCCCCCAGGGTGATGCAGCAATAGAAGGAGCTGTGTTCCCCTATTGATTTGTTGAGGATCCTGCATTGTCGAAGTTGAAGATCCTTGGTTGTATAAATGTGGGCATCATTTCCTGGGATCTTTGAAGTTCCGCCTTCATCCTCTCCACTTCTCTAAGTAGTGTTCTATTTTCGTCTTGTTGCTGAGTCATTTGTTGCATCATTTTCCTCATCATAGCAAAGAGTTCAGCAGTAATGACCAGAGTAGTCGGATCCTTGCGTACTGAAGATCCCAAACTTCCTTGGTTAGTGAACGGAGGGGTATTTCTCTTGGAAGTCTCATGCGCTTTCCTCGGATGAAGGGTTCCACTTGGAGGAGGTGGTAGGTTTTTGGTTGGAGCGGAAAGAGCATAGGATGAAGAAAGGAGCAGTTGTGTAGACATGATCTTTTGAGGATTTTAAGCACCCCGGCCCCACAGTGGGCGCCAAATTGTTTTGGTCAAAAATTACACAAATATAAATCAACCAAATTGAATGAGAGGTTGTGATGTTCGAATTATGCAATAGAGAAAGGTAAATAGAATGACAAGATTGTTTACAAGGAAATCCCTTGATCCTTGCTAGGATCTACGACACAAAACCTTGGGAGGTGATAATGATCACTTACCTTGATGATTTTATTAATACAAAATGATGATTACAAAGAGTATTTCAGTAAGAACAAGTGAAAAAGTTCTTAGAGTAACTTAAGAGTAAGTCGTGTGTCATGTGCGGTATACTTGTGTCAGTTTATAGTCTAAACTAGCTAACAAGATGTTTGATATTCTCGGGATCCTCTATGACTAGCTTTGTAAACATTGATTGACAAGGTATTCCGGGTCTTTAACATAGATGAGACGAAACTCTATAGAGAATAAGTCTTCTCTTGACTATGTATGCACATGCTTTTGTTAAGAATGAAATATAAACGTTATTAATGTTAGTAAATAATAATAATGATAATAGTCGGGATCCTAAGATATTTGAGGATCTTGAATCTCTGATGACGTTTAAGGATCCTGAATGCTTTGAGGATCCTGACCCTAACAACACTGATATGCTGAGTATGGAATAGATATGCATGATTATATGCTTGTTTCCGATATGCGATTCTACTAGATCTGTAGGACTACCTGTGATTGATGGTTGGTCTTCGGTGCGAGGTGACCCTTTGTTCTTTTGGTTTTCCATCAAGATCGACTGCTATGTTGAGAATAAGTGTTCTGCAGTTTTTTATGGTCAAAAAATTTGTTTCCATCAGTCACTTCAAGATAATCAGGGCTGGAAGTGTTTTCTCGGTCTGTTATTCGATGAGGGATTGCAGTGGAGATGTTTCAACATGGGCGATCTGTCGGGGAATCAGACCAGTATAGATTTCAGGTTTTGGAGAGGCAGAAGAGGTTTTGATACGACATAAGGTCATTCTTCTTCAGGTTGGTGGTTTGTTTTTGTGTTCGGTTGTCTTGGGGAGATCGTTTATTGTTCTGAATTTTTCAATTGCACTTCTCGGGTTATTGGTGTGATTTGGGTGTTAGTAAGGAGCGATTTCGAGGGCGAAATCTAGTTTAAGTGGGGGAGAATTGTAACATCCTGTTTCGGATCGTTTTGTGATTTAAGGATCATGGGTAGTAACCTGGGTATGAGAAGGTTTTAAGGATATAAGAGAGAAAGGTTTATGCCCTTTTTGGATATGGATATTGTAGGATGTGTGATAAAAGAGTTCGAGTTGTGCCTTGGAGCCCAAGGGTGTCGGTAAAGGCGTTGGCTCGGTCTTTTAATGATTTTGGATTTTTTTTCGACAAGTTTTAAGGCTATGGTGCGTTGTAAGATGCGTAGGGATTCTCCCCACCTATCTGTGGATATAAAGTTCGTTGGAAATGGACCTAAGACGAGGAAGTTATGGCAATTGAAATAATTTGCAGAATTTGTACTTAATGCAAAAAGCTTGCGATTCAGTCCCATGCGTGCATGGAGGGGGGCACGTCCCT
The DNA here is from genome assembly GCF_052625555.1 of Lactuca saligna. Classification (NCBI taxonomy): domain Eukaryota; kingdom Viridiplantae; phylum Streptophyta; class Magnoliopsida; order Asterales; family Asteraceae; genus Lactuca; species Lactuca saligna. Next base: position 57,201,140 of record NC_136425.1, read on the forward strand.
GGGTGAGTACACTCAACGTAATGAGAAGAGTGCCAAACCCTAATTTTTAGGGTTTGGACACTATTTAAACATGCTTATGAGCTCAAGGCTCTTTCATTTCTCAGCCTCCAATGTCCTTGAGACCCATTTCTGAAACCCTAACCCTCCCAAGAGTGTGGTGAGTTTATTTTTGTGACTTTGGTGTATTGTGGTGCATGTTCTTGAAGAAGGTGGTTCGTGTAAGTTTGGAGTTCAAGGGAAGGCTTTTAGATCCAAACTCTCTACTCCATTCCAAGATCATTTGAGGTATAAAGATTTGAACTTGCTCTTTAGTAGTCTATATTTATGGTTATGTAAGATTTGTCCTCTTTTGGATCTAATGAGTGGGATCTAGTGGTTATTATCAATTTAAGGGCTTGGATTTGCCACTCTTGGCATTTTTGAGGTTCAAGATCCTTAAAGTTGGCATCTTTAGGGATTAGAGTCATCCATGCATCTGTTAAAGTGCTTAATATGAGTCTTAATGGTTATTTTTGGAAGTTGGGTCCCATTTAGATATGTAAACTTATAAGGTCGCCAACTTTATCACTTAAGGGCTTGTAATGAAGCTTCCCTGAAGGTTGTATGCAACGAACAGAAGTGATTAAGTCAAAAATCGAGTTTTTGGACCTAAACGGTTACGCCCCGCGTAAAGTTCTTTACGCCTCACATACTGATAGAGTTCCCCCGATCATGATTGGCATGTACGCTGAGCGTACCAAGAGAGGTACGCCCCGTATAAGCTCGTTATTGGCTTTTTAGGCTAGATCTTGGTTTGGGCCTTAAGTGTTGGAGTATTGGTTTCGGGCATTTTGTAATGAGGATCTTGGTTAGAGGAATATATATAACTCTTGGAACCTTATGTTGGCTTGCCATTTTTGACCTAAGTTTAGGTTTGGGCCTTGGTGGGCCCATTTGGTATTAGGCCTTAGTGGGCCCAATAGGATTGGGCTATTTATGGGCCGTATTAGTGGACCATCATTAGACTTAATGCTTGGACTTGGTCTTAGATCCTAATCGATTTTAGTTGTGGGTTTGGCTTAGTGTTTGGGGCCGGTGTATATCAGCAGCAGTTGTAGGATCTGTTCATCATCCGAGGTGAGTCTTCTCACTATACTTACCATTTTGGTAATTTATGTGTGATAGGATGTTCTTATTCTTGTTATTGACCAGAGTGTCTTATTAGTATTCTTGACTGGAGGGTCTTATTGTTTTATTGAATGGAGGGTCTTATTTGCTTATACTGAGATATGTGTTATTATGGATCATGTCTTTGTGACTTATGTTGTTATATTATTTTGTCTATAAATTTTGTTATGACCGGATGGTCTAGACTGAGACGTGAGAACAGAGGGTCTTCGCTGAGACGCATGACCGAAGGGTCCTTATCAACATTTAGCCATGAGAGGCTAATTATTTGTGTATGTGGTGTTTTGGGGAAATCACTAAGTTTCGTGCTTACAGTGTTGATTTAAATGTGTTTCATACTTTTATAGATATCAGGAAGAGGGAGGCATGATTGTACACATTCGCCGGCTTATGATGTCTTGTGGATTTTGGGATACTCTGATATTGTTTTAGTTATGATGTATAATTCCATGATGACTTGGATTATTAATAATGTTTGGTGACTTGAAAATGAAAATTTTGTTTTGAAATCGAGGCGTTATAGTATATCTCGACATTGTGTTGGGTTGAGGTTGTACTGCTTCGTGTTATATCCATCAAGCCCCTGAGCATTCCAGTTATGAGCAGAGGGTCGGTAAGGCATGCTAGACCAATACTTAGGGCTCAAGTGCATTCTAGATACAAGCTAAGGACCGTGTGGTATGCCAGACTTGTACTGAGGGATTGACGGTATTTCAATCCAAGGACTGATTGGGTTATGGAGCAAGATAGACATAGGTTGTAGGCCCCATGGACAAGCCAAACTTATGTTGTGAGCTCAAGAGCAAGCCAGATATGAGCTTTGGACCTGATAGGCAAGCCAAACTCATACTTAGGGCTCAAGGGTAATCTAATCTTTTATTTTTGGACCCAGTACATGTTGTTATTTGTATATATTATATGTTTGTATGTTGGTACTTTGGGGGATCGCACTAAACTTCATGCTTACAGTTTTGGTTTATGGTTTCAAGTACTTTAGTAGACCGTATCAAGGCGAAGACGAGACCGTAAACATCCTTGGTTATCTATTGATTTGATCTTGGGAGACTCTCATTTTAAATAATGTTTTGAAAACAATCGTTTTGTAACACTTCTATTAGTAAAAGGGTTGTTTTGAAAAGTTTACAGCTGTTGAAATTTTTTGGGATGATACATTGTAGATCCATAATTCTCACATCATTTCTAGCTTCATTGATGTATAAAGCTTGGAACTCGCTTCTTTTATGCTTAGATCTAGTTCTTATTAGGTTTTGGTCCCTGTTTGGTCCTATGATGAGATCTAGTGGGTTTCTTCCACTCCAGAAGTTAGGAGTTTATTCTCTTGATGTTTTTGATATTCTTAGTCCATAATGTTAGCATCTTGATGGTTATGGATCAACCATACATGTGTTTAGGTCCTTTTGGTGAAAGTAGAATGTTGAAAGTAAGGTTTGAGTGCTTCTAAGCCATGCAAAGGCTCCAAGTTCACGACTTTATGGATTAATATGTTCCTATGGACTTAGATCTAATGTTTTGGCTTCTGGTTGCAAGTATTAAGCACTTAATGGGAAAAATGCTTAATAGGCATGTATGTTGGGTGTACATAATCCTACATTGTACGTACACTACTAAGTCCCCGATCATACACACTTCAAAGCACAATGGGCGTACCTAGCTCGTATGCAGTGCATACTGGCGATGGATGGAGTACGTCAGGGGTACTTACTTGTTGTTGACTTTTTAGACTCTGTGGTTTGGGCAATATTTTGACTAGTGGAGTTTTAGGCCTTGTTGGGCCACTAGCCTTTCTGACTTTGGGCCATTGCTAGGCTTTGGGACTTCATGGATTTAGGACCATATTAGGTTTTGGGTATTGTTTAGGGATTTGGACCATTTTGGGCTTTTTGGTGCTTTTGGATCGGGCTTTAGATTTTGGCCCAAGAAAGGAAAGGGTAAAATGGTCTTTTACCCTGAGTGTTGGATAACTGGACTAGGATCCTAGTTATGGATGGTGAGCTAATTATTAATTGGGTCTCATATGATGATGTTTAGTGCGGATATTTCCCGGATCAGCAATCTAAGCTTTTATTCAATATTCAACAATTTGAGGTGAGTTTCCTCACTATGCTTGGCGGGTCGAAGGCACCAATGCCGACCCATGGTTTATTATGGTTAGGATGCTAGTTGTGTGTGTGACTCGTGCATGTATGTTTTGTGATATGTATATTGGGCAGGGTCTGATGCCAGGCGGGGGCCTAAAGAATGTATTGCATGCTATTTATCTTAGTAATTCTAGCATGTGTTTTATGTGTCTGTAACAATGTTGGGTTGGGCCTGATGAATATGATGACGCGGGTCCTATCTCATATCATTGACAGATCTGTTCCAAGCAGGGATCGATGCAGGGCGGGGTCCGAAGGTTGTTGGGCATGGCCCATTGTATGATTTATATGTATGGTATGAAGTATCTTGGGAAACTCACTAAGCTTCATGCTTACGATTGTCATTTTATGTTTCAGGAACTTACGGATTGAAGGGGAAGAGCTCAAGATGATCGCATCGCATACACCATATTGTTCGACATTTTATTTGACTCTTATGTATTTTGATGATTATTGACATACTCTGATTTCATTATGGTTTTATGAAAACGTTTTGAATGATGGTTTTATTCTTATAAAAATGAAACTTTTGTCTTAATTTTTGGAACATTACACTGAGTATCTATTAACTTAAAAGTAAACATAGCATTTTTTATGCAATAATTTCTAAATCTTTAACTTATTTTAACATCTTCAGCACCTCACAAATGTTTTTCTTAAAGTATTTATTCAAAACATTAAATCACAGTTACTAATTTGGTTATAAAGTTTTGAAGTTGATTTTTTTACCAAAATACACACACACACACATACACACACACATATATATATATATATATATATATATATATATAAACATTGGTTCATTAATTAATAATAATTAGTTATTTAACTTATATATATATATATATATATATATATATATATATATATATATATAAATTAAATAACTAATTATTATTAATTAATGAACCAATGTAAAACGTCAAAATTATAAAACAATCAACAATCAATGGAAGGTTGTATTTATATTGGACACACATGCACTGGATTATACAAAAAGAAAAGAAAATTCACTTTTTTTTTTTACTTTGTTTTAAACCTTATTTTTTATCAAACAAAAAATGAATATACCACTATTCATGATTTTTCACCCTCTTTAAATAGAGATCCACATTATTGCCATATTTATACATATATTTAGGCAATATTTTAATACATTTTAAGTAATATTTTGGTAAATTGCAAAGATATGTGAGAGTTATTGAATTACTTTACAGTTTGCAACCAATTAGGACACTCTTGTAGAATGAGGGTCGGAAGTAACAAGCATTGGAACTTTGGAGGAGTAGAGCTTAAAAGAAGAAGATTCTAGTAAAAAACCAACGGAACATTGTGAGGGTCTTATATCTCACGACATTAGGAGAAAATTCTAGAACATTAATACGCGGAAGCCCGAATCCTTGTGAGATACGAATTTCTACCAATCTCAGGACATGAAACATTAATTCTCACAACATGAGCCACGTGTTTTGAAAAACTATAAAAAAAACCCTTTGTATTAACGATTAAGAGAGCTTTTGGGAGGAAGGATATTCCAAGATACTCGAGTTTGGAGGTCAACCCTGCGAAAAACATCGTTGGAAGGAGAGTTTGTTTGAAGATCAAGAATTTGAAGATTAAATCATTACATTGGGTTTTTTAATCATGTCAATTTCTTATGATCTTGTGTGTTTACTTTCAAATATGAGTAGCTACTTTAGCTGAATTTCGTTTAGCTAGATGAAACCTTAAAACTATGAGTTAGTTTAATATTTTATGGATTTTATCAATTTGGTTTGGTACATATGTTAGATTGTTAGTAACTAGCATGTTAAAGTGTTCATCTTTGTTGCTTAAATTCAAGTTAAGTGTAGCTTAGTGACCATTAAGTTACATGAACTTATTTACCTAGTAGTTTAGTGACCACTAAATTGCTAGATCTAGAGTGACCACATCTTAGATAAAGTAATAAACGTAACTATTATCTGTGTTGGAGAACATAATTGTGTTTGATTAGTTTTATGGACCATAGATAGTTATCTTGATATGTCTTACATAACTAGATGATCATTAATAACTAATTATGTGTTTGTTTGTGTATGACCATACATAGTACTACATGAAGTGGTAAAAATATTAGTAGATTGGACCAAAACTGTTAAATAAGAGCTAACCATAGGAAAAATGTGGCTTCGAAACTAAACGAACGTATTTTTAATATATTGATTACAATCATTTTTAGTTGAGTGCTTAAGTTTATATGAACTTGAAAATTCAGATAAAAACACTCTTTAATTATTGATTGCTTTTAGATTAATTTTTAGTAGTTATTTTAATATATTGAATATGTTCTCTGCAGTGTTCTAAAAGGCGCGCCATGGCGTGAGGCGCGGCGTCGCCGTTACGAATAGCCTCATAACGTTCTTGTTAGGCGTGACGTGTGGCAAGGAGTGATATGGCGTGCCATGGCGCGTTATGGCGTGTTATGGCGCGTGTTTTTTCGTTTGAGACACGTTTTTTTGCTCTTTTTTATGCATTTTCTAATCGAACATACAAATATTGTGTTTTTGTTAACTTTTTGCTATTAGTTGTTCATATAACACTTCTAAAAACTAATTATATTTGATATAAATCTATATTTATGCGGTAATATAATTATAAATTAATACAAAATCGCCGCCTTACATCACGCCTTGAAAAATGTCATGGCTCGTTAAGCTTGAGGCTTGACCTTGCCGTCACGCCACGCCTTACACCTTTTAGAACCTTGGTTCTCTGTGATCGATACCCAATTTACTTTACTATACTATAAATAAACTAAGTATACTATTTATAGGTGCATTAGTAAATAAGTAGTTAGGTTATAAATTTAAAGCTAGATATGTGATATCTTTTGCACACATCACATATAAAAAACAATCTTTTTTTTCAAAAAAAAATATTCACTTTATCTTCTTTGCTTTTTTGAAAACTATGTGTTATTATTTATCGAAAAAGTTAATAAATATATCAAAATTCATATTTTTTTTTCATTCTCCTTAATTATATATTCATATGTAAAAAAATAAATTTTTTGTTCGAAATTTTAACTTAGATTCATGTTGTAAATATTAAAAAACTAAGTTATATATATATATATATATATATATATATATATATATATATATATATATATATATATATATATATATATATATATATATATATATAAGTTTAGATACTCAAACTAACCATAATACGTCGTTTTGTTTGTAAGATTCATTATAATATTCTTAAACTTTAACCCCTAATTTGATTTATTTTCAAGATTTTCAAAATTTCACTATTATTTTCGTCTTACATTATATATTTTTGTCGAACACCTAATAAACTATATATATTATAGTTGAAAATGAAAATTATGTAAAGGGAAGATAAATGTGAAATTAATAAAAATCTTAGCAGTCAATCAAGTTATAAGTTGAATTATAAAATCATTTGACAACTACAATCTATATATATGATTTAAAACGACGTACTATAGTGAATTTGGGTACCTAAATTTATATACCCTTAAGGGTATATTCACTTTTCCATATATATATATATATATATATATATATATATATATATATATATATATATATATATATATATATATATATATATATGATATAGATCCGGTAAGAAAATTTTTTTGTAGGAAGGTAAGAAGTATTTTTTCTACATATTTTTTTGACGAACAAAATAAATGAATCACTAGATGATTCATTTATAAGATGATTCACAATAAAAAATTCCCAAACAAACATATTTATGATTCATTTTTAAGTAAATTAAGAAAAAATTCATTTTTATGATAATTTTAATGAATAACAACAAAATCATTGTATAAATGAATCGTCAAGATGTCTTTTTGAGAGTTTTTTCTTGTGAATCATCTTACAAATGAATCATCTAATGATTAATTTTGTTTGTTCGCGAAAAAAATATGTAGAAAAAAAACTTCTTACCTTCCTACCAAAAATTTCCTTCTTATTTGATCTTGAATCTATATATATATATATATATATATATATATATATATATATATATATATATATATATATATATATATATATATATATATATATATATATATATATATATATATGTCAGGTACCAAATCGAAACAAATTCATTTATCAGGGAGGTCCGAATGAAAAAATATAGATAACGATGAAACACAGAAATTACTTCATACTACAAGGAGTCTTTGTGTAATTTACTCTTTTATATATGATAACAACAAGTCAACAACCAGGCTTTTCTACATTTAGAAAAAAAAATCTTGCTTCGTCACTTTTTCTATATTTAGCGAAAAAGATCTTTGCTTTGTCTTATTGTCTCTATCATTTGGTCTAGTAGATATATTGATTTTCAAATAAAATTGAAATTAATAATTTGAATAAAAACCTACCATATTTTTTGGACCAAGTAAACGTATGGTAGAGAAGAGCCGACCCTCAACTCTTTTATTGTTCCCAAAGTGATGATGCTTCCAACTTGGTATCCGTCTCGTTTAATAAGAGTACCTTTCATATTTATTATATTTAAGTTGTTCTAAACCATTTTTGTGAAATATTTACGCCTTTAACCACATATTGGTTATGTGGTGTTTTAAGCTGCGACACTGTTATTGAATGACAACTAAAAGTATTCGTATCTAGTACGGTGAGTCATGAAACAAGAAAGATGATTTTTTTTTTTTAGTTTATAATCTATTTTATATTTATTTTGGCTTGTATTTACCGTCTTTTTTATAGATAAAACACTACCACTTAAAATGTTATTAGTTACATGGTAATATAGTATCAGAGCTCTACATTGTTTTTTGTAGATCGATTTGTTATTGTTTGTTGAAAGTATATAATAAAATTGGTTCAACGTTGTTTCTTGTATTTACGGTCTTTTTAAAATGTTTATTGTAGATCGATTTGTTATTGTTTGTTGAAAGTATATAAAAAAATTCAACACTCTTTATTGTTTTGCATTGGTCATCGAAAATATTATGAGATTGTTGTTTGATCGTTTTGGTTATCGTTTGAAGTTTTGTTTGTTTGGCTATTATCGGTATTTGTATGTATTATCTTTTGGTAATTGATTGTTTTGATTATTGTAACTTTCCAAATGATAGATTTGCCCTGAAAGTTGTTTTTGATGACTATGCTAACTACAAATAATAAAAAAAACATTGGAAACATTGTCCATTGTTACTCAATAAGGCAAAGCAGCAACATAGAAGATCATATGGATTGTTTCAACTACCATTCTAGCCACATAACCATCATCCACCAGAGTCTACTGATGGTGCACATACTACCTTGGATGACTATGCTAACTTCCATGCCGCCGCCACACCAACTTCAACCTTGGATCTTAAAATTTTGAGCAGTTCATATAGTTCCCTACTTCAAATCATGCAAGAACGTCTAAACCCATGTCTCTTTCATGTTTTTCTTCATCTAGTAGTTCAAGTATTCCTTCATCATATGTCACCTTATTTGCTATATTTTTTTCTTTGTCTACTGGATCGCGTATTTTGGTCATATATGTCGGTGCTCCATCTATAGCCGTAGAGGGTATTAGTTGTAAATAATATTTTGAAATGTTCATATTTTAATTTTAGAAATATAACGGGAAAAAATCTCCAAATTCAATACATAAAATAAATTAGTAGTTCATCAAACTATGAGTTTGTAAGAGAAAATTTTCAAAAATATTGTTGTTAATGTAGCACCTAGTTTTGAGATGTTTTTATTATTGGAATAGCAAATGGATCCTAAAGTTCGTGAGCTTCAAGGTAATAGATTTTAGACCCTATCGGATGTTGATAATGTTGGATTTAAGTTAATAAAGCCCTTCCAACTGTGCTTCGAAGCAAAAGGGTAATATGGGAAAAGTTATATATTGTGCTTCTTGCATGGATTATGGTTTTAGTTCGACACGTATTAAGCCAAAAGTAATTAGATAGGGTTCTGATGCTCGTCAATACCTTCTTGTGCATATAAAGATCGCCAAAAATTGAGTTAAAGCAAAGAAGATATGACAATCTGAAGCTGAAATGGAAATTGGGAATTTTACCCTAGGTTGAGTGTAGGATAGCCCCTACGTTGAGCGTAGGTGAAGAATATAGGACACACATTTAATGACCTAAACTGAGAGTATGTTTGGAAATGATGAGCATAGCCACAATAAACCAAAACCCTAAACCTAAGATGTTGAGCCATATTTAAAGGCTCAAACTTCTTGGGATCCTTCCCTTGACCAACCTACATCACCTAAGATCATTTCGTGAGAAACCCTAGCCCCTTATTGGTTCTTTTGAGCCTTTGTATCTTTTATGAGTTTATCTTCTTCATTTGTTGGCTGAATCTTGAAGAACAAGGTGTTTGTAAAATACATGAACGAAAGATACAAGTATAGACCCAACAAGCTTGCTTCATTCCTAGACCACTGTGAGTAAAAAGCTTCTAACTTGCTCATTGGTTTCTTAGATCGTGTTATTGGTCATTTTTGTCACTTTGTAGTCCCTTTAGCTTGTGTTCTGGATTTAAGAGAGCTCCAAGACCTTTTGAGATATAGCGAACACTCTTGGGACTTGTTGGACTTGGAAGGTTGTGCGTGGGTGCATGTCCATTAAGCCATGCAAGTTATGTTAGCATTTTGGGCCAATTTAGTGCATAAAGGTTAGATCTTTCTGAATAACAACCTTATGGTGCACATGCAACCCTAGATGCTTTGGATCCATGTTTTCTCTAATTGTACATGCAATTTGATTTTCCAAAGCACACATCCTAACTAGCATACAATTTGACAATTGAAAAACATAACTAGTTAGATAACTTACCTCTTAGTAGGAATTGTAGTTTTTGGCCTTCAAAAGCTTTAGCACCTCAAATGTGATGCCTCTAATGTGTCACAAACACCAAGTACAAAAGGAGGCTTGAGAGAATAAGTTACTTATCACAAAATTTGTAACGCACTGAATCTCAGGTATAGAGTTTACAATATTGTTTTCATATTTGAAAGGTTTACTCGACTTGTTGGATGCCCTTACTCGTCGAGTAGGAACATTTTTGGCCACGTGTTTAACGAAAAAACTTAATGAGTTGGAGCTAAAGGATGAAACCTAATTTCTGGGGTTTTGTACCTTATTTAAAGGATCCTTTGCCCCCTTAGCCTCTCCTTATAGCCACTTGTGAGTCCAGAAACCCTAATTCGTGTGTGTGCTCCATTTTGTGTGATTTTCAAGCTTAGAAGGTGATTTGGAAGAAGAAGACTTCATTTATAAGAGGATTGTGCATACAGAAGCTAGTGGATCTGACGCTTCAGCTTATTGGCATCAATTTGAAGATAACAAGTCATTACCTTAACCTTCCCTCTTTCTAGATCTCTTTATGTTTAAGATTAAGGATTTTCTAGCATGTATAGTAGCCATTTTTGGGTATGGGCTAGGATCTGAGGTTGCAAGTTCAGATCTGAGATTATCTTGGTCATTATAGTTATAAAGTCTCCAGCTTTAGAAAGTATGAACCTTCTTTTTTGAGTTAAACCCCATTATAAGCCTTGATTTGACATTCTAAGCATTTAGAACCTTGCATGCACGTAAAGTTTGCAACTTTATGTGATAAACATGCCTTGGGAAGCTTGATCGGCAATATGGAGCTTTGGAGTGGCATAAAAAGCATATGAATGGAAAAAGGACTGAAGGGACTCGACGAGTTACATGGCCAACTCGGCGAGTCCGATGAAGATTGTCGTGCGAGGATTTCTGCATGGACTCAGCAAGTTATGTAGGGTTTTCCCGACATTTGGACATGCATGAACTCGGCGAGTTGCAGGGAAACTCGATGAGTCAAATGGGGATTTCAAGACATCTCTAGTTTTGGAAGGACTCAACGAGTCGGGTTAACATGGATTGTTGACCTTTACCAGTGACTTGGACTTTGACCAAGGGTTTACTAGTTAACTTCTAGGGTATTTTGGTAGATTAGAAATTTATGGAAATGGTCTTATGGTAAATATAGGTGGTGGAGTTTGTGGCCGTGTTTTGAGAGCTTGAGATTATCACTTTTATTCGACAGTTGGAGGTGAGTTACACTCACTATACTAAGGGGTCTAAGGCATCAATTCAAGCCCATTCGATCTGATATCCTACTACTTGGTGATATGTTGAGTATGATAAGTTAGTTATGCATGCTAGTGTTATGCCAGTTTGGTAGATCTGTAGGACTACCTGTGTTACTATCTGATTACCTATATGTACGTTAGTTATCTTATATGTCGACATATTATGTAGGTTGGGTTAAGGTTATGTTGCTCCGTGCGGCAACCAACAAACCCTAGAGTATTCCAAATATGAGCTGAGGGCCGGGCGGGGCATGCCAAACTCATACTGAGGACTCAAGAGCATTCTAGATACTAGCTAAGAGATGTGTAGGGCATTTTAGATTCATATTGTGGGCTCAGGAGCATTAAATATATGAGTTGTGGGTCGGGTAGGGCATATCAGACTCATACTGTGGGTCGGTGACAATCTATATGTGAGCTGTGGGCTCGGAAGGAAAGCCAGACTCACACTGTTGACATAGGGGTAATCCAGTCTATAAAGTTTTGGACCCAGTACATGTTGTTATTTGTGTATGTGTTATTTGCAGTGTATCGGTATTTGGGGGGAACTCACTAAGCTTTGGGCTTACAGTTTCATTTTTGTTTCAGGTACATCAGATGATTATGGGAAGGAAAAGTGTGATCATACAACTCCTTATGTTTATGACTTTGTTTCTGGGATACTCCTCATGTTTAATCATCTGATTCACATGCTGTCACTTCTCCTCCTAGCAAGAAACATAAGTCCATTGTCAGCATATCAAATCTGACAGCTGAATGGAATACGACCCCTGATCAAGTTAAGAAAATCCTTGATGAAGCTAATAAATCTCAGCTTCTAAAGAATATTGCTCAAGCTGATGAATCCCTCATTCAACACAAACTTCAGGCAATGGGATCCTTTGAAGCTCAAATGCAAAGGTTTCTAGAATATCAGTCCAAAACTAAATCTTCACAGCCTCCTTCCAGTAGCAGTAAGTCAAGGACTAATAGTGTTCTTGATAGGATCGATCGCAAACAGTTTCAAGATGTTTTCAAACGAAGAGTAAGCAATGACAAGATCATCAAAGTTAAAACCTCAAAACCTCGTGACGAGAAAATCCTTACTTTGCTGATCACTCGTCAAGGTCCTCAACATCCGTACACTGAAGTTATAAAGAGAGACGAGATGATTAGATACGGATACTCTGAATGGATGGAATTGCTCGAGTTGGCATCCAAGAAAACTTCAGCTCTTTCTTCAGAACTGACCTGTGCTCTTCACTTACTGATCAAGAAAGTTCATCATCTTGATCTTGTTCCTACAGAGCGTCCTCAGCAGCAAGGCCCAAGTTCCTCAGTTCCAAGAATCAGAAGAACTAGATTTCAAGTTGATGGTGAAGATGTATTGGTTCTAAATTTTGGTGCTGAAGAAATAAACAACTCTCTTCCTATTGGTGTTGAGCCGGTTCAACATCAGTTCATCTCTGTTCCTGAACACGGAATGTTTTATCATGATAAGAACAGGAAAATGTGTTTTCAGCGTACTGCAGAGATTCCAAGGGCTCCAACAGAACATCTTGTTGGTTTAAGACAAATGTGCATGAGTCATCGAGATCTCTCTGGAGAGTTTCATATACTGATTGCTATGGAGTTACTGAATAGAAGACAGGAGCTGCTAGATAGTCCTTACTGGCCAGTGAAAGTAGAAGTTGAAGCTGAGTATGAAGAATTTTTGTCCAGGGGTGTTTAAGTCTAGCTAGTTTTGAACATCATCATATTGGGGGAGATTGTAAGGTCGAACCTTATAATATGATGATGTTTGAGACTGAGCACTCAGCGTCAGCGTATTAATTTTTCAGTGTATAGTTTCATATTTAGTATTTTCTAACAGATTTTGTACTTATCTAGTTTCCATAGTTTTCGTCTATTAGTTATTTGGTATATCCCTGATTTGTAGGGATTGCCTAGATTAGTTCTATATAGTCTTTTGTACAAGTTTCTAAAAGGTGCATCTTTCACAAACCCTAATAGCCGCTTTGTGTATTCGATAATCTCTTTGTAATATTATCATTCTTAGTGAAAGTTTATCTTTGTGAATCCTCGTTTGTTCTTGTTTATAGTCATTGTTTGATAATTTGTTTGATCTTAGGAACTTTCATCGGTATATCGGGAATTCGATTTAGGTATCTCTGGGGTATCTCTTCCGACCGACTTGATCTCGATCCCATTGAGGGAAGTGTGTGTGATTGTGGGTGTGTACTACCTTATTCGATTCGGTTCCATGATCGACTGCGAGGGTCGGTGGGTAGTGGTTCGAAAACCAAGTGTGGGTGAGTTACTTGTTTATGGCGAGGGTACCAGAATGGGATCAGGGTTTTGTTCAGCTACCAGGGTTCGACAATGTACTCAGCACGGGTGTGTGGGTTATCTAGCTTATTTAGTGGATACATGGGTTAGTGATCAGAGTTCAGTATCAGAGGTTCCAGTGGTCAGAGAGTTTGCAGACGTATTTGCTAAGGAGTTGCCCGGAGTGCCTCTGGAGAGGCAGGACGAGTTTACGATCGACCTAGTGCCAGGTGCGGCCCCTATCACCAAGGTGCCATACCGTTTAGCACCACCAGAGATACATGTGCTATCATCATAGCTATAGGAATTGTTGGGTAAGTAGTTCATTTGTCCGAGCGGTTCTCCATAGGGTGCACCGATCCTCTTTGTCAGGAAGAAGGACGGTTCGCAGCGGATGTGCATTGATTACTGGGAGTTGAACAACCTGATGGTGAAAAACTGTTATCCACTCCTGAGGATACATGATCTCTTTGATCAGTTGTAGGGAGCATCTTGGTTCTCCAAGATAGATCTGAGGTCCGGGTACCATCAAGTCAGGGTTAGAGAGGAGGACATAGATAAGACCACGTATTGGACTCATTATGGACACTACGAGTTCGTGGTGATGTCATTTGGGCTCACCAATGCCCATCAGTATTCATGGACCTAATGAATCGGGTCTGGAGACTGATTCTCGATCCCTCGGTCATTGTGTTCATAGACGATATCTTGGTATATTCCAAGACCATAAAGCAACATGAGGAGCATCTTCGGGAGTTATTAGGAGTTCTGAGGCGATAACGAATTTATGACAAGATCTTGAAGTGTGAGTTTAGGTTACGAGAGGTTCAGTTTCCCAGACACCTCGTTAACCACAAGGGGATTTTGGTTGATCCGGCAAAAATCGAGGCGGTTATGCGGTGGGAGGTTCTGAAATCCCCCTCGGACATCAAGAGCTCTTTAGGATTGGCAGGGTACTACTTGAGGTTCATACAGGATTTCTCCAAGATTGTAGTACCCCTTACTCGTTTGACGAGGAAGGGGGTGGATTCTGGTGGGGCCCCGAGCAACAAAGGGCATTTAAAACCCTTTGACAGTGACTATGCGAGGATCTAGTCTTGACTCTCCCGAAGGGAGTAGAGAACTTTGTAGTATTCTGTGATGCATCCATCATGGGACTATGGGTGGTCCTCATGCAGAGAGGATGAGTAATAGCCTACGCATCGCGGCAGTTGAAGTTGCATAAGGATTGTAAGTCGACGAGATCATTGCTCACCAAGTAGTTTTAGTCTCTATTGTTTTCCGACCGATATGTTAGATTCACTTCCCGTTTCTAGCAGAAGTTCCATGAGGAGCTGGGCACGTGGTTGCATTTTAGCACAGCTTATCATCAGCAGACCGACAGTCAAAGTGAGCGGACTATACAAAATCTCGAGGACATGTTTAAGGCTTGCATCATTGACTTCGGTGGGAGTTGGGATTCCTACATACACCTTGAAGAGTTTGCCCACAACAACAACTATGATTCCGGTATAGGTGCCCCACCTTTTGAGCTGTTATTCGGGCGGAGATGTCACACCATGGTCTGTTCGGGTGAGGTTGGTCACAGTGTGATGGGGAAGACAGAGGTAGTTTTGCAAGCTACCGAGAAGATTTAGCATATTAGACAATGGTTATAGATCGCACAGAGTAGATAGAAGAGCTACACCAACCAACGCCGATCAGAATTAGAGTTTCAGGTCGGTGACATGGTACTCCTGAAGGTCTCGACCTGGAAGGGTGTGATCCGCTTCAGGAAGAGGGGGAAATTGGGGCCCGTTATATTGGGCCATTCGGGATCATTGCCAGGGTTGGCAAGGTGGCATATAGACTAGAGCTACCGGAGGAGCTTAGTCAGATCCATAGCACCTTTCATGTGTCCCATTTGCGGAAGTGCATTTTAGATGAGGCAGCAGTAGTGTCTTTGGAGGATATACTAGTCGACAAGCACCTGAATTACATAGAGTGACCAATGGTCATACTGGAAAGGAAAGTGAAGGTCCTACGGAACAAGAATGTACCTTTGGTAAAGGTACAATGAGAGCATCGAAGAGGGTCTGAACGGAATTGGGAGCCGAAGGCGGAGATGCATGGACTCGGTGAGCCAGTAGGATGACTCAGCGAGTTAGTTAGGGTTTTCCTGACATTTGGACATGCATGACCTCGACGACTTGCTGGGAGAGTCGACGAGTCAACTGGGATTTCTCCTACTTCTTTAGTTCTGGAAGGATTTGACGAGTCGGTGAACTGCACTAGACGACTCGGGTCAACATGGACAGTTGACTTTAACCATTGACTTGGACTTTGACCAAGTGTTTACTAGTTAGCTTCTGGGGTTTTTTGCTAGATTAGAAATTTATGGAAATGGTCTTATGGTAAATATATTCGTGACCGTGGTTCGAGTGTTTGTGATTATCACCTCGATTCGACAGTTGAGAGGTGAGTTAACCTTAATATACTAAGGGGTCTGAGGCACCCATGTCGGCCCATTGGATCAGATATCCTAGTAGTTGGTGATATGTTAAGTATGAGTCAGTTATGCATGCTAGTGCTATGCTAGTTTGGTAGATTTGTAGGACTACCTGTGTTACTATATGATTACATTTTTGTGCATTAATTATGTTATATGTCGACATATTATGTGGGTTGGGTTGAGGTTATACTGCTCCATGCGGTAGCCAACAAACCCTAGAGTATTCCAGATCTGAGCTGAGGGTCGGGCGGGGCATGCCAATCAAGGCTCTGATACCACTGATGGGTTTTATGCATAAGAACAATCCTATGTGCTCATACAAACCTTAATGCTTGGATCTAGATTTCTATATTGTACATGCAATGAATCCAAGACTTGCAAACCCTACTCTAGTATACATAATTTTGAAATTAGCTAATTACATTAGATCTAGATGTTTACCTCTTCAAATAGTGGCTTGAATCTTCTTCTCTTGAGCTTAGAGTCATAATTGTAACTTATCTAGTGGATCACAAATACAAGGAGCAAGAAGGCAACTTTGAGAGAGGAAGGAGGGTGCTAATTTTCAGCCTTAGGGTTTCTCTTGGAAGCAAGTGGCCAAAAATTGGAGCCTTGGGGTCTTATTTATAGTGCAGGCTACTAGGGTTTCAGTCTAAATCCTAATGGACAGTTTAGCCACCAAGCAGTCGGATCCTTCTGGAATAAGGCCTTTGAACGAAAATATGTTGATCTTTTATCATAATTTCGTTCCCCCTTAGTCCATTAGGTTTCCCAACCGAAAACTCAACTATCATACATTTGACAGTTTATGCCCCTTTATTTAATTAATCTCTTTTAGTCACCAAATTAATTCCTAATTCATTTATGACCAAAATTAATTAAATAAATATGATTTCTCCTTTAATATATTATTCTTATAATATATTAATAAACCATAGTATCCTCTCTCACCTCAAATTACCTTGTCGAGTTGCTTTGATGAAGGCAACTCAAAAGGACCGTACACAACCGGGTCAAGTACATACCAAATATAGTTACGGATTTAGAAACTAATCCAACGGTCTCCCACTTGGATAGTCTAGTAACTATATCTCATATATGACTTTAGAATCTGATTAGTAATCGTAGCTCTTATACGCTTTTTTCAACACTGAGCAAAACTAGTCCTTCATATAAGGGAACGTACAATCCTCTGTTCTAGATATCATGTTGTCAATAATTATTGTCCAACATTTGTTTCTCGATCTCTAATTTTTTTGACATAGAATTTAGTTGAACACATCAACTTCATCCTGATCGGGCCCGGCACATAAGTCAAACCAAATTATCGAGTAGCCAGATATCGCTCTAACCCTCTTAGGAAAAAAAGGAACAGAAAAAATTTGACTTATATGCTTTTATCACTCACTAGCTAAGTCACACACAACAATGCATTTTATAACATCAAGTTACTGATGCATATTCACATTATCAATGTACAACCAACTAGGAAACAATAACCATATCTCTAGGTTCAAATAGCATACAATATTATCATCTTGTGATCACTCATTACAAAAGTAGTGATACCAGCAAGCGCGAGTTTATTCCAATTCTCAAATCAAATTCATAAGCACTCATGCACTTTGCAGCAAACCTTTGTTATGCCCAAAACCTTTTAGACAATATACAAACAATTCATGACAGTCTTCATTCATATCTAATTCCAAAATTTGAACGACGGTGGACTGTTCGAATAATCTTATTATTCAGGAAGTCAAAACATGTAAAATTGAAACAATAGATGAATAACCAACACAAGATAGTAGCTTTACTCATAAATAACACAACTTTATTAATTCATCAAATTTCAATTACAAATTATCTATTACACGTTTCTTATCTATCTAATCTAAACTCATATCGTCCTTCGACGTAATGCTCCTAGCGTGTTGCAAGTGTTTCACCCTACTCAGTCCCTTCGTAAGGGGATCTGCTGGGTTTTCTTCTGATGATACCCTCTTTACAATGAGTAGTCCCTCTTCTACCTGATGTCTGATAAAGTGGTATTTTCTGTTGATATGTCGAGATCTGTCATGATCTCTCGGTTCCCTGGTTAAGGCAACCGCTCCTTCATTATCACAGAAAATTTCCATTTGCTCCTTTATGGATGGCACAACTCCAAGGTCTCCAATGAAGTTCTTCAAATATATAGCTTCCTTTAACGCTTCACTTTCCGCAATGTACTCTTATTCGCACGTTGAATCAACTACGATCTCCTGCTTGGAACTTTTCCAAGTTACTGCTCCTCATTAAGGGTAAAGACCCAGTCTGACTGCGATCGGTAATTATCCTGATCTGTCTGAAAACTAGCGTCATTGTACCCTTGTACCCTTAAGTCATCACTCCCACCGAGGACTAGAAACCATTGCTTGGTCCTTTGTAGGTACTTAAGAATATTCTTAACGAAAATCCAATGAGCTATACCAGGGCTCCCTTGATATCTGTTGACCAGGCTCAAAGCGAAGGCCACATCAGGGCGAGTACAAGTCATAGCATACATGATAGAACCGAATGTGGAAGCGTAAGGTACTCAGCTCATATCAGCTATCTCTGCCTCTGTACTTGGGATTTGAGTCTTACTCAGCTTAGTATTGCTTTGGATTGGAAACTCCCCTTTCTTTGATTTTTCCATACTAAAACGCTCGAGTACCTTATCCAAGTATGTATCCTGACTGAGTCCTATGAGTCTCTTTTCCCTGTTTCTCGCTATCTTTATTCCCATAATATAAGCAGCTTCTCCGAGGTCCTTCATAGCAAAACATTTACCAAGCCAGGACTTGACCTCTGCAAGGTTGGGACGTCGTTTCCTATGAGTAGTATGTCATCAACATACAATATGAGGAAGCTCACTATACTCCCACTGGCTTTGACATATACAAAAGATTCATCTTCACTTCGCAGAAAGCCAAACTCTTTGACTTTCTCATCAAAAAAAAAAAAGAGATTCCATCTGCGAGATGGTTGTTTCAATCCATAAATGGATTTCTCAAGCTTGCACACTCTATTTGGACGTTTCACATCGACAAAACCCTCTGGCTGATTCATGTAAACATCCTTAGCCAACTTTCCATTAAGAAAATTAGTTTTCACGTCCATCTTCCATATTTCATAATCATGAAACGCAGCTATTGCGAGCATTACCCTAATAAACTTTATCTTCACGATTGGTGAGAAGGTCTCATCATAATCAACTCCAAGAGTTTGAGTAAAGCCCTTCGCAACCAATCATGTTTTATAAGTGTGCACTTTCCCATCCATGTCCGTCTTCTTCTTGATGATCCACTTGCACCCGACTGTCTTACGACCCAGTGCATTTCAGCCGAATTCCAAACTTGGTTGTCGTACATGGACTGAATCTCGCTGTCCATCACCTCTTTCCATTTAGCATACTCTAGGCCTGCCATGGCTTCTTTGTAGCTGCTAGGTTCGTCCAAATTTATCAGTGTTTCATTACTAATAAACATATCCCCTTCACCAGTAATATGAAAACCATAAAACTGGGGTTGAATACTAACCCTATGGGAACATCTAAGAGGTAAGGACTCGTTAATGGGTTCAACAGGAGTTTCCTCCTCGGGTTGAGTGCCAATGTTAGAGGTTCCCTCATCACTTTGCTTTTAAATCTCTTCAAGATCAATTTGCCTCCCACTGTCCTCTTGACTTATCAGTTCCCTTTCTCGGAAAACTCCTCTTCTAGCAACGAGTACAACATTGTCACTCGATCTATAGAAGAGATAGCCAAAAGACTTTTGTTGATAGCCAATGAAATAACACTTCTCACTACAAGGTTCGAGCTTGTCGTGAGTCTCTCGTCTAACAAAAGCCTCACAAACCCAAACCTTGATATGTGTCAATGAGGGAGCTTTCCCTGTCCACACCTCATGAGGTGTCTTGGTAACCTTCTTGGTGGGAACTAAGTTAAGGATATAGGCGGCAATCTCTAAGGCATACCCCCAAAAAGCTATCGGCAACGAATCCCGACTCATCATAGAACGAACCATGTCCAACAAGGTCCGATTACATCTCTTAGCCACACCATTCAGTTGTGGCGTTCTCGGAGGCGTCAATTGCGAAACAATTCTGCATTCGTTTAGATAGTCGTGAAAATGAAGACTTAGGTACTCTCCTCCTCGGTCTGACCGAAGCATCTTGATTTTCCTGCCTAGCAGATTGTCCACTTCATTCTGAAACTCTTTGAATTTTTTAAAGGTTTCTGACTTATGCTTGATTAAGTAGATATATCCATATCTGCTATAATCATCTGTAAAAGTCACGTAGAAGCGGCAACAATCCCTTGTGGTGGATCTAAAGGGCCCACACACATCGGTGTGTATGAGATCCAATAGACCCTAACCCTTATCACAAGTGCTAGTAAAGGGTGACATGGTTATCTTCCTAAGTAAACAAGATTCCCACACACCATCGTCCCTAAGGTCGAATGACTCCAACACCCCATCCTTTTGGAGTTGGGATATACTTTTCTTGTTGACATAGCCAAGGAGACAATGCCACAAGCATGCTTTGTCTAGACTATTAGACGAATCAATATTCAACACGGATTCATAAATCCCATTACAAGGTAATGCATTGAAATAAAAGACACCATTCATATAATCATTAATAGAATAATTACTATTATTAAATGTGTATCTGAAACCTTGTCTAAACAACCCATGAAATGAAATGATGTTTCTTGCCATATGTGGCGAATAGCAACAATTATTTAAATCTAACCCTAACCCATTACTCAACACTAAAGAATAAACTCCGCTTCTGGTGGAAACCACATCCTGTATCAAGAAGCCATGAAGTAGCAAGTGATGAGCTGTTAAATTTAATAGAATAAATACCTGCAAAGATGGGCTTTGTCTTCCCATCCTTCATGCCATGCAGATACTTAGGGCATCTTCTTTTCCAGTGGCCCTTCTCATGGCAGTAGTAGCAATCTGCTTCTTTGGGGTCAGAAGAGGGCTTGACTGAACCAGCTTTGGTTCCACTTGAAGAGGAACCATCATGGGGCTAACCCTTCTGGTGGCTCTTACATGGAGCCTTCCTCTTCTTACCCTTTCCTTGACCAATTTCGAACACAGGAGCATCCATAGTAGAGGATAATGCAACAAATTTGTCCTTGAGGTTGCTCTCAACAGTCCTTAGGAGCCCTTGGAGTTTGCTCAAGGTGACCTCTTCTTTATTCATATGGTAGGTCATCCGGAATTGATTGTAGCACGAGGGCAAAGAGAGCAAAATGATGTCGATAGCATAATCTTCCCAAAAGTTAACATTTAACTTGCGAAGACGATCAACATAACTCTACATCTTTTGCAAATGCGAGGTTATGGACTCTCCACTCCCCATCTTAGCGGTGATCATGTTCGTGATGATCTCATAGCGCTCTTGCCTTGCGCTTTGCTGGAACCTCTCCAGTAAATCTTGATGCATTTCATATGGATACATGTCCTCATAGGACTTTTGGAGTTCAAGATTCATAGTGGCCAACATAATGCAATGAACTTTCATTGCATCACATTTGTGGGCCTCAAAGACGGCCAACTCTTCGGGAGTAGCGACATCTGGATTGATCTTTTCAAGCTTCTCGTCGAGGACATATTCTTTGTCCTCGTAACGAGAAATCATGCGAATATATCTCATCCATACGTTGAAATTCGCTCCATCAAATGTCACCTTTTGACATAGGCTCATTAGCGAGAATGAACCACGAGCATTGTTGTTTGCGTTTGTGTTAGACATCTGAATCCCCAATTAAACACCCAAATGAGAAATTAGGGCTACGATCCAACAACATTATTTACAACTTAGAAAGGGATGCCGTACTCTAAAAGTAAATAATTTTAAGGTAATTGAATGACGATTCACTGATTTTCACCACAAAAACCAGAAATGATATTAAGCTTTAAATGTATTTGAAAACTCCTAGATCTTTGAGATTCGTTGAACTATTCAATGGCATGTTTAAATCTAGATATGCACTTCAAATTTGTGACTGGGATGCCGAGGATCGCAAACAATTTGTGAATAACCATGTGAATCAACATGGTGCACTCAATGTCTTTGTCACCTAATCAATGTGCCGGTTAGCCACGCACGCTCCATTAATCTATGACAAACATCGAGCCACCCTTTGACACCAATGTCAAAATCAAATTAGTGTGACAGTTAACCACGCACGCTCCACTAACGTTTGACAAGGGTACAAAGTGTAATTCCATGGAATAGCATCATTTTCACATGTTACCCTAAAGTAACTATGATTGGGAATTTGTAAAAAAAAAAAAACATGTTAGTTAGTTTGCACTATTAACTATACTTATAATGAGCTATTAAGTTTCTTATCCTATCCGTTCGACTAACGACCCTCCACCAATCAAGCAAGCGGTGGGTGTGAGTGTACACCCATTAAGCACCATTTTATAGGCAACAACCTTATACCCACCTTATAGATCAGTTTCGTGAATGAGGCCTACTAGCGATAAGAGTAGGTTATTCTTATATATATATATATATATATATATATATATATATATATATATATATATATATATATATATATATATATATATATATATATATATATATATTAATCTTATAATAAATAAAGTGTAAAGTTGATTTTTTTTAACTTGTAAAAAACTAAGGAGTGAAATTTAAAACCTTTTAATAATTAAACTTGTAATCAAAGAATTTAAATTTAAAAACTTGAGGGCAAGTTTTGAACCTTTCAAAACACAAGGGATCAAATAACAAATAATACAAATCAAACAATTAATTTAGTGATTATCTATATTTGACCTAAATCAATTTCTTGAATGATAAGTTATCCAATTAATTCAAATAATCAATATTAATCATGTAAGGAATCTATTATCAAATCAATTGGTAATTATCTTGTGTTTTAGCAAGGATATTCTTTCAATAACAACAAAAATCGAATCTTATCAATTAAAAATATATAAGGCAATTATCCTTCTGCAAAACAACAAGAAAATCTGAAAATTCCACTGTCTGACGCTTCGACTCGCCGAGTTGGGTTGACTCGCCGAGTCCATGAAGTGACTCGCTGAGTCAGTTCGAACAGAGGGCCAGAAAATGTTTTTTAGGAGATAAACAATCATAGCATCACATACAACAGAAACCAATCAAGGCTTTGATACCACTAATGTGTTTTATGCATAAGAACAATCATATGTGTTCATATAAACCCTAATGCTTAGATCTAGGTTTCTCTATTATACATGCAATGAATCCAAGACTTGCAAACCCTACTCTAGTATACATAATTTTGAAATTAGCTAATTACATCAGATCTAGATGTTTACATCTTCAAATAGTGGCTTGAATCTTCTTCTCTTGAGCTTAGAGTCACAATTGTTACTGCTCTAGTGGATCACAAACACCACAAGCAAGAAGGCAACTTTGAGAACGGAGGGAGGATGCTAATTTTCAGCCTTAGGGTTTCTCTTGGAAGAAAGTGGCCGAAAATTGGAGCCTTGGGGTCTTATTTATAGTGCAGGCTGCTAGGGTTTCAGTCTAAACCCTAAGGGATAGCTTAGCCACCAAGCAGTCGGAACCTTCTGGAATAAGGCCTTTGGACGAAAATATGATGATCTTTCATCATAATTTCGTTCCACTTTAGTCCATTAGGTTTCCCAGCCCAAAACTCAACTATCATACATTTGACAGTTTATGCCCCTTTATTTAATTAATCTCTTTTAGTCACCATATTAATTCCTAATTAATTTATGACCAATATTAATTAAATAAATATGATTTCTCCTTTAATATATTATTCATATAATATATTAATAAACCATAATATCCTCTCTCTCTCTCTCTCTCTCTCTCCTCAAATTACCTTGTCAAGTTGCTTTGATGAACGCAACCCAAAAGGACCATGCACAACCTGGTCAAGTACATACCAAATATAGTTACGGACTTAGACAATAATCCAAAATTTATGAGATAGTGATATGGGGAGGGGTAGACCCTGTTAACAGTCAAAAGGACCAAAGGGTTAGGCCAGCACCTAAATATGCTAGGCAATATGTGGCTTATGTGTTTATGTACTAGGATGATATGTGGTAGTGGTATGGGGTGAAATAGTCCCTGTTACCGGTTGAAAGAGACCGAATGGGTAGGCCAGCACCTAGATATGTTAGGCAGTTACCGGTTGACAAAGATCAAAAGGGTAGGCCAGCACCCTGGTATGCTAGACAGTTACCTGTTCAAAGAGACCGAAGGGGTAGGTCAGCACCCATATATGCTAGGCAGTATGTGGTATGATGGGGGAATTCACTAAGCTTTGTGCTTATAGTTTTCAATTTTGGTTTCAGGTACTTCCTCTTTGAAGGAATGGAGCCGGCATGATCGCAACACAACACACTACATTTTACACACAGGAGATCTTTCGGATTTATACTCTGATGTTGTTTTATCATGACATGTTTTGACTATTGATAGATAGGTTTGATATGAATTGATACTATGGATCTTTTCAGAAAAATTGTTTTATAATTATTTAATTTAAAATGAAATTTTTGGCCTTAAATTTTGAGATGTTACAACATACCACTAGATCCTATAGACATTCGAATACTTGGTTCTACCCTAATCCCTTCATCAAACAAGAATAGGAAATAAGATCAAACCAAACATTCTCAGGCTATAAAATCTTTAGTTATGTACAACTATGATTCATACATTAAGCAACTACAATTATGATCTCAATTCTATACAAA
Organism: Lactuca saligna; assembly: GCF_052625555.1. Taxonomy (NCBI): domain Eukaryota; kingdom Viridiplantae; phylum Streptophyta; class Magnoliopsida; order Asterales; family Asteraceae; genus Lactuca; species Lactuca saligna. The sequence goes on from NC_136425.1 coordinate 57,226,192, forward strand.
GAAGAACCCTAGGCTATTAGGAATCGTATAATCATACAATTCCATCATGCAATTCCTGAAGATCCCTAGGCTATCACTAGTATGTTGTTCTAACATATCACAATATCATATATCAGTGTGGTAATTTGGGGTCTACTTACTGGCTCCAATTGATCATATACATCGCGTCCTCCTTGATTATTTTGAAAAAATTTTGATAATCATTTTTAAAAAAAAAAGTCTTTTTCCTTAGTTTGAGACTGGATTCACATGATTGTTCCTCCAATTCACTCAAACAAGGTTTCTCATACCAACTCGTGACACCCATAAAAATGACAAGAAATTTAAACTTTTAAAACCAACCCAAATACATAAATTGTTTACAGTCATAGTTTTCAAAACATTTTCAAACATTAGAGTCTCCCAAAATCATAGATCATAAACAAGAATATGTGTACGGTCACGCCTTTACCTTCCCACGGTCATCTGAAGTACTTGAAATATAACCCAAAGCTGGAAGCCAACGCTTAGTGAGTTCCCGCAAAGTACCAACACATAAACATATAATATATACAATAACAACATGTCGGGTCCAATCAAACATAGTTTTAGATTACCCCATGCCCAATCAACCATCAGTTTGGTATGCACCTAGCTTGTTGGCATACGTACAAAGCAGTAAAGCCTCAACCACAAACCGACTATGTGTACATATAATAGATAAGCATATAAACAATCTACAAACAATCGTACAGTTATACAAATCAATAAGCATAACATCATCCTATATACTAGGATACCAATCTAATAGATCGCCACAACATGATAACATACTATCACATAACAGGATATCAAATCCAAAGGTCTGGCCTTGGTTCCTTCAACCCAGAGGTACAGTGAGGAAAACACACCTCATAAACTGGATAAAAACTAATGAGGTTTCGACTCCGAATCTCTAATAGACGCCTGTTCCAACCAAAATACCAATCTCAATCAAAATCCCAAAATACCCTTAAGCTCAAACATGGTGAATTTCAAAGTCAAATTGGTCAAATCAACTGAGTGAACTGAGTCAACCGAGAATGAGTACGTGGGGCATACTCCGAAGGTACACTGGGCGTACTTGCATTTTGACCACTCTTAGGGTGTTTTACCTCGCACGCAGGACGTACTCACAGAAGCTTCAAAACCTAATAAGTGCTTAATGGAAAGTGTAGAAGGTGAAAACAATTCATCTGAAGATTGTGGACCAGATGGACGTTTAAATGTTCATGTTTGAAAAAAAAAACGTGAGTTACCAATCAAATCTTAATTACAACTTTTTCTATGTATAACCTTTTGGTTTACAAGTTCATATCAATTCATAACTTAACACACCACATGATTAATTACTTGCAGGCTAATTCCACCATGCCCTTGTGCACACTTTATTAGTCGGTCGTTTTTTCAAAGAGTAGATCCAGAAGGGTACACTTGGGGGAAAGTAGGCAAAGAATTGTGCGAATTATATTGGGAGGAGTATTAGGTAATTAACTATATGCCATAAATTGTTGTTTGGTAAACATTTACACTTAAACTTATGTTTATATTGTTAATGTGTAGAAATTTTTTTGTTGAGATGAAACAATAGACTCGCTGGTAAGGCAAGCTTGGGCAAGGAAAGCGACACAAATTTATAGTCAATATCTCTTCAACATGCGGAGCCCAAAAAGAAATAAACACGGATTTAAACGTGCTCATATTCCAAAGGAAGTCTGGAACTCCTGGCAATTAAAATGGAATACAGAAGAATACAAACTAAATTTTGAGCAGAACAAGAAAAATAGGCATAACGATGTGGCTGATGGAGTTGCAAAACCTACACATAATGCTGAATCTGCGAGTGATTTGAAGATAGCTTCTGATTTGTTAATTTTTTTAATGGTACATCGTATCAATGTTTATATATTTTTATCTGTATATTTGACATTTTATATGGTATTTATGAAGAAGAGGAAATTAGGACATGATCCACCCCATAGTGAATTGTTCCTGTATACACACACAAAGAATCACGATGGAGTTTCGTTCACAAATGAAAAAGATAGAAATATTCATTTCAGTGTTAAACTTTTATATTGTAGCTACTCCATAATATCATTCATAAATTTGATATCTTTTAACTTATAATATTTTTATTTTATGGGTAGCCTATACAGAAAAACGGGAAGAGTTGGAAGCTAATGGTGTTGAATTTGAAGAAGTCAAACTATTTTATGATGTTGTTGGTGGTCATGATATATATAAAAAAAGACTTTATGGATTAGGCTCTTTTGCAAAGGCGGTTCACAATAGGAACAGTAAAACGGATGGATGTTACATTTTGGGGAAAAAAAGATGAAATAGAATAAATGGGGGAGCTTGTTACTAAACAAAAACAGAAAAATGAAGAGCTTAAAGAAATACCCAACAAGAGGAAAACAAAGCAAGGGCCAGGCATCTTGAAAAACAACTTCAAACTAGATTGGATCTTATTAATGTCTTTACAAAACAACAACAATAGTACGTTGATATATGTTTACTACAAATTTTGTATTTTAGAGTAGCAACTTCCTTTTTCCATGTAATAAATAATTATTGTATTATTTTATGATATAATGGTTTTGATTTATTTTCTTTTTTTGTTTTTTATATATAACTACAAAATAATTTGGATATAATTTATAAATCAGTTATCCATCGGTCCATATGGAATCTGGTATATAATATACACCACTAAAATTGCTAGGGATTCATGACCCCGAAATTTGCTAGCAAGTCATCAAACAGAATTTGCTAGGGATTCATGACCACGAAATTTGCTAGGAAATCATCAAACAGAATTTGCTAAGGATCACCACCACAGAATTTACTAGGGAATGACTGTTGGGTTATGAGCATTCTAACACTCCTAAGTGTACATGCAACCCTAAATACCTAGGATCTATGTTTTCTCTATTATACATGCAAATAAGAACATCCAAGTTATTATCCTAATCTAGCATACAAAACAATGACTATAGCAAGATAGAATACATACCTCTTTTTGGTGTAGAAAGTCTTCATGAAGCTTGAGTGCCTAGTGCCCCAAGTGTGACACCTCAAATGGTTCACACAACACCATAAGCACTTGGAATAACTTAGAGAGAATTCTACACTTCATGAAATCGGCTAGCCCTTTCTTTTTCTTACTCTCACTAGTGTCCGATTTTGGTCAAGAATAAGATCTTTATATAGTGTTACAATTAGGGTAAACTCTAATTGTCATGACTTTCTATTTCCTTGGATCCATGGGTTCAAATACACCATGGAGCATCCATGGAGCATCATATGGGTTTTCGCCCAACTAGATAATCCATGGAGCATCATATGGGTTTTCGCCCAACTAGATAATCCATGGAGCATTAGCCCACTATATAAGTGTGGATGATTTACACAATCAACCCATATATTTAATTAGTCTTCTTTTGATCACTTAATTAATCCTAGATTAATTCTTGATCAATACTAATTAAATAATCTTATTATTCTTATTATTAATATACTAGAACTTATAATATATTAATAACCGTAAGTGTCTTATTTCTCTCATTATAGTCTATCCAACTGCATGATGCCATGCAACCCAAATGGACCATGCCAGGTCGGGTCAAGTCTTACCAATTATAGTTATGGACTTAGACATTAATCCAACAGTCTCCCACTTGGATAAGTCTAAAACTATTATTGCGTATGACTTCAGGAACCAACTAGCAATCGTAGCTCTCAAAAGCTTCTGTCAAACTCTGACCTTGTAGATGAACTCTGATCTTTGTCAATGACTTGTCCTTTAGATAAGGGATCATATATTCCTCCATTCTAGATATCATATGGACTGAGACATGGATTATAATCATTCTCTCTGTCCATTTGTTGTTTCCCGATTTCCGATTTATGATGACTGACTAATTAAACAAATCAAATCAGTCCTGGCCCGGCCGAGCACTTCCATTTGTCATCATCAAATCATCGAGGGGCCCACAGATATCGCTTTTATCCCGAAGGTAAAAGGAATGGATAAACTTCGAATCATATGGCTTGTTCTACTACTTGTTGAATCATACACAAAGACACGTTTTATAGCACCGAGTTACCAAATGCGGTTTCGTGCAATCAATGTACAACCAACTCATAGTAACAACTCATATCTCTAGGTTTGAAGAATATAAGATATTATCGTCTCATGATCACTCGTGATAAAATCCATGAAGTGATTCCAATGAGCACGGGTTGAATCCAATACTCAGAACTTATGAGCACTCATGAGTGTTGTAGCCATTTGTCCAATACCTTAGACCTCTACAAGCCAACCCATGACAGTCTTAATTCATATATACTTCCAACATATGACCGACTGTGGATGGTTTGAATAACTTAGTCATTCTAGAAGAATGACCTAGCTTATTCGGGAAGTCAAAACATACAAAGTGAAACACAATAATAATTGAATCCAATATGGTATCAAAACCTATGAACATAAATAAAACTCCTTTTTATTTATTACCATATGATTACACATTATTCATTGTATAGTGTTTCATTTATCAACTTTATTCTTGAATTTAAAACAATAGTTGTCCCATGCTCCAAGCATGTACACTATGTTTTCTAAACACTAGTCATGCCATACACCAAGTATGCATACTATGTTTGTCTATGATCTTTACTTTGTGAACTAGATCCATTGAGCATAACTTCAATGATTCTCTATTCACACTCCCAAATCCTTACTACAAATGCAAGAATTCCAAATTCATGCCATTTACTGAAATCTGTTAGATTCTAAACTTATATGCATTGATCCTCTTTTAATGATTATGCACAAATTCATAAAGACTTGACAACAATCATTACAGAGCATTCCAAAGGAGATCAGCTCCTTAGAAACATCCTTCTTGCATTAAGTTTCCTAATCTTAAACAGATTGAAAATTCTAACTTTGAAACATTTCCAGATTCCATTTTGACTATCACTTCTGAACAAGAGTTGCCTCCTTACAGATTATGTCAATATGGTCCTTCCAGAATTATCACTATACTTCTAACTGTCCTTGAGCAACCAATCTTTGGTAAACCTTAGATTGTCCTCGACAATTGTTTAATTCTTTTAGTCATATCCAGTTCTAAACCTTTTCTCTTCTTAATGCCCCAGGCATTTGGAAAAATTTTAGAAAGGATGAATATAGCACATGTAATTGATCCTATATCCGAAGCATATGGGACACGATTCGTGATGTCTCACATAAAGACTAAACCAGTCTTTTGCTATAACATTTCCATTTCTATTTGCCAAGTTCTCATAATTAAGATTGTGAAAAAGGATGCCGTAATCATAATCGAATTTAAGAACGCAAATAATGGACCCATATACAGAATTTCCTTATGTTGAGCCATTCCAACATGAAATTCATATATATCCTTGACTAAATGATTAAAACCTCACGATCTAGGCTTATAGATTTGAGATGAAGTATAATTTCCTCTCCATTAATTATAGCAAAACAACTCTTTCCCAGTTGAAACTTTTGTTTTTCTATAATTAACATTGCTAACTTGCAATACTTATCATAATTATCATGCTCCCACTAACATGATGATTATTAGCATAACACTTATGCTTCCACTAGCTTTGACATGTACTCAGAAATCAGCTGGACTTCTAGAAATCAATACTTTATTGACTTTCTTACCAAAGTTCAGATTTCTGATACTAGATTGTTTTGATAGAACTTTATCAAAATCATACACCTTCCCTTAGATAGCACACTTGTGTGTCTAAACAATTATGAAGAGGGATGCCGTAATCATAATGGTTAGACCTTTTTGCCACTTCTCACAAGTCGAGGTTAGTGTGCCGGTAAACCACACACGCTCCACTAACGACTTTGAGAATGCAAACATCACAATTGCTATCTAGCTAAAATCTACTTAGTGAAAGTGTTTCCTCACCATCATTTTCATGAATCGGAGAGAAACCTTATGACACTTAGATTTAATGGTGTATGTGTTCTTATCCATGTGAATTGTCAAAACCATAGTCACAAGACAAGGATAATGACAAATCCGAACTCATATGGACTGAACTCAATCTTAACTTCTTGCCACCTGGCAGCTCAAGGGCCTGTCATTGCTTCCAAGTTGTTTTGCAACAAACTGAGAACTCTAAGAACTCATATGCAAAACCAACCTTAACTGAAAGGGCACAAAATATGTCAACACGATAGGTGATAAACCTCAAGTCGTGTGCTAGTGAAGAACTTTAGGTTTTATTCTTTATTAGTTCTTGAGACTTTCAAGACCATTAAGACTCCCACTGTCCTCTTGACATATAAGACTCTCTTGTCAAATATTCAAGGGATAGTGCGGATTCTTTATCAAGACAAACGCTTCACACAATTGGCCTGAGTTGGTCTTTGTTTTATCCAAAACATCACAACTTACCAATTTCAAATGTACAAGAGTAGAAAACTTTTACTCTTACATTTGACAAGTGTTTTAAACCTTCTTTGAGACATTTCACTCAAGTCACAATATTGGAGTATGACTCTAAGACTTGTATTGGAACGAAGTATGACTCATCTTCTTGATTTAACCGTTTCAACAATTCAAGATCCCTTCTTCTTAGTCATAAGAATGCACTAAGACTTCCTTAGAGAACTAATTTTGATATGGTTTCTTAATCATTAAGATGATTACAAAGGTGATACTAAAGTACTCTCCTATCTTTTCAGATTTGAGAAACTTTTATCCTTCTGCCTAATTTGATTCTTCTTATTCGCTCTGCCTTACATTGGAACCTTTTCCAATGTCTCAGAGTTACACTTAAGCTTGTAAGTATAATCATATTTACTGAGCTTTAGTAAACTATGACGAATAGCCTTATATCTTTTGTGGTGGACTTAATCAGTGCACATGACTATGTACTCGATCCCTTAGTCCATTACTTGACTCACACATCCATGTGAACAAGTAATTAGTCTTAATTTTTCCAATACTTGAAAGTTCTCATTCATCATGCTATAGAACTTGCATGATTCCAAGTCCCGGTTCAATTGAGACTTTGGATGATGAGAATCTTTCCTTATTTGGTAAATTTAGACATTACCACAAATGAAGGAATCAATTTCATATTTCCACTCTTGCTATTAATGGAATGATATAAGCAACAATTTTTCCTCAAATGCCACTGTAAGGATATTTTAAAATAAATAAAATCAAAAAATTTTCTTTTATTTTAAAACTATGCGGAAAAACTTATCCTTACAATCCAGATGAAAACTTGTTGTTATCTATTCCTAAGCAATATCCCATAACTCCTAAGAAGTAGCTCAAGAATCTGATTTTCAAACTACGCGATAGAAATCCATCTATGCGATCAGATTCAGCATATTCTTTCTTTAAGTTCCTTTACTTTCTTTGATTCTTAAAACATTACCATGTGACCCAGTCACATCATGTATCAGGAATCTCATAATAGAAACTTAATAGAGTTAGATTAGTGGAGTTTACCTAAAGTAGAGTCAACCTTATTGACTTTAACATCCTTAGGTAAATTTGGCAGCTTCGCAACTAATAACCCTTCCTTTGGCAATATAAACATATGGATCCTTTGATAATGGTACATGGGACTATTACAGACTTAGCCTTTTCTCTTTACCATTTGGTCCACCTAGTTGACTATGGTCAATCCCTTTTCTTGGGAAGAGAATGCCTTTTCTGTATTTCCAGTGTCACCATTGTCAATGTCCATAAAGTTTCAGGAAGTTGATCTTAGCAAATATATAAGATCATTAAGGGTCTTATCATAGTCTGTTTCATAGGTGTTCCAAAAGAACTCACTATGTGACTTAGAAAGTAGTTGAACCACCAACTTCCTCAAGAGTTTGACACCCAACTCTCCCGGCTTGTCAATACGTGACTACATCTCCAAGATGTGACCACACCTAGACCTTCACTTGCCAATAGGGTTCGAGTGACCTTAAACTTTTTAAGAACTTGTGGGGTAGGGAGAATAATTGGAGGAGGAGAAAGAAGTATGATATCCATGGGACATCATCTTCATTAGGAAAGCTTGTTTCAAGAGATTTGGGAAGATCATAAATGTCTAAACCAGACATGTTTTGGGAGATATTCAAGATAGTTGATCTTAAAGTCCTTAATATGACACCCAATATGAAATATTAAGGCTAGGACCCAACAAACTATTTTATAACTTAGAAGAGGTATGCCGTAATCCAAGCTATAAAACAATTTGAAGGTAGGTGAATGACGATTCACCAATTTCCACCAAGATAAACGAAATGTATTATTAGGTTTTAATTGGTTTTGAAACTCCTAGATCTTTTGAGATTCATTGAACTGTTCAATGGCATGTTTCAATCTCGAGTGTGCCCTTCAGGTTTTGTGACTGGGATGCTGAGGATCACAAAACAAGGTGTGAAGTAACCATGCAAATTACTTGGTACCCTTAATAAATTACCCCTCAATCGATGTGCCGGTTAACCACACACGCTCCATCGATACTATGATAAATATTAATTCACCCTTTACCTACCTTGTTAAGTCCAAGTTAGTGTGTCGGTTAACCACACACGCTCCACTAACGACTTAGACAAAGTGTAAAGTGTAATTTCATGGATTAACACCTTATTCACATTTTCCTAAGTAACTAAGATTGGGAATTATTAAGAGTTTAGTTACTTAGTATTTATCATTAATACTTTTAATGAAGGGAGAATTATAGTCCTGTCAAACCCGTTCGGCTAACGACCCTCCACCAGTCAAGCAAGCGGTGGGTGAGAGTGGACACCCATTAAGTTGCCATTTTATAGGCAACAACCTTATACCCACCTTATAGACCGGCTTCGTGAATGAGGCGTACTAGCGGTAAGACTGACTTTACTCTTATACATATATATATATATATATATATATATATATATATATATATATATATATATATATATATATATTATTATTATTAACTTATAATATTATAAAGTATAAGGGTTGAATTTTAACTTTTAAAATTCTAAGGGCTAACTTGGAATTAAAGTATTCATATGAGAAAACTTTACAAATTCCAAAACTTGAGGGCAAGTTTTGAAACTATTCAAAACTAATTAATTCCATAACTTATGTGTTTAAAGTAGTTTTAATCCAAAAACTCTTCAAGTTCCATAACTTATGGAAGACTTTAAACTAATAAAAGAATTAACTTTTCTTTATTTTATAACTTATGGAATTAATCAAGGTTACATTATTTTTTATTATTTATTATTTAATGAAGAGACTCTTGAACTTCCATAACTTGAGGACAAGTTATGGAGTCATAAATATATATATATATATATATATATATATATATATATATATATATATATATATATATATATATATATATATATATATATATTCAATGACACAAGACTCTTCATTTTGTAGCCATTGCCAACTTTTATGAGTTTTATGAAACTTAAATGTGACTTTTCATATAACTTGAGGACAAGTTACAAAAACACATTTTAGAATCAACTCTTAGATTAATTTGGATTGAAAACAACTATTTCATTCAACGTTTCTATTAATCTAAGCAACTCATAAGAACAAGATAATTCAAATCAAACTTTTTCATGTAATTAGTCTAAACCTTAAACTAATACAAAACATGAATCTATTGACAATTATCTTTGAAATTGGATTAGCATGAACATTACCACATCAAAAAACAAGTTTATAAGTTCAAAAACAACTTAGGGTAATGTTCCTAGTCCATTTCTAGCCAAAAACCTCGAAAATCTGCTGTCTGGGGTCCAACTCGTCGAGTGCATGAACATAACTTGGTGAGTTGGATGCATTTTGCCTTGGACTCATCGAGTCCCTTCATGGACTCGGCGAGTCTGCTGGGCTGACAGCACCAATTTCGATTTTTCAGCTTCTATTGCAGGTATAACAAGAAAAAAGCCTAGGCTCTGATACCACTGTTGGTTATGAGCATTCTAACACTCCTAAGTGTACATGCAACCCTAAATACCTTGGATCTATGTTTTCTCTATTATACATGCAAATAAGAACATCCAAGGTATTATCCTAATCTAGCATACAAAACAATGACTATAGCAAGATAGAATACATACCTCTTTTTGGTGTAGAAAGTCTTCATGAAGCTTGAGTGCCTAGTGCCCCAAGTGGGACACCTCAAATGGTTCACACAACACCATAAGCACTTGGAATAACTTAGAGAGAATTCTACACTTCATGAAATCGGCTAGCCCTTTCTTTTTCTTACTCTCACTAGTGTCCGATTTTGGTCAAGAATAAGATCTTTATATAGTGTTACAATTAGGGTAAACTCTAATTGTCATGACTTTCCATTTCCTTGGATCCATGGGTTCAAATACACCATGGATCATCCATGGAGCATCATATGGGTTTTGGCCCAACTAGATAATCCATGGAGCATTAGCCCACTATATAAGTATGGATGATTTACACAATCAACCCATATATTTAATTAGTCTTCTTTTGATTACTTAATTAATCCTAGATTAATTCTTGATCAATACTAATTAAATAATCTTATTATTCTTATTATTAATATACTAGAACTTATAATATATTAATAACTGTAAGTGTCTTATTTCTCTCATTATAGTCTATCCAAGTGCATGATGCCATGCAACCCAAATGGACCATGTCGGGTCGGGTCAAGTCTTACCAATTATAGTTATGGACTTAGACATTAATCCAACAATGACCACCATGAAATTTATTAGGGAATGACCACCATAAAATTTACTAGGGATTGACCACCACTGACTTTGCTAGGGATTCATCACCACGGAATTTGTTAGGTAATCACCACCACATAATTTTCTAGGGAATCACCACCACAGAATTTTCTAGGGAATCACCACCATGGAATTTGTGATGAGATAACTACCACGGATTGTGCGATGGAATCCTACTACAGAATACACGACGGAGTACCACCTACCACAGATTTCATTTTGTTGTCATATTTGTGACAGAATTATCTTTTTCATCGCAAACCCTCGCTACGATGTTTTTAGGGATGGAAATAGGTCGTTGCAAATTCTATCACTACTCGTCTTTTGCAAAGGAATTTCAGCTTTTCACAAGGGATTCCTTACGTGGAAAAAAAGCATTTTTCTTGTAGTGATAACTTATGGATTTTAAAGTTCCATGAATGAGACCTTTCAAATTCCAAACTTGAGGACAAGTTATGAAACCTTTCAAGATCTCTTGAATTCTATAACTTACAATAGTTAATTGGTTTCATAAATAAAGACATTTTATATTACATAACTTGAGGACAAGTTATAGAACTTTTCAAGAAACACATAGATCAAATTAAACTAATCCAATTATCATATAATCCATCATTTACCAATTTGACCTAGTTCATATTCAAGATAATTTAAAATTTTACCAATAATTAGGTTTTCACAAAATCAAGTAATTGTCTTAAAATTTGACAAACTACATGTTTTTGGATGGGGATAAACATGACCATATTAGCAAAATCAAATTTAATAAACCAAAAAAGTTTGTGGTAATGATCCTAATCCAAATAAGGACAAAATCTCGAAAAATATGCCATCAGATTAGCCAACTTGTCGAGCTAGGCTTTGGACTCATCGAGTTCATGGAAAAACTCATCCAACTTGCCGAGTTCATCTATGGACTCGTCAAGTTCTTCAGGCAGTGGCTTGAAAAGTTATTTTTCCAACTTTGAAAATTATACATTTGCATCAATATAATAAACCATGGCTTTGATACCACTGATGAGTTTTATGTACTCTTAGATTCTAATGGTGCACATACAACCCTAAAGATTTGGATCTAAGTTTTCTATAATTCTACATGCAACATTGTTTTGCCAAAGCATTAAAAACTAGCATGCAAGGTAACATTTAAATCATAAAACAGTTAGAAAATTACCTTGTGTAGTAGCTTGCTTGTCTTTGACCTTTAGGAGCCTAGAAACTCAATTTTGATGCCTAAAATGTCTTAGAACAAAACAAGAATAAGAGAATGGACTTGAGAGAGAGGTTTGGGAGATCAAAATTGGCTAGCTACCACTTTAGTGTGCATGAGTACCGATTTTAGGTGTTAGGGACTTCTTTTATAGTCTAGGATTACAATCATGCAAACCCTAATGAATCTTCACATTCTTAGTCATTTGGGCTAAACCTTCTTTGACTTTCACATAGGTTTAGTCCAAATCTAATCAACATGAGTCATGAGTTCAAATAGAAGTATTACTGATTTACCTAATTAGTCCCTATAACTTTAATCAGTTTATTTTGATCACTAAATTAATACCAAATTAATTCTTGATCAATACTAATTAAATAATATGATTTCTCAATTAATATATTATACTTATAATATATAAATAAATCACAATAACCTCTTCCTCAAGTATCCATCCTATCAAATCGTTCCAGAGTGTTACAACCCAAACGGACCATCCTATTATCGGTTCAAGTACATACCAATTATAGTTATGGGCTTAGACACAATCCAACACAAACTATTTGCCATTTCTCACAATTCAAACTATGAAAAGGGATTCTGTAATCATCATCGAATTTGAGAATGCAATTAACACAAATGATATCTCCTTAAAATATACTTAGTGAAAGCGTTTCGTCGAAATCATTTGCATGAAGCGAAGAGAAACCTTTGTCACTTAAGTTTTATGGTGTATGTGTTCCTATCCATGTGAAAATGTCATTTCCAGCCATTATCATAAGACAAGGTTTATGACAAAATCAGACTCATATGGACTGAACTTACTCAATCTTAATTTCTTGCCACTTGGCAGCACAAGGGCCTACCATGACTTCCAAGATGTTGAGAGATCACCCTTACTGATCAATGAACTTTCACTGATCAATGTGCCTTCCCATATCCAAAAAATTGAGAACTCATAGAACTCACATGCATAGTCAACTTTAACTGGAATGGCACAGTAACAAGAATATGTCAACACGATACACTATAAACCTCAAGTCGTGTGCTAGTGATAAACGATAGGTTTACTCTTGATTAATTCTTGAACTTTTCAAGATCTTTAAGACTCTCACTGGCCTCTTGACATATAATATTCCCTTGTCAATAACCATTCCTTGACAAACAAATATTCAAGAGTTAGTGCGGGCTCTTATCAAGAAAAAGACTTCATTTAATTTGGTCTTATTTGGTCTTTGTTTTATCTAAAACATCACAACTACCAATTCCAAATGTGCATGAGCAATAAAAATTTTCTACTCCACATTTCATTATGTGTTATAAACCTACTTAGGATATGTCACTCAATGTACAATCTTGGAGTATGACTCTAAGAATTGATCTTGGAACGAAGTATAACTCATCTTCTTGATTTAACCATTTCAACAGTTCCTGATTCCTCTTCTTTTTCATACAAGTGCACTAAGGTGTCCTTAGAGGATCAATTGTGACATGGTTTTCATAATCATTAAGATGATCATAAAACACAACACTAAAGTACTCTCCTTTCCTTTCATATTGGAGAAACTTTTATCTTTCTACCCAGTTGATTCTTCTTATTCATTGCTAAAGTACTCTCCTTTCCTTTCAGATTGGAGAAACTTCTATCTTTCTGCCTAACTGATTCTTCTTATTCGTTCTGCTATATATTGATACTTTTTCAATGATTCAGAATTACACTTAATCTTGTAAGTATAACCATATTTACTAACTTTAGTAAATCATGATGAATAGTCTTATCGTTCTTTGTGGTGGACCTGGACCACTACACAACAATTGTACTAAATTCCCTAGTCCTTCACTTGACTCGCATATGCATGTGAACAAGGAATTAGTCTTAATTTTCCAAAGACGAAGGTTCTCAATCATCATGCAATACAAGTTGCATGATTCCAAGTTTCTGTCTAATTGAAACTTTGGTGATGAGAATCTTTCCTTATTTGGTAAATTTAGACACTACCACAAATGAAAGAATCAAATCCATATTGCTAATAATAGAAACATACAAACATCAATTTTCACAAATGTCATTGCAAGGAAATACAAAATAAGACAAAAACAAAATTTTAATTAATTATAAAACACGGAAAACCTTTCCTTACAACGAAAGTACAAATGAAAACTATGTTTCTACATATTTCTAAGCAATCTTTCGTAACTCTCAAGTAGCGGCTCAAAAATCCGATTCGCGACCAGACTCAACTTGCTCTTCCTTTAAGCTTCCTTTATTTTCTTCGATCCTACAAAACATCAAAATGAGATCTTATCACATCATGTATTTAGAATCTGCAAATAGGAACTTAATAGAGTTAGATAGTGGACTTACCTAAAGCAGAGTGGAACATTTTGACTTTACCATCCTTGTGGTCCTTCAAGTACATACGGCAACTTTGCAACCAATGCCCTTCTCTTGGTAGTAGAAACAAATAGATTCTTTTAGAATGGTACACGGGGAAATCTTAGACTTAGCCTTTCTTTTTACCATTTGGTCAAACGGCTTGATCATGGTCGATCCCTTTCTATTGGGAAGATAATACTTTTTTGGACTTCCAATGTTGCCATTGCCAATGTCCATGGAAGTTTGGGAAGTAGATCTTCCAACCAAATTTGCATTACAAGTGCATCAAATCATTGTTGATTCAGCAGAAATTAGCAAATAGGTAAGATCAATAAGGGTCGTGTCCCGGTCTGTCATATAGTAGTCTTCAATAAACTGACTATACGAATCGAGAAGTGACTGAAGAACCAAGTCAATAGCCAACTTCCTCGACACAATGACTCCTAACATTCCCAGCCTGTCAATGTGTGACATCATCTCCAAGACATGTGCACACACAGACCTTCCATCTTGGTGTTTACTTGCCAATAGGGGTTGAGTGACCTTGAACTTTTCAAGTCGATGAACATGTGGGTTAGGGAGAATTATTGGAGGAGGTGGAGAAAGTGAAGTATGATTTCTGGGAACATGATCTTCATGAGGAAAGCCTTTTCCATAAGATTCGGGAAGACCATAGTTGTCTGAACTAGACATATACAAGGGAGAAATTCAGGTTAAGTTGATTTAAGTCCTTAATATAACACCCAAATGAAATATTAAGGCTAGGACCCAACACAATAATTCATAATTCGGAAGAGGGATGTCGTAATCCAATTGTAAACTATTTGTCGGTAGGTAAATGACGATTTACCAATTCTACCACGAAAACTAAACTTTAAGCGAATTTAGTTTTAAATGAAACTCCTAGATCTTTTGAGATTCATTGAACTTTTCAATGGCATGCTTAATCTCGATTATGCACTTCAAGTTTGTGACTGGGATACCGAGGATCACAAACAAGCTGTGAATAACCATGCAAATTAGCTTGATACCCTCGAAGTCATTTATCACCTAATCAATGTGTCGGTTAACCACACATGCTCAATTGATCTATGATAAACATCGAGCTACCCTTTTCCACCCTTACTAGTCCAAGTTAGTGTGTCAGTTAACCACAAACGCTCCACTAACGACTTGGCAAGGTGCAAAGTGCAATTTCATGGATTAACATCAAATTCACATTTTTCCTAAAGTAACTAAGATTAGGAATTTATAAGGGTTTAGTTACTTTATGTTTCATTATACTTTTAATGAGGATTTAAATGCCATGTCAAACCCGTTCGGCTAACGACCCTTCACTGGTCAAGGGTGCGTGGGTAAGATTGGATACCTAATGGTGGTTATTTAACAGGCCGCTTCCTTCAATACCCCCTTATAGACCAGCTTCGTGAATGAGGCATACTAACAGTAAGTCTGACCTTTTTACTTATACATATATAATATATTAAACTTTTAATTTTATATAGTATAAGGGTGTATTTTATACTTTTAAAATACTAGGTGGTTTAATCTATTAATAAATTCTACTCTTAATTTAATTAACTTTAAACCATATGATTATGGATTTATTTATTCTCTTTTAATTAAACACTTTAATCAATTTAAAAAAATGTCCATAAGGCGTAATTGAACTATTCAAAGAATCAAGTTTATAAAAATTCATAATTAAAAACTATTTAACTAATTTTTAAGTTATGAACCCAAGAATTGCACCTTTTTGAAACCTTTCAATTACTAGATGTTTTAGAATTCAATATTTCAAATTAAAACCTTTTAATTAACCTTTTCAAATTCCAAAACCTAATTCAAAAACTCTTGAATTCCAAACATGACGGTAGGTTTTTGTAACTCCTTAAAAAACTTTTGAGTTCCAAAACTTGATGGCAAGTTTTATAACTCTCTTTAGTCATAAGAGAGACTTTCTAAGTTTCATAACTTGAGGGCAAGTTATGAACCTCTTCAGAGCCATTTGGATCAAATTTTAAACTAATAAAATAATCATATAGTTATATCTTTTACTAATTTGAACTAATTCAATTCATATTGCTAGATAATTTCAAACTCTATAAATAATTTGTTTTTCACAAAATCAAGTAATTATCTTAGAATTTGAGAATCATCATGTTATTAAATGGGGAAAATCATTACCATATCAGTAAAATCATATTTTATGAGCCAAAACATTTTGTGGTAATGACCCTAATCCAACACATGCCAAAAACTCGAAAACTCTGCCATCTAATGATCCAACTCGTCGAGCCAGGCTATTGAATCATCGAGTTCATGGTCATTTGAGCCAACTAGTCGAGTCCACTCATGGTACTCGTCGAGTCCAGTAGTCAGACAACATTTTTTTTATTTATTTCAACTTCGAACAATTAAACAATGTATCTATATAACACAAAACAACCCATGACTCTGATACCACTATTGGGTTTTATGTACTCTAACATCCCTATGGTGCACATACAACCCTAATGCTTTGGATCTAAGTTTTTTCTAGTTATATATGCAACAAAAATTATCCAAATCATGAATCCTACAACTAGCATACAATTTGATATTTGAATCATAAAACTAGTAAGAAGATTACCTCTTTGTTGTAGCTTGTTGTATTTGGCCTTTAAGAACTTAGCACCTCAAGTGTGACACCTCAAATGGTTCACAAAACACCACCAACAATTGGAGAACTTGAGATAGAGGTTATGAGGCACTCAAAATCGGTTATAGTATCACTAAGATCACTACTGTATATCAATTTTAGGCCAAGGGGTTACATATACATACATATATATATATATATATATATATATATATATATATATATATATATATATATATATATTGGAGAATCCAAGAGTCATATGTAACCCTAATTCTTACACTCAGGCTTATGATCCATAATCCATATGGACTAACTCTTCATGTATTCTTACATAAACTTAGCCCATCATGGATCAATAACCCAAACCATATGTATCACTGATTTACATAATCAGTCCCTATTAATATAATTAGTCTCTTTTGATCACTAAATTAATTCCAAATTAATTCTAGATCATACTAATTAAATAATATGATTTCACATTTAATATATTATACTTATAATATATTAATAAATCACAAATAACCTCTTTCTCAAATATCCATCCTATCATATTGTTTTTGTGAATGCAACCCAAAATGGACCATGCTAGTCTCGGGTCAAGTACATACCAATTATAGTTATGGGCTTAGACACCTAATTCAATAGATAACCTGACATGGTGATGTTTCTGGATCCGGTTAAGGCTCTTGTAATGGATCCGGTGATGTTGGGATCCGCGACTTGATTATCATGGAGCTTTCGAGGGTTATCTCATAGGATTTATCGGGTATGTATGACATGATCAAGGAGGAGCTGGTAGCTATGATGGATGAGCATTTGAGAGCCATCCAGACTGAGTTGAGGGTTAATCATCCCATGAATCACGAGAACTCTTTTTGAAATTTTCATGCTTGTGGGGCTATGGAGTTCTTCGGGAAGATGGATCCATTTATGATTATGAATTGGATTGCAGACATGGAGAGTGTGTTTCTAACAAGATTATATCTGGATAAGGAGAATGCTAGGTTTCCTGGTTGCCTCTTGTTTGATGGGGCACGAGACTGGTAGGGTGGGGTGGTCCAGGCTCTTGGATTAGAGTTAATTGAGAACATGAACTAGGCGGATTTCATTACTAGGTTCAAGTAAGAGTATGTATCGATGTTTGAGGTACATCAGTTGGCTCGAGAGTTTTAAGAACTCATGCAGACGGTAGAGACCATGATGAATATCACTACTAAATTCAAGGAGAGGGCATTATTGGTTCTTCGATATGCTATAGATGAGGATATAAAGATGACGAGGTATCATGATATCCTGAGAACCGAGATCGGGGATTTTTTAGCATAATGACCTATAAGACACTTGATGATATGAATGATTTGGCCTGAAAATAGGGGATTATGTTGGAGCTCTAGTGAAAGAGGAAGGCTCCACAAGTTCATACTGCATTTGTGTTTTCTAAGAAGTTCAAGGCTTATATTTCACGTTCTGGGGGGCAGCAGGACCATCACCATTATGCCAATTGTGGTTTGTCAAACGATGGAGATTTTTATGTGGCTGGATTGGGTTGTTTTACTTGTGGCAAGACAGGGCACTTTAGAAGGGAATGCAAGTAAGGAGCCCATATATGTATCCACTGCAACCATATTGGCCATAAGAAGGCCAATTGTCAGAGTTTAGCTGGTGGAGCAATGAGGGCACCCGCTCCAGCCACCCCGAGGATAACTAATGGATGCTAGGGCAATGTAGAGGCTGCTGTGATGAAGAGTCGAGCTTTCCAGTTGCCAGCAGAGGAAGCTAGAGTTGCACCAAATGTTGTTAAAAGGATGTTACTAGTCAATAAAATGTTCGCTCTTGTATTGTTTTATTCAGGAACTATCTAGTCTTTTGTATCATTTGCATTTATCAAGAATTTTAATGTTGCTTTGGGAGCGTTGGATCACCCTTTGGTGATGAAGATTGCTAATGATCGTTCTGTGAGGGCCTCTAGGATTTACGACAATTGTATTATGGAGATGTTCTATGTGAGGTTTCAAATTGATCTCATTCCCATTCCTTTGGGATAGATGATGGTTATTGTGGGTATGGATTAGTTGAGTCGGTTTGGATCTATGATCAACTATGACCGTTAGTCGATGCAAGTTCAAATCCTAGGTGGGGGAGAACTGGTTATTCATGGTGAGGGTACCTCAACCATTTGTTCACCTACAACATTTAGGAGATACTTGCAGAACGGGTGTTCTGGATTTTTGGCTTATGTTGTGGATACTCGTTTTGAGAAAAAGAAGATTATATATGATGTGCCTATAGCTTAGGATTTTCCCTATGTGTTTCCCGAGAATCTGTCCGCAGTGCCTCCAAAGCACCCTATCATCTTGCACCTCCTAAGATGTAAGAGTTTTCCATCCAACTTCAGGAATTCTTGGACACGGAGTTCATTCGGCTGAGTAGTTAACTATAGGGGAACGCCGATCGTGTTAGTTAAGAAGAAAGATAGGAGGAACCGGATGTACGTCAACTACCAAGAACTAAAAAAGTTGATGGTTAAAATCTGTTGTTTGCTTCCGATGATCGATGATTTATTTGATCAGCTACAAGGTGCATCTTGGTTTTCCAAGACTGGTTTGAGGTTAAGATATCACCAGATAAGAGTCGGGGAAGGGAATATCCATAAGGTAACATTTAGAACTTGTTATGGGCATTACAAGTTCGTGGTGATGCCATTTGGGCTCACCAACACACCATCAACATTCATCAATCTCATGAACCGGGTGTGTAGGATGATGTTATATCAATTAGTGATCATTTTTATCGATAATATCTTGGGATATTCTAAGAATATGGAGCAACATGAAGTGTACTTGCAGGAGGTTCTTAAGATTCTAAAAAGGGAAACGTTTTATGCAAAATTCTCCTAATGAGAGTTTTTATTGCGTGAGGTTCAGTTCTTGGGGAACCTCGTCAATCAAGATGGTATCTTAGTCGACCCAACTAAGATCAAAGCTATGATGTAGTGGGAGGTTCCGAGGTCTCCTTCTGAGATTCGAAGTTTCCTTGGTTTGTCAGGGTATTATGGTAGGTTTATTCAGGATTTCTCGAAGATTTTAGTACCTCTGACACATTTGGTGAAGAAGTATGTTGCTTTTCAGTGGGGTGTTGAGCACCGGGCAACATTTGAGAATTTTAAGTAGAAATTAAGCGAGACACCGGTTTTGACCCTTCCCGAGGGTGTTGAGGATTTTGTTGTCTATTATGATGCTTCGATCATAATATTGGGATTCATGCTCATGTAGTGAGAGCGGGTGGTAGTTTATGCTTTAAGGAAATTGAATCCTCATGAGGCTAACTAACTGACTCATGATTTGGAGCTTGATCCAATGGTCTTTTCCATCAAGATTTGGCATCACTGTTTGTATGGGGTTCAGTGCGATGGATCACAAGATTTTAAGATACTTAATGGATCAGCCGAATCTGAATATGAGATAATGTAGGTGGCTAAACATGGTAAAGGATAATAATTGTGATATATTATATCATTCGGGGCGGGTTCGGGGCGAGGCATGGTTTCCCAAACCCAAACCCAATTTCTAAATGTGTACCCGAACCCAAACCGATACCCGATGGGTTTCTTATCAAGGCACTCCGTTGGGGCTGAAACTTTCCCTAAACCTGAAACCCGATAATTACCCGAAAACCCGACCCTAAAACTCGAAATCTGGCAGAAAAAAAAAGAAGGAAAAATTATAAATACAGAATGATAGATTAAGAAGTTGCATAGGCTTAAAATACTAAATAATGTCTTAAATCATTTAACCAAATAGAAATTACTACTAGTCTAATATTGTAACAACAACCAACCAACCAAAACACCCAAGTACACAACATGAAATACTAATTCATCACAATAATACATTACCACTTAACATTAAAACAAACTCAAAATCAAACAAAATCATCCAAACTTGTTGTCCCGCTGCTTTAGTGTTTTCCTACAAAATATTAAACAAAATCAAAATTAAACCAAATCATGGAAACTATATAAAATTATTATTTTTAGAAGAGTCTTTTTACCTCTACCACATCATAATCAAATTCAACATAATGACAATATGCCTCGATCTCTTCAAAATAAGTTGTTGTATAAAATTAATATTATTAATATGTAAACAAGATTCACAATGTCATATAATTAATATAAAATAGTATACTACCTCGAATTTCATTCAACAACCAACTTTGAGCACACATTAAAGCCTCCAACGTCTTTGGATGAAGTCGACTACGATGAGGACTTACCAATCTTCCACTAGTGTTGAAAGCTGATTCTGAGGCAACAGTCGACAACGATGAGGACTTACCAATCTCCACATCTTGACTACTTGCAGTTGGAGCATGATTTAGAATGGTTGAATTCATATTTCTTGAAAAATATACACCAATGTCATATTATACTCAACAAATTTGTCTAAAGAGATTAGAAATCAGAAATCAACTCAAATCATATTCACTCAACAAATATGTCTATATAAATTAGAAATTAGAATAGATCAGATTCACTCAACAGATCAGTCTAAACAGATCAAAATAGATTAGAAATCAAAAACCATATATTCAACTCAAACCAATGTCATATCAGAGTATCAAACTTAACAAATATTATGTTTATTAGAAAAAAATCAACTAATATATGCATTCAAATATCAGAAATCAGATTATTGGTACAAATCAGCTCAATTCAGCATTATCCAAAGTCAATACAAAACTCGTATTCCAAATCCAAAATCAATTCATCATAAATAGATAAAAAACAGACAACTAGATTCGAGATGATCATAAATCATATTCAAATCCATTAGTGTTCAAAATCATAAATCATATTCAAAATCATTAAGTTCAATAAAGCATTATTTTTACCAGGATTCTCCAATGATTGCGGATTGTTGATTCTGCAACGATTCTCCAATAAGACAATGACAAGGAGAGGCTACGAGGGGTTAATGGTGATACCGTGCTAGACGACTAAATGAGTGAAACTGTGAAACCGATGAGGATGAGCTTCGAGTCTTCGATGAAACGGAAATTTAGGAGTCTGGACGAATGACGATGGTCACAATAGCTTCCTATTGATCGGTGATGGTGTACTCGATGAAAATCAAATATGAATTTGAAAACGATCGACTGATCATCGGACTATAGCTTAAAAAGTATTTTGTCGCTTTTAAATAATGAAGTCGGCTGGAACTAGAAGAGATCAAGAGAAGCGTGACTGCGTGAATGACTGGATGTGTGATTTTAGGGTTAGTCTTCCAGGGGCAGAAGTGTAATTACATATATATATATATATATATATATATATATATATATATATATATATTCGGGGCGGGTCGGGGCGTGGTAGGCATTCCCCACTCCCTGCCCCGAATCCAAAAAAAATGCCCGATAAGAGTGACCCGACTCGGCCTGAAAACTTCGGGAATCGGGTTTCCCCGTCGGGTTCGGGGTTTTTTGCCATCCCTAGTGCACTTTCTACATGGATCACAAGAGTTTAAGATACTTAATGGATCTGCCGAATCTGAATATGAGATAATGTAGGTGGCTAATCATGGTAAAGGATAATAATTGTGATATATTGTATCATCCGGGGAAGGCTAATGTGGTGGATGATGCTTTCAGTCGTAAGGAGACTCATGTGTCGATTCGTGAAGGTCCGTTTGTGATTGACTATTGTTACTCCACTATTGGAATTGATTAAGTAAGCTCGG
The DNA here is from genome assembly GCF_052625555.1 of Lactuca saligna. Classification (NCBI taxonomy): domain Eukaryota; kingdom Viridiplantae; phylum Streptophyta; class Magnoliopsida; order Asterales; family Asteraceae; genus Lactuca; species Lactuca saligna. Next base: position 57,248,992 of record NC_136425.1, read on the forward strand.
GCTAAGGCACTCAAGGAAGAGAACCATAAGATTGTGTAACGACCCAATTTCCACGTCCAAAACTTTCGTTTTTAAAACACTACTTTAGAAAACGTTAATAATAAAAACATTGTTTGATCAAACTACATCACATCATAAACCATGTTCAAAAGTCAAGTCACACAACCACTCGAAACATCAGAGTATAATTCCTAGAGAAATCTAATAAATGCGGAAACCAGTGTGTGTGCATGATGTGCCGCTACCGAGCCAGTTCCTTCCCCTTCGATGAAGAGGTACCTGAAACCAAAACTGTAACTGTAAGCACAAAGCTTAGTGAGTTCCCCCATTGTACCACAAACCATACAATCACATAACATACATAAATTTTCAGGCATATCTGGGTGCCCGACCTACCCTTTCGGTCCTCTCGACCGGATACTGCCTAGCATATTTGGGTGCTGGCCTCCCCTTCGGTCCTCTCTACCGGATACTGCCTAGAATATCTGGGTGCTGGCCCCCCCTTCGGTCCTCTCGACTGGGTACCGGGGACTATTTCACCCCCTACTACTACTACATAACATATATACCACATAGTCTATCTAGCATGGCTGGGCATGACTGCCCCTTCGGCCCTATCGACCGGTAACTTGGGGACTATCTCCCCTACTATCACTAGCACATAGCATCATAACATACAAACACATAAACATAACACAGGTAGTAGCAACCCTAGATGAATATCACAGAGACAATCATCTAATCATACATCTCCTACTGGTGGGCCGACATTGTGGCCTTAGACCCACCGCTACTGCAAGGTAACTCACCTCGTAGCTGCTGATCTGTGTGGGAATAGTTTGACTGCTGCTGCTGCTGCTCCGGAAATCTTCCGGCTGTAATTCCCACCAAGCACTTAGTCAAAAACTGCTAACCGCTCTTTGGGTAAAATGACCATTTTACCCCTGATCATGCCCTAAGTCAAAGTTAGAGTCAACTTCCAGTTGACCCGACTCGCCGAGTTGGACCTTCAACTCGCGGAGTCCATGTCCCAACGACTGTCCTGAATTCTGTTTCTACTCGTCGACTTAGGCATCGACTCGACGAGTTCTCCTTCCAAACTGATGTTCAAGTCCTTCATCCTACTCGCCGAGTTCAACTTCATCCAATGAACAAGTTATACTGTAACTCGCCGAGTTGTATGAACAACTCGCCGAGTCTAATCTTGATCTAAGGAGATTGCCTTGAACTCGCTGAGTCTGGGCATCGACTCGTTGAGTTCCATTATGGGTGAGTTTTGGCTTCCAACTCACCGAGTCCACCCTGGACTCACTACACAACTCGACACAGCAAAAAGGGGACAAACTCGGAGACTTGCAACTAGACTCGCCGAGTCAGATGAGCGACTCGCCGAGTCCGCTCCATGAAAGAGCCACAAATGTGATTTTTCTCGAATCCAGTCCATGCCATTCGTAGATCTGGGCTCCTAGAGCATGAATAACATGTAAAGTTTCCAACTTTACGTGTAAATATCCATCTATGGGTTTTTTAGGGTTCAAAATGCACCAAAAGAGAAGATCGAAGGTTTATATGCAATATGGGTTCATAAAGGTAGTAGATCTGAGCTCCTGGAGCTCAACCATGCTTAGATCTAGAGGCCAATCAACTCATTTCGAAATATGATGCACATACAAGCTTGGAAATGAGTCATGAAGGACTTTAATGGGGCCATAAGCATGGAGATAAAGGGGAAAACGAGCCATACCTTAGATATCACTCTGAAATTGCTCACAAGTGCTTGACCTTCTCTTCTTCTTGTTGGTCTCCTTCCCTACTCACTCCAATCTTCAAGAGGACACACCAAATGGCTTCAAATCCACAAAACAAGGCTTAGAACGAGGTATATGGCTCTTAGGGTGAATGGGGACTGGCTTGGGGGCGGAAAAGCAGGATTAAATAGGGTGCAAACCCCTGAAACTTAGGGTTTCATCCAACAGCAGTGACTCGCTGAGTCCAGGATATGGACTCACCGAGTCGCCAACTTAAACGTGTTCCGGGTCTCGTCCCTACTCAGCGAGTCGGACCTATGACTCGCCGAGTCCAAGGCTTAAAAAGGAAAATACTCAATTAAGATTTACATACCATGAACCAGGTGCTACAGATTGATGGGATTGTGGTATAGATTTCTTTATTTGATTATGATAATCGTGGGTTATTGGCATAGCACGGAAGGATGTGGTCACGTATAAGGGTGGTGCCTTCTTAGTATTGTTGGATGAGGAATTGGGTACTCAACTCCATTTCAACACTTCTTATCCACATCAGAGAGGTGGTAACATGTCATGGAGTGTTAGTCTCTATAGTTTCTAACTGAGAGGTAAGGTTTACTTCTAGGTCTTGAAAAGGCTGTAAAGGCCATTCTGCTCCAAATTTGACAAAATCACTAATCTGACGAAGTTTGAGGAAATCGACTATAGTTGCCAGAAAGTTCGATATCATCCTGTTTGGAGTTATAGATTATGTAAAATGATTAAAACACTGAACATGGGTCAGGATGTGAAAATTTATATATATATATATATATATATATATATATATATATATATATATATATATATATATATATAGGTTATCAAGTATAAGAATTATCTAATTGAAAAATGAATGGCTTTTAATAATCGTATGGTATGTGTAGTTAATAAGTGGGGCCTTGACAACTTCAAGTAAGTTCAAGACTTGGAGGAGAATGAGGATTCATCAAGGGAAAGGTGACTTTTTAGTTTACTCAATATGGTGCATAGTCAAAACATGCATTTCATAGTTGTTGATTTGATTCACAAGGTAATATCAATTTTTCTTGGAAAAATGTGTTATTTGTATTGTTAAAATATGTTTTGTTGGTTTTCCCTTGCTGATTTCTTTTGATGTATTGATGTATATGGAATGCTAGTGTAATTACCCTAGATGAATGATACATGACTACAATGCATGTTCTAATGCACATTCAGATGGTATGAGTTGCAAGATTTATTTGATGTATATATGAATTTGCACGGTATGCGTAGTGGGTTCGGGTAGTTGATGAACTTTGCCTAAACCCTTATCCAAATTATATGAGTATACCTAATAGGTTTAAATAGTACCTATAGGAAGATATTAATCCACCTTTGATATTAGTCACCTGGTCTTTCTATAGGATCCATGACATGTGGTACTCGTATACTTTGGTGTTCGGGGACTAGAGTGATGTGGTCCATAGATGGAACTTGATCAAGCATCATATTGGATTTAGAGGTGTAATAGATGCAATAGAACCATTCATATTAATCCTTAACGACACTGCGGAATACTTGTGTTTCTCAAAGTCAGAGTAACAAAATTGGAGTCTCGATGTTGGTGTTTCGGGTGGAAGTCATAAGCCACCTGGAGAATTTGACTGTTGGTGCATGAGTAGTGAATGAGGTAATTCTCTTAGATTAGGATGTAATGAAAGTCCTTCACCTATATTAGATGGATTATTTATTATTGATGGTATGTTGAATTTGATGACATTTGATGATGATTGGATCTTATGTATGATTAGCTGCATTTAGGGTTACATGTTGCTATGTGGTTCCTTGTATGTTTTTTTGTGCAACCTTATCAAACTCACTCAGCACAATCTGACACTTTCTTCTTTCCCCTTTTATGCCTTATGATTTTTCCACACAAATTAGGAGATTTTTGTTGGTGAGAGGGGTTAATTTTAAGTAGTTACGCTTATTTAGAAGATACCAAGTTGAACATGTATTGATGTTTTACTTTTCAATACATTTCTTCCATTAACTTCTAAAAGGGTTGAGATTACGGTTTCGGTTTTGAAGTTACATTGTGTTTTAAAATAAACAAACTATTTCTTTCATTTCATTTTATGTTAAAGGCACTAAAAAATAAAATAAAAATTAGGTAAAAGTGCATGATATTATAGATATCGATATACAAATTCCTAGTGCACGGATCACTCAACTCAAGGGCATCTCTCAGATAGTGATATAGAGAAACTAGAGAATGATGAAATAACATAGACACAACTTGTGCATGCTATTCCACCAAAAATATTCAATTACATTAAACTTTCTAAACATGCAAGAAAAGTTTGGTTAACTCTAGACAATATGTTTAAAGGAAATGAACTGGTAATAGATGAAATGTTAACTTATATCATAAATATGTTCAACATCTTTCATAGAATTTCAGGTGAAACATTTAGGGAAGCCTGCAATCAGTTTATAACTATTCTCAACATCCTAACTAGTCATGATAATTTAAAAGGCAACCCAGAAACAAACATACAGTTCATGAACGAGCTTGTTGATAAGTGGATCACAATCAAGATGTCCATTCAAGGGAATGGAAGTCCTAAGAAGGATATTGCATATCTCTTTTGTAATCTACAAGCACAATAGGTTATGGTGGAACTACAACATTTGAAGTTCTTATGTGGCTTACTAGCTTTTCTTTCTATCACTTAAGACCTTATTCCACAGGCTACAACCCATGTTCACTTTCAACAACCTTTGGCTTAGTCTATTCAATTCCCACAAACTCAAAATTTAAACCCTAATTTCATACTTTTTAACCATCTCCAATTCAACATTTTCAATCCCTTACATATGCTTTCCAACCATACCAACTATTTGTCCAATCAGTTCAACAAGTTCAAAACTATTCATCTGTCGTCCTAACCTTTTCTCATGACTTAAATGTCAATGTCATGACCATCTTTAGTCAAATGGATCACTATAACTATAGTGATGGTCCCAAAAAGGAAATCTTCATAAAGGGTATGCTATCCTGAGTCAAAGGTACAACCACATACCATAATTTGGTCAACAACAACTTCATCCTCCATCCTATATACCATTTTACTCCAAACCTCAGTATAAACATCAACCTACACACTTTCAAACACGCTCTAAATTACCACTATTATAAGGATACAATCCTCAATCCTAGCTCATGGTCAATACAAGTAGAATCCATATCCTAAGTTAACAAACTCTACGATGAAGGATCCTCAAATGACAATTTTCATAATTACAATACTCCTAACCATTATGCCAAAGTTTGTAGACTAAAGGATGTGAAAACTCTGTCTACTATTTTTAGGACTTCTTATGTATGATCTATATAGTCAGTCACCTCATTTTTATAATAAGTAAACTTGTAACACATATTTATTTACAAGTTAAATAAATAAATTAATGGACGAATGGTAGCCTAAAATAAATAATTATATATGCGGGGTGTTGGGTTTGAGGAGTTAATTGCCACATTTTTAGAAGTTGGGGGTTAAAAACGTGAGTTTGGGACTCAGTTTATAATATTTATGAAGATAGGGGCTCCGTGGTAATTATCGGGAATTGTTTAAAAAGAAATGAGGTGGATGGGCAGAATATGTTGTATTTAAGACATTGGGGGACTGTTTCGTAAATTGTGTACTTAAATTGTAAGGGATATACATGGGTGAGGTTAAAAAGGTAAAATATGGATCTATTTCGAAATTAATTAGAGCTGGAGGGACCATTTTGGTAATTATTGAAAACTCTTATAATGGGATCGGGTATATAAGGTTATGTAATCCTAACCCTATGGACCAGGTGTGCAGTCGTCACTCCCTTACCCCCCTTATGCCTCCTACCGGCCGCCACCACTGAACGAATATCGGAGCAGCCGCCATGTTCAGTCGTCGGCGGAGACCAAGAAGTAACAACGATATCGAGAAATATGGTTCGTGGGTGCTTTTGCGGTTCGTGGGTGGTCAAACACACACACACACACACTCTCTCTCTCTCTCTCTCTTCACATCTCTTCTGCTTCTTCCCAAGCCTACGCTCATCGCTGCCTTGCTATTGTCGCGTCTGGCTGTTGCTCGTCGCCAAAAAGGTTGTAACTGCGTTTTATGTGTCCTGTGTGGGCTCCCGACTCGCATCCGTTCATGGCAGTCATGTGTGGGTTATTTCACGCATAGGTGCGTGTGTTTTGTTGTTGAATGGTTGGAGGCCAAAAAGGAATCACCGCCACCACCATGAGGTGGTGGCTATCCTCGAAAAACCACCCCTACCGCCGCCAAACACCACCAAGAGAGTGGAGGTGCTCCTGTTTTGGGCAAAGCATATGCGTGGGTATGCTTTCCGTGGATGTGTGTGTGTGTTTTGGGTGTGATTTGTATATCCGAAAAAGCAAGAAAATGGCCACCGCCACCACCATGAGGTAGTGGTTGCCACCTTCTACCACCACCGGCCACCAAAGGGTGGTTGTGTGTGTTTATGTTGTTTAGTGTATGTGTTTATTTTGAGTTTCAGCATTGTAAAGTGTAAATTACAAATTTAATAATGGAAAGAAACTAAAACCAGCACCTTAGGGTGGTGGCTACCGCCTCCTGCCGCCGTCGGCCGCCGTGTCGGGTGGCGGTGTGCTTGTCTTGTGAGTTAACTCAATTGGGGATGCTTGAAACCCTAATGGGCCATGTTAGGCTTATCGGCCCAATGAAGCCAAATGGGCTTAGTGAAAACCCTAATGAGTCTAATGGACTCTAATTGACCCAATAAGACCCAAACGAGCTTTATGACATTCTAGTGGGCTTGATAGGGCCCAATAAAGCCCTAAATAACCTCAAAGTCAAACAAATTAATAAATAGGCTAGTACTTGGGTTGGAAACCCTAATTAGGGTTTGGAAAACCCTAATGCAATCAAAACCCTATTTTTGGAAATTAATCGGGAGACACGGAAATTAGTTAATAACTACGGATATTAGATAATAATCATTGGCAAGATTAATCTAAGTGACAGTGGACTTACTGGATTAATTCCTTAGAGGATTAATTAATTAATGGGTTAAGTAGGAAACTTAACCCTAATCGTCATTTTATGTGAAACCTTAATTTCACTTGGGTTTATTATTGGGCCTGATGATTGGGTTGTTAAATGGGCCACCCAATATCAAGCAAATAGAATAGAATAATTAATGTGCCTTGAGGTAAGGCTTATATGAGGAGTTGGGCCCAATTTGTAAAATTGGGCCATAAATGGGCCATAGTTTGGGCCTTAATGATTACATGACATTGGGCCATTAGAAGGTCAAATGTTGGACTGGACTTTTGGTTGGGCCTTATGGTAAGACCTTATAAAGGTTTGGGTCTATGGTTTGGGCCTTGGGCTTGAATAAGCCAAGCTTGGGGTAATGTAGCAATTATCCAAGTATGTATTATGGTTATGTGTTGGTACCCAATTATTAATTGGGTGTTATTTTGGAATTGATAGTTGGAGAACCTATCATCCAGCACCTGGGGTTGAGTCTGCGGAACTACAGCAGTGTGGGATTGTGTCTACGGGACTTCAACAATGTGACGTGAGTTACCTTCCAGTAGGGGTGGGTCTAAGGCCACAATTTCGGCCCCCCAACGTGGGTAGTTGGTAGGTAATTGTCTTTATGATAATTATCTTGGTATGCTTATGAGATATACTTATGTGATATGCTTATGTGATATGCCATGTGTTTCAGTGGTAGTAGCAAGGAATAGTTCTTTCTTGACTCAATCATTAGGATCGAAGGGTAGGTCAGTACCCCAGAAATGCCTGACTGTGTAATTATATTATGTTATTATATGATAGTGGTAGGGGTGAAATAGTCCTTGTTTACCAGTTGAAAGATATCGATGGCAGATACCGGTTGAAAGATACCGATGGCGGATACCGATTGAAAGATACCGATGGCGGATATTGGTTTAAAGATATCGATGGCAGTTACCGGTTGAAAGATACCAAAGGGGTATATAGAACCCATGCAATGCTTATCTGTATGTTTATGATATGTTAGTATATGATCAGGATGTTTATGATATGTTTGTATGTGATCAGCATGTTTATGATGTTAGTGCACGATCGGTATGTTTATGACATATTATTATGTGATAGTGGTAAGGGTGAAATAGTACCTGGTTACCGGTTGAAAGATACTGATGGCGGTTACCAGTTGAAAGATACCGATGGTGTTATGTGGTATGTGGTATGATGGGGGAAACTCACTAAGCTTCATGCTTATGGTTTACGGTTTTGGTTTCAGGTACTTTTTTTCAAAGGAAAGGAGTCGGCTTGGTTGCAGCATATCACACTATGTTTTCTGCACACGAGATCCTTGGGATTATACTCTAATATGGTTTCATAATATTACAATTTGATTATTCAAACTTTGGTTTTATGTAATAACTTATTAAAAAATGAAATTTTTGGCCTTGAATTTTGGGATGATACAAGTTGGTATTAGAGCCTTGGTTTGAGGGATTCGAGCACACTCTCAGGTGTGTCTGGACTCAAACTGAGGGCTTGGTATGAAAATTGTCAAAAGAAAATCCTTTTATAAAAAGAATTTGAAAAGAATTTGGATGGAGAAAAGAACTTTGAAAAGAACAAGGTGTGTAATGCGTGCAATCAGCCGAGCTCAAGTAAGTTTTCCCCAAAATACGCGTACATTTTATGTTATGATATGATATGATTATGAGAATTGCATGCTAGATTAGGGCTAAGGATCTAGGGAGGATTCCTTACATGCCTTTTGTATGTGGTTGTTGAGTTGCATGATGGTACTAATCAATTAATGATAGGATAGCCTGTTTAGGTTATGCCTGATTGCGTGAGCCTTAGAATTGCATGCTAGTATAGATCCTTGACAAGAGGATATATTGATTTGATTGGAATATGTTGGTTAGATTTTTCCATTCTCCGAATGTTGCTTGCTTTGTGCTTTTTGGAACTCTTAAGTGATGCGAGTCAGCTACTAAGTGGATGTGACGACATCCAGGAGGTAGATGACTGGCGTCGTGGACAGTTCTTCAGCAGCTGATGGCAGAACGAGATCGGGAACCTAGGAAAGCCTAGGATATGTTTTAGTGGATTAGTAGTGAGGCTCAGTTAGACTTGGGTTTACCAGTTTGAGGAAGTAACTTGGAGGATTCGGGAGGATTGCTGAGGAAAGCATGGATAGGTGTGGAAGGTAGTATTAGGCTCGTACTACTGAAAGCACATGATCCATACTCGCATCGGTGATAGTCTTGGCAAATCTGAAGCTTCGAGGAGAAGTTGTGAACCGGTTTGGGGATAGAGGATGTTCTAGTGTTGCAGCTTAGCTATTGGCAAGCAAGTTAGTGAGCGTGACAGGGTGTCAAACCTTGAAGGTTATGATTTCCAAGAGTTGCAGATGCGGGATTGATTTGGGAGCACCCTAGAAAGAGAGGTGTGTGCCAGGTGCATATAGTAGAGGGTCCCGGGAAGAGACCCATGACTTCTGGTCATCAGGTGAAAGGCCAGCAAGGCCTGAGTCAGTGCAGCGCGTACGAGAAAGTACACGAGGGAGTTTGTCACTCCAAGGGTTTAGGCTGTTATAGGGTAGCGAGGTTGGTCATGTCAGCAGAAGGGGATTAGTATTTCTTCATATGTTGCGGGTATGTCATCTTCTATGCTATTAGGTGGATGTTTGGAATACGTACCGCTTGGGAATTGTGAGTGAGTTGGATAAGTCAGACCTCGGGTCGGTTTTTCTACTAGTGTTTGGGTTACCAAGGATCATATATGCCATCATGCATGTTGAAAGGTCCTTGATGAACCCACAGAGGGACGCTTCTTGCGGAGTGGGATCCACGCGTAACGTTATCATTTCGGATCTTTGTCGAGATCTGTGCAGGAATACTGTTTGGAAGATCCTTGGTCAGTGATAGAGTGATAGCTCCAGTGAAGTCAGCGTTCAAGGGTTCTACCATTATTCATGTATGGTCGTTAACTGTCTGTGGATGAAATTTGGATTTCAAGGCACTACCATTGCTAGGACAGAGTTGGTGACATGAAAAGGGTAGTGTTAGTCGCGGGTGTTAGATGCATAAGTGGTTGTTCATAACATGTTCAAGAGAATTTTATTTTCGCATAGGTTGTGTTCGGTTAGAAATCAGTAGTACTACAAGAGTGGAAGTGGGAACGAGGATTAATCAACAAGAGTGAAGGGTAAGGTCTTCAATGGACAACATGGGAGATGGATTGAGATGTTAGATTGGATCAGATTTCAAGAGTACTCTTCAAGATTTCAGAGGATGGGCGATCTTAAGGTTTGTTTGGTGATGGATCGCTAGCATTGGTAAGCACAGGTTGTCGTTAGTGGGATACTGAAAGCGAGAAGGATTGGGAATCCCTCAATTCTCGCATGCTGTGAAGAATTAGTTGAATCTATGTGGGGGATAGACTTTTTATAAAGTTCTCCAAATGTGAGTTCTGGTTGCGCAGGGTGAAATCTCTTAGGCACCTTGCCAACCAGAAGGGTATTCTAGTTGACCGAGCCAAGATAGAGGTCGTGATACAGTGGGAGATTCTGAGGTCTCCATATGAGATTCGGAGTTCCCTGGGTCTAGCGAGTTATTACTGGAGATTTATACTAGACTTCTCCGAGATTGAGGTTCCTTTGACCCGACTGACTAAGGAGTTGGTGGCCTTTCGTTGGAGGCCTAAGCAATAGGCAGCCTTCGAAACTCTCAGATAGTGGTTGAGCGGGGCATCGATTCTCACCCTAACAGAGGGTGTAGATGATTTCATGGGTTACTGTGATGCTTTGATCACGGGCATGGGTACGGTACTAATGTAATGGTGTCACATGATAGCAGGTTTCGGTAACTAGGTTAGAGTTCCGGTTAGGACTCAAGTTCAGTTGTGTGTTAGGTCAAATGCGTGTTCGACCTAGTTAGAAAGTGTTGTAAGACTACGAGGTTAGCCGTAGCATCCACTAGTAGTCAGATAGTTTGGAAAGTGTTGTAAGACTATGGGGGTAGTCGTAGCATTCACTAGTGGTCAGATAGTTTGGAAGGTGTTGTATGACTACGAGGGTAGCCTTAGCATTCACTAGTGTTCGGTTAGTATGGAAAGTGTTGTAAGACTACGGGGGTAGTCGTAGCATTCACTAGTGGTCAGTTAGTTTGGGGAGTGTTGTAAGTCTACGGGTATAGCCGTAGCATTCGCTAGGTTGGTAGATAGCATGAGTGCGTTGTTAGGACTTGGAAGGAGCAATAGTACCCACCAGTTTGGGTGTAGCAGTGAGGATATGGAAATCCACAGATTGGATTTCGGATTTACTCAAATGGATTAGATCTGGTTAAGCCAGTAATGAGACTGTAGGGGTATCACTATAGTTATGGGATCAGGAAAGCAATGGACTGTATGAGATTGCTTGTGATTTAAGGCTACCGTCGGTTAGGTGGCAATCACTGTTAGCCTTGGATTTGATGATGACAGGATTCGACGTATGGACCAGATCGGTTAGATCAGAATGTTGTTAGAGCCTTAATGGCATGATAACTAGTGGCAACTAGTTCCGGAGAAGGATTTCGTTCGAAAGTCATGTGAGGCGACTAAGTGGGAGTCCCTTGGCTCTACTGCCGGGTCGAAACCCGGTATTTCAGATGGTTGGTGAATAAATTGAGACCAGTTAGGTCTCGTTAGATTTTGGAAAGCAGCCATGTGGCAACATACTGCTTCAAGCAATTCAGTGTTTCAGTGCTTGGCCAGTCTTAGCATTTGTGTTTTAGGTTGCAAGTACGGACATAATAGTTGGTTAACTGCGAAGTGACAAGTCACTCCCAGCAGGATTAGCAGAGCCTTGACGAAGAATAAGTGATCTGCAGGGATAATAAGTTATGTGAACCTGTTTTATAGTGTGAGCTTCGAGCTATTAAAAGTGGAGTAGTTGGTCGAGGGATAAACGGACTAGATTCGTCGATGATGAATCAATATGAGTGGTTTGTCAGGAAATCATACCATCTCGAGATAGTAGATTCAGATAAAGTAGATGTGATGCTATTGCGAGGAATTCGTTCATATAAGGATATTAGGGCTTTACGGAGATTGGTCACAGATACCCTGGGAATGCTAGGGTGTGCCCAAGATGGTGATCATGTTACTCGAAGTGATTTGGCATATAAGAAATAGTAAGGAGTGATTTCGAGGACGAAATCTAATTTAAGTGGGGGAGAGTTGTAACACTCGTTTATTTATTAGTTAAATAAATAAATTAATGGACGAATGGTAGCAAAAAATAAATAATTATATATGTGGGGTGTTGGGTTCGAGGAGTTAATTGCCATATTTTTAGAAGTTGGGGGTTAAAAACGTGAGTTTGGGACTCAGTTTATAACATTTATGAATAAAGGGGCTCCGTGGTAATTATCAGCAATTATTTAAAAAGAAAAGGGGTGGAGGGGCGGAATATGTTGTAATTAAGACATTGTGGGGAATGTTTTGTAAATTGTGTACTTAAATTGTAAGGGATTTACATGGGTGACGTTAAAAAGGTAAAATATGGATCTATTTCGAAATTAATTAGAGCTGGAGGGACCATTTTGGTACTTATGGAAAACTCTTATAATGGGATCGGGTATATAAGGTTATGTAACCCTAATCCTATGGACCAGGTGTGAAGCCGTCACTCCTTTATCCCCCTTATGCCTCCTACTGGCTGCCACCACTGAAGGATTATCGGAGCAACCGCCATGTTCAGTCGTCATCGGAGACAAAGAAGTCACGACGAGATCGGGAAATATGGTTCGTGGGTGCTTTCGCGGTTCGTGGGTGGTCAAACACTCTCTCTTCACGTCGCTTCTGCTTCTGCCCAAGCCTACGCTCGTCGCTGCCTTGCTGATGTCGCGTCCGGCCATTGCTCGTCGCCAAGAAGGTTGTAACTGCGTTTTCTGTGTCAGTGTGGGCTCCCGACTCACATCCGTTCATGGCAGTCATGTGTGGGTTATTTCATACATGGGTGCGTGTGTTGTGTTGTTGAATAGTTGGAGGCTAAAAAGGAATTACCGCCACCACCGTGAGGTGGTGGTTGTCCTCGTAAAACCACCCCTGCATCGCTAAACGCCACCAAGAGAGTGGAGGTACTCGTGTTCTGGGCAAGGCATATGCATAGGTATGCTTTCTATGGAAGTGTGTGTGTTTTGGGTGTGATTTATATATTCGACCACCGGACACCATAGGGTGGCTGTGTGTGTGTGTATGCTTATGTTGTTTAGTGTATGTGTTTATTTTGAGTTTCAGTATTGTAAAGTGTAAATTACAAATTAAATAATGGAAAGAAAGTAAAACCACTACCTTAAGGTGGTGGTTGTTGCCACCGGCCGCTGTGTCGGGTGGCGGTGTGCTTGTCGTGTGAGTTGACTTGATTGGGGATGCTTGAAACCCTAATGGGCCTTGTTAGCCTAATGGGCCCAATGAAGCCAAATGGTCTTAGTGAAAACCCTAATGAGTCTAATGGACTCTAATTGACCCAATAAGACCCTAACGGGCTTGATGACATTCTAGTGGGCTTGATAGGGCCCAATAAAGCCCTAAATAACCTAAAAGTCCAACAAATTAATAAATGGGCTAGTATTTGGGTTGGAAACCCTAATTAGGGTTTGGAAAACCCTAATGCAATCAAAACCCTAATTTAGGAAATTAATCGGGACACACGAGAATTATTTAATAACTGGGGATATTAAATAATAATCAGTGGCAAGATTAATCTAAGCGACAGTGGACTTACTGGATTAAGTCCTTAAAGGATTAAGTCCTTAATGGGTTAAGTAGGAAACTTAACCCTAATCGTCATTTTATATGAAACCCTAATTTCACTTGGGTTTATTATTGGGCCTGATGATTAGGTTGTTAAATGGGCCACCCAAGATCAAGCAAATGGACTAGAATAATTAATGGGCCTTGATGTAAGGCTTATATGAGGAGTTTGGCCCAATTTGGAAAATTGGGCCATAAATGGGCCGTCATTTGGGCCTTAATGATTACATGACATTGGACCATTAGAAGGTCAAATGTTGGATTGGACTTTTGGTTGGGCCTGATGGTAAGACCTTATAAAGGTTTGGGCCCAATTTGGAAAATTAGGCTATGTGTTGGGCTTTGATTCTTAGTTGACTTTGGGCCTATGGTTTGGGCCTTGGGCTTGAATAAGCCATGCTTGGGGTAATGTAGCAATTATCCAAGTATGTATTATGGTTATGTGTTAGGACCCGATTATTAATTGGGTGTTGTTTTGGAATTGATAGTTCGAGAACCTATCATCCAGCAGCTAGGATTGAGTCTGCAGGACTACAGCAGTTTGGGATTGTGTCTACGAGACTTCAGCAGTGTGAGGTGAGTTACCTTCCAATAGGGGTGGGTCTAAGGGCACAATATCGGCCCACCAACAGGGGTAGTTGGTAGATAATTGTCTTTGTGATAATGATCTTGGTATGCTTATGAGATATGCTTATGTGATATGCTTATGTGATATGCCATGTGTGTCAGTGGTAGTAGCAGGGAATAGTTCATTCCTTACTCAGTCGTTAGGATCGAAGGGTAGGTCAGTACCCCAGAAATGTCTGACTGTATGATTATATCGTGTTATTATATGATAGTGGTAGGGGTGAAATATTCCCCATTTACCGGTTGAAAGATACCGATGACAGATACCGATGGTGGATACCGATAGCGGATACCGGTTGAAAGATACCGATGGCAGTTACCGGTTGAAAGATACTGAAGGGGTATATAGAACCCATGCAATGCTTATTTGTATGTTTTTAATATGTTAGTATGTGATCAGGATGTTTACGATAGTTAGTATGTGATCAGCATGTTTATGATGTTAGTACATGATCTGTATGTTTATGACATGTTATTATGTGATAGTTGTAAGGTTGAAATAGTCCCTGGTTACCAGTTGAAAGATACCGATGGCAGTTACCGCTTGAGAGATACCGATGGTGTTATGTGGTATGTGGTAAGATGGGGGAAACACACTAAGCTTCGTGCTTAGGGTTTACCATTTTGGTTTCAGGTACTTTGTTTCAAAGGAAAGGAGTCGGCTTGGTCGCAGCGCATCACACTATCTTTTCCACACACGAGATCCTTGGGATTATACTCTGATATGGTTTCATAATATTACATTTTGATTATTCACACTTTGGTTTTATGTAATAACCTAATTAAAAATGAAAATTTTAGCCTTGAATTTTGGGATGTTACAAAACTAAGATGTTAAGTCCATGATTTAAGCCTGAATAGACCCTATCTACACTTCTAAACATTTCAAATAATAAATATGAGCTATAGATGCGAACAGTGTGTGTGTGTGTGTGTGTCCTTAGCTCATTTTAGGTGAAATCAAGGGAAATATAAAGGAATATAACTATATTAAACATATAAAAGACTTTGATTAAGATGTATAGATCGCTAATATTAAACATATAAAAGACTTTGATTAAGATGTATAGATCGCTATATATGAAAATCGAAGAGCAAGGGGGCCACAACATAAATTTTATATTTTTAGGCTAAATATGTATAAAATCTAAATAGTAAGGACGATTTATGATAAAATAAATAAATAATCAGGGGGGCCACAGCCCCCCCCCCCCCTACCCTAAGCAAGCTTTGTCTATGTCTAGTCCTTACCTTCCAAACGTGAGTACATACCACACTTACAAACTAAATATGTAAGTCGAAATATTCGTGTCATACATGGGTTTAGACTTAGAAAAATAAATTGGAAATATACTAGGAAACTATTTCATAATAACTTTAACCTTTCATAAACATTCCATACTATAAACTTACGAACTTTATAGAACTAGAACTTACATTTGAAGCCTCATGAACACGTTCACAAATTGTACAAGCATTCGATATCCTAAACTTTACAGATTACACATACATATGGGAGTCTCTACCCCTCGCTGGTTAAATACAAACTCATATCACACACATGGAGTTCATACCCCTTGTCGGTTCACAATCAACTCAAATCATATACGGGGAGTTCATAGCCCTCACAACTTCAAAACCAACTTCTTACTAGCCATGGGAGTTTTAATCTCATTGTAGCTAATAGGGAGTATATACCCCTCGAAAACTACTTCACGACAGGAGGTACCATCACAACAGTTCCTCAATTATCCCATTATAGGGACATGTTCGAACATTTCCTTCACCATGAATGGATACATAACATAACACATAAAACTCAAAACATAAGTAATTCAACCATCGATCAATAAATGTATGAAATTTTAAAAAAAATTCAAAACTAAAACACTAGACAACAAACATATGGCATGCTAAAACCTTCATTACTAAGCGACTAACAATGTCCTTTGAAATAATAAATATATGGCATCCTAAAGCTTTAATAACTAAACCAATAACAACACCATTATATTTCCTAGGGTGTTGTGGCAATTGGTTATCATAACATGTAATTTATATAAAACTTTCCTGGAATGCATTGTTAATTGAAATATATGGGTAGTCTAGTATGTACTTATTTTAGTCCAACATATCTAAGGATTAAAGGATAATCAGTTAAATATCCTAGTAAATGTAAAAAAATATTGTAAATAAAATCCGACCACATGTGAAGAAAACCATATCTAATTCTAATAGCAAGGTCAAGATAATCATGTTTTTCCATAATCATGCCAATCTCCTAATCAACACCACCATCTACTTTTGTGCCAATTTAATTGTTTTTTCTTAGTACCTACTACCAATTTGAGTTTATATATTAAGTCTACTAAGGGAATGTATAAACATTCATCAGGTATCCAAGTCATTTTTAGTTAACTTATTAATATTTTACATCATCCAACACCGCTTCAAATATATAATTTGGCATCTTGTCTAATTGTGGTCCACCATGATAGAAGTCAAGATGATCTACCACGACTTGTAGAAATAGTTTAAGACGAGAATAACAAGAAAAATCTTCATTTTCACAGTTACAAATACCATCTTCACACATTGTTGTAACATGCATAGATAAGATCTTGTTTATATGAAAATAAAGGAATTACTTCAAATGATTGTATAGTGAACGAATTAGTTGGATTTGGTTTGAATAAGGGAATGTTAGGGTGAACATTTTTATACACTACTTTAATAAGGTGGTAGGTATGAATTAAAGATTGTTATGTGAATTCTTAATGGTACGGTTAATCTATAAAGTCCAACTTGTTAGTTCGGAAGGCACCTTAATTAATAGACATCTCATATTCCAGACCAGTTTATATCTAGCCAAAACATTAAATGGCAATCTAAAATGTGAACTACATAGTCCAGAATGCAATGTTCCAAACTCCATGATCATTTCCCAAAATCTATAAATCGTAGGTTATGCAGGATAATTACTTTATTTTTTCAATATCCATATATATTAAATTGTTATATTTGTAATATAAATTTAAAGTAATTTAAATTTGGTTGTTAATGTATTTATTTTAAATAAATTGAAATTATTTATTTATTTTTTATGTAAACATTTCTCGAGTGTTTTTGAATCATTTATATATGTTGTTACATGTGGATTATTTGGTTTCCTTGAGTTTGTATATGTTGCTACATGTTTATAAGAAAACATAACAGTTCAACACTTTGCCATGGAAGGTGAAGGGACGGATGCGAGACGGCGAAGATGGAATCAGATCACGAAGATCAGAGATCGACCACGATGGAATCATGCAGGGCTTATGTCTATGTTTGTCACAAACCTTCCGAAGGCGGTAAGGAAAGAAAATCTAATTAACATCTTTGCTAAACAGGGAGAGGTGGTCAATGTTTACATGGCAACAAAGAGAGATGTCAATAAAAAAACACTTTGCTTTCGTTAGATTCAAGAAGACTAGAGACAAACATATATTAGAGAAGAACCTACATGGAATCAAACTTGGTGGAAGAATCCTAGAAGTCAATATTGTAAGGTTCCAAAGAAAACCTGATGTTATTCAAGATGTAAGACATAACGGCTTCATCATGAATCATAATAGATTTCCTCATGCTCCAAGATTCAACAATAGAGACAACAGATCCTTTGTTGTGGTCATGAAAGAAAAAAATAGAGCCCCCCACCCACCCCCCGGTCCACCTCCCCTCCTCAATGGAAAGTTAATCCTATTATGATTCTTGATGACTCCCCTCTGCGTTCATGGCTGAAAGGAAAGCTTAGGATGATTGGAAAACGTCACAGTTTCGATCGTCATGAAAATGCCCCTTATTCTTTAAAGAATTGTAACGGATCTGATTATGAAATAAAATACCTTGGTGAGCTATACATCGGTGTGAAATTTGTGAACGAAGACAATAGGAAAGTTTTTATGAACACCTAGAATGAGTGGTTTACTAAAGTAGGTAGTGGTGATGTTGCAATTACATATTCTGAGAGAATCGCATGGATAAAAACCCCTGGTCTCCCACCAGAACTATATTCAAAAGAAAACTTCTCGATGATTGTGGAATTTGTTGGTCGGGTTGTGGTCCCTTGTGTGGTTAATCAATCAACTATTAATCTATCATATGGAAAGGTTGGTATCCTAACATCCTTGATATCCACAATATCCAGTGAACATGTGGTGGAAGTCAATGTTAGAATCATCAAACTACAAAACGTAGAAGTAGATCTAGATTGGGCTCCATTCAAACAAAGATACTACTCTACGGAAGTGAGCTCTTCATCGAAGGATGGAGATAATGACAATGACGGAGAGGGTGTGGATGGATACATGCCGGATACATTTCCATCTGAGAATACCAATGAAGACCTGGGGGAAGGGGAGATTGGTCACACTGATACTGAATTTGTTAAAGACTCTTACATTGATAACATGTAGCTGGATGTTGGAGGTTGTGTCCGATCGCCAGAGGAGAATTCAACACCTGTGGAGGATGCGGCAGGTGAAAATCGAAGAGCAGGGGGGACACAACATAAATTTTATATTTTTAGGCTAAATATGTATAAAATCTAAATAGTAAGGACTATTTATGACAAAAAACTCAGGGGGGCCACAGCCCCCCCTTACCCTAAGCAAGCTCCATCTATGTCTAGTCCTTACCTTCCAAACCTGAGTACATACCACACTTACAAACTAAATATGTAAGTCGAAATATCCGTGTCATACATGGGTTTAAACTTAGAAAAATAAATTGGAAATATACTAGGAAAATTTTTCATAATAACTTTAACCTTTCATAAACATTCCATACTATAAACTTACGAACTTTATAGAACTAGAACTTACTTTTGAAGCCTCATGAGCACGTTAACAAATCGTACAAGCATTCGATATCCTAAACTTTACAGATTACACATACATATGGCAGTCTCTACCCCTCGCCGGTTAAATACAAACTCATATCACACACATGGAGTTCATACCCCTTGTCGGTTCACAATCAACTCAAATCATATATGGGAAGTTCATAGCCCTCACAACTTCAAAACCAACTTCTTACTAGCCATGGGAGTTTTAATCTCATTGTAGCTAATAGGGAGTATATACCCCTCAAAAACTACTTCACGACAGGAGGTACCATCACAATAGTTCCTCAATTATCCCATTATAGGGACATGTTCGAACATTTCCTTCACCATGAATGGATTCATAACATAACACATAAAACTCAAAACAAAAGTAATTCAACCATCGATCAATAAATGTATGAAATTTTAAAAAAATTCAAAACTAAAACACTAGACAATAAACATATGGCATGCTAAAACCTTCATGACTAAACGACTAACAATGTCCTTTCAAATAATAAATATATGGCATCCTAAAGCTTTAATAACTAAACCAATAACAACGCCATTATATTTCCTAGGGTGTTGTGGCAATTGGTTATCATAACATGTAATTTATGTAAGACTTGCCTGGAATGCATTGTTAATTGAAATATATGGGTAGTCTAGTATGTACTTATTTTAGTCTAACATATCTAAGGATTGAAGGATAATCAGTTAAATATCCTAGTAAATGTAAAAAAATATTGTAAATACAATCCGACCACATATGAAGAAAACCATGTCTAATTCTAATAGCAAGGTCAAGATGATCATGTTTTTCCATAATCATGCCAATCTCCTAATCAACACCACCATCTACTTTTGTGCCACCTTAATTTTTTTTTCTTAGTACCTACTACCAATTTGAGTTTATATATTAAGTCTACTAAGGGAATGTATAAACATTCATCAAGTATCCAAGTCATTTTTAGTTAACTTATTAGTCTTTCACATCATCCAACGCCGCTTCAAATATATAATTTGGCATCTTGTCTAATTGTGGTCCACCATGATAGAAGTCAAGATGATCAACCACGACTTGTAGAAATAGTTTAAGACGAGAATAACAAGAAAAATCTTCATTTTCAAAGTTTCAAATACCATCTTCACACATTGTTGTAACATGCATAGATAAGATCTTGTTTATATGAAAATAAAGGAATTACTTCAAATGATTGTATAGTGAACGAATTAGTTGGATTTGGTTTGAATAAGGGAATGTTAGGGTGAACATTTTTATACACTACTTCAATAAGGTGGTAGGTATGAATTAAAGATTGTTATGTGAATTCTTAATGGTACGGTTAATCTATAAAGTCCAACTTGTTAGTTCGGAAGCCACCTTAATTAATAGACATCTCATATTCCAGACCAGTTTATATCCTCCCAAAACATTAAAATGTGAACTACATAGTCCACATTGCAATGTTCCAGACTTCATGATCATTTCCCAAAATCTATAAATTGTAGGTTATGCAGGATAATTACTTTATTTTTTCAATATCCATATGTATTAGATTGTTATACTTGTAATATAAATTTAAAGTAATTTAAATTTGGTTGTTAATGTATTTATTTTAAATAAATTGAAAATATTTATTTATTTTTTATGTAAACATTTCTCGAGTGTTTTTGAATCATTTATAAATGCTGTTATATGTGGATTATTTGGTTTCTTTGAGTTTGTATATGTTGTTACATGTTTATAAGAAAACATAACAGTTCAACACTTTGCCATGGAAGGTGAAGGGATGGATGCGATACGGCGAAGATGGAATCAGATCACGAAGATCAGAGATCGACCACGATGGAATCATTCAGGGCTTATGTCTATGTTTGTGACAAACCTTCCGGATGCGGTAAGGAAATAAAATCTAATTAACATCTTTGCTAAACAGGGAGAGGTGGTCGATGTTTACATGGCAACAAAGAGAGATGTCAATAAAAAAAACACTTTGCTTTCGTTAGATTCAAGAAGACTAGAGATGAACATATATTAGAGAAGAACCTACATGGAATCAAACTTGGTGGAAGAATCCTAGAAGTCAATATTGTAAGGTTCCAAAGAAAACCTGATGTTGTTCAATATGTAAGACATAACGACTTCATCATGAATCATAATAGATTTCCTCATGCTCCAAGATTCAACAAGAGAGACAACAGATCCTTTGTTGAGGTCATGAAAGAAAAAAATAGAGCCCCCCCCCCCCCCCCTTCCACCTCCCCTCCTCAATGGAAAGTTAATCTTATTATGATTCTTGATGACTCCCCTCTGCATTCATGGCTAAAAGGAAAACTCACGCTGATTGGAAAACTTCACAGTTTTGATCGTCTTGAAAATGCCCCTTATTCTTTCAAGAACTGTGACGGATCTTATTGTGAAATAAAATACCTTGGTGATATATACATCGGTGTGAAGTTTGTGAACAAAGACAATAGGAAAGTTTTTACGAACACCTGGACTGATTGGTTTACTAAAGTAGGTAGTGGTGATGTTGCAATTACATATTCTGAGAGAATCGCATGGATAAAAATCCTTGGTCTCCCACCAGAAGTATGTTCTAAAGAAAACTTCTCGATGATTGCGGAATTTGTTGGTAGGGTTGTGGTCCGTTGTGTGGTTGATCAATCAACTATTAATCTATCATATGGAAAGGTCGGTATCCTAACACCCTTGGTATCCACAATATCCAGTGAACCTGTGGTGGAAGTCAATGGTAGAATCATCAAACTACAAAACGTAGAAGTAGATCTAGATTGGGCTCCATTCAAACAAAGATACTACTCTACGGAAGTGAGCTCTTCATCGGAGGATGGATATGACGACAATGACGGAGAGGGTGTGGATGGATACATGGTGGATACCATTCCATCTAAGAATATCAATGAAGACCTGGGGGAAGGGGAGATTGGTCATACTGATACTGAATTTGTTAAAGACTCGTACATTGATAACATGCAGGTGGATGTTAGAGGTAATGTCCGGTCGCCAGAGGTGAATTCAGCACCGGTGGAGGATGCGACAGGTGAAAACGATCGAGTAACTGGGAATGCCTTGCCTGGGGAACACCAAAGGTCAGTCAAAGATATTATTGTGCATGGGGAACAGCTGGATAACCAGACTCAATGTTGGTCAAAAATGAATGTGGGGCAAGATGAATGGCTTAATGGACCTTTGAAAAAATTAGATAGGTCCAGTGGACTTAGGCTGTTTACAAACAATTCAGAGTCAGGAGAAAATCAAAGATGTCACACAGGGGTTAATTTCGAAGGGTAACAAGACAAAAGAAGAAGAATTTCAAACATTTTTGTTGACGGATTCAATGAAGACTCACACCCCACCACACCTCAATCATCAATTGAACTGAATAAAACCTTAATTCCATCTCAGATTCCACTTATGGTGTAACACTCAAAATCAGAAAAGGACAAGAAAGGAAAGAAAACTCTAAGTTAAAGGGTCAACTCATTGAGTCCATGGAGGAACTCGACGAGTCGGAGCGGTATCCAGGGGATCGATTAAGTAACCAACTCGGCGAGTCGGAAAAGAGGACTCGGCGAGTCCGGTCTGAAGAGGGGAACCCTAAATCCAGGACTTTGTGCACTATTTAAGCATCTCATTCTCTCCCTTAGGGTTCCTTGTAGCTCTCTTATCCAGAATACGAAACCCTAAGCCTCTATTGTTGCACATTCAAGCTTTCTTGCCATTTTGGGTGATTTGAAGGAAGAAGGTAGAAGGGAACCATTAGGGATTCAAGGAGTGGTAGTAGATCCAGAGTTTGTGGGATTTTTCAGAGCATTTGAAGGTAATGAATCACTACCTTCACTCTTTTTCATATAGATCAACCTTTAACATGAGATTTGGGGCTTTAAGGGCAAGTTTAAGAACCATTTCGAGTTAGAAGCCCAGATCTGAAGTTGCTACTTCAGATCTAAGTGTATCTTGGCCTAGAGAATCATAAAGCATCAGTATATGGGTTAATTGTAAATCCTCCTTCTCTTAAACCCTAGTTTATAGTGTTTTGATCCTAGATCTCCTTAGCTACACGTAAAGTTTGCCCCTTTACATGAGGAATAGGCTTTAGAAGAGCGGATCTACAGTTTGGAGTCCATGCATGACTCAAAAGCCTCTGAATGTTTGAAGGACTGAATAGACTCAGCGAGTCCTTCGAGTGGACTCGACGAGTAGTATGAAGATGGAAATGAACTCGACGAGTTGGATGAACAACTCGGCGAGTCTGTTGAAGATTGCCTTGGACTCGGCGAGTCTGTTCTTGGACTTAGCGAGTCAAGTCACAAAACCACAAACCCTTCAAGTTAAGACTCGGATCAGTGAGTTGAGTGGGGACTCAATGAGTTGGACAGGTTAGGACTCGGAAATCGGTAGACTCGGCGAGTCAGGGGCTGACTTGGCGAGTCGAGTCGCGAATGAAAGGATTCTGAGCGTATGAACTCGGCGAGTCAGTAGGCAAACTCGGCGAGTAGGGTTGATCTGGAAGGTTAATTTTGATCAGGACTTTGACTTTGACCAGGACTTTGACTTTAACCAGAGTGGACTTAGTTGGCTTCGGAGGACAGTTAGACTAAGTGCTATATTGATATTGGTAGCTCGAGGAGCTAGTGGAGCAGCGGTTCAGAGAGAGTTGTCAGACAGCAGCCAAAGGGATTACCAGCAAGTTCAGCAGTACCATGTGAGTTTCCCTTTGTGTGAATGGGTCTAAGGCCACAATGTTGGCCCATGTAGGTATGAGTAGGAAGACCCAGGGGTTAGCTCTAGGCACTTTATGCCAGTATGATATTTAGGACCAAGGTCCATTGATAGCGGGCGGGTACCCAAGGAATGGTTTGCATGATAGAGTATACTTGTTGTATGTGTGATACTTGTATGTGCCTAGTAGGGAGGTGAGTGTGGGTGAGGTCCAGTATCTCACCAATAGCAGAGTGTGGACGGTGTTCCACATCTCATTAGCAGCAGAAGAGGGGTGAGGCCCAAGTTAGGGAAAGAGTGAGTGTGGGCTGGGCCCATATCTCACTATCAGTAGGAGCGTGGATGGGGTTCCATGACTCATTAGTAGCAGGTCAAGGGTGAGGCCCAAGATAGGCGAGGCCTTAGGACAGGATCCATTAGTATATGTTTAGCTTATGTGTTGTGATATGTTTATGTACCATTATATGTAGTGGGGCGAGGCACAGTGATAGGCAACGCCTAAGTGAAACAGATATGTATCTGAGTGGGGCTCGAAGCCAGGCAAGGACTGGAGCGGCGGGGTCGTTGTAGCGAGCGAGGCCCGAAATAGTGGGCGTGGCCCAGTATATGTTGTATGTGTTTTTGTAGGGTATGTGGTAGGTTGGGGAACTCACTAAGCTTTATGTTTACGGTTTTCAGTTTTGGTTTCAGGTACTTCCGGTAGCGGAGGGAAGAGCTCGGGGTGATCGCATGGCGCACACAATTGATTAGTCAGCCTGGGATGTTTTACTCTGATAATGAAAATATGTTTTGGAAATGATACTATTAATTCATGTTATGACGTATGATATGTTTTATGAATATGGCTTTGGTAATGATTTAAAGAAAAAATTTTGGTACGGATTTTTGGGATGTTACATCCAGACTTGGATGCGGACTCCCCATCTGCCTCGTCTGAAATAAGGAACAAGGTCGAAGTTGGGAGGTTATTGGGCTTTGATGTTGATGTAGATAGTTCGATCCTTGTGCAAGTTCTTGGTGACGAAGGTGAGAACCAAATTCCCCAATGAATTTCATGACCTTAAACATTAGGGGACTCGGAGAGAAACATAAAATGGAATGGGTTTGTAGGCTCAAAAATGATCATAAGTTATGTATGATTGGAATTTATGAGACTAAATTGGGGGAGTCTTCGTTGCCTTTCAACGATGTCAGCTGCTGGGGGGACGCTGCTTGCGGGTCCGATCAGGTATTCACTATGGGGAGGTCTGGAGGGATTATATATATTTGGGATAGTAGAGTATTTTCGAAGGTAGAGTCAAAAAAATCTAGATTCTACATTGTGACTCTGGGAAATTTGGTGGGTATAAATGGTCTCACTGGCTTTATAAATGTTTACGGGCCACAACTGGTTAGTGAGAAATCAAAAGTGTGGGAGGAACTGTTAGCAATTAAGCATTCTAGACAAGCTACGTGGATTGTTATGGGAGACTTTAATATGGCGCGCGGTCCTGAAGAACGTATCAACTCTGCTTTCTGTCATCGTAGTGCAACTGCTTTTAATCAATTTTTTCAAAACGGAGAATTCATTGATTTGAAGATGGGTTGTCAAAGATTCACATATTTCAAACTTCATGGCGCAAAGTTAAGTAAGTTAGATCGTTTCTTGGTCTGTAATAACTTCCTGTCTATCTTTCCCCAAGTCTCCTGTTTTGCATTGGATAGAGATATGCCAGACCACTCTCCAGTTATTCTTAGAGCTCGATGTGATGACTTTGGTCCCCCTCCTTTCAAGTTCCTTAATTCTTGGATGTTAAAAGATGGGTTTGACGAGATAATTATGAAAATGTGCTCAGAATTTATGGGCTATGGCACACCAGATATGCGCTTGCTGAACAAATTAAAACAATTAAAAATTGCAATTAGATGCTAGAAGGCAAACATAGTAAAAATGGAGAATGCTGAAATTGAGACATTAAAAAAAAAAGAATGGTTGAAATTGAAATGGCATCGGAATATAGACCCTTAACGGCAATAGAAGTGGAGGAAAGAACTAACCGGGGGGGGGGGGGGGTTAAGATCGTGGAGCATGCAAGAGTAATGGCTTTAAATCTAAAAAAAGATCAAAACTCAAATGGGAGATGGAGGGAAATGAAAATACTCGATTCTTCCATGGTTACATCAACAACAGAAACAGGAAAAATCATACACACGGTATCATGGCTGGTGGGATCTGGACAACTAATCCGATCGAAATCAAATAGGAGAAGAAAAAATTCTTTGAAGAGAAATTCACGGAAAAATGGCCAAATAGACCATTATTCCGGAACACTGGTTTTTGTAAACTTTCGGACTTGGATGCTCGTCTCCTCGAACAAGAATTTACCTTGGAAGAAATAAAAGCGGAAGTATGGTTGTGTGGTGGGGAAAAATCCCTAGGGTCGGATGGTTTCACTTTTAAGTTTTATTAAAAAATATTGGGAGCTGCTGAAAGATGATGTATTGCCGTTAGTAAAGTTCTTTGAAGGTAGTGGTAAACTATCCAGAGGATGCAACTCTTCATTTATTTCTCTCGCAGCTAAGTCTAAGGATCCGATTCACTTTTGTGATTTTAGACCAATAAGTCTGATAGGATCAATGTATAAAATAATTGCTAAGTTGTTGGCTCTTAGACTCAAATTGGTCATTGGGCACGTCACTGATGAAATTCAATCCACATACGTTGAAGGAAGGAATATTCTCGAAGGACCAATGATTGTAAATGAACTGTGCTCCTGGGCAAAGCATAGAGGAAGAAAGATGCTCCTATTTAAGGCAGATTTTAATAAAGCCTTTGACTCGGTTAATTGGGCTTTCCTTGATTCTATCATGGAGCAAATGAATTTTGGGATGAGATGGCGGCTTTGGATTCGCAACTGCTTAGAATCCGAAAGAGCTTCAGTGATCATCAATGGAAGCTCTACAAAGGAATTCTCAATGTCTAAGGGTGTTAGGCAGGGGTACCCATTATCCCCCTTCCTTTTTATTATTGCGATGGAAGGATTAAACTTGGCCATCAAGTTGGCAGTGGAGAAAGGTGTGTTCGACGGGATAATATTCCCAAATTCTAATTTGTGTGTATCACACTTACTTTATGCAGATGATGCATTGTTCATTGGAGAATGGACTAGGCAAAACATAGCTAATTTGGCTAGGATCTTACGATGCTTTCACATCTTGTCTGGATTGAAAGTGAACTTCAAAAAGTCAAAAGTGTTTGGTATGGGTGCTCCCCTTATGGAAATCTCGAATTGGTCTGCCTCTCTTGGATGTGAACGATCATCGATTCCATTTACTTACTTGGGTATCCAGGTTGGTGAGAATATGAATAAAAAGAATGCATGGAGGCCGGTCATTGAAAAGTTCCACTCGAAGTTGTCAACGTGGAAAGCGAAAGCATTGAGCTTTGGTGGTAGAGTAACACTTGCAAAGGCGGTGTTGGGTAATATCCCAACATATTTTATGTCTATATTTGTAATCCCAAATGGCGTTCTTGACACACTTGAAAAAATTAGGAGGAAATTCATTTGGTGTAGAGAGTATAACAAAAAAAAAAGGATTTATTCGGTCAAATGGGATAAGATTATAGCACCAAAGAAGGTAGGAGGCATTGGAAGAACTCCTTTCTTTTTCTTTTTTTGGTATACCTACTTGAGCCGGATGAAAGGAAACTTTCACGGCTTGGGTCCATTAAAGCTACGAATATTTCTTTGTTAGCCAAATGGATGTGGCGCTTGAAAGCGGATGAATCCTCTATGTGGTCCAAAGTAATTCGAAGTATCCATAATCTAGAAGAGAGGCATTGGTCTGTTTTCACTAACAGATCCAACACCGGGGTGTGGAAAAATATTATATAAACACGAAATCACTATATGCAATATAACATTGAACCAAAGGAAATTGTGTCCTGGAATTCAACAGATCGATGTTGGGAATCTGACTTTGTGAGAGATGGCAGGTTTCTGGTCTGCCTGTTACGGGAGAGAAAAGAATTGGTGGGATATATCATCAATGACGGACCATTTGCTTGGGATAAGTTGATTCCATTTAAGATTCTATGTTTCATCTGGAAAGCAAAACTCGGTAGAATTCCATCTGCTGTGAAATTAAAAAACAGGGGTATCATAATTCCAAATACTATGTGTGGTGTATGTAATTCAGAGGAGGAGACATGCGAACATATTTTGTTAACTTATCCTGTGGCAAAGGAAATAATGAATTTGATACTGGTATGGTGCGAGATTAGATGTGATAGATTTCTTTCAGTGGATAATATGCTCTTGTTCATCTCACGGTGGTCGAAGTGTAAATACAAAAGAAGAATGCTCAAAGCAATATTATGTGGAGCTTTATGCTTCATATGGATGGATAGGAACAAAAGGATTTTTGAAAAAATTCCAATAGTTTCGGCGAACACGATGGAAAGAATAAAAGCAACAACATTCATATGGTTCAAGCATAGAGGTTCATTCAAAAAAATGGATTTGAGAGTTTGGAATATTAGTCTTTTCCTTTGTTTGTAATTGTTTTCAATTTACCTGTTGTTCTTCGTTTGTTTTTTTCGTTTTCTTTTGTACTGTTTGTTTGTTCTCCACATCTCCGTGATGTGTTTTTTTTTTTTTTTTTTTTTTTTTTTTTTTTTTTTTATAATATTTGCTGTTTTCCAAAAAAAGAAGTTAATTTAATTTATTTTGTAAAATATATTTGAAGTCAATATTGTTGGAATCCTAAGTCGATGAGGACTTGGAGACCAAGCAATCAAATTTATGGAAAGTTTAGTTTATGGCAAGTTGGTCATAAGTTTCCTAGTCTAATACAAGTTGGTATGTTAGGCTATATATACGTGTCCATAATCGAGTTTATGATTATGAGAACAGATTGTAAAAACATTGGTTTTGAGTGATTTTCCAATTAATCAAATAGTTATTTTGGTTATTTGTTTTGCATTCTTGTTTTCAAAACTTTAATTGGTATCAGAGCGAGGTGAAGACGGTGCCGGTTTGAGAGTCGGTTTCAAGAAAACCGTAGCCTTTCATTGTGGGGCAGATACAACGAGAACCGGGTTTGATTTAAGGGGGTGTGAGTTGTTTTTTAGCGTGAGTTGAAGCATCTCAACAGCAGTCCCAATTTTTCTTGATCTGGCTTGTTCTAAGGTAGAGAGAGACTAACCAGAGGCACAAAATAAATGGATGAGAAGACGTCAAAGTGGGTGACTTTGATTTAGTTCATTTTGCGAGTGACTGAAGACGGTAAATGTGGTCGTGACCTAGTCTTATTGTTAGGTGGAAAGTTGCTCTCAGAACAAGCTTGATAAAGAGGTCGGGGTGGTGAAAAGAGATAATAGGATATTGATCGGGTTGAAGAATTCTCTAGAAGGACTTAGAGAAATGGGGGTGATTGTTGGAATCCTAAGTCGATGAGGACTTGGAGACCAAGCAATCTAATTTATGGAAAGTTTAGTTTATGGCAAGTTGGTCATAAGTTTTATAGTCTAATACAAGTTGGTATGTTAGGCTATATATACGTTTCCATAATCGAGTTTATGATTTTGAGAACAGATTGTAAAAACATTGGTTTTGAGTGATTTTCCAATTAATCAAATAGTTATTTTGGTTATTTGTTTTGCATTCTTGTTTTCAAAACTTTAAATATTATGTATTCCTAGATGGTATTAATGGTATCTCAACTTTGTAACATCCCGAAATATCAAGAGTAGAGTTGAAGGGCTAAAAGAGTAAATTGGGAAAGAGTGACTCGGTGAGTCGAGTGCGAGTGGACTCAGAGTTGTTGGACTCGGCGAGTCTTGGGGTGACTCGGCGAGTTAGGTCGCAGATTGAATGAAGTTCTGATTATGGGAACTCGACGAGTCACAGAGTTGACTCGACGAGTAGGGTCAGTCAGGGGTTGACTTAGACTGAGGACTTTGATTTCGACCAAGGGTTGGTCGTTGACTTTTAGGGTTTGGTCAGCAATGTGGCCTTTGGGCCAAGAGAGAAGTAAACTAGTCTTTTACCCATGAGAGGGTGTTATGAGAGGATTTATTCTAGTCTCGAGAGTTATATTCATGAGAATATTTGCTTTACGTGTTAGGCGGTGGCGAGTTTGAGATTCCAGTGTGGGGATATCTGCTTTCTGCTTGCCAGGTGAGTCTTCTCACTATACTTTACCTTGAGTAGGTAACCAGAGTTATGTGTTCAGAGTATTTGTATGCTATATGTACGTGATGTGTTGTACTGCATTGTTTCTATGTGATTTATGTTGTGCATGTTTATAGAGTTGGAACCGGAAGGTTCCCAGAGTTAGAGCCTGAGGGTTCACAGAGTTTGGGTGCACGGACCCATAGAGTTATAGCCTCGAGTGGCTAATATGTGTTATGTGTGGTATTTTGGGGAACTCACTAAGCTTCGTGCTTACAGTGTTTTGTGTGATGTTTTTTTCAGGTTTCTTTCAGTATCACGGGACGGCACCGGCTTGATTGTACACACCAGAGAAAGAGTCATATTTTGGAGGATCCTGGTTTTCTATGCAAGTGAAAATGGAGTCATGTTTTGTAAATCGACTATGAATGAGATTTTAAACAAGTGTTTCTAAGAATAAAATGATTATTTTAAATGAAAAATTTGTCTTGAAATTTACGGTGTTACAAACTTCATAAGCAAATTTTATGATGTATTTATTTGAGATCTCAATTAATTAAGTTAGACACTTGTAAATCACCACCACCGATATAACATGTTACAAATGAAACTAGAATTCTTGAATAAACGGCCGATAGAAATATTCATAATCATTACCTAGTAAAACATATAAATGCTATTTTTTATTTTTAGAATTCTTTTTTATTTATAATGTAAAGTGTAAACAACGATTTAAAAGTAACTCATGATAAATGTAAATAACGAAAAGAAAAAGTTGTAAATAAAAGGGTCATGTAACATTTGAAAATTTTATTAAATGTCTCAACACTTTCACTCTCACGCCAAATGAACAAGGGTTTAAAATAACTCTACATAATGAAAATGATAAAAATAGTACATAAATTGCAAATTAGAGGATCATAAATGCAACATTTTAAAATTTGATTAAATATCTTAGAGACAAATTTTAAGGTCTTTACCAAATTTATTTTAAAATTATTTAAACCCACGATATTACTATAAAAACATTAGACAAATTAGGGGATAACCACCTCGCTGAGTTCCTCCCCCCTACTCCCTCCCCTATTACATAAATAATACATTACAACAGAAAATATCAATGTTTCATTATTCATGATTTACTAATTTAAATACACTAAAACATGATAGTACCTGGATCGTGGTTTTTCCATATCTACATTGAGAATACATTATATAAAAAGAGGATTTTTACCAAACTCGGAATTCATATTTCTTTTTACAATGCAAACGTGTTGCATACTATATGCATCTCATTGGCTAGTCTACAAAAATCAACTAGTCACGAGGGAAAATTAATCAACAATCTATTTTAAATTCAAAAAGAGTAAATGTGAATATATACGATCACTAAATCTAAAAGCTCCATAAAGACTCGTCAACAAAAAATTCGACGTTATCCTCATAACTGCCATATCCCACTGTCTGCGGTGGCGCAACCATCAGTCCCTCCGCCATGCTAACAAAAAATTCCGGCGTCTCAAAAATATCTTCTTCATCCACGTAATACAGAATTTCCGGCAACTCCTTCGTATCCACAATCTCCACCTCTTCCTCGGACTCCATGTATCTAAAAGCCTCCGCAGCTTCTGCAGCGGCCTTTTGTATATCTACTATACTGCTAGACTTCGGGACCGGCAGCCGCCACACAGAATCAGCAAAATTCAAACACGCCCGTCGTCCCCTGAAGGCAAACGCCGCCACGTCATGTGCTCTTGCTGCCATTATAGCAGTAGGATGAGTCCCTAGCCACACCCTCATGTTCTTGTTGGGTTCTCTTAACTCACAAACCCACTTCCCGTTATCCCTCATTCTCACTCCCCTGTAAACTGGGTGTCGAGTCTCTCTAAACTTCTTCCTTCCGGCTCTCTTCTTCGGGTTTCGTGAAGCCAACATCACTTCGGATTCAGCAGCCGCATTCAAGACTGCGCTTTTGCTACGACATGAGGTCAAAAAGTATGCTAATGGAACACTTTCTGATGATACGGATGGAAATGGGTTGTAAGATTCGATAAAGGCATCCATACGTTGGTAGTGTGAGCAATATAAGAGGTGAAGTTACGGTTTGTTGGTAGTTTTTGCAAGTTAGATATAAGTTATGACTTTTGAGAGAAGTAATTGTTTGTTGGGAGTGTTTGTGAGTGACTTTAATTTTTTTTTTATATGGAATGACGATGTATATATAGATATTTGTGGATTGTCTGTGGTGGGGTTACCAGCTGGTGGTTTGCGTGGTAGAGGATGGAGGCTTTGACAAGTGGCTTCATTTTTTATTTATTTTGAACGCGTGATATTTGGGAGGATAGATTAAGGATTGTCCCTATAGTATTGAGTAATATACAGCTTCAGTCCAATAGATTCGAAGATTGTAGTTGATGTGCAAAATAGTTTTGTGGAAAAGCATGCCTAATTTTATATACCGTCAACATTAACATGTTAAGGGAAATTTTCTGAAAAATCCTAAAATTTTAGGATAATTTATGAAAAAGTCTCAAACTAAATTTTGTTTATAAAAAAGCACCAATTACCGGCTAAAACTTCGAAAAAAACCATTTTGGCTGGTTTCGTAGATTTAGCCGTTATTCTGTTCTTTTTCGTTAGTTTGCTTAAAATATTATGACTTTTTTGAAAATTACTCGATAACCAAAATATTATGACTTTTTTTAAAATTACTATGAAATTAATGGATATTATTATTAACAAATCATTTATAAACCTAACAAATATTTTTTTTATTATAAACAAAGAAAATACATTTGTTTCTAATTTCTAGGAATGGAATGATCGACTAGATCTATTGTTTCTTGACCACTTTAAACTCCTTATGTTTCTTATATGTATCATTGTGAGTGTCAACGAGATGTAATATGTACGTTTTCTTCAATTAAATACAGTAGTTGATAATATTTATTAACATACAATCAATAAGTGTCTACTTTCGATTAAGTGTGACGTTATAAGATCACATGTTATTAAAAAATATAATTACATAATGATTCTTGAACATATAGATCTTTCATTATGTTCTTTAACGTAAATATCACCTAACCTTCATACGTTATTTGGTAACAACCATTAAATTACAAACATATTTGAAAAATAAACTTTGACAATTTAAATAGATAATCACCCTATACTTTTTTCCATATAAACTATCATTTACGATTCACTTTTTCACATTTGATAGATGTATGTTAGCCTATGGTTGTTACCATGTGAGATGTGGATGTAGGGTGATAGTTAGGTTAAACAACATAAGAGGAACACCAACATTAGAGGAACACTCACTGAGTATATCTCACCATCATACCCACAACGATGTATAGAAGGAACGTAGAGAGTTTGATGTGGTCAATAAGCAATAGATGAGTACTTAGACCACCAATTTATTCATAGAAATTAGTAACAAGTGTATTTTCTTTTTTATAATAAAACTATTTGTTATGTTTATAAATGATTTGTTAATATGGTAACTTTCAGAAAAGTCTCAATATTTTGGTTATCAGGTAGTTTCCGGAAAAGTCTCAAAATTTTAAGCAAACTAACGAAAAAAACAAAATACCAGCTAAGTCTACAATACCGGCCGAAAATGGTTTTTTCGAAGTTTTAATTAGTATTCTTTGTTTTTCTGTAAACAAAATTTAGTTTGAGACTTTATTATAAATTGAACTAAATTTTTGGGACTTTTTTGAAAATTTGTTTATGTTAAGTATCGTTATTTACACTACACATGGTAAGTTTTTTAATCAGTTTACATCATTTATATTCCATTTATTTTGTTTCTTTAAAAAAAAATTGATATAACTTAAAATCACGCCTTAATTAAAATTATACATCAAAATCATAATAATTGCATTTTCAAATCAAACACAAAACCGTTGTTTTTTTAAATCAAAACCTCAAACCCATGATGCATTTACCATTTACACTACTAATAAACTTAATCTTAATATAACATACAATAGCAAAATTTTCCGGTTTCTATGCCAACTTGCATTAACTAAAAGAAAACACTTAAATAGCTATGGAATGAAAATTCATAGCTATTATATTATGGAATATGATACAAAATGATTTTTATAGCTATTTTGCTATCAAAATGATTTTGTAGCTAAATTAGGAATAGCTACAAAGAATTGCTAGATAATCAAAATTCGTATATATTCTACTACGAAATATGCTACATAATCAATAGTCGTAGCTTTTTTTATACGAAAATGGCTACGTAGTTACATTTCCAAAGCTAAATCTTGAATTGTTGTTACACAATCAAAATTTGTATCTATTTGACTACGCAATATGCTACGAGATTGTTGGTTGTAGCTAGTTTCCTACGAAAGTTGTTACATAATCCATTTTCGTAATTAGTTGGCTATAAAATCGTTTACGTAATCAAAATTCGTAGCTAGTTGGCTACAAAATTGAAATCCATAGCTATTTTGCATCAAAAATTTGCTACAAAATAAAAATCTATAGCTAATTTGATACGAAACTTTTTACGAAGAGGTTAATCGTTGTTATTTGCATATATAAGTTGTTTTTGAGTTTCTAAAATAGCTATGAAATCTAAGTTTGTAGCTATGTGGTTACGGAATATTATGTAATCAATTAGTTATGAAATATATTTCCATACTAAAATATATAAAATATTTTATCAACAAAAGTAAATTATTGTTTTCAATCATTATTTTTAATTATAATTTAATTATCATTGATAAAAACCTTTACATATTATCATAATTTATTTTATTTATTCTTATTTTCATTATTTTGTTATATCTTATTTTAATAGGGATAGGCTTTGCAATTCAATAGGGCAAGTGTATAAGTGCATGTTTTCCTTTTTATTAAATCCAAATTGCAAAGCGGTTCATCAAGTTAGACAACGAGGTTAAAATAGCTCATAGTTTCGACGGAGTTCTAACGATCATCGAATGCTACCGACATTACACAGATCTCCGGTGATGTAATTAGCCAAAACTTGTTCAACAATAATATATCGATTTGGCTTCTACGGATGACCTTCCCGATGATTTTCGGCGGCAAGATGAGGTCTCGACCAAAAATAAAACACAGAAAGTTGGAGTTATGAGGGAAAGCGAGTTAGATAACTAAATTTGCAAGAATCTAACGAGACGGTGGCTGGTTTTTTGCTTACTGATGCAACAGTGCTACTTCTTGTTTTTGAGGCTTCAGAACTTCGCTGGAGATCGAGTATGATCGAATCGAATATTGGTACTCATGAAAAAACCAAATGTAGTAGTATCCCGACTAATAAATTGAAGGGAAACTTAAATCGTCTCGATGCTCCATGCAAGTCACTCACAATATCTACAAGCGTTTGAATTGTACACACTTATGTTTTGTTGTTGGAGAAAAGTTTGATTGATTTTATTGAAGTACAAGTTGTTGCCCACTTTGGTTTGATTGGTAAATAGCTAAACTTTTGTCTAGATTAGTGATACGGACACTCGATGGTAAAAATCGTAACACCTTGTTCCGAATCGTTTCCTAATGTGGGGTGGTAACTCGAAGACCGATCATCATCAGGTTTAGGGCGTGTGAAGAAAAGAGATTTAGACCCATTTGTGTGTGGGTAATGTAATTTGGATAATCTGGGAGTTAGGTTTGTATTTTGGAGCCAAGGGGTATTTCGGTAAAGCGTCAGTTCAGGCTTTACAAAAAATGGATTTTTGTTCATGAAGTTTTAAGGCAAGTATGAGTTGACAAAAGTTTAGTGCTTCTTGTTACCTCTTCGTGGATATAAGGATCATCAAAACAGACTTATAACCAAGAAGTTATAGCCATCAAAAGATTCATGGTTTTAGGGTTTAACTAGGTACACGGGGCATACACATGTGTACGCATGACATACTAGTGCTAAGACCAGTATGTCGGGCATACATTGGTGTACATTGGGCGTACTAAGCAAAGTGATCATAGAGCTTTAAGGGAGTACATTGGGCATGCCAGAGGTACGTTGGATGTACTCTAGTCAGACCTAAACCCTAATTTAGGGTCTTGGGCCCTATTTAAGCTCCTTAACTCACCACCAAACCCTATATATTCAACCTCCATCCCTCTAAACCCTAGAAACGATACCATAACCCCATTTGAGTGGATTTTGAGCTTTTGGTGGCATTTTCATGCTTGTTGGTGTTCATAGAAGAAGAATGAACTTCTTGGAGAAGTGTGTGATTGCTTGAAGCTTTTGGATCCAGGCTTATTGCATCTTGATCTACATTTTGGAGGTATAACGTTTCTATCTTGATGACTCTAGGTGTTAGATCTAGTTTAGGGGGTATTTTGGGTTCATTTTGGTCCTTAGAGTCATCCTTGTGAGTATGAGCTACTTCAAGAACTTAGAATTATGGATCTTGGCCTTTTGGAGGTCCCTTGTTCATAAAAATGCCATCTAGATGAATTATCTTGGACCACACATGAGTTTAGATGTTTATTATCGGTGTTATTAAGGATTTGGTCCCATTAAGCCATGCAAAGGAGTAAATTTGCCAACTTTACATGTTAAGACATCTCATTAGTGCCATATCTGAGTTTGGAAGTCATTGGCTTAACCATTAAAAGATTAATATGGATTTTTGGTCCTTGATGACTACATTGGGCGTACGCAAGAAGTATGTTCAACATAATGGAGGTTTTGTACATCATCCGCTTATACTCTGTTCTTCGAGGGTGAGTACATGGTGCATACCATTCTGGTACGCGAGGCGTACTCCCCAGTTTTCCATTTTGGGCTTTTTGAGATTTGGGCCTTGTTAGGCCATTGGACTTTCGACTTTTAGCCATGGATGGACTTAGGGTTTTCTTGGAAGTAGGTCATGTTGGATATAGTGTCTAAGTCCATAACTTTATTTGGTATGTACTTGACCCGACCCGACATTGTCCATTTGGGTTGCATGGCATTGCAATACTTGGATAGACAAAATGATAGAAAGTACACTTGTGATTATTAATATATTATAAGTTCTAATATATTGATAATAATATTATTTAATTAGTATTCATCAAGTATTAATCTAGTATTAATTTGGTGATCAAAGTGAGACTAATTAAATATACAAGGTTGATTATGACAATCATCAATTCTTTTATGGCAGATTAATGATCCATGGTTTATGGTTTTGGTTATAACCATATGGAGCTCCATGGATAGTCCATGGGAGTTACAAACCCATGGGTCATGAGAAATGAAGAGTCATGACAATTAGGGTTTACATTTGTAACTCCTAATTATGACACACTATAAAAGAAACCTTATAGCATGCAAAATTGGCACTAGGGTATTCTTGTGAGGGCATAGCCGATTTTGAAGTGTAGAAGTATTCTCTCTAGTTATTCCAAGGTTGTAGTGTTGTGTGAAGCATTTGAGGCACACCATTTGGGGTGCTAGGCTCATAAAGTCTTGAAGGAATCTAAGCAACAACAAGGTATGTATTTCTACTAGTTTTTATGTTTTATGTAATCCCCATACCATGCTAGTTAGGAAATAACCTTGAAAAAGAAATTTGCATGTATATAGAGAAAACATAGATTCAAGGTTATTAGGGTTGCATGTACACTTAGGAAGTGTTAGAATGCTCAAAACCCAACAGGTCCATGATGACTTTGAGGCCCAATCGGGTTATTAGGCCATAATGGGATTTTGTTGCTTTTGATTTGGGCTTTGGATTGCCATTTTGGGTTTTCGGGTTTTTATGCATTTTGGGTTGGACCTTGGTTAAGGAACAAGTAAGAAAAGGGTAAAATGGTCATTTACCCTTTAGGGAGTTATTTTATCAAGTGGGCCTCATATTTTGGGTTATCAGGTTAACTATTGATTAAGATTGTATTTAATTATTAGTTGGTGCAAGGTTATCCGGTTCAGGGGTCCGAGCAGTTATTCGAATAACAGCGGATTGAGGTGAGTCTGCTCACTGTACTTGTGGATCGAAGGCACCAATGTTAGCCCACTAGGTTTTGTTGTGCTAGTTGTCTTTGTAACTCTTGCATGGTATGTTGGGCGACGCCCATTTGTATGTTGGGCTAGGCCCATTGTATGACGGGCTAGACCCATTTGTATGTCGGGTTATGCCCATGGAATAGGAAGGGCTAGGCCCATTGTATGTTATGTAGGTGCTAATTGTCTTTATGACTTTTGCATTTGTATGATAGGGCTAGGCCTAATGGTTTGGCAGGGCTAGGCCCATTATGGTGGGTTGGGACCAATATGCAGGCTAGGCCGAATGGTATGTATGGTATGTGGTATTTTGTGGAGCTTAATAAGCTTCGTGCTTACGGTTTTACGGTTATGGTTTCAGGTACATCCGGTTCGAAAAGGAAGGGCCTGGCTTGATTGCGGCGCATCCACCCATGTTTCTACATCATGATGATTTTGGGATTGAACTATGTTAACTGTTTTCTTATAAAAGTACTTCTGAATATTTGGATAAGTAGATATTGAATGTTGACTTAAAGATAATTAATGTTTGGTAGAATTAAAAATGAAATTTTTACCTCAAAATTTAGGTCGTTAAAAGTTGGTATCAGAGCCATGGTTTGAGGGATTCAGGCACACTTTCGAGTGTGACTGAACTCAAACTGAGGAATTGGTAATTTTTCTTAAAAAGAAAACAAGTTTCTAAAACAATTTTTGTAAAAGAAAAGAAATTTCTAAAAGGATTTTGTAAAGACAAAGGGGGTATGATGCGTGCAATCGTCTGAGCTCAAGTACGTGATTCTCAGAAAATCCATTCATGTTTGTTATGATTATATGTTATGAGAATTGCATGTGAGGATGAGGCTAGGGATACTTTCAGGAATTGCATGATAGATTGGCCTGATATGTGATACCTTGTAGCCTGGGAAGCATTAGATGCTATGCTAGATTGGGATTATGTATTGGTACCAGTAATTGCTAAGTGTATGCTTTAAAATTTGTATATGATTAGGATGATATATCCCTAGAGTGATCGATTTGGCCTTATTTCATGTTCCTTGCTTTGTTGTGGTCCTAGGGTAATCTTTTATTCAATAATCTATTTGATCCTGTATTGTGTATAATTTGCATGAATAAGGCAACCGACAGTAAGAATGGAAGTTCCTAGCATGAGTTGTAGTATGTGAGCTTGAATGTTCTTTGGTTATTATATGGGTTAGAGTGCTACTGCACGAATGCTGCTTGCTTTGTGCTTTGTGGAACTCTTAAGTTATGCGAGATAACTATTAAGTGAATATGTTAAGTCACATGTGACAAAGGTTGAATAATCTCAGAGTGATGGATTTGGCCCTATTGCGTAGCTCTTGTTTGAGTCTAACCGGTGTAGGGATGACTCTTTTACTCGAAGGATTATTTGAGCTTTGTTTCATGTGACTATATTCATGAGGTAGTTAATTGACATTATGAGGAGTTCTTCAGCAGCTGATGGCAGGGTGAGGTCGGAAACCTAGGAAATCCTAGGAAATGCTTCAGTGGGTTTTGTTGTGCTATTTAGCGAGTGCTTGGGATATCAATTTGAGAAGGTGACTTAGAGGATTCGGGATAATTCCTGAGGAAAGTATGGATAGGTGTGGAAGGTAGTATTGGGCCCGTACTACTGAAAGCACATGATCTATACTCGAACTGTGAAGAGTTTTGGAAAATCTAGGAAGTCTGCCTGATGAGGATTCTTGGGTATGTTCTAATCTTTTGCATGTTATTTTTTTCAGTATGGTAATGAGCACACACGAAGGAGGATCAAGTTCTTGTTCCGGCTCAGGTGCAGGTACTGAGCCGATTGACGAGTGAATGTGGGAGTTCATCTCATCGGAGATTATCCACGGTATTTTGGATCAAACTCCTATAATATTTGGTATGGTCAAGGAGGGGATTTTTGGATATTTTGGATGAGCGTCTGGGCGCATTCCGCACTAAGGTTATGGCTATTATTGGAGCTCGCACTCTATCTTTCCGTAAGTTCCGTGCTTGTGGAGCTCCCGCGTTCTTTGGGGATAAGGACCCGATTGCTAGTAGGAGATGGTTAAAAGATATGGTTAACGTGTTCAGGATGAGTTTCTGCCCCGAGGGGTCGAAGGTCAAATTTGCATTCTGTCTTCTAAAGGACTGAGTAAGAGATTGGTGGGAGGAGGTAGACTTCTCTTTGGGAGGCGAATCCATAGAGATGATAACATAGGATGAGTTTGTGACCAGATTTAGGGCTGAGTTTCCACCAACTATTGAGGTGCAACAACTGGCGAGGGAGTTTCAGGAACTTCGCCAGACGACTGAGACTGTGGCAGAGATCACTGCCAAGTTCCGGGGAGAGGGATTTGTTGGTTCCGCATTATGATGTGGACGAGGAAATGAAGAAGGTAAGGTATCATGACATGTTGAGAGATGAAATCCAGGAGTTTGTGAGTTTATCAGGGTGCGAGACCCTAACTGATATGATTGCTAGAGCGCGAAAACGTGAGATTGATTTGGAGCCTTTCGAGAAGAGGAAGCCAAAGTAGACTGAGATTTCAGTAAGCCAGGTGAAGAGGCCTAGGACTTAGGATTTGGTATGCCATTAGGGTCGGGTTCGGGGCCGGTACGCCCAGTGTGGGAAGACTCATTAGGGAGGATGTCAGGAGACAAGTCGAGGATGTTACAGTTGTGGTCAGATGGGTCATTTTAGTCGGGATTGCCACCGTGGGTTGGATTCGATGTGTTTTCACTGCAATCAGGTGGGCCACAAGAAGGCCGACTATCCGATGCTGAGGGGTGGAGCCGTGACTGCACCTGTTCCGGTTACTTTGAGGATCATTAACGGTCGTGAGGGTAAGGAATGAGCCCTAGTAGCGAGGAGCCGAGCATTGCAGTATCAGTCAGGGGAGGGCAGGGTTTCATCAGGTACCATTGTGGGTATGTAATCTATGATTTCTTCTTGCTTATTATCAATATTTATATTGCTTTGGAATCTTGTATTGGTTTGGGTAAACATTATCTTTGGTTTAGTTCTCTGTTATTTCTTGGGTTATATCATCAAGAATTGTTATATGCCATTTTGAATGCCAAGAGTCATTAGTGGTTCGTATCTTGCTGAGCGAGTTTCAGTTTGTTCGGTTGTTGTTCCGGTTCTATGATGGGGTCAATTCAGGGGTATTGTTGGGAAGGTCTATGGTTGGATTAGCTATTTAGTTCTCTAATGAATTCAGAGATCAATCGTGTTAGCATTTGATCGGGTAAGATCGCCAGTCGTCTAGGGAAGAACCTTTGGGTCCAATCACTACCGTTGCTAGGGGAGGAGCGGTAGCAAGAAGATGGCGGTGGCAGTCTCAAGAGTTGTTTGGTCACTGGAAGTGCCAGTGTAATTTTATAATCACAAGGGTTGAAGTGGTTAAAATTTAGAGATCCTTCTGAGGATGGGAAGTCAGAGTGAAGACTCACCAATTCACAGCAAGGGTTAGGATCTTTGTCACCAACATAAAGGACTCAAGGATTTTGTGCGGTACCATGGGAAGAAATCAGGATTATCAGGCTTGTGAGATTTCGGGGACTTTTCTTCTTGATTTTAATAGTTGTGCGGTCATCGAAATTGGATAGTAATGGAACGTTGGCATTTGTAAACTCATTTTGTCATTAGTCTGAATCGTAAGGTTGTGAGATGGATTGGAAATTGATCAAATCTTGAGGATTAGAAAAGCGCAGTCGAATCCAAGTAGGGGAGAATCTTTTGGTCTAAGGGATTGAACAAGAAAGGATATTTGTGTTTTGTTGCACATCAGTAGTGACGCACGGTGGGTATGTGGATGGATCCAGGTTGAGGGTTGTGTTAGAGCGTTGCCGCCTATTCTTGTTTAATGAAGACTTTAGGGTTCGAAGCATGACCCGAACACGTGATTAGGATTCAGTCAGATGCGAGTTTGACTCAAGATGATTGTGGTTGATATGGTAGAGGTGTGGTAAGACCATGGGGCATTCGAGATGACCTTGGATGCAGTATAGGATAGAACAGATAACACTAGGGGGGACCAAGTGAAGGAAGATGTTTACCCAGATTTTACGACACTAAGTGGTCATTCCACATAAATAGTATTGTAGTATATAGCCTAATATAAGAGGCATTATGTGTGGTAAACTCGAACAAGTATTTTAATCATTTTCAAAAGTTATAAAAATATCCCTAGTCGTGTTATACTAATCAATGTGATTAGTTGTTGTGTGATCATTTCCATGTATGGCGGCTTGGAAAATTGTGAGACAATTTTTGTGATGAGTATGAGTAGGTGTGAAAGGTAGTATGGTCCTAGACTATCAGAAGCACAAGACTCGTACTTCAATCAGGAGGAGTCACAATGCTACTAAGGCACTAGTAATTGAGTTTGTTTTTTAAAATTCCTTCATTACCTTCGTTTCAATGATGAATAGGAAGAAGATTCATAATCGAACCTTGTTAACTGTAAAGGATTGAATCCGATTGATATCCACAAACTCAGTTACCCGGTTTTGAGAACCATGTTCGACATAGTGTCTGAATTTAATTGTAAGGTTGAAGAAGGAGATGATTGAGGAAATCGACATACAAATTGTAGTCGTGGTTAAAACTAAGTAGCTAGTAGCTAGTAATGCCACCTATAATAATGTGGTTGTACCACATTAGAACATGAAGGAACGTATCCTATATGTTAGAGTGTGACTCAAAGAGACATGAGTCTACCCATTGCATCATACGATGAAAGGTCATTAGAGCATAATCCATCAGTCTGTTATGGAAGTTGAAGTGAAGACATTATCTTACGTTAAGTGTGTTCTAGAAGGAGCAGGAGTATCCAATAAAGAATGAATTTAGAAGGAAGATCATGTTCAGGGTTAAGCACCACCAACAGTTGAGAAGCCTAAGAGTTAGAAAATCATTTGAAAAGACATAAGGGTTACAACTATTATCTCGGATGGAAAGATAACGTATGGAGTCATTATACAAGCCATGTTTTGCTAATGATTTCGGGACGTAATCATCCTGAAGGGGGATATAATTGTAATGCCCACAAATTTGGGTTACATAAATAAGATATAATAAGCGATAAAAAACGACTTGTTGACAGAATATTATTTAAGATAAATAATATTAACCGAAATTATAGTATATGTGACAACGATTTTGTACATATAAAGAAAGTTGGAATCTAACTTCGTATGAAGAAGTTATACTTCTTCAAATTTTTGCAATTAAACCGAAACGACTTTTTGTATCGTAAAAAAATGAATTTTTGATAGATTACTTATTAGACTAAGAGATATAATCTAAAATCATAGTAGTCGTCAAACCTACAACATGCATATAAAGAATGTCCAAATCTGACTTTATGAGAAAAACTTATAATTTTTTGAAGTTTTAGCGTATCAATATACAACTCAGAAACTAATATAAAATCGGTTAATTTTTAGGAAAAACATTCTAAATGAAGGTTGAAGATCTCATCAATACCTATCCATCGATATAAAGACATTCGAGAACGGACATCAGAAAAGAGAGTTATGATTTTTTAGCGGACTTTAACAGTCTAAACCGGTTAAAAATATAACTTTAAAAATAAATTCAAATTAGTCGATTGGGTCTAAATGAATGTTGTATAGGAATCTGACTAACCACCCAAATGTCGCTA
Source organism: Lactuca saligna (assembly GCF_052625555.1). Taxonomy (NCBI): domain Eukaryota; kingdom Viridiplantae; phylum Streptophyta; class Magnoliopsida; order Asterales; family Asteraceae; genus Lactuca; species Lactuca saligna. The sequence goes on from NC_136425.1 coordinate 57,292,653, forward strand.
CGCGTCAGACTAGGAATCTGCCACGTTACCTCTTCTAACAGTGTGTATAATACATACCGGACATGGTGTGCGACACGCATCCTTCCCATACGTATAAATTCGTTCGCTTACACCTCATTTTCTCACAAATCAAACCCAGATCTCTCTGGTCTTCTTTCACACTTTGACTCCAAATTTTTCCAGGCTTCTGAACTTTTTTTGGAAGGCTGTGGAGTAGCCACGAGCCTGACGAAAAGAAGTATTTGGGTCAAGATTACGTCCTCGCAATTTCATGGTTTTCGCTAAAATCTGTATAAGTTAAGCTACACTTATTTTATTTCAAGTGTAACTTATATTTGTGTTCATAGTCATTATTATGAACTTATAAATAAGATTTATCTGTAATTCCAAGTCATTATACTGATTGATCTACTTACCGGGATGATGTCTAGGCTGGATTTAGTGAGGTGTTTAAAGTGGGATTTCCAAACAGTATACTTTGTATGCCACACGGATGCTACATTCGATATGATCGTACATGGTTCTTTGTTACTTGATAGATCTTCATGTAAATATTAGGATTAGTGAGGAATTCAAGCTATCATTAGTCACCAGGAAATAAGACTAAGAATTAGTAATATGAACCTAGGTCACGTCAAAGGAAAAATTGAAATACAAAGGCGAAGTTCTGCCCAAATTCCGAGGCATCCACTTTTACTAAGTGAATGCATAGTTACTTTCAAATTACACATAGATACAAGTATTCTAAATGCTTAAATGTTATGTGCATTATTTTTGGTGTGTTTAATATATATGTACAATATGATATGATCGTTACTTAATCTAATCGTATATTATACTTACTGATATGTTTGGGTAGTAAAGGGTTGTATGAAATAACAAATGAGATGTCAGGATAGGGTTGTGTGAGATAGTGGTTATGATAGGTTAAGTGAAAGTTTTGCAAAGTAATAAGTTGTGACTTGTCGTGTCTACTCAAAGTACTATTGTACTATTGTGCTTACCCAAAGTACTATCGCATTGTCATGCCTAACCAAATTACTATTTTTGTACATCATTTTGTGTACAAAATATTATCTTACTGTCGTGCCTAATCATTTCGGGAAATATAGATAACTGTTGTCAAAGATCCTTAAGAAAAGATCTATCGAGATCATTAATCTAGGATTAGGAAGCAAGAATAACGGGAATAGGGTAATTGGGTTATTAAAATGTTGAAGATTATATAATTAAAGATTATAATATTGTGGGTTGAAAGCATTATATGCTTATCAGGTTTCCCAATCTAACCCTCTCAGTTCCATTGTATCACAGGTAGCGATACGAAAGTACTGAAATAATGTAATTATATGCTTACAGGTTTAAAGGAGCTCGTAGGTTGCTAGAATATTGATGTAAAGGCTGTTGATTCTTATGTCAGTGTTTTCGGATTGGAATGTTTGTTTCACTTCCAAAATTTGGAAGATGTTTCATGAGGCATTAGATACTCAGTTATATTTTAGTACAGTTTTACCACCCACAAATTGGCGGATAGAGTGAGTGAATGATTTAGCCACTCGGGGACATTTTTCGTGTATGTGTATTGGATTTTGGTGGGACTTGGGATACGTATCTCTTATTAGTTGAGTTCTCGTATAACAACAACTACCATGCCAACATTGATCGACCTCCTTTCACGATGCTTTACTGTAGGAAGCTTCGAATGCCGATATGTTGGGTGAGGTCCATCTAGAGCTTGGGAAGGATCAAATCTGAGCATTGGAGCTCTTGGAATTGGGAGAAAAAAAAAGCTTAACTCCTTATGTTGTTCAGACCTAGTTCCTACGACGTGGTGACTCGGGATCAACCCATCTGTTTTATCTTTACACGACCGCAAGGTGGCTAAAGGAAGGCCAAGACATGGAGGCTTGCTGATGATTAATTATTGACTTTGACTTGGTCGTTAACCATTGACTTTGACCTAGGTTGACTTTTGGGTCAATTTGCAAGTTTAAAAGGTGAATTAAGGTTTCATTTTGAATAATTGATTAGGTGGCGTTTAGCACCCATTCATCGTGTGTATGTGTATGAGTTTTTGGATTTTGACTACCTTCGCAAGGTGAATTTTCTCACTACAATGTAGGTTGCTGGACTTTCTTTGTGACTCTTGCATGTTTATGTATGTTTATTGGGTTAGGGCCGATTATATGGGTTGGGCCTGGATGTGTAGGCTTGGCTTGGAAACATGTATGTTGGGATGAGCCTTTTCTTATATAGTATATGATATTTTGGGGAATTCAATGAGCTTTGTGCTATGTTTGCTGTTTACATGCTACAAATACTTCCAGTTCGAAAGAGAAGAGCTCGGCATGATCGCATTACATACCCCAAAGTTTATTCTACATTATCTTTCAGATTTGTCATTGATATTTTGAGGATACATTACAATACTATAATTGTCTTTTTATTCGAATGATTGGATTTGGGCTTAGTTAATTAAAAGTATAATTTTTACTGATTATTTTTAGGTTGATACAAACAATCATTTCCCCAAATCATTAATAGGTTAGGTTGGATAATTGCTTCACTTTATGATCGTCACTTTTGTCAATATCCATGTTATATTGGTACATAGGGAATATGTATTTTAAGTAACTTAAATTTGGCTGTTAATGTATTTATTTGTTAAGTAAATTAAAATTATTTATTTCTTTATTGTTGAAACATGTCTTTATTGTTTTTGAATTATTTACATACGTTTGTTACATGCTGATAGTTATAAAATATATTTGATATTCTATATCAAAGTCAATATTATATTTATGTATTTATTTGTTAAGTAAATTAAAATTATTTATTTCTTTATTGTTGAAACATGCCTTTATTGTTTTTGAATTGTTTACATACGTTTGTTACATGCTGATAGTTGTAAAATATATTTGATATTCTATATCAAAGTCAATATTATATTTTCCTAGATGGTATATAATGACGTCTCAACTTGATAACAAATATTTTCTATTTATTTTTTCTTCTCAAATAAGTAAGATAGACACTTGTAAATTTAAATCATGAATTTGATATTGTTATAATTTATCACCTCTTAGGGGGCACGGTGTGGGCAACACCCACCTTACGTTTTTGTGAGGTAGCATTACAAAAACGCCGTGACCACGCCAAAACACCGACCCCCCTATTTCGTTTTCGTCCGTTATCTTTGTTTTCGTTGCCCTTTGTTGCCTCCATAACGACGTGTTACACCATTTTCTTCTCTCTTTGCCTCTTTCTTCCCTCTACGTTGATGTGGCCCTTTGAAGAGGGTTGCCCGTACCAAGCAGCCTTATATAATACATCAACATAGATGAAGCTATAATTCTAGAATAATGCATGGGCCGATAGAAATAATCATTACATACAAAAACTAACTCTTATTTATAATGTTAAGGATAAAATTGATTTAAAACTAGCTCTTCCAAAGTGAAAATAATGAACATAGAAATGAACTTGTAAATAAAAGGGTCATGTAACATTTGAAAATTTTATTAAATGTCTCACACTTTCACTCTCATGTCAAAGGAACAAGTATGTAAAATAGCTCTTCAAAAATGAAAATGATAAAAATAGAAAATAAATTGTAAATAAAAGGGACATAAATACAACATTTGAGAATTTGATTAAATATCTCAAGACAAATTTTAAGGTGTTTACCAATTTGTCTTTGAATTATTTAAACCCACCATATTAATATAAAAGCGTTAGACAAATGGGGTAGGGGCTATGCACCTTCCTACCCTCTAAAAATATCAATGTTTCATTATTCATGATTTAATAATTTAAATACATTAAAGCATGATAGTACTTGGATCGTGGTTTTTCCATATCTATTTTGAGAATATATTATATAAAAAGGGGATTTTTACCAAAATCGGAACTCGTTTTTTAACATGTCCAAATTATTTGATAGAATTCATATTTCTTTTTACAATGCAAATGTGTTGCATAATACTATATGTATCTCATTGGCTAGTCTAAAAAAATCAACTAGTCGTGAGGGAAAATGAATCAACAATCTATCTTAAATTTAAAAAGGAATAAATCTAGAAGCTCCATAAAGACTCGTCAACAAAAAATTCGACGTCATCCTCATAACTGCTATATCCCACCGTCTGCGGAGGCGCTACCATCAGTCCCTCCGCCATGCTGACAAAAAATTCCGGCATCTCGAAAATATCTTCTTCATCCACGTAATAAAGACTTTCCGGTAACTCCTTCGTTTCAACAATCTCCACCTCTTCCTCGGACTCCATGTATCTAAAAGCCTCCGCAGCTTCTGCAGCGGCCTTTTGTATATCTACTATACTGCTAGACTTCGGGACCGGCAGCCGCCACACAGAATCAGCAAAATTCAAACACGCCCGTCGTCCCCTGAAGGCAAACGCCGCCACGTCATGTGCTCTTGCTGCCATTACAGCAGTAGGATGAGTCCCCAGCCACACCCTCATGTTCTTGTTCGGCTCTCTTAATTCACAAACCCACTTGCCATTATCCCTCATTCTCACTCCTCGGTAAACTGGGTGTCGAGTCTCTCTAAACTTCTTCCTCCCGGCCTTCTTCTTCGGGTTTCGTGAAGCCAACATCACTTCGGATTCAGCAGCCTCATTCAAGACTGAGCTTTTGCTACGAGATGAGGTCAAAAAGTGTGCTAATGGAACACTTTCTGGTGAAACTGATGGAAATGGGTTGTAAGATTCGATAAAGGCATCCATACGTTGGTAGTGTGAGCAATATGTGAAGTGAAGTTACGGTTTTTGCAAGTGGAGTATAAATTATGACTTATGAGTTATGAGTGAAGTAATTGTTTGTTGGGAGTGTTTGTGAGTGACTTTAACTTGTTGATATGAGAATGGCGATGTATATATAGATTTTTTTGGCGTCTGTGTGGACAAGAGTTGTGGGGTTATGAGCTGGTGGTTTGCGTGGTAGAGGAAGGAGGCTTTGACAGGTGGCTTTACTTTTATCTTATTTTTAACGCGTGATATTTAGTAGGGTAAATTAAGAATTGTCCCTATAGTATTGCGTACCTTACAGCTTTGGTCCAACAGATTCGAAGGTTGTGTAAAATCAATGCCTAGTTTTATACATCCGTTTAACACTTACACAACACATGGTAAGTTTTTCAATCATTTTACAATTTACACCATTTATATTCTATCTATTTTGTTTCTTCAAATCTTTAAATAAAATTTGATAAAACTCAAAATCACTCTTTAATAAAGCAATGCATTATTAAGACCAGAGGGAATTGATTTATCAACCATTCCTTTTCTCTTCTATTAAAACTGTTTTTTTTTTCAAAACTTCAAAATTATATCTATTTTACATTCAATATAAATAAAAACTAGCATCAACATTTTTATTATCAGGCTAGCAAAGAGCTAGAAACCAATTACACATAAATTGTTAAAATTGGGTTTTGAAACAACTTAACCCTATTAGCATCAACCTTATTGTTTCTATGCATGAACAAAATAAAAAAACAATCAACAATGCTATCAAATAACAAGTATTTAATAGGAGACGTATCACCAAATAAAAAAACTATTTCGGTATCTCCCAATCACCCAAAGCACTATCTCCAGAATCAAATTCAAAGCTTCTTTCGATTGGTAGACATGCTTACCACATCCACCCAAGAAAATAACTCATGAATCATATCCAAACCCGAAAATGCAAAATCAACCCATCTGAATACTCTTTGATAAATATTGGCCACAAACTCACATTTTAAGAAAATATGTTCAATAGTTTCCACGTGCAAAGAATAGGTAGCACACGACAACAAATCCATATCCACTCTTTTACGACTTAAATTTCATTTCGTAGTTAATCTATTTGTAACGCCTATGTTTCTAGGCTATACATTAATGTGATGATTTAATAGTTAGGTTCAACCATTGTAACCCACTTTGGAGTAATAAACACCAATACAAAAACAACATTTTACGACACGCAAACAATGACACGCGGTGATTTATGATACACAAATGTGTGCATCCTAAAAATAATGTCATTTCTCTCAAAATTTAAAAGATTTAGGATGTGTGTTTTTGCATGCCCAAAAATTAGTGTCTAGAAAAAACCACAGAGGGCACCTATAATAAGATGTGTGTCGTGTAAGGATGTCGTTTTATAAATTTTAATATAACATGCGTTCCATCCTCTAACAGCTAACGGGGGAAAAATGAAATCCCAAAAAATTAGAAACCCCATCTTGTGCTGAAACCCTTGTCTACTTCCTTCTCATCACATTTCCAGAGCTATCTCCCCATTTTGTCGAGATTGTTGTAAATTGCAACATTCATAAACTTGGGAATTCAGTTAAATACCATAACCCAAACCCTTTCTGGTAATTGGGAGCGAATTAGGGCAAAACACAACCCTCAGACCACTTTTTCTCTCAAGAAACCTCATGTACGCATACTTTTTCTCCTCTTCCTCTTCCCTCTTATTCACAATCAATGTAATTTATATCAAAAGGATTCAACCCTTTTTGTATGCTATCTTTTTTTCTCTCCCTAATTCTTTCGGCACACAGAGATACATATTGAGAAATCTTTTCTATACATAGATACATAAACATTAGAGAGTCATTATTGTTATTTGTGTGTCAAGAAGAAAACGATGAGTGGAGGTAGGGTTACCATTCCAAACAATGTAGGGAAGACGATCCAGAACATCAAGGAGCTCACAAGTAATCACAACAGTGAAGATGAGATATATGAAATGCTTAAAGAATGTTCCATGGATCCGACGAGACCGCTCAGAAGCTCCTCTTACATGGTCCTTTTCCCTTTTTCTTAATTTCATCATGGGATCTATTTTAATTGGTTCGATTTGTGCGCTTTTGCCTTTGCAATTCCGTCTTCTATCTGCCTGGTTGGGGATTATTATTATTTTGTTCTTATTCCCTTTTTTATCTGTTAGCTTGCTCGTTATATTGGTTATAATTGTTCTTGAAGGGATGATTCTGACAGTGAGATTGAGCTTGTGTGTAATGGTGCAAAAAAGTGTCCCCAAGAAAGCAATGTTTCACCAGGTTTGTTTCATATGTAATCGAGATTCTGAGTTGAGCAAAATTGTAGTGGTCCAGATGGTAGAAATGCATGAAATAATAGTGCTAGTCCTATCATGGGTGACTATACTATACACACTAAGGTTGGTGTTAATTGGAACTGCCCCTAGTTCACCAGAGTTTTTTTTTTTGACTATTTGATATATCTACAGTAAGTCCATGGACTGATTTGACTTGGAAGGTGTTGTACTGACCAATTTACATACCTCGTTGAAGGACATAGTTTGTTAACTGCATCAAACTCACCATTTATCTGCTCAAAAATAGATAGACAGTTAGTATGTCATCATTTCTCAAATCTATACAACACAAGAGAGAGAGAGAGAGAGAGAGAGAGAGATAGAGAGAGAAGAATAACATGCCTCAACTACTTCTTCATTTTCAGCAGCATATTGTGGAGTTTGATCCTTTCCTAAAATACGAATAAAAGCACCAGTTGGGTTTCTCATTTCAGATATAAATGCACCACCCTTTCCAAGGATACATCCAATCTGATGTGCAGACACAATGACTTTTGCTGTCACTGGCTTGGTCTCAGGTGTAGCCCTAAATATCCTTGTCTGTACACGAAGAACTGCATCTTGGGGAGCAAATATCCGCTCATTTGGGACCTACAATCCATTTCTTCAATGTAAGTTGATACTTGATATAATAAACGTAAAGTTTTCAATTGAAATTTGCAAAGTAGTATGGTGTGTGTGTGTATACACACACACACACACACACACACACACATATATATATATATATATCATTATATACTTATAAAGCTTGCATTTTTTCTTGAACCACATTCATTTGAAACTCCCATAACTTTTGAATTTCTTTCTAATAATTATTATAAGTTGGTTAATAATGTTAAATAAATATCAAACCTAAAATGTAATCATATATAAACTAAATTTCAATATAAAAAATATATATTTTCTTCTACTTATAAAGTTTGTTTTTAACTTTAAATATATTATACTTAATTTATTATGTCTAATATGTTGTATGTAAACCATTATCATTTTAAAGGTAAAACTTTTGATCAATTCGTATAAAATACTTAAATTGTTAATTTAAATATAACCTTACAGGATCAATTTAAACATAAAATTTAGTTGAACTTAAACAACCCAATGAATATTTTGTAAATAGTTAAAAGTGATAAACTGTAGTGTCTTTCTAATAATGATTTTAAATTGGTTAATAAGAATAAATAAGTATCAAACTTGAAGTGTAATAAAAAATAAACTAGATTTCAATATTATATTGGATTTAATATGTTGTTGTATGTAAATCATTATCAGTTTAAAGCTATAGCTTTTGAACTCTATGGACAAAATACTTGAATTGTTAATTTAAATATAACATTACAGGGTCAACTTCAATATAAATTTCAGTTCCACTTAAAAAAAACCCAAATAATATTTTGTGAAAAGTGAAAAGTGATAAATTATAGTGTTAAATGAAAAAAACTAAAATGTAATATCAATTCACAAAAATATTTCCTAAATATATTTTTATAGTCGCTAAAAGTTTTGAAATAAGTATCTTAAAATAACTTACAATAATAATAGTTAAAAATAACTCTATATAAATGATTATATTGTTACCTTTAAAATAAAAAAAAAATATATTGTTTGATGTTTTAAATAATTACATTGATAGAAATTAAAACGTTAAGCAAATAAATTTTAAAAATAAATTAACAATAACAACAACTATAAATAATATTAAACCATATATTATATTTAATTTTATTAATATGTAACCCATAGGTAGAAGTCATTCAAAAGATTAAGATTATATATTTTTAATAGATGTATATATTATCATATAATTCAAAATAATCAATATAATATATCAACTTAGTATACGAATTATTATATCAAATTTAACGACATTATTGTTATATTTAAAAAAACATATATTTGTAAAGATTTCAGCTATATAGATGCTTCTGCGCAACGCGCATATATTCGCCTAGTATATATATATAATTGGGTACCGGTGGTCCAGATATGACAATGATGCAGTCATCTGACCCACCACTTCACTCAAGGATTTTAATGTCACATCCAGTCTCGTGCTTCAGTGCCTTCATGGTAGCCCCTCCTTTTCTAATTACACCTCCTACCTTCTCATTAGGGCATCTCAAATGGTACGTTAGCATGTCTGTGAAAGGACCAAAACGACCTCTCTCATGATGCCCTGCTCGTCCATTTGGATGATGTGGATGTGAATGTTGCTCATAAGTATTGATATTATTCACAATCACATTGTTGGCAGGCAAATAATCACTCTTGTCCCGAGCTCCAACTGGAGCTGGATGATCTAGAAGCTGCTATGAAACAGATTCAATCGCTTTCCTAACTGCACTCACTTCCCCAAAAATCTGTTTGTTATTTATGACAAACGAAAACATTATGAGTTTGCTGGCAGGCAGCATTGGTTTTTAGATAAATCCTTATTCAAAAATAAGCTTACCTAAACCAATTCGTCAGAAGAAGATGCACATGCAGGAAGTTTATCCCTTTGAAGAATCCTTATTTGGGCTCTGCGTTCAGAAGCCATTTGCTTGATTACACCACCAGATTTTCGCAAAAGGCAGCCCACTTGAGTAGAAACTACAAGAAGCCTCACAACAGATGTTTCTTCATTCATCTCCACTTCTCCTTCCACCATTCTTTCAAACACACAAAATAGACCCTTCTGCACACAAGAACCCAAATATTTCCAAAAGTCTTCCACATTTAACCTTATTTTCTTAAGATACATTAACAACAGTACCATTCTTTTCTAGTTCTTGCCTTTAAGTCGCCTTTGTAAATGGTGTTGTGATTTGAATGATGGTTCCTTTTCTGTTTTTCTCCATTATGCCGTCTATTAGTATATGATTTTGAAGATATCCTATGCTAAAAGGGTATCTTACTATGTATATATGTATACACAGTAAAAACATCAAAATTTCAAAGTTATCATATTCTAGTTTATTTTTAGTTAGTTTTTCTCATCAGCACAATAATGTAAGAGAAAATTAATATGTTGTTACTATGTATGTATGTATTAATCATGATCTTACTTGTTGTTTCCTTTCAGTAACATATATGAGTTCTAGTTTGGTTTCTCCTGAGCTGGGAACTATACTTTCTCCTAAGTTTGGTTTCTCATGTATGTTAAATCCAACATCTACCTCAGCACCACCACTGGAGCCATTCAGATATTTAGAGGCAGATGGGGTGGAATGTCGGGAAACTTTAGATGCAGTGATTGATAGATGTTCATCATTACAAAATATACACTATAAGATTGAGACTCGGATGCTTCTTTAGTGTTCTAGTAAGTAAGGCTGTAAATATTTTATTTTTATAAAAGATTTATTTTTCTTAACACTACCGTTGGGTGTATGTAAATTATAATTAATGTCTGTATATGAAAGGGTATTTTAGTCATTTACTAAAAAAGGTATGTTATGTTTTTTTGTAAAACAAACAACTGAGGCACTGGCGGAACAAGTTACACAGGAGAATTTTGACAATGGACTGATATACCCTACATTCACCAACATCCGTAAGATTTTCGCTCATATTGCTGCTAGGGTGGCAGCCAAAGCATACGAACTTGGTGAGAGACCTTAATTTATTGTTTGTGATATATATATATATATATATATATATATATATATATATATATATATATATATATATATAGACACACACACACATACATACTGTTAAAGTTAAACAAAGCACATGAAAGTAAGTAAACTAAGCACATGCGTGTTACTAGAAAAACCAATTTTCAGATTTCTAGAAGTGAACAAGATTGAGCCCTCAACCAATCAAACATATGGTTCACTTTTAAAAAATCTAGCATTTATCAAGACATTTTCTTCTGGTGTTTTAGTTCCTAAGTTATACATATGGCCTATGAATGATGTGCAACTTGTGTATAATTACAGTTATGAACCTGTAGAAGAGTATCTGTATTTTGTGGATAATGGAAGATTCTTAGTGGATGGTGTGCTTTCCAACAATCCAGTGACTCCATCAACATATTTTAGTAAGTTTTTAAGCCTTTAAATCTCATGATATGATTCTACATATATTGAAAAAGGTTAAATGCAAGAAATAACATTCTATTTTCATAAGCTAATATTTCTACAACCATGCTGGTTGTTTTTCTCATATTGGGAAAAAACATTCTCATGTGTGTCATTTTATACACAATCATTTGACATTTATATATGTTTATCATACATCATAAATTAAATCCCTTGTTGCTTCAAGAAAAGGAAAGCCTTTAATTATGTCATTCGAAGGAGCAAGTGGGGAGTTTCTTCGTAATGCCAAATAGCAACACACTTCCCTTTTTATTGTTCATTATAGCATTACACTTTCATTTCTTCTTATTATAATATGAAAATTCACTTAAGTATAAGTACAATGTTGTAATACATTGATTGAGAAGTGAGATGCTATAATAAGCAAATTGAAGCTACATATATATATATATATATATATATATATATATATATATATATATATATATATATATGCTTTTCATCAACATAATTGCTTCTTCTTTGTATGGCTGCTTCTCCTCTGTCGACCATGGAGTAAGCAAGTTGTATCTTCTCTCAAAGGTTAGAATCGTGAATTACAATCAAGACTTGTGATTAGTTGTATATGTTGGAGAATAGATTATTTGACATTTTTTTGGCAATATGTGTTAGTAGTGACTGTGAGATCCATTCAAAAGGATCCAGAGGAGAAGAAAACATCATTCAACCTCAGAAGGTATTTCAAGTTATGCATTGATTGGCTGCTTGACCTTAGTACCCTTGATTCATATTGCATGTTAAGTTACCGATTTGCCCTGTGCAGGTTTTGACAGCTCTAGCTACCTCCTTCCATGTCCTATTGCCTCTCAAAGTTCTTGCATTCAGGTTACTCTCTTAGAAAGGAAATTGTCAAAGGAGAATTTAGTCATGGGTTTATTTAAATGTTGTACATATTTTGTTTTCTATAATAAATATTATGCAATATTAGCAATGTGTTACATTTACTTACTATTGGAATGCTTATTTGTATTTGACATATAAATGCAAGGAATTATCTTTATTTTTTATGGTATTTTATTTTGTATTATGAGACTTTTAATGTGTTATTTAATTTGAAAATTAGTAAATCTATCAAAAATATATAATTTTAAAAACATTTAAAATTATGACACGCAAAAATGCATGTCGTCTTCCTTTATGACAAGGGCTTCCTTGATACGCATTGCGTGTCATAAACACGCCCGTCGTAAGGTTACGACACACAAATGTGTGTCGTCTTCCTTTATGACAAGGCCTTCCTTGATAATCATTGTGTGTCATAACTGCGCCTCGTAAATGCGTGCCATAAATGTGTGTCGTAAATGCGCATCGTAAATAGACGACGCGCAAAAGCATGTCGTCTCTCGTTATGACAAGCCCTTCCTTGACACGCATTTACGCGTCGTCTGAGCGTTTTATGACACGTAATGTGCATCATAAAAGGCTGTTTTTCTAGTAGTGAAATCAAAATTACTTGAATACTATATGAATTATGTGATTTTATGTGCATTATATTTATTTATAAAATATAATAAATTAAGAGTAAAATAGCTTCAAAAATAAATTTGTAGATAAACCCAATATCTATGAAGAAAGTGGTAGTGGTCATGTCAATGATTCCGAAAATATAAAGAACGCCAAAATCCGAGTTATAACAACTAAATTATGACCTGTCGAAGATTTACGGCAAAACCGGCATGGTACCGGGAGTCGTAAAAAGTGAATTTTTGATAAAAATACTTTTTAGCCTTAGGTATCTAAATTAAAGTTGTGGTATACGTTAAACCGAGAGTGTGCATAAAAAGAATGTCAAAATCTGACTTCGTATGAAGAAGTTATGATTTTTCTAAGATTTTGCATAGCAGTATACAGTATGAATTTCGAATTTCAGATCGAGCGATTTTTAGCTGACATAACCTAAATGAGAATTGAATATCTCATTAATAGGAGCTCATGATAAAAAGACAGTCGAAAACGGAGTCCGTATGTAGAAGTTATGAATTTTACACAGTCGTTAACAGTGTAATATTCTCATAATGTGAAATTTAAAATCGGTGGAGAATAAGCCGACAGAGTCTAAATGAAAGTTGTAAATTATGTCTCCACCTATGTATGGATATAAAGATTGTAGAAAATGGAGCTCGTATGTGAAGGTTACGGGGTTTAGAAGTCGGCAGGGTGCTGCTGCGAAGGGGGTGACATGGCTGAATATGGGTCATTGCTTTCTCCCCAAGTCTTGCCACCAGATGGTGACATGTGACACCAAATTGAGCCATATTTCAGCCTATAAATAGAACCCATTCCACCCTTATTTCTTCACACCTCCACATTTCTCTTTCTCTCTCTAACTTCTCTCTAAACCTCCCAACCCCCTCCCCCCCCCTGAAGCCTTAGGAAACTCCCTTAGCGCCAGAAGAAAGCTCCAGAGCGCCTGAAGGCTCCAAGAAAAAGAGCTTTTCAGCTCAGAAACTCTGCTCCAACAGATCCCAGATTTTAGTAAAACCCGTTGTAAGTGAGATACGCCTGCCTTACTTTAAATATAGCTTATATTTAAATATAATATCGTTATTATGAAACTATAAATAATATTTATCAGTGATTCAAAGTCGTTATACTGATTGATCTACTTACGGGAATGATGTCTAGGTTGTGATTTAGTGAGGTGTATAAAGTGAGATTTCCAAACAGTATACTTTGTATACCAAACGGACCCTAACGCCGATATGATCCTACCTGGTTGTTCCTTACTTAACAGATCATGAAAGTAGACTTTGAGTTAATGACGAATCTAGACTAATAATTAGTCACAATAAATATTAGACTAAATCTTAGCGATAATAAAGCTAGGTTTCGTCGAAGGAAAATAGAATCGTTATAAGTGAAATGCTACCCGAGTTTGGAATCATCACTTTAACAAGTGAGTGCATAGTCACTTTCATCTTACGCATAGATATGAAGTATTTTATATTAATTACGTGCTATGTGTGCATATTATTTGTTTACTTGATATCTATGTTGGAAGAACATTTTTATACAAGTTTTAAATGATTGAAACTGTATATGTATCTTATATCTATAAAAATGTTGGGGTAAAACATGTGCGATAAAATGATGAGAGGTCTCGATGTTAACAATGATCCAATCATCTAGCGAAGTATAGATGACGACCACAGACCATTCTAGAGAGTTTAGTGGAATGCTATCAGGCTCGCAACCAGTAGTTGTTTGTGAATGATGTGTTCACCGGTGTACTCGATCCCCTTCATGGTTGCCCTATGGACATTTATAACTGAGGAAACCCTTTAGTAGTTATGTCCATCGCGATGAAAATCCTTAGGATAGGTCCCTTATGATGGATGTTTTAGGGATGTAAGGTGAGGATATCAGGAACAGGTAATCGGGTTGATTGTTGTGATGAAATTAATAAACTATTTATTGTTAGTTGAAAACCATATGTGCTCACCAGGCTCCTAAGCCTAACCCACTCAGTTTATTGTATTACAAGTAGTGGCACACGAGCATAGTCGGATGACTCGATGAGGGATTACAGATTAAAAGCTAGTAGATATAAATAAATGTTGTAAGGCCTATGTTGTTATGTTTATGGTTTTGATTTGAATCAAACATGACATCCCGAGGTTTTAATATAATGAAATACATTTCTTCGGAAATGCTTTGATAAATCTTTATAATATTTATCTTTTGGGAACAAATTCCGCAATACTTTTCTTTACAAATTCCACAATACTTTTCTTTACAAGATTACTCTGATTTTCAAAACAAGCATAAACAAATCAGTCATTTCTGGCGGTGAAAATAGGGACATCACACTATCCATCCTCACACCCCAAATAAAGATATTAATTTCTTGAGGAAGATATTTTTTCCACATTAGCAAAACCATGGCAACAACATTAAATGATGTATAGAGGTAAGTCTGGTTGTAGGTTGCATTAATTGGAGTGGGACCTACGAGAGATAGCTATAAAAGGTTGATGGTTGGTGCGTGGACCTCAAACGCCAACTGAAGGGAGTAACTTAGATTTGTCTCCCACTCTCACTTGTCTCTACCCCATGAACATCAATCAAATACACTAAAATCAAAACTATTTCTCATGTGTATACGATCAACATTAAGCACATTCCTATGTTATACGCAAACAGGAGTTGTACCTCAACTAGAAGTACTTGTACTCTTGGAAGTTTCATACCCAAACACACCAAAATCAACTTCATCTCGAAAAATCATATCCATAACTCCATTTAATTTAGGAAAATGAATACATATAACAATTGTATCATAGCTCAAACAACTTATGCATTCCAAAATAAACACCCAAACACTTCTAAAAATCATATAATCCGAACTCAAAATCTCTGATACAATCTTCTACCCTACAACCATATTTTTGTCTTTTTCAAAACACTTTTTGCATGTGATAAAAAAGATCTAGCACCACTTTTTTCACAAAAACTTCATCTTCTTCAGCATAAATAAATATAACTTCATAATCAAGAATTACCAGCAGCAAAAATATATGAACAATAGTAGAAAAATATTTATTTTTCAAACAACATCACCAAAAAAAATTGTAAGATAAATCACAAAAGATTTTTCAGTTACGAAGGCTGAGAAATTCTTCAAGAATGACGAAAATCTTTAAGATAATAAACCAGTCGGGATCGCTCCCTTGAAATAATCAGTTTGATCTTCAAGGTCTCGATCTAATACCAGTTGTAGGATCGTATTTACTTAATTGAATTGGTGCAGAATAATATTATCAAGAAAATAATAGTATAAACAACGATGAACATAATATGTGAGGAAAACTGTAATGGATAGATAGAGATATATCAGATGTTACATGAACAACTCTCATGGACAGGGAGAATCCCCAACCAATCACTCTCTCTACTCTATGTTAATATCGTTGTACACATAAAATAAAATGACCACTCACCGCTACTTTAAATACCAGTGAAGTGAATATACTCTCATACAAATGAATAATCTTACCTAATAAATCATTCATCATTGTAGAGCATTTTCATGCTCCAATAGTATGCGGTATTTTAGGGAACTTACTAGACTTTGTGCTTATTGTTTATGTTTAAAATGTTTTCACGTAATTCCGGTCCGAGGGGGAATGGCCCCGCTTGATCGCAGCGCATTCACCCATGTTTCCGTACTTTGTGATTCTGGAATTGTACCCTGATAACTATTTTTTACTCTGTTATACTTTTAAATGATTGACATGATTAAATGGTGTTTATGGTTGAATTAAAAATAAAATTTTTATCTTATAATTTTTGGGACGTTACATTTTTTGAGGTGGTTAAAAGCACGGGTTATTAGTAAATCTTTCGAGCAGAGCCAATTTCATATTTGTTTCCAAAGTTATTGGGGGTAAAAGAGGCAATTAAGACTCATAAAAATTCGTATATCGATGACTCGTCTTAAGAAGCTCACTCCTTAAAAGGAAACTAATGCCCTTGAGATTTTAGTAGAAAGCAAATCCCTCAATTTCCAAGGATAAGAAAACCAGCACCTTCGGAAACAAATTTGGATTGAGATTAAAAATGCCAGATGGTGTGATTTTAAACAAAAAGCTAGGATGATATGGGCAGCATAAGGTGATGAAAGTTTTGTTAGATTAGGTGTCTAAGCTAATAACTAAATTGGTATATATTTGAACTATTGACAAAGTCCTTTGGGCTGCCCTCAAACCTAGTAATTATATAGGATGAGTTTTAGAGAGAGACTGATTTATTGATTTATTATATGATTAATAAACAAAATAAAATGATTTATTAATATATTATGAGAATAATATCTTAATTCGAAATAATATTATTTAATTAAGACTTAATCTGAAATTAATTAGAATTAATTTTGGGATTAATTGGATTAAATAATAGTGAAAGGACCTAAGCTATAATTGTTCAATAGTTGAACAAGTGTTCCAGAACGTTCCTCATAAGGGGTGGACGGTCTTGGGAGGAGTAGCCTAGGGTTTCTAGAATGTCCCTTGAATATAATTATGGAATATAAATAATTGTCTAATTTGAAATAATAGTATTATATTCAAATTAGAGTTATCTAGGGTTTTCTTAACAACTATAAATAGGCCCTTACCTCTTCCTATTTTTTTTCCAGCACTACCCTCAAGAGCATAACCAAAAATTATACCTCCCATCTCTTCTCTTTTAAAGTTTCCTAGATTGTATGGTTTGGGTGTAAACCATCAGAGGCGTGAGATTTCTGGTGCTTGCTTCTAAGAGAATTTGAAGAAGAATTTAATTAGTTATTTACAGCAATAATTAAAAGCTATGTAAACCCTAACCTTTTATTATTTTTGAAATTAATAGGGTTTCATAGGTTTCTTTTTGATGTTCATAGTTTATAGCTTTCAATAGTGAAAACATAGATCTAGGTTGCATGTAAACTTAAGGGTTAAGTTATTTTCAACCACATGATTATTGCTTTGTAAACTATAAATCTATCAATGGTAGCAAAGCCACATATTTTCAATGTATTTGCATAATAGGTGAATAGATCAAATTAGGTTTTATTGAAATTAGACCCTAAGGGATTCAAATTTTGACTTGGCCAAGGGTTTTTGAAACCCTTGCTTCATCCCTAAATTTTGAAAATATGGTAAGGACTTAGGATTTCCTTATTTGATAATTATTGTTTTAACTAGTTAAAATACATTAATTAAAAATCGATAATCCTTATACCCCTTAGTTTTCGAAAAACCTAGTAGGGTAAGGATTATAATTAAATTCAAATTATTTAATTAATAGTTTAATAGTAAATAATTATTTAATTCTTATATGATTTAAATTAATTTAATTAATAGTTAATTAAAATATAAAGATTGATCAAAATTGGTTTATTTTAAATTAAATTAATTTTATATTAATTTCAAAAAATTTAAATTTAAACCTAGTATTTTAGAAAAGTTTTAAAATACACCTTATATATAACTAAAAAATTAATATTATATATATATATATATATATATATATATATATATATATATATATATATATATATATATAAGACAAGTTAGTTAAATTGCTAGTATTTCTCATTCATGATGTCAGACTATAAGAGGAGTTTAAGGAAGTTGCCTAGAAAATGACTAACATTGGGTATCCACTCTTACCCACTTCAGTAACACTCGGTCTCACGTACGCATTTAAATTCAAGCCAAACTTCATATTTTACCCTTGGACTCGACGAGTTGGAAGACCGACTAGGCGAGTCAGTGTTGTTTGAGTGAAACCCTAAATTGGAGGGTTTGTACCCTATTTAAACATCTTATTAGACTTCCACCCTAGCCTCCATCACCTTCAAGCTCTGTCCTCAAAACCCTAATTAACTATGAGCATTCTTGACCAATTTGTGCCTTTCCATGTGTTTTGAAGTTAGAAAAAGGAAGGGAAAGCTTGGTGAATCAAGAAGCAAGTGAGTAGATCCAGAGTTGTGGTTGCACTTCCAGTTATTAGAAGTAAAGAGCTCTTACCTTGACTTAGTATTTGTTAGATCTACTTTAAGGCTTGAATGTTGACATCTTTGGGGGGGGGGGGGGGGGGCATTTTCAAGCCATTTTGGATTGTAGATTGTAATATAGGGTAATTGCTTCAGATCTGGAACCTTGGAGGGTTCTTATGGCATAAAGGTGCCAACTCTGTGACCATGAGAACCCCATGCATGTAATAAACCCTATTTTTGGTGTTTTGAGCTTATAAGTCCCATGCATGGACGTAAAGTTCATGTCTTTAAGTGTAATCTCGACCTTATGAGCCCAGATCTACCCTTTAGATGAGATTAGCACAATAAAAGTTGAGTTATGGACATGGACATTAGTTGAGTCGACGATTTGTTCATGGGACTTGATGAGTCGGGGGTTTGATTCCCGAACCTTTTTTGATTTGAAGGGATCTAGTTGAGTCTAGAAGGGATCTAGATGAGTCCAGAAGGGGGACTCAACAAAATAGACATAGTTATGGACCTGGAAACGACGGGACTCGGCGAGTTGATGAACACACTCGGCGGGTACAAGGCAATCTCCCAACCCATAAAGACGGACTCGACGGGTTTGTCATACAACTCGGCGAGTCATAGAGTAGTCACACTCATATGATGAAGATGAACTCAAGGATGAACTCGGCGAGCCAAATGAAGATAACCCTGATGTTATATTTGAAGGAGAACTCGTCGAGTTCTTGCTAGACTCGACCAGTAGAGTTGAGGTTGCGAACAGATTACATAATAGGGACTCAACGAGTTGTGGTACCAAGTTAACGAGGTTGGGAACTTATTAAAGAATGGTCATTTTACCCTAAGAGTAGTTATCAATTTTTGACTAAGTACCTTTATGGAAATTTATAGTCCAAGACTCCCCGGAGCAGCAAACAAAGATTCCTCACCTAGAGTTGCAGCACTCAGTTACACGATGTGAGTTTTCCTCCAGTAGGAACGGGACTAAGGCACCAATGTCGGCCTATTTAAGTAGTAGAGTATGTCGGGGTTAACCCAATGCAGTTTATATGTTTTTGGACTTCGATCTGATGACAAGGCGATCCCAAGAAGTAGTTTAGTATGCATGATGTCTTTATGATTCATGCATGTATATGTGTTGTGTTATGTGTCCCGGACTCCGGTCTGATGTGGGGCAATCCTGATGCAGTATATGCGATTATGTTATATGTTATGTGTTAAGTGTTCCGGGTTAAGCCCGATGTATGTTATTCGTTATGCCATGTGTTATGTATTTCGGCGAAAGCCCGATGTATGCTTGTTTATGTGTTATATGTCATTTGTTCCAAACTTCGGTCTGATGCCGTGGCAAGCCCGATGCAGATTATGTGATTATGTTATGTATGTGTCATGGAAAGACCGATGACGGGGTAAGCCCGATGCCGGGGTGAGCCCGATGCTCGATGCGGTCGGATGCCGAGGTGAGCCCGATGCCGAATAGGAGTCCGATGTCAGGATTAGTCCCGATGCAGTTGGGAGTAGTCCCAGAGTTATGTTATTGGTTATATGTGCTTTGTATGGTATCTGGTAGTTTGGGGGAGCTCACTAAGCTTCGTGCTTACGGTTTCCAGTTTTGGTTTCAGGTACTTCAGCTAGTAAAGGGAAGGGCTCGAGTTGACGGCATGGCACACACCACAGTTTTATTAGCCTGAGAGATTGCGCTGATATTTATATGAGATAGTTATATGTTGACAAATTTTATGAGATTTTGAAATACATGTTTGATGATTTTATTTTATGGTGATAATATTATGTTTGTTACATGATTTTTATTTTTGGGATGTTTCAAGTTGGTATCAGAGCCTTGGTTTTACGGATTCGGGCACACTCTCGGGTGTATCTGAACTCAAACTAAGGACTTAGTATGAAAATTTTCAAAAGTAAAACACTTTTATAAAAAGTAGTTTTTGAAAAGAGAATGAAAAGAAATTTGAAAAGAGAAAAAGGTGTGGTGCATGCAATTAGCTGAGCTCAAGTAAGTACTCCCAAATTACCCATACAAGTTTATGTTATGCTATGTTATGCATATGAGAACTGCATGCTAGATTAGAGCTGAGGATCTAGGAAGAGATGCATTATATGCCTATTGTTGGATTAGTGTCTAAGCTTGTAACCATATTTGGTAAATACTTGACCCAGTTGTGCATGGTCGTTTTAGGTTGCCTTCACCAAAGCAACTTGACTGGAGAAATAAATAGAGAAAGAGGTTATTGTGATTTATTAATATGTTATAAGAATAATATATTAAAGGATAAATCATATTTGTTTAATTAATATTGGTCAATAATTAATTAGGAATTAATTTTGTGATCAAGTGTAATTAATTAAACTAGAGGGGCTGAATTGTAATTATGTGATAGTTGCAAAATAGGGCAATGGTTATCCTAGTTAAAGGTTGGATAGATTCAAGAGATTGGATATCCTTGAAATCATCCAAATGGTCCAAGAGATAAGGGTTATTAAGACTTATCTTATGATTTCTTGGTAGGCAAGCAACTAGATAAGGATCAACCCTATATAAAGACCCCTAGGCCTTGAGAAATCATCCACTTGCTTCTAAGAGATCCCAAGGCCGATTTATACCTCCTCCCCTCTCTCTCTCTCTCTATATCCTCTCCAATTGCTTGTGGTGTTTGTGAACCATTAGAAGCACTACACTTGTGGTGCTTACTTTCAAGACTTAGGGTTTGAAGATTTAAGTTGTTATTGCAATATAACAACAAGAGATATGTGATCTAACCTTATACATGAATTTCAAAAATATCAAGCTACATTAGGGTTTTATCTATGTGTTCATAATGTTGTGTATGTAATAGTGAAAACATAGATCCGAAATCTAGGGTTGCATGCACACATATGATTGTTTGTTTAAAACCCATCAGTGGTATCAGAGCCTTTGGTTAACTTGTTTTCAATTAGTATTATTCAATTGTATGAACTTGACAAATTAGGGTTTATAGCTAATAAACCATAGGAGGCAATAAATTTCGAGATTTCCTAACCCTAATTTGCGAAAATTATGAAAAGGTTTTTGAATCCTTTCCATTTAATCCAAGATTTTGAAATCTAGGGTTGCAAATCCTAAGATTTCGAGATTAGCCTCCTTCCCTAAGATAAGATCCTAAATTTTAGGGGTTTGGATAATCCCATATCTTGTAATTATCTTTTAATAGTTAAATATGGTAATTAAAGATTTTGAATTATCCCCTCCCATTATTTTCGAAATTTAGAGGGATAAAAGAGATTAGGATAAGTTAATTGTTTAAATGGTAATTATCCTTTAAGATTTAATAATCCTTTGTGATTTAATAATTTTAATTAATAGTTTAATTTGAGATAATTATTAAATCAAGAGTTTTAATATTTAAAATAGTAATTTAAATGGTGTTAAATTTCGAAAATTTTAAATTGAAGATTAAAACCCTAGTATTTGAAATGTTTAAAATACACCCTATACAATTATATTATTACAAGCTTATATATATATATATATATATATATATATATATATATATATATATATATATATATATAAAATTAAAATGCTAGTCTTACCGTTAGTAGACCTCATTCACAAAGCCGGTCTATAAGGTGGGTATAAGGTTGCTGCCTATAAAATGACACTTAATGGGTGTACACTCACACCCACCGCTTGCTTGACTGGTGGATGGTCGTAAGCTGAATGGGTAGGATAGGGCAATCCTCTCTTCATTAAGAAGTATAATGAATGTATATAAAGTAACTAAAAGTTTTTACAAATTCCCAATCGTAGTTACTTTAGGCAAAAGTGAAATTGATGTAATCCCATTAAATTACACTTTGCACCCTTGCTAAGAAGTTAGTGAGCGTGTGTGGTTTATCGACACACTAATTGGTTCTAAGAAAAGGTGGTAAAGGGTGATTCATTGTTTGTCATAGTTCGATGGAGCGTGTATGGTTTACCGGCACATCAAATAGGTGATTGTAACAATGAAGGCACCATGTAGATTTGCATGGTTATTCACACCCACTTTGTGATCCTCGGCATCCCAGTCACAAACGAGAGGGGCATATCGAGATTTAAACATGCCATTGAAAAGTTCAATGAATCTCCAAGAAAATCTAGGAATTCTCAAAAACATTTAAAACTTAAGCTTATGTTTTTCATGGTGAAGAATTAGTGAATCATCATTCACTTACCTCCAAATTATTTGTGTGTTGGATTATGGCATCCCTTTTCTAATATGTAAATAATGTTGTCGGATCCTAGCCCTAATTTATAATTTTGGCCGTTTAATTAGGGATTCAGTTCTAATCAAACTTTGTCCTTTCTGTTTGTAGATGGCTAATGCAAACAACGCTGCTGCTAACTCATTCACGCTAATGAGTCTTTGTCAAAAAGTGACTTTTGATGGATCGAACTTTAGCGAATGGATAAGATACATTCGCACGATTGCGCGCTACGAGGACAAAGAGTGTGTCCTCGACGAGAAGCTCGAGAAGTCAATCCAGAAATCGCTACTCCCGAAGAAATTGTTGTCTTTGAGACCCACGAACGTGATGCAACGAAAGTCCATTGCATCATGATAGCCACTATGAACCAAGAATTCCAAAAGTCCTATGAGGACATGTATCCCTATGAAATGCATCAAGACTTAATGGAGAGGTACAACCAAAACGTGAGGCAAGAGCGCTATGAGATCATCATGAACATGATCACCGCTAAGATGGGAAGTGGAGAATCTCTTACCGTGCACTTGCAAAAGATGCAAAGATATGTTGATCATCTTCGCAAGTTAAATGTTAACTTTGGTGAGGATTTGGCCATCGACATTGTTCTTCACTCCTTGCCCTCATGCTAAAACCAATTTAGGATGACCTACCACATGAACAAGGAAGAGGTCACTCTAAGTAAACTCCAAGGGCTCCTAAGGACTGCTAAGAGCAACCTCAAGGAAAAGTCTGTTGCACCAACTCCCGCTCCACCTACTGCTACTGTTTTGGCAATTGGGCAAAGAAGGGGCAAGAAGAGGAAGGCTCCGTCAAAGAGCCACCATAAGGGAAAGTCCCAAGATGGTTCCTCTTCTAGTAGGACCAAGGATGGCCCTGCTAAGCCCATCTCTAACCCAAAAGAGGCAAAGTGCCAACATTGCCACGAAATAGGGCATTGGAAGAGAAGCTGCTTGGAATATCTGCAAGCCATCAAGGATGGGAAGATCAAGACGTCTTTCGTAGGTATTTACACAATTAAATCTAATGATTCATCTCATGCTATTTCTTGGGTTCTTGATACAGGATGTGGTTACCACATTTGTTCTGATTTGCAGGGACTAAGAAGAAATTGGGATGTGGAGCATGGAAGAATAAATCTAATCATGGGAAACAGAAGATCGTCGCCTGTCACCAAGATTGGGGTGTATTCTTTAGTGCTAAGTAATGTATTTGTTGCTACTCACCAAATATGGAAAGAAACATCATTTCATTTCATGGTTTATTTAGATAAGGATTTAGATATTCGTTTAATAATGAGAATGGTTCTATTTATGCTTATCTAAATGGTGTTTTATACTTTGAAGCAATGCCTTGTAATGGAATTTATGAAACTGTTATGGTTGTAGATAACCTAGGAAATGATGTGTTGTGTATGGATTCTTCCAATAGTATGGATAAAGCATGTTTGTGGCATTGTCATCTTGGACATATCAACAAGAAGCGCATAGCCCAACTCCAAAAGGATGGAGTGTTGGAGTCATTCGATCTTAGGGAAGATGACACGTGCGAATCTTGTTTACTTGGAAAGATGACCAAGTCACCCTTCACTGGCATTTGTGAGAGGGGTGAGGGTTTATTGGATCTCATACATACCGATGTATGTGGGCCCTTTAAATCCCCCACAAAGGATGGGAACCGCTTCTATGTGAGTTTCACCGATGATTATAGTAGATATGGGTATATTTACTTAATCAAGCACAAGTCAGAAACGTTTGAAAAATTCAAAGAATTCAAGCATGAAGTGGAGAATCAATTGGGCAGGAAAATCAAGATGCTTTGATCCGATCGAGGAGGCACTACTAGAAAAAAGCCTTTTACGATGCTCATTGTGCGTCGTAAAAGGCTCAGACAACGCGCAAATTCGGGTCAAGGAAGGCCCTGTCATAAAGAGAGACGAAGCACATTTACGATGCTCATTTACGACACACAATGCGTATCAAGAAAGGCCCTATCATAAAGGAAGATGGCACGCATCCACATGTCGTAACCTTACGACGCGCGTGTTAATGACACACAATGCGTATCATTAAAACACTTGTCAAGAAAGGCCATGTCATAAATGAAGATGACACACATTTTTGCGTATACTAGTTTTTATTTTTATTTTAAAAAAAAATATATTTATAGATTTACTAATTTTCAAATTAAATTTGCATTTCATGTCTTATAATAGAAAATAAAATACCATATACAAAAAATACAATTCATTACACAAAAGTTAATGTCATATAAAATACAATAAATAAGAAAGATAATTCATTGCACTAAAATGTCAAATACAAATAATCATTGCTAACCTAATACTACATTGCTATTAAAGGACATCATCATAACTCACTGAAGGTCTTGGAACAATGTTCTCGTCATCAACTCTTACACCAACCTTGCTTTAGTAGATGAGTTTCACACAATCAATTTCAAACAATTATACAAATAATCATACGAGGCATACAAGATATCGGAAAATTTATAAGATTATCCAACCAAAATAAAATAACATAAAAAAAACATACGTGTTATATGGCAGTGGAAGCAGGATTTCTCGGGGTTGGATTAAAAGGTGGTCTTCCGGTGGTGGCTGGTGGTCACCGAAAAACAACACATCAGTAAAAAAAATCAAATCAAAGCATCCTTACCTGTTCTGTGGGCAGTGGCCACTGGATTTTCGAGGTGTTCAACGGTGGTCCTACGGTGGTGGCTTATGGTCACCGAGGATATACTAGAACACAACAACAAACTTCAACAATTGTATACCAACAAGAAATTACTAACCGTAACTCTATATGGATGATTGCTTTTATGAGGATAAACCTCAACACCAATAGAAAAGCACACAACACATAGATCAAAATCAGAGCAACAAGCACTCAACACAAAGAAGAGGACCTAACTTTAACTTCATGTAATTTTAGTTAAGAATGGAAAAGAATCATCTCCCTTTGTTACTTCCTTTTCCACAATAACTCCCTTTGTTTTTGCTTTTTCACCAACACCAGACTTCTCCCCCTTTTCTTTCTTTCCACTTTTATCTGCAAACATTATTAAAATTAAATAAAATAATAATAATAATAATAATAATAATAATAATAATAATAATAATAATAATAATTACCAACCCTTTTGCTTTATCACTAAATATTCAGAGGTTCAGGTTTTCAGGGAAAAATAATAATGATCTTTATCTTTATGTAAATTCACTCGATTGAAATTCCCCTTGTTTTTCTTACTTTGACTTGTGATACTTGCTAGAAGGATGGCCCCTCTGGTTGATAACTAATGGAACTCAAGATTCCACCAGATGATGATCTACCAAGTCCTTTAACATATAAAAGGGATAAAATCAATATTTTAAAAGGATGGCCCCTCTGGTTGATCTATCACCTCAACCCACCTTATAGCCCATTGGTGTAAAACTTGCACCCAACCTGCTGTTATGAGTCCAAAGCAATATTCAGTAGAAAACTCAAGATTCAAACGAATCGTATTATGCACCTAGCTAGCTTGTTTAGCTATACATATAATTAGACAACTTTAAAAAGGGTACATAATGAGTGAACATACTGTCAACTAGCTATTAATTTTAAAGACTATTGCATGTGTCGTGTAGTGTTAATTTAAAACAGAAAGCAATCAAGTGAAACTCCATCATATATATATATATATATATATATATATATATATATATATATATATATATATATATATATATATATATATATATATATAGGGGAGGGTTCATGCGAAAATGCAAATAATTTGCGAAAACGCGGAAACAAGAAAACCATATGATATTATGTCACCTCAACATTATATTTTCGAAAATAATTCATCCAAACTTTGAAATACATGATGATAATCGATGATAGATGATAGACTATTTCATATTAGCAAAGTATGATTTTTAACATTTTTATTATGAAAACATGAATTTAAAAATGTTTAAGGACGTGAAAAAAATATAATTATAAAAACCGTCTTTAAATCTATATTATCATAACACCATCTAATGTAAACTTACTATCTTTAATTTATTGCTAATAAAATTATTTTTTTATAGTACATGTATCTAATTTTCATAAGATAAAAGCTGTTTTCGCGTTTTCGCAGGATATTTATATTTTCGCATGAACTTACTTCTATATATATATATATATATATATATATATATATATATATATATATATATATATATATATATACATATATATATATATATATATATATATATATATATATATATATTATGCACACACTCTGGTCACCTTATTTTAGAGAAAGGGTAGTTTGGGGTAATCAGCAAATAAAGAGCATCTTAATGGTGTAGGGGCATTATGGGTATTTTATATTATTTTGTTGTTATGACTGATAGTATAAGTGGGTAGTGGGATAGGAAGTGAGATATCGATATTTTCTGTTAAACCTGGAATTATTTCCTTTTGGGAGAGTGGCTATCTCGAATCAGCTAACCAATCCTTTTGTTCTTGATTTTGTTGAGTAATAGTTAAGGAATTGAATTATGTTCTTTACATTGTGTTGTTCTTGTTGTGGTTACTCATTAAATTAAGTGAGTTCATAACAATATATATATATATATATATATATATATATATATATATATATATATATATATATATGTGTGTGTGTGTGTATATATATATATATATATGTATATATATATATATATATATATATAGAGAGAGAGAGAGAAAGAAAGAAAGAAAGAACCTGTTGTGCATGAAGACAAGCATATTTCCAAAAATGCCCTTTCACAACAAGGTGGATTGCAACCATTACTGGATTCCAAAAATGCCCTTGCAGGACAACAACCTGTTGTACCTGAAGACAAGCATATTTCCCTTGGATGCCCTTTGCAAGCCCAACCAGAGAACATGGTGACAAGGGCAATAGCGGAAGGAGGAGCTAACAAAAACCTTGTGTTAAGAGTTAGAAACTTAGACTTCACAATGAAGAAATAAATAAACAATTGTTTGAGAAAAATTTGACAAAAATAGACAAACTTGCCATATGCATATTGTGGAGAAATGATTTTGATTCCTCTTCAGTAAGTGATCCAACTAACCATGGTAAAACACATTCAATTACTCTCAAAGGCATTACACGTAAACTTTGGTATAAGAGCTCTCGTTGTCTTTTAGGAGTAAATTGCTTGTGTGCAAGTGGGAGAACCTGAAATTGAAATCACATAAGGGCGTTATGGTAAATAAAAGTCATAAAAAAGAAAGACTAGTGATTCACTATTTCACTAATTCACTTGAAGTTCTTCATTTTGAAATGTTTCTCAATGATGGACATGATATGATCAACATGTGAGCATAACTTTGAACAAAATTCAGATGAAGATGAATTTGCTCCATCTTTTTCTATGCTTTTAATCAAACATCTAAATTTGTCAAAGTCACTCTCTTCTTCTGTGTGTTCTTGGGCGAATGACAGCTCAACATCTACAACAGGGAATATAACTTTATCTTCCGCAATACTGCATTGAAGAGGATAAAATTAGTATCGAATTATCAATGTTTCAATATGCAAACTTGTCAAATTCACGTGATTGCTATAGAAGGGTACCTATGGAATATGCAAACTTCTGCAATAAATTGGAGTCTTTTATTAAACGCGGATATATCTGAAAAGTCTCCAGATAACTTTATCCTTCTAGCTGCTTCAGCTATATCAATTAATTCTTTTTTTATAGCTTTGTGCCAGTGTAATATTTCATCTACAGGCCGATCAGGTAGTGAATCTATGGAATCGTCAATTGACCTCAAGAAAGATTCTTGTTTTTTAGGTCTGGAAGATAAACATGGACAATAATGCCCTTCCTCACACTCTTCAGAGCTTTTTCGCTTTTTAAAACCGTTTGCACCATCCATCCACGTGAATATAATCTTAAATTAGAATAAGAAGTAATTTGTCAGATAGGAATGAGAAAATGAGTAAAAGATGAACATGGACAAAAATACTCTTACTCACCTGTTGAAGTAGCTTTTCTTATGGGATTACTTTGCATAAACAATTACGCATCTCATGCGTTCTTCAGAAAATACAGAAGCTAAAAGCCATGGAAGAAACTCTGCCATCATGTTTATAGGAATGCTACATAAAAATTGCCAAACTAACGAAGCTTGTTCCTCAAATGAAAATTTCTCAACGAGCAAGGGGAACACCTAAAATGAGAATTAACAATTATTTTGTTTGAATATTAAGATAATAACATGATTCTTGGATAAACTTGTTAGACATTATTACTTGTTCTTCTTCTTTGGACATGTGTTGATTGATTGATGCATGTTTGAAGGGCACCTGTGCAGGATGCTAATTCTCTTCTAAAGCTTTCTTCATTTTGCATGTCTGAATCCAGTAATGTGAACACTTGATCAAAGATGACACTTTCGCCCTCGTGTTCAAGAGAATACGTTCTGGCCACGTTCTTGACACGGACGTCTAAAGCTGGAAAAATAACCTGAAAGTATGAAAGAAATAAACATGTTACAAATCTTATGCAACATAGCACCATATCTTTTTAGAATTAAGCCACTGATAAGAAAAGTAATAGGATTATTATGTGAAATTGGAATGGGACCCATTCTTTAATAGAAGCTATTACAAATGCAAAGATACAAGGACTTATATCCTACTGTAAACTTTTGTAACTCTTTCCTCTTCATTTCAAACGTTCTCTTGCTAGTTTCTCATGACATACCTCACCTTCAACCTTTTTTTATTTTTTTGGGTATCAACCACCAGTTAATTCTCAATATAGGCTGCATACAGAAGCAAATAAACTTCGTATAACCTGGTTGGAGAAAATGGGCAGACTTCAGCTATGAGTGTGAAATGAATTCCATCAAAATAGCATGCATTTTTAAACGTACAAATACAACGCTAGAGAATCCCACTCAAGAACTTAGATATACCATCGTCATCATTGATCACCATAAAAATAAAAAATATTACACATATATGATACATAATCCGGTGGTAATTTAAACTGATATCCTTTCGAGATTAACGAATTAAAGGCAACATATATACAGACCTCGTGTTCGGCATTGCAGTGGTGTTTATAGATTGATCGAAGGAAGTGATAGCGCTTAAGCAAGGGCTCAATTTCCACATGAGAATTAGTAGCAAAAGCGATGGCAGACAGGTGTAGGGCATCGAGCTCCGACCGTATGGCTTTATGAAAGAACAAGAAGATATGAACTGGTGAACTTTTGTTTCTTGGAAGATTGGTTACTGCTTGACGGATCCATCTGGTTCACCGCCCCTCCACCGAAAGTCGCCATCACCGCCACACCATCACCTCCAACGTCCCGGTGTTACACTGTCCTGTAAACACCAAAACAGAACTTTGAAATAAGGACTAAAATCAAACATACCAAGGCCCTATACATTTCCAGGACGTTGCAAATGAAGACGAAGTGGAAGAAGAAAAGCCGGTTGACATCGAGAGTATTGAAGTAGAAAAGAATGGGTCTCATTCCAATTTCGAAAGTGAACAAAACCGGAAAAGGAATCTGAAAAAAATACCTGATGATCCAGAGTTGAAAGAAGTTGAAATGAAAGATTGATTGTTTGAATTCGCTCAGTTATTCCGAACCCTCGCACGTACTGGGTTGAGAGAAAACGAGAGAAGGGGAAGCTTGAAAGAAAATAAAACCCTAGCACGTGCTAGAGAGAAGGCAGGTGGTGATGGCTTAGGGTTTACAGAGAGACGGGAGGTAGAGAATGAAGGGAGATCTAGAGGAGAGAGTATCAGAGAGGGGAGAGTGGATTACAAGGATGAAAGATAGATAGAAGATAGACAAAAGGAGGCGAGTTTTCAAAATTTTAGGGATTTCGTTTCCCCCCTCGTCTACTAAAAGCGCGTTTCATTAAAATTATAAAGCGACTGGTACACACGACACGCGTTTAAGATAAAGTGCCCTCCGTGTTTTTTTTTCTTGAGACACTAAATTAAGCGCACGCAATAATGCGTGACGTAAATTCTTAAAATTTTTGGAGAGATAACACTATTTTAAGGGCATGTCCTTTTGCATATCATTAAACAGTGTGTGTCGTAAAAAGCACATCATTAAAGGTCTGTTTTCTGGTAGTGAGGAGAGTACCTAAGTCTTGAATTCGACAACCATCTCAAGGAATGCAGAATAGTTTCGCAATTGACGCCACCTAGGACACCGCAATTGAATGGTGTGACAAAAAGGCGTAATCGAACCCTATTAGACATAGTCCGTTCTATGATGAGTCATGTTTGACTACCTATCTCATTCTGGGGGTATGCCTTAGAGACTGCCGCCCATATCCTTAACCGAGTCCCTACAAAGCAGATTGCCAAAACACCTCACGAGATTTGGACAGGGAAAGCTCCCTCGTTGGCACATATCAAGGTTTGGGGCTGTGAGGTTTTCGTAAGACGAGAGACTCACAACAAGCTCGAAACTCGTAGTGAGCGATGTATTTTCATCGGCTACCCGAAGAGATCCTTTAGATATCTCTTCTATAGACCAAGTGACAATGTTGTCTTCGTTGCGAGGAGAGGGGTTTTTCGAGAGCGAGAACTCATAAGCCAAGGAGACAGTGGGAGGAAAATCGATCTTGAAGAGATTCAAGAATCAAGCGATGAAGAAACCTCTAACGTTGGCGCTCAACCCGAGGAGGAAACTCTGGTTGAACCGATTGACCAATCCTTACCTCTTAGACATTCCGAAAAAGTTAGAGTTCAACCCCAGTTGTATGGTTTTCATATTACTACCGAAGGGGACACGTATATTAGTGACAGTACACTAGTAAATCTAGATGAACCTAATAGCTATAAGGAAGCCATGACAAGCCCAAAGTCTGCTAAATGGAAAGAGGCGATGGATAACGAGATTCAGTCCATGTATGACAACCAAGTTTGGAATTTGGTTGACAATGTGCCCGGATGTAAGACGGTTGGATGAAAATGGATCTTCAAGAAGAAGACTGACATAGGTGGGAATGTGCACACGTATAGGGAGCGATTGGTGGCGAAGGGCTTTACTCAAACTCCCAGAGTTGACTATGATGACCTTCTCACCAGTTGCCAAGATAAAATCTATTAGGGTGATGCTAGCCATTGCTGCATTTCACGATTATGAGATATGGAAGATGGATGTCAAGATCGCTTTCCTTAATGGGAAGTTGGCTGAGGATGTTTACATGGCTCAGCCAGAGGGTTTTGTTGATATGAAGCATCCCAATAGAGTGTGCAAGCTTGAGAAGTCCATTCATGGACTTAAGCAAGCATCTCGCAGATGGAATCTTTGCTTCGATGAGAAAGTCAAAGAGTTTGGATTTGTACAAAGTGAAGATAAATCATGTGTATATGTCAAGGTCAGTGGGACTATAGTTAGCTTCCTTGTTTTGTATGTTGATGACATACTACTCATAGGAAACAACATCCCGACTCTGCAGGAGGTCAAGTCCTGGCTCGGGAAGTGCTTCGTTATGAAGGATCTCGGATAGGCTTCCTATATTTGGGAATAAGGGTAGTGAGAGAACGAAGTAAGAGACTAATAGGACTTAGTCAATATACTTACTTGGATAAGGTACTAAAACGTTTTAGTATGGAAAACTCAAAGAAGGGAGAACTACCGATACAGAGTAATGCCAAGTTGAGTAAGACTAAAAGTCCGAGTACCGAAGCCGAGATAGCAGAGATGAGCCGAGTACCTTTCGCTTCCGCAGTTGGCTCCATCATGTATGCTATGACTTGTACTCACCCTGATGTGGCTTTTGCTTTGAGCATGGTCAGTAGATATGAAGGGAACCCTGGCAGAGCTCATTGGATTGCAGTCAAGAATATCCTTAAGTACCTTCGGAGGACCAAGGAATGGTTTTTAGTCCTCGGAGGGAGTGATGACTTAAATGTGCAAGGGTATAGTGACGCCAGCTTCCAGTCCGACAGAGACAACTACCGTTCGCAGTCGGGTTGGGTCTTTACCCTAAATGGAGGAGCAGTGACTTGGAAAAGTTCCAAGCAGGAAACTAGCTGATTCAACGTGCGAATCAGAGTACATTGCAGTGAGCGAAGCTTCAAAGGAGGAAATATGGTTGAATAACTTCATTGGTGACCTTAGAGTTGTTCCTGCCATAAAGGAGCCTATGGAAATTTTCTGTGATAATGAAGGAGCGGTTGCCTTGACCAAGGAACCGAGGGATCATGGTAGATATCGGCATACCGACAGAAAGTATCACTTTATTAGACATCGAGTAGAAGAAGGACACCTCATGGTTAAGAGGATATCATCAGAAGATAACCTAGCAGATCCGCTTACGAAGGGACTGAGTAGGGTTAAGCACTTGCAGCACGCTAGGAGCATTGGGCTGAAGGATGATATTAGTTTGGATTAGATAGTTTAGAAACATGTAATAGATCAATGTAATTGACATTTGATGATTAAATAAAGGAGTATTATTTAATGGTTTTGTCTTATGTTAATTGCTTAACTATTGTTTCACTTTGCATGTTTTGACTTCCAGAATAATTGAGTGTATTAAGAATAATCGAATTATTCAAACTGTCCACAATCTTTCATATGTTGGAAGTAGGTATGAATGAAGATTGTCATGAATTGGGGTGTAGATTATCTAAATGGTATTAGACATTGCAAAGCTTTGCTACAACGTTCATGAGTGCTTATAAACAAGTTTTGAGCATTGGAATAAACACACGCTTGCTAGAATCACTTCATGGAATGTATCGCAAGTGATCGCAAGACGATAATATCATATGGTCTTAAAACCAAGATATATGGTTTATTGTTTGCTAATTGGTTGTGCATTGATAATGCGAAACCGCATCAGTAAATTGATGTCATAAAACGAATTGTTGTGTATAGTTGATTAATAAAGAGTAAATGCATATAAGTCGAAGTTTATCTGTTACTTTTATCCTAAGAGAGTAAAAGCGATATCACGGCCGCTCGATGATTTGATTTGACTTATGTGCCAGGCCCGGTCAGGACTGAATTGATGTGTTTAATTAAGTTCTATGTCAAATAAACTGAGATCGAGAAACTACTTGCTAGACAATAAGTATGACACTGGTTCATGAGATTGTCTACACAATATCAAAACAGAGGACTGTACGATCCCTTATCTAAAGGACAAGTTACTAATAAGATCAGAGTTCGACAGCGTCTTTGAGAGCTACGATTGCTAATCGAGTTGTATGTTACATTTTTGGTTACTAGACTTATCCAAGTGTGAGACTGTTGGATTAGTGTCTAAGCTCGTAACCATATTTGGTAAATACTTGACCCGATTGTGCATGGTCCTTTTTGGTTGCCTTCACCAAAGCAACTTGACTGGAGAAATAAATAGAGAAAGAGGTTATTATGATTTATTAATATGTTATAAGAATAATATATTAAAGGAGAAATCATATTTGTTTAATTAATATTGGTCAATAATTAATTAGGAACTAATTTTGTGATCAAGTGTAATTAATTAAACTACAGGGCTGAATTGTAATTATGTGATAGTTGCAAAATAGGGCAATGGTTATCCTTGTTAAAGGTTGGACGAATTCAAGGGATTGGATATCCTTGAAATCGTCCAAATGGTCCAAGAGATAAGGGTTATCAAGGCTTATCTTATGAATGCTTGGTGGGCAAGCAACTAGATAAGGATAAGGATTGAAACCCTAATCTCAAACCTATATAAAGACCCCTAGGCCTTGAGAAATCGTCCACTTGCTTCTAAGAGATCCCAAGGCCGATTTCTACCTCCTCCCTTCTCTCTATATAGCCTCTCCAATTGCTTGTGGTGTTTGTGAGCCATTAGAGGCACTACACTTGTGGTGCTTGCTTTCAAGACTTAGGGTTTGAAGATTTAAGTTGTTATTGCAATATAACAACAAGAGGTATGTGATCTAACCTTATATATGAATTTTGAAAATAGCAAGCTACATTACGGTTTTATCCATGTGTTTATAATGTTGTGTATCTAATAGTGAAAAATAGATCCGAAATCTAGGGTTGCATGCACACATAGGATTGTTTGTTTAAAACCCATCACCTATTGTATGTGATTGTAGACTTGCATGCTAGTACTGATCGGTCAGTGATAGGATAGCCTGTTTAGGTTATGCCTGATTGTTTGAGCCTTTGAATTGTATGTACAGAATCCTAATTAGAGGATAGAATGGTTGGATTGGAATATGATGGTTAGATTCTCCATTGTCTGAATGATACTTGCTTTGTGCTTTGTGGGACTCTGAGTAATGGGAGTTAGCCATTAGGTGAATACGTTAAGTTACATGTGATCAGGGTTGAATAATTTCAGGGTGTTGGACTTGGCCCTATTGTGCATCTCTCGTTTGAGTCAAACCGTTGTAGGGACGTGTCCTTTACTCGAAGGATTATCTGAGCCTCGTCACATGTGATGGTATTCAGGTAGTGACTAATTGGCATTATGAAGATAACTTTAGTAGCTGAGGATTGGATCAGAGTTGGAGGTTACCCTAGACCAAGCTTAGGATGAGAGTAGCAGAGAGCAGTACTAGTTTGAGGAAGTGACTTGGTGGAGTTGAGGCAATTCTTGACGAAAGTATGGATAAATGTGGAAGGTAGTATGGGCCTATACTACTGAAAGCAGAGGATTCGTACTCGAATCATGGAAGGCTAAGGCAAGACCAGTGAACTCGTAGTAGATGTGATCCCTCAAGTTATATTAGTATTTTGATGATTGTCATTTTGTGATTTCAGAATGGTGGTTTTACGCCCTAGACCAGCAGTTGGCAATTTAGGTGCCAAAGAGGGATCATGTTCAGGCTTTGGAGTCAAGCATTTATGTAACAACGTGAATTTTTAAAACAATTTTTCATTTTTGCAAACATCAAAAACCATCATTTAATATTCTGAAATCACATGTGTAACAAATGTCATTGTAACAAAATACATCCCATGATCATAAAACAGTTCCTTCGTCAGTGTGTACAAATCACGTCGGTGCCTTCCCACGGTCCTCGCTAGTACCTGAAACACATAACACAACAACTGTAAGCATAAATGCTTAGTGAGTTCCCCAAAATACTACTTACGCACATACGCCTTTCCAGGCCTGGACCTTCCGGTCCATGTGTTTCAGGGGACTTTCGTCCCGACTCGTTAAACCTTCCGGTCCTACCTGCGTTAACCTTATGGTCCACATCACAACGACTTCCGACCCATAACATATATGCCTTCCATCCCATAACATAATGCCTTCCGGCCCATATCAAGCATAGCATACATAGCACATACAAACTATTAACTTATCATATATGATGCATACAACTCATAACATATCCGACCTTCCGGTCACACAATAAAACCCTTCAGGGAACAGTATAGTGAGAAAACTCACCTCGTGGAAAGTCTAGAATCTCACGTGCTCGCTATCTCTGAATCCAAAACAAAGACTCAACCTCACCTAATCATAATGAATATCATTTTAATTAATATATACTTCCACAACTAGACTTTACCCCTTATCATCACTCCTCAGAGAGTAAAAGACCATTTTACCCTTCCTTGACTTAAAGTCCACATGTTGACCAAACTAAAAGTCAACAATAGTCGACATTTTAATACGCGGGGCGTACAGCCTGATGTATGCAGGGCGTACATCGCCAAACCAAAAGTCGGGGTCTCCACACAGTACGCTATGCGTACTGGGAGTTACGCCCAACGTAATAGTCAGTTCTAAACATTTTTCATTTCTGGTCTTAATCGGTTAAGCCACTACTTCAACTTCTATATCCGGCTTTATTTAAGCATCCTTACTCATAAAGTCAAAACCTTTAAGCCTTGGCATGGCTGTAAAGGCTCTTACACTCCTTAACACTTGTCCATTTCAACTCAAGGATCTAGATCTCATGCATGGCTAATCATTCACGTCCAACATTACATTTTTATGAATCTACAACTCAAATGGACCAGAAATATGATGGATCTAAGCTAATTGAGACCGCTTGCTCATAAAGTCTCCACCTTTGGGACCAAAACCCTAGAAAAGGTCCATAAAGCATACCACAAGAACTACAAGTCAATATCCGAACTTTTTACCTTAGAATGAAGCTCCAACCTTTGCTAAGCCCGAATCTACACTTGAACACCAACTTCTAGCCTTCCCAATGGACTCTTCTTCTCCTGTGCTACCTTGAAATGACACCACCAAGCCTAGAACACTCACAAATGGGCTAGGAACGAAGGAACACTGTCTTAGGGTTTCTTTCTGAGGGATGGTGGTTGAGGAGTCAAGCCATCTCATTCCTTTTATAGACAACCACAACAATTAGGGTTTTTGGGTCTGGACCAGTTACGCCCAGCGTAACCTTGGGTACGCCCAGCGTACCCAAGGGAGGACGCGTTAAAATGAAGTGCGCGAGTACGCGCAACGTACTCCTTGGACACCCAGCGTACTCGCCCAACATACAAAACCCTAAAATGACAACAAATTAAAGATGAAGGGCTAAATAAAAGGGTACCTGGATTTCAAGCTGTTACAATTTAGATGAGCAGTCTAGAGAGTTCATCTCCTCACAGATCACGCGTAGCGTACTTGAGGTGCAGCAGTTTCTAGGGAGTTTCAAGACCTCCAACAGTCGACGTAGACTGTGGCGGAGATTACCGCCAAGTTTAGGGAGAGGGCCCTTCTTGTTCCGTAGTATGCAGCGAATGCAGAGATGAAAAAGGCCCAATATCATGAGATGTTGCGGGGTGATATCCACCAGTTTGTGAGCCAATCCAACTGCAAAACGTTGTAGGATATGATAGCGAGGGTGAGAGAGAGAGAGAGAGTGAGTGAGTGAGTGAGTGAGTGAGTGAGTGAGAGAGAGAGAGAGTTGGATTTAGAGATGGAGAGGAAGAGGAAGCTAGAGGGAGTTCAATCAGGAGGTTCGGGCAAGAAGCCCAAGGTATCATATCACAGATCTAGGAGCCATCAGAGCCACGGTCATTTTGGAAAATGCAGCAAGATGCATGAGGGAGCGTGCAAGGCAGGGAGTTCGGGTTGATACAAGTGCGACCGAACTGGTCACATGAGCCGATATGGCACCGCTACTACCACCACCATACCAGCATTATACCTGATTTGCTTTCAGTGCAGTCAGAGGGGACACAAGCGCTCTTAGTTCCCGAGCTTAGCAGCAACAGGAAAGGTGATAGCACCTTCCCCTACCACCTTGAGGATTACAGATGGCTGTCAGGGCTGGGTTGATGCGCCTACGGCACGGAGCAGGGATTTGCAACTTACAACAGAGTAGGCACGAGCAGCTCCTGACGTGGTGTTGGGTATGTATTTTCTTCTTATCTTTGTATTTGACACTGTTTGTTTCTCATGTTTATGTTTTTGTGTATTGGGTTGTTCTTAGTGAATGACATTTTAGCTAAGGTATTGTTTGATTTGGGGGCTACCCAATCATCTATGTCTCTCGCACTTAGCAAGCGATTTACCAGAGTTCCAAGGGAGTTGGATTGCTCACTCGACATTGAGATAGTTTATGACAGGACCGTCAGGGTCACAAGAGTTCATAGAGGATGTACACTGCGGTTCTATGTGGATTTGGTTCCTATTCCCCTACGATGGAATAAGGTTATAGTAGGTATGGATTGGTTGAGCCCCAATGGGGCAGTGATAGATTGTGAGCAACATTTGTTTAGAGTTCGCTCTCCCAGTGGGGGAGAGTTAGTGATTTAGGGGGAGAGGCCACAACACGGACCAGTTTTTTTGTTCTGTAGCGAGAGCGCGATGTTACATTCTGTGACATCCCCATTTTCACGGACAGAAAAGACTGATTTGTTTATGCTTTGTTTTATAAAATCAGAGTAATCCTTTAAAGAAAACAGTTGCGGAATTTGTTCCCAAAACAAGATATGATAATAACTTATCAAAACATTTCTCTAAGAGAATGTATTTTCATTTAATAATAAAACCTCAGGATGTCATGTTCCGATACAGACATATAAGCATAAACAGAACTTACATTCAATTACACTAATGATTTACATCTCCTTTAATCTCTCAGTGCAAAGCAGCTTCGTATCGATACCTATGATACAATTAAACTGAGTGGGTCAGGCTTGGGAGCCTGGTGAGCATATAGGGTTTTTAACCCACAATAATATAATTATTATATTCAATCATCAAACAATCAACCTAATTACCCATCCCCGTTATCTCCATTTATTTCTTAAGTACCTTCCCTAAGGAATTATCCTAAGGGTCATCTCCTACATCATATTTACCTCTCATCTCCTTACATCACATTTCCTTGTATGATTGTTCCTAAGGATCATCACATGAATACGTAGTCACAACATCGCCTGGACTAGTAAGTCATAATAAGGGTTAGACTATCATCGCATGAATACATAGCCACAACATCGCCTGGACTCGTAATTCATAGTAAGGGTTAGAGTATCATCGCATGAATATGTAGCCACAACATCGCTTGGACTCGTAATTCATCACCTACAGGTTATAAGCCTGCTGGTGTTTCCACGGGGTCATCTAGAATAGTCCGTGGTCGCCATCTATACTCTGGTAGATGACTACATCGCCAAATTTCCACATCATCGGTCAAGGTTATGGTATCTCCTCTCATCTCACATCACCTATTTATCATTACCTAATTATCATCACGTATTTCTCATCACCTAATCATCATCACCTGTTTCTCATCACCTAATTATCATCACCATTATATCCTCACCTTTCTCTTATCACATTCGTTCAACACACATCAACTATTTCATCTACCCATTTTCTACCCAACATATTTGTAGATATAAATTACATATATAGTTTAAATCATTTAACACCCATATAAAAACATCAATTCCAAGCCCATCCCATATAGACAATTAATATATAATACATAGCACGTATTTCATAGCTAATGCTTTATATTTATGTGTTTAGAAGAGAGTAACCGCACACTCACACATATAAACCACAATATATATACACATAACACGTATTTCGTATAAAATACTTCATAATTATGCATTAGAAGAAAGTAACTACACACTCACTTGATTAGAAGATGATCGGGCAGCACTACGGCTTGTAGAAGTAGTGTTTCTCTGTAGATCTGGAAGATCTTCACAAAAACCGGCTCCTCGCGGGCAGCGCTTCGGCTCGGGAATAACGCTCTTTGGGATCCTCGGGGATTCGGATCATGCTCCAGGGCTTGGGAATATTACCGGGGCTTTGGGGTACAAACGGCACGCAAAACGAGGCAAAAACTAGAGAGAATAACGAGTTTGAACAAGAGAAAATGGCCGATTTCGAGCTCTATTTATAGGCTGAGGGTCTGGGATTACGCTGGGCGTAATCTCAAATTACGCAGGGCGTACTCGAGTTACGCTGGGCGTACTTTGACGTCATTGCGTGCGTCGACTAGTGGCACTCAAGTATTGGTCAGACAAGTTGCATCCGAATGAGTACGCTGGGCGTACTCAAATTACGTTGGGCGTAATTGACTCGTCGAACTTCTAAATTGCGTAACTTTCGCATACGTGCTCCGTTTTCGATGTTCTTTATATCCACGCGAAGGTGAGACTATGATCTACAACTTTCTTTTAGACTCCGTTGGCTAGTTTTAAATTTATTTTTATTATTTTTATTTTAGTAGTCCGGGACAGGAAAACTCCGTTATAAAATCATAACTTCTTCATCCGACGTCCGTTTTCGCCTATCTTTTTATCGTTTTACTACAATTAATGAGATCTTCAATTCTCATTTAGATTTTTTCAGCTAAAAACTACTCGGTCTCAAATCGAGCATTCGGGCTGCATACTGCTAAGTCGAAACTTCGAAAAATCATAACTTCCTCATACGAAGTCAGATTTGGGCGTTCTTTTTAAGCACGCTCATGGTTTAACGTATTCTACAAATTTCATTTAGATTTCTAAGGCTAAATATCACTCTAACGTAAATTCACTTTTTATGTCGCGCTGTGTCATGTTGGTTCGGCGTTCTTTATATGTACGGAAACCTTGTAACATATACTATAACTTAGTTAACATATACTATCGTCTCTAAATTGACTAGCCCGAATCTATGGGCGTTACAATTATCTCCCCCTTAGGATGATTACGTCCTGGAATCATCAACGAAATAGGATTTGTATACTGACTCCATAAGTTATCTCTCCATCCTAAGTAATAACCTTGATGTTCAATCCTGCATCTACTCTTCGTACTATGTTGGACTTTCAATCGAAATCTTAAAGTTACAAAAATAAATCCTTATTGTGGACTCCTTCTTCTTAGGGTAAATACATTCATTTATCTATTTTAACTAGCCGATGGGTCAAGTCCCGATGTCCTCTCATCATAGTCGGACTCAATTTAATATGACCACTAGGGTCGAAATAACCATCATCCCACTAGCCATTACCAAAACAAGGGTAATGACAAACTTGAATAAAACGAAATCAATTACTAGCTTCTTGGTAACCTTGCGACTTTCCCTGATCCAAGTGCGAGTCCTGTGCTTCCGGTAGTATAGATCTCTACTACCATTCACACCTACTCATACTCGTCCCAAGTATTGTCTCGCAGTTAACCAAGTCACCATACATAAATCATATAATCATTCAACATTTACGGTCTGGATATCACCAGATGCGGGGGTCAGAGATGGAGATGTGCAGAAGACCGCTTTTAGGACCCACTATGTTCATTATGAGTTTGTGGTGATGCCGTTTGGGCTCACCAATGCTCTAGCTACGTTCATGGACCTCATGAACCGCGTATGCATACTGATGCTAGATCGGTCTATGATAATATTCATCGACGACATCTTGGTTTATTCCAAGGCTCAGGAGCATCACGAGGAGTACCTGGGAGAGGTGCTAAATACATTGAGGAGGGAGAGATTTTTCACAAAGTTCTCTAAGTGTGAGTTCTGGTTGCGCGAGGTGCAGTTTCTGGGACACCTCGTCAACCAGAAGGATATATTAGTCGATCTGGCCAAGATAAAGGTCGTGATGTAGTGAGAGGTCCCGAAGTGTCCATCCGAGATTCGGAGCTTCCTGGGTTTAGCAGGGTATTACAGGAGATTTATCGAGGATTTCTACAAGGTAGCAGTTCCGCTGACCCGACTGACCAAGAAGTCGGTAGTGTTTCGTTGGGGTCCTGAGCAGCAGGCAACCTTTGAGAAGCTCAGGCAGTGACTGTGTGAGGCACTGATTCTTACCCTGCTAGAGGAGTAGATGACTTTGTAGTCTACTGTAACG
Organism: Lactuca saligna; assembly: GCF_052625555.1. Taxonomy (NCBI): domain Eukaryota; kingdom Viridiplantae; phylum Streptophyta; class Magnoliopsida; order Asterales; family Asteraceae; genus Lactuca; species Lactuca saligna. Next base: position 57,334,927 of record NC_136425.1, read on the forward strand.
CTTCAATCACAAGTATGGGAGTAGCGTTGATGCAGCGGAGGCATGTGATAGCTTATGCCTCGAGACAGTTGAAGCCTCATGAGGCTAACTACCCGACACATGAATTGGAGATGGGGGCGGTGGTGTTCACCCTAAAGACTTAGAGGCATTAGCTCTATGGGGTCCGGTGTACGATCTACATGGACCACAAAAGTTTGAGGTACCTCATGGATCAGCCGAATCAGAACATGAGGCAGCGTCAGTGGTTAGATGTGGTAAAGGATTATGACTGTGAGATCCTTTACCACCCAGGAAAGGCCAACGTAGTGGCTGAAACCCTGAGCTGCAAGGCGGTAGCATCTCTGATCTGAGGTATCTGTCTGAGGATGAAAGTGACTACTCCACTGCTGGAGCAGATTAGGGAGGCGTAGGTTGAGGGCTTAAAAGAGGAGCGCCAGAAGTGAGAGAGTATAGTGGGCCGAGTAGCTTCGTTTGATAACGATAGTCAAGGATTATTGACCCTGCATCGGAGGGTTTAGGTACCGTACTGGGGTGTAGTACGACATGTGTTAATGGATGAGGCCCACAAGTCTCGGTTCACCATCCATCCAGGGCCGAAGAAGATGTACAAAGATGGGTACTCGTCTCCATTTCAGCACTGCTTTTCACCCTCAAACGGATAGGCAGAGCGAGAGGACGATTCAGACTCTCAAGGACATGCTTCGGGCATGTGTGCTAGATTCTGGTGGCAGTTGGGATATGTATCTCCCATTAGTGGAATTTTCATATAACAACAGTTATCACTCCAGTATAGACCGACCTCCCTTCGAGATGCTCTATGGAAGTACGTGTAGGACCCCAATCTGTTGGGGTGAGGTCAGTCAGAGAGTCATGGGGAGTACGGAGATAGTACACAAGACCAGGGAGTGGATTCAGCAAGTCTAGAGCAGGCTCCGGACTACTAAGAGTCAGCAAAAGAGTTACGCCGACAAGCAGCGTTCAGACTTGTAGTTTCAGGTGGGTGATATGGTCCTCCTGAAAGTGTCACCCTGGAATACTCTTATCAGGTTTCGGAAGTGGGGCAAGTTGGGCCCCAGGTTCATTGGTCCATTTAGGGTTTTGGCCTAGGTGGGTCGGGTTGCCTATCGGTAGGGATGTCAATTTATGACACGACACGACAAAAATACACGACACGAAACGAAATCGGGACGAAATCAAAATTCGAATTCGTTTTCGTGTCGTGTTCGTGTCAAGTTTAAAAAACACGATGTCGTGTCGTGTCGTGTTCGTGTTTACAAATCCACACGAAATTGACACGATTGAGCATGTATTTGTCGTGTTTTCGTGTTTGTCGTTTTTATTGTGTTATATATGATTAAATATGAATTAAATAAAATAATAGTTATGTAATATTATCTTTGTCGTGTCGTGTCGTGTTGTCGTTTTTTTAATTGGTTCGTTTTCGTGTTAGTGAGAAAAAATACGACATCGTGTCGTGTCGTGTTCGTGTTACAAAAAAAATTGTCGTGTCGTGTCGTGTCAGACAAAAACACGACACGACGGCCCGATTTGACAGGCCTACCTATCGGTTAGATCTTCCAGTAGAGCTCGACCAGATCCATAACATGTTCGATGATTCTCAGTTGCGAAAGTGTTTAGTGGATGATTCGGTAGTGGTACCCCTTGAGGACATTCAGGTTGACGATAGCCTGAACTACCTCGAGAGACCCGTGGCGATTTTAGATCGTAAGACGAAGGAGCTGAGGAATAAGAGGGTACAGTTAATAAAGGTGCAGTGGCAGCACCACAAGGGTTCAGAGTGGACGTGGGAGCCCGAGGAGGAAATAAGGGAGCGCTACCCAGAGTTGTTTTCAGAGACAGCAAACTTTGAGGATGAAGTCTAAGACAAGTGGCGGAGAATTGTAACACACGGTCTCATGTACAAATTTAAATTCAAGCCAAACTTCATATTTTACCCTTGGACTCAGCGAGTTGGAGGTCCAACTCGCCGAGTAGGATCGACTCTGGGTTGGGCGACTAAGTGACCTACTCGACGAGTCGGAAGACCGACTCGGCGAGAAGGAGTTGTCTAAGTGAAACCCTAAATTGGAGGGTTTGCACCATATTTAAACATCTTATGAAGCTTCCGCCGAGCCTCCATCACCTTCACGATTTGACCTCGAAACCCTAATCAATTGTGAGCATTCTTGAGCAATTTGTGCCTTTCTTTATGTTTTAAAGTTAGAATAAGGAAGGGAAAGCTTGGTAAATCAAGAAGCAAGTCAGTGGATCAAGAGTTGTGGTTGCACATCCAATTATTTCAGGTAAAGAGCTCCTACGTTGACTTATTATTTTTTAGATATACTTTGAGGCTTGAATCTTGACATCTTTGGGGGGGGGGGGGGGGCATTTCCAATCCATTTCGTATTGTAGAGTGTAATATAGCGTAAATGCTTCAGATCTGGAACCTTGGAGGGTTCTAATGGCATAAAGGTGCCAACTCTATGGCCATGAGAACCCCATGCATGTAATAAACCCTATTTTTGGTCTTTTGAGCTTAAAAGTCCCATGCACGGACGTAAAGTTCATGTCTTTACGGGTTATATCGACCTTATGAGCCCTGATCTACCCTTTGGATGAGATTAGCACAATAGAAGTCGAGTTATGGACATGGACATTAGTTGACTCGAGAATTCGTTCATGGGACTTGGCAAGTCAGGGGTTTGATTCCCGAACCTTTTCTGATTCGAAGGGATCTAGTTGAGTCTAGAAGTGGGACTCAACAAAATAGACATAGTTATGGACCTGAAAACCACGGGACTCGGCGAGTGGATGAACACACTCGGCGGGTCCAAGGCAATCTCCCAACCCATGAAGACGGACTCGACAAGTTTTTCATACAACTCAGCGAGTCATAAACTAGTCACACTCATATGGTGAAGATGAACTCGACGAGTTCAAGGATAAACTCGACGATGCAAATGAAGATAACCCTGATGTTATATTTGAAGGACAACTCGTCGAGTTCTTGCTAGACTCGACCAGCAGAGTCGAGGATGGGATCAGATTAAAGAATAGGGACTCGACGAGTTGGGGAACCAACTCGGCGAGGTTGGGAATTAATTAAAGAATGGTCATTTTACCCTAAGAGTAGTTATCATATTTTGACTAAGTACCTTTATGGAAATTTATAGTCAGAGAGTCCCCGGAGCAACAAATGGTCATTTTACCCTAAGAGTAGTTATCAGTTTTTGACTAAGTACCTTTATGGAAATTGATAATCGGAGAGTCGTCGAAGTAGCAAACAAAGATTCCTCACCTAGAGTTGCATCAGTCAGTCACACAAGGTGAGTTTTCCTCTAGTAAGAACGGATCTAAGGCACCAATGTCAGCCCGTTTAAGTAGTAGAGTATGTTGGGGTTATCCCGATGCAGTTTATATGTTTCCAGACTTTGGTCCGATGTCGGGGCAGTCCTGAGAATTAGTTTAGTATGGATGATGCCTTTGTGATTCATCCATGTATATGTGCTGTGTTATGTGTCCTGGACTCCGGTACGATGCCGGGCAACCCCGATGCAGTATATGCGATTATGTTATATGTTATGCGTTAAGTGTTCTGGGTTAAGCCCGATGCTGTGGCAAGCCCGATGTTTGTTAGTCATTATGCCATGTGTTATGTATTTTGGGGAAAGCCCGATGTATGCTTGTTTATGTGTTATATGCCATTTGTTACAGACTTTGGTCCGATGTCGTGGCAAGCCCGATGTAGATTATGTGATTATGTTATGTATATGTTTGGGAAACCCCGATGATGGGGTAATCCCAATGCCGGGGTGAGCCCGATGCTCGATGCGGTCGGATGCCGGGGTGAGCCCAATGCTGAATAGGAGTCCGATATCAGGTAAGCCGATGTCGGGATTAGTTTCGGTGCAGTTGGGAGTAGTCCCAGAGTTATGTTATTGGTTATATGTGATTTGTATGGTATGTGGTAATTTGTGGGAGCTCACTAAGCTTCGTGCTTACAGTTTTCAGTTTTGGTTTCAGGTACTTCAGCTAGCAAAGGGAAGGGCTCGAGTTGATGGCATGGCACACACCACAGTTTTATTAGCCTAGGAGCTTACTCTGATATTTTATAGGAGACACTTATATATTGATAGATTTTATTGGATTTTGAGATACATGTTTGATGATTTCATTATATGGTGATAATATTATGTTTGTTAAATGATTTTAAAAACGAAATTTTTGGCTTGTATTTTTGGGATGTTTCAACTTCTCTCTTTTATGGTGGATGGTTGTTAGCCAAATGGATTTTATACACCATAATATCATTAATAAGTATAATGATATAAAGTAAGAAAACTATTTTTTTTTAAATCTTACTCTTAGTTACTTTAGGAAAAATGTGAAAAGTATTGTAATCCATAAAATTGCACATTATGCTTTATATGCAGTTAGTGGAGCGTGTGTGGTTAACTGACACACTAACAATGACTATAAAAAATAATAATGGGCATCTCAAATATTATCATTATTAATGGAGCGTATTTGTTAACTGGCACATTAATTGGAGATGATAAATGACATCAAGAGTGCCAAGCATATTTGTATGGTTATTCATATCATGTTTGTGATCCTTGGCATCTTAGTCACAAATAGAAGAGCATAATCTGAGATTGTACTTATCATTGATAATATTTAATGAATCACAATAGATCTAGGAATTTCATAGTTCGAAATGGGTGAATTACTTTTACCTACCCTTCATAAATTTGTAATAAGATTACATCATCCCTCTTCTTAGTTGTGAATTGTTATATTGGATCCTAGACTTAAATATTACTCATGGGTTAAAATATTTAGGATTATTTTAATCTAACTAAAATATCTTTTTCTCTATAGATGTCTACTTCTGGTGATGCTTCTTCTTCTCAAAACTTTACCCCCAACTTCTCGCTTCTCTCGATCGTGTCAAAGGTGAAACTAGATGGCACCAACTACAATGATTGCATGTGTAACATCAAGATGGATCTTGGATACGATGGGAAAGGGTATGTCCTTGAGAAGCAACTCATTATGATCGATTTAGACACTGCTACTGCTAAAGAAATAGCCTCCTATAAGAAACATTTTGACGACACGACTAAGGTTACTTGCATCATGGTTGCCACCATGATTCCTGGGTTGCAAAAGTTCTATGGGGAATACTGGCCATATGAGATGAACTTGGATCATGTGTAAAGGTTTTGCAAGAGATCTTATCAAGAAAATTATGAGGTTTTCAAAGCTCTAATGGTTTGCAAGTTGAAGCAATGAGAGTCTGTCTTAAATCATATGCGAAGAATGCAGAGATATGTGGAGCTCCTCAAAAGGCTGAATGTCAATTTTGACGAGGAGTTGTCCATGGACATGGTCCTTAATTCCTTTCCACCTTGTTACAATATGTTCGTTTTGGCTTATCAGTTAAACAACACAAAAACCACATCAGCCCAACCCCACAACCTATTACGAATGGGTGAGTTGGGAATGAAGAAGAATCAAACTCCTACTTCTACTAATGTTCCTGTCCTTACCACTGGGAAAAAATAATGAAAGAAAATGAAAGGTTCTCCCACGCAGAACTAGTAAGGCAAGGCTCATGTTGGGTCATCTACAAATGGCCCAAAAGTGAAGCCCAATTCTGACATTCCTTCTATTAGTGATCCTAAAGATACCATTTGCTTCTATTGTAATGATAAGGGCCATTAGAAAAGAAGCTAACCCAAGTACTTGGAAGATATCAAGGATGGCAATGTGAAGCCATCTTCAGTAGGTATTTTCACTATTCAAATTAATAACTCACAATCTTGGTGTTGGAATAGTGTCTAAGGCTATAACTATATTCGGTGGTGCATGGTCCTTTTGGGTTGCCTTCACCATAGCAACTTGAAGGATGATTTGTTAAGAGAGAGTAAATATTATAAGGAATAATATTTAGCTATTTGATTAATATAAGTCATAGATTAATTGGTATTAATTTGGTGACTTAAAGAGATTAATTAAATAAGAGGGTATAAACTGTCAATTGTTTGATAGTTAGACTTTAAACTATAAATCCATTAGGATGGACTTTGGACGGTTTCTAAGAGCTTTAGGATAGCTCAAAATAGTCCATAAGGATATCTATGGAATGGATTTGGATAGCCTTAAGTGAAGATTATCCAATTAGGGTTTAGGGTGAAACCCTTAAGGAGTCTAAAGGTATAAATAGGCCCTTGGGGTGTGGAATTCGTGGACAATCTTTCAGAACCTAAAGCAAGGAACCTCTGGCCGAATTCCATCCCCTCTCCTCTCTCCTAAATCATCTTGCTTGCTATTTGTGTTTGTAAACCATTAGAGGAGTGACAATTGTGACTCTAGAAGCTCCAAGACAAGAAGATCAACAAGGAACTCAAAGGTATGATTCTAGATCTGTATTAATGTTGTTGTTTAACCTAATTAGCCATTAGAAGTCTTGGATTCACAAGCATGTTTATTAGAAAGCCTAGATCCAAGCATTAGGGTTTTGCATGCGCACATAGGAAAGTTCTTATGGCTAAAACCCAACAGTGGTATCAGAGCCTAGATTGGTTTTCTACAAATTGTTGCTTGAATAACTGAAACAAACCTGCAAAATTCGTTTTTTTTTTGGTTTTTGAGTCACTGACTCGTCGAGTTCCATGGTGGACTCGGCGAGTAGGCCTGACTCGGCGAGTCCCCTTGTGCACTCGGCGAGTCCAAGCGTCAGGAAGGGCCAGATTCGGGATTTCGTTGTGTTCATCTTATCCAAACTTACCATAAACTAATTAGATCAATATGAATCCGTTTTTTTGATAAATATAAGTGTTATCTTGATCTAGTTAAAGGTAATTATCAACTAATTAAATATTTAGTTTCTTTATATGATAATTAATTAATTGTTTTAATTATTTTTTGGTAATTATCCTCAAAGAAATCAAAGATAAATCAAATAAAAATAATTAAGATATTAAATTTTTAATTGGAATTATTTGTTATTTGATCCTCCATGTTTTTTAAATGTTTAAAACCTACCCTATAGTTTTGAAATTTATATTTGTGATTAAAAGCTTTAATTTAGACAACTTAAATTTCGAACCCTAGATTTTGAAAAGTTTAAAATACAACCCTATACTTATATGATATTATTAGAATAATATATATATATATGTATAACTAAATGCTAGTCTTACCGCTAGTAGGCCTCATTCACGAAGCCGATCTATAAGGTGGGTATAAGGTTGCGGCCTATAAAATGGCGCTTAATGGGTGTACACTCACACCCACCGCTTGCTTGATTGGTGGAGGGTCGTTAGCCGAACGGGTAGGATAGGGCAACCTCATCCTCTCATTAAAAGTATAATAAGAAATACGAAGTAACTAAATCTTTTTATAAATTTCCCAATCTTAGTTACTTTAGGAAAAGTGAATTGATGCAATCCCATGAAATTACACTTTGCACCTTGCTAAGATGTTAGTGGAGCGTGTGTGGTTAACTGGCACACTAATTGGTTCTAAGCGAAGGTGGCGAAGGGTGATTCATTGTTTATCATAGTTCGGTGGAGCGTGTGTGGTTTACCGGCACATCGAATAGGTGATCGTAACAATGAAGGCACCATGTAAATTTGCATGGTAATTCACACCCGCTTTGTGATCCTCGGCATCCCAGTCACAAACAAGAGGGGCATATCGAGATTTAAACATGCCATTGAATAGTTCAATGAATCTCATCCGAACCTAGGAATTCTCAAAAACACTTAGGACCAAAAGTTTAAGTTTTGTGATGGAGAATTAGTGAATCGTCATTCACTTACCTTCAATTTATTTGCATGTTGGATTACGGCATCCCTTTTCTAGTATGTAAATGTTATTGTTGGATCCTAGCCCTAATTTTTCTTATTGGGTGATAATTAGGGATTCTTGTTCTAATCTATCTTTGTCCTTTCTATAGATGTCAAACGCAAACAACGCTGCTACTAGTTCTTTCACGTTGATGAGCCTTTGCCAAAAGGTCACCTTCGATGGAACGAACTTTGGCGAATGGATAAGATACATTCGCACCATTGCTCGCTATGAGGATAAAGAGTATGTCCTCGACGAGAAGCTCGAGAAAATCAACCCCGAAATTGCTACTCCCGCTGAAATCACCGCCTTTGAAACCCATGAGCGAGATGCGATGAAAGTACATTGCATCATGATCGCCACCATGAACTCCGAGTTCCAAAAGTCCTACGAGGACATGTATCCATACGAGATGCATCAAGACTTGTTGGAGAGGTACCACCAAAACGCGAGACAAGAGCGTTACGAGATCTTCACCAACATGATTTCCGCCAAGATGGGTCATGGAGAATCTCTTACCGTGCACTTGCAAAAGATGCAAAGGTATGTCGACCGCCTTCGCAAGTTAAACATTGACTTCGGCGAAGACTTGGCGATCGACATGGTGCTTCACTCTTTGCCTCCGATGTATAATCAATTTAGGATGACCTACCACATGAACAAAGAGGAGGTCACTCTAAGTAAGCTCCAAGGTCTCTTGAGGGTTGCTGAGAGCAATTTCAAGGACAAGTCTGTTGCACCAACTCCCAATCCGTCTGCTGCTCCTGTCTTGGCTATTGGTCAAGGGAAGGGAAAGAAGAGGAAAGCTTCTTCAAATAACTATCGAAAGGTGAAAGCCCGAGATGGTTCCTCTTCTAGTGGGACAAAAGTTGATCCCTCTAAGCCCTGCTCTAACCCGAAGGAGGCAGAGTGCCACCACTGCCACAAGATAGGACATTGGAAGCGAAGCTGCCCGGACTACCTGCAAGCCATCAAGGAAGGAAAGATCAAGCCATCTTTCGCAGGTATATATGCAATAAAATCTAACGATTCTAATCATGCTATTTCTTGGGTTCTTGACACCGGTTGTGGTTATCACATTTGTTCTAATGTGCAAGGACTAAAAAGAAGTAGGGATGTGGAGCAAGGAAGGATCAATCTAATCATGGGGAACAGAAGATCGTCGCCTGTGACCAAGATTGGAGTGTATTCTTTGGTGCTTAAGAATAGTTTAGTTTTAGATTTGAACAATTGTTGCTATTCGCCAGAAATGGCTAGAAACATCATTTCATTTCATGGTTTATATAGACAAGGTTTTAGATTTTCTTTTAATAATGAGAATGGTTCTATTTTGGCTTATCTAAATGGTGTCTTTTATTTTGAAGCTATACCATGTAATGGAATATATGAAACTGTTATGATTGTTGATAACTTAGGAAATGATGTTTTGAATATTGATTCTTCCACTAGTATGGATAAAGCATCCTTGTGGCATTGTCGTCTTGGACATGTCAACAAGAAACGCATAGCCCAACTCCAAAAGGATGGAGTGTTGGAGTCATTCGACCTTAGGGAAGATGACACATGCGAATCTTGTTTACTTGGAAAGATGACTAAGTCACCCTTCACGAGTACTTGTGAAAGGGGTGAGGGACTATTAGACCTAATACATACCGATGTATGTGGACCTTTTAGATCAACCACGAAGGATGGAAACCGCTTCTATGTGACCTTTACCGATGATTATAGTAGATATGGGTATATCTATTTAATCAAGCAAAAGTCAGAAACCTTTGAAAAGTTCAAAGAGTTCAAGAATGAAGTGGAGAATCAATTGGGCAGGAAAATCAAGATGCTTCGATCCGATCGAGGAGGAGAGTACCTAAGTCTTGAATTCCACGATTATCTCAAGGAGTGTGGAATAGTTTCGCAATTGACGCCTCCTAGGACACCACAATTGAATGGTGTGGCAGAAAGGCGTAATCGAACCTTATTGGATATGGTTCGCTCTATGATGAGTCGTGCTTCACTACCTATCTTCTTTTAGGGGTATGCCTTAGAGACTGCCGCCCATATCCTTAACCGAGTCCCTACCAAGAAGGTTGCCAAAACACCTCACGAGATGTGGACGGGGAAAGTTCCCTCGTTGGCACATATCAAGGTTTGGGGTTGCGAGGCTTTCGTAAGACGAGATACTCACGACAAGCTTGAACCTCGAAGTGAGCGATGTATTTTCATCGGCTACCCGCAAACTTCCTTTGGATATCTCTTCTATAGACCGAAAGATAATGTTATCTTTGTTGCGAGGAGAGGAGTTTTCCGAGAGCGAGAACTCATAAGCCAAGGAGACAGTGGGAGGCAAATCGAACTTGAAGAGATTCAAGAATCGATAGATGAAGGAACCTCTACCGCTGGCGTTCAACCCGAGGAGGAAACTCCGGTTGAACCGATTGACGAATCCTTACCTCTTAGACGTTCCGATAGATTTAGAGTTCAACCCCAGTTTTATGGTTTTCATATTACTACCGAAGGGGACACGTATATTAGTGATGGTACACTAATAAATCTTGATGAACCTAATAGCTATAAGGAAGCCATGGCAGGCCCGGAGTCTGCGAAATGGAAAGAGGCGATGGATAGCGAGATCCAATCCATGTACGATAACCAAGTTTGGAATTTGGTTGATTACGTGCCCGAACGTAAGACCGTAGGGTGCAAGTGGATCTTCAAGAAGAAGACCGACGTGGATGGGAACGTACACACATACAAAGCGCGATTGGTTGCGAAGGGCTTTACTCAAACTCCCGGAGTTGACTATGATGAGACCTTCTCGCCAGTTGCGAAGATTAAATCTATTAGAGTGATGCTAGCAATTGCCGCATTTCATGATTATGAGATTTGGCAAATGGATGTCAAGACCGCTTTCCTTAACGGAAAGTTGGCTGAGGATGTTTACATGGCTCAGCCAGAGGGGTTTGTGGATCCGAAGCATCCGAATAGAGTGTGTAAGCTTGAGAAGTCCATTTATGGACTTAAGCAAGCGTCTCGCAGATGGAATCTTTGCTTCGATGAGAAAGTCAAAGAGTTTGGATTTGTACGAAGTGAAGATGAATCTTGTGTGTATGTCAAAGCCAGTGGGAGTGTAGTAAGCTTCCTCGTTCTATATGTCGATGACATATTACTCATAGGAAACGACATCCCGACTTTGCAGGAGGTTAAGTCCTAGCTCGGGAAGTGCTTCGCTATGAAGGACCTCGGAGAGGCTTCTTACATATTGGGAATAAGGATAGTAAGAGATAGAAGTAAGAGACTAATTGGACTTAGTCAGAATACTTACTTGGAGAAGGTACTAAAACGTTTTAGTATGGAAAACTCAAAGAAGGGAGAACTACCGATACAAGGAAATGCCAAGTTGAGTAAGACTCAAAGTCCGAGTACCGAAGCCGAGATAGCAGAAATGAGCCGAGTACCATACGCTTCCGCAGTTGGCTCAATCATGTACGCTATGACTTGTACTCGCCCTGATGTAGCCTTCGCTTTGAGCATGGTTAGCAGATATCAAGGGAACCCTGGCAAAGCACATTGGATTGCGGTGAAGAACATCCTTAAGTGCCTTCGGAGAACGAAAGAATGGTTCTTAGTCCTTGGAGGGAGTGATGACTTGAAGGTGCGAGGGTATAGTGACGCCAGCTTTCAAACCGACAGGGACAACTATCGTTCGCAGTCGGGCTGGGTTTTTACCCTAAATGGAGGAGCAGTGACATGGAAAAGTTCCAAGCAGGAAACCGTAGCTGATTCAACGTGCGAATCAGAGTACATCACAGCGAGCGAAGCGTCGAAGGAGGCAATATGGCTAAAGAACTTCATTGGTGATCTTGGAGTTGTGCCGGCCATAAAGGAGCCCATGGAGATTTTCTGTGATAACGAAGGTGCGGTTGCCTTGACCAAGGAACCGAGGGATCATGGTAGATCTCGACATATCGACAGAAAATATCACTTCATTAGACATCGTGTAGAAGAAGGACAACTCGTAGTGAAGAGGATATCATCAGAAGATAACCCAGCAGATCCGCTTACGAAGGGACTAAGTAGGGTTAAGCACTTACAGCATGCTAGGAGTATTGGGCTGAAGGATGATATTAGCATAGATTAGATTGTATTAGAAACGTATAATAGATAAATGTAATTAACATTTGATGATTAAATAAAGAAGTTTTATTTATGAGTAAAGTTACTATCACATGTTAGTTGTTTAACTATTGTTTCACTTTGCATGTTTTGACTTCCAGAATAATTGAGTTTATTAGGAATAATCGAATTATTCAAATGGTCCACAATCGTTCATATGTTGGGAGTAGATATGAATGAAGATTGTCGTGAATTGGTGTGTAGAGTGTCTAAATGGTGTTAGACATAGCAAGAGTTGCTGCAACGTTCATGAGTGCTTACGAACTGGTTTTGAGCATTGGAATGAACCCGCGCTTGCTGGAATCACTTTATGGAATACGATATAAAAGGTGATCGCAAGACGATAATATCATATGGTCTTAAAACCTAGATATATGGTTTATTATTTATTATTTGATTGTGCATTGATAATGCGAAAACGCATCAGTAACTTGATGTTATAAAACGCATTGTTGTGTATAGTTGGTTAATGAATAAGTAAATGCATATAAGTCGAAGTTTATCTGTAAATTTTATCCTAAGAGGGTAGAAGAGATATCTTGGCCACTCGATGATTTGATTTGACTTATGTGCCGGGCCCAGTCAGAACTGAATTGATGTGTTCGATTAAGTTCTATGTCAAATAAATCGAAGATCGAGAAATCTAAATGCTAGACTAACCATTCCATAGGATTGTCAGCATGATATCTAACAGAGGACTGTACGATCCCTTATCTAAAGGACAAGATTGATTAGATCAGAGTTGACAGCGTCTTTGAGAGCTACGATTGCAAACCGTATTATACTTGTATAGTTACTAGACTTATCCAAGTGGGAGACTGTTGGAATAGTGTCTAAGGCTATAACTATATTCGGTGGTGCATGGTCCTTTTGGGTTGCCTTCACCATAGCAACTTGAAGGATGATTTGTTAAGAGAGAGTAAATATTATAAGGAATAATATTTAGCTATTTGATTAATATAAGTCATAGATTAATTGGTATTAATTTGGTGACTTAAAGAGATTAATTAAATAAGAGGTTATAAACTATCAATTGTTTGATAGTTAGACTTTAGACTATAAATCCATTAGGATGGACTTTGGACGGTTTCTAAGAGCTTTAGGATAGCTCAAAATAGTCCATAAGGATATCTATGGAATGGATTTGGATAGCCTTAAGTGAAGATTATCCAATTAGGGTTTAGGGTGAAACCCTTAAGGAGTCTAAAGGTATAAATAGGCCCTTGGGGTGTGGAATTCGTGGACAATCTTTCAGAACCTAAAGCAAGGAACCTCTGGCCGAATTCCATCCCCTCTCCTCTCTCCTAAATCATCTTGCTTGCTATTGGTGTTTGTAAACCATTAGAGGAGTGACAATTGTGACTCTAGAAGCTCCAAGACAAGAAGATCAACAAGGAACTCAAAGGTATGATTCTAGATCTGTATTAATGTTGTTGTTTAACCTAATTAGCCATTAGAAGTCTTGGATTCACAAGCATGTTTATTAGAAAGCCTAGATCCAAGCATTAGGGTTTTGCATGCGCACATAGGAAAGTTCTTATGGCTAAAACCCAACACTTGGGTCCTTGATACAGGATTTGGTTTTCACATTTGTTCTGATTTACAAGGGATAAGAGAAAGTGAAGAGGTGTAGCATAGAAGGATGAATCTAATCATGGGCAATAGGCAATGTTATCCTCTTACCAAGATTGGAACTTATAGTCTTGTGCTTGGTGGTGATGTTAGATTAGATTTAGTTAGTTGTTGTTATTCATCAGAAATGACGCGAAACATTATTTCTTTTCATGCACTTTTTAGACAAGATTTTCGATATTTGTTTAATGATATGAATGGATTGATTTTGGTTTATAAAAATAGTATTTTTTTTTGTTTGGATCTTTATCTTATAATGGTGTATATGAAACTGTGATTTGTTTTGATAGCTTATGTAATAGTGTATTCCGTATTGATCTGTCTAGTGGTTTAGACAAGGCATGCTTTTGGCATTGTCGTCTTGAACACATTAATAAGAAATGCATTGCGAAACTCCAAAAGGATGGAGTGTTAGAATCATTTGACTTAAGGCCAGATGTTGAATGCGAATCTTGACTATGCTTGTTGAGTGCTTGTTGCTCTGATTTTGATCTATGTGTTGTGTTGAGTGCTCTTCTTTGTGTTGAGATCCAACTAAAATTTTAGTAGAAAGCAAATCCCTCAATTTCCAAGGATAAGAAAACCAACACCTTCGGAAACAAATTTGGATTGAGATTAAAAATGCCAGATGGTGTGATTTTAAACAAAAAGCTAGGATGATATGGGCAGCATAAGGTGATGAAAGTTTTGTTAGATTAGGTGTCTAAGCCAATAACTAAATTGGTATATACTTGAACTATTGACAAAGTCCTTTGGGCTGCCCTCAAACCTAGTAATTATATAGGATGAGTTTTAGAGAGAGACTGATTTATTGATTTATTATATGATTAATAAACAAAATAAAATGATTTATTAATATATTATGAGAATAATATCTTAATTCGAAATAATATTATTTAATTAAGACTTAATCTGAAATTAATTAGAATTAATTTTGGGATTAATTGGATTAAATAATAGTGAAAGGACCTAAGCTATAATTGTTCAATAGTTGAACAAAAGTGTTCCAGAACGTTCCTCATAAGGGGTGGACGGTCTTGGGAGGAGTAGCCTAGGGTTTCTAGAATGTCCCTTGAATATAATTATGGAATATAAATAATTGTCTAATTTGAAATAATAGTATTATATTAAAATTAGAGTTATCTAGGGTTTTCTTAACAACTATAAATAGGCCCTTACCTCTTCCTATTTTTTTTTCCAGCACTACCCTCAAGAGCATAACCAAAAATTATACCTCCCATCTCTTCTCTTTTAAAGTTTCCTAGATTGTATGGTTTGGGTGTAAACCATCAGAGGCGTGAGATTTCTGGTGCTTGCTTCTAAGAGAATTTGAAGAAGAATTTAATTAGTTATTTACAGCAATAATTAAAAGCTATGTAAACCCTAACCTTTTATTATTTTTGAAATTAATAGGGTTTCATAGGTTTCTTTTTGATGTTCATAGTTTATAGCTTTCAATAGTGAAAACATAGATCTAGGTTGCATGTAAACTTAAGGGTTAAGTTATTTTCAACCACATGATTATTGCTTTGTAAACTATAAATCTATCAATGGTAGCAAAGCCACATATTTTCAATGTATTTGCATAATAGGTGAATAGATCAAATTAGGTTTTATTGAAATTAGACCCTAAGGGATTCAAATTTTGACTTGGCCAAGGGTTTTTGAAACCCTTGCTTCATCCCTAAATTTTGAAAATAATGTAAGGACTTAGGATTTCCTTATTTGATAATTATTGTTTTAACTAGTTAAAATACATTAATTAAAAATCGATAATCCTTATACCCCTTAGTTTTCGAAAAACCTAGTAGGGTAAGGATTATAATTAAATTCAAATTATTTAATTAATAGTTTAATAGTAAATAATTATTTAATTCTTATATGATTTAAATTAATTTAATTAATAGTTAATTAAAATATAAAGATTGATCAAAATTGGTTTATTTTAAATTAAATTAATTTTATATTAATTTCAAAAAATTTAAATTTAAACCTAGTATTTTAGAAAAGTTTTAAAATACACCTTATATATAACTAAAAAATTAATATTATATATATATATATATATATATATATATATATATATATATATATATATATATATATAAGACAAGTTAGTTAAATTGCTAGTATTTCTCATTCATGATGTCAGACTATAAGAGGAGTTTAAGGAAGTTGCCTAGAAAATGACTAACATTGGGTATCCACTCTTACCCACTTCAGTAACACTCGGTCTCACGTACGCATTTAAATTCAAGCCAAACTTCATATTTTACCCTTGGACTCGACGAGTTGGAAGACCGACTAGGCGAGTCAGTGTTGTTTGAGTGAAACCCTAAATTCGAGGGTTTGTACCCTATTTAAACATCTTATTAGACTTCCACCCTAGCCTCCATCACCTTCAAGCTCTGTCCTCAAAACCCTAATTAACTATGAGCATTCTTGACCAATTTGTGCCTTTCCATGTGTTTTGAAGTTAGAAAAAGGAAGGGAAAGCTTGGTGAATCAAGAAGCAAGTGAGTAGATCCAGAGTTGTGGTTGCACTTCCAGTTATTAGAAGTAAAGAGCTCTTACCTTGACTTAGTATTTGTTAGATCTAATTTAAGGCTTGAATCTTGACATCTTTGGGGGGGGGGGGGGGGGGCATTTTCAAGCCATTTTGGATTGTAGATTGTAATATAGGGTAATTGCTTCAGATCTGGAACCTTGGAGGGTTCTTATGGCATAAAGGTGCCAACTCTGTGACCATGAGAACCCCATGCATGTAATAAACCCTATTTTTGGTGTTTTGAGCTTATAAGTCCCATGCATGGACGTAAAGTTCATGTCTTTAAGTGTAATCTCGACCTTATGAGCCAAGATCTACCCTTTAGATGAGATTAGCACAATAAAAGTTGAGTTATGGACATGGACATTAGTGAGTCGACGATTTGTTCATGGGACTTGATGAGTCGGGGGTTTGATTCCCGAACCTTTTCTGATTTGAAGGGATCTAGTTGAGTCTAGAAGGGATCTAGATGAGTCCAGAAGGGGGACTCAACAAAATAGACATAGTTATGGACCTGGAAACGACGGGACTCGGCGAGTTGATGAACACACTCGGCGGGTACAAGGCAATCTCCCAACCCATAAAGACGGACTCGACGAGTTTGTCATACAACTCGGCGAGTCATAGAGTAGTCACACTCATATGATGAAGATGAACTCAAGGATGAACTCGGCGAGCCAAATGAAGATAACCCTGATGTTATATTTGAAGGAGAACTCGTCGAGTTCTTGCTAGACTCGACCAGTAGAGTTGAGGTTGCGAACAGATTACATAATAGGGACTCGACGAGTTGGGGTACCAACTCAACGAGGTTGGGAACTTATTAAAGAATGGTCATTTTACCCTAAGAGTAGTTATCAATTTTTGACTAAGTACCTTTATGGAAATTTATAGTCCAAGACTCCCCGGAGCAGCAAACAAAGATTCCTCACCTAGAGGTGCAGCACTCAGTTACACGATGTGAGTTTTCCTCCAGTAGGAACGGGACTAAGGCACCAATGTCGGCCTGTTTAAGTAGTAGAGTATGTCGGGGTTAACCCAATGCATTTTATATGTTTTTGGACTTCGATCTAATGACAAGGCGATCCCAAGAAGTAGTTTAGTATGCATGATGTCTTTATGATTCATGCATGTATATGTGCTGTGTTATGTGTCCCGGACTCCGGTCTGATGTGGGGCAATCCTGATGCAGTATATGCGATTATGTTATATGTTATGTGTTAAGTGTTCCGGGTTAAGCCCGATGTATGTTATTCGTTATGCCATGTGTTATGTATTTCGGCGAAAGCCCGATGTATGCTTGTTTATGTGTTATATGTCATTTGTTCCAGACTTCGGTCTGATGCCGTGGCAAGCCCGATGCAGATTATGTGATTATGTTATGTATGTGTCATGGAAAGACCGATGACGGGGTAAGCCCGATGCCGGGGTGAGCCTGATGCTCGATGCGGTCGGATGCCGAGGTGAGCCCGATGCCGAATAGGAGTCCGATGTCAGGATTAGTCCCGATGCAGTTGGGAGTAGTCCCAGAGTTATGTTATTGGTTATATGTGCTTTGTATGGTATCTGGTAGTTTGGGGGAGCTCACTAAGCTTCGTGCTTACGGTTTCCAGTTTTGGTTTCAGGTACTTCAGCTAGTAAAGGGAAGGGCTCGAGTTGACGGCATGGCACACACCACAGTTTTATTAGCCTGAGAGATTGCTCTGATATTTATATGAGATAGTTATATGTTGACAAATTTTATGAGATTTTGAAATACATGTTTGATGATTTTATTTTATGGTGATAATATTATGTTTGTTACATGATTTTTATTTTTGGGATGTTTCAAGTTGGTATCAGAGCCTTGGTTTTACGGATTCGGGCACACTCTCGGGTGTATCTGAACTCAAACTAAGGACTTAGTATGAAAATTTTCAAAAGTAAAACACTTTTATAAAAAGTAGTTTTTGAAAAGAGAATGAAAAGAAATTTGAAAAGAGAAAAAGGTGTGGTGCATGCAATTAGCCGAGCTCAAGTAAGTACTCCCAAATTACCCATACAAGTTTATGTTATGCTATGTTATGCATATGAGAATTGCATGCTAGATTAGAGCTGAGGATCTAGGAAGAGATGCATTATATGCCTATTGTTGGATTAGTGTCTAAGCTTGTAACCATATTTGGTAAATACTTGACCCAGTTGTGCATGGTCGTTTTAGGTTGCCTTCACCAAAGCAACTTGACTGGAGAAATAAATAGAGAAAGAGGTTATTGTGATTTATTAATATGTTATAAGAATAATATATTAAAGGATAAATCATATTTGTTTAATTAATATTGGTCAATAATTAATTAGGAATTAATTTTGTGATCAAGTGTAATTAATTAAACTAGAGGGGCTGAATTGTAATTATGTGATAGTTGCAAAATAGGGCAATGGTTATCCTAGTTAAAGGTTGGATAGATTCAAGAGATTGGATATCCTTGAAATCATCCAAATGGTCCAAGAGATAAGGGTTATTAAGACTTATCTTATGATTGCTTGGTAGGCAAGCAACTAGATAAGGATCAACCCTATATAAAGACCCCTAGGCCTTGAGAAATCATCCACTTGCTTCTAAGAGATCCCAAGGCCGATTTATACCTCCTCCCCTCTCTCTCTCTATATCCTCTCCAATTGCTTGTGGTGTTTGTGAACCATTAGAAGCACTACACTTGTGGTGCTTACTTTCAAGACTTAGGGTTTGAAGATTTAAGTTGTTATTGCAATATAACAACAAGAGATATGTGATCTAACCTTATACATGAATTTCAAAAATAGCAAGCTACATTAGGGTTTTATCTATGTGTTCATAATGTTGTGTATGTAATAGTGAAAACATAGATCCGAAATCTAGGGTTGCATGCACACATATGATTGTTTGTTTAAAACCCATCAGTGGTATCAGAGCCTTTAGTTAACTTGTTTTCAATTAGTATTATTCAATTGTATGAACTTGAAAAATTAGGGTTTATAGCTAATAAACCATAGGAGGCAATAAATTTCGAGATTTCCTAACCCTAATTTGCGAAAATTATGAAAAGGTTTTTGAATCCTTTCCATTTAATCCAAGATTTTGAAATCTAGGGTTGCAAATCCTAAGATTTCGAGATTAGCCTCCTTCCCTAACATAAGATCCTAAATTTTAGGGGTTTGGATAATCCCATATCTTGTAATTATCTTTTAATAGTTAAATATGGTAATTAAAGATTTTGAATTATCCCCTCCCATTATTTTCGAAATTTAGAGGGATAAAAGAGATTAGGATAAGTTAATTGTTTAAATGGTAATTATCCTTTAAGATTTAATAATCCTTTGTGATTTAATAATTTGAATTAATAGTTTAATTTGAGATAATTATTAAATAAAGAGTTTTAATATTTAAAACAGTAATTTAAATGGTGTTAAATTTCGAAAATTTTAAATTGAAGATTAAAACCCTAGTATTTGAAATGTTTAAAATACACCCTATACAATTATATTATTACAAGCTTTATATATATATATATATATATATATATATATATATATATATATATATATATATAATTAAAATGCTAGTCTTACCGTTAGTAGACCTCATTCACAAAGCCGGTCTATAAGGTGGGTATAAGGTTGCTGCCTATAAAATGACACTTAATGGGTGTACACTCACACCCACCGCTTGCTTGACTGGTGGATGGTCGTAAGCCGAATGGGTAGGATAGGGCAATCCTCTCTTCATTAAGAAGTATAATGAATGTATATAAAGTAACTAAAAGTTTTTACAAATTCCCAATCCTAGTTACTTTAGGCAAAAGTGAAATTGATGTAATCCCATTAAATTACACTTTGCACCCTTGCTAAGAAGTTAGTGGAGCGTGTGTGGTTTATCGGCACACTAATTGGTTCTAAGAAAAGGTGGTAAAGGGTGATTCATTGTTTGTCATAGTTCGATGGAGCGTGTATGGTTTACCGGCACATCAAATAGGTGATTGTAACAATGAAGGCACCATGTAGATTTGCATGGTTATTCACACCCACTTTGTGATCCTCGGCATCCCAGTCACAAACGAGAGGGGCATATCGAGATTTAAACATGCCATTGAAAAGTTCAATGAATCTCCAAGAAAATCTAGGAATTCTCAAAAACATTTAAAACTTAAGCTTATGTTTTTCATGGTGAAGAATTAGTGAATCATCATTCACTTACCTCCAAATTATTTGTGTGTTGGATTATGGCATCCCTTTTCTAATATGTAAATAATGTTGTCGGATCCTAGCCCTAATTTATCATTTTGGCCGTTTAATTAGGGATTCAGTTCTAATCAAACTTTGTCCTTTCTATTTGTAGATGGCTAATGCAAACAACGCTGTTGCTAACTCATTCACGCTAATGAGTCTTTGTCAAAAAGTGACTTTTGATAGATCGAACTTTAGCGAATGGATAAGATACATTCGCACGATTGCGCGCTACGGGGACAAAGAGTGTGTCCTCGACGAGAAGCTCGAGAAGTCAATCCAGAAATCGCTACTCCCGAAGAAATTGTTGTCTTTGAGACTCACGAACGTGATGCAACGAAAGTCCATTGCATCATGATAGCCACTATGAACCAAGAATTCCAAAAGTCCTATGAGGACATGTATCCCTATGAAATGCATCAAGACTTAATGGAGAGGTACAACCAAAACGTGAGGCAAGAGCGCTATGAGATCATCATGAACATGATCACCGCTAAGATGGAAAGTGGAGAATCTCTTACCGTGCACTTGCAAAAGATGCAAAGATATGTTGATCATCTTCGCAAGTTAAATGTTAACTTTGGTCAGGATTTGGCCATCGACATTGTTCTTCACTCCTTGCCCTCATGCTAAAACCAATTTAGGATGACCTACCACATGAACAAGGAAGAGGTTACTCTAAGTAAACTCCAAGGGCTCCTAAGGACTGCTAAGAGCAACCTCAAGGAAAAGTCTGTTGCACCAACTCCCGCTCCACCTACTGCTACTGTTTTGGCAATTGGGCAAAGAAGGGGCAAGAAGAGGAAGGCTCCGTCAAAGAGCCACCATAAGGGAAAGTCCCAAGATGGTTCCTCTTCTAGTAGGACCAAGGATGGCCCTGCTAAGCCCATCTCTAACCCAAAAGAGGCAAAGTGCCAACATTGCCACGAAATAGGGCATTGGAAGAGAAGCTGCTCGGAATATCTGCAAGCCATCAAGGATGGGAAGATCAAGACGTCTTTCGTAGGTATTTACACAATTAAATCTAATGATTCATCTCATGCTATTTCTTGGGTTCTTGATACAGGATGTGGTTACCACATTTGTTCTGATTTGCAGGGACTAAGAAGAAATTGGGATGTGGAGCATGGAAGAATAAATCTAATCATGTGAAACAGAAGATCGTCGCCTGTCACCAAGATTGGGGTGTATTCTTTAGTGCTAAGTAATGTATTTGTTGCTACTCACCAAATATGGAAAGAAACATCATTTCATTTCATGGTTTATTTAGATAAGGATTTAGATATTCGTTTAATAATGAGAATGGTTCTATTTATGCTTATCTAAATGGTGTTTTATACTTTGAAGCAATGCCTTGTAATGGAATTTATGAAACTGTTATGGTTGTAGATAACCTAGGAAATGATGTGTTGTGTATGGATTCTTCCAATAGTATGGATAAAGCATGTTTGTGGCATTGTCGTCTTGGACATATCAACAAGAAGCGCATAGCCCAACTCCAAAAGGATGGAGTGTTGGAGTCATTCGATCTTAGGGAAGATGACACGTGCGAATCTTGTTTACTTGGAAAGATGACCAAGTCACCCTTCACTGGCACTTGTGAGAGGGGTGAGGGTTTATTGGATCTCATACATACCGATGTATGTGGGCCCTTTAAATCCCCCACAAAGGATGGGAACCGCTTCTATGTGAGTTTCACCGATGATTATAGTAGATATGGGTATATTTACTTAATCAAGCACAAGTCAGAAACGTTTGAAAAATTCAAAGAATTCAAGCATGAAGTGGAGAATCAATTGGGCAGGAAAATCAAGATGCTTTGATCCGATCGAGGAGGCACTACTAGAAAAAATCCTTTTACGATGCTCATTGTGCGTCGTAAAAGGCTCAGACAACGCGCAAATTCGCGTCAAGGAAGGCCCTGTCATAAATAGAGACGAAGCACATTTACGATGCTCATTTACGACACACAATGCGTATCAAGAAAGGCCCTATCATAAAGGAAGATGGCACGCATCCACGTGTCGTAACCTTACGACGCGCGTGTTAATGACACACAATGCGTATCATTAAAACACTTGTCAAGAAAGGCCATGTCATAAATGAAGATGACACACATTTTTGCGTATACTAGTTTTTATTTTTATTTTAAAAAAAATATATTTATAGATTTACTAATTTTCAAATTAAATTTGCATTTCATGTCTTATAATAGAAAATAAAATACCATATACAAAAAATACAATTCATTACACAAAAGTTAATGTCATATAAAATACAATAAATAAGAAAGATAATTCATTGCACTAAAATGTCAAATACAAATAATCATTGCTAACCTAATACTACATTGCTATTAAAGGACATCATCATAACTCACTGAAGGTCTTGGAACAATGTTCTCGTCATCAACTCTTACACCAACCTTGCTTTAGTAGATGAGTTTCACACAATCAATTTCAAACAATTATACAAATAATCATACGAGGCATACAAGATATCGGAAAATTTATAAGATTATCCAACCAAAATAAAATAACATAAAAAAAACATACGTGTTATATGGCAGTGGAAGCAGGATTTCTCAGGGTTGGATTAAAAGGTG
Source organism: Lactuca saligna (assembly GCF_052625555.1). Classification (NCBI taxonomy): domain Eukaryota; kingdom Viridiplantae; phylum Streptophyta; class Magnoliopsida; order Asterales; family Asteraceae; genus Lactuca; species Lactuca saligna. Next base: position 57,357,978 of record NC_136425.1, read on the forward strand.
GTCTTCCGGTGGTGGCTGGTGGTCACCGAAAAACAACACATCAGTAAAAAAATCAAATCAAAGCATCCTTACCTGTTCTGTGGGCAGTGGCCACTGGATTTTCGAGGTGTTCAACGGTGGTCCTACGGTGGTGGCTTGTGGTCACCGAGGATATACTGGAACACAACAACAAACTTCAACAATTGTATACCAACAAGAAATTACTAACCGTAACTCTATATGGATGATTGCTTTTATGAGGATAAACCTCAACACCAATAGAAAAGCACACAACACATAGATCAAAATCAGAGCAACAAGCACTCAACACAAAGAAATGCATTGCGAAACTCCAAAAGGATGGAGTGTTAGAAACATTGGTGTTACCAAAACTAAGGCCACAACCTTAGTAAAAAGGAAAGGAATCATACAAACCAATGACTATGCTAAGTCTTCAAAAAGTAGTCACTGACAATTTTATTCTAGTACTTATCTTCGAAACCATAATATATAGCACACGTCAAAGCAAAATATGTAAGTCAAAATACTCTTGAGATACATGGGTTTAAACATAGAAAATAAATTTGAAATTACTATACCTTCAAAATATTCCATAATAACTTTAACCAATCATAAACATTTCATACTCTAAACTTACGAACTTTATAAAAACATACACTTCATACCCCTTGCTCGTTCACAACTAGCTTAAATCCCATACATGGAATTTATACCCAACAATGCTTCACATCCAACTCTTTACTTTCCACAAGAGTATTAATCCTGTTGTAGCTGATGGGGAGTCTATGCCTCTCGACAACTACTTCGTGATGGGAGGGACCATCATAGTAGTTACTAATTCGTCTCATTAGGGGGACATGTCCAAATATATCCTCAACCATGAATACATTAATAACATAACACATGAAACTTAAAACATGAGTAATTCCATCAATAATCATTAAATATACAACATATTACGAACTTTCACAACTAAATCACTATAGCTGTCATTTAAAATGATACACACATGGCATGCTAAAACGTGATGGTTTTTACACAAAAGAACATCCTATGTGCTCATGTAAACCCTAAAGCTTGGATCTAGGTTTCTCTATTGTACATTCAATTCATCTAAGACTTATGAACCCTAGATTTAGCATACATATTTCGAAATTATCATATAAGATCATATCTAGACGACTACCTCTTCAAGAATGGCTTAAATCTTCTTCTCTTGGAGCTTAGAGTCATAAATATCACTCCTCAAATGGATTATAAACACCACAAGAAAGAGGATGATAATAGAGAGAGGGGAGGAAGTACAATTTTGTCTATGAACTCTTCCAGGGTTTCTAGTGGCCGAAAACTGATGCCCTAGGGGTCTATTTATACTTGTGCTGCTAGGGTTTCAGTCAAAACCCTAATGGGCAGCTTAGGACTTAAGCAGTCCAAGGAACCTTCTGGAATAAGGCCTCCTTGGACAAATTCAAGATGGGTTTCATCTTAATTTGTCCATGCCTTAGTCCATAAGGATTGTCAGCCCAAAACTCAATTATCTTATAATTGCAGTCCAGTCCCCTATATTCAATTAATATTTTTTAGCCACCAAATTAATTCATGACTAATATTAATTAAATAATATGATTTCTCTTTTACTATATTATTCTCATAATATATTAATAAACCATAATATCCTCTCTCTCCATAAATCACCCTGTCAAGCTGCTTTGGTGAAGGCAACCCAAAAGGACCATGCTCAACCGGGTCAAGTGCATACCAAATATAGTTATGGTCTTAGACACTAATCTAACAATCTCCCACTTGGATAAGTCCAATAAATATAGTGCAAGTACAATCCGATTAGCAATCGTAGCTCTCAAGGATGTTGTTGAACTCTGATCTTATCAGTAACTTGTCCTTTAGATAAGGGATCATATAGTACTCCGTTCTAGATATTGTGCGGACAATTACATGGAACATAGTCATACTTATTGTTCAATAGTTTGTTTCTCGGTCTCTGATTTGTTTGACATAGAACTTAATTGAACACAACAATTCAGTCCTGAACGGGCCCGACACATAAGTCAAACCAAATCATTGAGGGGCCCAGATATCGCTATTACCCTCTTAGGATAAAAGCAATAGATAAACTTCAGCTTATATACATTTACCATTCACTCATTGAATCATACACAACAATGTGTTTTATAACATCGAGTTTCTAATGCGTTTACGCATTATCAATGCACAACTAACTCGCAAGCAATAAATCATATATCTAACTTTTAAGACTATATGATATTATCGTCTTACGATCACTCGAGATAACTTCCATGAAGTGATACTAGTAAGCGCGGGTTTATTCCAATGCTCAAATCTTAATTCATAAGCACTTATGAGAGTTGCAACAAACCTTTGCTATGTCTAATACACTTTAGACAATCTACACACCAATTCATGACAGTCTTCTTTCATACCTACTTCCAACATATGAACGATTGTGGACTGTCCGAATAATCTTATTATTCAGGAAGTCAAAACATGCAAAACGAAAAAAATAGGTAAATAATCAACATAAGACAGTAACTTTAGGGTAAAGACCCATCCCGACTGCGTTCGGTAGTTATCCCTATCAGTCTGAAAACTAGCATCACTATACCCTCGTACCCTTAAGTCATCACTCCCACCGAGGACTAGAAACTATTCCTTGGTCCTCCGAAGGTACTTATGAATATTCTTTACTGCGCTCTAATGGGCTCTACCAGGGTTCCCTTGATATCCGCTGACCATGCTCAAAGCCAAGGCCATATCAGGATTGATTTGCCTCCCACTATCACCTTGGCTTATGAGTTCTCGCTCTCGAAAAACCCCTCTCCTCGCAACAAACACAACATTGTCACTCGGTCTTTAGAGGAGATATCCAAAGGACTTCTACAGGTAGCCGATGAAAATACATCGTTCATTACGAGGTTCGAGCTTTTTGTGAGTCTCTCTTCTTACAAAAGCCTCGCACCCTTAAACCTTGATATGTGCCAACGAGTGAACTTTCCCTGTCCACATTCTGAGGTGTTTTGGCAACCTTCTTGGCAGGGACTAAGCTAAGGATATGGGCGACAGTCTCTAACGCATACCCCCAAAATGAGATAGGTAGAGAAGCACGACTCATCATGGAACGAACCATGTCTAGCAAGGTTCAATTATCCCTCTTCGCCACACCATTCAAATGTGGTGTCCTAGGTGGTGTCAATGCGAAATAATTCTGCATTCCTTGAGGTAGTCGTAGGATTCAAGACTTACGTACTCTCCACCTCGATCGGATCGAAGCATCTTGATTTTCCTGCCCAACTGATTCTCCACTTCTTGTTTAAATTCTTTGAACTTTTCAAAGGTTTCTGACTTGTGCTTGATTAAGTAGATATACCCATATCTGCTATAGTCATCGGTGAAAGATGACTAAGGGACGATGACGTGTGTGAGTCTTGTTTACTTGGAAAGATGACCAAGTCACCCTTCACTGGTACTTGTGAAAGGGGTGAGGGTTTATTGGATCTCATATACATTGATGTGTGTGGGCCCTTTTGATCCACCACAAGGGATGCGAAGGGCTACGTGTTTCTTGTTGACATGTCCAAGACGACAATGCCACAAGCATGCTTTATCCAAACTATTGGAAGAATCTATACACAACACATCATTTCCTAAATTATCTACAATGATCACAGTTTCATACATTCCATTACAAGGTAATGCTTCAAAATAGAAAACACCATTAAGATAAGCATTAATAAAACCCTTTTCATTATCAAATGAATATCTAAATCCTTTTCTATATACCATGAAAAGAAATGATGTTTCTTGCCATATCTGGCGAATAGCAACAATTATTTAAATCTAATCCTAATCCATTACTAAGCACTAAAGAGTAAACTTCAATCTTGGTGACAGGCGACGATCTTCTGCTCACCATGATCAAGTTTATCTTCCCATGCTCCACATCCCTATTTCTTCTTAGGCCCTGCAAATAAGAACAAATGTGAAAACCACATCTTGTATCAAGAACCCAAGAAATCGCATGTGTTGAATCATTATATTTAATAGTGTAAATACATGCGAGGTATGGCTTTATCTTTCCGTCCTTGACACTCTGCCTCCTTGGGGTTGGAGTTGGGTTTAGTAGGACCAACCTTGGTTCCGCTAGAAGAGGTACCATCACAGGACATTCCCTTACGTTTGCTCTTTGAGGTTGCTCTCAGCAAGCCTTGAAACTTGATCAAAGTGACCTCCTCCTTGTTCATGTGTTAGGTCATCTGTAACTGGTTGCATCTTTTGCAGATGAGCAGTAAGGGACTCACCATTACCCATTTTGGCGTGATCATCGAAGTGATGATCTCGTACCTCTCTTTCCTAATGCTTTAGTGGTACCGGTCCAACAGATCTTGATGCATCTCTTCTTCTCTTGGAGCTTAGAGTTACAAATGTCACTCCTCTAATGTCTTACAAACAACACAAGCAAGATTATGATATTGGTGAGAGGGGAGGAGACACAATTTCGGGTATGAACTCTTCTAGGGTTTCCAGTGGCCGAAAAATGATGCCCTAGGGGTCTATTTATACTTGTACTGCTAGGGTTTCAGTCAAAACCGTAATGGATAGCTTAGGCCTTAAGTAGTGCAAGGAACCTTCTAGAATAAGGCCTCCTTGGAATAATTCAAGATGGGCTTCATCTTAATTTCATCCATGCCTTAGTCGATAAGGATTCTCAACCCAAAACTCAATTATCTTATAATTGTAATCCAGTCCCCTATATTCAGTTAATCTCTTTTAGCTACCAAATTAATTCTTAACTAATGCATGACTAATATTAATTAAATAATATGATTTCTCTTTTAATATATTATTCTCATAATATACTAATAAACCATAATATCCTCTCTCTCTCTCTCTATATATATATATATATATATATATATATATATATATATATATATAAATCACCATGTCAAGCTGCATTGGTGAAGGCAACCCAAAAGAACCATGCTCAACCGGGTCAAGTACATACCCAATATAATTATGGTCTTAGACACTAATCTAAAAAAACCTTCATAAATAAACCATTCGTAATGTCCTATAAAACAATATATATGGAATGTAAAAGCTTTCATAATTAAACCATTAGTAATGACATTATATTTCCTTGGATGTTGTGGCAATTAGTTTACATAACATGCACTTTATATAAAACTTATCTGGAATGCGTTGTTGATTTAAATATATGGCCAGTCTGGTATGTACTCATTTTAGTGCAACATGTCTAAAGATTGAAGGATAATTAGTTAAATATCCTAGCAGATGTAAAAATACGTTTTAAATAAAATAATTAAACTTCTGTCCACATGTCAAGAAAAGCATGTATAATTCTAAATGCAACTTCAAGATGATCATGTTTTGTCATAATCATGTCGATCTCCCAATCCACTCCACCAATCTATTTTTCTGCTAACTTCAATTTTTTTTATTAGTACCTCGTGTCTAATTTAAGCATATCTTTCAACCTACTAAGGTAATGTATAAACATTCATGAAGTATCCAACTCTTTTGTCGTTAAATTATTAGTCCTTTACAACTTCCACCACTGCTTGAAATATATTATCGAGCATCTTACCTAGTTGTGGTCCACCACGATAGAAGTCAAGATGATCTACGGTGACTTCTAGAAATAGGTTAAGAGGGGAATAAGAAGAACAACCTTCATTGTTACAATTGCACATATCATCTTCATATATTGTTGTAACATGCTTAGATGAGCTCGTGTTTATATGAAAATGAAAGAATTACTTAATCTGGTAGTAGAGTGAATGAATTAGTTCAGATAATGTTTGAATAAGGGAATGTTAGGGTTAACATTTTTATACACTAGTTGAATAAGGCGTAGGTATGAATTAAAGATTGGCATGTGAATTCTTAATGGTATGTTTAGCCTATGATGTACAACTTCACGGTTCAAAATGCATCTTAATAGACATGTCACATTTTCAGACCACACTATATCGGGTTAGAATAGTAAAAACAATCTAAAATGTAAACTACACAGTGCATAATGAAATTTTACAAACTCAACGATCATTCCCCCAAATCTATAAATAGTAGGTTAAGTCGGATAATTGATTCAATTCTGCTTGTCATTTTTCTCAATACCTATGTATATTATTATATTGTTATATATGTAATGAATTAAGTGTAATTAATGTAACTTTAAATCAAACAGTCTTTCCGATTAATTTAGGCAAAAAGATATTTTTAAACCTGAAAATATGTCTATTAAACGGGAACTAAGTTGTAAATAAAAGGGTCATGTAACATTTGAAATTGTAATTAAATGTCTCACAGTTTCACTCTCACGTCAAAGGAACAAGGATGTAAATTATATAAAAATGACATAAATACAACATTTAAGAATTCCATTAAATATCTCAAGACCATCTTTAAGGTCTTTACCAATTTGTCTTTAAATTATTTAAAACCACCATATTTGGGGTGGGGGGGCTATGCACCTTCCTACCCCCTCAGCCTAGTACATCAATAATACATTATAACATAAAATATCAATGTTTCTTATTCATGATTTAATAATTTAATAAAATACATTAACTCATGATAGAACTTGGATCGTGGTTTTTCCATATCTACATTGAGAACATATTATATAAAAAAGTGATTTTTACCAAACTCGGAACTCGTTTTTTAACCAGTCTAACCCAATTATTTGATAGAATTCATATTTCTTTTTACAATGCAAACGTGTTGCATACTATATGCATCTCATTGGCTAGTCTACAAAAATCAACTAGTCATGAGGGAAAGTTAATCAACAATCTATTTTAAATTCAAAAAGAGTAAATGTGAATATATACGCTCACGGCTCACTAAATCTAAAAGCTCCATAAAGACTCGTCAACAAAAATTTCGACGTCATCCTCATAACTGCTATATCCCACCGTCTGCGGAGGCGCTACCATCAGTCCCTCCGCCATGCTGACAAAAAATTCCGGCATCTCGAAAATATCTTCTTCATCCACGTAATAAAGACTTTCCGGCAACTCCTTCGTTTCAACAATCTCCACCTCTTCCTCGGACTCCATGTATCTAAAAGCCTCCGCAGCTTCTGCAGCGGCCTTTTGTATATCTACTATACTGCTAGACTTCGGGACCGGCAGCCGCCACACAGAATCAGCAAAATTCAAACACGCCCGTCGCCCTCTGAAGGCAAACGCCGCCACATCATGTGCTCTTGCTGCCATTATAGCTGTAGGATGAGTCCCTAGCCACACCCTCATGTTCTTGTTCGGCTCTCTTAATTCACAAACCCATTTCCCGTTATCCCTCATTCTCACTCCCCTGTAAACTGGGTGTCGAGTCTCTCTGAACTTCTTCCTTCCGGCCTTCTTCTTCGGGTTTCGTGAAGCCAGCATCACTTCTGATTCAGCAGCCGCATTCAAGACTGCACTTTTGCGACGATTTGAGGTCAAAAAGTGTGCTAATGGAACACTTTCTGATGATACGGATGGAAATGGGTTGTAAGATTCGATAAAGGCATCCATACGCTGGTAGTGTGACAAATATATGTGGTGAAGTTATGGTTGTTGGTAGTTTCTGGAAGTTAACTATAAGCTATGACTTATGAGTTATGAGTGAAGTAATTGTTTGTTGGGAGTGTTTGTGAGTGACTTTAACTTGTTGATATGAGAATGGCGATGTATATATAGATTTTTGTGGAGCACTTTGTGGTAGGGTTACCAGCTGGTAGTTTGCGTGGTAGACGAAGGAAGCTTTGACAGGTGGCTTTACTTTTATCTTATTTTTAACGCGTGATATTTAGTAGGGTAAATTAAGAACTGTCCCTATAGTATTGGGTACCTTACAGCTTTGGTCCAACAGATTCGAAGGTAGTACTTGATGTAAAAAATAGTTTTGTGTAAAATCAATGCCTAGTTTTATACATCCGTTTAACACTTACACAACACATGGTAAGTTTTTCAATCTATTTTACATCCAATATAAATAAAACCCAGCAACATTTTTATTATCAGGCTAGCAAAGAGCTAGAAACCAATTATACATAAATAGTTAAAATTGTGTTTTGAAACCGCTTAACCCTATTAGCATGAACCTTATTGTTTGTATGCAGGAACATATAAAAAAACAATCAACAATGCTATTAAATAACAAGTCTTTAATCGGAGACGTATCACCAAATAAAAAACTATTTCGGTATCTCCCAATCACCCAAATCACCGTCTCCACAATCAAATTCAAAGCTTTCTTTCGATTGGTAGACATGCGTACCACATCCACCCAAGAAAATAACTCATGAATCGTATCCAAACCCGAAAACGCCAAATCAACTCATCTGAACACTCTTTGTCAAATATTGGCCGCCAACTTGCATTTTAAGAAAATATGTTCAATAGTTTCCACATGCAAAGAATAGGTAGCGCACGACAACAAATCAATATCCACGCTTTTTCGAATAAAATTTCATTCCGTAGGTAATTTATCTGTAACGTCCATGTTTCTAGACTAAGCATTAATGTGATGATGTAATAGTTAGGATCAACCATTGTAACCCACTTTGAAGTAATAAATAGGAATTACTATAATATTATGTGAATTATGTGATTTTATGTGCATTATACTTATTTATCAAATATAATAAATTAAGAGTAAAACGTCAAAAGTAAACTTGTAGATAAACCCAATATCAATGAAGAAAGTGGTAGTGCTCGTGACAATGACCCCGAAAATATAAAGAACGCCAAAATTCGAGTTATAAATAAGAAGTTATGACCTGTCGAAGTTTTACGGCATAACCGACACACCACTGGTAATCGTAAAAAGTGAATTTTTGTCAAACTTCTTTTTAGCCTTAGGTAACTAGATGAAAGTTGTAGCATACATTAAAACGAGATCGTGCATAAAAAGAACGCCAAAATCTGACTTCGTATGTGGAAGTTATGATTTTTCTAAGATTTTGTATATCAGTATCCAACCCGAAATTCGAATTTCAAATAGATCGATTTTTAGCCGACATAACCTAATTGAGAATTGAATATCTCATTAATACGAGCTCAACGATAAAAGAACAGTCGAAAACGGAGTCAGTAGGTAGAAGTTATGAATTTTATACGGTCGTTAACAATGTAATATTCTCATAATGTTAAATTTAAAATCGGCCGATAATTAGCCGACAGAGTCTAAAGGAAACTTGTCAACAGACAATACAGAGTATTCCAATGGAGATCAATTCCATGGAAAAGAAGTCTCATATTTAAAATACATTGCTTTGAACATCCTTCTTGCATTAAATTTTCTAATCTTACCCAGATTAAATAACTTCCACCTATGGAGACATCTCCGTATTCCCATTTTGTCTACCACTTCTGAACAAGAGTTGCCTCTTTCAGAATATGTCAAATATGGTCCTTCCAAAATTACCACTATACTTCCAACTGTCCATGAACAACCACTCTTTGGTAAACCTTAGATTTTCCTCGACAATTGCTTAATCATTTTATTCATGTCCAATTCTAGATTTATTCCTCTTAATGTCGTAGGCATTTGGAAAATTTAGAAAGGATAAATATTATAGCACATGTAATCGATCCTATACCCAAAGCATATGGGACACAATTCATGATGTCTCACATAAAGACATGATCCTAGACCAATCTTTTGCTACAATATTTTTTATTTGCCACGTTTTCATAATTCGACTATGAAATGGGATGTCAAAATCATAATCGAATTTTGAAAACGCAATATATATAGAATTCCCTTAAGTTTAGCCATTCCAACATAAAATTCATATACATATATATATATATATATATATATATATATATATATATATATATATCCTTGACTAAAGATGATTAAAATCTTAATCAAAGCTTTTAGAATTGAAATGAAGTATAATTTCCTCTCCTTTAATTATAGCAAAACAACTTTTCCCAATTGAAACTTTTGTTTTCTATAATTAACATTACTAACATGCAATATTTATCATAATTATCATGTTCCCACTAACATGATGATTATTAGCATAATACTTATGCTCCCACTAGCTTTGATATGTCTCCAGAAATCAGCTAGACTTTTAGAAATCAATACTTTGTTAACTTTCTTACCAAATTTCAGACTTCTGATATGAGATGCTTTGATAAAACTTTTTCAAAATCATACACCTTTCTCACAAGTCCATGTTAGTGTGTCAGTTAACCACACACGCTCCACTAATGACTTTGAGAATGCAAATATCATAATTGCTATCTACATAAAATATACTGAAAGCGTTTCCTCACCATCATTTTCATGAATTAGAGAACAACCTTATGAAACTTAGATTTTATGGTGTATGTGTTCCTATCAATGTGAATTTTGTCAAAACCATAATCACAAGACAAGGTTAGTGACAAATCCAAACTCATATGGACTGAACTTGTGAAACTTTTTGATTCTTCCTTCTCTCAGATCTTTCAGCTAGTTAGGGTAGCTTCGCAACTAATGTCCCTTCCTTTGGAAATAGAAACAAATGGACCATTTGGGAATGGTACACAGGACAATCTCATACTTAGCATTTCTCTTTACCATTTGGTCAACCGAGTTGACTATGGCTGATCCCTTTCCATTGGGAAGAGAAAGCTTTTCTAGATTTCCAATGTTACCATTGTCAATGTCCATGGAAGTTTGGGAAGTCAATCTTCCAAGATGTGAGCACACATAGACATTGCTTGCCAGTAGGTTAGGGAGAATAATTGGAGGAGGTGGAGGAAGAGAAGTATGATTTCCATGATTCAATTGCGGGACATTATCTTCATTACGAAAGATTGTTCCAAGAGATTTGGGAAGATCATAGTTGTCTAAACTAGACATCTACAATGGGAGAAATTCAAGTTAGTTGATTCAAGTCCTTAATATAACACCTAATATGAAATATTAAGGCTAGGACCCAACACACTATTTTATAACTTGGAAGATGGATGTCGTAATCCAACCTACAAAATGTTTGAAGGTAGGTGAATGACGATTCACCAATTTCCACAATGAAAACCGAAATGTATTATTAGGTTGTAATTGGTTTTGAAACTCCTAAATTCTTTTGATATTCATTGAACTTTTCAATGACATGTTTCAATCTCGATTGTGCCCTCTCAAGTTTGTGACTAAGATGCCGAGGATCACAAATAATGTTTGAATAACAATGCAAATATAATTGGTACACTTAATATTTATCATTTAATCGATATGTCGGTTAACCACACGCGCTCCACCGATCTTATGATAAACATTAAGTTACCCTTTGCCTACCTTGTTAAATTCAATCTAGTGTGCCGGTTAACCACATGTGCTCCATTAACGACATAACTAAAGTGCAAAGTGTAATTTCATGGGTTAGCACCAAATTCACATTCTCCTAAAGTAACTATGATTGGGAATTTATAAAAGGTTTGGTTACTTTATATTTGTTATTATACTTATAATGAAGGAAGAATTAGAGTCTTGTCCTACCCGTTTGGATAACGACCCTCCACCAGTCAAGGAAGCGGTGGATGAGAGTGGACACTCATTAAACTGTCATTTTATAGGCAGTAACCTTATACCCCCCTTATAGATCGGCTTCGTGAATGAGACCTATTAATGGTAAGATTGACTTTGTTCTTATATATATATATATATATATATATATATATATATATATATATATATATATATATATATATATATATATATACATATATAATTAACTTATAATACAATAAAGTATAAGGGTTGAATTTTAACTTTTAAAATTCTAAGGTTTAACTTTGAATTAAAGTATTCATGAGGGGAAACTTTACAAATTCCAAAACTTGAGTGAAAATTTTGAACTATTCAAAAACTTTTGGATTTTCATAACTTATGAGTTTAATTAAGGTTTTAAAAAGATTAATGAGGAGACTCTTGAACATCCATAACTTGAGGACAAGTTATGGAATTCATAAGACAAAAAAAGACTCTTCAATTGTGTAACCTATGAATTTTAATGGATCTTTAAAAGAAATGACTTTTGGTGATCCATAACTTAAGGAAAAATTATGGACTCCATTAAAACATTTAGATCAAGAATTAACTAACAAACAATTTTGCAAATAATTCCTATGATCTACTAAAACTCATAAGTGTATGAACAATCATATCAATAATTTCAAGAATTACATAAATACATATAAAACATGAAAATTTAATAATAACCTTGAAATTGTTTTACCATAATCATTACCACATGAAAAATAGGTTTTTATAAGTCAAAAACATTTGAAAGTAATGATTCTAGACCAATTACAGCCATAAAACTCGAAGATATGCTGTCAGGAGGTCCAAATCATCGAGTGCATGAACCAACTCGACGAGTTGGACTAATTTAGGCATGGACTCGTCGAGTCCCTTAATGGACTCGACGACTCAGTTGTCCAGACGGCATACAAACTTCGATTTTCAGCAATTTGCATCAAGTATAAATGAAAACAAGCCTAGACTCTGATACCACTGATGAATTTTGAGCATTCTAACACTCCTAAGGGGTACATGCAACCCTATAAACCTTGGATCTATGTTTTCTCTATTATACATGCAAATATTTAATATTCCAAGCTTTTAATCCTAACTAGCATAATATGAAGTAACTATACTACAAAGCCTAGATAGATGACATACCTTTTGATGGAGCTTGAAGTCTTGGACCTTTAAGAGCATAGTTCCCCAAGTGTTGCACCTCAAATATAATCACACAACACCAAAAACAAATTGGAATAACTTGAGAATAAGGAAACCTAGGTTCACACTTATGAAATCGGTTTTTCAATTAATGTGTACTATATACTAGTCCTATTTCATGAACCATAAACCTCTTTATATAGAGTGGAGGATTAGGGTTACATTCATGTAAACCCTAATACCCATGACCTTTCATTTCCACTGGATCCATGGGTTAAAAGCTCCATGGACTATCCATTCAAGCTTAGCCTAACCTAAATGAACTTGACCCATCCTATATATATAAGAGTCCATATTTATTTAGTTCCTTTTTTATCTCTAAATTAATTCTAAATTAATTCTTGATCAATACTAATTAAATAATATCATTCCATATTAATATATTAGAACTTATAATATATTAATATAAATCATAAATATCTATTTTCTCATTTTGTCTATCCAATTGTTCCGATGCCATGCGACCCAAATGGACCATGCTACTCTCGGGTCAAATACATATCAATAATAGTTATGGGCTTAGACATCTAATCCAAAAAGAAGGATGTTTAAAGGAATGTACTTTAAATATGAGACTTCGCATATATGGAGTTGTCTTGTAACAATCTCCAATAGAGAAATCTGTAATTTCATTGGCAAAGTCCTAGTTACTTTGGCTCTATGAGATTACGAAAGGATCGTTGCATAAAACGTTAGAATCTAGCATATTCTAATAGTGGCAAGAATTTCGTATTCTTACACTAGTGATAAGGATTAGGAATTTTGAAATGAGCATCATTGGTAATATTTTCAATTGATCTATTTCACAAAGTAAGGACCATAGGTAAACATACTGTGCATGCTTGGAGCATGGGACAATTGTTGTTATAATTCAAGTAATAAGTTGATTATCCAAAACATTATACAATTATTAATGAGTAATCAATATGGTGATTAAATAAAGGTGTTTTATTTATCCTCAAAAGTTTTGGGGCCATATAGGATTAGTATTATTCTTGTCTTTCACTTCGTAAGTGTTGACTTCCCGAATAATAAGATTGTTCAAACCATCCACAGTCGCTCATGCTTTGGAAGTAGGTATGATAGAAGACTGCCATGAATTGGCTTGTAGATTGTCTAAAGTGTATTAGACATAACAAAAGTCTACTGTAACGTTCATGAGTACTTATGAAATAAGATTTAAGTATTTGATTAAATCCATGCTCACTTGAATCGCTTCATGGATTTTATCACGAGTGTTTAGTGAGAGGATAATATCTTATATTCTTCAAATGGAGACATATAGTTGCAGTTTACGAGTCAATTGCTCATTGATAATTTGTAAACGCACATGAGTAAATAAAGCAAGCATATGAGTTGAAGTTTATCCATTCCTTTTACCCAAAGTGGAATAAAAGAGATATATGTGGGCCCCTCAATGATTTAGTGATGACACTCTAAGAGCTTGGCCAAGCTAGGACTAAGTTGATGTGTTCAATTGTAGTCTATTGCCAGTCGTCATAAATCGGAAATCTGGAAACAACACATAGACTGAGAGAATGATTGTAATCCATGTCTCATGACTATACGATATCTAGAATGCAGGAATATATGATCCCTTTATCTAAAGGACACATTACTTATAAGATCAGAGTTGATAGCAACTTTTGAAAGCTATGATTGCTGATCAGGTTCTGAATTTGTACTTGCAAAATAGTTATTAGACTTATCAAAGTGGGATAATGTTGGATTATGTGTCTAAGCCCATAACTATTTTGGTATGTACTTGACCCGATTATGAGCATGTTCCTTTTGGGTTGCCTTCACCATAACAACTGGTAGGATGAACGAAGGAGAAAGAGGATTAATTGTGATTTATTAATATATTATGTGAATAATATATTAAAATAGAAATCATATTGTTTAATTAATATTGATCAAGAATTAATTTAGAATTGATTTTGTGGTCAAAAGAGATTAATTAAATTAAGAGGACTAATATTATAATTATAAGATAGTTATAGAGTTGGGCTCAAGATCCATAAGGAAGCAATGGACGAATTCTATATGGGAGTCCATATAGAAATCGTCCAAGGGGGCTTCTGCAAGGATCTTTGGGCTGCTTAAGGACTAAGCAACTGGATTAGGGTTTCTAAGCTGAAAACCCTAGTAGCCTCAACTATATAAGGACCCCTAAGGCTCCAAAAAATGTGGCTAAGCATTACTAAGAGTATCTTGGACGTTTTTTGTGCCTCTCCTCTCTCTCCTCTTTCTCTCTCTCTCTCTCTCTCTCTCTTGTTCATTCTTTTTGCTTATGGTGTTTGTGACTCCATTAGAGATGCAATACTTGGGGCACTAGACTTTCAGAAGTAAAGATCAAGAAGGTTTGTGATTGTTATTGCTACATAACAATCACGGTAATATTCCTAACCCTATTCATATGTGATTTTTAGATTTCTATGCCAGTCAATTAGGGTTTATTGCTTTGATATTCAATGTTGTATGTTCAAATTAGAAAAACCTAGATCAAAGCAATTAGGGTTGCATGAACACCATAGGAATGATGTTATGCTCATAATTCATCAATATATATATATATATATATATATATATATATATATATATATATATATATATATATATAAGGATTATCAATCAAGAGTGTGTTCATAATCAAAGTATGTTATCTAATTATCTCTTGGTTATTGAAACCTTATAATCAATATAGTATGGTTTCATTATTCTGGCTTGTAATTCTTCTTATTCTGGTTCATAGTCATTTTAATTACATGTTGAATATGTTGGCTTGGGACCAAAAAGATTAATAAACACAAGGGTAGATCTCAAATAGTGATATGGAGAAACTGAAGAATAATGAAATGACATAGACATAACTTGTGTTTGGTATTCCGCCAAACTTATTCGATTACATCAAACTTTTCAAACATACAAGAGAAGTTTGGTTAATGCTAGGGAGTATGTTTGAAGAAAATGGATAACTTATAGATGAAACATAAACTTATGTCACAAATGATTTTAACATCTTTCAGATGACCTCGGGTGAAAAATTGAGGAGTGCTTGAAATCATTTTCTGTTTATTCTACAAAACCTAACTAGTCATGATACAATAAAAGGAGTACCGGAAACAAACATACAATTCATGAATATGCTTGTTGCTAAGTGGATCATGATCAAGATGTTTCTTCAAGGGAATGAAAGACTTAAAAAGATGGTTATTGCATATCTCTTTTGTAATCTCCAAGAACATTATGTTATGGTGTAACTACCATTTTGAAGTTCTTATATGGCTTACTAGTTTTTCTCTCTATCACTCCAAACCTCATTACACATGCTAAAACTCATGTTAAATATTAGCAACATATGGCTTAGTCCAATCAACTCGCATAAACTCAAATTTGTAAACCTTCATTTCAAACTTTTCAATCATCTCCAGTTTAACCTTTTTAAAACTCTATGTATACTTTTCAACCTTAATAACCACATATCCAATTAGTTCAACAAGTTCAAAACTATTCATCTGTCATCCCAACCTTTTCTCATGATTAAATGTTAATGCTATGACCATATTCATTCAAAGGGATCATTGGTGATGGTCTCAAATAGGAAGCCTTTCACAAAGAGTATGCTCTCGTGAGTTAAAGGAACAACCGTAGTAATTTGGTCAACAACAACTTCATCCTCCATCTCATAAACCTTTTGCATCAAATATCAGTATCAAATCAACCCACACATTTTCAAACCCATGCTAAATCATCACTATTTTAATGGTAGAATCCTCAACCCTAGCTCATGTTCATTACAAGTAGAATCCACAACCTAAATCCACAAACTGTATGATGAAGAATCCCTCAAATGGCAATTATAATAATTGAAATACTTGTAACCATTATGCCAAGATTATAGCCTAAATAAGGAAAAAAAAACTATCTAATATTTTTGGTACTTGTTATGTATGGTCCATATAGTCAAGCACCATGTTTGTATAATGAGTTAACTAAGATGCTGACTCCATGATTTATGCCTGAAAAGACCCTAAACATTTTCAACTAGTGTGTGTGAGTTATAAATGCAAAACATATGTGTGTCTTTAGCTCCTTTAAGTGAAATCAAGAGAAATATCAAGGACGATAACAATATAAAGCATATAAAATACATGTCTTAAGATGTATACAGCTATAATATTTCATTTGAATGACAAATTGAGGAAGTCTAGATTATACATGAACTTGGCTTTTGAAATTTTTGTTTGTATGGTACAATCTAGTATCAGTAATGAAGTATTTAGTGATATTAACATGGTATATTACAATATTAACATGTTTTGGAGTATAAGTTATGGATTATAGTACAAATTAGGGCAGAACACTAAAAATTGAATGAGTTAGCCTATAGCATGAAATAATTGATACAAGAACACACAAATAGGTGAAAAAAGACTTGTTATTGTTATTGGTATTGACTGATATATTTAATTTATGAATAACTCTCTCTTAGAAATTTGTTGGGATTTGACTAAAAGAATTTAAAGCTACACTTATGCATGTAATTATACAACTAGCATCAAATGTACAAAAATTAGCCAAGTTAAAAGGAAAACAAAACATGTTTTTCTTAATGTTATGAAATTGGAACATGTTATAAGTGTCATATGATGAGACAAGAAATATAATTGGATAAAATGGTATAATGGCATTTTTCAAACAAGAATTGGAATGCTAGTTTAGCATTATTCAAATATGTTTATAATTAATGTGTATATTAGAAGTCGTGTATAGATTTAGAAATCAAGAATGGACTACTGGAAGTTGAAGATTAAGGTTAACTTATATTTAACCTCCTTAGGTGTGTACTTGATGATATTTTCCCTAGCATGGGACACATCAAGTTGTTATATGAAGGGTTATCCTATTGTCTGATAAAATTTATTAAAGCTTATTATGTTGTTTAATAAAACCTATCAAAGATTTTTTTTATAAAATCTATGGAAGCTTATTCTATGATTGACAAAATCTATGAACGGTTATATTATCATTCAATGTAAACTATGAAATCTTATTGTTTGATAAACATTATTTAGACTTATTATTTTACTTGATAAACAGATATGAAAGCTTATGAGTTACTACTTTTGCTTACACACACATAAAACATGATTCATCTATTGCTTTATATACATATCGTATGGTTATTCATTTGATTTTCACATTGCATATGTCATTTGTATGTTTGAATAAATTTTAATAGAAGATAGTATGTTTGGGTTATGCATCATTGCTATTAAATTTCCATGACGATAAATTATGATTTTCTCTTCACACCTTTCAGACATTATTTGCAACACTCATACTTTAAAACCTTTTCAAATATCATGGTTGTACACCAATCATGACATTAAGCCATGGTCAAACTCCAGTTTTACAAACAAAAATTCAAATATGTATCAGATTGTTTAAATATAGAAAATAAATATGAAATTACTATACTTTCAAGATATTCCATAATAGCTTTAACCTATCATAAACATTTCATACTCTAAACTTACGAACTTTATAAAACTTACATTTCATACCACTTGTTGGTTCACAACTATCAAATCACATACATGGAATTTATACCCTTTAATGCTTCACATCCAACTCTTTACTTGCCACAAGAGTATTGATCCCGTTGTAGCTGATGGGGAGTCTATGCCGTTCGACAACTACTTGGCGATGGGAGGGACCATCATAGTATTTCCTAATTCGTCTCGTTATGGGGACATGTCCAAACATTTCCTTAACCATGAATGAATTAAAAACATAACACATGAAACTTAAAAGATGAGTAATTCAATCATCAATCATTGAATATACAACATTTTAAGAACTTTCACAATTAAATCACTATAGATGTCATTTAAAATGATAGACACATGGCATGTTAAAACCTTCATAACTAAACCATTAGTAATGTCCTATATATATATATATATATATATATATATATATATATATATATATATATATATATATATATATATATATATATATATATATATGGAATGAAAAAGCTTTCATAACTAAACCATTAGCAAAAACATTATATTTCCCTAGATGTTGTGCCAATTAATTGGCATAACATGCACTTTATATAAGACTTCTCTGGAATGCGTTGTTGATTTTAATATATAGCCAATTTGGTATGTACTCATTTTGGTGCAACATGTCTACATATTGAAGGATAATTAGTTAAAATAGTAGATGTAAAATATGTTTTATATAAAATAATTAAATTTCTATCCACATGTCCAGAAAACCATGTATAATTCTAATTACAACTTCAAGATGATCATGTTTTGTCATAATCATGTCGATCTCCCAATCCATACCATCAATCCATTTTTCTGCTACCTTAATTTTTTTTCTTAGTACCTAGTTACCAATTTAAGCATATCTTTGACCTACTAAGGTAATGTATAAACATTTATGAAGTATCCAACTCTTTTGTTGTTAGTTTATTAGTCCTTTACAGCATCCACCACCGCTTGAAATATATAATCGTGCATCTTACCTAGTTGTGGTCCACCACGATAGAAGTCAAGATGATCTACGGTGACTTCTAGAAATAGGTTAATACGGGAATAAAAAAACAACCTTCATTGTTACAATTGCAAATATCATCTTCATACATTGTTGTGACTTGCTTAGATGAGCTCATGTTTATATGAAAATGAAATAATTACTTCATCTGATTCTATAGCGAATGAATTAGTTCATATTTTGTTTTAATAAGGGAATGTTAGGGTTAACATTTTTATACACTAGTTGAATAAGGTGTATGTATGAATTAAAGATTTTTACGTAATTCTTAATGGTATGTTTAGCCTATAATGTACAACTTTTAAGTTCAGAATGCATCTTAATAGACATGTCAGATTTTTGGACCACATTATATCGGGTTAGAATAATAAATAACAATCCAAAATGTAAACTACATAGTCCATAATGAAATTTACAGACTCAAAGATCATTCCTCCAAATCTATAAATAAATTTGGCTGTTAATGTATTTATCTATCATAAATAAACTCAAATTATTTATTTGTTTATTGTTCAAACATGTCTCTTATTGTTTTTGAATTATTTATATATATTGTTACATGTTGATTGTTTGGTTTCTTTAAGTTTGTATACGTTGATATATGTTTATAATCTAATTAATTTGATTTATTTTATAAAATATAACAGTTTATATATATATATATATATATATATATATATATATATATATATATATATATATATATATATATATATATATATATATATAATTTATGATCTCAATTAGTTAAGTTAAACATTTGTAAATTTACAAACATGAATTTTACATATTGTATTAGTGACATCTAAACTTGATAACCAATATTTTTTTATCTGTTTAGTTTATGATCTCAATTACTTAAGTTAGACATTATATATATATATATATATATATATATATATATATATATATATATATATATATATATATATATATATATATATATATATATATATATATATATATATATATATATATATATATATATCACCATCGATATGACATATCTATAAACAAAACAAAAAAAATTCTAGAATAAGAATCCGGTGGAGATATTTATAATCGTAACCAAGTAAAAGATATAAAAACCAATTTTTTATTTTTATTTTTAGGCAAAACTTTAATTTATAATGCTAGTATACAAATTGATTTAAATGTAACTCTTCATAAATGAAAATAACGAACATAGAAACTTAGTTGTAAATAAAAGGGTCATGTAACATTTGAAAGTGTAATTAAATGTCTCACAGTTTCACTCTCACGTCAAAGTAACAAGGATGTAAAATAGCTCTTCAAAAATGAAATGATAAAAATAGAAAATAAATTGTAAATAAAAGGGACATAAATACTACATTTAAGAATTTGATTAAATATCTCAAGACCAATTTTAAGGTCTTTACCAATTTGTCTTTAAATTATTTAAAGCCGCCATATTTGGGGTGGGGGGCTATGCACCTTCCTACCTCCTCAGCCTATTACATCAATAATACATTATAACATAAAATATCAATGTTTCATAATTCATGATTTAATAATTTAATTCATGATTTAATAATTTAATTAAATACATTAAAGCATGATAGAACTTGGATCGTGGTTTTTCCATATCTACATTGAGAACATATTATATAAAAAAGGGATTTTTACCAAACTCGGAACTCGTTTTTTAACCTTTCTAACCCAATTATTTGATAGAATTCATATATTTCTTTTTACAATGCAAATGTTTTGCATACTATATGCATCTCATTGGCTAGTCTACAAAAATCAACTAGTCGTGAGGGAAAATGAATCAACAATCTATCTTAAATTTAAAAAGGAATAAATCTAGAAGCTCCATAAAGACTCGTCAACAAAAAATTCGACGTCATCCTCATAACTGCTATATCCCACCGTCTGCGGAGGCGCTACCATCAGTCCCTCCGCCATGCTAACAAAAAATTCCGGCGTCTCAAAAATATCTTCTTCATCCACGTAATACAGAATTTCCGGCAACTCCTTCGTTTCAACAATCTCCACCTCTTCCTCGGACTCCATGTATCTAAAAGCCTCCGCAGCTTCTGCAGCGGCCTTTTGTATATCTACAATACTGCTAGACTTCGGGACCGGCAGCCGCCACACAGAATCAGCAAAATTCAAACACGCCCGTCGTCCCCTGAAGGCAAACGCCGCCACATCATGAGCTCTTGCTGCCATTACCGCAGTAGGATGAGTCCCCAGCCACACCCTCATGTTCTTGTTCGGCTCTCTTAACTCACAAACCCACTTCCCGTTATCCCTCATTCTCACTCCCCTGTAAACTGGGTGTCGAGTCTCTCTAAACTTCTTCCTCCCGGCCTTCTTCTTCGGGTTTCGTGAAGCCAACATCACTTCTGATTCAGCAGCCGCATTCAAGACTGCGTTTTTGCTACGATTTGAGGTCAAAAAGTATGCTAATGGTACACTTTCTGATGAAACTGATGGAAATGGTTTGTAAGATTCGATAAAGGCATCCATACGTTGGTAGTGTGAGCAATATATGAAGTGAAGTCACGGTTTGTTGGTAGTTTTTGCAAGTTAGAGGTTATGACTTTTGAGTGAAGTAATTGTTTGTTGGGAATGTTTGTGAGTGACTTTAACTTGTTGATATGAGAATGGCGATGGATATATAGATTTTTGTGGAGCACTTTGTGGTAGGGTTACCAGCTGGTAGTTTGCGTGGTAGAGGAAGGAGGCTTTGACAAGTGGCTTCATTTTTTTATTTATTTTCAACGCGTGATATTTTTAGGAGGGTAAGTTAAGAATTGTCCCTATAGTATTGCCTAGTTTACAGTTTCAGTCCAATAGATATGAAGGTTGTTGTTGATATACAAAATAGTTTTCTGAAAATCATGCCTAATTTTATACAGTTTAAATTAAAGTATGTTAAGCATAATTAGTTACACAACACACAGTAAGGTTTTAAATTATTTTACACATTTATCTTAAATTGTTTCTTGACTTTTTTTAAATAAAAATTACTAAAACTTTAAATCAAACGATAATTAAAATTACATATTAAAATCATAATCAATACATGTTTAAATCAATTACCAAACTATTTTTTTTTTTTTTAAAATCAACACCTCCAACGCATAATGATTTGCTATTGACACGATTAATAAACATAATCTAAGTTGTAATATAACATACGATAGCAATTTCTTCCGGTTTATTTGGTAACATGACATTTGACGTGGAAGATACATGTTTAATTTTTATTTCAAATTTTATATATAGATTTGAACCGTAATACTTGTCGTCCTCTCGACACACAACGTTTGAGAGCATTTGAGAACTTCTAACTTTTAAAGTTTGACAAAATGTATAATTTTCAACAGAAAGTTTCGTTTGACACTATAAGCTTCTAGCGTTTAGTTTAAACAAAACGTTCGAATCCAAATGTTGTTTCATATAGCGTTTAACAAAATGTGATCTGCTACAAGCTATACGCCACCCGCTACAAATTATCCGCTACCAGCTATTTTTGTCGATCACGCCCTAAGTTCAATGTCGTCCTCCTCTTACCTTTCTCTTTTTGCCCTCAATGTGATGGAAAAATCTCAATATCATCTTTCAAATCTTTGTCAATATAGGAATCCATCGATGAAATAAAATTGGAGAACCTAAGATAACCTTGAAAGAAATTTTCTATTATTTTTTAATTCCACATTCAAATGTTTTTTTTTTATTTTATGAATTAGGCCAAATATCTCCAATGAATTTTTAAAAACTAATTTCTTTGATATTTCTTATTTAAATTGAAGCAACAAGCAAAATGACGCCATCGAGTTCGAAGATTAATGTAAATTTCACTGGCATAAAAAGGTCCAACGGTTTTTAAAAAATATTTTTGTTATTTGCATCACTAAAGGTCATTAATAGTAATGTTTTAGTCACATATCAACTAAAAGTCATTACACAATATCACAAACACTAGTAAAAACCGTGAGCATTTCAAACTATATTCATACATTTTGTCATTGTTTTACATTTTATAAACAATATTGGAACCAGAGTCAAAGTAAAGAGATATTCTGTATTTTTTTTTTGTTTGTGTAATATACAATAAAAAAAAATAGCAATTTCATAACATATAAATTTCAATTTCTATAACAAAGTTATGTTTTAAAGTTCACATCTTCGCTTTTTCATTTTACGAAAGTGAGTAATTACGTTTTTGGTCTTAATATTCTCTAGTGGTTCTTTTTTTCTACACTACAAATCAAAACATCATTCATGAAATCGTCACGTATTTTATTACACAAATCGATCTTCACAAACTTTATTGTAGAAAAATACCGTTCAACGGTTGTGGTTGAGTCGGAAAAAAACCAAAGTTAGTTTTAATAATTTATAAACCAAAGGAAAACAGAGGTGTTTTTTCAGTTTCCACCAACAAACGAGAGAGGTCTGCAATTCCCTTCAAGTTGAGAATCTCTTTTCATGGAGCAAAGAGTGTTAATAGATATCAAGTTGCACACTTTCTAAATCGTGAAAATCGTTTTTGTATATCTCGCTTAGCTTTAACAAGTTTGCTTTGTTAAAACTAGAAAATGAGTTACAAGGATTCAAAGCCGCCACGGTCTCCATCAACTCAGTGTCAACTTCACTAAATCTATCCCTAAAATCTTGAATTTTCATATCTAAAATAGTGTTAAAATTCACAACTTCAAAATAATGTTGTTTAGTCTTATTGGTCCTATGCTTGCATGTTGTAGCAAAATATTCCGACATGTCCACAATTCCAATACTATGCTTTTCACAAAAACCACAAACCTTCTTCCAAATTTATAGGAACTCATATTTTCTAAAAACTAGCATTGCTTTCTTTGTCCTTCTTACAAATGAAGCCGCTTGTAAAATATTATGATCTCTTTTTTGAAGTTGTTTTGACAAGGTATCTGTAAGACATAGAATTTCCAAAATGAATTGTAAAAGAAACACGAAATCAAGTGTCTTGAAATATAACAAAATACCCTTTGCTTGATTACAGTTAGGTAAAGTAGACCCCTCCTCTTTAACATATTTAAGTACCGCAACAACTTTCGCAAACAAATTCACCAAAATTACAATTGTTCTAAAATGTGAACCATATCTAGTATCTCAAGCTTGAAGAAGAGAAATCTCTTGATTCCATGCTCTTCATGTTTAAGTTTCACCAATACCAATTTCAACTGCCACTCTTTATGTTTGCACAACTAGTATCATATATTTTCTCTTACAAGACCAACAAATGACAATAACAGTAACGCACATAGATCCGAGCTAGTCAATTTAGATACGATAAGCGTCGAAAATGATTTTTTGATAGAAGATTATTTAGAATGAATAATCTTAACCAAGTTGTGATGGTCGTTACAAGGATTCCGGATATATAAAACGCCGAAATCTGAGTTATAACGAAGAAGTTATGACTTGTCGAAGTTTTGCGACAGAACCGGCACTACGTTGTATAACGTAAATAGTGAATTTATGATATAATGATTTTTATTCTTAGTGATCTAAACGAAAATCGTAGAATTCGTTAAACCAAGAGCATGCATAAAAAGAATGTCCAAATATGACTTCGTTATGAATTTTCTAATATTTAACATAGCAATATGCAGCCCGAAACTCGAATTTTAGATCATTTAATTTTTATCCAAAACAACCTAAATAAGAATTGAAGATCTTGTTGATAATAGTTTAACGGTAAAAAGACAAATGAAAACGGATGTCAGATGAAGAAGTTATATTTTTAACGGACTTTTCCTGTCCTGGCCTTTTAAAAATATAACTTTAAAAATAAGTCAAAATTAGCCGATGAAGTCTAAGTTGTAGAGGATAGTCTTACCTACGTGTGGATATAAAGAACGTCAAAAACGGAGTTTGTATGCTAAACTTACGAACTTTTGAAGTTTGAAAAATTGGAGTACGCCCAGCGTACTCGTGTTCACGGCCTGAGATTGGCCACGTAGCCCTACTCTTTCGCATGATGGACACGTGTCGTAGCTTGGATGCGTTCAGAGTTATCCCTTAGTATGCCCAGCGTACTCGATGTACTCCTAGCGTACTAATTGAAGAGGGAGTACGCCCAACGTACTATAAATAGTAATCGATGCCATCCGATTTTAGGTTGCAATTTCATTCTCTCTCCCATATACTTTCTTCAATATTTCAAAAATTACCCCTAAGCCTATTATATCATCCTAGCATCGTGAGCAAGTCCTGAAGTGTCTGAAGATCCCAAGAAAAAGAGTTTTCGAGCTGAAATTCTGTCCGCGTGAAGCACGGTTTTTGAGAAACCATCCAGGTTTTATCAGAAACAATTGTTTTGAGAGACGAAGTGCTCATCAAATCAAGTACATGTAGTCTCTTTCATCTTACACAGAGATATGAAGTATTTTATGTAAAATACGTGCTATGTAAATATATATTATTTGTTTATTAGAGATGGATGTTAAATGAATGATGTATACATGTTTTAAATGATTTAGACTGTATATGTATTTTTTACGCATATTTATGATGGGTAAAAGATGGGTAGATTAAAGATGAGATAAATGATGAGCGATGATATATAAGTGGTAAAATATGGTGAGAAGCAATGAGTCAAGCGATGTACCAAACGATGACCCAAGCGATGGCCCCGTCATCTAGCAGGGTATGGATGACAACCATTGAGTATTCTTGACGGTCCGTGGAACACTAGCAGGCTCGCAACCTGTAGGTGTTGTGAACTATATGTTCATCCGATGTACTCTAAGAACCCATTGACATGTATTGCAGGTGGACTCCTGCAAATAATACTGTCGATAAATGTCAGCTATGGACTTAGTGCCTATTGTATAAACCAAGACGACGATGTGACTTTGTGCCTATTCCTTAGGAGGAACCCTTAGGAATGAGTGAAATATGATTCTTAATAAATGAGAGCTATGGACTTAGCACATGTTGTATAAACCCTAGCATCTATGAACTTAGTGCTTGTTGTAAAAACCTGGCAATGATGTGACTTCGTGCCTATTCCTTAGGAGGAATCCTTAGGAATGAGTGATAGATGATTCTTAGGGTAAATCCTTAAGAAATAAAGAAGATAATGGGGATCAGTAATTGGGTTAATTGTTTGATGGTAAAACATAATAACTTTATTATTGTGGGTTGAAAACCTTATATGCTCACCAGGCTCCCAAGACTGACCCACTCAAGTTATTTTTATCACCGATGTCGATACGAAGCTACGTTACACTAAGAGATTAAAGGAGATGTAAAATCGCTAGTGTAAATGAATGTCAATTCTGTTTGTGCTTATGTTTTGTATGGCATCGATTACTATTTATAGGGGCTGAAAACTCGAGTTACGTTGGGCGTACTAAGGGATAAATCCGGATGCGTCCAAGCTACGACACGTGTCCATCATGCGAAAGAGTAGGGCTACGTGGCAAATGTTGGACCGTGAACACGAGTACGCTAGGCGTACTCCGAATTTTCAAACTTCAAAATTTCGTAACTCTTGCATACGAGCTCTGTTTTAGACGTTCTTTATATCCACGTGTAGGTGAGACTATGCTCTACAACTTTCATTTTGACTCCGTCGGCTAATTTTGACTTCATTTTGAAAGTTATATTTTTAACAGTTCAATACAGGAAAACTCCATTAAAAAATCATAACTTCTTCATCCGACATCCATTTTCGTATGTCTTTTTACTGTTAAACTACTATCAACAAGATCTTCGATTCTCGTTTAGGTTGTTTTGGTTAAAAATCAATCGATCTAAAATGCGAGTTTCAGGATGCATATTGCTTTGCCGAATCTTAGAAAATTCATAACTCCTCATACGAAATCAGATTTGGACATTCTTTCTATTGATGCTCTCGGTTTAACGAATACTACGATTTTCGTTTAGATCAATAAGACTAAAAATCGTTCTATCGTAAATTCACTATTTCCGTTACACAATGTCGTGCTGGTTCTGTCGCAAAACTTCGATAAACCATAACTTCTTCGTTATAACTCGGATTTCAGCATTCTTTATATACCCGGAATCCTTTTCATGACCACTACAACTTGGTTAAGATTATTCATTTTAAATAATCTTCTATCAAAATGTCATTTTCAACGGTTATCGTCTCTAAATTGACTAGCTCGGATCTACGGGCGTTACAATTATCTCCCCCTTAAGATGATTACGTCTCGGAATCATCAACGAAATAAGACTTGTATGATGATTCCATACACTTTCTCGTCATCCTAGGTAATAACCGCGACTTCTTTGTTCCTTCGAACGAGTATCTAACTTTTGGACTTCTCGAATGCATGCAGTGCTCAATCTTGCACATGCTCCGCGTATTATGTCGGACAAGATTCGATATGACCTTTAGGGTCGGAATATCAATCATCTTCTTAGTCATTACCGAAAAAATGGTAACGACATACTTGAAAAAAAACGAAATCAATTACTAGCTTCTTGGTAACCATATGACTTTCCCTGATTCAAGTGTAAGTCCTGTGCTTCCAGTAGTATAGGCCTTTACTAACATCCCCAAATTTCTGGCCAGAAAAAATCGATTTAGTTTATGCTTTTAAAATAAAATTAGAGTAATCTTCTAAAAGATGTTGTAGGATTTGTTCCCAAAAACATGATAAATATATTATCTAATCATTTACGAGGAAATGTATTTTTTCATTTTAAAACTTTTGGATGTCATTGTCAATACAAAACATAAACATAAAAAGAAATTACATTCATTTACACTAGCGATTTTACATCTCCTTTAATCTCTTAGTGTAACGTAGCTTCGTATTGACACCTGTGATAAAAGTAACTTGAGTGGGACAGGCTTGGGAGCCTGGTGAGCATATAGGGTTTTCAACCCACACTAATAAAGTTATTATGTTTTATCATCAAACAATTAACTCAATTACTCATACCCATTATCTTCTTTATTTCTTAAGGATTTACCCTAAGAATCATCTATCAATCATTCCTGAGGATTCCTCCTAAGGAATAGGCACGAAGTCACATCGTTGCTAGGGTTTTAACAATAGGCACTAAGTCCATAGCTGCCAGGAAATTATACAATATGTGCTAAGTCCATAGCTCTCATTTATTAAGAATCATCTTTCACTCATTCCTAAGGATTCCTCCTAAGGAATAGGCATGAAGTCACATCGCCGCCAGGGTTTATACAACAAGGGTTTATACGACAGGCACTAAGTCCATAACTGCCATTTATCGATAGTATTATTTGTAGGAGTCCACCTGCAATACATATCAATGGGTTTTTATAGTACATCTGATGAACATATAGTTCACAACACCTACAGGTTGCGAGCCTGTTAGTGTTCCACGGATCGTCTAGACTAGTCCATGGTTGTAATTCATACTCTGCTAGATGACGGGGCCATCGCTTGGGTCATCGCTTGGCTCATTGCTTCTAACCATATTTTACCACTTATATATCATCTCTCATCATTTATCTCATCTTTAATCTACCCATCTTTTACCCATCATAATTATAGGTATAAAATACATATACAATTTAAATCATTTAAAACATGTATACATCATTCATTCAACATCCATCTCAAATACACAAATAATATATATTTACATAACACATATTTTATATAAAATACTTCATATCTATGTGTAAGATGAAAGTGACTACACACTCACTTGATTTGATGAGCAGTTGGTCTCTCAAAACAATCGTTTCTGATAAAACCGGGATTGTTTCTCAAAAAACGGGCTTCACGCGGACAGAGATTCGCCTTGAAAACTCTTTTCTCGGGATATTCGAGCACTTCAGGACTTGCACACGATGCTAGGATGGTATAATAGGCTTAGGGTAATTTGTCAAATATTAAAGAAATTATAGGGGAGAGAGAATGAGAATTGCAACCTAAAATCGGATGGCATCGATTAGTATTTATAGGGGCTAAAAACTCAAGTTACGTTGGGCATAACTTTAGAGTACGATGGGCGTACTCCCTCTTCAATCAGTACGTTGGGCGTACATCGAGTATGATGGGCATACTAAGGGATAACTCCGGACACGTCCAAGCTACGACACGTGTCCATCATGCGAAATAGTAGGTTTACGTGGCCAATCTCAGACCGTGAACACGAGTACGCTGGGCGTACTCCTGGAATTAGGTGTACTCCGAATTTTCAAACTTCAAAAATTCGTAACTTTCGCATACGAGCTCCATTTTTGGCGTTCTTTATATCCACGTGTAGGTGAGACTATGCTCTACAACTTTCGTTTTGACTCCGTCGTCAAATTTTTACTTTATTTTTAAAGTTATATTTTTAACAGTTCAGTACAGGAAAAGTTCGTTAAAAAATCATAACTTCTTCATATGACATTCATTTTCGCTTGTCTTTTTACTGTTAAACTACTATCAGCAAGATCTTCGATTCTCGTTTAGGTTGTTTTGGTTAAAAATCAATCGATCTAAAATACGAGTTTCGGGATACATATTGCTTTGCCAAATCTTAGAAAATTAATAACGTCCCCATATGAAATCAGATTTGGACATTCTTTCTATGCACACTCTAGGTTTAACGAATACTACGATTTTCGTTTAGATCACTAAGACTAAAAATCGTTCTATCGTAAATTAACTGTTTACGTTACACAATGTCGTGCCGGTTCTGTCGCAAAACTTCGACATACCATAACTTCTTCGTTATAACTCGGATTTCAGCGTTCTTTATATATCCGGAATCTTTGTCATGACCACTACAACTTGGTTAAGATTATTCATTTTAAATAATATCCGATCAAAAAGTCATTTTCAACGTTTATCGTCTCTAAGTTGACTAGTCCGGATCTACGAGCGTTACAGTAACCACCAAAGATAGTTGTTCAAAGAATTCTTCAACGTCATCATGTTTCTTTTCAACCGTGAAAACCACTAATTGAAGTTGGTGTGTAAAATAATGTATATAATGTGCGGAACTGTTTTTATTTAAAATCAAAGATTTCAAACCATTGAATACACCACTTATAATGTGTGGAACTGTTTTTATTTAAATTCAAAGATTTCAAACCATTGAATGTACCACTTATATTAGTTGCTTTATCATAACCTTATCTGTCACCTATATATTTAAAATAATTAATAAAAAAAAACTATAAGAAATGAAAATAAAACTAATTTAATATTAAAATTTAAAGGAATAAATATTTTATGAATCTCACCTGAGGGTTACTAAAGTTTTTGTTGGAAAATACAGTATCGATGTGACATCCCCAAAATCTCGGCCCGAAAAGACCGATTTCATTTATACTTTTTAAAATAATTTTCAGAGTAAATCCTTTTAATTTTAAAAGAGATGCGGAATTTGTTCCCAAAAACAAAACATGATAAAATAGATATTTATCAAAACATTTCATAAAGAAATATGATTTCATTTCATAATCAAAAGTCGGGATGTCATGTTCCGATACATATCATAAAGCATAAACGATAGCATTACAAGTCTTTCAACAAATATATACATATACAGACTTGTAAACAAAACAACTTGATGTTCGCCCATCTTAAGCTCTTGCGCCACTTCCTGTAAAATAAATCAACTGAGTGGGTTAGGCTTGGGAGCCTGGTGAGCATATAGGGTTTTCAACCCACAATAAATAATTAAATTAATTATTATCAACCAACAATAACCCAGTTATCCATTCCTGTTATTCTCACTTTATGTCCCTAAAATAACTAACACAAGGGACCTAGTCTAAGAATATTTCATCGGGGCGACTACACATGCTTCGGGGGTTCCTCAGCAATATAAGTCAAATAAGGCAACCATGGGGGGGATGGAATACAGCGAATGAACACCCAAGTTCATTAACACCTACAGGTTATGAGCCTGCTAGCGTTCCACTGGACTGTCTAGAAAAGTCCGTGGTCGTCATCTAAATTCCGCTAGATGACTGGATCAAAACAACATCGAGGCCTCTCATCTGTTTATTACACACCAACTATCTACCCATATTCTACCCAACATATTAGTAGATAAAATATACATTTTTATACGTAGTTTCAAAACCTGTATAGCATGCTCAATCAAAACATTTTTCACATAACAGATGAGGCATACACACATAACACGTATTTCATAAAGAATACTTCAGATCTAGAAGATAGAAGAGAGTGAATATACACTCACACGTATAACAACCAAATATATAAACATAACACGTATTTTATAGGAAATACTTCATAATATTGTGTTGGAATGAAAGTAACTACACACTCACCTGATCAGAAGATGATCGGGCAGCACTACGGCTTGCAGAAGAGGTGTTTCTCCGTAGATCTGGAAGATCTTCACAAAACCGGGATCCTCGCGGGCAGCGTTTCGGCTCGGGAATAACGCTCTTCGGGATTCTTGGGGCTTCGGATCTTGCTTCGGGGCTCGGGAATATTACCAGGGCTTCGGGGTATAAACAGCACGCAAAACGAGGCAAAACTTAGAGAGAAAGAAGAGTTTGAACAAGAGAAAATGGCTGAATTCGAGTTCTATTTATAGGCTGCTGGGTCTGGGATTACGCGGGGCGTACTCAAATTACGCGGGGCGTACTCAGTACGCGGGGCGTACTCAGGTTACGCGGGGCGTACTTTGACGTCACTGCGTGCGTCGACTGGTGGCACTCGAGTATTGGTCAGACAAGTTGCATCCGACTGAGTACGCGGGGCGTACTCAAATTACGCGGGGCGTAATTGACTTGTCAAACTTCTAAATTGCGTAACTTTCGCATACGAGCTCCGTTTTCGACGTTCTTTATATCCACGCGAAGGTCAGACCATACTCTACAACTTTCATTTAGACTCCGTCGGCTAATTTTGACTTTTATTTTTATTATTTATTTTTAGAAGGCCGGGACAGAAAAACTTCGTTATAAATTCATAACTTCTTCGTCTGACGTCCGTTCTCGCCTAACTTTTCATTGCTTTGCTACTAACAACAAGATCTTCGATTCTCATTTAGATTGTTTCGGCTAAAAACCGCTCGATCTCAAATCGAGTATTCGGGCTGCATACTGCTAAGTCGAAACTTTAGAAAAATCATAACTTCCTCATACGAAGTCAGATTTGGGCGTTCCTTTTATGCACGCTCTCGGTTTAACGAAATCTACGACTTTCGTTTAGATCGCTAAGGCTAAATATCGCTCTATCTTAAATTCATATTTTACTTCATTCGGCGTCGTGTCGGTTCTGTCGCGAAACTTCGACAGGTCATAACTTCTTCGTTATAACTCGGATTTTGGCATTCCTTATATCTCCGAAATCCTTGTTTCGACCACTACAACTTTATGCAAAGATATCGGGCGTATCTCACACTTTAATTTTGACGCTTATTTCATTCTTAATTCATTAAATTATAAAAATCAAGAAAATAAACACATAAATCACATAATTCACATAATTCACAAATAATACATTCTTATTATTTCAAGTTGAGTTACAAAGGTTAACCTAGACTATTACATTGCTAAAAATGGCAAGCCCAGAAACACGGGCGTTACAATTCTCTCCACCTTAGAATGATTCCGTCCCCGGAATCACACATCAACAAACAAATGCGGATAGCGACTCATCATGTCACTCTCCGTCTCCCAGGTGAGGTTTGGCCCATTCGTGTGTTTCCATCGGACAAGCACTAACTCCACCATCTTACGTCGCAATTTCTTAGTCTTTCGGTCAACAATTGCCTCTGGTTCCTCAATCAACCTTTTGTTCTCATCAATCCTCAACTCTGAAAGTGGAATAATGTCGGGAACTTCTCCCGTGAACTTCCTCAAATAACACACATGGAAAGTGTTATGAATTCCATTTAGTTCTTCTGGTAGTTCGAGCTTGTAAGCTTGGTTCCCAATCCTCTGAAGAACTTTAAATGGTCCAATAAACCTTGGACTCAACTTTCCCCTTTTACCAAATCTTATAAGTCCCTTCCACGGCGAGACTTTAAGCAAAACCAAATCCCCAACTTCAAAAGTCATCGGTCTTCGCTTTTTGTCAGCATAACTCTTTTGACGATCTTGAGCTGCTAACATTCTTTCCCTAATTATTTTCAACTTTTCAGCAGTCTGATGAACCATCTCCGGTCCCATAAACTGCTTTTCCCCAACCTCAAGCCAACAAGACGGCGTACGACACTTTTGTCCATACAAAGCTTGGTAAGGTGTCATCTTAATGCTCGAGTGAAAACTATTGTTATAGGAAAATTCTACCAATGGTAAATGTTCATCCCAATTACCTAGGAATTCCAAGGTACATGCTCTCAACATATCTTCAAGTGTTTGTATCGTTCGTTCGCTCTGACCATCGGTCTGCGGATGGTAAGTTGTACTTAAACACAACTTGGTACCCAATTCTTCTTGTAGACTTTTCCAAAATCGCGAGGTGAAACGACTATCACGATCCGACACAATTGTTAACGGAACACCGTGAAGCCTCACAATTTCCTTTACGTAAGAATTCGCAAGCTTTTCCATAGACCATTTCTCCTTGGCTGCTATGAAATGCGCACTCTTAGTGAATCGATCAACGACCACCCAAATCATGTCGTGACCATTCTTTGTTCTGGGCAGTTTAGTGACAAAATCCATGGCAATGTCTTCCCACTTACCCATAGGCACAGGTAAAGGTTCTAAACTCCCGTACGGTTTCTGATGTTGTGTCTTGACTCTCGCACAAGTCACACACTCAGCCACATACTTTGCAACATCAAGCTTCATCGTCGGCCACCAGTAGTAGGGTTTCAGGTCCCTATACATTTTAGTGCTACCGGGATGAATCGAATACATGGTCTTATGAGCTTCTTCCATCAGAAGATCTATAATTCCTCCTGACTTAGGTACCCAAATACGATCTTGGAATACCTTCAGTCCATGACCGTTTGTACCAAACACCAACGTTTTACCCAAACGTTCCTCCTTTCGGTCATTTTTCTCAGAAGCTTCCTCTTGAGCTTTCTTTATACTTTCCACAATGGTCGAGACAACTTCAATTCTCAACGCTCTTGGCCTTTTCCTTTCAAGATTGACTTTCCGACTGAGAGCATCAACAACAATATTAGCCTTACCGGGGTGGTAAAGTATCTCGCAGTCGTAGTCCTTGAGTAATTCCAGCCAGCGTCGTTGCCTCATATTCAATTCCTTCTGATTAAAGAGATATTGTAGACTCTTATGATCAGTGAAAAGTTTGCACTTAGTGCCATAGAGGTAATGCCTCCATATCTTCAGAGCGAAAACTACCGCTGCCAACTCCAAATCATGAGTCGGGTAGTTCTTTTCATGCTCTTTCAGCTGTCGAGATGCATACGCGATCACCTTATCTCTTTGGGTCAAAACACAACCCAATCCAACACCAGATGCATCGCTATAAACAGCGAAGTCTTCAACTCCTTCGGGTAGAGAAAGTATCGGTGCCTCGCATAGTTTCTTCTTTAGCTTCTCGAATGCTTCTTTATGCTTCTCACTCCAAGCATAAGCAGCTCCTTTGTGGGTCAAAGCTGTCAATGGAGTAGCAATCGAAGAAAAGCCTTGGATAAACCTTCGGTAATATCCGGCTAATCCTAAAAAGCTTCGAATCTCCGTGGGACTTTTCGGTTGTTCCCACTTCATTACAGCTTCAATCTTTGCTGGATCAACCATTATCCCTTCCTGGTTGACCACATGACCCAAGAATTGGACTTCACGAATCCAAAAATCACATTTGGAGAACTTAGCATACAGCTTCTCCTTCTTCAAAACTTCTAACACTTCTCGCAAGTGTCTGCCATGCTCCTCCTGGCTTTTTGAGTAAATCAGAATGTCGTCGATGAACACTATCACGGATTTATCAAGGAACGGATTACAAACCCTATTCATTAAATCCATGAATGCTGCCGGAGCATTGGTTAGTCCAAACGACATAACCAAGAACTCGTAGTGTCCATATCTAGTTCTGAACGCAGTCTTCTCTATATCCTGCTCTCTTACTTTCAGCTGATGATATCCTGACCTAAGATCGATCTTCGAGAAATAGCTCAAACCTTGCAATTGATCAAATAGGTCATCAATCCTTGGCAACGGATATCTATTCTTTATCGTTGCCTTGTTCAGCTCTCTGTAATCAATGCACATTCTCATACTTCCATCTTTCTTCTTCACGAATAACACCGGAGCTCCCCAGGGCGATGAACTAGGTCTAATGAAACCTTTGTCCAACAACTCTTGAAGTTGCATTATCAGCTCCTTCATCTCCGTTGGTGCTAATCGATAAGGTGCTTTTGCTATTGGCGTGGTTCCTGGTAACAAGTCAATACGGAATTCCACTTGTCGATCAGGTGGTAATCCAGGAAGATCTTCGGGAAATACTTCCGGATAATCACACACCACAGGAATACTCTGCATCACCTTCTTCTCCTTCTTAGCATCAATCACGAATGCTAAATATGATGTACATCCCTTGGTCAAACACTTTCTGGCTTTCATTAGGGAAATGATTCCAGAATTCACTCGGCGTTTGTCCCCATACACCACAAATGATTCCTTCCCAGATGGGTTTACTTTAACAATCTTCTTCTTGCATAAAATTTCAGCATCATTGGCGCTGAGCCAATCCATTCCCAACACGATGTCGAAACCGTTAAGTTCGATAGGCAATAATTCCTCGCAGAACTTATTCCCATTCAAGTCGATTAAGATGTTTTTCATACGATGGCTAACAGGTACAAACTTGCCACTAGCAACTTCGACTAATAAAGCATTATCTAGTCTATCAACAGGCAAAGCTAGTTTTCTACCAAATTCATGCGATATAAAGGAGTAGTTGGCTCCAGAATCAAATAAAATTTGGGCAGGCAAATTGTTAACGAGAAAGGTACCTGAAGCGACATCAGCTTCATCCTTAGCAGCTTCCAGTGTCATCTGGAATGCTCTCGCCTTCGGCTTTGGTGGAATGTTGGGCTTAGCTGCCTCCTTCTTCTTCGGACAGTCTTTCAAAATATGCCCCTCTTCATTACAACCAAAACACATCCTTTTGTTGTTCGGACATTCATTGGCAAAATGTCCAACCTTTCCACACTTGTAGCAAGTTACATCCTCGCTACATTTCCCGAAGTGCTTTTTCTTACACTTTTCACACCACTTCGCTTCCCCTCCTTTACCCCCACCAAACCTTTTCGAATCAGATTTCGAAAATTTGCTTTTCTTACCGGAACCAGATGTTCCCTCAAACTTCCTCTTCTCACCAACCTCAACCTTGTTGGTGGTTCTCCCCTTGATCATGTTCTCAACAGACTTGGCAGCCCAGATAGCTGCCTCTAGAGTATGTGCCTGACGTACTGGCACCTCATACTCCCATGGGAGTCCCTTCGCATACCGGTCCACCTTCGTCAGCTCGTCTGGAACGATACGCAAGGCAAACTCCATCTTATCGGTGAAGTTATTGGTGTATTCATCAACTGACATACTGCCCTTAGTCAATGTCAGGAACTTGTTCTCCAAATCCAACAGATTTTGAGCCGAGCAGAACTTGCGCTTAAACTGCACCAAGAACTCTGCCCATGACAATTGCAGTGGCTCATTAGGGCTCAAAGTCTTCCCTAGAGTGTTCCACCAACGAACGGCTCCACCTCGGAATTGACGCACGGCATAGATGGTTTGCAACTTACCTCTGCAGCCACACGTCATGAAGGCTAGCTCCATTTCGGAGATCCAATCCATAACCCCAATCGGATCCTCCTTTCCATTGAAGGTCGATGGTTTGCAAGTCAAAAAGTCCTTGTACTTGCATCCCATTCCATCATTCCTTCCATCGCGGTTATCTTGCCTAACTATCGGTGGGTTGGCTTGACCAACTGATCCACTGAAGTTTCCACCTTCCGAGTGCCCTTCATTTAATTCAGGCTCTTCCACACGAATCGACAGTTCTTCACGATTTTGTTGAAGCAACCGTCTAGTTTCCTCCATCTGACGATCCAACATCGTCTGAATCATCAATTGCACACCAGCCATGGTTATTGGCTCAGGTGCTGCTGCTACAACAGGTCTTTGTTCAATCACTGGTGGTTGATTCCTATTTTCATCAGCATTTCCAACTCCACTTCTTGTTCTCACCATTTTTGATCTACACACTGAATAAGGTGAAATTAGATCCTTATTCACGATAGATATTCAAATCATCCTTATCACTCTGAAACGTTTACATGCTAGTTCTAATATCGTAGACGTACGCTTAGAATCCTACACACATAAGGTTTCTAGATCCGGTCGGCAACAGACCATAGATCCGAACAAATAATATCATATATGGCAACATATAACATTTAGCACATAAAGCATTTTAGGCAAATTTCCTAAAATAAACTAGTGCTCGTGTCTAAAATTTATTAGACACACCTCACAATCTCCACTTAGCATCCTAAGTTTAAGTCTAGAAATCCTACAAATTCCTAGTTCGCTTAAACTGATGCTCTGATACCAACTGTGACATCCCCAAAATCTCGGCCCGAAAAGACCGATTTCATTTATGCTTTTTAAAATAATTTTCAGAGTAAATCCTTTTAATTTTAAAAGAGATGCGGAATTTGTTCCCAAAAACAAAACATGATAAAATAGATATTTATCAAAACATTTCATAAAGAAATATGATTTCATTTCATAATCAAAAGTCGGGATGTCATGTTCCGATACAGATCATAAAGCATAAACGATAGCATTACAAGTCTTTCAACAAATATATACATATACAGACTTGTAAACAAAACAACTTGATGTTCGCCCATCTTAAGCTCTTGTGCCACTTCCTGTAAAATAAATCAACTGAGTGGGTCAGGCTTGGGAGCCTGGTGAGCATATAGGGTTTTCAACCCACAATAAATAATTAAATTAATTATTATCAACCAACAATAACCCAGTTACCCATTCCCGTTATTCTCACTTTATGTCCCTAAAATAACTAACACAAGGGACCTAGTCTAAGAATATTTCATCGGGGCGACTACACATGCTTCGGGGGTTCCTCAGCAATATAAGTCAAATAAGGCAACCATGGGGGGGATGGAATACAGCGAATGAACACCCAAGTTCATTAACACCTACAGGTTATGAGCCTGCTAGCGTTCCACTGGACTGTCTAGAAAAGTCCGTGGTCGTCATCTAAATTCCGCTAGATGACTGGATCAAAACAACATCGAGGCCTCTCATCTGTTTATTACACACCAACTATCTACCCATATTCTACCCAACATATTAGTAGATAAAATATACATTTTTATACGTAGTTTCAAAACCTGTATAGCATGCTCAATCAAAACATTTTTCACATAACAGATGAGGCATACACACATAACACGTATTTCATAAAGAATACTTCAGATCTAGAAGATAGAAGAGAGTGAATATACACTCACACGTATAACAACCAAATATATAAACATAACACGTATTTTATAGGAAATACTTCATAATATTGTGTTGGAATGAAAGTAACTACACACTCACCTGATCAGAAGATGATCGGGCAGCACTACGGCTTGCAGAAGAGGTGTTTCTCCGTAGATCTGGAAGATCTTCACAAAACCGGGATCCTCGCGGGCAGCGTTTCGGCTCGGGAATAACGCTCTTCGGGATTCTTGGGGCTTCGGATCTTGCTTCGGGGCTCGGGAATATTACCAGGGCTTCGGGGTATAAACAGCACGCAAAACGAGGCAAAACTTAGAGAGAAAGAAGAGTTTGAACAAGAGAAAATGGCTGAATTCGAGTTCTATTTATAGGCTGCTGGGTCTGGGATTACGCGGGGCGTACTCAAATTACGCGGGGCGTACTCAGTACGCGGGGCGTACTCAGGTTACGCGGGGCGTACTTTGACGTCACTGCGTGCGTCGACTGGTGGCACTCGAGTATTGGTCAGACAAGTTGCATCCGACTGAGTACGCGGGGCGTACTCAAATTACGCGGGGCGTAATTGACTTGTCAAACTTCTAAATTGCGTAACTTTCGCATACGAGCTCCGTTTTCGACGTTCTTTATATCCACGCGAAGGTCAGACCATACTCTACAACTTTCATTTAGACTCCGTCGGCTAATTTTGACTTTTATTTTTATTATTTATTTTTAGAAGGCCGGGACAGAAAAACTTCGTTATAAATTCATAACTTCTTCGTCTGACGTCCGTTCTCGCCTAACTTTTCATTGCTTTGCTACTAACAACAAGATCTTCGATTCTCATTTAGATTGTTTCGGCTAAAAACCGCTCGATCTCAAATCGAGTATTCGGGCTGCATACTGCTAAGTCGAAACTTTAGAAAAATCATAACTTCCTCATACGAAGTCAGATTTGGGCGTTCCTTTTATGCACGCTCTCGGTTTAACGAAATCTACGACTTTCGTTTAGATCGCTAAGGCTAAATATCGCTCTATCTTAAATTCATATTTTACTTCATTCGGCGTCGTGTCGGTTCTGTCGCGAAACTTCGACAGGTCATAACTTCTTCGTTATAACTCGGATTTTGGCATTCCTTATATCTCCGAAATCCTTGTTTCGACCACTACAACTTTATGCAAAGATATCGGGCGTATCTCACACTTTAATTTTGACGCTTATTTCATTCTTAATTCATTAAATTATAAAAATCAAGAAAATAAACACATAAATCACATAATTCACATAATTCACAAATAATACATTCTTATTATTTCAAGTTGAGTTACAAAGGTTAACCTAGACTATTACATTGCTAAAAATGGCAAGCCCAGAAACACGGGCGTTACAATCGATGACCTATTTAAGAGTCAAAGAAGATGTATCCAACACGTGAACAAATCTAATAATTTTCGTTTACAATCTCAAGTCTATCAACACATCTCAAAACTATAGTCATTTGTTCTTTTTTGGAAACATCACTAGACTCCTCAACTAAAAAAGTGAACACATCTTTACCAGTTTCATCACAAATAGATTTGATTATTTCTTTTGAAAAGCAACTAACAATATCTTTTTGAGTCTTTGGAGAAGTCAACTTTTCATTTTTTTGGAGCATTTTCTAAAATAACTTTAAAAATATTCTCATTATCTTCTGTAATCAAAGATAAGATTTCAATGAGAAGTCATTTATTATTAGAATTTTCCGTCTCATCTTGGCCATGAAATTGTAATGTATTTTTCAATAAAAATCTACAACTACGGATTATAGCACGTAATCGAATTTCATAATTACTTTTCTCATGTTCCGTTTTCTTATGTAAGACTTCACCAATAGATTGGTTTTCTCTCAACAGAAAATCACATTTTTGTTGGGCCTTATGGTGATAACTTTGAATATTACCTATATGTTTCCGGAATGAGCATTTTTTACTCCAAATGTCAAAGCCTTCGGTTAAATACATATCTTCCACCTTGTTCCCCTACCATGTCTCCAAACAAGTAGCAACAAAAACAATATGCCTTCTTATTTTATATGCTATACTCTAACCATGGAAAATCAGTAAACCATTATACAACAAAACGTCTTGGCTTATTACTAAATAGGGTATATTGAAAAATATGCCTCTTTGGTTGACAAGGCCCTTTAATTAAATATGCCCTCCTCATTTCATCCCTTTGATTAGGATTATAAGATGTAATCTTCGGCCTATCCCATGGGTCCGAAGGAAGATCATTCAAATCAAAAAATTGTGTTACTTTTGGTTTGTGAGTAGGTTCATTAGATTGTGTTTATTGTGGTTTTGGCATAAGTTGATTAGTTTGTGGAACTTGATTGCTTTCATTAGCCCTATTTTTTTGGAAGTTCCTTCACCATTGTTGTCTGCAACATCTAAGTGTCTTTTGAAAAAAATATTTAATAGAAACCTACAATCAAAATATATGAACTATAAACTTGATTTCAAGTTTCAACAACAGTCAATAAATAACAACCTACAATCAAATTATCAATTATCAAGATATATCAACTATAAAATTCCATGTTTCAACAATAAATGAACAAATAGGAATCTACAGTCAAAATATATCACCTATAAATTGGAAAACACATTGTCAAATTTGAGACAAAAAAAAAAGACAGTGTCAAATTAGAATTTTGGTGTAAAAAGAGGGTTTTGTTTTTTTTTTTTTTTTTTTTTTTTACCCTAAAATGATCAACTGAAAATACTAATTAATCAAACCTTCAAGTTAGCTTTATTTAATCTTTTTTGTTCTATTAAATATTGTTTTAGATATTTAATTATGGATGAGTAAAAAAAACTATTGGGTTACATATGGAAAACCCAAAAACAAATAATAAAACCAATGATCAAGATTATAATTCAATAAACATTAGAGTAGATTACAGGTATGATCCCTATTGTTTGGGTAATTTGTGAGTTTTGTTTCTAACTTATTTTTTTAACTTGGAAGGTCCTTACTATTTGTTTTTATTACACGTTTGGTCTCTACTGTTTGTTTTTGTTACGCGTTTGGTCTCTGTCTTAACTAAAAAGATTATTTTTTAAATAGGAAAAAATAGTGGATTATATAAGGTAAGGTAAGGGGATGGGGTTAGAAGTGTGTTTATTTAAATAAATTAAAAAAAATCAATCCCAAAAATAGT
The DNA here is from genome assembly GCF_052625555.1 of Lactuca saligna. Lineage (NCBI taxonomy): Eukaryota > Viridiplantae > Streptophyta > Magnoliopsida > Asterales > Asteraceae > Lactuca > Lactuca saligna. The sequence goes on from NC_136425.1 coordinate 57,399,939, forward strand.
CTTTTTAAGTAAGACAGGGACCAAACACATAACAAAAGCAAACATTAAGGATCTTCCAAGTTAAAAAAATAAATTATGAACCAAACGCCCAAATTACCCTAAACCATAGAGATCATTCGTGTAATTTAGTATAAACATTATGAATTACCAACTTAATTATCGTGGAAGAAAAAGGGCCACGTAGAGGTCTTTTAAAAGAGAGATACCTTGTATTATTATATGTTGAGTAAATTACACGAATGGTCCCTATGGTTTAGGGTAATTTGCGCATTTGGTCCCTAATTTATATTTTTAACTCGGAAGGTCCCTATTGTTTGTTTTTGTTACGCGCTTGGTCCCTATCATACATAAAAAGACTATTTTACCCTTGATTTTTTAATCTATTTAAATAAACACACCCCCAACCCCACCCCTCTCACCTTACCTTACATGCCCCATCATTTTTTTCTATTTAAATAATAGTCGTTTTGGGTAAGATGGGGACCAAGCGTGTAACAAAAACAAACATTAGGGACCAAGCGCGTAACAAAAACAAATAGTAGGGACCTTCCGAGTTAAAAAATAAGTTAGAGACCAAACGTGCAAATTACCCCAAACCATAGGGACCATTCGTGTAATTTACTCTTATATGTTTCTTTATTACACCTGTAATATTGAATCAGTAAACAAAAGAAACAAAAGATGGATAGATGTACGTTTAAGCATGTGTCCAAAGTAAGGTATCAAAATTTCCTTACCTCATTTTTTCTTCTCGCTTTATTTTATTTTTTTTCCTTGTGTAAACGGAAAGGAAAGGATATCCAGGGGATGCATTTGGTTCTGTTTCCTAGTCACAACAACTATACTAACCTACGTTTACCATGATGTTCTCTCTCCTTCTACAACTTGTTTAAAAACCAAAAAAGTTATTTATTTCTCCGTTTTGTTTTTGTGGACGGTGCAGCAAAAGAAGGCAGCAGGAGAATCTGATTGTTTTTAGTACAATGCAGTAGAAGACCAATCTGAAATACACAGATCCCTGATCTTGGAAGCAAGGAGAGAGAGAGAGAGAGAGAGAGAGAGAGAGAGAGAGAGAGAGAGAGAGAGAGAGAGAGAGAGAGAGACTTCCTCTATTTATCAATTAAGTAAAAAAAATATACACTTAAGATATATTGAACATGTTATATTCTTCATATTAAGTTTATTGAGTTGAAAAGAAACGCTACCGAAGGTGGTGGACAAACTCTACAACGATAATAAAAAGTTAAAGATTACCGAGTCATAGAGTACTAACCATTAAAACCAGCCATTTCATTGCTAAAGAACTATTAAAAAACTTATTTCAGTAGAAAAACTTTTTAATGAGTTTTCACCGGAGATTCTCCTGTAACGTCCATAATATTAACTTTTTCAAATCATTAAGTTTTTTGCAATTTGAAAGTGTTAATTATTATATTTCTATAGTAGTATAGTATAGGGTTCTTTATGTATATTTTTTAATCTCTTCTTATATTATTTAAAGCAATGGAATACATGTAAACCCTAATGAGTATTTTCACTAATCAAACATGGTATCAAGCTAGGTTTTAATTCTCAGCATCATACTTCTTGCCGGCCATCAAAGCAACATTTTTTTTTTCTGTCGTTGCCATCTATTACACATCGACAGATATTGCCTCATCGTGATTGTTTGTCTCCTGCTGATACTGTCGAGCACCACTTTCTGCCTTACTATCAACCTATTGCTTTCATTTGTTACCAGATCTTCATCTTGGAGAAGTAAGATCAGCCCGTGTTTTGCTCTCCTTCTGCTATTCCTCTCACAACTTCAACATCAAGATTGTTTACTTGCCTGTCAGGCTATAATACTCCTGCCTAAGGTACGTATCTTGATTACTGTTACATTCTCTTTTATTTCATTTGTTTCTTTTGTTTTCCGGATCTATGAGTACTATACCTGTTGGATCATCTTCGATCATTTCGACTACCAATCAACTTGTCTATGCAGTCACTAACGTTTACAATTAGTTTAGCTTCAAGTTGTCAGTTGATGGGTTGAAATACAAACTATGGCGTCGCATTTTTCTTGATATTTTAAAGGTGCCAAAGTTAGTGGCCATATTACTGGCAAATCCAAGCCAAATGGTGCAGAAGATGAAGATTAGGAAGCTCTTGATTCGCGGGTAAAGTCATGGATGTACTCAACGTGTGATCCCAATCTACTTCAAATAATTTCGAGTGACAATTGTACGGCTAAAGACATGTGGGACGAAATTGCAAAAAAGAAATCTAAATAATAAGATGTCGCCTATTCTTCAACTTCAAGATCAATTTCGCAACACCAAGAAAGGCGCTTCTACCATTACCGAGTTTTGCCATACATTGAAAATCTTGCGGATTCTCTTGCCGATGTGGAATCCCTCATTACCAAAATCAATCTTGTAATGCAAATCTTAAGGCAACTTCCCGCATCCTACAACAGTATTGTTGATGTAATTACAAATACCAAGCCGTTTCCTACCTTTTTAGAAGCCAAAAACATGCTCTTACTCCATGAGGCATGAGAAGAAAATACGAATGCAATGCTTAACTCTTCCAACTTCGTCACTTCGGCTCTATATTTGGTGTCTTCTCCATCCGAAAAATCAAAAAATAAATGGAATAAAAACCGTAATACTAATCGGAGTACTTCTAAAGGGGGGAGTCATTCTAGTATGTCAAGTGGTACTAACAATTTTACAGGTGCTCAAGCGGGGCAACAAACTCAATTTGCAGGTATTTTGGGGACAAATCCTAGCAATACAATTTTTTTTCATGCTCAGCAACAATTTCCCGCATCACTTGGCAGCCAACAACTTCTAGGAATGGCCCAGTTGCAGACACATTACTCTTTCAGTCCACCCACTGCTAGCCCAACTTCGATGCAGCCCAGTTTCTTTTCTCCTACTACGTTCCAGCCCACTGCACAGCAGGCTCCTTCAGCACATTCAGCCCATCAGAATTTTTTTAGTCCAACTCCTTTTTCACAAAACAGGCCATCGAGTCCAACATTTAATTCACAATCGGCTAGAAATTTTTTTGGTGGACACGGTCTAGTTTCTAATGCACCACAACAGCCGACGACCTTGCCTCGGTGTTCCAAGCTATGTCATTGCAGCCCCCACTCGACAATAATAATTGCATGGATACCGGTGCTAGCTCACACATGTCCTTCAATCAAGGTATAATGTCTTTCCTGACACCTTGTAATTCTAAACCTATTGTTGTTGGAAATGGTGCTATCATTTTGGTTACTCACATTGGTCACATGTCTTTTCCGCATCCTAAAAAGAATTTACTTTTAAATAATGTTCTCGTTTCTCCTCACATTATTAAAAACTTAATTTGTTCGTAAATTCACTATTGATAACTTTGTCTCGCTCACATTTGATCCGTTTGGCTTTTCTATAAAGGATCTTAATTCAGGTGCTCTTATTCAACGATGTGTTAATGTTGGCGATCTATATTCGGCTCTTCCATTTAATGATTCCTCCATCGTCGCGAAAGCTCTTACAACGGTCTCTCTCTCTCTCTCTCTCTCTCTCTCTCTCTCTCTCTCTCTCTCTCTCTCTCTCTCTCTCCACTTGGCATTGTCGTTTAGGACATCTTGGCACTTCTATTCTTCATTTTTTACAGTCTCGTAATTTTATTTATAGTACAACTACTAAAATTCCAATTTCTCACGCTTGCCAAATTGGAAAACATTGTCGCTTATCTTTTTCTACTTCTACGTCTAAAACTTCTAGTGTTTTTGAACTTATTCATTCCGACTTATGGACATCACCTGTTATTAGTTTAAGTGGATTCAAGTATTACATCTTATTTCTTGATGATTTTTCTCATTTTTTGTAGGTGTTTCCTTTACATGCAAAATCTGAAGTGTATTATGTCTTTTGTAATTTTCGAATGAATGTTAAAAATCAATTCAAAACTGATATTAAATCGTTTCAATGTGACAACGGACGTGAGTTTAATAACCATGCTCTCCTTTCCTATCTTAGAACTCATGGTATAACCCTTCGTTTCTCATGTCCTTATACATCTCAACAAAATGGAAAAGCAGAGCGCTCCATTCGCACGGTTAATAATATCATTCGCACTTCTCTTTTTCAAGCTTCTCTCACCACAAAATTTTGGACTGAAGCTCTTCTCACTATAGTTCACACTCTAAATCTTCTTCCTACCAACACTTTATCTTTCAAAACACCTTTTAAAGTTTTGTTTGGTTTCTTTCCCTCATATGACCATCTTCGTGCCTTTGGGTGTCTTTGCTACCCTGATACACCCTCTACTACTCCTTACAAGCTCTCTCCCCGTTCTACTGCATGTGTGTATCTCGGACCCTCTCCAGATCACAAAGGATACCGTTGTTTGACCCCATCACCCAACGTGTCATTATCTCTCGACATGTCATATTCGATGAAAATCACTTTCCTTACTCTGATTTTCATCCCTTTTCCATCTTCATCCGAATATAATTCCTTTCTCCCTGAAGACGAAGCTGTTCCTATGATCATACCTCCTACCACCACTATCACTACTTCTGATCCTTCTCCATCCGGGTCCTCTTCCACTGACATGCATGAATCTATCCATTCTTAACCAACTCTCCCTCTCTCTGGTGCTTTGGCTTCCAACCCTCCATCCCGTTCTAATTCTCACCCCATGACCACCCGTTCTCAAACTGGTTCTCTCGGACCTCGCCGTATTCTCAATCTATCTATCATTATTGATGTCTCTCTGATACCTCGATCCACTGCTCAAGCCATCTGTGATGTTAACTGGAAGTCCTCCATAGACAACGAAATGTCTGACCTTAACCATAATCACATGTAGGATCTTGTTCCAAAACCACCTGATGCCGACATCGTTGGTTGCCGTTGGCTATATCGTTACAAGTTTGATTCTTCTGGCAAACTTGATCGCTACAAAAGTCGTTTAGTTTCGCAAGGTTTCTCCCAACAACCTAGTCTTAACTTTGATGACACCTTTAGTCCAGTTGTAAAACCTGCAACTATTCATACTGTTCTTAGCATTGCCATCTCGCGCAACTGGCCCATTCATCAACTTGACGTCAAAAATGCTTTTTACATGGTGATCTAACTGAAGAGGTTCACATGAAACAACCTCCCGGTTATGTACACCCCAATCATCTGGATTATGTGTGTCGCCTCTGCAAAGCCCTCTACGGTCTCAAACAGGCACCTCGTGCCTGGTATCAACACTTTGCCTCTTTCATCTCCACCATCGGTTTTCGAAGTAGTCGCTGTGATAGCTCTTTCTTCACCTTTCATCAAGGTTCTGACACTATCTATTTACTTTTGTATGTTGATTATGTTGATGACATCGTTCTCACTGCCTCCAGCACATTTCTGATCACGCAAGTGATCTCTCGTCTCTGAACTGATTTTGTCTATGACAGACTTAGGTTCATTGTCTTTTTTTCTTGGTATTAATGCTATTCGTTCTGCTCAGGGTTTGTTTCTTTCACAAACTGCGTTTTCCAAAGAGATCCTTTCTCGTGCTGACATAACCTCCTGAAATCCTTGTACCACTCTAACGGACAGCAAACCAAAACTTTCTTCCTTTGGTAATCCGCTTTCTGATCCCACCTTGTATCATAGCTTAGCAGGGGCTCTTCAATATTTGATCTTTACTTGTCCCGATATTGCCTAGGCTTTTCAGCAGATATGCCTTTTTATGCATGATCCTCGTAAACCTCACATGCTTGCTCTTAAACTCATTCTACGTTATCTACATGGTACCATTGATCACGGTCTCTTTATTCGTCCGTCCCATATTGATCGTTTGGTGTCTTATACTGATGCTGACCGGGCTGGCTGTCCTATGTATTGCCGGTCCACATCTGGATTTTGTGTTTACCTTGGTGATAATCTTGTGTCATGGTCTTCAAAACGTCAACACGTCGTTTCTCGGTCTAGTGTCGAAGCTGAGTACAGAGGCGTAGCTAATGTTGTTGCTGAAACTGCTTGGCTGCGTAATCTGCTTCTGGAACTATCATGCTCTCTTTCTCGTATGACTGTTGTTTTTTGTGACAATGTAAGTGTAATGTATTTAGCATCAAACCCGGTTTAGCACCAAAGAACCAAACATGTGGAAATAGATTTATATTTTGTTAAGGAACGTATTGCCATTGGTCAAGTTCGTGTGTTACATGTTTCTTCTGCTCATCAGTTTGCTGATATCTTTACTAAAGGACTACCTACACAGTTGTTCATTGATTTTCGGAACAGTTTAAACGTTCATGAACATCCCGCTCAAACTAAGGGGGAGTGTTTATTATTATATTTTGATAGTATAGGGTCATTTATGTATATTTTTTATACTCTTGTATTATTTAAAGCAATGGAATACATGTAAACCCTAATGGGTACTTTCACTAATCAACAGAAATAAAATCATTGGATGATCGCTTTTCAAAAATCTTGTAAATTTACAAGCTCTTACCAATGGTAGGTCTCGAAGGTTTTCAACAAACATGAACAACTTATACAAACAAGAAAGCAAATATAAAAGTTTTCTCCTATTGCGGAGTATTAAGATTTTTAATTAATTGCAAAGATCCATTAATCATCATCATTCCTTCTGCTTAGGCCATCTTTCTGTAACCACTATCAACGTTTAAATCCTAAACCGACATGATAAATGTGCAAAAGTGAAACTCATATAAAAATCATTTCAAAACAAGATATTATGTATATGATATTAACAACCATGCTTTTTTTTTTTTTATATTTAGTAGAAAAAAATAGATTTTGTTTTGTCACAACCATTTGGCCTACCATATATTTGATTCTATATTTAGCGAGAAAGATTTTGCTTTGTCATAGCATTTGGTCTACCTGATATTTTATTAGGCCGTTCTAGAAAAAAGATATTTTGTTATCAAATGATATAATAATTGAAACCATGTCTTTTTGGACCAAGTAAAACACAAGGTGGAGCAGACTCCATACTGTGGTGGGGAAATAGTTCACGTGGCACAATTCCATTTTCCACTCACGAGGAAACAAGTACTCCCCATTACTGTTTCCAACTTTTAGTCTTCTATTGTTCCTAAAGCGACGCCATACATATGATGTTCCCAGTTTTCCACCTTTTATAACCGTTTTTCATATTTATTTTACTTAAACGTTTTAAACCATTTATGTGATATAATTAAAATTTTGAACCTTAAATTTGTTGCATACGTTTTTAAGTTGGGGAGAGAAATGTGTAGATTTATATATATATATATATATATATATATATATATATATATATATATATATATATATATATATATATATATATATATATATATATATATATATATAAATCTACACATTTTTATCCCCAACTTATAAAGTTAGGTTATTTTATTTTTATGTCTATTTTGTATCCTAAAGTATAATTCTGGATTAATAGATGAATAAAATTAATTATCATGATCTGAAGATCTACGATATTATAATAGGGTAATATGTACTATATAATCACACAAATTTCAGTAGAATGATGTTTTAGTCAATTAATCTACATTAAAAAAGGATTTTCGAATTTTAAGGGATAATTAATTTATTTTTTTTAAATCTGAATTTATTAAATTAATTCAAATATAATTCTATTATAATTTCTCATAATAACCGATTTTATTATGTTAGAATAGCAAAGAGTCAAACATAAACCAGTAAATATATTTTCGATTTTATTCTTGAAGAATATGTATCATTCAATATATTTATTTGAGTAAATTGCATGAATGGTCCCTATGGTTTGGGTAATTTGGGCACTTGGTTTCTAACTTATTTTTTAACTCGGAAGGTCCTTACTGTTTGTTTTTGTTATGCATTTGGTCCCTACTGTTTGTTTTTCTTACACGTTTGGTTCCTATTTTACGTAAAAAGACTATTATTTAAATATGAAAAAATTCTGGGTTATGTAAGGTAAGGTGAGGGGGTGAGATTGGGAGTGTGTTTATTTAAATAAATCAAAAAATCAAAGGCAAAATAGTATTTTTAGGTAAGGCAGGGACCAAACGCATAACAAAAACAAACAATAGAGACATTCCGAGTTAAAAAAAATAAGTTAGGAACCAAACACGCAAATTATCCTAAACCATAGGGACCGTTCGTGTAATTTACTCTATTTTTTTATAATTAACATGGTTAAAGAATTATAAAACATATTATCAAAAATAACATTTTCTAAAGAATATGGATTTTATTTTTTTTAAGAATCAATAATTATATTAATTCGTAAAGAATAAGACTAAATAATAATGGTTTAAGAATTAAATTTATTCTTAAAGATTAAAATTAAAAATGGTTAAAAAATAAAAATAAATACATCAAAATCTAACAAAAACACTAATCCATTCAGAAAAAAATATTATTTTTAAGAAACAGTTTATACATTCTGGCAGAATACATTTTGCTAGAATACTCTCGTTCTCCATCTTTTCTTCTTTTTCCACATCAATGACAGTCTCTTCAAAATCTATATCCACAAAGAAACATAATCAACTTTAAAATATTAAAACTTTAGTATATTTTGAAAGAATAAAACTATAAATTCTAACATAATGTGTTAGACATACATATAATCGACTTAATCTAATTACAATGATTCTAGAGCATACATGTTAGCTAACACACAGGACAATACGTTGGAAAAAAAGTCATATTATTACAAGCAAGAATGTGGGAAATATGATAGTTTAAAGATCACAAAAATTTTCTAAACAAAGTAACAGTGCCAAAAATATAGATGTAACATCCAATGTTCGAAGGATGATAACTCGACCAATATTAATCAAATTAAAATGAGTTCAGAACCAAACTTGTAGCTAACACAAAGGAGAACATGCAGAAAAAAATTCAAATCATTCCGAGCTAGTATGAGAGAGATATAATAGTTCAAAGATTACCAAAAAATTGGCTGAAATATTTGATTCAAGCATTTTAGCAAACAATTTGCGGGCAAAATCAGATGCTCAGATCTTTATACTCCATTTGATGAAACATACAACATATATAATGAATAAATACATGAATGTGACTAAATTTCCAATAAAAGAGTGTATACCTTCAAATACTAACAAGTAATTTGAGATTTCATGCCATAAAATCGAGATTCAATTCTGACAGAATTAGAACTTGATCTTCAATTTCGGCAGAATTGTTGTCAGATACACCCATAATAAAAAAATTTGTGGTAATTATCCAATCAAGACCACTGCTTTGTACATAAAAATTATACTTTTAATTTTTCGAATTTCTTGTTGGAGCAAAAGCCTTCAAATTTCTTGTTATAGAGAAAACTAAAAAACGCACACAAAAAAAAAAGTTCCAACCAGACTATAGGGTTACAAATTATTCCTATAATATGGTTTCTTTTTTCCTTCATCCTTAAAACTGTGTTTAGGGTTAGAAATCAAGTAGAAGAAAGATTAACATTTACTCATCAAATTAGAGGTTCCTGATGAAGAAGGAAGAAATGTGTGATAATCGTTAAACACAAAAGCCTTTCTTTAATAGAATATGAAATAAAGATAATTTCTCTTCCTATTCGTTCCTGATGAGGAAGGAGAATCAAATGAGGGGGAAGATGGTTTGTGTGGGGTTTGAGACAAATGGTTCGCAAAATGAAGTATTAGAAGAAATTGGAGGGCTTATTGTTGTGGGGAAAGAAGAAGATGGTATGGTAGCCATAGAGAAGAAGAAGGGTGGCGGTGGGGGTGGAGTAATATGACATTGTAGCCGTAGGGAAGAAGAAGGATGAAGACGGAAATTGTAGGTTTTTTTTCTATAGGTTTTGACTTTAACATCCCATATTTAAAGGGATATTAAAAGATACTAATTATCTATCATAATTAAATATGCAAAGATTACTATAATACCCTTAAATGATTTATTTAATGATTTATTATTTCTCCAATTCTTATTGGTGCATACATGCACACAACAGGTAGTAGAAACATTTGAACCTAACTCTATATGTTTCGAAAAAGTTAGTTACACATGATTAATGATAGGTTGACTTTTGTTAAAGGGTGTCCATGGGGTATCTATTTTACATCACTATATATATATATATATATATATATATATATATATATATATATATATATATATATATATATATATAATCTAGTCATGTTATTATAGCAATTTATAAGGTGAATTAAGATCAAAAAATGGAATTAAACACTTGAAACCGTTATCCATGATTAAGTCGTAAATTCGAGCGTTTGAATGCATTGTAACTGATGCAATGTTAGGTATTATATAAAGCTTGAAATCCCACTAGAATTGCAAGAAATTATTAAGAAACGAGTAAGAAATCAGAAAAGGAAGTTTGTGAGGTTTTTTGAAAAATTCTAGCAAATCAAGGTATGGTTCTTCGGTTTAAGTTCAAGTTAGTTGTATAGATATATCAAGGATATGTGTTTTATGCTTTGGGTTGATTCTATGTCTCTGTTTCGGCCATGAATGGGTAATTATAAACAAAAACGAATATTGACTTTTGTATAAAATTATATTTTTAAACTAGTATTATTATGAGGCATTCCACAAGTTATTGTAAATTTTTGTTAGTAACAAGTGAAGATAAATAGTGAGGATTTTTTTATTTTTATTTGATGTTTTTCTGAAGCTGCAACAACTTGGTAATGGTAGAAAAGGAAAATAATTTCGGGAATAGAAGAAGGGATTTTCAGATCTTTTTATCTTTGGCCGGGTTGAAAGTAATTGTGTTGTGAATTTAAAGTGGAAATAATTATCATAAATTTGGACTAACCTAGTGGTTAATTTTTTTGCCGACAGAAAGAAAATTAAAATATACGCACTCCAGGAAATAACATAGTGAGTAACATTGGAAAGGACAAGTAGAATGTTTAATCGTGGAGACGATAAAGGAGTTATGTGAAGACATAACACACAAAACTCTTTAGTTGAAGACCTACTTTACTTGTATTGTTTCCGTTGTAGTTTAGACATTAATAATAGTTAGAATTTATATTGAGAGATGTTGGAATATATGTTTTGTTATTTAATATGTTTTGAAAATTGGGTTGTTACAAGTTTGTACCAGATCATTGTTTAATCAGATTAGGTCTTTACGTAAACACTTAAGCTTATAACGAAGGAACGAGAGTTAATCTAGTGGCTAATTAGTCCATATCTTTCTTGTAGGCATCATGTCCTCAAAAAAATTTGGGAGGTTTGTTAGGGTAACACCAAAAAGGGAAGACATTCTAGTTGGACTTGATGTTGTTGTACTTGGTGTAGTACCAGGCATTCCAGTAAACCATAATGCCAGTGATAGGAATAGTTAGGGTCGAGCTGGAGTTCGGGGTAGGGGAACATAATGAGGAGTCGCCCCAGCACCAGTACGAGCACATTCATTACAAGTGAGCTCCAACTCCATTCGATGTTGTACAACAAATGTGGTCACCAAAGAAAATTTAGTGAATGATATTTCTCGATTTATACAAGCTATATTGTGATAATTTAATTACTTAGGCCCAAGATGCAATATTGAATGTGAATGGTGGTAACATGGTTGATGAAGAGGAAGGCTACGAATATAGTATTTTGGTTTGTAATAATGGCCATAGTGTTGCACCAAGATCAAGGTAAGATGTAAACCATGAAGGTGTTGGATTATGTGTCTAAGTCCATAACTATAATTGGTATAAACTTGAATTGACACTATCACAGTCAATTTAGGTTGCCCTCAAACCTAGCAATTGGACAAGATGATTTTTGGAAAGAGAGGTTGATTTATTATTTGATTAATAAATTGAAATAAATAATTATTAATATATTATGAGAATATATTAATTAGAAATCATAATATTTAATTAATAATTAAACAGAAATTAATTGGAATTTATTTTTGGATTAATGGAATTAATTAAAAGTCTACGGTCTAAAGTGATATTGTTCAATAGTTGAACAAAAGGCTCAAAAACCTTCCACTAAGAGGATGGATGGTTACAAGGGGGATAATTTACTGTTTCTAGATTATCCCATGTGGATAAATATGGAGTTGGATAATTACCAATTTAAAATATTATTATTATATTTAGATTAGGGTTATCCAGGGCTTCCTTGTAGCAATATATATAAAGGACCCTAGCCCTTCATATTCCGGCCACAAATTATCTAAGAGAGATAGATGAAATTTTTTCCTCCCCTCTCCTCTCTACATAATCTTCCTTCTTGCTAGCTTAGGTATGAACCACTAGAGACACGACATTTGTGGTGCTTGTATCCAATGGTTCTACAAGTCAATGATAATTGTTATTTACTATAATAATAATAAGTTATGTAATCCTAAACCCTTTCTAATGTTTTTTGAAAATTACCTAGGGTTTCTAGGGTTCTTATTTTGATGTTCTTAGTTATAGGTTTAATAAGGAAAACATAGATCTTGTTTTAGGTTGCATGCACACTTAAGAATTTTAAGTTTGTTTTGTTATGCCTAAACCCCTTCATTGGTATCAGAGCATTTACTTTGTTTTCAATTGAATTTGCTATGATTGTTGAATTTGATCAAATTAGGGTTTATGAAAATTAAACCCTAAAAATCTTAAGATTTCGACATTAGAGTTAGGGTTTTGAAACCCTAACCTTCCTCCCTAAGTTTATAAATTAGGGTTAGCGTTTTGAAACCCTAACCTTCCTCCCCAAGAAATTTCGAAAATTGATAGGTTGTTAGGGTTTTTCAAATTTTGGTAATTATCGTTTTACTTGCCTAAAAAGAGATAATTAAAATTGGAATAAATTCTATACCCTATATTTTAGAAAATTTAGAGCGTAGGGATTATGATTAAATTTGTAACAACGTGAATTTTTAAAATAATTTTTCATTTTTCAAATAATATAAGAATCATTCAATATTCTCAAATTCTCAAGTTCAACAATGTCATCACGATAAAAAAATTCCCAAGATCATAAAACAAATCTCCTGCCAGTGTGTACAAATCATGTCGGCCCCTTCCCGCGATCATCGCTAGTACCTAAAACACATAACACATAACACTGTAAGCATAAATGCTTAGTGAGTTCCCCAAAATACCACATACAACACATACGCCACTCATGGACATAACTCAATGGGATCTTCCGATCCATGTGTCTCAGGGGACTTCCGTCCCAACTCTGGTAGACCTTCTGACCCTACTCGTATGAGCTTCCGGTCCTCATCATCTTGACCTTCCGGTCCATACTCTGTTGACCTTCCGATCTATATCATGGTACTCATAACATAGCATAGCACATACATATCACATAGCAACACATATCACATAATCCGCAAAACATATAAGAGCTTCCGATCACACATAGTTACCACTCTAAGTAAAGTATAATGAGAAGACTCACCTCGTATGCTGTCTAGTAACTCACATGCTCGGTATCCCTGAACCTCGTAACAATGACCTAGCCCCACCTAAACATATAACAATCATCCCAAATCAATAACGGCTCTTCGGGCTAGACTAGTTCGTTATAATGTTCTCTCAGAAGGCTAAATGACCATTTTAACCTTCTAATGGTCCCAAAGTCCAAGTGTTGACCCAATCCTAAAAGTCAACGAAGGTTAATGGTAAACTTTGACCAGACTCGTCGAGTGCACATAGGTGACTCGGCGAGTCCAAGCGTGTACTCTGGATCTTTCTAAACCTCACTCGACTTGTCGAGTGAACCTTCCACTCGAAGGGCTACATCCGGGCACGAGTCACGGGGCAACCCGACTCGACTCTTCGAGTCCCCTTATGGACTCGGTGAGTTTCTTCCATGACAATCACGAAATCAACATTTTGAGGTCAGGTTTGCTTCTCTAACCTATAGATCTGACTTCCCCATTTCCAATAGTCACGTAAAGGTCAAATCTTGACACTCATGCAACACATACAAAGCTTCTTTTGGTGAAATGGCTTCTAAAATGGCATCCTAGGTTCATTTCCTCCATGGAACAACATAAAGTTGGATAGATGATCCTCCCTGGACCTCTAAAAATCCACATCTAGAGTGTAACACTAAGAGGGACAACATATGCATCAATTTAAGCTAATAAAGGGGTATAGAAAACCCTAGATTCAAGGATTTGCACAAAACAGAAGAAGGGATCCGTTTGATACCTCAATATTGAAGACCCAAGCTTGAAAACCACATAATCACAATCCCATTGACCTTCTATTGCTGGAAACAGCTTCTTCTTTGCAAAACCACAACAAAAGGGATCAAAATAGCTCTTTCTCTCTCTCTCTCTCTCTCTCTCTCTCTCTCACACACACACACAACTCGCTCAAGCTCTCTAGGGGTTCTCTCTCTGGACTGGTATCCACAAATGAGGGATATAAGGTCCCTTAAATAGGGCACAGGTCCGAAAATTTAGGGTTTCTAACATCTTCGCGGACTCATCGAATCCACTCATCGACTCGTCGAGTTCGTTCATTAATCCAGTCAGTAGTCGCGATCCTACTCGGCGAGTCTGAGCGTCAACTCGCCGAGTCCCTCCTCATAACTCCAATTAAACAATTAAAATATGATACCAGGAAATCCGGATGTTACAATTCTCCCCCACTAGAATCAGACTTCGCCCTCGAAGTCTCATTCTGCAAACAACTCTGGGTGCTTCTCATAAATCTCCTCCTCCAGCTTCCAAATCAGCTCGGACCCTTTCCGATGTTGCCACTGGACCTGAACCAGGGGCACCTCCTTGTTCCTTAGAACCTTGATCTTCCGATCCACCACCAGGATTGGCCTCTTAACATAATTTAGGCTCACATCCACCTGAATATCCTCCAATGGTACCACTGCCGACTCGTCAGCTATACACTTCATCAGCTGAGATACGTGGAAGGTATCATGTATCTGGCCTAACTCTGCAGGTAGCTCTAAATGATACGCTACCCTGCCCACCCTCACGGTCACCCTGAAAGGGCCAATGTACCGGGGGCCCATCTTGCCCCTCTTCATGAATCTGATCATTCTTTTCTAAGGAGACACCTTCAGGAGTACGAAGTCTCCAACCTGGAACTCAAGCTCAGATCGTCGCCTATCCGCATAAATCTTCTGGTGACTCTGGGATGTTAGCAATCTCTTCCTGACCTGCTAAATCTGCTCAGTTGTCTGAAGCATTATCTCAGTGCTACCATTCACTCGCTACCCTACCTCTCCCCAACAGATGGGAGTCCGACACCTCCTCCCATACAAAAAATCGAAGGGAGGCATACCAATGTTTGAATGGTGGCCGTTGTTATAAGAAAACTCAGCCAATGGCAGGTACATGTCCCAACTTCCTCCGAAGTCCAACACACATGCTCGAAGCATGTCCTCGAGTGTCTAGATCGTCCGCTTACTCTGTCTGTCCGTCTGTGGGTGGTATGCGGTACTAAAATGCAATCTTGTACCCAACTCCTCATGGAACTTCTTCCAGAACCTAATCGTGAAACGTACATCTCGGTCCGACACAATCGAGATCGGTACACCATGCCGCGATACCACCTCTCTCGCATACATCTCTGCCAGACTTTCTATGGAAGAGCTCTCACTGATAGCAAGGAAGTGAGCGCTCTTCGTCAGCCGTTCAACGATTACCCAAATTGTGTCAACACCCCTCGCAGTCCTCGGCAATTTGGTAATGGAATCTATAGAAATCTGTTCCTATTTCCACTAGGGAACCTCAAGTGGCTGCAACTAGCCATTTGGGTGCTGGTTCTCAGCCTTAAGCCTGCGACAGGTCAAGCAACTCTCAACAAACCATGCAACATCCCTCTTCATACAGGGCCACCAATAGTCTCTTCTTAGGTCCAAATACATCTTAGGTGCCCCAAGAACTAGACCTCTCGTAACCAGAAATCACACTTGGAGAATTTGGTGAAAACCCTCTCCGACCTTAATACTCCGAGAATCTCTCTCAGATGCTCCTCATGCTGCTCTCTGGACCTCGAATATACCAGAATATCATCGATAAACATGATCACTGATCGATCCAACATCGGTCTAAAAACCCTATTCATGAGATCGATGAATGCTGCCAGTGCATTGGTGAGCCGAAAGAGGCATCACCACGAACTCGTAATGCCCATAACGAGTCGTGAATGTTGTCTTCTGGATATCCTCATCCCGCAATCTCATATGATGATATCCAGACCTCAAATCTATCTTGGAGAACCAAGACACTCCCTGCAACTGATTAAACAGATTATCGATCCTCGGTAATGGATAATGGTTCTTGACCGTCAACTTGTTCAACTCCCGGTAATCAATGCACATCCGGTGTGAACCATCCTTTTTCTTGACAAAAAGGATTGGCACTCCCCACGGCGAGCTACTCGGTCTAATAAACCCCTTTTCAAGAATCTCCTGAAGCTGCGAGGATAACTCCTGCATCTCTAGTGGTGCAAGGTGATAAGGTGCCTTGGAGATAGGTGTTTCCACCGTACCAAATCGATGCAGAACTCCACCTGCCTCTCGGGAGGCACATCTGACAACTCCTTGGGAAAAACATCTAGGAACTCACTCACTATTGGAACATCATCAATCGAACCCGTTGCAGCCCTGTTATAAACTCTGTCTCGGTCTAGCAGCCGAACTAAATGCTAATCCACATCGGGTACCATCGCTATATACTGTCAGTACTCCCCCACTAGGGTCTCGTATCGTTACAATCTGCTGCTCGTAGTCTATAAGCACCCTAAATCGGCTCAACCAATCCATGCCCACTATAACGCAAACATCCCCCATCGTAATCGGGACCATATCTATCGGAAAATCAACGCCGAAGATCTCAAGTATACATCCTCGAATCACATCAATAGCATACACCGCTCGGTCGTCAGCTATGGAAACTCGTAAAGGTTAACTCATCGCCTCTCGTTGAATACTGATGTGCTGACTCAATGCTAACAACACAAATTATCGACTCGCATCCGAGTAAAATAACACCAAAGTAGGCACAAAATTCACAAGAAAAGTACTTACGCATATCATAAAATAAGCACAATATTTCAACTCAGCATAAATAAATGAAAGAATACATACCAGTCACGACGTCGGGCACTGCGCGGACCTCCTCCGCTATCAACTGGAAGGCTCTCCCTCGTGCCTTTGGTGCTTCGGCCTTCACTGAACGACCCTTAATAGCTCGTGCAGTTGTAGGGGCATATCCATGCGTTGATCCCTGTAACAGCTGCGGGTACTCGGCCTTCCGATGGCCCATCTGGTTACAATGAAAGCAAACCATAAATCCCTTGGGGCAGTTCTTGGTTATATGCCCCTCCTTTCCACATTTGTAGCAAGCACCCGACCTACAGACTCCATCATGTCCCTTGCCGCACTTCCCACAGGTGTGGCCCTTCTTGCATCAAGATCTCGAATCGGCGGGCTTTGAGCGCTTGGCTGTCATCTGAGACTATATCGGCCGCCTGTCCCTCCCTTGAGACTCGACCGCCTCCCTGGCATGAGTCTCCAACTCAATCTCCCTCTTCTGGGCATTTCCTTGGAGCTCAGCAAATGTCCTGTAATTCGAGTTCACCACGAACTCCCGGATGTTCCACCTCAAAATGCTCAAATACTGGCTTATGCGTGCCTGCTCAGACGACACGTGCTCAGGGCAAAACAACGTCCTCTCATGCAACATCCATGTGATCACAGTCACCGAATCCTTCCCCTGCTTGAGGGACAAAAACTCTTGTGCCAACCGCTCCCTCTCTACCAGGGGAACGTACTCATCTCTAAACATGGTGGTGAACCTCTCCCAGGTCACCTCAGAAATCTCTGCAAGAGTGAAGTTCGCCGTCACAAACTTCAACCAGTCCTTTGCTCCCAAGCGATGATGGTTTAGTGTAAACCGAACCCTCAAATTATCCGGATAAGAACAGGTGTAGAAGCATCCCTCGATATCAGGAATCCATCTCATCGTAGCAATCAGATCCTGTGTCCCATCAAACTCTGGTGGCTTCATGTTGCTGAACTCCCGGAACAGCATCGAGTCACCCCCTGAGGTCTAGCAGCAGCCATAGTTGCAGTAGCTACAGCAGCCGCAACCTCAGTAACTGCTATGTATCTCTCGTCAAACGTCTAAATCAAAGTTTTCTTGATAGACCCAAACATCTCCGGTATCTCTGCACGGATAGTCGCAACCACCTCCTCGTGGATCATCTAACGAAGCTCCTCATCACTCACGCTGCTAGTCTTTGGTTTGTAGCGTGTCACAACCATGATGTCTCTGAAATACAACATAAAATATATCAAAGATGTGCTTGAGTGTACTCACACTCGACAACTCAACCCTACTTGTTCCTTAGTACCCTAAGGATTCTTACTTGGACTGCGCACTAATCCGGTGCTTCCAGTAGTACGGTCCCTATACTACCTTCCATACCGCATCAACATTCATTCCAAGTCCTCCTCCTAGGATCCCAAATCACAAGTACTCTACTTCTCACTAAGCATTGGCTACCCTTTGGCAGACCCCTCATAAACTCCTCACTGCTACCTATTCACTCTCAAGCATCTCATAGCAGCAGTAATCTCCTAGGCTAAGGCATCACTGATCATGTCACTCTAGTCCTAATATGAATACCTAGCCTACTCTAGCATGCATAGCATATCATATCATATCTCATAACACATAACGTAAGGGTATTTTAGGAAATCACCGGTTTGGCGCTGACTAATCGTACACACTGCTTCTTTCCGCTTTCCAAATTATTTTACTTTTTAGAAAAATTGTTTCCTGTATGAAAACTTTTTCAAATCCTCAGTTTGAGTTCAGATAGCCCGAAGGTGCATTCGAATCCCTCAAACAAAGGCTCTCATACCAACTTGTATGTCACACCCCAAAACCGAAAACGACGGAAACGTTCTGGGGCGGAGGACGTCATGTATAATATCAACAACAATGTAAAGTAGTAAACAAGCAACAACATCATCCATTGCATTAAATATATATTATTTTAATACAAGCGTGTTCTGTACAGTTTTAGACACCAAAATATAATGTAAATCAAAATAATATGATGAGTCTTGAATGCGCTCTATCTTCGCAAAAGCTGGCATCGGTACCTGTCTATTGATGACCTGAGAATACAAGTTATTTTGAAAGAGTTTGTCAGCATTAAGCTGGTGAGTTCATAAGTATTTTAGTGTCGATGTTCGTTATCAAAACGTTTGAACCTGTCGTAAGTATAAGTTGTAAACCGTATGTAAATGTTTGTAAAAGTTTGAATCTCTCAGAAAAACCTATATTTTCTATTAAAGTAGCCTTCTACCAAGGCTTAACTGTTTTGTATGCTCGTTTGTTGTAAAAGTGTGTAATTTCCCAAGTGTAACTATCATTTAGCAAAATATAGTTTGTACATTAAAGTTTAAGTGAGGTTATCACTAAAATGTAATGAGTAAATCATTGTAGTACTGTAGTTTTGTTTTATAGGAACTACTTCTGTACTAACTACCTTAAACCGGATTTATATTAAGGTATCATGTGATAAATTGCACCATACTATTGACTGATAACAACGACATAAAGAACGGTCGTAATAACGGAATGACGTTTGGCACCCGCAGACCTGCAGGTCCGGCTGTAGCTAGCAGCAAGGTGTAGGATTGTCAATCCAGTATAGATATATACACAAACTCAGCACTCTCCCTCCAAGAGAATTCTGGCTACAACTTGGGCCATGACATTTAAGGCATGCTCCGATACAGTGGATCACAATTGTAAACGTATTAATGTAAGGGTAATGTTTCTCGTTCTAGTATAGTTGTATATGTTCTCGTCCTAGTATAGTTGTATATGTAATGTTCTAGAAAGTATTGACTCATTAATGAACTGACTCATTGTATGATATCGCGTTCTAGTAACGGTTCTAGTACCTTCCTAAACTACCCATATGGTAGTTTACTAGCAGTCTAACCGGTACATATGGTCATGGATGTATACCCTTACTAACTAAGGGCATGGGATGAACTGGAAAGACCTTTTATGACTATATATGTACACATGATATATAACTAATATTTAAACGACTTTCGGATGAATACCCAATATCCCACCAGACCACATCTCAAGGCGCGAAAAGGAAATAGGGTGGATAGCCTTCCTAAGTCTTTTAAACATTTCTTATATAACTATACATATAGAGGCATGCAATTTATAATATAAAAGCATAAATAAATTTTGTAAGACATTTGAAAAAATAATATTATTTTAAGAAAAGATCGACTTGATGTCGATTTATAAAACAATTTGAAGTCATAAGTATGATAAAACAGTTTCGAGTATAAGGAAACATTTGATTGAAACACAGTTGTAAATAAGTTTGAAAGGTAATGTACGGAGTAAGCTGTACAGTGTAAAAAAAGGAGTTTAAAACATATAAAATGTTTATAAAAAGTCATTTGAAGGAAACTGTTTGGTAAAACGGCTAATGAGTAGCCAAATCTTTTGAATGTTGTATATTAATCACATGTGATTGACGTAATAAGTAAATATAATCCTACTTACAACTCACTTGTGATTGACATAATAAGCATGTTTCTACTTGTATCCCCCCATAAAACATTTAATAATAGTTTAAAACGTTAGTTAAGGGGTATGAACTCACTTGATTGAAGTGGTCGATTTGAAGTAGTCGAGAGAAGAATCGAGCAGAACTTAGACAGGAAGAGTTGAAAACGCGGGAAAATCTCGGGATTCTCAGGAATCTCGGGAATCTCGGGAACACAAAACCTTCCTTTGGGACTTGAAGGTGAAAACCGGGGCTTTGGGAGGGTCTCGGGGGCTTAAACGCAGAGTTTCGGCGCGAGAAAGAGAAGAATGGAGCACCTAAACCCGACACCCCAAGAGTTATATTTATAGGGGCATTTCTGGTGTGCCACGTCGTGGAAAGTGATGGCCACGTCATGGGGAGTCAAAATTATCCTCTTCCATTGATTGGATGCCCTCAGTCACTTGCCGGGTCGCGGCAAGTTTGTGCCACGTCGTGGCAAGCCTGACTGCCTTGGATTTCAGACCCCGAACTTGTAAAATCCGTAACTTTCGCATACGAGCTCCGTTTTTGACGTTCTTTATATGCACGCGTAGCTAAAAACATGATCTACAACTCTCGTTTAGACTTCATTGGCTAATTTTGACTTTATTTTTAACTATTTATTTTTAACGGGCCGGGACGCGATAATTCCGTTAAAAATCCATAACTTCTTCATCCGATGTCCGTTTTCGTCAGACTTTTCATCGTTGTGCTACTAATGTTGAGACCTTAGATTCTCATTTAGGTTGTTTTGGTCAAAAGTATCTTGATATCTATTTCGAGTTTTTAGCTGTCTACTACTATACCCGAATCTTGGAAAAATCATAACTTCCTTATACGAAGTCAGATTTGGACGTTCTTTTTATGTATGCTCATGGTTTGAGGTTATATATAACTTTCATTTAGATACTTAATGCTAAAAACTATTGTATTGAAACTTCGTGTTTTTCGTTTAATCGGTGTTGCCGGTTTTGCCGAGAATCTTCGGTTGGTCATAACTTCTTCGTTATAACTCGGATTTTAGGGTTCTTTATATGTACGAAAACCTTGATACGATTCATAATACTTTATTTAACCTAAATAAGATTTTAGGAAAGTTATATTTTGACCGAAATTTGATTGGTTTTACATTACATTGTCTCGAAATATCGGGTTGTCACATTATCCCCCCGTTAGAAGGAATTTCGTCCCAAAATTAGAATTTAAGCAAGGAAGTATGCACGAATGATCGAGTCGTGAGGAGGAAACTTCCTAGTCGATTGGTTCTAGTGCACCTAAGTGATAACGGGTTCTCTATTGGCATTCCAATGAACCTTCAGTAACTGGCGATGACGTTTCTTAGTCTGCTTGACCTCTCGGTCGAGGGTCACTACGGTTCTAATACGAAGGCGAAGATCTCGACGAGTGGACTTGCAAGAGTCCTAACGGAAAGGTATGGTTTCAAGATCGAGATGCGAAGAGTAGAAAGTATGTTACTGAGTTCGCAGAGTAGGTCTAGTTTGTGTGAGGCACATGACCGATTCTGATAAGAATCTCGGAGGTCCTGTCTACCTTGGATTTAGCTTTCCACGCTTTACGAAGCGTATTAAGCCATTCCCAGAGTGAGTTATCCTAAAGAACTTGGTCACTCACTTGGAATCTCAAAGGTTCCTTTTCTTGTGTAACTTCCAAGTCAAAGGCCACCCCTTGCTGGGTCAAAGTCGTACGAGTTTCTGTAGCTTGCGAGGAGTTCTGAATGAACTAAGGCGGTAGGTCGGTAAGACCTAGAATCTGGTGAAAAACTGTCGGCGTCTCTGGTGTCGATAAATGCTCAACGGTTTTGACAAATTGCAAGAGTGCTCATAATTTCTCACATTACTAACAGTGTGTCTTTGGAAATTTGACTCTTCAATTTCAAAACTCGTGCTTTGAGAACATCGCTAAAAGTTCCTCTGAAGGAAATGTTTTCCCATGGGTTCCTTCTTACTACAAGGGTAGATAAGTAAGTCATTACATGGAGAAATGACGAACTGATCCAGGTAAGAAAGACGTACCCTACTCGTTTAGCTCATAAAAGCTATGGGCGTATTGGTCCTATCCGAAGGGTATCACTACGGACTCGAAGTGTCCGCATCGAGTTCAGGAGATAGTCTTCCAGACATCTTTCCGTAACACTCGAACTGGTGATATTCGGATCCCGGATCCATTCCTGGAAGTAGTTTCTTTCTTGGCATTTGCTCAACCATTTTGTCTACGCGCGACATATATAACGATTTCTAATGAAAAATCTCGACGGAGTCTTCGATAACTGAGGTACATGCAATGCAATCCGTCGATCTCTGGAAGAATATGACCGAGGTTCTCTAGGGTAAGAAACCTAGTCTTCTAATTCTATTTATGTGTAGTTCGCTAAGTTGTCCAAACTATTCTTGTATCTCCGTGGGTGTTTAAACTATAAGGTGATCTGTTTACGGGAATCGTACTGGGTTCTATGCTTGTTCTCATGACGATGTGATTACTCGTACTTAGGCAGTTCTCCGTCCTGAAGTTCATATTAGAATTCATACCTAGTTTCAATATCACCCTTTCGTGTATACGAGTCATATATAATTAAGGTTGAAAAGGTAGTCGAATAACTGGTTCTTCTTTAAGTTCACATCCCATCGGGGAAAAAGAATTTAAAGTGGAATCATCAATTCTAAACCTGTAGAACCTTGATTATATATCACTCTTATGCATACATTCTTCAGTGATAGATCAACCGCATGAATCCCTGGATTAAACTTGACGTACTGCACGAGTGGTACTTCGGGGATTTCTTCGGAAAGAAAATAACTAATAGGTACTCCTGGAATGAGTACTTCGGCGTTCTGATGTGACGGTTTCGCTGGAAATGTGATCTAGAAGAAAGAGATGTACGTATGAAGCTGTTTTCGTGAGGATCAAACTGAATCAATTCGTATGATAATGTCGAAATCATACTGAAACTTAAAGACGTTGGATTTGAACATAAGACGTTTACAGACAAAGCACAACCGTGCAACCATGAACAGAGTTACAGTACTTTAGATTTACCATAAGACTATTGCTGCGAATAACATATACTACAAAAGACAAGTATACGCAGCATGGGAATTCCTATACAGACAGGATCTCGTAAAAGGTAAGACTCTAGTTGCACTAGTTTTAGATAGTTTATAAGTCTGTTACAACGAAACGCCTAAATTACATTTAACGTGGTTCCGGAGCAGGTTCTCCTGCGGCTGTGATCCTGAGAATATCCCCGTCTGCGCCAGAGTTTTGTGTTATCGCTCAATCCTTCTGGAGGTGTCCAATTTCACCGCATTGGTAACATATATGGATAGTACCCACATTGGTGGTGGAAGTGAAACGTCGAGTAGGAGTTATGGGGATGCGGGTTCTTTCCTTTTCGGGCAATCTCTCTTATAGTGCCCAAACTCTCCACAATGATAGTAAGTCTGGTTCCCATCGGCGTTGGGCGAATTGTTGATCGGTTTTGATAGGCTCTTGTAGTAACGTTTGGTGTGCCCCTTTTTGTTGCAGTTTTTGCATTGCAAGGCTCGGCAGATTCCCTCGTGGTAGTAATTGCACCGGTCGTACTTCGGGAGTGTTCCTTTGTATGGTCTGCTCGGTACTGGGATGGCAGAGGTTTCCGCTTGCTGTTGTTGCATGGAAAGTTTTCGGGGTTTCTCGCGTTCTTTCTGAGTTTGACGCTTCCGTTTCTTGTTCTTTGGTTTTTGGCTTTGCGGGCCTGAGGCCGTTACCGTTTGGTGACTTCCTGGATGGATACCACGATTGGAAACTTCATTCCCATCAGTAGCATTGACTGTGCTGTTAGCGCTACGGGGCGCAAGAACCGGGGTTACAGCAGCCACTGCGGCAGCTGTAACTGCCATTTGAAAGGTAGCGGCGTCCATAGGAAAAGTAGAGGTCTCGTTGCTTGGCTGGTTGTTTCCGGACGACGACGTGATCTTATTAACACGAAAGAATAAAGATTTTGTGAGCGATTCTGGTTGACCCTTGATGTACTTAGATGGTTTTTGAAAAGAGTAAGAGTATGATCTCGAAAGTTTGACCTACATCCCTATGACGCAGTCCTAGTAAAGAATGAAAATATGTTCGCGAAGGTTTGACCTACATCCCTATGATGTAGTCCTAGTACGGAATGGGAGTATGTTCGTAGAATGGTTGCAAGACGTTTGTCGTTCGAGCTGAGGTATCATGGGTTGGTGAATAACAAGATCCAACCACGGAAAGAGACTTGGAAGTGTCTCCGGAGATAAATCGCTATAGTCCAATCACTTGACTAAAGCATGTTTCATATAGACTCCAATGAAAGTATGATAAGAGTACTTGAATGAAGAATGACATAGAAGTTAGCCGGCTGTCAATATCTTTGATATTCACGATGTAAGGATTCTGGAAAATGACCTTGTAAAGGTCTTACATCATATCGGCAGAAGCTAGTTCCTGACAGCCTAAAGACCTAGCTAAAGTACTTACGGAACAATAAAATTTCCTAGAAAATGCCACATCAGGTATAGACAGAAAATAACGATTCTTCTTTATAAGGAAATAAAGTAAAGCGTCTACTACTGGCGACGGTCATCACTCTGGTGAACTCTTAGTTCAGCCAATTGACGTTCCATGGCAAGTATGTGTCTTTCTTACACCATCTGGCGTACTCAGAGCCCTATGACTTCAGCTCGTGATTCAGCCAGTGCTTGCAGCAGGGTTTCATGGTTTCTCTCTGACCTCTCGTGAGCATCTTCTTTGACGAACGGTGTGGAGGGTATGCATTCTAGCATAGGCGACTACTTCTGTAATCTGATTTAGGGCTGTCCTTCCTTGAATCTCCTTTCGGACCATTCTGCGGACCAAGATTGGCAAGACTCTATCTGCTGAGCCCCCATTGCTCAAGTCGGAAAAGCTTCGGTCGCCATCAAATAGGATAGATTGATCTTGTCCTTGCCTCCATATTTCCAAGCATTCCACTCACTCAGGGTCGGGCCATGAAAAAGCCGGATGAGGGTTAGGAATTGGAAAGGGAGCTACTCGGGGTAGGTTTTCAACTTCTGCTTCGGAGTTAGCATCATACGAAAAGTCTTCATCATGGTGATCATTCAAGAGGAAAAGGATGATCATTCTCTGGTTATTCTCCAAACCAACCAGCTATGACTTCATTTGGAAGGTACTGGTTGTCGAGGGGATGGAGTCCAATTATTTTTCTATGCGAGAATTTAAGGGTAAGAGAATAATTATTAGATGAGCTATCTAGATAATTATTTAGAAAACCTTCATTAGTTACATCGCTATTTGTGAAGTGCAGACCAACTATGTGTAATCTAAACAGGATAGACCTTCGAATAAGTGACCTTAATTTCCAAATTCACACAGAATAGGGGTAAGGCAAACTTATCACAGATTCTAAGTCTATAAAATCCTAATTACATATAGCCTTAGTGTATCCACTTAGCAACTATCAACTTAGAAATGAAGATCCCGTTTTAGTTCTCAAGTATAAAGTACTTCTAGTAACACCAAATACTCCTATAGTATTTTAAAATTTAATGTTATATTCTATTGTTCTCATTGTGGTAGGGTTGGTAAGATTTTAGCATTGTTGCAACCACACACTTAAGCTTAGGCACATGCTAGTCAACCCTCGGATAATATAGGTGATCAGGCTATATCTTTCCAGTTTTGACCATATGTCTCTAAGCCCACTTGTGTTGTCCAACAATCGTAATTCTTTTGTACTGTCCTAGTGACACTGATTTTAGTATGAATGCAGCACTTATACTTACTTAAATATTTTACTATTTAAAGTATAAACTCTTGGTCAGAGTATTTTTAATCCCTTATGTATTTATAGTTAGTATATCTTTTATGGGTTGATATACTTAATACACTATAAACAATGCTCTGATACCAATCTGTCACACCCCAAAACCGAGAACGACGGAAACGTTCTGGGGCGGAGGACGTCATGTATAATATCAACAACAATGTAAAGTAGTAAACAAGCAACAACATCATCCATTGCATTAAATATATATAATTTTAATACAAGCGTGTTCTGTACAGTTTTAGACACCAAAATATAATGTAAATCAAAATAATATGATGAGTCTTGAATGCGCTCTATCTTCTCAAAAGTTGGCATCGGTACCTGTCTACTGATGACCTGAGAATACAAGTTATTTTGAAAGAGTTTGTCAGCATTAAGCAGGTGAGTTCATAAGTATTTTAGTGTCGATGTTCGTTATCAAAACGTTTGAACCTGTCGTAAGTATAAGTTGTAAACCGTATGTAAATGTTTGTAAAAGTTTGAATCTCTCAGAAAAACCTATATTTTCTATTAAAGTAGCCTTCTACCAAGGCTTAACTGTTTTGTATGCTCGTTTGTTGTAAAAGTGTGTAATTTCCCAAGTGTAACTATCATTTAGCAAAATATAGTTTGTACATTAAAGTTTAAGTGAGGTTATCACTAAAATGTAATGGGTAAATCATTCTAGTACTGTAGTTTTGTTTTATAGGAACTACTTCTGTACTAACTACCTTAAACCAGATTTATATTAAGGTATCATGTGATAAATTGCACCATACTATCGACTGATAACAACGACATAAAGAACGGTCGTAATAACGGAATGACGTTTGGCACCCGCAGACCTGCAGGTCCGGCTGTAGCTAGCAGTAAGGTGTAGGATTGTCAATCCAGTATAGATCTATACACAAACTCAGCGCTCTCCCTCCAAGAGAATTCTGGCTACAACTTGGGCCATGACATTTAAGGCATGCTCCGATACAGTGGATCACAATTGTAAACGTATTAATGTAAGGGTAATGTTTCTCGTTCTAGTATAGTTGTATATGTTCTCGTCCTAGTATAGTTGTATATGTAATGTTCTAGAAAGTATTGACTCATGAATGAACTGACTCATTGTATGATATCGCGTTCTAGTAACGGTTCTAGTACCTTCCTAAACTACCCATATGGTAGTTTACTAGCAGTCTAACCGGTACGTATGGTCATGGATGTATACCCTCACTAACGAAGGGCATGGGATGAACTGGAAAGACCTTTTATGACTATATATGTACACATGATATATAACTAATATTTAAACGACTTTCGGACGAATACCCAATATCCCACCAGACCACATCTCAAGGCGCGAAAAGGAAATAGGGTGGATAGCCTTCCTAAGTCTTTTAAACATTTCTTATATAACTATACATATAGAGGCATGCAATTTATAACATAAAAGCATAAATAAATTTTGTAAGACATTTGAAACAATAATATTATTTTAAGAAAAGATCAACTTGATGTGGATTTATAAAACAATTTGAAGTCATAAGTATGATAAAACAGTTTCGAGTATAAGGAAACATTTGATTGAAACACAGTTGTAAATAAGTTTGAAAGGTAATGTAGGGAGTAAGCTGTACAGTGTAAAAAAAGGAGTTTAAAACATATAAAATGTTTATAAAAAGTCATTTGAAGGAAACTGTTTGGTAAAACGGCTAATGAGTAGCCAAATCTTTTGAATGCTGTATATTAATCACATGTGATTGACGTAATAAGTAAATATAATCCTACTTACAACTCACTTGTGATTGACATAATAAGCATGTTTCTAATTGTATCCCCCCCATAAAACATTTAATAATAGTTTAAAACGTTAGTTAAGGGGTATGAACTCACTTGATTGAAGTGGTCGATTTGAAGTAGTCGAGAGAAGATCGAGCAGAACTTAGACAGGAAGAGTTGAAAACGCGGGAAAATCTCGGGATTCTCAGGAATCTCGGGAATCTCGGGAACACAAAACCTTCCTTCGGGACTTGAAGGTGAAAACCGGGGCTTTGGGAGGGTCTCGGGGGCTTAAACGCAGAGTTTCGGCACGAGAAAGAGAAGAATGGAGCACTTAAACCCGACACCCCAATAGTTGTATTTATAGGGGCATTTCTGGTGTGCCACGTCGTGGGGAGTCAAACTTATCATCTTCCATTGATTGGACGCCCTCAGTCACTTGCCGGGTCGCGGCAAGCTTGTGCCACGTCGTGGCAAGCCTGACAGCCTCAAATTTCGGACCCCGAACTTGTAAAATCCGTAACTTTCACATACGAGCTCCGTTTTCGACGTTCTTTATATGCACACGTAGCTAAAAACATGATCTACAACTCTCGTTTAGACTTCATTGGCTAATTTTGAATTTATTTTGAATTATTTATTTTTAACGGGCCGAGACGCGATAATTCCGTTAAAAATCCATAACTTCTTCATCCGATGTCCATTTTCGTCAGACTTTTCATCGTTGCGCTACTAATGTTGAAACCTTAGATTCTCATTTAGCTTGTTTTGGTCAAAAGTATCTTGATCTCTA
The DNA here is from genome assembly GCF_052625555.1 of Lactuca saligna. Classification (NCBI taxonomy): domain Eukaryota; kingdom Viridiplantae; phylum Streptophyta; class Magnoliopsida; order Asterales; family Asteraceae; genus Lactuca; species Lactuca saligna. Next base: position 57,428,898 of record NC_136425.1, read on the forward strand.
TTTCGAGTTTTTAGCTGTCTACTACTATACCCGAATCTTGGAAAAATCATAACTTCCTCATACGAAGTCAGATTTGGACGTTCTCTTTATGTATGCTCATGATTTGAGGTTATCTATAACTTTCATTTAGATACTTAATGCTAAAAACTATTGTATTGAAACTTCCCGTTTTTCGTTTAATCGGTGTTGCCGGTTTTGCCGAGAATCTTCGGTTGGTCATAACTTCTTCGTTATAACTCGGATTTTAGGGTTCTTTATATGTACGAAAACCTTGATACGATTCATAATACTTTATTTAACCCAAATAAGATTATAGGAAAGTTATATTTTGACCGAAATTTGATTGGTTTTACATTACATTGTCTCGAAATATCGGGTTGTCACATTGTAACAACGTGAATTTTTAAAACAATTTTTCATTTTTCAAATAATGTAAATATCATTCAATATTCTCAAATTCTCAAGTTCAACAATGTCATCACGATAAAAACATATCCGAAGATCATCAAACAAATCTCCTGCCAGTGTGTACGGATCATGCTGGCACCTTCCTGCGATAATCGCTAGTAGCTGAAACACATAACACATAACACATAACACTCTAAGCATAAATGCTTAGTGAGTTCCCCAAAATACCACATACAACACATACGCCACTCATGGCCATACCTCTATGGGATCTTCCGATCCATGTGTCTTAGGGGACTTCCATCCAAACTCTGGTACACCTTCCGACCCTACCCGTATCACCTTCCAGTTTTCATCATCTTGACCTTCCGGTCCATACTCTGTTGACCTTCCGATCCATATCATGGTACTCATAACATAACATAGCACATACATATCACATAGCAACGAATATCACATACTCTGCATAACATAACTCACGTGCTCAGTATCTCTGAACCTCGTAACACTGACCTAGCCCCGCGTAAACATATAATAAATCATCTCAAATCAATAACAGGTCTCCGGGCTAGACTAGTTCGTTCCAATGTTCTATCATAAGGCTAAAAGACCATTTTAACCTTCTAATGGTCCAAAAGTACAAGTGTTGATACAACCATAAAAGTCAACGAAGGTCAATGATCAAACTTTGACCAGAATCGTCGAGTGCACATAGGTGACTCGGTGAGTCCAAGTGTGTACTCTGGATCTTTCTAAACCTCACTTAACTCGTCGAGTGAACCCTCCACTCGACGGGCTACATCCGGTCACGATTCACGGGGCAACCTGACTCGACTCGTCGAGTCCCCTTATGGACTGGATGAGTTTCTTCCATGACAATCACCAAATCAACCTTCTGATGTCAGATATGCTTCTCTAACCTATAGATCTAACTTCCTTATGTCTAGTAGTCATGTAAAGGTCAAATCTTGACACTCATGCAACACATACAAAGCTTCTTTTGGTGAAATGGCTTCTAAAATGGCATCCTAGGTTCATTTCCTCCATGGAACAACATAAAGTTGGATAGATAATGCTCCTTGGACCTCTAAAGGTCCAGATCCAGAGTGTAACACTAAGAGGGACAACATATGCATCAATTTAAGCCAATAAAGGGGTATAGAAAACCCTAGATTCAAGGATTTGCACAAAACAGAAAAAGGGATCCGTTTTATACCTCAATATTGAAGATCTAAGCTTGAAAACCACAAAATCACAATCTCCTTGACCTTCTCTTGCTGGAAAAACCTTCTTCTTTGCAAAACCACAACAAAAGGGATAAAAATAACTCTCACTCTCTCTCTCTCTCTCTCACACACACATAACTCGCTCAAGCTCTCTAGGGGTTCTCTCTCTGGACTGGTAGCCGCAAATGAGGACTATAAGGTCCCTTAAATAGGGCACATGCCCGAAAATTTAGGGTTTCTGACATTAACGCAGACTCGTCGAGTCCACCCATCGACTCGTCGAGTCGGTTCATTAATCCAGTCAGCAATCGCGATCCTACTCGACGAGTCTGAGCGTCAACTCACCGAGTCCCTCCTCATACCTCAAATTAAAAAATTAAAATATGATACCTGGAAATCCGGATGTTACAAAATTATTTGAATATTTTAATTAGATAATCCTTATTTGATTTAATATAGTTAATTAAATGTTAATTAATAGATAAATAGTAATCATTTTGTTTATTTTTGAATTTAAATTAATTGTTTATTAATTTCGAAAATTTAAATTGAATAAACCTAGTATTTTGAAAAGTTTAAAATACACCTTATACTATATGTAAAATTAAAAGTTTAATAATTAGTATATGTATAAGACTAAGTTAGTCGAACCGTTAGTACGCCTCATTCATGAGGCTAATCTATAAGGGGGTATAGGGAAACTAGCTATAAAATGGTAGTTGAATGGTTGTCCACTCTCACCCACCACTTCTTTGATTAGTGGAGGGTCGTTAGTCGAATGGGTTTAATTGGACAAATTAACACTCATTACTAAGTATAATAAATTAAAAGTAACTAAACCCTTTTATAAATAATCCCAATCTTAGTTAATTTAGAAAATTTTGAATTTGTATTCTAGCCCATGAAATTGCACATCACACTTTATAAGTCATTAGTGGAGTGTGTGTGATTAATCATCACACTAATAGGGACTAATAAAGAGTCTTAATGAATATCGCATAAATTATCATTGTTGATGGAGTGTGTGTGGTTTACCAGCACATCAATGGAGATGATAAATGATAATGAGGTCACCAAGCACATTTTCATGTTTATTCACATCTTGTTTGTGATCCTCAGTATTCTGGTCACAAATAGAAGAGCATAATATGAGATTAAACATGCCATTGAATAGTTTCATGTCTCAAAAGATCTTGGAATTTCACTTATCTTTATCTCTTTCGAATTTCTTTCTATTTTGGTGGAATTGGTAAATCGTCATTTACCAACCTGTATATAATTTATAATTAGATTACAACATCCCTTTTCTAAGTTGTGAGTTATATAGTTGGACCCTAGCCTTAATATTCCTTTTTATGTTGTTATAGTAAGGGTTATTCTTATCTAACTGAAGTTATCATCCTTTTATAGAAGTCTACTCCAAGTGATGCTTCTGGTTCATCCTCCTCCAATAAAAATTCTCATTGTTGAACATCAGCTTAAAGGTGACATTGGATGGCACCAATTACAATGACTGCATGAACAACATCAAAATGAACCTTCGTTTATGTAACATCCAGACTCCCAGGTATCTTATTTTTGCTTTAATATTGAGTTTTTCGAAAGAGACTCGGCGAGTAGGCGCTCAGACTCGCCGAGTAGGAGCGCGAATGGTCAGACTGATTTAATGGTGGACTCGGCGAGTCCATTCGTGGACTCGACGATTCCACGCTGTTTAATGAAACCCTAATCCCTGGGGTTTGAGACCTATTTAAAGGGGCTTATAGCCACCATTTGCGGCTACCAGACCCTTGAGTGAAACCCTTATCATGTTTGAGCATTTGTGAGAGAGAAGAAGCCATTATTGAACCTTTGTGGGATTGTATTGCAAGAAGAAGTTGATTCCATCTTGGAGGAGGCCAAGGAGGTTGCATATTTGTGGATTTCAAGTAGAGGGCATCATATTTGAGGTAGCAAATCAACCCTCTTTCTGTTTTGTTAAAGCATCCATGGATCTAGGGTTTCCTATGCTCTTTATTAGGTTGATTTGTTGAGAATAAGGTCCCTTATCATGTTTAGACTTCAGATCTAGACCCATAGTGGTCCAGAGAAGGTTAACCATCTTGATTTATGTTGGGTTATGAAAGAAATGAACTTAGAGTGTTGTATTTGAGACCAAATCATCAAGTAGTGTCATTTGGACGTTGCATGTGTATCAAGTTCGAACCTTTACGTGTTTATTGAGCTTGGGGAGGTTAGATCAATGGATTAGAGGAACAGATCTGACCTCTGAATGTCATTTGAGTTTGAGCATGGCTTGAACTCGCCGAGTCCAAGAACAGACTCGGCGAGTAGGATGAGTTTCCCCCATAAATCATGCAGATGGTAACTCGTTGAGTTGGGGAAGTGACTCAGTGAGTCATTTGGGATTTTGAGGACGTGAGTTCATGACTGAACTTGCCGAGTCACAATTGTGCACTCGGTGAGTTTGGTCAAAGGGTTGACCATTGACTTTCGTTGACTTTTAGGGTTTGGTCAACTTTAGAGTATTTGAGCCTTGAGAGGGGTAAAATGGTCTTTTACCCTCCTAAGAGTGCTAAAAGATGGAAGTTTCTAGCCTTGGGAATTGTGTTGATGTCGAGTGTTTATTTTCGTATGATTAGCCGGAGGCTAGATCCTATTTCACGGAGACCGAGATTTCCGAGTTACCGAGTTACACGAGGTGAGTCTTCTCACTATACGTTACCTAGAGTGGTATTATGAGTTGACCGAAACGTCTTATGTGCTATGTATGAGATTGTGTGCCATATATGCGATTATGTGTTATGTGTTGTATTTATGATATATATATATATATATATATATATATATATATATATATATATATATATATATATATATATATATATATATTTGTAGTGACCGGACCGGAGGGTGCAACTATTCAGACCGGGCCGGAGGGCCCAACTAGCTATGACCGGATCAGAGGGTCCAATGAGCTACAGTACTGGAGGGTCCCGCTGAGACACATCGACCGGAGGGTCGTGTAGTAGCCTCGAGTGGCGTATGTGTTGTATGTGGTATTTTGGGGAACTCACTAAGCAATTATGCTTACAGTTGTTGTGTTATGTATTTCAGGTACTTGCAAGGACCGTGGGAAGGCACCAGCATGAACCGTACACATCGAGAGGAGATTTGATTTATGATGTTGGGGACACGTTTGATTAATAACTATTATGAAAAACTTTCTGAGAATGTTTTATATTTAAAATATGGTTGTTGAAAAATGAATTTTTTGTTTGAAAATCTCGTCGTTACAGTTTCGAGGACAAGGAATATGTTTTTGAGAAATAACTAACTGAGATTTACAAAGAGAAGGCCACTCCTACAAAACTAGCCGCCTACAAGAGGCACTACAATGATGCACCAAAATTTTCTTGCGTCATGGTCGCCATGATGACCCCTGAGTTACATAGGTTCTATGAGGATTATTGGCCATATGAGATAAAAAAGGACCTTGTTGAAAAGTAGCACAAGTGAGATTGTCAAGAAAAATATGAGGTGGTAAAGTCCCTCATGGTGTGCAAAATGAAAGTAGGAGAATATTTATGTGGCCACATACAGAGCATGCAACATTAAATGGAGCGCCTTGTTAGCATTAATGTGCACTTTGATGAGGATTTGGCCATTGGCATATTCTTGACCTCTTTGTAAATAGAATAGTGCCTCCTCCATGAAGGGGGACTTTTCCGAAGGAGCTTTCCCTGGGACCTTTCCCTTGGAATCTTTCCCCATGGCTCAGCCGCCATACCATACTCCGGCCGGGAGGCTCAACCGCCACCCGCCGCCATCAACCACCATACACCACCACCAGCACCAAGACAATTATCTCCAGCTATGGAGGACTATCTCAGATATATCAGCTAATCTAACTTAATCGTTGGAGTCTGCTCCCGGGACACAGTCCCTGGGCGTATCTAACGACTTTGCACTATGATATCCAGATCTCCACCGTAACAGAAGACCAGAAGGCAAGCTGAAGGTTGATGTCGCTGTTGGGTTTTGAGCAATCTAACACTTCCTAAGTGTGCATGCAACCCTAATAAACCTTGGATCTATGTTTGTCTAAATACATGCAAAATAATAAATTTTCCAAGGTTTATAACCTATTTAACATGTCATGGGGAACATTTCAACATAAAAGAGTTAGAAGAGATTACATACCTTTTGATGAGTTTGGTTCTAAGGAGTTTGAGGGCCAAGCACCAATAGTGTGAATGCCTCAAATGGAATCACAAAACACCACAAACTCTTGGAAAACTTTGAGAGAGTATACACACTTGTATAAATTCGGCCACACATAAGCACACACACACTAGTTCACTAGTTACCACCTCATGCTCCATAAGCATGTTTATATAGTGTACATGGTTAGGGTGAAACCCTAATAACCCATGTCTTTTCCTTTCCAAGGATCCATGGGTTAAAAGCTCCATGGATCATCCATGGACTTCCATATAAGCCTAGCCCATTAACAAATGAGTATTAGCCCACACTATATAAAACAAATAGCCCATAATCTAATTAGTCTTCCTTTTAATCTCTAAATTAATTCATAATTAATTTAAGACTAAAACTAATTAAATAACATAACTTCATATTAATATATTATAACTTATAATATATTAATAAACATATGTGTATAACTCTCATAAAATTATCCATAATAGTTTGGATGAGATGCAACCCAAATGGACCATGCCGGTTGGGTCAAGTATATACCAAATAAGTTATGGACTTAGACACCTTATCCAACAGACTCCCACTTGGATAAGTCTAATAACTGTATTTGCCCATATAACTTCAGGAACCAACCAGCAATCGTAGCTCTCGAAAACTCCGTCGAACTATGAAGCGCCATTTTTAAGACAAGTGATCACATAATCCTCTGTTCTCATGATATCAGCCGGACAAACACATGGAACTATGTCTTGCTTATTGTCTTGCAGTTGTTTCTCGATTTTCCGATTTTTTTGACGAAGAACTTCACTGAACACATCGGTTTAGTTCTGATCGGGCCCGGTACATGGGTCAACACAAAATCATCGAGGGGCCCAGATATCGCTTCTATTTCTAGAAGGAACAGATAAACTTCGACTAATATGCTTGTTTTACTACTTATTGAATCATACACAAGTCACGTTTTATAACATCAAGTTACTGATGCGTTTACGTGCAATCAATGCACAACCAACTCATAGGTAACAACACATATCTCTAGGTTTCAAGATTTATATGATATTATCATCTCACGATCACTCGAGATAAATTCCATGAAGTGATACAAGTGAGCGTGGGTTTATACCAATACTCATAACTTATGAGTACTCATGAATGTTGTAGCAACCATTGCCATGTCTAAACACCTTTTAGCCATCTACAAACCCAATTCATGACAATCTTGATTCATACCTACTTCCTACGTATGATCGATTGTGGAGGTTTGAATAAATTAATTATTCTAGAAGTCAAAACATGCAAAAACTGAAACAATAGTAAACAATTGACAATGATAGTAACACTTTACTCATAAATAAATCAAAAATTTTATTCATCATCAAACGTCGATTACATTTTACAAGTTTCAGGAAAACTATCTAATCTGTAAAACTAATATCGTCCCCCAGCCTGATGCGCCTCGCATGCTAAAAATGCTTAATCCTCGTCAGTCCCTTCGTAAGGGGATCTGCAGGATTCTCATTCGACGATATCCTCCTTGCCACGAGGAGTCCTTCTTCAATCTTGTGTCTTATGAAGTGATATTTTCTATCAATGTGTAGGGATCTGCCATGATCTCTTGGTTCCTTGGCTAAGGCAACCGCACTATTGTTGTCACAGAAAATCTCCATAGGTTCCTTAATAGCTGGTACAACTCCAAGGTCTCCGATGAAGTTCTTTAGCCATATTGCCTCCTTCGCTGCTTCACTCGCTGCTATATACTCTGATTCACAAGTCGAATCAACCACCGTCTCCTGCTTGGAACTCTTCCAAGAAATTGCCCCTCCATTTAAGGTAAAAATCCAGCCCGACTGAGAGCGGAAATTATCCCTATCAGTCTGAAAACTAGCATCACTATACCCTAATATTCTCAAGTCATCACTGCCACCAAGGGTAAGGACCCAATCCTTAGTCCTCCGCAGGTACTTGAGAATGTTCTTTACTGCAGTCCAATGAGCCTTGCCAGGGTTCCCCTGATACCTGCTGACCATGCTCAAAGCAAATGCCACATCAGGGCGGGTACAAGTCATAGCATACATGATCGAGCCAACAGCGGAAGCATATGGTAGTTGGCTCATCTCAGCTATCTTTGCCTCTGTACTCGGACTCTAAGTCTTACTCAGTTTGGTATTGCTTTGGATCGTTAAATCTCCTTTCTTGGAATTCTCCATGTTGAACCTTTTCAACACCTTATCCAAGTAGATACTCTGACTAAGTCCAATTAGTCTTTTACTCCTTTCTCTTAATATCCTTATCCCTAGGATATAGGCAGCCTCCCCTAGGTCCTTCATAGCAAAGCACTTCCCAAGCCAGGACTTAACCTCCTGCAAGGTTGGGATGTCATTTCCTATAAGTAGTATGTCATCCACATACAGTACCAAGAAGCTAACTATACTCCCACTAGCTCTGACATACACGCAAGACTCATCTTCGCTTCTCGAGAAGCCAAACTCTTTTACCTTCTCATCAAAACAAAGATTCCAGCTATGAGATGCTTGTATTAATCCATAAATGGATTTCTCAAGTTTGCATACTCTATTGGGGTACTCTGCACTAACAAAACCCTTTGGCTGATTCATGTACACATCCTCAGCCAACTTTCCGTTAAGGAAAGCGGTTTTGACATCCATTTTCCATATTTCATAATCATGAAATGCTGCAATGGCTAGCATAACCCTAATAGACTTAATCTTTGCTATCGGCGAGAAGGTTTCATCATAATCAAAACCTTGAGTTTGAGTAAAACCCTTCGCAACCAGTCGAGCCTTATAAGTATGCAATTTTCCTTCCATGTCTGTCTTCTTCTTGAAGATCCATTTGCACCCGACTGTTTTACGGCCTGGTACATTGTCAACCAAGTTCCAAACTTGATTGTCATACATGGACTGTATCTCGCTGTCCATAGCCTCCTTCCACTTAGCAGACTTCGGGTCTGCCATTGCTTCCTTAACACTGCTAGGTTCATCAAAATTTACCAGTGTACTATCACTGATAAACGTATCACCTTCCGTAGTAATATGAAAGCCATAATAAAATGAAGGTGTGTTCCTAACCCGTGTGGAACGCCTAGGAGGTACAGACTCGTCAGCTGGATCAACAGGAGTTTCCTCCTCAGGTTGATTGCTAGTGTCTGAGGTTCCTTCACCAATTGATTCTTGAATTTCTTCAAGATCAATTTGCCTCCCACTGTCTCCTTGGCTTATAAATTCTTTCTCACGAAAGATCCCTCTTCGTGCTACAAAGACCACATTCTCACTGGGTCTGTAGAAGAGGTAATCGAAGGATTTCTGTGGGTAGCCGATGAAAATACACCTTTCACTTCGGGGTTCAAGCTTATCATGAGTTTCACGTCTCACGAAAGCCTCGCAACCCCAAATTTTGATGTGGTCCAAATTGGGAACCTTCCCAGTCCACATCTCATGAGGTGTTTTGGTAACCTTCTTTGTAGGGACTAGATTAAGGATATGGGCGGCAGTCTCTAAGGCATACCCCCAAAAAGAGATTGGTAACGAAACTCGACTCATCATAGAGCGAACCATGTCGAACAAAGTTCGATTACGCCTCTCAGCCACACCATTCAGCTGTGGTGTCCTGGGAGGAGTCAATTGTGAGACAATCCCACACTCTTTAAGATAGTCAAGGAACTCGATACTAAGATACTCACCACCTCGATCGGATTGAAGCATCTTAATGTTCCTGCCCAATTGATTTTCTACTTCCTGTTTGAATTCCTTAAACCTTTCAAAGGTTTCTGACTTATGTTTGATTAAGTAGACATATCCATATCTACTAAAATCATCAATAAAAGTCACATAATACCGATTAGCATCCCTTGTGGCGGTTTTGAATGGCCCACATACATCGGTATGTATTAGGTCCAACAAACCCTCACCCCTCTCACAAGTTCCAGTGAAGGGTGATTTTGTCATCTTTCCAAGTAGACAAGATTCACAACTATCATCTGATTTAAGGTCAAATGATTCCAGGACTCCACTCTTTTGGAGTTGGCCTATGCGTTTCTTGTTTACATGTCCAAGACGACAATGCCACAATGATGCTTTATCTAGGCTAGTAGAAGAATCAATATACAACACATTATTTCCTAAGTTGTCTACAATCGACACAGTTTCATACACACCATCACAAGGTAACGCTTTAAAATAAAACACATTATTAAAGAAATCATCAATACCACCACATTCATTATCAAACGAAAAGGTAAAACCTTGTTTGTACAAAGCATGAAAAGAAATAATATTCCTCGCCATATCAGACGAGTACACACATTTATTCAAATCTAATTTTAACCCATTATTAAGCAACAAAGTATAAACTCCAATCTTGGAAACAGGTGAAGCCTTCCTATTCTCCATGATCAAGTTTATCTTCCCGTGCTCCACATTCTCACTTCTTCTTAGGCCCTGCAAATCAGAGCATATGTGAATACCACATCCTGTATCAAGCACCCAAGAATTAGAATATGTTGAGTAATTAGACAATATAGTGTAAATACCTGCATGGGTGGGTTTCACTTTCCCATCCTTTAGATCCTGCAAGTACTTAGGGCAGTTTCGCTTCCAGTGTGCCTTTTCATGGCAATAAAAGCATTCAGCATCCTTGGGAATGGCAGAAGGAGTGACAGAACCGCTCTTGGTCTTTGATGAGGAGCCTTCAAGAGACTTTCCCTTGGTACCCTTCGAAGGGTGCTTCCTCTTCTTCCCTTTGCCTTGCCCAATAGCCAAAACAGGGGTATATGTTGGAGTAGGAGTAGTAGAGGTAACAACCGCCTTGCCCTTATGACCGGATTCCGCGGTCTTCAAGAGTCCTTGAAGCTTGCTGAGAGTAACTTCCTCCTTGTTCATATGATATGCCATTCGAAAATGATCATAACAAGAAGGCAAGGAGTGCAAAATGATGTCAATTGGAAACTCCTCAGGGATGTTTACATTAAGCTTCAGCAAACGGTCCACATACCTTTGCATCTTTTGCATGTGGCCCGTGACGGATTCACCGTCCTTCATGCGGGTTGTTATTATGGAGGAGATTATTTCGTACCGCTCCTGACGAGCACTCTGATGGTACCTTTCCATCAGGTCTTGGTGCATCTCAAAAGGGTAGAAATCTTCATATGACTTTTGGAGCTTGACTGTCATCGTGGCCATCATGATACATGCCACCTTAGTAGCATCTCTCTCATGAGTCCTGAATTCAGCGATCTCCTCAGGAGTAGCAGTAGACTCATCAAGTTCTTTTAACTCCTTATCGAGGACATATTCTTTGTCCTCATAACGAGTAACCATCCTGATGTTCCTAATCCAATCCATGAAGTTGGAACCATCAAAGATGACCCTCCCACAAAGATTCATGAGAGAGAAAGAACCAGTTGGGTTAGAGCCCGAAGCATTAGTGTTGGAAGACATCTGAAAGAAGTGAGTAAGTTTAGATTAGATATATCGGATCCTTAATAAGACACCCAAATGTAATATTAAGGCTAGGACCCAATCACAATATATTATACTTAGAAGAGGGATGCCGTAATCTAAGTAATAATATATTTGAAAGGTAAGTGAATGACGATTCACCAATTTCCACCACGAAAACGAAATAATTTATTAGGTTTAATTGGATTTGAAATTCCTAGATTCTTTTGAGACTCATTGAACTTTTCAATGGCATGTTTCAATCTCGATTGTGCCCTTCAAGTTTTGTGACTGGGATGCCGAGGATCACAAAACAAGGTGTGAATAACCATGCTAATTCACTTGGTACCCTTAATATTATCACCTAATCAATGTGCCGGTTAACCACACACGCTCCATTGATCTATGACAAACATTAAGTCACCCTTCGTGATCTTTACTAGTCCTAGTTAGTGTGCCGGTTAACCACACACGCTCCACCAACGACTTGGTAAGGTACAAAGTGTGAATTCCATGGACTAGCACCATGTTCACATTTTTCCTAAGGTAACTAAGATTGGGAATTAAAAGAGTTTAGTTACTTTATAATAATCATTATACTTTTAATGAGGATTTAAAGTCATTGTTCTACCCGTTCGGCTAACGACCCTCCACCGATCAAGCAAGTGGTGGGTGAGAATGGACACCCATTAAGTCGCCATTTTATAGGCAACAACCTTATACCCACCTTATAGACCGGCTTCGTGAATGAGGCCTACTAACGGTAAAACGACTTATTCTTATACATATATATAATAATTAACCATTAATGTTATAAATAGTATAAGGGTTGAATTTTAACTATTAAAACTCTAAGGGTTGGAATTAAAGTTTATTAAAGTGTGTGAAACTTTACAAATTCCAAAACTTTCGGGCAAGTTTTGTAACTATGCAAAACTCTTCATTTCATAACTTATGAATTAAAGGTTCATAAAAATGAAGACTCTTCATTTTCATGTAACTTATGTGTTTTAAGTGTGTGTTAAATAAAAGTGACCTTTGGAAATCCATAACTTAAGGACAAATTATGGACTCCATTAAAACACATAAATGATCAAGAATTAATTCTAAACAATTCAGCAAATAATTCCTAAATTCATAAGAACATGAACATGATCTTCAAAATTTCAAGAATCATATGAGCACATAAAATCATGGAATTTTGATACATGCTATTGTAAATGGATTAGAACAACCATTACAGCAACTAAAATAAGTTTTATAACACCAAAACAGTTTAGGGTAATGTTTCTAGTCCATTTCCAGTAGCAAAAGTCGAAAATATGCACTCTCTCGATCCTACTCGTCGAGTGCATGAACCTACTCGACGAGTAGGTTGAAGTTTGCCTTGGACTCGCCGAGTCCCCCCCATGGACTCGGCGAGTCCATCATGCAGACAGCAACGATTTCGACTTTTTTCACTATTTTGCATCAAGTATCAAACAAGCAAGCCTAGGCTCTGATACCACTGTTGGGTTTTGAGCAATCTAACACTTCCTAAGTGTGCATGCAACCCTAATAAACCTTGGATCAATGTTTGTCTAAATACATGCAAAATAATAAATTTTCCAAGGTTTATAACCTATCTAACATGGCATGGGGAACATTTCAACATAAAAGAGTTAGAAGAGATTACATACCTTTTGATGAGTTTGGTTCTAAGGAGTTTGAGGGCCAAGCACCAATAGTGTGAATGCCTCAAATGGAATCACAAAACACCACAAACTCTTGGAAAACTTTGAGAGAGTATACACACTTGTATAAATTTGACCACACACAAGCACACACACACTAGTTCACTAGTTGCCACTTCATGCTCCATAAGCATGTTTATATAGTGTACATGGTTAGGGTGAAACCCTAATAACCTATGTCTTTTCCTTTCCAAGGATCCATGGGTTAAAAGCTCCATGGATCATCCATGGACTTCCATATAAGCCTAGCCCATTAACAAATGAGTATTAGCCCACACTATATAAAAAAAATAGCCCATAATCTAATTAGTCTTCCTTTTAATCTCTAAATTAATTCATAATTAATTTAAGACTAAAACTAATTAAATAACATAACTTCATATTAATATATTATAACTTATAATATATTAATAAACATATGTGTATAACTCTCATAAAATTATCCATAATAGTTTGGATGAGATGCAACCCAAATGGACCATGCCGGTTGGGTCAAGTATATACCAAATAAGTTATGGACTTAGACACCTTATCCAACAGACTCCCACTTGGATAAGTCTAATAACTGTATTTGCCCATATAACTTCAGGAACCAACCAGCAATCGTAGCTCTCGAAAACTCCGTCGAACTATGAAGCGCCATTTTTAAGACAAGTGATCACATAATCCTCTGTTCTCATGATATCAGCCGGACAAACACATGGAACTATGTCTTGCTTATTGTCTTGCAGTTGTTTCTCGATTTTCCGATTTTTTTGACGAAGAACTTCACTGAACACATCGGTTTAGTTCTGATCGGGCCCGGTACATGGGTCAACACAAAATCATCGAGGGGCCCAGATATCGCTTCTATTTCTAGAAGGAACAGATAAACTTCGACTAATATGCTTGTTTTACTACTTATTGAATCATACATAAAGTCACGTTTTATAACATCAAGTTACTGATGCGTTTACGTGCAATCAATGCACAACCAACTCATAGGTAACAACACATATCTCTAGGTTTCAAGATTTATATGATATTATCATCTCACGATCACTCGAGATAAATTCCATGAAGTGATACAAGTGAGCGTGGGTTTATACCAATACTCATAACCTATGAGTACTCATGAATGTTGTAGCAACCATTGCCATGTCTAAACACCTTTTAGCCATCTACAAACCCAATTCATGACAATCTTGATTCATACCTACTTCCTACGTATGATCGATTGTGGAGGTTTGAATAAATTAATTATTCTAGAAGTCAAAACATGCAAAAACTGAAACAATAGTAAACAATTGACAATGATAGTAACACTTTACTCAATAAATCACAAATTTTATTCATCATCAAACGTCGATTACATTTTACAAGTTTCAGGAAAACTATCTAATCTGTAAAACTAATATCGTCCCCCAGCCTGATGCGCCTCGCATGCTAAAAATGCTTAATCCTTGTCAGTCCCTTCGTAAGGGGATCTGCAGGATTCTCATTCGACGATATCCTCCTTGCCACGAGGAGTCCTTCTTCAATCTTGTGTCTTATGAAGTGATATTTTCTATCAATGTGTAGGGATCTGCCATGATCTCTTGGTTCCTTGGCTAAGGCAACCGCACTATTGTTGTCACAGAAAATCTCCATAGGTTCCTTAATAGCTGGTACAACTCCAAGGTCTCCGATGAAGTTCTTTAGCCATATTGCCTCCTTCGCTGCTTCACTCGCTGCTATATACTCTGATTCACAAGTCGAATCAGCCACCGTCTCCTGCTTGGAACTCTTCCAAGAAATTGCCCCTCCATTTAAGGTAAAAATCCAGCCCGACTGAGAGCGGAAATTATCCCTATCAGTCTGAAAACTAGCATCACTATACCCTAATATTCTCAAGTCATCACTGCCACCAAGGGTAAGGACCCAATCCTTAGTCCTCCGCAGGTACTTGAGAATGTTCTTTACTGCAGTCCAATGAGCCTTGCCAGGGTTCCCCTGATACCTGCTGACCATGCTCAAAGCAAATGCCACATCAGGGCGGGTACAAGTCATAGCATACATGATCGAGCCAACAGCGGAAGCATATGGTAGTTGGCTCATCTCAGCTATCTTTGCCTCTGTACTCGGACTCTAAGTCTTACTCAGTTTGGTATTGCTTTGGATCGTTAAATCTCCTTTCTTGGAATTCTCCATGTTGAACCTTTTCAACACCTTATCCAAGTAGATACTCTGACTAAGTCCAATTAGTCTTTTACTCCTTTCTCTTAATATCCTTATCCCTAGGATATAGGCAGCCTCCCCTAGGTCCTTCATAGAAAAGCACTTCCCAAGCCAGGACTTAACCTCCTGCAAGGTTGGGATGTCATTTCCTATAAGTAGTATGTCATCCACATACAGTACCAAGAAGCTAACTATACTCCCACTAGCTCTGACATACACGCAAGACTCATCTTCGCTTCTCGAGAAGCCAAACTCTTTTACCTTCTCATCAAAACAAAGATTCCAGCTATGAGATGCTTGTATTAATCCATAAATGGATTTCTCAAGTTTGCATACTCTATTGGGGTACTCTGCACTAACAAAACCCTTTGGCTGATTCATGTACACATCCTCAGCCAACTTTCCGTTAAGGAAAGCGGTTTTGACATCCATTTTCCATATTTCATAATCATGAAATGCTGCAATGGCTAGCATAACCCTAATAGACTTAATCTTTGCTATCGGCGAGAAGGTTTCATCATAATCAAAACCTTGAGTTTGAGTAAAACCCTTCGCAACCAGTCGAGCCTTATAAGTATGCAATTTTCCTTCCATGTCTGTCTTCTTCTTGAAGATCCATTTGCACCCGACTGTTTTACGGCCTGGTACATTGTCAACCAAGTTCCAAACTTGATTGTCATACATGGACTGTATCTCGCTGTCCATAGCCTCCTTCCACTTAGCAGACTTCGGGTCTGCCATTGCTTCCTTAACACTGCTAGGTTCATCAAAATTTACCAGTGTACTATCACTGATAAACGTATCACCTTCCGTAGTAATATGAAAGCCATAATAAAATGAAGGTGTGTTCCTAACCCGTGTGGAACGCCTAGGAGGTACAGACTCGTCAGCTGGATCAACAGGAGTTTCCTCCTCAGGTTGATTGCTAGTGTCTGAGGTTCCTTCACCAATTGATTCTTGAATTTCTTCAAGATCAATTTGCCTCCCACTGTCTCCTTGGCTTATAAATTCTTTCTCACGAAAGATCCCTCTTCGTGCTACAAAGACCACATTCTCACTGGGTCTGTAGAAGAGGTAATCGAAGGATTTCTGTGGGTAGCCGATGAAAATACACCTTTCACTTCGGGGTTCAAGCTTATCATGAGTTTCACGTCTCACGAAAGCCTCGCAACCCCAAATTTTGATGTGGTCCAAATTGGGAACCTTCCCAGTCCACATCTCATGAGGTGTTTTGGTAACCTTCTTTGTAGGGACTAGATTAAGGATATGGGCGGCAGTCTCTAAGGCATACCCCCAAAAAGAGATTGGTAACGAAACTCGACTCATCATAGAGCGAACCATGTCGAACAAAGTTCGATTACGCCTCTCAGCCACACCATTCAGCTGTGGTGTCCTGGGAGGAGTCAATTGTGAGACAATCCCACACTCTTTAAGATAGTCAAGGAACTCGATACTAAGATACTCACCACCTCGATCGGATTGAAGCATCTTAATGTTCCTGCCCAATTGATTTTCTACTTCCTGTTTGAATTCCTTAAACCTTTCAAAGGTTTCTGACTTATGTTTGATTAAGTAGACATATCCATATCTACTAAAATCATCAATAAAAGTCACATAATACCGATTAGCATCCCTTGTGGCGGTTTTGAATGGCCCACATACATCGGTATGTATTAGGTCCAACAAACCCTCACCCCTCTCACAGGTTCCAGTGAAGGGTGATTTTGTCATCTTTCCAAGTAGACAAGATTCACAACTATCATCTGATTTAAGGTCAAATGATTCCAGGACTCCACTCTTTTGGAGTTGGCCTATGCGTTTCTTGTTTACATGTCCAAGACGACAATGCCACAATGATGCTTTATCTAGGCTAGTAGAAGAATCAATATACAACACATTATTTCCTAAGTTGTCTACAATCGACACAGTTTCATACACACCATCACAAGGTAACGCTTTAAAATAAAACACATTATTAAAGAAATCATCAATACCACCACATTCATTATCAAACGAAAAGGTAAAACCTTGTTTGTACAAAGCATGAAAAGAAATAATATTCCTCGCCATATCAGACGAGTACACACATTTATTCAAATCTAATTTTAACCCATTATTAAGCAACAAAGTATAAACTCCAATCTTGGAAACAGGTGAAGCCTTCCTATTCTCCATGATCAAGTTTATCTTCCCGTGCTCCACATTCTCACTTCTTCTTAGGCCCTGCAAATCAGAGCATATGTGAATACCACATCCTGTATCAAGCACCCAAGAATTAGAATATGTTGAGTAATTAGACAATATAGTGTAAATACCTGCATGGGTGGGTTTCACTTTCCCATCCTTTAGATCCTGCAAGTACTTAGGGCAGTTTCGCTTCCAGTGTGCCTTTTCATGGCAATAAAAGCATTCAGCATCCTTGGGAATGGCAGAAGGAGTGACAGAACCGCTCTTGGTCTTTGATGAGGAGCCTTCAAGAGACTTTCCCTTGGTACCCTTCGAAGGGTGCTTCCTCTTCTTCTCTTTGCCTTGCCCAATAGCCAAAACAGGGGTATATGTTGGAGTAGGAGTAGTAGAGGTAACAACCGCCTTGCCCTTATTACCGGATTCCGCGGTCTTCAAGAGTCCTTGAAGCTTGCTGAGAGTAACTTCCTCCTTGTTCATATGATATGCCATTCGAAAATGATCATAACAAGAAGGCAAGGAGTGCAAAATGATGTCAATTGCAAACTCCTCAGGGATGTTTACATTGAGCTTCAGCAAACGGTCCACATACCTTTGCATCTTTTGCATGTGGCCCGTGACGGATTCACCGTCCTTCATGCGGGTTGTTATTATGGAGGAGATTATTTCGTACCGCTCCTGACGAGCACTCTGATGGTACCTTTCCATCAGGTCTTGGTGCATCTCAAAAGGGTAGAAATCTTCATACGACTTTTGGAGCTTGACTGTCATCGTGGCCATCATGATACATGCCACCTTAGTAGCATCTCTCTCATGAGTCCTGAATTCAGCGATCTCCTCAGGAGTAGCAGTAGACTCATCAAGTTCTTTTAACTCCTTATCGAGGACATATTCTTTGTCCTCATAACGAGTAACCATCCTGATGTTCCTAATCCAATCCATGAAGTTGGAACCATCAAAGATGACCCTCCCACAAAGATTCATGAGAGAGAAAGAACCAGTTGGGTTAGAGCCCGAAGCATTAGTGTTGGAAGACATCTGAAAGAAGTGAGTAAGTTTAGATTAGATATATCGGATCCTTAATAAGACACCCAAATGTAATATTAAGGCTAGGACCCAATCACAATATATTATACTTAGAAGAGGGATGCCGTAATCTAAGTAATAATATATTTGAAAGGTAAGTGAATGACGATTCACCAATTTCCACCACGAAAACGAAATAATTTATTAGGTTTAATTGGATTTGAAATTCCTAGATTCTTTTGAGACTCATTGAACTTTTCA
This sequence comes from Lactuca saligna, assembly GCF_052625555.1. Lineage (NCBI taxonomy): Eukaryota > Viridiplantae > Streptophyta > Magnoliopsida > Asterales > Asteraceae > Lactuca > Lactuca saligna. The sequence goes on from NC_136425.1 coordinate 57,447,609, forward strand.
ATGGCATGTTTCAATCTCAATTGTGCCCTTCAAGTTTTGTGACTGGGATGCCGAGGATCACAAAACAAGGTGTGAATAACCATGCTAATTCACTTGGTACCCTTAATATTATCACCTAATCAATGTGCCGGTTAACCACACACGCTCCATTGATCTATGACAAACATTAAGTCACCCTTCGTGATCTTTACTAGTCCTAGTTAGTGTGCCGGTTAACCACACACGCTCCACCAACGACTTGGTAAGGTACAAAGTGTAAATTCCATGGACTAGCACCATGTTCACATTTTTCCTAAGGTAACTAAGATTGGGAATTAAAAGAGTTTAGTTACTTTATAATAATCATTATACTTTTAATGAGGATTTAAAGTCATTGTTCTACCCGTTCGGCTAACGACCCTCCACCGATCAAGCAAGTGGTGGGTGAGAATGGACACCCATTAAGTCGCCATTTTATAGGCAACAACCTTATACCCACCTTATAGACCGGCTTCGTGAATGAGGCCTACTAACGGTAAAACGACTTATTCTTATACATATATATAATAATTAACCATTAATGTTATAAATAGTATAAGGGTTGAATTTTAACTATTAAAACTCTAAGGGTTGGAATTAAAGTTTATTAAAGTGTGTGAAACTTTACAAATTCCAAAACTTTCGGGCAAGTTTTGTAACTATGCAAAACTCTTCATTTCATAACTTATGAATTAAAGGTTCATAAAAATGAAGACTCTTCATTTTCATGTAACTTATGTGTTTTAAGTGTGTGTTAAATAAAAGTGACCTTTGGAAATCCATAACATAAGGACAAATTATGGACTCCATTAAAACACATAAATGATCAAGAATTAATTCTAAACAATTCAGCAAATAATTCCTAAATTCATAAGAACATGAACATGATCTTCAAAATTTCAAGAATCATATGAACACATAAAATCATGGAATTTTGATACATGCTATTGTAAATGGATTAGAACAACCATTACAGCAACTAAAATAAGTTTTATAACACCAAAACAGTTTAGGGTAATGTTTCTAGTCCATTTCCAGTAGCAAAAGTCGAAAATATGCACTCTCTCGATCCTACTCGTCGAGTGCATGAACCTACTCGACGAGTAGGTTGAAGTTTGCCTTGGACTCGCCGAGTCCCCCCCATGGACTCGGCGAGTCCATCATGCAGACAGCAACGATTTCGACTTTTTTCACTATTTTGCATCAAGTATCAAACAAGCAAGCCTAGGCTCTGATACCACTGTTGGGTTTTGAGCAATCTAACACTTCCTAAGTGTGCATGCAACCCTAATAAACCTTGGATCAATGTTTGTCTAAATACATGCAAAATAATAAATTTTCCAAGGTTTATAACCTATCTAACATGGCATGGGGAACATTTCAACATAAAAGAGTTAGAAGAGATTACATACCTTTTGATGAGTTTGGTTCTAAGGAGTTTGAGGGCCAAGCACCAATAGTGTGAATGCCTCAAATGGAATCACAAAACACCACAAACTCTTGGAAAACTTTGAGAGAGTATACACACTTGTATAAATTTGACCACACACAAGCACACACACACTAGTTCACTAGTTGCCACTTCATGCTCCATAAGCATGTTTATATAGTGTACATGGTTAGGGTGAAACCCTAATAACCCATGTCTTTTCCTTTCCAAGGATCCATGGGTTAAAAGCTCCATGGATCATCCATGGACTTCCATATAAGCCTAGCCCATTAACAAATGAGTATTAGCCCACACTATATAAAACAAATAGCCCATAATCTAATTAGTCTTCCTTTTAATCTCTAAATTAATTCATAATTAATTTAAGACTAAAACTAATTAAATAACATAACTTCATATTAATATATTATAACTTATAATATATTAATAAACATATGTGTATAACTCTCATAAAATTATGCATAATAGTTTGGATGAGATGCAACCCAAATGGACCATGCCGGTCGGGTCAAGTATATACCAAATAAGTTATGGACTTAGACACCTTATCCAACAGTCGCATCATCAAGAAACCCTAGCTTTGGAGTTGGTTGAACCCACATTAGAGTTGGTTGAACCCACGTTAAAGCCGTTAATTAAATTCTAAATAATACTTAATAATGACCCTTCAATTAACCTAACACAATTTTGGGCTTTTTGGATCAAGTCCTTAATGGGTTAAGTGTTCTTACTTAACCCTAATCATCATTTTATGTGAAAACCCTAATCATGTGTGGGTTTCATGTTGGGACTTTCTTTTGGCTTAGGTGTTTGGGTTCTTGTTTGTCCATCTAAGAACATGTGTATGTACTAGGATATTTGGATGGGCTTTAGGGTAAGGATCATGTAAGGGGTTTGGACCCAATTTGGAAAAATGGGTAATAATTCGACCTTGGTTGATTATTTGGCTTTTGGGCCTTCAGAGTGTGAGTTTGGTCCTTGGTCTTGCACTAAGCTAGGTTAGGGGTAAAATGGTCTTTTTACCCCAAGTAATGATTTATGGTTATGTATTGGAACCAAATAGTTAATTGGGTGTTGTTGTGATGTTGATAGTTCGGGGGCCTGTCATCCAGCAAACAGAGATTTATCTACGGGACTTCAACAGTGCGAGGTGAGTCCCCCTCACTGTGTTTAGCAGGTCGAAGGCACCAAGTCCGGCCCTTTATTTATTGCATAGTATGATGGTTTGTCTGTGTGATAATTATCATCGTTCATGTATTGCTAGAGGGTCACATGATTTATGTACGATACTATGTGGTAGTGGTAAGGGTGAAATATACCCCGTAACCAGTTGAAATAGACCGGAGGGTAGGTCGGGCACCTAGATATGCCTGACAATATGTTTGTGTTGTTATAATGTGGTAGTGGTAGGGGTGAAATAGAACCTGTAACCGGTTGAAATAGACCGTAGGGTAGGTCGGGCACCCAAATATGACTGATAGGGTAGGTCAAGCACCCAGATATGCTCAACGGGGTAGGTCGGACACCCAGATATGTCTGACAGTATGTTTGTGTTGTATGTAGTATGCTGAGGGGAACTTACTAAGATTTGTGCTTATATTTTTCAATTGGTTTTTCAGGTAGTACGTTTTTCAAACAAGGGGGCTCTGGATGATTGTAGGGCACACACCACATGTTTCCGCATTTTTCAAAGTTACTCTGATTTGAAATAGTACTCATACATTACTTTGTTAAATTTATATGGATAATGTTCGGAGTACTGTTTTTTTTTTATTAAAAATGATAGTTTATGGTCTTATTTTTGTGATGTTACAAGTGGCTTGGACGGGATCACTAGTAGGAATGGAGGCAATAATTTTTCCCTTCATAACTGCTTCAGCTGTCTATAGAAGGTTGTGCAAATGAGTCAAGGTGGTCTCACTATTTTTCAGATTATAGGTCAAGATGAACTGATCATAACAACTTGGTATAGGGACAACTAGGTCAAGGGGAATTAGGTCAGCCCTTGGGCCAACCCAATTCATGCCCAACTAGCAAGGAGCTTGGAAAGGCCACACAGAGGCGCCGGGTGGGGGGGGGGGGGGGGGGGGGCTGGTGAGCGCGCCCCAGGAAGGATGGCAGGAGCACACCAGGAAAGGATGGTAAGGGAGTGCCAAGCGAGGGAGCGTTGGGCCATTCGAAAGCCACATCCAACCAGGTGTTCGGTCGTACTTAAATTCTGAAACCCTCATCAACGAATAATAGGTAGCGAGGCTCTAACACACCCCTCGATATGCATCCACCCACAAACCTGTTATACACAACAAGAATATTTCAGCTAGTTAACGGGAGTTCCTTGAACTCCCTTTTACAAAACATCAATCTAAACGGCCACTTGGGTTGTATTTATTCCTGACCAGGATGCGAAATTTGCCTTAATTCCATTATCGATTCATCTCCCGGAAAATATGATCTATTCTCCCTTACTTGGATTCAACAAACCTATCTCAACCTTTAAGTTTGATGGATTCCCAGTCAACCGAACCTCAAATAGCATGAACTGCCTATGACATGTGCTTACCAAAACTAGCATTCCATTACTAGCCAATCTCAACGATTGCCCAACTCCTGGAATCCGGAAGAATACTCTTGAGACCTTAACTAGTGTGATGATCCAAATCACTTCCCATGATACCATACCAATTCCTTGAGTTCTTATGCTGGTGACTAAGAACCATAACCCTTGCCATGCACTACACACATCTACTCTAATTTCCATCTACTAGGAATCGCTAAACTCTAACCGACTTCAATCCATGCAAAAATACAATTACCTTGGCATATTTAATGATCAAATAACTCATGAAACTGAAACCACCATCTTCATGCTACCGTTAGTTTCCTAATAACTATAGTGCCTTGAACTCCATGTTCTTTTATAGGCAACTGCCGATCATACCCGAACAGATGATAGAATCACTGAACCCTGACTTAACTTGAGAACTTTCGCACTAAACCTGACTAAAGATCCTCCAAGCAATACTCCTGAACTGATCCTGGAGAAGATCCGGAACAACAACAGAACAAGTGGAACCCACTCCAGAAGATACGTCCATTTGAAGATTCATCTAAGACTCTTGGCATGCAAAATGGCATATCCCAATCCTTGATAATATAATCCATAAAATAGCAAAGAATCAACCCAAGACATAGCTTACGTAACCCAATCAAAATTCCAACCTAATACTAATTTCCGATATCAACCCCGAAGAAGAAAGAAGGTGAAGTACCCGCAGAAACATCTGGAGAAATCTTGACTTCCTCTTCCAGAGTTACCCTGACCCTCCTGAGTACATGGTATGGAACACCCCTCCGATCCCAAATGACAACAACTTACCATAAGATCCTTAAAGCCATGGGCTCCTAATGAGCTCCCAACTGTCCTACCACAATCCCAGCTCGAAAGGCCCCGAGATGACCATCAAGATATCTAAAAACCCTTCCTTGGCTGAACCCAAGACCACCAAAGTATAATCTGAAACACCACAAGTAATATGTGATGAGATGAACTCCTACGATCGCATATCGATCGACTCAATACATGCTACTGAGCTGAAACCTGAATTTGAGCCCCATTCCTCAGTACTCCCCACCATACCGAGACAATCTGCAAAACATTCGATTATACCAAAGACTCCTCATCCTAATTCGAGTATGGATCCTATACTTTCAGTAGTATGGTCCCAATACCACCTTCCACACCTATCCATACTTTCCTTAAGAATCCTTCCAAATCCTCTAAGTCACCTTCTCCAATATATACACCAAATGCTCGCAACTCTACACAACAAAACCCACCGAAGCAATCCTTAGGCTTTCTTAGGTTCCCAACCTCACATTGCAATTAGCTTCTGAAGAACTCCCCATGATTCCAATCATCCACCTCATGAACACAATTAGTTTCAACAAAGCTTAGATAACCCTTCGAGTAACAGAGACATCCCTACAACGGTTAGACTCAAACAAGAGCTACACAATAGAGTCAAACCCATCACTCTGAGATTACCCAACCTGTCACATGTGACATGACATATTCACTTAGTAGCTGACTCCCATCACCAAAGATTTCCACAAAGCACAAAGCAAGTAGCATTCATGCATTATCACTCCAATCCCACATACTAGAGTTCCCACTCCCTCTACTGATTGCTTACACATACAAACCTAACCCAACCCGGCATCCTATGCTTCCTAGACTACCAGACATCACATATCAGGCCAACCTATCACCGACTAATCAGAAATAGCATGCAATTCTACAAGATCATATAATAGGCATACAAAGGTATCTCTCATAGCATTATCACATGCAAAACCTGAGCAGATACACGCACATGCACACTCAAAACACGATTTCAAACACCAAAATATGCAACCAATCTTAGCCACCCTCACGGTGGCGTATGACAGTCTAATGAAATGGTAATCATGGAACAACCATTGGAGTAGCAGTGAAGACACTATAGTGGAAAAAGAAAAATAAAAGAAGAAGTGAACTGAAACAACCACAATGACTGTCGCAACATCCAACGATGGATTCGTCTTCAATGGAAGCGATTAGCCATGGTTGCTTGGTGGCATAAGACAACGACGAGGATGATAGCGGTGATGGCTGGAGGCTGGGGAAAATAATGTAGCGACTGGGGAAAATGATCTAGGGTTAGGATTTACGGAAAAAATGAAGACGAGGGGAAAAGGAAGGGTGACGGGTTTAAGTTCCTGTTCCCAAGATGAAGCTTCTAACAAATTTTACACTACCAGCCCCTCCCTCTCTTTTCTTTTCAAATTAGATTCACAATTTACCAAACAGCCCTTGCTCACGAAACTCTTTACATTTCTAGTCCATTTGCTACAATTTGGACACCAAATTCCTGAAACTATAACATTTAGCTCCCATGGCTAACAGTAATCAATTATTATAGATTGAGGGCTAGAATAAAATAAAATATATATAATATAATTTACATCTCGAGCTTTTTCAGTATCATTATTTATTTATTATGTAATTACTTATTTGGTTTAAACGGAATGTTACACCACTGGATAAGGAAAGGGTTAAAATAGTAAAGGTCCTCCCAAGCAGAACTGGAAGGGATAGTCTAATGCATGGTCGTTTAGTAGTGGCCCTAAAGGAAAGCCTAGTTCTGATTACCCACCCTCTTCTGATCCCAAAGAGGTTGTCGGATTTTACTTCAATGATAAGTGGATTGGAAACAAAGATGCCTAAAGTATCTACAAGATATGAAAGATGGAAAGGTGAAGCCGACTTCTGCAGGTATATACGGTATTTCATCTAATAACTCATTATCTTCTTATTCTTGGGTTCTTGATAGGGGATGTGGATTTCACATTTTTTTTATCTGCACGGGCTAAGAAGAAGACAGGAGGTGGAGCATGGTAAAATGGACCTGATCATGGGTAATAGGCGATCTTCACATGTTACCAAGATTAGAGTTTATAGTATTGTACTTAGTAATTTTGTTAGTTTAGATTTAATAAATTGTTGTTACTCATTATAAATGACATGAAACATTATTTCTTTTCATGTATTATTTAGACAAGGTTTTAGATAGTCTTTTAATAATTTGAATGGTTGGTATCATTTGACCTAAGGTCAGATGATGCAAGTGAGTCTTGTCTTTTGGGTAAGATGATAAAATCACCTTTCATAGGATCTTGTGAAAGATGGGAAGGATTGTTGGACCTAATACACACATATGTGTATGGACACTTCAGATCCACCACAAGGGATGCAAATTAATTTTATGTAACATTTACAAATGATTATAGTAGACATGGCTATATTTATTTAATCAAACATAAATCGAAAACCTTTGAATAGTTCATATAGTTTAAACATGAAGTCGAGAATCAATTAGGTAGGAAGATAAAGATGCTTCGATCAAATACAGGTGGAGAGTATCTTTGTATTGACTTCCAAGACTACCTCAAGGAATGTGGAATAGTTTAATAATTGAACCGCCCTCGGACACCAAAAATTAATGGTGTAGCTAAGAGGTGCAATCAAACCTTGTTGGCCATGGTTCGTTCCATGATGAGTCAAGCATCTCTTCCAATTTCATTCTAGGGGTATCCCTTAGAGATTGTCGTCCATATTCTTAACCCTGTCCCAATTAAGAAGATTGACAAAACACCTCATGAGATATGGACGTGGAAGGTTCCCTCAGTAGCACATATCAAAGTTTGGGGTTGTGAAGCTTTCGTTAGACAGAAGACTCAGGACAAGGTTGAACCTCGTAGCGAGAGATGTATTTCATCGGCTATCCATAGAAGTCCTTTGGATATTTGTTCTACAGGCCAGTGAGAATGTGGTTTTTGTAGCGCAAAGATGAGTCTTTCGCGAGAGATCTCATATACAAAGAGGACAATGGGAGTACCCTTTACTTTTAAGATATTCAAGAATCAAACGACAAAGGAACCTATGAAGATGCTAGGGTTAATCAGTGGAAGAGATTCCAGTTGAACCAGTTGACAAGTTATTACCTCTTAGGCGTTGCAGTAGAGTTAGCATGCTACATGAGTTTTATGGTTTCCATATTACTACATATGGCGATATGTTAATCAGTGATAATACACTGGTAAATTTGGATGAACCTGCTAACTATAAGAAAGCAATGATAGGCCCTATGGCAACCAAATAGAAAGAGGCAACGGACTGTAAGATGAAGTCCATGTATGAAAACCACATTTGGAATTTGGTTGATCAACAACAAAGTCAGAAGACAGTTGGATGCAAATAAATCTTCAAGAAAAAGACCAATGTGGATGGTAATGTACACACATTCAAAGCACAACTGGTTATGAAGGGCTTTACTCAAACCCTAGGGGTTGACTATGGCGAGACCTTCTTGTTGGTGGCTAAGATAAAATATATATCAGGATCATGTTAGCCATAGCTGCCTCTCATGACTATGAAATTTGATAGATAGATTTCAAAACCACTTTCTTTAATGGGAAGTTGGCTAAGGATGTTTACATGAGTCAGTCAGAGGGTTTGTTGATGCAAAGTCTCCCAATATAGTGTGAAGGCTTGAGAAATCCATCTATCGGTTGAAACAAGCTTCTCACAGATGGAATATTTGTTTCAATGAGAAGGTCAAAGAGTTTGGTTTCTCTAGAAGTGAAGATAAGTCATGTGTATGTGTCAAAGCTAGTGGGAATATAGTAACATTCCTAGTATTGTATATTGATGACATACTTCTTATAGGAAACGACATTCCAACTTTGCAAGATGTTAAGTCTTAGCTTGGAAAGTGTTTCACTATGAATGACCTAGGAGAGGCTGCCTATATTTTGGGGATAAAAATTCTATAAGATAGGAGTAAAAGAGTAATTGGACTTAGTCAAAGTACATATTTGGAAAAGGTGCTAAAACGTTTTAGTATGAAAAATTCCAATAACGGAGAACTACCCATCCAGAGTAGTACCAAATTGAGTAAGACTCAGAGTTTGAGTACTGACGTAGAGATTGTAGAAATGAGTTGGATTCTGTACACTTCTGTCAATGGATCGAACATGTATGCTATGACATGTACTCGCCTTGACATTTCCTTTGATTTGAGCATGATCAGTCGTTATCAGAGAAATCCAGGTAAAGCTTATTGGATTGTAGTTAAGAATATTCTCAAGTATCTTCGAATGACTAAGGATTAGGTCCTAGTAATTGGTGGTAGTGATATATTGAGTGTAATACGGTATAGTGATGCCAGCTTTCAAATAGATAGATACAACTTCAGTTCTCAATCTAGGTGGGTGTTTACCTTAAATAGAGGAGCAGTTACTTGGAAAAGTTCCAAGCAAGAGACAGTGATTCTACCTGCGAATCATAGTACATAGCGGAAAGCAAGACATCAAAGGAGTCAATTTGGTTGAAGAACTTCATTAGAGATATTGGAGTTGTGCCAACCAACAAGGAGCAAATGGAAAATTTCTTTGATAATGAAGGAGTGGTTTCCTTGAGAAAGTAACCAAGAGATCATGGCTGATCAATACATATCAATAGAAAATATCATTTCATCAGACATATAGTAGAAGAAGGTCGCCTCGTAGTAAAGATGGTATCATCTGAAGAGAATCCTGCAGATCCACTCACAAAGGGTTTGAGTTGATCTAAATAGATTCAACATACTAGAAGCATTGGTCTGAGAGATGATGTTAGTTTTAGTAGTTAAATAGCTAGTTTGAAACTTGTAACAAAGTAAATGTAATTTACTTTTGGTGATTAAATAATAGAGAATTATTTATGTGTTTTTTAATACCTTCTGTCAATTGTTTATTCTCGTGTTTTAGTTTTTTGCATGTGTTACTTCCTGAATAATTCGATTATTCAAACTCCACATTCATTCGTACTTTTGGAAGTAAGTAGTGAATTAAGATGGTCATCAATTGAATTGTAGATTGTCTATAGAGTTTTAGACATGGAAACGGTCTTGCTGTAATATTCATGAGTACTTAGAAATGAAGATTTAAGTATTGGATTAACCCACACTCAGAGAATTACTTCATGGAATTTATCACGAGTAACTCTGTAACAACGTGAATTTTCAAAACAATTTTTCATTTTTGCAAACATCAAAAACCAACATTTAATATTCTGAAATCATATGTGTAACAAATATCATTGTAAAAAAAATACATCCCATGGTCATAAAACAGTTCCTTCTTCAGTGTGTACAATCACGCCGGCGCCTTCCCACGGTCCTCGCTAGTACCTGAAACACATAACACAACAAATGTAAGCATAAATACTTAGTGAGTTCCCCAAAATACTACTTACACACATACGCCTTTCCAGGCGTTGACCTTCCGGTCAATGTGTCTCAGGGGACTTCCGTCCCGACTCGGTAAACCGTCCGGTCCAACCTGCGTCAACCTTACGGTCCACATCACAACGCCTTCCGGCCCATATCATATATGCCTTCCGGCCGATATCAAACATAGCATACATAACACATACAAACGTTTAACTTATCATATACAACTCATAACATATCCAATCTTCTGGTCACACAATAAAACCCTTCCGGGTATAGTATAGTGAGAAAACTCACCTCGTGGAAAGTCTAGAATCTCGCGTACACGCTACCTCCAAATCCCAAGGAAGACTCAACCTCGCCTAATCATAACGAATATTATTTTAATTAATATAGACTTCCACAACTAGACTTTACCCCTTATCATCATTCCTTAGAGGGTAAAAGACCATTTTACCCTTCCTTGACTCAAAGTCCACATGTTGACCAAAACCCTAAAAGTCAACATTCCAGTACGCGGGGCGTACAACTTGATGTACGCGGGGCGTACCTCGCTAACCTAGAAATCGGGGTCTCCACCCAGTATGCTGCGCGTACTGGGAGTTACGTCCAATGTAACCTTCAATTCCAAACACCCTCTATTTTTGGTCTTAATCGGTTAAGCCATTACTTCAACTTCTAGATCCGGATTTATTTAAGCATCTTTACCCATAAAGTCGAAACCTTTAAGCCTTGGTATGGCTGTAAAGGCTCCTACACTCCTTAACATCTTTCTATTCCAACTCAAGGATCTAGATCTCATGCATGGTTCAACATTCACGTCCAAGATTACATTTTTATGAGTTTACAACTCAAATAGACCAGAAATATGATGGATCTAAGTTAATGGAGACCATTTGCTCATAAAGTTTCCACCTTTGGGACAAAAACCCTAGAAAATGGTACTTAAAGCATATCACAAGAACTATATGTCAAGATCCGAACTTTTTACCTTAGAATGAAGCTCTAACCTCTGCAAAGCCCGGATCTACCCTTGAGCACCAACTTCCTGCCTTCCCAATGAACTCTTCTTCTTCTTTGCTACCTTGAAATGGCACCACCAAGCTTAGAACACTCACAAATGGACTTAGAACGAATAAGCACTCTCTTAGGGTTTCTTTCTGAGGGATGGTGGCTGGGGAATCAAGCCATCACATTCCTTTTATAGCCAACCGTCACAACTAGGGTTTTTGTGTCTGGACTGGTTACGCCCAGCGTAACCTTAGGTACGCCTAGCATACCCGAGGGTGAACGCGTTTAAATTAAGCGTGCAAGTACACGCAACATACTCCTTGTACACCCAGCGTACTCGCCCAACATGAAAAACCCTAAATAGCAACAATTCAAAATGAAGGGCTAAATAGAAGGGTACCTGGATTTCAGGCTGTTACAATTCTGCCCCACTAGAACCAGACTTCATCCCCGAAGTCTCACACTGAAAACAATTCTGGATACTGATCCTGCATCTCAGACTCGGACTCCCATGTTAGCTCGGACCCCTTCCGATGTTGCCACTGCACTTGTACCAAGGGTACTTCCTTGTTCCTCAGAACTTTAACCTTTCGATCCCTGATCACCACTGGTCTCTCAACATAGTTCAGGCCTGCATCCACCTGAATATCATCTAATGGCACCACTGCCGACTCGTCGGCAATACATTTCCTCAACTGCGAGACATGAAAGTTGTCGTGGATCTGTCCCAACTCAGCAGGTAGATCCAACCGGTAGGCTACCTTGCCTACCCTAGCGATTACCCTGAAAGGTCCAATATATAAGGGTCCCAACTTGCCCCTTTTCCTGAATCGTATCACTCCTTTCCAAGGAGTGACCTTTAGGAGCACAAGGTCACCAACCTGAAACTCGAGCTCGGACCGACGCCTGTCCACATAACTCTTCTGGCGACTCTGCACAGTCAACAATCTCTGCCTGACCTATTGTATCTGCTCGATTGTCTGAAGTACAATCTCTGTGCTAACCATTACCCATTGCTACACCTATCCCCAGCAGATGGGGGTGCGACACCTCCTCCCATACAACAGCTCAAAGGGTGGCATACCAACGCTCGAATGATGGTTGTTGTTGTACGAAAACTCTGCTAAGGGTAAATAGGTGTCCCAACTCCCTCCAAAATCCAAAACACATGCTCAGAGCATATCCTCAAGCGTATGAATCGTCCGCTCGCTCTGTCCGTCCGTCTGCAGGTGGTATGCGGTACTAAAATGCAGCCTCGTACCCAACTCCTCATGAAACTTCTTCCAAAACCTGGAAGTAAATCGTACATCCCGATCTGAAACGATCGACATCGGAACCCCATGACGCGATACCACCTCCCTCACATATAACTCTGCCAACTTCTCCACAGAAGAGCTCTCACTGATGGCTAGAAAATGAGCGCTCTTCGTCAATCTATCCACAATCACCCAAATTGCATCAACCCCCCTCGCAGTCCTTGGCAATTTGGTGATAAAATCCATGGTAATCTGTTCCCACTTCCATTCGGGAATCTCCAGTGGCTGCAATTTACCGTGCGGATGCTGGTGCTCGGCCTTAACCTGACGACAAGTCAGGCACCTCTCGACGAACCATGCAACATCCCTCTTCATACAGGGCCACCAATACACCTTCTTTAGGTCCAAATACATCTTAGTTGCCCCGGGATGGATCGAGAATTTCGATCGATGCGCTTCCTCCATCAAAATAGTACGCGTACCGCCCACAAACGGTACCCAAATTTGACCCTGAAATGTCATAAGTCCCCGACCATCCGTAACGAATTCCGATACCTAACCGACAAGCCACTCCCTCTTCTGGTTTTCTGGTCTCGTAGCCTCAGCCTGGGCTCCTCGGATGGTGTCCAAAATCGGAGTCATCACCGTCAACCTCATACAAACATCTCGGATAGGGGCGTTTTTCGCCCTACGGCTCAACGCATCGGCCACTACATTAGCCTTGCCTGGGTGGTACAGGATCTCATAAATATTAATCCTTCACCACATCCAACCATCTCTTCTGATGCATATTCAGATTTGGCTGATCCATCAAGTACTTCAGACTCTTATGGTCTGTGTATATGGTACACCGAACCCTATAAAGATAGTGCCGCCAGATCTTGAGGGCAAACACCACAGCCCCCAATTCCAGGTCGTGGGTGGGATATCTCGACTCATGAGGCTTCAGCTGCCTCAAAGCATACGCTATAACATGTCCCGTCTGCATAAGCATTGCCCCTAATCCAGATATAGATGCATCACAGTATACCACAAAATCCTCCATCCCTTCCGAGAGTGCAAGCGCTGGGGTCTCGCACAATTTCTGATGAAGGGTCTCGAATGAGGACTGCTGCTCCGGACCCCATGAAAATGCAACACCCTTCCGGGTCATCTTAGTAAGTGGCACGACGATCTTGGAGAAATCCCTTATAAACCTTCGATAATAGCCGGCCAATCCCAAAAAGCTCCTAATCTCAGTGGGCGATCTCGGCACTTCCCATCTCATCACCTCCTTGATCTTGGTTGGATCGACCAATATCCCCTTCTGGTTAACAAGGTGTCCTAGGAACTGGACCTCTCGTAACCAGAAATCACACTTGGAGAATTTGGCGTACAGCCTCTCCGATCTCAATACTCCAAGAATCTCCCTCAAATGATCCTCATGCTGCTCCCTAGACCTCGAATATACCAAAATATCATCAATGAATACGATCACCGACCGATCCAACATCGGCCTGCACACCCTGTTCATAAGATCCATGAACGCAGCCGGGGCACTGGTGAGCCCAAAAGGCATCACCACAAACTCGTAATGCCCGTAACGAGTTCTGAATGCAGTCTTCTGGATATCTTCATCTCGAACCCTCATTTGATGATAACCCGACCTCAAGTCTATCTTAGAGAACCAAGATGCCCCCTGCAATTGATCGAACAGATCATCGATCCTAGGTAAGGGATACCGGTTTTTAACCGTGAACTTGTTCAACTCCCGGTAATCGATACACATCCGGTGTGAACCATCCTTTTTCTTGACAAATAGAATCGGCGCTCCCCAAGGTGAGCTACTCGGTCGAATAAACCCCTTTCCCAACAGCTCCTGAAGTTGCGAGTATAACTCCTGCATTTTTGGTGGAGCGAGGCAATAAGGTGCCTTGGCGATGGGCGCTGCTCCCGGAACCAGATCGATACGGAACTCCACTTGCCTTTCCGGAGGCACACCTGGTAATTCTTCGGGGAACACATCCAAAAACTCGCACACTACTGGAACCTCGTCAACCGAACTTAGCCTCCCCGCGGCCACTCGAGCGTCCGTCACATAGGCTATGAATCCACTGCAACCCTGCTGCAAACTCTGTCTCGCCCTGGAAGCCAAACAAAACGCTGACCCGCACCGGGTCCCCTCGCCATACACAGTAAGCACTGCCCTACTAGGGTCTCGTATAGTCACCAGCTGTCTCTCGCAATCAATGACTGCCCTAAACTTACTCAACCAATCCATGCCCACGATGACGCAGACATCCCCCATCGCTATAGGAACCAAGTCTATAGGGAACTTGACACCAAAAATCTTGAGCACACATCCTCGAATCACGTCAGTGGCGTATACCGATTTCTCATCAGCTATGGAAACCCACAGGGGCCGACTCATCACCTCCTGATCAATACCGATGTGTTGGCTAAAAGCCAAAGATACAAAAGACCGACTCGCACCCGAGTCAAATAATACCAAGGCAGGTACAGAATTCACAAGAAAAGTCCTTACACATATTATAATATAAGCACAATATCTCAACATAAAAGTAAATACACGAAAGAATACATACCAGCTACGACATCGGGCGCCGCGCGGACCTCCTCCGCAATCAATTAAAAAGCTCTCCCACGAGCCTTTGAAGCCTTGGCTTTCACCGGCCGAGTCTCGGTAACCATAGCAGTAGGCGCAGATCCCTAGTGAAGCCGGGGGCACTCGGCCTTCCGATGGGCGGTCTGGTTGCAATGAAAGCAAACCATAAATCCCTTGGGGCAATCCCTAGCAATGTGCCCCTCCTTGCCACACTTGTAGCAAGCATCTGATCGACATGCCCCCTCATGACCCTTGCCGCACTTTCCGCAAGTGCGGCCCTTCTGACCTCCCATCCTCGAATCGGCGGACTTGGTCCACTTGGCTGCCGGTTGGGATTGAGCCGGCCGCGGATCCACCCGCTGAGACTCTGCCTCCTCCCTGGCCTGAGTCTCCAACTCAATCTCTCTCTTCCTGGAATTTGCCCGGAGCTCATCAAAGGTCTGGTATGACGAGTTCGATATGAACTCCCGAATATCCCTCCTCATTACACCCAAATATCGGCTCATCCGAGCCTGCTCAGTGGACACCTGCTCAGGGAAAAACATCGCCCTCTCATGAAACTTCCGAGTGATCACAGTAACCTAATCATTACCCTGCTTGAGGGTCAAGAACTCCTGAACCAACCGTTCCCTCTCCACCGGGGGAACATACTCGTCTATGAACATAGAAGTAAATCACTCCCAAGTCACGGCTGAAATCTCCACAAGAGTGAAGTTCGCCGTCACGAACTTCCACCAATCCTTTGCTCCCAGGCGGAGCTGGTTCAAAGCGAATTGTACCCTCAGATGATCCGGACATGAACATGTGTAGAAGCATCCCTTAATATTAGCAATCCATCTCATCGCAACAATCGGGTCCTGTGTCCCATCAAACTCGGGTGGCTTCGTGTTGTTGAACTCCCGGAATAGCAACGAATCACCTCCCTGTGGTCTGGCAGCGGCCACAGCTGTAGTAGATGCAGCGGCTGCAACCTCAGTCACCGCGGCGTACCGCTCATCAAAAGTCTCCATCAGTGTGGTCTTGATAGACCCAAAAATCTCCGGAATCTCGGCCTGGATCGCCGCAGCCACCTCCTCGTGAATCATCTGACGAAGCTCCTCGTCACTCACACCACTCGTACCAGGTCTGTGGCGTGGTCCAACCATAATGCCTCTGAAATACAACATCAAAATATCAGAGACTCCATCGAGCATAATCGCACTCGATAACGCAACCCTACTCGGCCTCCGATACCCAAGGATTCTTACTTGGGTTGCCTACTGACCCGGTGTCTTCAGTAGTACGGGCCCAATACTACTGACTACACCGCATCAGCATTCACGCCAAGTCCTCCTCCCCGGACCCCGGATCTTGAGTACTCTATTCTTGCTATGCACTGGCTACCTACTCGCTCTCAAAGCATCTCATAGCAGCAGGTTCCCCTAGACTAAGGCATCACAAATCAGGCCACTCTAGTCCTAATATGAATACCTAGTCTACTAGCATGCGTATCATATCATAACATATCTCATAACACATATTCTAAGGGTATTTTGGGGATTTTACCGTTCGGGCGCTGACTGACCGTACACACTGCTTCTCCTTTGGTTATTACGAAATCCCTTATCAAAATTTTTATTGCTTTTATTAATTAAAATTTTTCCTCAAATCCCCGGTTTGAGTTCAGTTACACCCGAAGGTGCATCCGAATCCCTCGAACCTAGGCTCTGATACCAACTTGTAACAATGTGAATTTTCAAAAAAAATTTCATTTTTTCAAACATCATAAACCAACATTTAATATTTTGAAATCATATGTGTAACAAATGTCATTGTAAAAAAATACATCCCATGGTCATAAAACAGTTCCTTCTTCACTGTGTACAATCACGTCGGTGCCTTCCCACAGTCCTCGCTAGTACCTGAAACACATAACAAAACAACTGTAAGTATAAATGCTTAGTGAGTTCCCCAAAATACTACTTACACACATACGCCTTTCCAGGCCTTGACCTTCCGGTCCATGTGTCTCAGGGGACTTCCATCCCGACTCAGTAAACCTTCCGGTCCTACCTGCGTCAACCTTACGGTCCACATCACAACGCCTTCCGGCCCATATCATATATGCCTTCCGGCCCATAACATAATGTCTTCCGACCCATATCAAACATAGCATACATAGCACATACAAACGTTTAACTTATTATATACAGCGCATACAACTCATAACATATCCGACCTTCCGGTCACACAATAAAAACCTTCCGGGTACAGTATAGCGAGAAAACTCACCTCATGGAAAGTCTAGAATCCCGCATACACGCTACCTCCAAATCCCAAGGAAGACTCAACCTCGCCTAATCATAACGAATATTATTTTAATTAATATAGACTTCCACAACCAGACTTTACCCCTTATCATCATTCCTTAGAGGGTAAAAGATCATTTTACCCTCCCTTGACTCAAAGTCCACATGTTGACCAAAACCCTAAAAGTCAACAAAAGTCAACATTCCAGTACGTGAGGCGTACAGCTTGATGTACGCGGGGCATACATAGCCAACCCAGAAATCGGGGTCTCCACCTAGTACGTTGCGCGTACTGGGAGTTACACCCAGCGTAACCTTCAGTTCTAAACACCCTCTATTTTCGGTCTTAATCGGTTAAGCCATTACTTCAACTTCTAGATCTGGCTTTATTTAAGCATCTTTACCCATAAAGTCAAAACCTTTAAGCCTTGGCATGGCTGTAAAGGCTCCTACACTCCTTAACATCTTTCTATTCCAACTCAAGGATCTAGATCTCATGCATGATTCAACATTCACATCCAAGATTACATTTTTATGAGTTTACAACTCAAATAGACTAGAAATATGATGGATCTAAGTTAATGGAGACCATTTCCTCATAAAGTCTCCACCTTTGGGACCAAAACCCTAGAAAATGGTACTTAAATCATATCACTAGAACTATATGTCAAGATCCGAACTTTTTACCTTAGAATGAAGCTCCAACCTCTGTAAAGCCCGGATCTACCCTTGAGCACCAACTTCTAGCCTTCCCACTGAAATCTTCTTCTTTGCTACCTTGAAATGGAACCACCAAGCTTAGAACATTCACAAATGGACTTAGAACGAATAAGCACTCTCTTAGGGTTTCTTTCTGAAGGATGGTGGCTGGGGAATCAAGCCATCACATTCCTTTTATAGCCAACCATCACAATTAGGGTTTTTGTGCTTGAACCGGTTACGCCCAGCGTACCCGATGGTGAACGCGTTGAAATGAAGCGCACGAGTATGCGCAACGTACTCCTTGTACGCCCAACATGCAACACCCTAAATAGAAACAATTCAAAATGAAGGGCTAAATAGAAGGGTACCTGGATTTCGGGCTGTTACAAATTCTGAGACGATAATATCTTATAATCTTTAAACGGAGATATTTGAGTTGTAGTTTACCAACTGGTTGTGCATTGATGATACGTAAATACATTACTAACTTGATGTCATAAAAAATATTATTGTGCATGATTTTTTGAGTTAATAATGTTTTTCTGTACATTTTTCTTTAACATGAAAAGTGATATCTTTGGGCCCTTCGGTGATATGGTGTTGACTTATAGTGTCGGGCCCGGCCAGAACTTAATTGATGTGTTCGATTAGAATATCTTTCTCACTAGATACCATAAATCAGGAAACAAAAGTATTAGACAATGAGATCAAATTTGTTATATGTCTTACATCCAAATGATATCTTGCAAAACAGAGAATTATTATATCACTTATCTTAGGACATGTAACTGAATGAGTCAGAGTTCGACAACGACTTTTCGTAGCTATAATTTGCATATCAATTTGGAAGATTATACTAGAAGTTATAGTTATAGACTTATCCAAGTGAGAGACTATTGGATTAGGTGTCTAAATCCATAAATATAATTGGTATAAACTTGAATAAATGGTAGCCCAGTCCTTTTGGGTTTCCCTCAAACCTAGCAATTAGACAGTATTATTTTGAAAAATAAGTTGATTTATTATTTGAACAATAAATTGAAATAAATTATTTATTAATATATTATATAAATAATATATTAATTAGAAATAGTAATATTTAATTAATATCTAATCAGAAATTAATTGAAATTAATTTGGTGATTAAAAGAATTAATTAAAAGTACAGGGAGTAAAGTGCAATTGTTTAATAGTTGAGCAAGACTCTTGGACGGTTTTAGGAGCCTTAGGATTTCTAGAATTATCCCTAGTGGTTAATTAGGAAGATGGATAATTACATGGTTCAAGATAATATTATTATATTGGGTTTGGGCTTATCTAGGATTTCCTGACTGCACTATGAATAGGCCCATAGGGCTATGAAATTAGGCACTTATATCCTTAGAAGAGAGATTGCCAAAATTATCCTCTTACCTCTCCATAACCCTTTGTTTCTAGTCTTGGGTATGAACCATCAGAGACGTGACGCTTGTGGTGCTAGTTGCTAAAAAATTTGAAGAAGGATTCAAAGTTATCTACAATAACAATATTCAAAGTGAGTTTCTTAACATATTAAATTATTTTTTAATTAGAAAAGCTTTATAGGATGATAATTCATATTATGTTGCCTATACGTGAAATACATGGATCCTCAATAGGTTGCATGTACCCTAATCATTTGAATTGTTTGAATGTTTTCCGCTTAGTGCATAGAATTTCTGTAACCTACATTTTCCATCAATCTTTTATATTTTTTTGATGTTTTCCAAACATACAATAGCTTGGTAATGGCAGAAAAGGAAAATAATTTCTAGTAAAGAAGAAGGGATTTTTGGATGTTCTTCTTTTCGGTAGATTGAAAGTAACTGTGTTAAGAATTTAAAGTGGAAATAATTATAATAATTTTTTTACTAACATGGTGGTTAACTGTTTTTATGGCAAAGTAATGACTCAATATCAAGCCTTAGCTTGATAAAAAAAAATCTACATTTTAAATAGAAAGCGAAATTTTCAGGAATGATCCATATAGGTTTGGTAACCTTTATCTTAAAAATCAAAAATATATAACGCACAACATATTTTTTTCTCATGTTCTATTTTAAGTGAAGGGGAAATGACCAAAATGCCTTATGAAGTTTCTAGGCATGGTCCATTAGTCCCTAAAGTATTTTGTTGCTTTATGAGGGAATGAAGTCATTTTTGTCAGATCTATTATGTCCTTTCAGAATTTTAGAAGGGGTAAATCAGTGATATTTTTTCCACCTAATTTATTTATGCCACATACACTTGCTAACCATGTCCTTTGTTTATTTAATAAGACTAATATCGATGAACATTGTTACCATTTCCTTCTTTCAACGACTGAAAACCCTTATTTTCCTCTCATCAAACCTTAAACATAGTTGTTGTATACGTGGTTGTTGATTTTCACTTACAAGGTATCTTCACCGATTACCCCATATTAAACACCAATGTTATTAACTAGAGGGTGGTGAACATTGATTTCGCCGGTATATATAAGGACACGTGTTATGCATTATCGAAAGATTCACCAAAGAAAAATGTGGGAACGCTTTAATACTGTCTTCCTAATATTAATTTTTCAAAAGGTTTGATGTTACTTTGGAATGAGCTTTATGTCGAATTCATAAAAATTTCTTATAAATGTGGTGTCGATGTATGTAGACCATTTTGGTAATACTAACATGTAAGAATGGTTAGATGAAGAAAAATAGGAAATTGTTGATAATATATAGGAAAAAGTAGTTGATGTTGAAAAAATATTTCACACAGTTGAAATAGGGGAGGGGATTGATAATAACATCCCTCATTTTCCAAAAAGGAGAATGTCCAAATTTCAAGATGGGTTAGGATGTAGGTCTAGACGAGCCTTTTGATGAAGACATGGGTGACAATGAAGATATTGATCTTGAATTGCAAAATATTTTCAATGAAAACTTACACTAGAAGAAGCAGCAGCCTATGTTAAGTATGAGGTTTGAGAATCCGAAACAATTGAAACTCATGCTCTATAATTATGCAGTTGGAGCTGGTTATCAATTATATTTTGTGAATAAAATGATAGTTTAAGGTTATTAGCTAAATGCTTTGATGGAAAATGTAGTTTGACGTTTTAGGGTTCATAGATCAGTGATGATTAGTCTTTCAAGATCAAGTCTTTTACAAATGACCATAATTGTGCAAAGAATTTCAAATTAAGATCAGTTTTCACTTATAAATGGATATGTAGCCATTTTACATAAGAATTTGTAAACAATCAAAAGATGAGTGTTAGATTTCTTAAAGAGGAGGTGAAAAATGAATTTGGCATTAAAGTGATTATGAGTCAGTGTATGAGAACCAAGAAGTATGTTTTCACTCTAGTTGAACAAATAATTATAGAAAATTATTCCAGACTATGGTTATAGGGCGAGGAGATCATAATATCAAATTCAGTTAACTATAAAAATTTATGTAGATACAATGCCTAATGGTAAGAATTACTTCAGCAAGTTTTACATTTGTTTTCATGGAGTGAAAGAAGGATGGAGAAGTAGTTGTAGAAGGATCATTAACATGGATGGTTGTTTCCTAAAAAGTTTTTGCCAATGTGAGTTACTTTGTACTATAGTTAAGGATGCTAACAATTAAATATTCCTAATTGGTTGGGCATTTATATGTGTGGCAAAGAAAGACAATTGGAAATTGTTCATCGAAAATCTTACATAAGATTTTCAATGTTCACATCAAAGATTTGGGATATTTCTAATTTATGATCAACACAAGGTATGGTTCTTTTTATAAATTCATTACAATAGACATTGAGAATCCTAACTTTATTACTCCTACTTACATATGTAAGTTATGTTAAGGAAATGAAAGATGTATTACCAACAGTAGAACAACCAGTATGCAAAGTATATCTATGCCAATTTTAGATAAAAACTAGTGGAGCTCAGTTTGAAAATATTTTTTAAGGAGATAGTAAGGCAACAACTGAAGTACATTTCAATGCAACCATAAAATAGATTCAACAATTAAACCATGGTACCTTTGTTCATCTTATGGATAGGGATCCAAAGACATGGTCATTACCTTTTTTACAGAGTTCACAATGCCGCTTGTGAATCTATGTAGAATAGCTATTCAGAGAGCTTTCATAGTGTCACATTGGATGCTAGGAAGAAACCTATCATCAACATGTTAGATGATACTCATATTTATGTGATGCAAAGGATGGTAAGTATGCAACTTAAAGGACAAGGATGTAATCATTGCTCAGTTTTTCCAAACATCATAGAAAAGTTGAATAAGCTACAAACTGACTAGAGGTATGTACACACACAAACACACACACACACACACACACATATATATACATATATATATATATATATATATATATATATATATATATATATAAGTTACCTGTGTGACCACTACTTATTTTCATGACATTAAGTATGTGTTTGAAGGTTGTTGTATCTTGTGGGGTAATAATTTTGAAACAAGAAACATAGATGAGTCTTATGTTATTGATGTGACAAAAAAGGAATGCGCTTGTAGGATGTGGCAACTAAAGAGGTATGGTTGTGTTCATTCCTTTGCTACATTATCATTTTTAAACATTAAACTTGATGGACCATCTATAGACCCTGAGTGTAACGCCCGTGTTTCTGGATAAGAATTAGTATGATGGTGTAATAGTTAGGGTTAACAATTAAAACCTATTTTGAAGTCACGAAGAGGAATTATTTGAGTATT
This sequence comes from Lactuca saligna, assembly GCF_052625555.1. Lineage (NCBI taxonomy): Eukaryota > Viridiplantae > Streptophyta > Magnoliopsida > Asterales > Asteraceae > Lactuca > Lactuca saligna. Next base: position 57,470,495 of record NC_136425.1, read on the forward strand.
ATGTGATTTATGTGATTTTGTGCATTATACTTATTTACAACGAAGTAATAAAATCATAATAAAAATAAGCTTCAAAAATAAAGTAATAGAAAGATCCAATATCTATGAAGAAATTTGAAGTAGTCGTAACAAGGGTTTTGGGGATATAAGTAACCCTGAAAACCGACTTATAACGAAGATGTTATGATTGGTCGAAGTTTTGCGGCAAAACCTGCACGACACCGGGAATCGTAAAACGTGAGTTTGGTGAGAAATAACTTTTAGCCTTAGTGATCTAAACGAAAGTCGAGTATACATTAAACCGAGAGAGTCCAAAAAAAGAACTTCCAAATCAGACTTTGTATGAGGAAGTTATGATTCTTCTAAGATTTGGCATAGCATAGTACAGCCCGGAATTCAAATTTTAGATTGACTGATTTTTAGCCGACACAACCTAAAAGATAATCAAAGAACTCGTTAATAGGAGCTCAACGATATAAAAACATATGAAAATGGACGTTGGATGACAAAGCCTGTTAAAATATAACTTTAAAAATAAATTTAAAATTAGCCAACGGGGTTTAAACGAAAGTTGTGAGTACGTCGCTGCCTATACGTGGATATAAAGAGTGTCAAAAACGGAGCTCGTTTGCGAAAGTTACAAAATTTAGAAATTGTGTATATGTTGATGCAAAGAGGGTGACGTGGCCGAATCCTGACCCTCGCCTGCTCTCGATGGTCTTCGCTTCAGATGCTGACAGTTGGCCTTCGTACGCACAACGTAACACTTTGGATGCACCGCATACTGAGTATGCCTAGCGTACACCGAAGGTATGCCCTAGACACTTGCATCCAACATCATGTAAATAGGTACGAGGTTTTTCCCATTTCTTCACACCTCAACCTTTCTTTCTCTCTCAAAAGTCCAAAACTATCCCTCCCCTTCCCTATTACTTCCTAGGTGCTAGAGGTGAGTCCTAGAGTACCAGAAGGCTCCGAGAAGAAGAGCTTTCAGCTTGGAAGTTCTATGCCCGCTGAGCCCGATTCCTATCCAAACCTCCGAGTAAGTGAGTTATAATTACCCTACTTTAAGTATAACTTATGTTTAAGTTTATTATCATTATTATGAACTTATAAACAATATATGTATTATAAAATATAATATACAAAGTGTTATTATAATTTATTTTAACTACTTGCCGTACAGATAATTTGGTTTGCAGGGCCGCATAGAATTGTTGGATTTCAGAAGTGCTTATATGAAAAAATGGTCCTGCCCTCCGGTGTTTCAGGTCTAGCCCCTGTCTGTATATAGTGGTTGAAAAGTATTGTTTAACACATAGAAAACGATATCGCTCATAAATAGTCGCAATAAATACTAGACCAAAATCTAGCGATAATGATACAAGGTTCGTCGCAGGAAAATAAAATTGAAGCGTTGCCCGAGTTTGGAATCATAACATTAACAAGTGAGTGCATAGTTACTTTCATCTTATAGATAGATATGAAGTATTTAATATAAATTACGTTCTATGTGTGCATATTATCTGTGTATTTGATATTTATGTTGGATGAACAAAATATACATGTTTTACTTGATTTAAACTGTATATGTATTTTATATCTGTGATTATGATGGGTAAGACGGGTAGATGAAATAGATGATGAAATAGGAAATAAAATTGATGAGAGGCCTCTATGTTTAAGTTGATCTAGTCATCTAGCAGAGTATAGATGACGACCACTGACTATTCTAGACAGTCTAGTGGAGCGTTGGCATGCTCGCAACTTGTAGGTGTTTTTGAACTAAGTGTTCAGCAGGTGTACTCCACACCACTCATGGTTGCCTTATTTGACATATGTTACTGAGGAATCCCCTAAGCAGTGTTGTAATCCTGATTAAACTTCTTAGGTTAGGTCCCTTGAATTAGATGCTTTAGGGACAGAAAGTGAGGATGACGGGAATGGGTAATCGGGTTGACTGATTTGACGAAATTAATAAACTTAATTATTATGGGTTCAAAACCCTATGTGCTCACCAGGCTCCTATGCCTGACCCACTCATTTTCTTGTATACAGGTAGTAGCAAGAGAGCACATGAGTGATGATTTGATGAGAGATAAATGGATTATAGGCCACTAGAATAAATAGATGTTGTAAGGCTTATGTTGTTTCTGTTTATGCTTTTGATATGTATTGACAACGACATCTCGAGGTTTTTAATATAATGAAAATACATTTCATCAGAAATGATTTGATAAATTCTTTAACATATTTTTGGGAAAAAATTCTACAACATATTTCTTCAAAAGTATACTATGATTTTCAAATAAAGCATAAACAAATCGGTTTTTTCTGGCCGTGACATTGAGGATGTCACACTGAGTATCCAAGAGCATTCTTCTATAATACTTAAAAAAAACCCATACATAGGATGGATTGAAGCAACATGTGGCTTGTTATAGATCCAGTAGATCCCTCCTTTGCCTCCATTAAGAAGAAGAATACAATGAAATCCAACCATGAAGAGAAAAGGGATGCTTTTTAAAGGCCTGGAAAACACATAGATTCAAAGGTAGGGAAAAAAGTATCTTGTGGCATATGCAAACAAACATGACACAACAAGAGCACTTGTACTTAACTGGAATGGCCACCTAAAATTAGTATCAGAATGAAACAAAATGTAAGGCAAACACAAGACTCCATAAATATGCAAGGGGGTAGGGAAGATAATGTTATGGTTGATGAAGACGAGCAAAATTTGTTATTGTTAATGAAGGTGAGGAAGTTTTAAGGGTTAACGAGGATGTTGTCCAAGCTTCTAGTGCGGTTCAACCACATAAAAGAAGAAAGTATGAGATAATCCTTAAAATTAAGATTGCAAAAAGAGTTAAAGGTGAATGTAGGAGTGCTATAACAACAATGGAGTTGGATTAATTTGTTTGTGTAATATTTGGTTAATGTTTGTTGGGTGGGAGGGTAGTTGTTTACAAGAACCTAGAATATGGTTTGGGCTAGGTGCAATTATGGTATTTCATATACATGACCTTTGTAAACAATGGGAATGACAGTTGTAATTTAAATTTATCTTATGGTTATGTTTATATATGGTATTTGGATTTGTATTTGAAAGTCTTATTTTTTTTTTCATTATGCATTATAGCACATCGGTATGAGGACAATTTTGGACATTTAGCATAACATAGAGAATCTTATTAGTACAAGGGACTTAGGTTATTTTAGGAAATTTAGACATTTTAGCCGTTAGGGGTATTTTAGGCATTTCAGCCCTTAGGGGTAGTTTAGGCTTTTTGGCATTTTAGCCTTTAAGGGTATTTTATGCATTTTACCCATAAATCGTATTGGTAACAGTTTTCATGACAGTAGATTAGTATTAAGATTCATCAAAGTAGAGAGCTAATAATGTACATCAAATGACTATGGTTTAACAACACAGAAGTAGAATGCTATTAATTGAAATAAAATTAGATTAGTATCAGTTTACATGAAAAGAATTTAGTATTAACATATTAACCTTCATTAAAAGAAAGTGTTATGAATGTAAATAAATGAATTTAGCATTAAATAAACGAAAGTATAATGCTATTAATTGACATAAAATTAGATTGGTATCAGTTTACATGAACGTTGTTTGGTATGAACGAACATCATAGTACATTGCTATTTATGTACATAGAAAACCCTCATCTAATTGCCCATCAGAAATAAATAAAAGAAAGTAAAATTTTCAATTTTTATCCATTTTTGGGTTAAAGACAAAAGGGAGTTACTATAAGAACCGAAAGTTACAGAGATTTGACTTCTAGTCAAATGTTGACCGAAAGAGCAAAATGCTCATTAATGAGAATTTGGTAAGATTATGAAGTTGTGACTTCATGAAAATGGAAAAAATAAGTTTAATTCATGTAGAAGAGATTATATGAGTAAGTTCAAGAGAAAGAATGCATGATCATATGCATTTTGGTCAAAGGGTAAAATGGGTATTTTATGCTTTTTTGGCAACTTTGTGATATAACATATTAAGATCCATCTTAACTTAGTGAGAAATGACTTAATAGAAATATAGAGTATGTTCCAACATTCTCATGGATATAAACATCATAGGAAATGGGTTATAAATGAAGAAGTTAAGTGCATTAGAAGTTGGGATAAAAACTATCCCAAAGCTAGAATGAAATCACCTAAAGACCTCCTAAGATACACTTGATCTTCTAAAAACTATGTAACCTATCTAACTTGGGACATGGCCTTCATCTAGGCTACCGAACAAATATAACAATCAAGCCTTGAATATTCCCTTGTTGTAGGATGGAAAGGATTCACTGCGAACCGAACAATACCACCTTGCGGTAGAAATTGATGTAGAAAACACCCTCTCTTTCTTCCATCTATCAACTGACACACATCTGAGCCCTTCTCCCTTAAACAGGCAAGGGTGGAAGAACAAAACCTAATTATAGAAAGCGACATCCTAACCATCGGCCAACCACCTATCCTCAGGCTGTAATCCTCGGGTCAGTCATCACATTCACTTCCTACAGAAGTCTTGCGACTCAAACCGGCACTACTTCTAACATGGTCTTTGACACCATAAGATCAACTAACTCATACAAATATATACCCTTCAGTTTTAAATTGCCATTTCCACTTGGGCCGAACAAGAACCAACTTTACCCTCACGTAGAGCAACCATACCCAAAAGATTGGTAACATGAGGATGGGCTATAACTAACCCTAGTGTTATACTATACTGTCAACTATAACTAGTTCCCTAGATACCTTGTGACTTTTCCCAGTCCTTGTACATATCCCGTGCTTACAGTATTATAGGTCCATACTAACTACCACATGTATCTCTATTTGTTTAGGAATCATCCCAAAGTTCTAGGTTATTACACTCGATCATAACTCGGCGTACTAACGCATACCTATACACTTAAAAGAGCCACAAGCTACACTTCCTAGTTCTTCAACCTAGGATCCTTCTCATACATATATATGCACTGGCATAACATAATACCTTACATAGGCCACTACGAACTAAACCATACTCTGTTATCCAGATGGAAAGATACGTCTATGAATATCAACCAACCACAATACAAATACTAACCACATGCAACTAAAATTCGGCAGTCCTTCGATTGAGAGATCCAAAACTATAATGCTTGGACTCAGACAAGAGCTGTGCAACAGGCCAGGCGAGGCAATCTAGGACTATCTAATACTAGGGGCATGCAATATGAACATACTCGCATAATAGTTAACTAATATCAACAGAGGCTTGAAATATCAAAAAGCAATCAATAGTCAAACAATCAGTCTAACATTCAATACCTTGTCTATAAGGCATCTTAAATATCAAGTAACTCTAATACATAATTCCTGAAAGATCCTTAGCATATCTACTAGCATGCATTTCTACTAATTCTCATATTAACAACTATATAGCCAGTATGGATATTTTGGGAGACCACTTCCTTAAGCTTCAGCTAACTGTACACAACACATCCTACTTTCTTCTTTTAAATTCATTGTTTTTTTAAGTTTATAAAAAATTATCAAATCCTTAGTTTGAGTTTGGAATCAAACAAGTGTTCATCCAAATCCCTCAAACCACATCTCTGATACCAACTTCTAACATCCCTAATCCATAGTAAAATTGCTCATTTTTGAAATAGAATAAACAACTATTTTTATAAATTTGTATTCATAGTTAAACAATTTGTTCATAATTTAAAATCAGAGTTATAAGGAAAACAATGCAGAATCTCGAATAATAGAACCGTTAATTTGCATGTGTGTTGTCTTGCCTGCACAATCCGATAAGTACATGAAAATCATTTGAATACATAAATGTAAGCCAAATCTTAGTGAGTTCCACCAAAATACCCCATACGACAATACACATACAATACATGCACACATGAGCCTACTGTCTACCTAGACTGCCTTGCAGGCCTATATGATGCAAGGACTGATCTAGTGATCCTACTGTTTATTTGGCCGCTTCGCAAGGCCTATAGTAGCTGAACCGCTCCCTTAGGCCAACGGTCTGAATGGACTGCCTCGAATCGACTATAGTACACTGGACCACCCGGATATCTTGGCCTATATCACAAAGAAAGACTGCTTCAACCCAACCAACCATAATATGTTGATATATATAAAAAAATAAACAATAACTAGAAAACATAGGTAATCATACATATATACCAATCTAACAAATCACTACAACATACCAACATCCTACACAAAAACATATATATTGTAGTATGAAGTATATATAGTGAGAGAACTCACCTGAGCTATCTAGTAGAACCTCGGCAGCAAACCTCAACAATCAGAACAACTAACACAAGCTACCTAGTGCCAAATCATGAGTCGATCTTAGCTAAACACTCAACTCTGCCAAAGGTTTGACCAAAAGTCAAACTAATCAAAAAGTTAATGGTCAACATTCAAAGTCAACAACCTAAAAGACAAGTTTATTTCCCACCACATTGTGGCCCATCATTTTCCATGACAAAGCAATATCCGAACAAAATAGCCGCAAGAACCTCATACCCCATGACGTATGTGGTGAGCATATAATCACATCATGGGAACCAATCCTTAAGAACTTAATGGATTAAGCCCTAAATCGTTTAAGCCACACACTCATCTCATTCAGAAGGCTTTCTACATCAAATGAGTGAAAAAAATTATTGATTTATAGTCATGCTTGTCCAATGCATGTCTTTCCTAAGCCATGTCATAACAATGGTGGAAATGAGGTCAAAAATATCTTGTATAAGCCAAAACTCAACCAAATCTTAGATCTGGATGACTATCCAGAATCCATATAGTTTCCACCTTATGGAATTTATCCACTCAAACCCTCCCAAACATGGAGAAAATACAGAAAAATCCTAGATCTAAAAGCATAACTCATAAAGATTGGTACTTGGTGACTTACAAGAGTTGAGAATATATGCTCCAAGGTGATGACAAAACTTGCTTGCTGGATCTATGCACCAAGAACACCTTCTTGTTATTCAAGGCACCAAAAAGCTCACAAATGGATGAAAGAGAAGAGAGGAGGCTCAAAGTGGTGACAGTGAGGCTAGGGTTTCTTTCAATAGGCTTTAGATACGATGTATGATAGAAAAGTACCCTAAAACATAGAACCACCATTTAAATACATATAAAACCCTAAAAATTCATGGGCTTGGGTTGCCCAATGGTCACCTTGTGGTAGCCTGCTTGTCATCTCGTGGTGACTCATCACGGCGTTGGGATCTTTTCCCCACCTTGTGGTGACAAGTTTTTACCCAGTTCCAATCCAGCTTCAAACAATCATAATTTACCCTTTTACTTCAAATCACAATTCGAGGGATTTAATCACTTAATCCAACGTTATTAATATTAGATAGGGTCTACAATCTATTCCTTTGAAGCCCTAAAGACTTACTCGATTCATTTATGGGCCGCTATCCCGATATTAAAAACATCATAAAACTAGGTGTTACATATACGCTTAGCATCATGTATCTGAGCATGATATGGAGGAAGAAAGAATGGTATTATATGCACTATAATGTTATGTAAGATTAATTAGATATAATTATAATATGTTTAGCTAGATGATAAAGGTGTTTGTTAGATACCTAAGAGATGTAGAAAGAAATAGAATATGATAATATGCATTATAATCATACAAAAGAGTATGTAAGAATGTGTAGATGCTAATGGTATTATGAGTAATACCTGCTAGATGTATAAAACAATACGATTATATGCATTATAATCCTATGTATGTATCTATGTATGTTTAGAAATTAATTGTATTATGTAGAATATATGTATGTCAACAGATATAGATAGAGATTAAGTACTTAACGAGTTAAATACTGGATAAAAGTTTTTATTGTTGTTATAATAAACTTGTTTTTCCTTAGTTTCTCATGTAATGTCTTTCCTACTATAAATAAACTTTATTTATAATAGACAAAACTGCAAAATTAGTCCCTGTGGTTTGCAAAAAACTTTGGATAGGGTCCAAAGAGTTTTCAACTTGCATGGAAGGTCCAAAATCAAGAATTTTCTTTGATTTTAGTCCAAAAAAACATGAAAATACGGTTATGCCCTTTTATTTTATTTTTTGTTTATTTTATAATTATTCTAATAGTATTTTAAATTAAACAAAAAAGAAAAAAAGGAATTATCCCTCTCCCTCTCCCTCTCTCTCTCTCCCCCTTTCTCTCTCTCTCTCTCTCTCTATATATATATATATATATATAATCGCATTAAACACTACACCTTTAAATCCTAAATCTATCGGTACACAAATAAATTCTTATCTTCATCATATTCTCTGATCCAGATCTTCATTTTCCCACCCCACCATTGCTTCAATTCAGATCCATTAGAGACAACAAATTAGTATCTCTACCGAAAACTTTCACAGACGCCTCGGAAATGACTAATCGCATAACCATGGCTACCAAGATCTCCACGACCATCTCCGCCTTCCAATCTCGCACATGTAACTAGCATCTACCATCAGTTTGTTCTCTATCTATTGTATCACCACTTATCTACATAAAACAATTAACAGGGTACTGCATATCTCCATCATTCGATCATCCTTCATATTCTTTCAAATCTTATTCAGCCAAGGAAAACCTCACTCCATTGAATCCAAACGAAATCAGAATTTCAATCGTGTCCATCAAACCGCATCACAAACGAAAATTCATACATTTTAAAACTCCTTTTGATTAATTTTCATTACCTTCCCATTTCAAAGCTCACAATAATCAATAAACAAATCCCATTCATCAACACAAAGAGTTTCAGATAAAAATTTGAGCATTTATATCTTTAATGCCAAAAAAACCGAAAAGAAATTTATTGGGAAAATCTTAAAATCAATCCATTAACAGATTCTAATAAAGAAGAAGATAATGAAGAGGATTTCAACATCGAAAACTGCATCAAAAATGAAAAATCATACCCTGTATCTCTTTTTTACACGAATGAAGACCCCAGGACCCATGAAATTTCAATGAAATTACCATCTCCATCCTTCGTCTTCTTCGTAGATTTCCAGATAAACAACAATCACCATTATCTCCAAGAGACTAATTAGGATGAAGATAAAAAAACCCAAATATGATTGTGAGGCGACCATCAGGCTGAATTCTTTTCTGATCAGACGACCACAAACAGTAGGGATCTTGATGAGATGTGATTCTTGTTGAGGTTTCATCCTTGTCATTTCCATATACTCCGATTAAAATATATGTGTTTGAGAGGATTGGAAGTACAAAAATGGCGTGGAGAGAGAGAGAGGGGGGGAGGGCATCGGCGGGGGTTGGGTGTGTAGGTTAGCACTTTTCTTTTCTCTTTTTATTTTAATAAATTATGTAAAATAATTTCAAAAAAAATTCAAAAAGAAATAAAAAGGGAAAAAAATTCATTTCAAGTTTACCAAGAACCAAAACCGAAGAAAATTCTTGATTTTGGACCTTCCGTGCAAGTTGAAAAAATTTTGAACTCTATCCAAAGTTTTTTGCAAATCATAGAGACTAATTTTGCAGTTTTGTCTTTATAATAATTATTACGATTATGTTTATTGGCTCATTATTTCTTTCCTATGTGAAGTTTAATTTGAGTCCAACTGGAACGCAACACCAAGAAAAGGTTGAAGATCTATGTATAGTAGATAGTGTAGTACACACTATTCTTAAATCAAAGAAATATTTTTTCAAATTAGTACTATAAAAGCAGTAATACAAGCAATATCAGGTCTTGCAGACTTGATAGAGGGATCCGAGAAAGAACATATATTTCAAAGGATATGATAAAAAACGATGACCATTCAAATAAGAAATGTATGTATATTATAGATAAAAACCATGTGCATGAAAAACTACCAACACTTGATTCTGGTATGCACTACACACACACACACACACACACACACATATATATATATATATATATATATATATATATATACAATTCAATGAAAATATGTAGTCAAGGAAAAGCATTGTGATCTTGGTACATTCAATTTATGGCATATGTGACATCCCCTATTTTTTAGAACCAAACAAAAACTTTTTCTTTATGCTTTGAAAAACCATAACATCTTTGTTTGTGTAAACTTCCAGTATAATAAAATATTTGTGGAAACTATTTTGTTTTATTAATATAACTTTGAGTAAAGATGTTGCTTCAAAATACAAAAATTATAAGGATGTCATAATCAATATACAACATAGTTACAACATAAAGACCTATGGTCATGAACTCTATTTCAAGTCTTTTCTTTAATCACTCAACATCTTATTCAAAACATTTAATAGTCTTAATACAACTACTTGTGACATATATAAACGGAGTGGGCCAGGTTGGGAAACCTAGTGACATACATAGGGTTTTCAATCCCATAATATTATTATGATAATAGTTTATAGTTATCAAAACCACAAAACCAACCGTTACCAACCAATATCATATAACCTAGATATCCTATATGGCAATTTATCCTTAATTATCCGCCTCGTCGATCCTCACATACTAACCCTACGCAACAACCTCATGAGATTTATGAAAAGGATCATTATGAACAACTAGTTGTTTTGGGGATTTCTTGGAAAAAGACAAAGATAAAAAAAAAGACAACAAATAAGAGTAATAGAGTACTCGAATGAATATATGATCTAGTTCCCTTGGATAGGTATAATTCATTAACATCACAGGACAATTAAGTCAGGGATGGTCATCAACACCCTTTAGATGGATTAGACTTTCCTAGCAGTGGTCCACAGACGCACCCTATCCAACAGTCAATTAGATAACTCAAACATACGTAGTAGTGGTCTGAGTCACAAAGCTCATTTGATCATCAAGAAAACACTGCCATACAAAGATCATCAAAATAAAATAAGGGGGAATACTAATATAGTGCTCTAGTATGCTCTTGTACCCTAACACATGATAAAGTCGAAAATGGACTTTGTACATAATAGTACTTCTGGCACATAATAGTACCCCGACATAAGTAGCACTTGAGAAATAGAACTCTACTCTCCGTTTCAATCTTATACACATACCAATATAAAACTACTCAATATCCAAAGTTAATTGAATAAAACATTCTTTTTTAAGTCTTAGGGTATTACTAACAAATCATAATATCCATAATCATCCTAACATTCATTCAATTTAATGAGATCTAATAATCCTTTAGATGTCTTAGTTTAAAACTTAAACTAGACTATAAACCTTGAATCAACTTTCATTACTACCCCTATTAAGACAACACTACCATAGTTCATGGTATATATCTAACACAAAATATCAAGTATTTAATATGTACTAATCTTTTTAAGTAATAATAATTTTCTTTAGATTATCATGTAATAATACCACATAATCACTTAACATATAATTAACCATATCCAGTTCACAATCTATATGTTATCAAATATACATTTGATAAATATTTTAGATAATAAACAATTAATTCACGAACAAACTTTGAACATATAATTAATACTTTCAAATAAATACTTTCTATTAAAATCACGTTCTTGAAAGTAATTATGCACTTACCTAATAAAAGGTAGAAGACTCGCAAAAAAGTTAGTTCATTGACTAACACTTCATTTTTCCCTTTTTAAATAACCTTACGAGATTGTCTAGAAAAAACGTAGAACTCCAAGGGCAGAACTTCGTCGTTGAGTCTTCCTTCTGAAAAATTCCTCTAGCGCTTCAGCTCTCAACTCACTATATTTAAACCAAAAGAAAGACATGTCAAATCACGAGGGACAAACTTGCTCAAGGATAAGAAGAGAAACACTCTTGAATCAATAGAATCGTGCAAGAAATATGAGAGCCTAAAGTCTCATATTTATAGTAAACAAATTTTCAAAAAGCACCCTTATAATTACTTAAACGAATAAACGAACCTTAATAATACTATTTTAAATAAATTTAATGATATTAATACTAAACTAATGTCGAAAGTATTCAATATTAGGCTTTTATCGACCGCATCATTGATACCTTTCTAATGACCTATATATATATATATATATATATATATATATATATATATATATATATATATATATATAGTAACGTCTTCATACAAAATTTGCTATTATAAATAGTAACTTCTTCATACAAAATCTTCTCCCAATGTTCTATATATCCCTGACTTTGTATCGACAAGTACTATAACTTTCATTTAAACTCTGTCAGCTAGTTCTTATTCTATTTCAATTTTACAAATCTCAATAGATTTCGCCGCATTTCAAAACTTAGGGACCAAGTTTTTCTTATATCCTTAACATACGAGCTCCGTTCCCGACTGCCTTTTTATCGACAGATACTTATTTACAATATCTTCAACTCTCATTTACATTGTTTTGGCTAACAATCACTCAATTTTAATTTCGATTTCTGTGTTGCATATTGTTGTACTGTGTCGCACTTGAAACTTTGAAAAATCATAACTTCCTCATATGAAGTCAGATTTTGGCGTTCTTTACATATACGAGTTCCTATTGTTGAGATCTACGACTTTCATTTAAATCACTTTGGCTAAAAAGCAACCTATCTCTGGCTCACTTTTTATTACGCATATTTTCGTATCCGTTTGAAAGCGAAACTTTAGGTAAATCATAACTTGCTCATACGGAGTCAGATTTAGGCGTTCTTTATAACCAAAGAATCATCTTCACAACTACTACAATTTTCGTTAAGATTATTTATTCCAAAATGTTTTATTTTTGAATGTTATTTTATTGCTTAACGATAAGTTTTATATTAAGGTTTCTACAAATATTATATAATCCTAATATTTTTACACTTAATGTGTACGCGATAATTATTTATTATCTCATAACACATATGATGAAAAATTATTTTAATTAACAATTTAAATTTTTCAATAAAATGTATAATTATTACCATTATACTCTAAACGTCTAGCCTAAATTGCAAGCATTAGATCATGATAGGTTCGGTCACCCATGATTAAAAATAATGTGAAGGATAATTGAGAATACACATGGGCATCCATTGAAGGACAAGAAGTTCTCTCAATCCAGCTACATAAGAGCACACACATTTTGTTCCCTTGCAAAATTAATTTTAAAACATTCTTTCAATGAAAGTTGAAAGGGAGTTACCTAGATTTCTTGAAAGAGTTAAAGGTGATATATATGGAGCGATTCATCCACCATCTGGACCATTTAGATACTTTATGTTACTGATTAATGCATCTGGCAAATGGTCTCGTGTTTTCCTATTTTTAACTTGTAATATGGCATTTGCAAAGTTTCTTGCTCGTATTATTTTTTAATGACACATTTCTTTGATTATACTATCAAAAGAGTGGGACTTAATAATGCTAGTAATTTACTTCATAAGCATTTAATGACTATTATATGCGTGTGGACATTTTATTAATCATCTAATTGCTCATGTAAATACACAAAATGATTTAGTTGAATCACTGATGAAACATCTCTAGCTAATAGTTAGACCATTAATAATGAGGACCAAACTTCCTATTTCTGTTGGGAGCCATGAAATCTTACATATTGGATCATTGGTATACATGAGGCCTAGTTCATATCATGTATATTCTCCCCTATAACTTGTTTTTGGTCAAGAGTCAAATATATCCCATCTGAGGATTTTTGGATGTGCAGTATATGTCCCTATTGCAACACTATAATGGAAAAAAATGGGTCCTCAAAGAAGGTTGAGAATATATGTTGGTTATGAGTCACTATCTGTTATAAGATATTGAACCTTTAACATGTTATATTTTTAAAGCACGCTTAGCTGATTGAATGTCAAAGACAAAATAACTTGGCTAAGTGGAAGGAGGCTATACAAGTTGAATTAAATTTTCTTAATAAGAGAATGGTTTTTGGGGCCATTATTCTCACACCTGGATTCTTAAAACCATTAGGGTATAGACAGATCTCCGTACGAAAAAGAAATCATAAAGACGAAAATATAAGGTACAAGGCTAGGCTTATGGTTCAATGTTTCTCTCAAAGACCTAGAAATGATTATAGGAAAACTTATTCTCCTATAATGGATGCAACAACTTTTAGACATTTAATCAACATGTCACTTTTTAAAAATTTAGAAATGCATCTTATGGATGTTGTTACAGCTTACCTGTATAGATTACTTGATAGTGATATCTATATGAAAATCGCTGAAACATTAAATGCAAAACCTAAAGAAATGTATTCTATAAAATTACTAGGGCTAAAGGAATTTGGATGCATGTTGTACAATTGATTAAACGATTATTTAACAAGTAAATGTTATAAAAGTAACACTATTTATGCGTGCGTATTTATTAAGAAAACAACATCTAGTTATGTGATCATAAGTATCTACGGTGAATGATCTAGATATCATTGGAATGAATAAAAGAATCCTTGAAGTGATAGAACTTTTAAAGAATGAATTTGAAATGAAAGACCTTGGAAAAACCAATCCTTTAACCACCCCAACGGTTGTTAGATCATTAAATATTGAAAAATATCTATTTCGTCCGCGCAAAGAAAATGAAGAAGTTCTTAGTCTAGAAGAATCATATCTAAATGCAATCGGGGCTTTTATATCTTACACATATACTAGATTCGGCATTTCTTTCGTTGTAAACTTGCTATTAGGGTTCAATTCATCCCCTACAAGAAGACATTGGAATAGGATCAAGCATATCTTTCGATCACTTATAGGAGCTACTAATTTAGGGTTATTTTGTCCTAATAATTCACCACAAAACTTGATTGGTTATGCAGATGCATGCTATTTATCTGAACCTCATAAACCTAGGTCTTAGATTGGATGCATATTCATGAATGAAGGTACCGTAATTTCCCGACGTTCTAAAAAACAAACACTTGTTGCCGCATCCTAAAATGATGCCGAAGTAACTAGATTAAATGAAACTAGTAGAGAATGTACATGGTTAAGAACTTAAGATTGATGAGAGAACTCATTTTATCTTCATGTCGATTAGATAATGATAAATTTCATCTTTAATTTATGAAACTCAACATGTGTCACTCAATTAAAGAAAGATGTATCAAAAGCAAGAAGGCAAAACATATACCTTCAAAGTTTTTTAGTACATTCCAGAGATTATAAAATATCAAAGGTTGAGATATAATATGTTCAATCCAAAAAACAATGTTTCAAACCTCTTCATGAAATTATGTCATACTGCAATCTTCAGAAAACATATGCATGACATCTGAATATGACATGTGCATAGTATATAATGTTAAATATGTCTCAATAAGGGAGAGTCAACTATATGCTCTATTCTTTTTCCCTTCATTAAAGTTTTTTCTCAGTAAGTTTTCTTTAACAAAGTTTTTCATGAAGCAAATACTTCAAGTTTGAACTCAGTTTAAAAAAAATCATTATTCAATGGGAAGTGTTATAAAATCTATCAAAATTATTAAGAGTAGACAAAGCATGTGGATGAACAATTTTTACCCGTTGAATAATTTATTTTACATTTAAAGTTACTATGTTGATGGCGTATAAACATAATCGTATGTAGTGTATATATCCATCAAATGTGAAAAATAGAAGACATATCATCTTAAATACAATCATCAAAGTGTTCAAGATCTCTCAAGTTTCATTCTTTCTTTAATAATGCTTGAATTTGGTTTTAATTAAATTGAATTTATCACAAACATCTGAAGTAACAGATGTAAACAAACAAACTAACACGTGACTAACTGCTATTGTAACAGAATATAACTACCATGATGTGAATTCCTATAATACCCTCTTCATACTTTTAATATAAAGAACTTTTGAAAGATCGAGGAACAAGGTACGTGATGGGCCAGTGTTAATTAGCAGTTAAAAGTGGCGATCTGGAATTCTCTTTATATATTCATTTTAATACGCGTTTTTAAAATATACATGTATTATTACCCAATCTGGAATTTTTTTTTTTTCACGACATGTTTACAAAAATTATTGAAGAACTGATTTATAATCCTTATTGTTTTTACATTGTATCTCATTGGTTCAAATCACGAGGGAGGATAATCAATCAACTCCTCTTAAATCAAAAAGAATACATATATACACACACTAAATGATCTAGAAGCTCCATAAAGACTCATCACCACAAAATTCCACGTCTTCCCCATAATTGCCATACCCCACCGTCTGAGGAGGCGCAACCATCAGTCCCTCCGCCATGCTGGCAAAAAACTCCGGCATCTCAAAAACATCATCTTCATCCACGTAAAACAGAATTTCCGGCAACTCCACCGTTTCCAAAATCTCCACCACATCCTCCGTGTATCTAAACGCCTCCGCCGCTTCTGCAGCTGCCTTTTGTATATCTACAATACTGCTAGACTTCGGGACCGGCAACCGCCACACAGAATCAGCAAAATTCAAACACGCCCGTCGTCCCCTGAAGGCAAACGCCGCCACATCATGAGCTCTTGCTGCCATTACAGCAGTAGGATGTGTCCCTAACCACACCCTCAACTTATTATTCGGCTCTCTTAACTCACAAACCCACTTCCCGTTATCCCTCATTCTCACTCCCCTGTACACCGGGTGTCGAGTCTCCCTAAACTTCTTCCTTCCGGCCTTCTTCTTCGGGTTCAGTGAAGCCAGCATCACTTGTGATTCTGCAGCGGCGTTCAATACGGCGGTTGTGCTGCAGTTTGAGGTCAAAATGCGTACTAAGGGAATACTTTCCGATAATAATGCATCCATTTGTTTGCAGGTTATGAGTGAAGGAATGGTTTGTTGTTGGTAGTTGTGAATGAATTTATGTGATTCATAAGCAAATATCGAGATGCATATATAGACATTTCTAGAGTGTGTGGAGTGTGTGGACTGATGGTGAGGTTAGAGAGTAGAGACGATGTGGAGGAAAGCTGTGGAAGAAAGGAGGCCCATAATAGTTTAGTTTGTTTTTCACGCGGAGATATTTTACATATATAGTAAATTACAAATTTGGTCCCTCAAGTATTGGATAAATACGGTTTGAGTCATATATAGACATCTGTTGTGGAAGTATTGCATAAGAGTTTTGGTAAAACAAAATATATCGAATTTAATGACATCTTACATTCCCCTTCTCTTTTATTTCTTGAATTTTTATTTTATTTAAATAAAGTTACTTCGTAACCTGTTAAAGTAGTCTTTTGTGTTGTTATTTTTATGTTCCAAAAAGTATTTTTACTTTAGCCAATATTTTAAGTTTGTTTGGATTTTAGTGATTAAATTTGATGAACATTCCTTTAATCCGTTAAATCCTTGTCAAATAATTATTTTGTTTTTCTATTTTTCATTTTGTATTATTAGAGGGAATTATAATTTTGGTCCCGTGGTTTTTATTAATCTACAAGTTTAAAACCAAGTCTTCAAAAATTAACATATTTTTATGGTATTTTCAATAGTTGCAATGTGTAGTGTTGAAGCAACCAATAACATAAAATTTAGTCATTAGCTCACTAAATTTTTAATTGCACATAATTAATCATTAAACTTTTGTTTTTTGTTCTATTATACCATTGATACCGGTGATTGTCGATTACTAATAGCGTAACTCACAAAAACTCTCTAATACCCAATTAGGCAGAGAGGAATACAATATATAGAATAGAAAACTTCCAAATACACCCTTAGACAATAACAAAATAAACACAGCTAGCTAATCATGTCTAATATCCCCCTTCAAGCGGAACAGTGGTGGACCAATGGTGAGCAAGTTACGGAAGAACTCAAACTGATGGCGGGGAAGACTTTTGGTAAAGATGTCAGCCACCTGGAGCTTGCTGAATACAAATTTGGTATGAAGTTTCCCAGAAGAAACGAGCTCCAAAATGAAATGGTAATCGAGTTCAATATGCTTCGCACGCTTGTGGTAAATCGGATTATGAGTAAGAAATAACACACTTTTGTTGTCGCATAGGAGCGTGGGACGAACAAATGGGAGAGCATGGAGTTCTTGAAGTAGATGGGTAATACAAATGAGTTCAACAACGGTATTTGCCATGGCCCGATATTCGGATTCAGAGCTGGAGCGAGAGATGGTAGGTTGCTTCTTGGCACTCCAGGAAATAAGGTTGTCACCGAGGAAGATATAGTAGCCATAGGTGGAGCGTCGGGTGTCAAGACAACGAGCCCAATCAACATCAGAGTACCTGAGAAGTGGTGATGGAGAATTTCGGTGAGAGAAAGTTAGGTCGAAGGACATGGTGCCCTTGACATACCGAAGAATACGTTTGACACTCTGAAAATGGGAGAGAGTCGGAGCCTGAAGGAGAATAACAACCCGTTGATCAGCGGATTGCCAGGCAGCAAATTCCGGGTTTGGAGTTGATTTTCCATTAGTGATTAATGTAGGCGGCGGTGCAGAGGAGGTGCCATCAACGAAGGGCATCAAGTTCTAATAAGAGAGAAGGGGAAGAATTTGGTTCTTCCATAGCAGGTAGTTTGAAGGTGTGAGACGATTGGAGATGAGATGAAGAACTGTATTCATGGAGAGGAGGGAATCATAAGATGAACTAGCTATGTAGAAGATGAAGATGAGAAGGAAGGAACAGAAGAGGAGAAGAGGAACGGTTAGGGCTCTGATACCATAAGAGCGTAACTCACAAAAACTCTTTGATGCCCAATTAGGCAGAGAGGAATGCAATATATAGAATAAAAAGGTTACAAATACACCCTTAGACAATAACAAAATAAACACAACTAGCTAATCATGTCTAATAATTACCAACCCTTGTAGAATCCATGTCACCGGTTGTGTCCATGTAATCGATAGTATATTAGAACAAAAAAAAAGGTTGTTGGTCAATTGGATACAATTATATAAGTTTAGTAACTTAAAAAACAAATAATATATTATTGGTTGAAATTTATGACATTTTCATAAAGAATATTAAAAAACTTTTATACACCATTTATATATGAAAAATCTTTGATTTTATCTCAAATTATTTGTCTTAAAAATATTCAAACCAATGATAAGATAATGAAGATCTTTTTCAGCAAGAAATTTTCATTTCTCTAATTTTGTTGTTAAACTCATATAACTATTTCTATGACTTAACAATTTATATATAATGAATTGTTTAGGAAAAGAAACGATGTAATAAACAAAATAATTTTTAATATGTTTGAATATATATATATATATATATATATATATATATATATATATATATATATATATATAATGCGTAAATTGTCTTAAACATAATTATATGGGTTTAATAATAAAATTAGAAGAGAATTGAAAAATTCTCGATGAAAGAGATCTTAAGTGTCTTATGGCTGATTTGAATAATTTTTCGACAAATTGAGGCAAAATCAAAGATTTTGGATAAATAAACGGTGCTTATTTTATTTTTTATTTTTTTGATATTTTCTACGAGAATATCATAAAATGATAACAAATAACATTTTATTTGATTTTTAACTTACTAAGCTTATATAATTGTATCTAGTTGACCAATAAACTTTTTTCTTGTCGGTTCTATTATATTATCGATTACGTGGACATAATCGATAAGTTGGACTTCATGTGTGTTGGTAACCAACTGTCATCGATATCAATGGTATGATAGAACCAAAAAAAAGTTTGATCGTTAATTGGGTGCAATTAAAATTTCAGAGACCTAATGGGTAAATTTTGTATTATTGGTTGCTATTTTGGATCATTTCCTTCATGAAGTTATTACCATATCAAAAATCTATTAAATGAGATTATGCACCCATCACATAAGAGTAATTTTGTCGTTTTAATTTCTCATTCTACTCTCAGTGACCAACCGCTATTACGAATTTTTAACTACTAGAATAATAGGTATCAACTCACATAAGAGAAATTCGTCACTAAAGGCCATTAGTGACATATCAACAACAAAATCAGACCGCCAGAAAAACATTGGTGGCGACCGGATTAACAAGGGACGTAATGATATATTAGATTGTCGCAAAACGCCTTGGAATTAGGTGGCTTCTATCACACTTTTGTTGCTAATTTTCGTTGTTGATTATTAGTAATTAAACAATTTTCTGTTTTTAATCCTATCAACTTATATAATTTACGAAACACTACTAGGTATTGAATTTGTTGCGATTCCATAACAATAATTCACGAATAAAATTCCAATTTTGCACAGTAAAATCAAAACATGAACACTCGACTACCGAAATAAATATTAATATTCGACTAGCAAAATAAAGATTTAGGTTCGACTTCAAAGTATTGAAACCAAAATACAAAAATCAAAAGTGTCAAAATCTAACTAAATACGGGGGTTATTTCTTAGGTAAGCCTTAGGTTTTCATTATACATCTTTGCGATTTCATTTTTTATTTTGGTCTTAATCTCTTCATGTTCCACCTTAAGCTCCTCCTTTATCTCCTTACTAATATGATCAACAATAACATACAAAGAAATAATAACAAAGTTTACACTTTCTAAAGATTAATGCATATCATTCAATTAATAACAACATACTTTTAACATGAAAAACAAACTATAGTCCATGCAATTTGAAATAAATGATCAAAGTCTCCCATTATGTTAATAAAACAAGACATGAAATCAGACACTAACTCATATCTATAGTCCACATAGAGTGAGATAGCCTCAAGATCAGCGCCAAAATGAATAGCCTGTATGAAAATGAAAGTGAAAGGGTAGGGCTGACTCTATCTTTTGCAAAACTAAGCAAGGGCTTAGAGCCTCCAATTCCAAATGGCCTCCAGTTTAAAAGCTTATTCTGTTATATATATATATATATATATATATATATATATATATATATATATATATATATATATATATATAGGGTTACAAAGACAAGTTGAAGCTTTCTTTGGTGTTAAAAACATTGGTTTATAAAATTAAATGTCTCAAGTTTATAACTGTTTGCTTACTTGGAGGATCCAAATATTTTTATTTGGTTAGAGCTTCTAAACTGGTTGAGTCGTCCCTATGAAAGGGGTACAAAAGTAATTTAGATGTCTTGAAAATGATATAGCATAAGTGAAGATTGATAAAAAATAATAATAATAACAAACTTAACATGTAAGGTTCTTATGTAGTTCACAAGGTCATGCAAAGACCAAAATTTTGGTCTCTAATGAAATTTCGCTAACTAGGAATGGCATGATCATTGTGTTCTTCTGTATACTTATTCCTATATAATTTTTGATATAGCCAATTAGTACCTGACTGGTAATTACATCATTAGGTCTAGTATTAGTATGCAACTTTTCATGCCATTCCTCCCTTTGTAGTGAATCTTATTAATATTTCGCACAAGCAACATAATATTAGCTTTATGGAAATATATTTAGGAAAAAAATTTGAAGAACTTATGTATATCTGCACAACTAGAGTTTCACAAATGTGTTGACCAGCATCCTTTTCACCTCCACGTCCAACATTTGACATGATTATAGAAAGATGTTCACTATATTGTCAATAACTACTAAAAAGATAAAACTCAATAACTTTACTTCATGGTAACACCATAGAAACAACAAAAACTTACTAAAATCTCTCTCTCAAAAAGTTTATGTCATTTTGTTCAGAACACCAATGACACTATGTTCTTTTATGCCATTAGATATTACATATGCCTTATAACTAATTTGGTGTTCCCTCCTCGACTATGTGTTAACAAGCTTGTGCCGAGAACATCGTTTATTTTTATTTGATTAAAATATGCAGATTAATCCATTAGAAATTATGACTTAATATTTTGCAAGCCAACAAAGTCACCTATTAGTATGTTTGAAAAAATCCCAGTGAACTTTTTTTCTTTGAATATTCAAGGGGATGATAAAGTGGAGAAAATAAAATGGGTTAGAGAATTGCTAGCAACAATTATATCAATTTCGTTAGAAGATGAAGGGGTTCAAGTGGTGATGGATTTTCTTTCATGTCCAATAAGTTTTTTTTAGAAGGTGGAACTCCTTATAGGGTACCAATGTAAAATTATTCGCAAAATATTAGCTAATCGCCTTAGTTCTATATTTCATGTTGGTTAGTACTAAGTGATAGATATCAAACTGATGATGCCTTGGTTCTTAAAGAAGAAATTAATGAACAAGAAAGATACAAGGGAGAACACAAGAATAAAAGAAAACGAAAGAACTTTGACGATTACTTTATTCTTAAAACCTATTAAAACAAATGGGTATAGCCCCTTATTTATACTAAAAGTAATAGACTTTTACTCTAATACAAACTCTTGAAAGAAACTTAAAATACTAATAAAAAGGAAACTTTTCTATTGCTTTTCAAACAACCGATTAACCCAACAATCACCTCCATAATCAGTTTAGTCAAACCACTTGTTCAAAACACTATCGATTCCTCTTCGATTAGACCCACTTCTTCCTTTTCCCATTTAGGACACTCGTTTTTATAGTGACCAAGCTCACCACATTTGTAACATCTAACGTGACTTTTATCCCGGACACGTTCATTACCATCTCGACTTTTCTCGGACCCCGACCTCTTCCCCGGCCACGTCCAAAGTCATCCCGATTTGTACGTCCATTGCCACAATGCTTAAAAACATGTGATATTTCCTCACTAGCCAACAATAACCCACATTGAGTGTCCTTCACTCTCTCGGTTCCTCTTATATGCTCCTCGGATGTCTTCAATCTACCAACCGCTTCTTTAAATAACATTGAATCCAACTCGAAACATTGTTCTATTGAAGCCACGATTTGAAGAAATGACTTAGGCATCGAATCTAGTAACCCTTTTACCAAATCACCTTCTTCAAGCTCATATCCAAGACTCCTTGCTTTTGACGCTAAACCGGATAATTTCGTCACAAAATCATCAACCGTTTCACCCTCCTTCATGCACAAACATTCAAGCTCTCTCTTTAACATTGCAAGCCGAGCCATTCTCACCCGCTCCACTCTCAAATACTGTGTTTTTAGCTCATCCCACACTTTCTTTGGTTCGGTGTAACTTGACATTTGCAACACAATGTCTTCGGGTAACGCTTGAAAACAAAAGCAAGAACTTGTTTTGACTTTTTTTGATCCGATGTTTCACCCGCCTTTGGTTCGACCGTCTCCCATATGTCGTGTGCATCCATAATCGACTTGAATTTGACCGCCCACACCGGATAATTCATTGGAGTCAAAACCGGAGCTTGATAAGTTATCGAACCTCCTTCTTTAACCAACGACATCCTTTTCTCCTTAACCCCGACTTCTTTAATCAAGCTTGTTCCGAGAGCACTCTCCCATCGGACAACAAGACAAGGTCATGACCACCTTTACTGTCTTCCATTACCTGTAAAACGAACTGATTCAAAGTCACCCGCTTTGACGTCTTCTCATTCGTTTACTCCGCGCCTCCGGTTAGTCTATCACAAGGCCGATAAGAAACCAGGGTTGCTTTGTAATCAACCTCGAATCACACCCCTTTCAACGAAACTGCTTTGATACCAAGTGTGAGATATCAAACTGATGATGACTTTGTTCCTAAGGAAGAAATTAATGAACAAGAAATATACAAGGGAAAACAGAAGAATAAAAGAAAACGAAAGAACATTGACGATTACTTTATTCTTAAAACCTATTAAAACTAATAGGTACAACCCCTTATTTATACTAAAACTAATAGAGTTTTACTCTAATACAAACTCTTGAAAGAAACTTAAAATACTAAAAAAAAAGGAAACTTTTCTATTACTTTTCAAACAACCGATTAACCCAACACTCAACAGTCTGTATTTGTTAAAGGACAGGAGATTTTTGACGGCCATATGATCATGAATTAAGTAATTTCACGGTGTAAGTCTAATAATAAAAAAGTTATACTGTTTAATGTTGAATTTTAGCACGTATAAGATTCTATATGATAGGATTTTTTGGATGAGGTACTTGATAGGTGTAGGTTTGATATGAGATGGATGGGTAGGTGCACAGATGCCTTCATCTTTCATGGCCTCGATTTGGTTGCTGGTGCTCTTACACTCTAATTCCATTTCTATGTGGATATTCTTCAAGGTGACCCATTATCCCCTTGTTGATCATTATGCTGATGAAAATGTTTACTTGTTGCTTTTTATAATGCTTTTGAGTAGGGCTTATTTACAGGTATTTTGATTGGAATTGATAATTTTTTAAATGTATCTCACTTTTATATGTCGATGATGATGGATTCGAATATAACTAACATAATTTGAATTTTTAATTTCTTTTTTCCTAGCATATAGGTTAAGGTTAAATCTCCAAAAGGTAAAGTTCTAGGTATGATGTATCCAACTTTGTTATAGAGGTTGTGGCTGCCAATTTTGGTTGTATGTATATAAGAACTCATTTCTTATTTCTCGTTAATCGATTTGTCATCTTTTTGTTTTATTCTTTTTTTGTTTGATTTTTATGTTTGGAATTATAGTTTAGACATGTGTTAGCATCATGTTTACTGTTTTTGGTTTCTACTGGTGTGTTAGGTTCTTTGAAACTGATGATATTTCTCATTGATGTGGTTGTAAACTAGGGAAATTTTCTAGCTTTACCATTTAATAAAAGTGTTTATGCTCCTATTGCTCCAGTTGATATTGTGCATTATGATATGTGGGGCCCATCCCTGGTCACCTCTAAATTGGGATCTAACTATTATGTTTCATTCATTGATGATTACACTCCTTATACATGGTTTTATTTTATGAAGCACGTGTCTGATATTTTTTCACCATATACAGTGAATTCAAAGCCCTTGTGAAGAGTCAACACTCTACTGTCATAAAATATTTTAGGTTAAATTTTCGAGCGAAATTTACCTCTAATGATTTTGTAACAATGAGATTTTCAAAACAAAATTTTCATTTTTCAACAACCAAATTTACGTAAAAACATTATCAAAAGTATTCATCAATAGTTATCAAAACATAACATATCCCAAGATCACAAGAAATCAAATCCTTTCTCTAATGTGTACAGGTCACGCTGGCGCATTTCCACGGTCCTTGCTAGTACCTGAGACACAAAACGCAACAACTGTAAGCATAAAGCTTAGTGAGTTCCCCAAAATACCACATGCAACACATATGCCACTCGAGGCTACTATACGACCCTCCGATCGATGCGTCTCAGCGGGACCCTCCAGTCCCGTAGTTCGTTGGGCCCTCAGGCCCGATCTGAATCGTTGGACCCTTTGGTCCGGTCAGTATCGTTGGACCTTCCGGTCCGGTATATACAATCATATAACATACAAATATCACATAGCACATAGATTCACACAATCTCATACATGACACATAAGACCCTCAGGTCGATGTAAATACCACTCTAGGTAACGTATAGTGAGAAGACTCACCTTGTGTAGCTCGGTAACTCGTAAATCTTGGAAATCTCAGACTCCATGGAATAAGATCTAGGCTCTGCCTAATCATATGAAACAAAAACTCAACATCAACACATTTACCAAGGGTAGAGCATCCTTTCTTTTAATACTCTCATGAGGGTAAAAGACTATTTTACCCCTCACATGGCTCAAATACCCTAAAGTTGACCAAACCCTAAAAGTCAACAAAAGTCAACCCTTCGGGTTACACTGCGCGTACCAAACATGTACGTTGGGCGTAACCGATACCTTCAGAGGATCGGGGTGCGGCACCCCTTACGCTGCGCGTACTAGACTTACGCTCGGCGTAATACCCAGTTTCAGTCTTTCAGCTCTTGGGGTCTTAAACAGTTAAGACCCACGTCCAACTTTTAGATCTGACTATTTATAAGACTCTTAAACCATAAATTCGATGACTTTAAGCCTTTGATGGATAAACAAGTCACTAGCAACCAAACATTTCATTCTCTAACCCTAGAAAGCAAAGAACTCAAGCATGACCTCATATCAACGACCAAGATGGGAACTTTATGGATCTAGACCACAAATACTACTGAAAAGGGACAGATCTCGGACCATGGAGCAGCTTACACTCATAAAGTCTCCACCGTTGGGGTTTTTAACCCTAGAAATGGCACATGCAACAATAACCAAAATGAAGAGGAAAGTTTTGAACTTTATACCTCTAAATGCAGCTCCTTTCTCTATAGATCTCAGATCCAAACTTGCACTTCAAGCTTTTAGTCTCCACAAGCTCCTTTCTTCGTTTTTCACTAACACACTAAGGCACTATTAGCTCTAAGAACACATACACTCACAAAGGACGATGGAAGGCTCTCTCTTATGGTTTTACTCACTGATATGGTGGCTGAGAAATGAGCCTTAGCATCCCTTAAATAGTGTACAAGTCTTATTAGGGTTTTGCATATGGGCCGGGTACGCTTGGCGTACCTATGGTTACGCCCAGCGTACCTTAGCGACTCCGCATCCAAAATAAGCGCATGAGTACGCGCAGCATACCCCTTTGGTACGCCCAGCGTACTTAGGCTTCCTCCACTCAAGGACCATTCATGACCAATTGTCAAAGAATAAGGGTGGAATAAATGTACCTGGATCTCGGGGTGTTATAATTCTCCCCCACAAGAACCAGACTTCTCCCCTGGTGTCTCATTCCGCGAACAACTCTGGATGTTTCCCTCGCATCTCCGACTCTGACGCCTAAGTCATCTCGGACCCTTTCCGATGTTTCCACTGAACAAGAACCAGATGCACCTCCTTGTTTCTCAGAACCTTGATCTTCCAATCCAAGATTGCGATCAGATTCTCAGCATAATTCAGACTCGCATCCACCTGGATATCCTCTAATGGTACCACAACCGACTCGTCGGCTATACACTTCCTCAACTGCAACACGTGGAAGGTATCATGAATCTAGTCCAACTCCGCAGGTAGCTCCAAGCGATATACTACCCTGCCCACCCTCGTAATCACTCTAAACGACCCAATATACCGGGGTCCTAGCTTGCCCCTCTTCCTGAATCGGATCACTCCTTTCCAAGGAGATACCTTCAGGAGCACGAAGTCACTAACCTAGAACTCGAGTTCGGGTCGTTGCGTATCCGGATAACTCTTCTGGCGACTCTGAGCGGTCAATAACCTCAGTCTGACCTGTTGTATCTGCTCTATTGTCTAAAGCACTATCTCTGTACTACCCATCACATGTTACCCTACCTCGCCCTAGAAAATGGGGGTCCAACACCTCCTTCCATACAACAGCTCAAAGGGTGGCATACCAATGCTCGAGTGATGGCTGTTGTTATAGGAAAACTCAGCCAAGTGAAAATACGTGTCCCAACTCCCACCGAAATCCAATACACATGTCGGAAGCATGTCCTCGAGCGTTTGAATTGTCCACTCGCTTTGCCCGTCAGTCTGCGGGTGGTATGCAGTACTAAAATGCATTCTCGTACCCAATTCCTCATGAAATTTCTTCCAAAATATGGAAGTGAAACGCACATCTCGATCTGAGACAATCGATATCGGTACTCCATGTCGCGATACCACCTCCTTCACGTATAACTCTGCCAGCCTCTCCGCAGAAGAGCTCTCATTGATGGCAAGGAAATGAGCGCTCTTCGTCAACCTGTCGACAATCACCCAAATTGCATCGACACCCCTAGCATTCCTCGGTAATTTGGTGATAAAATCCATGGTAATCTATTCCCACTTCCACTCGGGAATCTCTAACGACTGTAACTTACCATGCGGATGCTGGTGCTCGGCCTTAACCTTGCGATAGGTCTCGCACCTCTCTACGAACCATGCAACATCCCTCTTCATACAGGGCCACCAATACTCCTTCTTCAGGTCCAAATACATCGTAGTGGCCCCGGGATGGATCGAGAACTTCGATCTGTGCGCCTCCTCCATCAAGATGATATGCGTTTTGCTTACAAATGGTTCCCAAACCCGACCCTGGAAGGTCATAAGTCCTCGACTATCGGTAACAAACTCCGATACTTGTCCGATCACATGCTCCCTTTTTTGGTTCTCCGGTCTTAGGGCCTCTGCCTGGGCCCCACGAATGGTGTCCCACACCGGAGTCATCATTGTCAATCTCATGCAAACATTTCGTATCGGGGCTCCCTCCACCCTACGACTCAAGGCATCAGCTACAACATTAGCCTTGCCCAGATGGTACAGGATCCAACATCAGCCTGCAAACCCGGTTCATGAGATCCATGAACGTTGCTGGTGCATTGGTGAGCCCGAATGACATTACCACGAACTCGTAATGCCCGTAACGAGTTCTGAACGCTATCTTCTGGATGTCCTAATCCCGAACCCTCATCTGGTGATATCCCGACCTTAAGTCTATCTTGGAGAACCAAGACACCCCCTGCAACTGATCGTACAGATCGCCGATCCTCGGTAACGGATAACGGTTCTTGACCGTCAACTTATTCAACTCCCGGTAATCGATGCACATCCGGTGTGGACCATCCTTCTTCCTGATAAAAAGGATCGGTGCTCCCCAAGGTGAGCTACTCGGTCTGACAAACCCCTTTCCCAGCAGCTCCTGAAGCTGCGAGGATAACTCCTGCATCTCGAGCGGCGTAAGGTGATAGGGTGCCTTGGCAATAGGTGCCGCCCCTGGCACCAATTCGATACGAAACTCCACCTGCCTCTCGGGAGGCACACCCGGAAACTCCTTAGGGGAAAACATTAGGGAACTCCCGCACAATTGGGACCTCATCAATCAAACTTGGCCTCCCATCGGCCACTCGCGTGTCCATCACATAGGCCACAAATCCCCAACAACCCTGCTGTAAATTCTATCTCGCCCTAGCAGCCGAACAAAATGCTGACTCAGGATGGGTACCCTCACCGTACACCGTAAGTACTCCCCCACTAGGGTTTCGAATCGTCACCAGCTAACGCTTGCAGTCTATCATAGCTCCAAATTGGCTCAACCAATCCATGCCCACTATGACACATACGTCCTCCTTCACAATCGGGACTAGATCGATCGGAAACCCCACACCGAACATCTCAAGTTTACATCCTCGAATCACCTTCGTGGCATACACTGCTCACTCGTTAGCTATAGAAACTCGCAGAGGTCGACTCAAGGCCTCTCGACAAATACTAATACGATGACTAAAGGCTAACGACACAAAAGATCGACTCGCTCCCGAGTCAAATAGCACTAAGGTAGGTACAGAATTCACAAGAAAAGTACCTACGCATAACGTAATATAAGCATAATATCTCAGATTCAAATAAATAGAGAGAAGAATACATACCGGCCACAACATCGGGTGCTGTGCGGACCCCCTCCGCTGTCAACTGGAAGGCACTCCCACAAGCCTTTGGTGCATCGGCCTTCACTGGCCGAACCGCGGTAGCCCTAGCCGCAGGCACAAATCCCTACTGTCGCTGAGGGCACTCGGCCTTCCGATGGCCGGTCTGGTTGCAATGGAAGCAAACAAAGAATCCCTTGGGGCAATCCCTCGCGATACGCCCTTCCTTCCCGGACTTGTAACATACCCCTGCCCTGCACGACCCCTCGTGACTCTTGCCACACTTCCCACAAGTGCGGCCCTTCGCGCTCCCAGATCTCGAATCAACGGACATATCCCGCTTGGCTGCCGGCTGAGACTGAGCCAGTCGCCGATCCATCCTCTGTGACTCGGCCTCCTCCCTCGCCTGAGTCTCCAACTCAATCTCTCTCCTCCGGGTATTTTCCTGGAGCTCAGCAAATGTCCAGTAAGTCGAGTTCGCCACGAACTCCCGAATATCTCTCCTCAGAACACTTAGATACCGGCTCATGCGAGCCTGCTCAGTAGACACCTGCTCAGGGAAAAACATCGCCCTCTCGTGAAACTTCCTGGTAACAACTGTAACAGGATCAGTACCCTGCTTGATGGTCAAGAACTCCTGAATCAACCGTTCCCTCTCCACCGGGGGAACATACTCGTCTCTGAACATGGTGGTGAACCTCTCTCAGGTCACCTCAGAAATCTCTGCCAGAGTGAAGCTCGCTGTCACGAACTTCCACCAATCCTTTGCTCCAAAGCGGAGCTGGTTCAGAACGAACCGTACCATCAAGTGTTCTGGATAAGAACATGTATAGAAACATCCCTCGATGTTATAGATCCATCTCATCGTGGCAATCGGGTCCTGCGTCCCATCGAACTCTGGTGGCTTCGTGTTGCTGAACTCCCGAAATAACAACGAATCACCTCCCTGAGGTCTGGCAGCAACAACAGCAGCATTAGCTGCAACAACCGTAACCTCAGTCACCGCTGCATACCGCTCATCAAAGGTCTCAATGAGTGTGGTCTTGATGTCCCCGAACATCTCTGGAATCTCAGCCTGGATGGTAGCAGCCCCCTCCTCATGAATCAATCGACAGATCTCCTCGTCGCTGACACCACTACTCTCAGGTGTGTGTTGTGTCCCAACCATGATGCCTATGAAATACAACATAAAAATATCAGAGACTCGATCGAGCATACTCGCACTCGATAACGCAACCCTACTCGTCCTCCAATACCCAAAGGATTCATACTTGGGCTGCTCACTGATCCGGTGTCTTCAGTAGTATGGGCCCTATACCACTGACCACACCGTGTCGGGATTCACCCCAAGTCCTCCTCCTTGGATCCTGGATCGCAAGTACTCTGTTCTCGCTATGCATTGGCTACCTTCCGATAGACCTCACATGAGCTCCTAACTGCTACATACTCACTCTCAAGGCATCTCATAGCAGCAGTAATCTCCTAGGCTAAGGCATCATAGATCAGGCCACTCTAGTCCTAATATGAATACCTAGCCCACTCTAGCATGCATAACATAATATATCATATAACACATAATGTAAGGTTATTTTGGGGATTTACCGTTCGAGCGCTAGCTTACCGTACACACTGCTCTGCTCTTCTCTTTTTAAACCTTTTACTCTTTTAAAAACTTTTTTTATTTAAAAAACAATCTCTCAAATCCTCAGTTTGAGTTCAAATACGCCCGAAGGTGCATCCGAATCCCTCAAACCAAGGCTCTGATACCAACTTGTAACGATGAGATTTTCAAAACAAAATTTTCATTTTTCAACAACCAAATTTACGTAAAAATATTCTCAAAAGTATTCAAACACAGTTATCAAAACATAACATATCCCAAGATCACAAGAAATCAAATCCTTTCTCTAATGTGTACAGGTCACGCTGGCGCCTTTCCACGGTCCTTGCTAGTACCTGAGACACAAAACGCAACAACTTTAAGCATAAAGCTTAGTGAGTTCCCCAAAATACCACATTCAACACATATGCCACTCGAGGCTACTATACGACCCTCCGGTCGATGCGTCTCAGCGGGACCCTCCAGTCCTGTAGTTCGTTGGGCCCTCAGGCCCGGTCTGAATCGTTGGACCCTCTGGTCCGGTCAGTATCGTTGGACCTTCCGGTCCGGTCTATACAATCATATAACATACAAATATCACATAGCACATAGATTCACACAATCTCATAAATGACACATAAGACCCTCCGGTCGATGTAAATACCAATCTAGGTAACGTACAGTGAGAAGACTCACCTCGTGTAGCTCGGTAACTCGTAAATCTCGGAAATCTCGGACTCCGTGGGATAAGATCTAGCCTCTGCCTAATCATATAAAATAAACACTCGACATCAACACATTTCCCAAGGCTAGACCATCCCTTCTCTTAATACTCTCATGAGGGTAAAAGACCATTTTACCCCTCACATGGCTCAAATACCCTAAAGTTTACCAAACACTAAAAGTTAACAAAAGTCAACCCTTCGAGTTAAACTGCGCGTACCAAACATGTACGCTGGGCGTAACCGATACCTTCAGAGGATTGGGGTGCGCCACCCCTTATGTTGCGCGTACTAGAATTACGCCCGACGTAATACCCAGTTTCAGTCTTTCATCTCTTGGGGTCTTAAACAGTTAAGACCCATGTCTAACTTTTAGATCTGACCATTTCTAAGCCTCTTAAACCATAAATTCGGTGACTTTAAGCCTTTGCATGGCTGAATAAGTCACTAGCACCCAAAACATTTCATTCTCTAACCCTAGAAAGCATAGAACTCAAGCATGACCTCATATCAACGACCAAGATGGGAACTTTATGGATCTAGACCACAAATACTACTGAAAAGGGATAGATCTCGGACCATGGAGCAGCTTACACTCATAAAGTCTCCACCTTTGGGGTTTTTAACCCTAGAAATGGCACATGCAAGAACAACCAAAATGAAGAGGAAAGTTTTGAACTTTATACCTCTAAATGCAGCTCCTTTCTCTGTAGATCTCTGATCCAAACTTGCACTTCAAGCTTTTAGTCTCCACAAGCTCCTTTCTTCCTTCTTCACTAACACACCAAGGCGCTACTAGCTCCAAGAACACACACAGAGTCACTAAGGACGATGGAAGGCTCTCTCTTACGGTTTTACTCACTGATATGGAGGCTGAGAAAAGAGCCTTAACATCCTTTAAATTGTGCACAAGTCTTATTAGGGTTTTGCATCTGGGTCGGGTACGCCCGGCGTAACTATGGTACGCCTAGCGTACCATAGCGACTCCGCATCCAAAATAAGCACATGAGTACACGTAGCGTACCCCTTTGGTATGCCCAGTGTAGTCGCTTGCAAGGCTTCCACCACTCAAGGACCATTCATGACCAATTGTCAAATAATAAGGGTGGAATAAATGTACTTGAATCTCAGGGTGTTACAGATTTTAAATAGTTATTGGCATATGATGTTATTGTGCATCAACATCGTGTACAGACACCCCTCAGCAGAATGGTGTTGCAGAAAGAAAACATTGACATCTCCTAGAAACTGCAACGTTTTTGCTACAATCTACTCAAGTTTACGATATGTTTTGCGGAAAAGTTCACAATATGTTTTGGGGAAGTCTCCATATGAAATGTTGTTTCGGAAACTTCCAAATTATTCTTTATTACAAGTGTTTGGGTATACATGTTTTGTCTTAAAGCCTCATGTAGAGAGAGAGAGAGAGAGAGAGAGAGAGAGAGAGAGATAAGTTATCTTCAAAATCAACCCTTTATGTATTTTGAGGATATGCTATTGGTCAGAAAGCTTATTGGTGTTATGATCCATCGAATAAAAACTTCTATGTCTCTCACAATGTCACTTTTTTGGAGCAAATTCCATTCTATATCATTCTTGTTCAGTCACCTAATGCAAATCGAGAAGAGCTTCACCACATATTGCTAATCCACCACCTGCCGCTAATCCATCACTTGTGACTGATCCTCTGCGTACAGCTCATAAGGATCCCCCACCATCGATTCCTTATCGTAATAAGAAGTCCACAAAGATTCCTAAATTTGTCTATTCCTCTTACTCACCAGTGTTTGCCTCTCTTATTTATAGTGTACATTGTCTTTCTGAGCAAGTATCCTACAAAGAGGTTGTCTCTACTCCTCTTTGGTAGACTAGTATGGCTGAGGAACTTACAACACTTTATCAGACTCATACATGGGATTTCATTCCACTTCTGCTCGGAAAGAACACAATTTGTTGTTGTTGGGTATATAAAATCAAAACAAAGTCTGATGGATCTATTGAGCGTTATAAAGCCAGACTTTTTGCGAAAGGGTATGGGTAAAAGTATGGTATGGATTATGAGGAAAGTTTTGCTCTTGTTGCAAAAATAATGATAGTTCGCACCTTGATTTTAGTTTCTTTCATTCAACAATGGAAGATTTATCAGATGGATTTCAAGAATGTGTTCTTGAATGGTGATCTTCCTAAGGAAGGATACATGTCTCCTCCACCAGGTGTTGTTCACCAACCAGGTTAAATGTATCGACTTTGGAAGGAACAATATGGTCTAAAACAATCCCCTTGTGCTTGGTTTGAAAACAAATTCTACGATGATTACTTTGTTTGGTTGTTGACCAAGTAATTATGACTCAACTAAATTTTTTCGAAGTACGAGTGCAGGTCAGATTACTATTTCCTTATATGTCGATGACATGAGTATTACTGATGATGATCATGATGGTATAGAGTCTTTACAGTGTGATCTGGCTCTCCGTTTTGCTAAGAAAGACTTGGTATTTCTGTGTTATTTATTGGGGATTAAAATCCAAATGGTTATCTTTTATCTCAAATGAAGTATATTTTAGATTTTTTAGAACGAGCATGACTCATGGATAATTGGACAGTTGATACGCCTATAGAGAGTAATGCAAAGTTTTCTCCAATTGATGGTGTTCCCTTATCAGATCCAAGCCTTTATTGTACCACTGTAGGGAGTTTCGTTTAAATCACTGTCACTAGACTGTATATTGCTCATGCAGTTCGTGTGCTTAGCCAATTTGTCACTGCTCCTTCGACTATTCATTAAGGAGTTGTTCTTTGTATTTTGAGATATCCTTGTGGTACTTAGGTTCACACCCTTGTGTAACACCCCAAAAGTACTAAGTAAAAATTTTGTTTAAATTCAACAAAACTATCAACCATGTATTTCAAAAATCATGAAGTATGTCATAGAAGAAAATAGTTATCAGAGTACAATCCCAAAATCATAAAGCATCAAATACAGGTGGATTGGATGCAATCATGTCAGGCCCTTCCCTTTAAAGCGGAAGTACCTGAAAAACATTTAAACATAAACGTAAGCACAAATCTTAGTGAGTTCTCCAAAATATCACATAACATACATCATACATGCATATCATACTAAAGAGTGTAACGGGTCGATTTCACCCCTGAGTCCCTTACAACTCCCCGAGTCCCTTCCGACTCACTAAGAACCTTCTGAATCTCCGAATCTCTTTCGAATCCTTTGGTATCTTTCAACCGGTATGGGTCTATTTCACCCCTACAGATAAGCATACAATCATACTAACATGAGTCACAAACACATACAAGCATATCAGTAAATGTCACAAAGGGTACTACTAACCAACAACATAATATAGTGGACCGGAAGTGGTAGCTTCGACCCATAAGTATAGTGATGAGACTTACCTCAATCTCATGATAAATAAACCATACTCTTAGGATGTTGCTACCATGGCTCCTAACACTAATCGTATCAAAATCAACTCTAATTACTAATCTGGGTAATAACGCATAAATAATGGTACACATTATATTCCATCAAACCAAGAGTAAAAGACCACTTTACTCTTCCCTTACTTGACCCATCTAACCACGACCCAAACCTATGATGACCTAAGTCCCCAAATGTTCCAAAATAACTTATTGTGAGTACGCCATGCATACCACCCGATTACGCCCAACGTACTAGTCTAACAGAAAGAGAAAATGAGGCTAAACATGTTACACCAAGTGTACATAGAGCATACGCCCAACGTACTCCCTTAATGCCCAAAAAATCCATATTAAGCACTTAATACCTAAAGTCTAAATGTCCAATTAACAGATCTAGACATGGCAATGTCTTAACTAATAAAGTGGACAACTTGATGCCATTACATGGCTCAAAGAATATTTTTATGCATGGATGAACCAAGGTCATAAATATAACATTTTTATGCACCAGGGAGCTAAAAAACATCAAGGAATGTTATCTAAACTTATGGAGTAGCTTTTACTCACAAAAATCAACCCATGGGACCAAAATATGCCAATCCCCTAAGCTAAAGTAGATCTAAGAAATTAATCATCAAGGTTGAGACTTTATACCAGCAGAAGGATGATCAAGATGAACAAGTACTATATCTACAAGCTTCAATCCAACCAATATTTCTCTAATGAGCTCCTTCTTCTTCAATATGCACCAAATACACACCAAAATCAACCAAAGGCTCAAGAATATCATAAATGGGGCTAGGGTTTCAAGGGGACTAATATGGGACAATGGAGGCTGATGATCAGAGAGGTTGTGAGGTTATAAGGTGTTTAAATAGGGTCTAAACCCTAAAATTTAGGGTTTTGCATTCTGCATGAGTACACCCAGCGTACTTATACGTACGCGGGGGTATGTGAAGGAACCCGTGGTCACATTAATGACATGCTCCCAGTGTACCTGTCACGTATGCCCAACGTAGGGACTTATTTTACAAAATTTTAATAAATCAAGCCCAAAATATATAGTACCTAGAAGACGGGTCTTACAATTCTCCCTAACTTGAATCAGACTTCGTCCTCAAACTTTTCCTTGATAAACAACTCTGGATAATTCTCTCTCGTCTCCTTCCCAGGGTTGTATGTCCACTCTTAGCCTTTCTGGTGCTTATACTGCACCTTCATTTAACCCACATCCTCCTCAGTGTCTTCATCTTTTTATCATGGACTGCAATTGGTCTATCAACGTAGCTAAGGTGCTCGTCCACCAGAATGTCCTCCAATGGAACCACTACGTAATCATCGACCATGGAGTTCCGCAGCTAAGAGACATGAAAAGTGTTATGGATCTGACAGTGCTCCTTAGGTAGCTCTAAATGATACACAACCCTACCCATCCAGGCAATAATCCCACTAGGACCCATATATCTGGGGACTAGCTTTCCACGCTTCATGAAAATGGATGACACCTATCCAGGGTGACACCTTCAAGAGAACTATACCCCCAACTTGGAACTTTAAGTCTAACCGGATTCTATTAGGATAACTATTTTGTTGGTTCTGCCCGGCCTGCAATCTCCCGTGCACCTGATGGATCAACTTGGAAGTCTGAAGCACCACCTTCATGCTACCCATGAATCGCTGGCCGACCTCACCCCTACAAATCTGGGTCCAACAATTTCTCCCGTAGAGAATCTCAAAAGGAGGTTGACCATCACTAGTGTGGTAGTTCTTTTTATAAGAAAACTTAACCAATGGGAGATATGTATCCTAGCTACCACCAAAATCTAGCACACATGTCCGTAGCATATCCTCCAAGGTATGGATAGTCGACTCACTCTGACCATCAGTCTGCGGATGAAAAGTCGGGCTAAAGTGCACTCACGTACCAAACTTCTCATGAAATCATTTCCAGAACTAGAAGTGAACCGAAAATCCTAATCAGAAAACTACTAAAACTGGAACCCCATGCCATGCCACAACCTCTCAAATGTATACATCTTCTAACTTCTCCGTAGATATGTTATCCTGAATAGAAATGAGATGCATACTCTTGGTCAATCGATCCACGATGACCTAAATCTAATCTACCCCTCGTGCGGTCCATGGTAGCTTTTTGACATCATAGTCTCTTACTATTTCTAAACGGGAACACCTAACCACTCCATCTTGCCGTGAGGTCGCTGATGCTTGGCCTTGACTTTCCTGCAAGTCAAGCACCTCTCCACATACCAAACCATATCCTGCTTCATGCAGGGCCACCAATAATCAATTTGGAGATCTCTATACAACATTTTTTCTCCCGAATAAATACAAAACCTTGACTTATGCACCTCCTCCATCAAAATCTATCGCATACCCCCGAAATATGGAATCCAAACTCTCCAATGAATGGTCAATAATGACACCAAATCCAACAAATAATCCTCGGCTATCATGATCAAAGTAGGACACCTTATCCCCTATACGCTCACTCTTCCGGTGCTCCTCTTTCATAGCCTCCACTAGAGCCTCTCGGATCTAGTCCAGGAGTGGGGTAATCACTGTCATCCTCAAACAAACCTCCTTAATGGGAGCATCGTCCGCCTTGCGGCTAGGAGCATCGACCACAATGTTTTCTTTCCCCATATGATAAAGGATTTCACAATCATAATCCTTCACCGTATCAAGCTACCTGCGCTGACTTCGGTTTAAATTTGATTG
Source organism: Lactuca saligna (assembly GCF_052625555.1). NCBI lineage: Eukaryota > Viridiplantae > Streptophyta > Magnoliopsida > Asterales > Asteraceae > Lactuca > Lactuca saligna. The sequence goes on from NC_136425.1 coordinate 57,508,223, forward strand.
ATCCATCAAATAACTCAAACTCTTGTGGTCAATGTAAATGATACAACAAACACATACTAGTAATAACACCAAATCTTGAGGGTGAATACCACCTCCCTAAGACCCAAATCACGAGTGGGATAATTCACCTTATGAGGTTTTAACATCCTCGAAGAATAAGGCATCACACGACCCCTCTGCATCAAAATTGCACCTAGTCCCGAAATCAACGCATCACAATACACCATGAAATAATAATTTGCACACTATGCCAAGGTCAAGATCGAAGCCTTAAATAACTTATGCCTCGAAGTCTCAAATGTTGCTTGTTGCTCAGGCCCCAAGCGGAAAGTATCAGACTTCTTCGTCAACCTGGTCAACAAAACTGCAATCTTGGAGAAATTCTTGACAAACCTCCGGTATACTTAGCCAAACCAAGGAAAATAGGAATATTAGACAGAGATCTCAGAACCTACCTCTACATCACGGCCTCGAACTTCTTCAGATAAACCCAAATACCCTTCTGATTGATAAGGTGCCCTAGAAACTACACCTCGTGCAACCAGAACTCACACTTGGAGAATTTGGCATATAGCATCTCCCTCCTTAGAGTCACTAGAACCTCTTTTCAGATGACACTCATGCTGCTCCTTGGTGTTAGAATAGACAAATATATTATCAAGAAACACAATGACTGACCGATCCACCATTGTTCTGCAAACCCAGTTCATGAGTACCATGAAGGTTGTGGGTGCATTGATAAGCCCAAAAGGCATCACCACAAACTCATAATGACCATGACTAGTCCTAATGGCCATATTCCAAACATCCTCATCTCAAACCCTCATTTAATGATAGCATGAATACAGATCAATCTTGGAGAACCAAGACGCACCCTGAAGCTAGTCAAACAAATCATCAATACTCGGAAGCGGATAACGGTTCTTCACCATCAACTTGTTCAACTCTTGATAATCAATGCACATCCTGTGGGATCCATCCTTCTTCTTCACAAGCAAAATCGGCGCTCCCTAAGGTGAACTAATCGGTCTGATAAATGTCTTATCTAATAGCTTTTGCAGCTGTGTAGACAACTCCAACATCTTCGGTGTTGCCAATCATTAACGTGCCTTGACAATTGAAGCCGCACTATGGACCAGATCAATACAAAACTCCACCTACCTCTCCGGAGGCATTCCAGGAAAGTCCTACGGGAAGACATCTGCATACTCTTGAACAACTAGCACATCATCAATCGTCCTCTTTTCTCCTCTCTGGTATCAAACACTTAAGCCTTAAAACCTAAAATTCCTATTGTAGATATCTCTTAGCCCTCGCAACTGAACAAAGAGTCAGTCCACACTGAGCACCATCACCATGAATAACTAGTTCTTCTCCACTTGTGATTTGAACCCGAACTAACTTGTTCTCATAATCGATCATCGCCTCATTAAGGTCAACGAATCCATCCCCACAATCACCTTTATCTAGCGCAATAGAATATGAACCAAATCAATCAGATACCACTCGCCAAATAACTCCAAAACACAACCCCGGTGTACCCTCGATACCCAAATGGGATGATCATCGAAAATCTCTACCTCTAATGGATAATCAAGCTCCCATGGAGTATCACCAAATCTCATGCTAAGCGCAAGTGATACAAACGATCGATTAGTGCCTGAATCAATTAGAACTAAATGTGGAACATCTTTCACTAGGAACGTTCCTATATAACATCAAATATAGATAATTAACATAAACATCAAATTAGTAAATGAGATAGGAGAAAATACAAACCCATAAATGCATCGGGTGTTGTGTGCGCCTCCTCGGCTGACAACTAAAAAGATCGGTTCCTCAAAACTAGCGCATCTGCCTTGACCTAGCGACCATCAGTGATCCTCAATTTAGTTGGTGCAGGTTCTACCATTCCCCCCTCCTCCCGCAAAACTAGGACAATGGGAATTCTTGGGACCCCTCTAATTGCAATGAAATAAAATCTGATCAAACGCCTGGGTGGTGGGGCAGCCTGAGTTAAAGTAACCGGTCTTTTTGCACTTATAGTAGTCGAACCCACCCACCCTACAAACTCTTCCGTGCGCCTTGCCGCACTTGCCACAACGACCCAGACCAAGTTGGACCCTCGATCGTGAATCAAGAACATTGGGCTTCTTCCCGAGCTCTCCGATACATAAGCCTAAACTGACTTTCTCTTTCTCACCGTGTCCAAATCAATCTCCCACTCGTGAGTCCGAGCTATCATATCCTCCAATATCTTACAACTATACATGCTCACAAACTCTCATATCTCATCTTCCAAAATACAATGGTACCTGAACTTCTTCATCTCCTCGTTTACCATAAAATGCGAAACTAGCAAGGAACTCTCCCTGAACATGTCGGTAATCTCTACCACTAACTCAATAGTCTGGCAAAGGTCCTGGAACTCCCTCGCCAGCTGTTGGACCTCGATCACTGGTGCAAACTCAGCTTTGAACCTCGTAACAAAATCATCCCAACTCATCACCTTAATAGCCTTGCCTCCCAAGGCATGGCCTACCTCCTCTACCTAGTCACAGGCTCTGTATTTCAGAAGACAAGATGCAAGTATGACGTTCGCCTCTTTGGGAGAGAGGCTGGACTGGAATGCATTCCTGATGTCCGCCAACCACCATCTGTTAAATATTTGTTCCTTCTTCCCGAAGAAATTAGGAGCCCCACATATAGAAAACTCTCGAAAAGTCAAATTATGTGCACCCACCATGGCCACCATCTTGGTACGGAATGCACCTAGACGCTCATCCATCAATTCCATAATTTTCTCCTTGATTGAACTAAAGATCACAAGAGTCTGCTCGAGAATACTCTAGGTAATCTCAAATGAAATGAACTCTAGTATCTGATCATCCAATCACCCGACTCCAGAGCCCAAAGTTGATCCCTCACCAGGACCTGAACCACCTCGAGTGACCACCATACTGAAAATAAAGAATGTAAACCATCAGAAAACACTCTAAGAATCTTCGACCTAGCAAGCTCCTTAGAATCCTCGGGACTTCTATTGACTCGAGTATGGATCCTGTGCTTTCAGTAGTACTAGCCCAATAATACTTTTCACACGTATCCATACTTTCCTTAAGAGTCGCTCGGACTCCCCTAAGTACCTATCATACTCAACATTATACATTACCGCTAAACGATGCATCTGCTAATCTATCATGCTTCCTAGATTCTTCTAGGATTCCCTTCCCACCACTTTATGTCCTCAGTTGCATAAAAAGCCCCCAATAACACCCATTAACTACCTTACAAATATAATTACACGCAATAGACACAAGATAATTCTTCGACTACAAGGTCTCACACAACAACGGTTGGACTCAAACAAGAGCTATGTAATATGTTTAAACCTATCCTTTTGAAATTATCTAATTTTTGCATGTGACATCCTCAATTTCACGGCCAGAAAAGACCAATTTATTTATGCTTTATTTAAAAATCAGAGTATCCTTTTAAAGAATAATGTCGCCAAATTTCTTCCTAAAAATATGATATGTATATTATCAAAGCATTTCCGAAGACATGTATTTTCATTATATTAAAAGTGTTGGGATACATCATAAATACAATGCATAAGCATAAACAGAAATAATACAGGCCTTACAAACATTTATTGTTCTAATAGACTATAATCCAAAGATATCTCATCAGATCATCACTCTTATGCTCTTTTTCCTCTACCTGTGTACAAGAAACTGAGTGGGCTAGGCTAGGGAGCCTGGTTAGCACATAGGGTTTTCAACCCATAATAATTATGTTCATTAATTTCATCAAATCATTTAACCCGATTTCCTACTCCCGTTATCCTCACTTTCTGGCCCTACAACATCTAATTTCAGGGACCTAGCCTAAGGATTTTCATCGGGATTGACAATACTTTTAGGGGATTCCTCAACAATATAGATCAGAAAGGCAACCATGAGGGGGATGGAGTACATGTGGTGAACATATCGTTCACAAACACCTACAGGTTGCAAGTCTGCTAGCATTCCACTAGACTATCTAGAATAGTCTGTGGTCGTCATCTATACTCCACTAGATGATTAGGTCAACTTTCAACATCAAGGCCTCTCATCATTTTATTTCATCTACCCATCTTTTCCCAACATACTGATAAGTATAAAATACATATAAAGTTTAAATCAATTAAAACATGTATACATCGTTCGTCCAGCATAGATATCAAGAACACATATAATATTCATGTATAGCACGTAATTTATATTCAATAATTCATATCTATGTGAAAGATGAAAGTAACTATTCATTCACTTGTTAAAGTGATGACTTGAAATTTGGGTAGCGCTTCGCTTCTAACAATTTTCCTTTCCTTCGATGAAACCTAGTACCATTATTACTATATATTAGTCTAATATTTATTGTGACTAATTATTAGTCTAGATTCATCATTAACTCAAAGTCTACTTTCATGATCTATCAAGTAAGGAACAACCATGTAGGATCATGTCGGAGGTAGGGTCCGTTTAGTATACGCAAGTATACCTTTTGGAAATCCCACTTTAAACACCACACTAAATCACAACCTAGATATCTACCCCGTAAGTAGATCACTCAGTATAACGACTTTGAATCGCTTATAAATATTGTTTATAGGTTCATAATAATGATAATGAACTTAAACATAAGTTATACTTAAAGTTGGGTAAGCATAACTCATTTACAGCCAAAAGCTCTTCTTCTTGGGGCCTTCAGGTGCTCTAGGATTCATTTCTAGCACCTAGGAGGTGCTAGGAAAAATTTTAGAAGGGTTGGGGTGGTTGGGAGAGAAGGGTTGAGAAAGTGTGAAGAAAAATGAGTGATTTGCGCGTCTATTTATAGGCTGGAAGCTTGAGTTACACGGGGCGTAACTTTGATGTATGCGGGGTGTACCTAGCGCTATGCGGCGCATATGCTGCCACGTGTCAAAATTGCATGCGAAGCCGTGGGGAGGAAGGTTTGGCTGAGATGGTGCCACATGTCACCTCCAAAACTTAATAGAAAATTTAATTATATTCTAAAATCCGTAACTTCAACATACGAGATCCGCTTTTGACGTTCTTTATATCCACGTGTAGGTAACGACGTGATCTACAATGTTCTTTTAGACTCCGTTGGCGAATTTTGACTTTATTTTTAAAGTAATATTTTAACAGGATTGGACAGTTAAAGTCTGTTAAAAAAATCATAACTTTGTCATCTGACGCCTGTTTTCGAATGTATTTATATCGTTGAGCTGCTATTAATGAGATTTTCAATTATCATTTAGATTGTGTCGGCTAAAAATCGATCGATCTAAAATTTGATTTCCGGGTTGTATACCGTTATGCCAAATCTTAGAAAATTCATAACTTCCTCAGAAAATGTTAGATTTATACATTCTCTATATGTACGCTCTCAGTTTAACATATACCACGACTTTCGTTTAGATCGCTAAGGCGAAAAAGTAGCTGATCAAAAAATTTCTTTTTACGATTTGCGGTGTCGTGCTGATTTTGGTTGCAAAAGTTCGACGGATCATAACTTCTTTGTTATAAGTCGAATTTCAACGTTCCTTATATCCCTGAAATCCTTGTTACGACCACTTCAACTTTCTTTAAAGATATTGGTCAAATACTCATTGTATTTTTTGACGCATATTATTATTATTATTATTATTATTATTATTTATTATATCGTTATAAGTTCATACGTTGCACATAAATCACCTAATACTCAAATAATTTATCTTCATTACTTCAAAATAGGTTACAATTGCCAGAAACGCGGCCGTTACACTGCAACATGTAACCTAGCATATCGCTTGACAGTTAACTAGTATTAGAAGTGGTTTCTAAAAGCACAAATCAACCAACATCGAGCATCGATATCTAACCAGAGCAGTGCCTGACAGAACATCGTAAAATATCATCTTTAATCCAAACCATCATGATGTTCCTGAGGCTCAAACAATGGGCATACAAAGGAATCTCTCCTAACATACCATTAAGAGCAGACCCTAAGCCCTAAACTACCATGCTCTTCGCATTTTCATACACTAAAAAATAAATAAACATGTATTGGTATCTTGGGAACATTTACTTGAGTTCGACCGATTGCATGTATTACACCCCATTTTATAAATTTCCTTTTTGAAAGTCTTTTCCTTTTCACTTAATTCTTCAGTTTGAGTTAAAAGACAACAAAGAGTGTGTCTGAATCCCTCAAACAAGACTCTGATACCAACTTGTAACATCCCATAAGTACTAGAAAATTTTTTGTTTAAAATCAACCAAACCATCAACCATGTATTCCAAAACATTTAAATATGTCATAGAAGAAAATAGTTATCAGGGTAAAATCCCAAAATCATAAAACATCAGATACAGGTAACTAGTATTACATCATCACATGAATCACATAAATCACCTAATACTCAAATAATTCATCTTAATTACATCAAAATACGTTACAATTGTTGAATCTTACTATTACATGATCATACTAATGCTTAGCTAGAAACACAGGCGTTACACTACAACATGTAACCTAACATATTGTCTTGATAGTTAACTTGTATTAGAAGTGGTTTCTAAAAGCACAAAGCAAGCAACATTCTAGCATCGATTTCTAACCAGAGCGCTGCCTGACAGACCATCGTAACATATCATCTATAATCCAAAGCAGCATAATGTTCCTGAGGCTCAGACATTAGGCATACAAAGGAATCTCTCCTAACATACCATTAAGAGCAGACCATTAGCCCTAAACTAGCATCTTCTTCACATTTTAATATACTAAAAAAATAAATAAACATGTATTGGTATTTTGAGATCACTTACTTGAGTTTGGCCGAATGCATGCATCGCACCCCATTTTATAAAAATACTTTTTGAAAATCTTTTCCTTTTCACTTAATTCTTCAGTTTGAGTTAAAAGACAACCAAGAGTGTGTCTGAATCCCTAAAACCAAGGCTCTGATACCAACTTGTAACATCCCAAAAGTACTTGGTAAAATTTTTGTTTAAGTCAACCAAACTATCAATCATGTATTCAAAACCCATTAAATATTTCATAGAAGAACAAAGTTATCAGGGTAAAATCCCAAAATCATAAAACATCATATATATGTGGATGCAATGTGATCATGCTAAGCCCTTCTCTTTTGAATCGCAAGTACCTAAAAAATATTTAGACATAAATCGTAGGCACAAAGTTTAGTGAGTTCACAAAAATACCACATATCATAGATCATACATGCATATCATACTAAAGAATATAACGGGTCTATTTCACCCTTGAGTCCCTTCCAACTCCCCGAGTCCCTTCTAACTCGTCGAGGCCCTTCTGAGACTCTGAATCCCTTTCGACTCCTTCGGTACCTTTCAACTGGTACGAGTCTATTTCACCCCTACAACCAAGAATACAATCATACTCGTAAGAGTCGCAAAACAACAATCATATACAACCATATCAGTAAGTTTCACAAAGGCCACTACTATCATACAACATAATCCAGTGGGCCGATATTGGTGCCTTAGACCCATAAGTATAGAGAGGAGACTCACTTCAATATAATCATAAATACACCACACTCTTGGGTTGTTGCTACCATGGCTCCTCACACTTAACACATCAAAATCAACTCTAATTCTTAATCATGGTAATAATGTAACGCCCGTGTTTCTAGGCTAAGAATTAGTATGATGATTTAATAGTTAGGGTCGTGACAAGGATGTCAGAGATAAAGAACGCCAAAACTCGAGTTATAAAAAAGAAGTTATGACCTGTCGAAATTTCACGACAAAACAAGCACGACGATGTGTGACGTAAAAAATGAGTTTACGATAAAATAATTTTTAGCCTTAGCGATTTAAATGAAAGTCGTAGTATACATTAAACCGATAGCGTGCATAAAAAGAACGCCCAAATCTTACTTCGTATAAGGAAGTTATGATTTTTTGTAAGATTTGACATAGCAGTATGCAGCTCGGAATTAGATTTTTAGATCAACCGATTTTTAGTCGACATAACCTAAATGAGAATCAAAGATCTTATTAATAGGAGTTCAACAATAAAAAGACAGATGAAAACAGACGTTGGATGACAAATTTATGAAGTTTTAACAGATTTACCTTTCATGTTCTGTTAAAATATAACTTTAAAAATAAAATCAAAATTAGCCGACATACTCTAAATGAATGTTGTATATTACATCACCACCTACATGTGGATATAAAGAATGTCAAAAACGGAGCTCGTATGTAAAAGTTATGGATTTTAGAAGACATATTGTTTTTAGAGTGATCGGCGAGTGACAAGTGGCGCTCTCTGAGCCGCTGCTACCTCCCCACGCCTTGCCATCAGATGGTGACACATGGCATGATTATGCCCAACGTACCTTCGAGTACGCCCAACGTACCCCTGAGTACGTGTAACACCCGTAAATTCGAGCTAGTCAATTTAGAGATAACTGGGGTCGAAAATGTCTTTTCGACAAAATATTATTTAGAATAAAAAATCTTAACGAAGTTGTAGAATATGTCTCAAGTGTTTCGTACATATAAAGAATGCCGAAATTCGAGCTATAACGAAGAAGTTATGGCCCATTGAAGTTTTAGAACAAAACCAACATGGCACCGGAAGACATAAATAGTGAATTTAAGATAGATGACTTTTTCGCCTTAGTAATGCAAAAAAAAGTTGTAGTATACATTGAGCCGAGAATATACAAAAAAAATAAAGAACACCCAAATCTGACTTCGTATAAGGAGGTTATGAATTTTCTAAGATTTGGCGTAGTAGTGCACGACCTGAAACTTGAATTTTAGTTCGAGCGGTTTTTGGCCTATTCGACCTAAATGAGAGTTGAAGATCTCATTAATAAGAACTCAACGATAATAAGACAGACGAAAATGGAGTCAGTATGTAGAGGTTAAGAATTTTACGCGGATATTTAATAATATAATCTCCTCCTACTGTTAAATTTAAGATCGGTCGAGAATTAGTCGACGGAGTCTAAATGAAAGTTGTAGATCATGTTTTTTCCTACACGTGGATATAAAGAATGCCAAAAGCGGAGCTCGTATGTGAAAGTTATAGGGTATATAAGTAGGCAGTGTGTTCTGCGAAATCAGGTGACGTGGCTGAATATAGGCCAAGGCTTTCTCCCCAAGGCAACCTACCAGATGGTGACACCTACCCATGGAATCGACGAGTAGGACCTGCTACTTGATGATTAGAGCAGGATTCCAGCCTATAAATAGAGATGTCGGGTTCCCTCATTCTCCACACCTTCCCAACTTCACTTTCTCTCTCTAAATACCCAACACCCCCCCTAAGCCTAGGTAAACCCCCTAGCACCCGAAGGAATCCACGACGCTCCCGAAGCCCCGAGAAAAGATCCTTTCGGCTCAGGACTGCTACTCCAGCGAATCCTGGTTTTTCAAAAAACTCGCTGTAAGCGAGCTACGCTTACCCGATCGTTAGTGTATCTTATGTTTTAATATAGTAATGTTATTAGGAGCTTATAATAAGTATTTGGGCTATTATTATGAGTTATATAAGTGTCGTTATAATATCTTTTTAAACACTCGCGGTATGGGGAATCTGGTTTAAAGGGCCACTTAAGGTTGTTGGATTTCAGAAGTGCTATATGCCAAAATGGTCCTGCCCTCCGGTGTTTGATGTCTTGCCCCTGTTTGTATATAGTGGTTCAGAAGTATTGTTTCATGCTTATATAATAGTAATAATAGCAAGACTATTAATTAGTCAGATAATATTAGACAAAACTCTAGTGGTAATGATACTAGGTTATCTCAAAGGAAAATTGTGTTAAGAGTAACGAAGTGCTATCCGAGTGTCGAGTCACCACCTTTTCAAGTCAGTGCATAGTCCCTTTCATGAACATGATTTTCACACAAGTATTGATTGAAGTATTAGTTATATGTTTATGTGCGAGTTATTTGATGTTGCCTGAAATACGTGTTAAAAAACATACCTGATTATATATGATGATTTAGGATAAAGAGTAAACATAAATTAATTATGAGGAATATTGGGTAGTATCTTCTTACGAGTACTAGTGAGTTATACTCAGGGAATAAAACTTTAATATATGTCATTGATCCGGGAGCATGGATTAGACATAGTCACTGTCCCTAGTCCGAGAGTATGGATTGGACATAGTCAAATGTCATTAATCCGGGAGTATGGATTAAGACATAGTCAGTTGTCCTTAGTCCGGGAGTATGGACAGGACATAGTTATCTGTCATTAATTCGGGAGTATGGATTTAGACGTTGAAACTTGTCCCTAATCTGAGGGTATGGAATGGGAACAATTATTGATCCAAGAACATGGAATAGATCTAGGAGCAAGTGGTAAAATTTAAGGTATGAGAGTATGGATAGTCTCGTTGTGAGGATTGACAGGGTGAGGTAAGAGTTGATTATAAATATGGGGAAATTGTATAATTTTGTGAGTTCTAAATTATATATATGATATAACATTGTGCGATTGAAAGCCCTATGTACTTACCAGGTTTCGCAACCTGACCCACTCAGTTTATTTGTATCACAGGTGTCGATATGAAGTTACATTACACCAAGAGATTAAGGAAATATAAATCACTAGTGATAATGAATGTAAGTTATGTTTACGCTTATGTTTATGTATTGACGATGACATCCCAAATGTTTTAAAATGAATAAAATAGATTTTTCGAAAATGCTTTGATAACGTATTTATCATGTTTTCCTGGGAACAAATTCCACAACATTTTTATTAAAAGAGGTACTCTGGTTTTTATAAAGCATAAACAAAATCGGTCTTTTCTAGCCGTGAAAATGGGGATGTCACAGTACGCCCAATGTATGCAGGAGCTGGCAACATATAAATAGGGCTCGTTTTTCTTCATTTCTCCACACCAATTCACTCCAACTCACTCCCAAACACCCCCAAACCTTCAAGGCTTTTCTCTATTCCGTCTTAGGAGTTAGTAGCGAATCGTGAAGCGCCAGAGGGCCCTGAGAAGAAGAGCTTTTGTCACGGACGTTTTGCCCCCGCAGAGCCTGGTTCCTAGCCAAATCTTCCGGTAAATGAGTTATGCTTACCCTGCTTTCATTATAGCTTAGGTTTAAATTTATTATCATTATTATGAACTTATATATATATATATATATATATATATATATATACTGTAAAATATAATATACAAAGTGTTATTATAAAATATTTTAACTACTCGGGATACGGGAAATCTGGTTTGAAGGGTCGTATAGCGTTGTTGGATTTCAGAAATGCGATAATGCCAAATGGTCCTGCCCTCCGGTTTTTCATGTCTGGCCCCTGGCTATACATAATGGTTGAAAAGTATCGTTTAACATTTATAAAGCAATATCTTTTGTAAATAGTCGCAATAAATATTAGACTAAAATATAGTGGTAATAATAGTATGTTTCGTCAAAGGGAAATAGAATTGTTAAGACGCGAAGCATTGTCCAAGTTAGAATAACCACTTTAACAAGTGAGTGCATATGTACTTTCAACTTACATATAGATATGAAGTATTTAATATAAATTACATGCTATGTATGTACATTATATCGTTCTTGATATCTATGCTGGATGAACAATTTATACGTGTTTTAAATGATTTAAATTGTATATGTATTTTATATCTATGAATATGTTGGGTAAAACATGGGTGGATGAAATAGTCGAGGTGTAATGAAATAAAATGATGAGAGGCCTCAATTTTTATGATGATCCAATCATCTAGCGGAGTATAGATGATGACCATGGACTATTCTAGACAGTCCAGTGGAACGCTAGCAAGCATGTTACCTATAGGTGTTTATTTGAACTACGTGCTAACCAGGTGTACTCCATCCCCCTCGTGGTTACCTTATTTGACATGTATTGTTGAGGAATCCCCTAAGCAGTGTTGTCACCCCGATATAAATCCTTAGGCTAGGTCCCATATAATAGATGCTTTAGGGACGTAAGGTGAGGATAGAATGAATGGGTAATCGGGTTGAATGATTTGATGAAATTAATAAACTTAATTACTATAGGTTGAAAACCCTATGTGCTCACCAGGCTCCCAAGCTTGACCCAGTCAGTTTCTCATATACAGGTAGTGGAGAAAGAGTATAGGAGTGATGTTCTGATGAGAGATCAATGGATTATAGGCCTCTAGAATAAATATATGTTGTAAGGCCTATGTTGTTTTTGGTTATGCTTTTGATCTGTATTGACATTCACATCCCGAGATTTTTAATATGATCAAAATACATTTATTCAGAAATGCTTTGATAAATTATGTATCATATCTTTGGGAACAAATTCTGCTACATATTTCTTTAAAAGTTTAATCTGGTTTTCAAATAAATCTTAAACAAATTGGTCTTTTCTAGTCGTGAAAATGAGGAGTTCACAATTGGTATCAGAGCGTTAGTTTAAGCGAACAAGGAATATGTAGGATTTCTAGTCTTAAATTGAGAATGCTAAGTGATGACTGTGAGATGACTTTCTACTATATTTTAGACGCAAGCACTAGCTTATTTTAGGATAGGTGCCTAAATTGCTTTCATGTGTTAAATGATTTATGTCATAGCTATAAATATGGCTTATATGATATTCTTTTATCAGATCTATGGTTTGTTGCCAACCAGATCTGGAAACCTTATGTGTTCAGATTTCTGAACGTTCGACTACGATTTTAGGACTAGCATGTAACGTTTCGGAGTGACAAGGAGGGTTTACACATCTATCATAAATTAAGATCTTAATTCACCTACTATGGTGTATATATCGACATGGTGAGAACCCAAATCATAATCAAAAAAACTAACGCTAATGGCAATCGACATCCTCAACCCCAAGTGATCTAACCCCAAGTGATCAAGCAAGTAATGATCCAGATGATGTTGAATCATTAGATGGAAAAGACAAGGCTTTTACTTCAACAGAATAGGGACGAACCTACGATGCCTATTGAATAGCCTGAGATAAACATTGAGCAGTCTGATAAAGGGAACTATAGTCAGATTGTCAGTCAAGCTGAACCACAAGTAGGAAGGAGAAACATGTTGGATTATGTGTCACACCCCAAAACCGATAATGGCGGAATACGTTTCGAGGTGGAGGACGTCATGTACAGTATCATCACAATTGCATAATAGTAAAAACAAGAAACATACAACCATTTCATTACATAGTGAATTTAATTTCAAGTGTGTTCTGTAAAGTTTCAATAGACACCAAAAGTAATACAAAAATAAGAGATGGATCTTGTATGCTCCATCTTCTCCAAAAATGTTGCACCTGTACCTGTCTATCTTTGACCTGAGGATACAAGTTATTTTGAAAAAGAGTATCAGCATAAAGTTGGTGAGTTCATAAGAGTTTAATGTGAATTTTTGTATAAAATGCATTAGGACATATAGTATGTATGCTGCGATTTATAGTTTGAAAGTAGTAGAAAAGCCGTAGAAAATCCTATATTTTCAAGAAAATACATCGTGAGTGACAATCTTCAAGTTGCCAGTAAGTTTCATTGATGAAAACCGTTTATTGGAAGAGTGTTTTAGTAATTTACTTCGGGATATTAATTCATACTTTAGCTTAGTATTTTAGTATGGATTTAGTGTGTTTCCTTGTATGCGACCGATAGTGAGAGTAACAGAGAACCCCGTGACCATCCCGGTCATGCACAATGTAGTGAAGTAGTGTCATCCCTGGGCTTGCATGGCTCGGACTGAAGTTAACAGTCGGGATGTAATAGTATCTGCCCCGTATAGATCTATACATGTAGTGTCATCTTCCTGTCGGAAAACTCTAGGCATAGTATGTAGCGAATAGTGTATCTTGTAGTGAGTTAGTGTGTATCTTCCAAATTAGTGATTTATCTTGTATTATAGTGTAGTAGTCTTTCATCTAGTCCGTAGTGTTTTCTCTTATTTGTATGTTGACTCATAATAGTGTGTATTATAGTGTGTAAAGTGGTAGCAGTAGCGAGTAGTAGTAGCCTTAACTATACCTATTATAGTTAACTTAATGTGTATGGTTCTTGTCAATTTAGTGGTTTAGGCATCAAATGGAATGAAAATACTTGTATCCAACACTAATATACATGATATATAACTAAGAAATCAATGACCATCGGACGGATAACAACTACCCTAATCCCACAATCAAACAAGAACAGGAAATAAGGCGAGCCATCGGTCCTAAGTCCTTAAAGTCTTACTTATATAAATATATTAGTGTGGTTACATTTTATAAGAAAATCAATTTAATAAAAATCTTGTCCAAAGGGAACACTTAGAAAATTGTTTATTTATCCAAAATAGTTCTGAAAACGCAAAATTCCTTTATAAGTCATAGTGGTAAATCACATGTGATTTGAACTACGGATAGTGAATCACATGTGATTGATTTCCAAAGACATGTATATTTGACTTGTATCCCCCCCCCTAAAACATATAAAAACATTTGAAAGGTTCATTAAAGGGGTATGAACTCACCTGAAACCGAGTAAATCGGGTGAAAGTGTTGGTTGAGCGTTTGGTGCCAAATAAGGACTTGTACACCCTTTTAAGACCCTATTAACATATGGAATATGTGTTCTACAAGAAATTAGCCATTTATGCTTTTTATTAAGACATTTAGATATTCTAGCATTGATTCGAGGTCTTAGGGCTTAGAAGTGGTTCTTGGGGATTGTACAAGGCCAAAAAGGGGTTACGGGGGAGTCCAAGAGTTTACTCCCTTGGAGTTTACAGCCCAGAGGCCACTCCTTGGGAGTTTACGGCTGTAAGCGCCTAGGCTTGGCCGTGAACTCTTGTTCACTCCCAAAAATGGATGCTAAGGCCCTAAATCAATCCCCTCTATTTTCTAGTGAATGTCTAGGACCAATTTTGGGGGTTTAACCCTTCATTTAGTGTTGTTTGGGGGAGTTTACGGTCCTAGCTTATTATTGGGCCGTAAACTCTAAATTACCCCTCAAAATGGGCTGTTTAATGGTCCTAAACTCGAAATGGCACTTCCTAAAAATCATATCTCAAGTCTAACATGCATTGGATGAGTTTTTGGGGCATTTTGCATGGAAAAAGGGTGTTTACTTTCCTTATATATGCCTCAGGTATTACACCCGGTACACGACTACCCGATGCTAAAGTTTAACGGGGTTTAAACTTTTTACCCGGGTCAAGTGGTTGAATAATATAACTCTATTCCATTAAATGTAAATAACATTAACGGATTATATTTAATTTACTATGATAATGATCACATGAAATATAAATAAATGATTGAATATCCATTTATTTTACAACTCCAAATTACGGAACTTCTGTAAATGACGTGTTCCATTAGCGGAAACGGAATTATATAACGTAATAGCATTGGGTTGTCACATCATCCCCCCGTTAGGGGAATTTCGTCCCGGAATTTAGAATTCAACAGATTAGTTATGATAGAACTACTAAGCGAAGAGATGGGGATATTTGAGTTTCATCTGATCCTTGCGCTCCCAAGTGAATTCCGGTCCCCGCTTGGCATTCCACCGAATCTTCACAATTGGGATATGGCTTTGCTTCGTTCGTTTTACTTCCCGATCCATAATCTCCGCAGGCTCTTCCACGAAGTTGAGGCTTTCATTAACCTCAATCTTGTCGAGTGGAATCACGAGAGTCTCGTCGGACAGGCATTTCTTCAAGTTTGAGACGTGGAAGGTAGGATGTATGTTACTTAGCTCGTGGGGTAAGTTGAGTTTGTATGCTACAGGGCCGATTCTAACGAGAATCTCGAAAGGCCCTATGTATCTCGGGTTTAGGTTTCCACGGTTTCCGAAGCGTATCATGCCTTTCCAGGGCGAGACCTTCAAAAGGACTCAGTCTCCCACCTGGAATTCCAAGGGTTTTCTTTGATTGTCTGCGTAGTTTTTCTGCCGATCCCTAGCGGCTTTTAATCGTTCGCAAATCTGTACTATCTTCTCGGTCGTTTCTCGGATGATCTCCGGACCAGTGAGAGTGCTATCAGGAACTCGTCCTCTAGCTAACTGAGTGTCACCCTCCTCAGCCCAACATAGAGGGGATCTGCACTTCCGGCCGTAGAGGGCTTCGAATGGAGCTGCGTTGATGCTCGTATGATAACTATTGTTGTAGGAAAACTCCACAAGAGGTAAGTGTGTATCCCACAATTTACCGAATTCGATCACACAAGCTCGCAACATATCTTCTAAGGTTTGGATCGTTCTATCACTTTGTCTGTCAGTCTGCGGATGGTAGGCTGTACTCATGTCCAGCCTCGTCCCTAGTGCCCTTTGTAGTGATTGCCAAAATCTCGAGGTAAATCTACTATCTCTATCCGAGATAATAGATATAGGGATGCCATGCAGCCGTACTATTTCCTTAAGGTATGTTCTTGTGAGCTTCTCCATCTTGTCCGTTTCCTTGATGGGTAGGAAGTGTGCAGACTTGGTGAATCTGTCGACGATGACCCAAATGGTATCCAACCCACCCGTCGTCTTGGGCAGTTTGGTTATGAAATCCATTGTGATCCGCTCCCACTTCGATTATGGTATCTCTGGTTGTTGGAGGAGACCCAATGGCTTCTGGTATTCGACCTTGACCTTCGCGCAAGTAAGGCACTTACTCACGAAGGTAGCAATCTTTGCTTTCATGTTAGGCCACCAGTATAGCTTTTTGAGATCCAGATACATCTTATCCGAACCTGGTGGACGGAGTATCAAGTGTTATGTGTTTCCTTCACGACCAATTCTCTGAAACCTCCGTGGCGTGGAGTCCAGATTCGGTCCATGAGATAGTAGGCTCTGTCACCCTTAACCTCCAAGTTCTTATCCATCCCATGTAGGGATTCACCCGTCACATTCTCAGGATTTAGGGCTTCTAGTTGAGCCTCCTTAATTTGTGCGGATAGATGTGAATGGATAGTCATTGTTTGTGACTTGACTCTTCGGTCAGAGGACTCTTTTCTAATTAGCGCGTCTGCTACCACATTAGCTTTTCCCAGGTGATATCGAATTTTGCAGTCGTAATCGTTGAGTAGTTCGACCCATCGGTGTTGTCTCATGTTGAGCTCTTTCTGGTTCAATATGTGTTGGAGGCTTTTACGATCAGTGTACACTACGCTCTTCGTTCCATACAAGTAGTGTCTCCAGATTTTTAGTGCAAAGACGACCGCTCCTAGCTCGAGGTCATGAGTAGTGTAGTTCACCTCATGCGTCTTTAGCTGTCTTGAGGCATAGGCGACGACCTTACCTCGTTGCATCAAGACACAGCCGAGCCCCTGATTTGATGCATCGCAGTATACGACAAAATCTTCCGTTCCTTCGGGAAGGGATAATGCCGGTGCGGTGCATAAGGCTCGCTTCAGGGTCTGGAATGCCTTCTCCTGTTTCTCTTCCCAGTCGAAAGATATGCCCTTCTGTGTCAACATGGTGAGAGGCTTCGCAATCTGAGAGAAGTTTTGGATGAATCTGTAGTAGTAGCCAGCGAGGCCTAGAAATTGACGAATTTCTGTAGGCATCTTCGGTGCTGACCAGTTCCCAATAACTTTAATTTTGGAGGGATCCACGTGGATTCCGTCTTCACTAACCACGTGTCCTAAGAATTCAACTCTTCGAATCCAAAATTTGCATTTAGAGAACTTCGCATATAACTTCTCTGATCGTAGGGTTTCCAGGACTCGTCGTAGATGATCCTTGTGTTCTTCTTCGCTCCTAGAGTAGACGAGTATATCATTAATAAAGACGATGACGAACTGATCTAAGTATGGACGACACACCCTATTCATCAAGTCCATGAATACTGCAGGCGCATTGGTCAGCCCAAAGGGCATCACTACGAACTCGAAATGTCCGTAACGAGTTCGGAAGGCTATCTTCGGAACATCCTCCTCAAGCACCCGTAACTGGAAATACCCGGACCTAAGGTCAATCTTAGAGAAGTAACTCGCTCCTTGTAGTTGGTCGAAAAGGTCGTCGATATGAGGGAGAGGGTAGCGATTTTTGACAGTGAGTTTGTTGAGTTCCCTATAATCGATGCACATACAGAATGATCCGTCCTTCTTCTTCACGAACAAGACTGGAGCTCCTCAAGGTGAGAAGCTTGGACTTATAAAGCCTTTAATGAGCAGTTTGTTAAGTTGACCGGATAGTTCTTGCATCTCGGCAGGCGCTAAACGATAGGGCGACTTAGCTACGGGGGTAGCTCTTGGGACTAGGTCGATTCTGAACTCAACCTAACGTTTGGGAGGTAAACCTGGAAGGTCCTCTGGGAAGATATCACGGAGATCACATACGACGGGGATGTCTTTTGGGCTTTTTGCTTTCAGACTTGTGTCGACGACGTGAGCAAG
Source organism: Lactuca saligna (assembly GCF_052625555.1). Classification (NCBI taxonomy): domain Eukaryota; kingdom Viridiplantae; phylum Streptophyta; class Magnoliopsida; order Asterales; family Asteraceae; genus Lactuca; species Lactuca saligna. Next base: position 57,526,628 of record NC_136425.1, read on the forward strand.
AAAGGCATGACATTCCTTACGCAGGTATTTCTGAGCCTGAATACTGGAGATGATACGAAGGCTTGTACCGGGTTTATCTCCATAGATCAATAGAGTTTCATGATTCCGAAGATTTAGGCTAATGGCTTTGTCGAAGCATAGGATATTAAAAAAATAAAGGCTCAACCAGTCCATACCAACAATGACATCGAAACTTTTGATTGAGACTGGTATGAGATCGAGTGGAAATGAGTGATCGTCTAACGTGACGGTACAACCAACGTAGATTTCGTTAGAGCTTTCGGTCTTCCCGTTAGCCATTTCTACAACTAATGTTTCTTTTAGTGGTTGAGGGGATTTTTTGAGTAAGTGTTTAAACTTTTGGTTTACGAAGCTTCTTTCTGCACCACTATCGAATAAGACACATGCATAAGAGTTGTTGAGAAGAAACGTACCCGTGACTACTGTGGGATCCACCACCGCTTCATTGTGACCAATAGCGAGTAGTCTTCCGGTTCCCCCAGAATTCACAGCCTTCGGATAGTTTTTCTTGAAGTGCCCAGCTTCACCGCAGCTGTAACATGTAGGGGTCACTCCCGAGCCTGGAACTTGCGAAATAGGTTTGGGAGGGGCCTTGCAGAATCGCACCGAATGGCCCTTCCAACCGCAGTTGGAACACTACAATTCACGGCAGGGGCCGTTGTGGTGGTAAGGACACTTTGGACATTTGGGCAGATTCCCACTATAAGGCTTTGGCGGTGCAGGAGTGGTTGGAGTAGTGGCAGCATGGACCGCCACAATTTGCTGGTCGCTGGAGGAGGTTTGAGTTTTCTTGCCCTTCTTCTTATCCCATCATTTCCTCTTTCTGTCATATGACTCGGGTGGTGTAGTGGGAGTTGTGGTTTCTATTGTTGGAGTGGAAGAGACTTCGTGATTAATTAAACTCTGGGCCAATTCCTTGGCGCTGTCGAAGGTGGTAGGGCGTGAGGCTAGAACATTTGCTCGATACGGGGGAATTAGACCCCAGATGTATCGTTCGATCTTTTTGCTTTCGGATGGGATCATGTTGGGACACATAGCCACCATGTCGTAGAACCTGACCGTGTAAGCTATTATGCCGGTCCCTTTCATCTTGAGGTTCTAGAGTTCCTCCTCAAGTTTCTGGATTTCGCCCCTCGGGTAGTACGCCTTTCTCATGAGATCTTTTAGTGTGTCCCAGCCCATGGCATTGGCTGTGACCAAGGAGAGTGCACTGACATGGCCGTTCCACCATGTCAAGGCCCTATTAGTGAGGGTGGTAGTTGCGAACTTGATTTTGCTCTCTTCGGGGCAAGAGCACATTTCAAAGACAGCTTCGGTTCTTTCGAACCATTGAGATAATGCCAGAATTCCTCCGATACCATCGAAGAAGGTAGGTTTACAGTTCATGAAGTCCTTATAAATGCATCCCTACACTCTTTGATGGACTTCACCAAATGTAGAGTTGCCACCACTCGCATCACCGGAGTTCACTTGAGCCATGGCTGTTGTCACAGCTGCAGTCACAGCCATTTGGAACAGCACTGGATTGAACTGCGGAGGAGGAGGAGGTGGAGGAGAGGTTTGAGTTGCTGGTCTTCCTATGCTTGGACGCTTTCGTGGAGGCATCTTCCACTGGAAGATCATAGAAATGATAGCAATAGTAAGAGTCTATTGCGAATATGAATAGAGTGTTTCATGGATTAAATCAACGTAATCGAAGATCAGAATGAGAGTTATAATAACATAGTAGTTAACTGCCAATATACTGGTATTAATGATGTAGTACAAGTTCATGAAAATTGACCTAACAGTAGGCCTTACATCAAACCATAAGGAAAATGTTGGCAGTTTAGAGGTCTAGTTAGAGTACCTTTAAAGCTAGGAATGTTTACAGACAAAAGATCTACGGAACATCAAGAGGAAAGACTAGTCCTTTAGACAAAAGAGTAGGGTAAATAGACGTCTTCTAATGGCGATGGTTACTTGTTGTCCGAACCCTCAGATCCGGTAGTTGACGCATAACTTCCTGAAGGTGTTGATCATGCATCCTTTGACGTGCTCCGAGTTCCCTAATTTTAGCTCGGGATGCAGCTAGCTGATGTTGCAGAGCCTCGTTGGTCCTCCTTTTCCTGTCCATGGCTTCTTCGAGTTGGCGGATGTGAACATTGTTGAGATTCGAGTTGGCATCCACTTCTACGACTCGACCAATGGCTGCTTGACCCTGCTCGACATTCCTGGCAATCCTTCGGATCATGATGGGCAGAACCCGATCTGTTGATCCTCCTTCGCTTATGTTGTAGAAGCTTTAGTCTTCGTTGTAAGGTAAGGGCTGGCTCTACTCCTCGCTCCATCGGTTCAGGGATATTACCCACAAGGGAGTGGGACCCTGAAATGCTGGATGGGGGTTGGGGTTCGGAGCTCCAGGAGGTAGGTTGTTAACTTTTGCCTCAGAGTCGGAGCTATCCTAAAAGCCTTCTGCTCGGTGGTCATCTAGAGGGATTTGGTGATCATCGTCCGACTCTTCGTGGAGCCATCCTCCATTGCCCTGGTTTGGGTTGTACGGATCGCCGAGAAGGTGGAAGCCAGCCATGATATCTACGTGAGAAAAGGGGAAAGGAAGATTAATAGACGCACTAACCTAAAATACTTATAAGATGATCGTCACGAGTTAGACCAATACTTGCATAATGTATACTAATTACATGTGACCGGGGCAGAATAATCCATCGAATAAGTAACCCTAACTCTAAATCCACAACCAAACAAGGAATAGGAAGTAAAGCAAAGATCATAGATTCTAAGTCTATAACGCCCTAGTCACATGTAACCGGAAAGTATCCATTTAGCAACTATTGCTCCACTAGCAACGCCCCATTTCGGTTCTCACACATGTATGTTATAGAGGTACATAATACTCCTATAGTATTCTTATGCTAACGTTATTGTGGTAGTGTTGGTAAGTTTTAGACTTGTTGCAGCACCACAGCCAAACTTAGGCACACGCTAGTCACTCCTAGAAAAATGTAGCTGATCAGGCTACATCCCTCCAGATGTGACCATATGTCTCTAAGCCCAATTGTGTTGTCCAACAATCTTAATACTTTTTTTCTATTCTAGTGCAATACTGACTTCTGTATTTTATAGTGGTGTGTGTATATATATACTTAGGTAAATATTTTAAATACCTAACTTTATATATTCTTGGTCAGAGTGTTTTAGTCCCGAAGTGTTTATAGTTCGTATATCTTTTATAGGTTGGTATACTTGATTCACTATAAACAATGCTCTAATACCAATCTGTCACACCCCAAAACCGATAACGGCAGAATACGTTCGAGGTGGAGGACGTCATGTACAGTATCATCACAATTGCATAATAGTAAAAACAAGAAACATACAACCATTTCATTACATAGTGAATTTAATTACAAGTGTGTTCTGTAAAGTTTCAATAAACACCAAAAGTAATACAAAAATAAGAGATGGATCTTGTATGCTCCATCTTCTCCAAAAATGTTGCACCTGTACCTGTCTATCTTTGACCTGAGGATACAAGTTATTTTGAAAACGAGTATCAGCATAAAGCTGGTGAGTTCATAAGAGTTTAATGTGAATTTTTGTATAAAATGCATTAGAACATATAGTATGTAAGCTACAATTTACAGTTTGAAAGTAGTAGAAAAGCCGTAGAAAATCCTATATTTTCCAGAAAATACATCGTGAGTGACAATCTTCAAGTTGCCAGTAAGTTTCATTGATGAAAACCGTTTATTGTAAGAGTGTTTTAGTAATTTCTTCCGGATATTAATTCATACTTTAGCTTAGTATTTTAGTATGGATTTAGTGTGTTTCCTTGTATGCGACCGATAGTGAGAGTAATAAAGAACCCCATGACCATCCCGGTCATGCACAGTGTAGCGAAGTAGTGTCATCCCTGGGCTTGCACGGCTCGGACTGAAGTTAACAGTCAGGATGTAATAGTATCTGCCCCATATAGATCTATACATGTAGCGTCGTCTTCCTGTCGGAATACTCTAGGCATAGTATGTAGCGAATAGTGTATCTTGTAGTGAGTTAGTGTGTATCTTTTGAATTAGTCATTTATCTTGTATTATAATGTAGTAGTCTTTCATCTAGTTCGTAGTGTGTTCTCTTATTCGTATGTTGACTCGTAATAGTGTGTATTATAGTGTGTAAAGTGGTAGCAGTAGCGAGTAGTAGTAGCCTTAACTATACCTATTATAGTTAACTTAATGTATATGGGTCTTGTCAATTTAGTGGTTTAGGCATCAAATGGAATGAAAATACTCGTATCTAACACTAATATACATGATATATATATAACTAAGAAATCAACGACCGTCGGCCGGATAACAACTACCCTAATCCCACAATCAAATAAGAACAGGAAATAAGGCGAGCCATCGGTCCTAAGTCCTTAAAGTCTTACTTATATAAATATATTAGTGTGGTTACATTTTATAAGAAAATCTATTTAATAAAAATCTTGTCCAAAGGGAACATTTAGAAAATTGTTTATTTATCCAAAATAGTTCTGAAAACGCAAAATTCCTTTATAAGTCATAGTGGTAAATCACATGTGATTTGAACTACGGATAGTGAATCACATGCGATTAATTTCCGGAGACATGTATATTTGACTTTTATCCCCCCCCCCACCCCACCCCTGTAAAACATATAAAAACATTTGAAAGGTTCATTAAAGGAGTATGAACTCACCTGAAACCGAGTAAATCGGGTGAAAGTGTCGGTTGAGCGTTTGGTGCCAAATAAGGACTTGTACACCCTTTTAAGAACCTATTAACATATGGAGTATGTGTTTTACAAGAAATTAGCCATTTATGCTTTTTATTAAGACATTTAGATATTCTAGCATTGATTCGTGGTCTTAAGGCTTAGAAGTGATTCTCGGGGATTGTACAAGGCTAAAAAGGGGTTACGGGGGAGTCCAAGAGTTTACTCCCTTGGAGTTTACGGCCCAGAGGCCACTCCTTGGGAGTTTACGGCTGTAAGCCCTTAGGCTTGGCCGTGAACTCTTGTTCACCCCCAAAAATGGACGCTAAAGCCCTAAATCAATCCCCTTTATTTTCTAGTGAATGTCTAGGACCAATTTGGGGGTTTAACCCTTCATTTAGTGTTGTTTGGGGGAGTTTACGGTCCTAGCTTATGCTTGGGCCGTAAACTCTAAATTACCCTTCAAAATGGGGTGTTTAATGGTCCTAAAATCGAAATGGCACTTCCTAAAAATCATATCTCAAGTCTAACATGCATTGGATGAGTTTTTGGTGCATTTTGCATGGAAAAAGGGTGTTTATTCTCCTTGTATATGCCTCGGGTATTGCACCCGGTACACGACTACCCGATGCTAAAGTTTAACGGGGTTTAAAATTTTTACTCGGGTTAAGTGGTTGAATAATCTAACTCTATTCCATTAAATGTAAATAACATTAACGAATTATATTTAATTTACTATGATAATGATCACATGAAATATAAATAAATGATTAAATATCCATTTATTTTACGACTCCAAATTATGGAACTTTTGCAAATGACGTGTTCCGTTAGCGGAAACGGAATTATATAACGGATTAACGTTGGGTTGTGACATTAGGCGTCTAAGCCCATAACTATTATTGGTATGTACTTGACCCGAGAGTAGCATGACCCATTTGGTTTGCATATCACCAGGATAATTTGATAGGATAGACTTTTGAGAAGAGGTTATTTATGATTTGTTAATATATTATAAGTTCTATTATACTAATATGAAATCATATTATTTAATTAGTATTGATCAAAAATTAATTTGCAATTAATTCTGTGATCAGAAAGATACTAATTAAATATAAGGGGTTGATTAGTAAATCATTCATTCTTATGGTGTGGGCCAATGATCCATGATTCCTTAGGTTGGGCTAAACCCATGTGGCAACCCATGGATGATCCATGGAGGTTTAAACTCATGGATCTTAAGGAATATGGAAGGTCATGACCATTTGGTTTTACATGGCGTAACCTAAATCTTGCCACACTATATAAAAAGCCCCTTAGCATCCAAAAACGTGGACTAGTGATCATAGGAATCCATGTGCTTATTTTGGAGCATAAGAAACTCTCTAAAAAGTTATCATTTGTCTTAGGTGTGTTGTGATTCCATTTGAGGTGCAACACTCGGGGCACTAAGTTCTTAAAGGTCCAAGGTTTCCAACTACAACAAAAGGTATGTCATCTAACTAGAATTTTTTAGTAAAGATACTCCATTGTATGTTAGTTAGGATGATGCTTTGGAAAAACAAAGTTTGCACGCATATTAGAGAAAACATAGATCCAAAGCATCTAGGGTTGCATGTACACCGTAGCAGTGTTAGAATGCTCAAAACCCTTCAATGGTATCATAGCTTGGGGTTGTTTTCGAATATACTTGATGCTACTTGCTTTCAAAAGGTTAAAAATCGTTTTTTCTAGACAGTGGACTCGCCAAGTCCACTGGGGAACTCATCGAGACCCTTCACAAATATGACCAACTCACCAAGTTAGTTCATGCACTCGACGAGTTGGTGCTCCAGAATGCACATTTTCGAGTTCTAAGGCTGGAATTGGACTACGATCATTACCCTAAACTGTTTTTGAACTTATAAACCTATTTTTTAATGTGGTAATGATCATGCTTGTCCAATTTAAAAGATAATTGTCAAAGTTTCATGTTTTGTATTAGTTTACATGGTTAGGCTAATTACATAAAATTTGTTTGATATGAATTGTCGTGTTCTTATGACTTTAATTTGGATCATAGACAAATTGTTTGATTTGTAAGTTACAATAGTGATCTAAATGTTTTTGATGAATTTCATAATCTGTCCTCAAGTTATGGAAAGTTCAGAGTCTCATTTTTAAATATCACCTTAAATGGTTTTATGTCATCCATAACTTATCCTCAAGTTATTGAACATGAAGAGTCCTTTTCATAATTGTTTTTATGAACTCCATAACTTGTACTCATGTAATGGATTTTCAAGAGTCTTTTCATTAAAACCTATATTAAACTCATCAGTTATGGATTCCAAAAGTTTTAGAAAAGTTCAAAACTTTCACTCAAGTTTTGGAATTGGTAAATGTAAAAGTCTAACTTTTGAAATATTTAATTCCAAACCCTAGAATTTTAAAAGTTTAAAATTCAACCCTTATACTATTATAATATTATAGATTTAATATATATATATATATATATATATATATATGTGTGTGTGTGTGTGTGTGTGTGTGTTTGTGTGTAAGTGTAAAGTCAGTCTTACCGTTAGTAGGCCTCACTCACGAAGCCGGTCTATAAGGGGGTATACGGTTACTACCTATAAAATGGCAGTTTAATCGGTGTCCACTTACACATACCACTTCCTTAACTGGTAGGATTGGAGTACAATTCTCATTAAGTATAATGATAGTAATAAAGTAACTAAATTTTTAATAAATTCTCAAACTTAGTTACTTAGAAAAAAATGTGAATATGGTGCTAACCCATGAAATTACACTTTGCACCTTATTAAGTCGTTAGTGGAGGGTGTGTGGTTAACCGAAATACTAATCTGGACTAACAGTGGATGGCAAAGGGTAGCTTGATGTTAATCATAGATCAATGGAGCGTGTGTGGTTAACCGACACATTGATTAGGTGGTTGTAACATTGGGTGTACCAAGCTAATTTATATGGTTATTCACATCTTGTTTGTAATCCTCGACATCCCAGTCACAAACTTGAAGGACACAGTCGAGATTTAAACATGTCATTGAAAAGTTCAACGAATCTCAAAGGATCTAGGAATTTCAATCCATTTAAAACTTAATTATCAATTTCGTTTTTCTTTGTGGAAATTGGTAAATCGTCATTTACCTACCTTCAAATAGTTTGGAAATTAGATTACGACATCCCTCTTACAAATTGTAAAATATTGTGTTGGGTCCTATCCTTAATATTTCATTTGGGTGTTATATTAAGGACTTAAATCAACTCACTTGAATTTCTCCCATGTAGATGTCTAGTTCACACAGCAATGGTCTTCCCAAATCTTTTGGAATAAGCTTTCCTCTTAAAGATGATGTTCCGTGGTTGGATCGTGTATGTCATACTTCACTTCCTGCACCTCCTCCAATAATCCTCACTAACCCACAAACTCAAGTAATTGAAAAGTTCAAGGTCACTCAATCACTACTAGCAATGAAACATCAAGATGGGTGTCGTGTTCCCAAGGTAGTTGGCTATTGACTGGGTTCTTCAGTCCCTTCCTGAGTCATATAGTGAAGTTGTTAAAGACTACTATGTGACATATCACATTATGACCCTTATTGATATTACCTATTTGCACGTTGCTACTGAATCAACAATGATCTGGCGCACTGGAAAAGAAAATTTGTTTGGAAGATCTACTTCTCAAACTTCCATGGACATTGACAATGGTAACATTGGAAGTCCAGAAAAGCTTTCTCTTCTTAATGGAAAGGGATCGGCATGGTCAACTCTTTTGACCAAAAGGTAAAGAGAAAGGATAAGTATGAGATAGTCTCGTGTACTATTCCCAAAGAGTCCATATATTTCTATTGGTAAGAGAAGGGGCGTTGGTTGTCAAGCTATCGTTTCTACCTGAAGGACCTCAAGGAGGGTAAAGTCAAAATGCTTAACTCTACTTCAGGTAAGATCACTATCTAACTGTATTAAGTTCCTAATTGTTGATTCTTAATACATGATGTGATGAGGTTGGATTTTGATGTTTTGTATGATCATGCATAAGGAAGGAAGCTTAAAAGAAGAGAATGTTGAATCTAGTCACGAAGATGGATTTCAATGGCATGGGTCGGTGATCGGATTTTTGAGTTGCTGCTTTAGAATTATGATAGATTGCTAGGAAATATGTAATAACATAGTTTTCATTTGTAGTTGCATTGTAACGAATAGTTTTTCTGCATTTTTGTATAAATAAATAACTTTTTTTATTTTATATCTCCTTGCAATGGCATTTGTAAAACTTGATGTTTCTATGTTAGCAATATGAATTTGATTCTTTCATTTGTGGTAGTGTCAAAATTACCAAATAAGGAAAGATTCTCATCACCCAAGTTTTAGTTGGATAAAAACATGGAATCATGCAACTTATAGTGTATGATGAATAAGAACCATCATCTTTGGGAAATTAAGATTAATTCGTTGTTCACATGTATGTGTGAGTCAAGTGAAGGACTGGAAGATTGGGTACACTGGGTGTGCACGTGTAAGGTCCACCTCCAAAAGCGATAAGACTATTCATCATGATTTACTAAAGTTTCGTAAACATGGTTATGCTTACAAGTTTAAGTATAATTCTGAAACATTGAAAAAGTGTTAATGTATGGTATAACGAATGAGAAGAATCAAATTAGGCAGAAATATAAAAGCTTCTCCAATTGTAAAAGATGGGAAAGTACTTTAGTATCGTGTTTTATGATCATCTTAATGATTATGGAAAAACCATATCACAAATTATCCAGTAAAGACATCTTAGTGCACAAGTATGGCTAAGAAGAGAAATCGTGAATTGTTGAAATGGTTAAATCAAGAAGATGAGTCATACTTCGTTCCAAAAACAAGTCTTGGAGTCATACTCCAAGATTGTAACTTTGAGTGACATAATCTTAAGAAAGGTTTATAACACTCATCAAATGTAGAGTAAATTAGTTTTGCTCTTGTGCATTTGAAATTGGTAAGTTGTGATGTCTTCGAAAGGACAAAGATCAACTAAGACCAATTGTATGAAGCGTTTATCTTGATAAGAATCAACACTAATCATGAATAAAACCTATTGTTTATCACTAGCACGAGACTTGAGGTTTGTAACCTATCTTGTTGACATATTCTTATTTTTGTGCTCATTCCAGTAAAAGTTAACTATGCATGTGAGTTCCATGAGTTCTCAATTCTTTGCATAACAACCTGGAAGCAATGGCATGCCCTTGTGCTGCCAGGTGACAAGAAATCAAGATTGAACAAGTTCAGTCCATATGAGTTTGTATTTGTCACTAATATTGTTTTGTGATTATGGTTATCACAAATTCACATGGATAAGAACACATATACCTTAAAATCTAAGTTTCACAAGGTTTCTCTCCAATTAATGAAAATAATTGTGACGAAACACTTTCACTAAGTAGATTTTAAGGAGATAGAATTGTGATATTTGCATTCTCCAAATTAGTTATGATTACGGCATCCCTTTTCATAATTTGAATTGTGAGAAATGGCAAAAGGTCTAAGCATTTGAGAGTTAGTGTTATAAGTTCTAAAAAAATTTAAACACACATGTGTGTTATCTAAGGCAAGGTGTATGAGTTTGAGAAGCCTAGATAAAGTCTTGTTGAAGCATCTCATATCAAAAATCTGAACTTTGGTAATTAAAGTAAATAAGTATTGATTTCTTGAAGTCCAACTGATTTCTGGGTACATATCAAACCTAGTGGGAGCATAAGTGATATGCTGGTAAGATAACAATTATTCTTCTAGCGGGAGCATAATTATTATGGAAAGTGTTTCAAGTTGGCAATGTTAATTATAGAAAACAAAAGTTTCAAATCGCAAAGTCGTATGGTTTGAAAGGTTGTTTTCCTATAATTAAGGGAGACGAATTTATACTTCATTTCAAATCTAAACGCCTAGATTGACATTTAATCAAATTTTGTCAAATATATATATATATATATATATATATATATATATATATATATATATATATACATATATATATATATATATATATATATATATATATATATATATATATATATAAATCTTATGTTGGAATGATTCAACATAAGGAACTTCTATATGTGGAAATGTTAATTGCGTTCTCAAAATTTTGAGAACATGGAAAATAGAAATAATATAGAAAAAGGATGATAAAGTATCATGTTGTAACTTCCCAAAATCGAGACCCATAATTTTTTGCTTAATTATATTACTTATGAAAATAGTTTACGGAAAACAACATTGTTATCATTTCAAACATCAAGTCACAAACACATGTTTCAAAAACTATATCATCAAATAGTAAAATATTAGAGTACAATCCCAGGGTTCTCAAAGTGGAAATCATGTATGTGCAATGCGCTACTACCCTGCCGGCTCTTTACCCTTAGCTGAAGACGCACCTCCAACAACACATTAGACTATTACTCGCCGAGTTCATCTTCATCCATAAGAAGGTGTTCAGTTTATTACTCGTCGAGTTCCCATTGAAATCACCGAGTCCGTCTTCATGTGGCTGGGACATTTCTTTGGACTCGTCGAATCTATTCATCCACTCGGCGAGTCCTATGATTTCCAGGTCCCTAGTGAACCTAAACAACTGGTGAACCTTCAATCTTAACAGCTGGTCCATAAATAGAAAGGATTTGGTGGAAAATACACCCCGACTCACTGAGTCCCATGAACGACTCACCGAGTCACTCTTTGTCCAAAACAATACAGTCGATTATAGGGTCTTAACACATCAAAAACATAGATATGGCCTCCTAAGGTCCATTTTATACAGAAAGCTATAAACTTGATGTACATGAATGGGGCCAAAGCCATAAAAGGTGGTCTACAAGATGCATTGGGTGTTTATGGCAACAAATTTGGCACCTTTACGGCAACAAAGTGCAACTTCAAGCATACCCACAAAATACGATTTTAGCTTCTCTATACTAATAAAATAGTTAGAAATAACCCCAAATTAAAATCTAAGAGATAGATGGTCAATGTTACATCTTTTTACCTTGAATGAGATTAGAATGGAGTAAAAATTCTGGATCCCCTTGCTTCTACTTGAAGTTCCAAGCTTCCTTCTTCTTCTCCAACTTCAAACACACACAAAAGGCACCAAAAGGCTCAAGAACACACAATAAGTGTTTAGGGTTTCAATATAGGGCTTATCTGAGTTGGAAGGGTGATGGAGGCTGGTTTAAGATGAGATATTATTTTTAAATAGGGTAAAACCCTAAACATTAGGGGTTTTTCCAGACAGCTCCTACTCGTCGAGTCGGTCTCCAGACTCGTCGAGTAGATCACCAAAACCCCCGCATAATGTCGAGTCTACTGGACGAGTTGGGCCTCCAACTTGCCGAGTCATTGAATTAATTACAACATTACTTGAATTTAAATACTTACCAGGAACCAGGTATTACAAATCTCCTCCACTTAATTTGGACTTTGTCCTCGAAGTCTGCTGCTGAATCAGGAAAAAGCTCGGGGTAGTGCTCCCTCATCTCGTCCTCCGGCTCCCAGATCCATCACGAGCCCTTACGGTGCAGCCATTGCACCTTCACTAGTCCCACCTTCTTGTTTCTCATATCCTTCGACTTCCTGTAGAGGATGGCTACTGGCCGCTCGATGTAGTTAACGCTATCATCCACCTGAATATCCTCCAAAAGCACCATTGTCGAGTCGTTCACCAAGCACTTCCGCAATTCGGAAACGTGAAAAGTATTATGAATTTGGCTGAGTATGGATAGAACCCTGAAAGGTCTAATGTATCTGGGGCCCAACTTTCCCCGCTTCCTAAACCGGATGACATCTTTCCAAGGTAACACCTTCAGGAGCACCATATCCCCCACCTGGAATTCTAGGTCCGAACGACGCTTATCGGCATAACTTTTCTGCCGACTCTGAGCAATATTGAGTACCACTTCGGTACTCCCTATGACCCTCTAGCCAACCTCACCCCAACATATCAAGGTCCTGCACTTCCTACTATACAACATCTTAAAGGGAGGACGGTCAATACTCGCATGATAGTTGTTATTATAGAAAACTCAACCAAAGGAAGGTAAGTATCCTAACTACCTCCGAAGTCTAAAACACACATCCGCAGCATATCCTCCAGAGTTTGGATGGTCTACTCACTCTGACCATCCATCTGCGGGTGAAAAGCAGTGCTGAAGTGCAGATGAGTACCCAACTCGTCGTGAAACTTCTTCCGGAATCTGGAAGTAAATCGCACATCTCGATCCAAAATCACTGAGACTAGTACTCTGTGCCGAGCTACTACCTCTCGTATGTAAATATCAGCAAACTCTTCGGCCGAGATGCTCTCCTGGATCGGTATGAAATGGGCACTCTTGGTCAACCGATCCACAATAACCTAAACAGAATCCACTCCACGTACAGTCCTGGGAAGCTTTGTGATGAAATCCATAGTAATTTCTTCCCATTTTCACATGGGGATGTCCAACGGTTGCGTCTTTTGATGAGGCCTCTGGTACTCAGCCTTCACCGTTCTACAGGTTAAGCACCTCTCAACGTACCAGGAGACGTCCCACTTCATGCAGGGCCACCAGTAGTCGGCTCGAAGATCTCTATACATCTTCATCGCCCCTGTATAGATGGAGAACCTGGGCTTGTGGGCCTCCCCCATCAAGATCTTCTGTACCCCGCCCTAGTACGGTACCCAGACCCTCCCATGTAGGGTCAACAATCCACGACTATCATAGTTAAACGAGGCCACCCAGCCTATGATCCGCTTGCACATCTAGCGCTCCTCCTTTAGGCCCTCTACATGTGCCTCGCAGATCTACGCTAACAGTGGAGTCACTACCGTCATCCTTAGGCAAACATCTTTAATCAGGGCTGCCTCACAGCAAAGTGCGTCAGCTACAACATTGGTCTTCCCCAGGTGGTAAAGGATCTCACAATCATAATCCTTCACCACATCTAGCGTTCGACGATATCTCATATTCAGGTTTGGATAATCCATAAGATATCTCAAACTCTTATGTCCATGTAAATGGTACAACAGACCCCATAAATATAATGACGCCAAATCTTGAGGGCGAAAACAACTGCCCCAACTCCAAATCATGCGTCGGATAGTTTGCCTCATGAGGCTTCAGCTGCCTCGAATCGTAGGCGATAACATGCCCCCTCTGCATCAATAACATGCCCAAACCCGAGATGGACGCATCACAATATACCAAAAAATCATCCATGACCTCTGGCAGGGCTAATATTGGCGCCTCGCATAATCTCTATCTCAGACTCTCGAATGCAACCTGCTGCACTAACCCCCAGCGAAAGACCGCGACTTTCTTTATCAACCAGGTCAAAGGCACGACTATCTTGGAGAAGTCCTGGATGAATCTCCGATAGTACACTGCCAATCCCGAGAAGCTCTGAATCTCAGATGGAGACTTCGGGACCACCCACCTCATCACGACTTCCACTTTGGCCAGATCGACTGAAATCCCATCCTTGCTGACAAGGTGGCCAAGAAACTTCACCTTGGGTAATCAGAACTCACACTTGGAGAACTTGACATACAAGCTCTCCCTCCTAAGAGTATGCTCCCGAGTGTTGGAATAGACCAAGATTTCATTAACGAAAACTATCAACGAACCATCCAACATCGGTATACACACGAAGTTCATGAGGTCCATGAACACAGAAGGAGAATTGGTGAGCCCAAAAGGCATCACTACAAACTCAAAATGACCATATCGTGTCCGAAAAGTAGTCGTCTACACATCCTCCTCTCGGACCCTCATCTGATGGTAACCCAAACGTAGATCGATCTTGGAGAACCAAGAGGATCCCTGAAGCTGGTCAAAGTGGTCATCAATCCTAAGGAGTGGGTAACGGTTCTTCACAGTTACCTTATTCAGCTCCCGGTAGTCTATACACATCTGATGCGATCTGTCCTTCTTTTTCATGAATAGTATCTGGGCTCTCCAGGACGAACTGCTCGATCTGATGAATCCCTTTTCTAACAGCTCCTGCATCTTAGGAGGAGCCAACCGATACAGTGCCTTAGCTATCGGAGCTGCACCAGGGACCAGGTTGATCCTGAACTCCACCTTCCTTTCCGGAGGTATCCCATGCAACTCCTTCGGAAATACATTCGCATACACTCGTACCACTGGCACATCACTCACCGTCGCCTGACCCACCTCTTGGGTATCCAAAACATAGGCGACATACCCCACACAACCTTGCTGGAGGTAGCGCCTAGCCCTCACTGCTGAACATAAATTTGGTCCACGTTGTGGCCTGTTGCCCTGAATCACCAGTTCTCCCCCACCTGGGGTCCTGATCCGAATCAACCAATGCGCGCAGTCGATCTCTGCCCCATTGGAGCTCAACCAATCCATCCCTATGATAACCTTGTTCCCCCGCAATGGTATGGGAACCACGTCTACCAAGTAGCGCTCCTCGTATAACCTCATAACATAATCTCTGAAAACGTCTAACGCTCGCACTGATTGTTCGTCTGCAATCTCGACCTCTAGAGGGAAATATAACATGCTCGAAGACTCAGGAAACCTCTTGCTAAGCGTAAGAGAGACAAATGATCGGGTAGCACTAAAATCAAACAACACCTGGATCGGGATACCATTCACATGATCCTAAACAAAACATATAACATAATACATCAATATCACAAGCGACATATAATAAAAGTTAGAGAGAACAAATCATACCAGTCACCACATCAGGTGCGACGTGTGCCTCGTCCACTGTCAGCTGAAATGCTCGGCTCCTCACTACTGGAGCCTCTGACTTGAACTTCTGGTCATGAGTAACCCGTGAAGTTGCTGGAGTTGGTGCCACTGTTGTCGCTGCTGCTGCTGTCAATCATGAGCAATTGGCCTTTTTATGGGCCATCTTATTGTAATAAAAGCAAATCAAATCCAATGTATGAACAGTAGGGGCAGGAGTTGTACAATCCCTGCCAAAATTCCCCATCTTTCCGCACTTGTTGCAACCTGATGATCCCGCTCTACAAGCTCCCTCATGCGGCCTACCACATTTCCTGCAGCGGCTCTGGCCTGGCTGGCCCTTCGACCTAGCGTCGGATCCCTTGGGGTTCTTCCCTGAAACCCCAATACTCTGCTCTATCCATGCCTTCCTCTTCCCGAGGTGCTCTAAGTCAATCTCTCTCTCCCTTGCCCTGGAAATCACGGACTCCAGGGTCGGACATGCTGAGAAGATGACATGCTCCCGGATATCAGCCCTCAACATGTCATGATAGCGGCTCCTCTGCATGTCCTCATCTGCTGCATACTGAAGTACCAACAAGGCCCTCTCCCGAAACTTGGCGGTGATCTCTGCCACTGACACCTGCTGAAGCTCCACAGTTGGCGCAAACTCAGCTCTAAATCTAGTCACAAAGTCTGACCAAGTCATAGCCTCAATGGTTGGGGCTCCCAGTGAGTCACCGAATGACACCCACCAATCCCTAGCTATGTCCCTCAAACAACCCGCAACAAAGCGGACCTTCGACCACTCCAGGCACAAGCTCGTAAACTGCACAGACTCGATGTCTGCAATCCAGCTCCTGGTAGCAGTGGGGTCCTTCGCTCTCTGAAATTCTAGCACACCACTCCCCCAAAATTCCTTGAAGGATAGTGGGCACGTACCTGACTGGCTGGATGCCAAGTCACTCCTGAATGTTTGGAGGCAATCCTCCATCAGCTCAATAATTCCTTCTTCGATCGACCCGAAAATAACTGGGGTCACCTCAAGGATACCTCTCGTGATCACAGACGCGATGAACTCGCATAGCACATCATCAACCTGCTTGGATCCCACACCCAAACCTGACCCTGATCCTGATCCTGACCTAGATCCTTCTCCATGTCGTGTAATCGCCATACTGAAAATAAACACAATGATGTCAGGGTCATACATACGCTCGATAGGTCTCATACACTCTCCAAGTTTCCAGGTTCGATCTCATCCCTCCTTGACTCGAGTACGAATGCTCTGCTTCCAATAGTATGGGCCCGTACTACCATTTACATCTATCCGTACTTTCCTCAAGAATTGCCTTGACTTCACCAAGTCCCTTTTTACTTTGCAACTAATCTCATCCTAGGCTTTTCCTAGGGTACTCTCCGACCTACTCTCTGCCATCAGCCGCACAAGTCGTCCCTACCATCTTTCCCTAACTAGCTTGTGGATACTATTACATATTCGCTCACTAGTTAGTTAAAGCTAGCCGGAACACCTATCAACAAAAATCAAGCAGCATTCGTGCATTGAGTAACCAATACCAAGCATAACCTATTCACGCTACCATACTTCTGATTAACCATCCCTATCATATAGCTCAGTAAACTCATACAACACGCATATAAGGCATCCTTCATAAATCCTTTGCTCTAATCTAGCATGCAGTTCTCATAATCATATCATATAACATAACATAGCATGTATAGGTATCTTGGGGGAAACTTACTTGAGCTCGGTCGGTCGCACGCATCATACACCTTATTCTTTCTCAAAACTCCTTATTTTAAACTTTAAAAAACTATATTTCTTGTAATAGTCCTTCAAGCCCTCGATTTGAGTTCAGAAACCCTCGAAGGTGAGCCCGAATCCCTCAAACCAAGGCTCTGATACCAACTTGTAACATCCCAAAATTGAGAACTAATTTTTTTTGCGTAATTATATTACTTATGAAAATAGTTTACAGAAAACATCATTGTTATCATTTCAAACATCTAGTCACAAATCAAAAGTCTAAAAAACATATCATAAAATAGTAAAATATCAGACTACAATCCCAGGGGTCTCAAAGAAGAAATCATGTGTGTGTGATGCGCTACTACCCTACCGGCTCCTTCCCCTTAGCTGAAGAGGTACCTAAAACCAAAACTAAAAACTGTAAGCACAAAGCTTAGTGAGTTCCCCCATCATACCACATACCATACAACCATACATACTACCGGGCAATTCTGGGGTGCCCGACCTACCCATGTCAAGCCATTCTGAAGTGCTGACCTACCCATGCCAAGCCATTCTGGGGTGCTGACCTACCCATGTCAGGCCCTTCTGGGGTGCCTGCCTACCCTCCGGTCTATCTCACCCTGTCACGAGGACTATTTTAATCCCTAATACTATCGCATAATAACATATCATAAATATGTTGTCAGACATATCTGGGGTGTCCAACCTACCCTTCGGTCCTAACGACCGAATCGGGGGACTATTCCCCTCCTACTACCATTATCACATAGAACATATCATACTAGCACATAGAATACATCAAGTAATAACAAACCAGAAAATTATCACAAAGACAATAATCTCAACTGTAATCAACTACTAGTGGGTCGTCCTTGGTGCCTTAGACCCACTTCTATTGAAAGGTAACTCACCTCAACGTTGTGTAGTGTCTGAATTGTCCTCGGTGTGAAAATCGACTCTCCCCGACTCCTCAATCCCTACATGACAACTTTTCTAAGTTATCATTTCATACTCATAACCCTTGCAAGAGTCACTCATATCCAAGTCAAAGTTAAATTCAAAACCTTGGTCAAAGTCAACTTCTGGTGGACTCGACTCGCCGAGTTGGCCTTCCAACTCATCGAGTCCCCATATCCATAAAATAGCATAATCCCATCCCCACTCATCGATTCTATCATGAGCTCGACGATTCGCCTTCAAGAACACATCGAACTTTCTTTAATCGACTCTCCAAGTTCATCTTCATCCATTAGAAGGTGTTCAGTCTATAAACCATCGAGTTCCCCTTGATCTTGCCGAGTCCGTCTTCATGTGGCTGGGACATTGCAAACCATAAAGTCACAAAATTTATGTGCTTGCATGCAAGGTTGGGGTCAAAACATGACTTTGGTCCATCTAACTATCCCCAAAACTCACTAACCCTTCCATGGTTGTTGCTTAACCATCAAGATCTGATTTTTATGACTCCTAGTGCCTCTAGGAACCCAAAAGGACATGTATTATGGTCTGAAGTCGTCAAGATGCAAGAACTCTCAACAATGGAGTCCAAAAGTAACTTTAAACACTCCCAACAACAAATCTAAGAAGATAATGGTCAAGGTTGGAACTTGATACCTCAAATAAGTCAGAAATGGTGCTACTCTTCTGGATCTACAAGCTCTTGGTGGATCCTTGCTCCTTCTTCAAGTTTCTTTCTCTTCCAATGACCTAAAACTACACCAAATGCTCTCCAATGGCTAATAGCACATAAAAGTAGGTTAGGGTTTTCAAAATGACTGGTTAAGGGCGTTAGGGAGGCTGGTCCAATGTTATAACATCCTTTATATAGCGATAAGTCCCAAAATTAGGGTTTAAGGCACTACGCGGGTACGCTGCGTGTACCCTTTGGTATGCTGCGCGAACATGGTTAAGCTCGCGTCTTGGATCCTTGATTACGTTGGGCGTACATGGGGGTTACGCCCCACGCTCGTCCATCATCAGCCCTATCATGAAGGCCCAAAGGCCTAAATCCGAACTTATAAAATCATTTTCCTAAAATAAATACAAATTTAATACCTCATAAATCTTGTGCGCTACAAAACCATCCACATTCGATCATACTTTGGAAGTAGGTATTGAGGCAAGACTGTCATGAATGGTTCTGTAGAGGTGTTTTGGTCATAGCACAAGTGTGCTACATTGTTCATGAATGCTCCTAGAATAAGATTCGAGTATTGGATTCAACCCACGCTCATCTGAATCACTTCATGAATTTTATCACGAGTGATTGTGAGACGATAATATCTTATATTCTTGAAACCAGCACGTATGAGTTGTAGTTGCAAGTCGGTTGCACATTGACATATGTAAACGCACCAGTAACTTGGTGGTATAAAACATATCATTTTTTGTGATTTGATAAGTAAGTACAAGCAAGCATTTGGGTCGAATTTTACCCGTTCCTTTTATTCCATGTGGATAAAAGCGATATATGTGGGCCCCTCGATGATTTAATCATGACACCCCTAAGTGCTTGGCCAAGCCTAGACTGATTTGATTTGTTCAATTAATCATTCATCATAAATTGGAAATCGGGAAACAACAGATGGACAAAGAGAATGATTATAATCCATGTATTAGTTCATATGATATCTAGAATGGTGGAATATATGATCCCTTATCTAATGGACACATTACTAACGAGGTCAGAGTTCGACGGCGGCTTTTAAGAGCTGTGATTGCTAGTTGGGTTTGAGCCATGATTGCAATAATAGTTATTAGACTTATCCAAGTGGGGGACTGTTGGATTACGTTTCTAAGCCCATAATTATTATTGGTGTGTACTTGATCCGAGACTTGCATGGTCCATTTGGGTTGCATATCACCAGGACAATTTGATAGGATAGACTTTTGAGAAGAGGTTATTTATGATTTGTTAATATATTATAAGTTCTAATATATTAATATGAAATAATATAATTTAATTACTATTGATCAAGAATTAATTTGGAATTAATTCTGTGATCAGAAAGACACTAATTAAATATAAGGGGTTGACTGGTGAGTCATTCATTCTTATGGTGTGGGCCAATGATCCATGATTCCTTAGGTTGGGCTAAACCCATGTGAAAAACCATGGATAATCCATGGAGGTTTCAACCCATGGATCCTAAGGAATATGGAAGGTCATGACCATTAAGGTTTACATGGTGTAACCCTAATCTTGCCACACTATATAAGAAGCCCCTTAGCATCCAAAAAGGTGGACTAGTGATCATAGGAATCTAGGAGTCGATTTTTGGAGCATAAGAAACTCTTGCAAAAGTCATCCTTTGTCTTAGGTGTTTTGTGATTCCATTTGAGGTGAAACACTTGGGGCACTAATTTCTTAAAGGACCAAGGCTTCCAACTAAAACAAAATATGTCATCTAACAAGAATTTTGTAGTAAAGATACTCCATTGTATGCTAGTTAGGATGATGCTCTGGAAAAACAAAGTTTTCATCTATATTAGAGAAAAATGTATATCCAAAGCATCTAGGGTTGCATGTACACCATAGGAGTTTTAGAATGCTCAAAACCCTTCAAAACCAACACAGTGGAGGAAATAATGGACGTGGGTACAAATACAAGTATTTCATGGCATCTAAACCACTATGTCATTCTAGAAGCCCAATACCAGTGGAAGTATGGATTGGATCTCCAAGATAGAGACAATGTTTGAGATTTACAATTGTAGGAACATACAAAAGATTACTCTTGCAGTTCCTCTATTAAAATCTGGAGTACTGAGATAGTTGAAGCTACTAGCATATACGATGCTCAAGGGAGAAGTTAGCAAGATGTCTTGGGAAGATTTCCTAGTGCAACTAAAAATGTAGTACTTCTCTGAGCAGAATCTTCTTGAAATTAACAATGACTTTCAGAACCTGAGGAAGGGAAGAATGAGCATCACCAAGTATGTTGCAAGTTTTACGGAGAAGATGAAGCTTGTTCCTTACCTAGTTCCAATTGAACTCTCCAAGGTCAACAAGTTTGCCCACGGATTACCAGTGGACTTTGGTCCTGTGGTCAAGCAAGCAACCACTTTGAAAGCCGCCATCTGGGAAAGTAAGAATGTTGAGATCAAGATAAGGGAAAAAGTTCTGGAGAGAGCTGAGGTTGGTGAGAAAAGGAAGTTCGATGGACCTTCAAGGTCCAACAAGAATAACAAATTCTCTAAGTCTGGTTCGATGAAATTTGGAGGAGGAGGAGGAGGAAGAGGCGAGGCCAAGTGGTGCGAGAAGTGTAAAACTAAAAACTTCGGGAAATGTAGCGAGAAAGTGACTTGCTACAAGTTTAAAAAGACTAGGAACTACGCCAATAAGTGCATACCAACAAGAGGGTGTGCTATGGATGTAAAGAAGAAGGGCACATTTCTAAAGACTATCCGAAGAAGAAGGAGGAAAAAAGGCCCAACATTCCACTGAGGCCGAAGGCGAGAGCTTTCTAGATGAAGCTGGAAGCAGCAAGGGATGTAACAGATGTCGCTTTAGGTACCTTTCTTGTAAACAAATTTCCTACCAATATATTGTTTGATTCGGGAGCAAACTACTCCTTTGTATTGTACAAATTTGGTGAAAGACTAGCATTGCCTATGGATAAACTTGATAATGATCTAGTTGTAGTAATTTCCAATGGCAAATTCATATCTGTTAGCGATTGCACTACAAACATCGTCATCGACTTGAATAGGAATAAATTACATGAGGAGTTGTTGCCCGTTGATTTAAACGATTTCAAAATCGTGCTGGGAACGGATTGACTTAGTGCAAACGATGTCGAGATACTATGCAGGAAGAAGATGGTGAGAGTAAACCCACCTAGAAGTGGGTCATTTATGGTGTATGGGGGAAAACGTAGAGTTAACTCTGGAACCATCTCCCTAATGAAATCCATAAAATGTTTTTCCAAAGGATGCACATCATACTTGGAATTTGTGATCGATGCAAAGAAGGAGAAGAATGAGATACAAAGAATAACAGTGGTGTGTGACTATCCAGAAGTCTTTCCCGAAGATCTTCCTGGATTGCCCCCTGATAGAAAAGAAGAATTTCCAATAGACTTGTTGCCAGGATCGACACCAATAGCAAAAGCACCATACCGATTAGCACCAATAGATATGAAGGAGCTTATGATGCAACTTCAGGAGTTGTTGGAAAACGGTTTCATTAGACCTAGTTCATGACCCTAGGGAGCTCCAGTGTTATTCGTAAAGAAGAAGGATGGAAGCATAAGGATGTGCATAGACTATAGAGAGCCGAACAAGGTAACGGTAAAGGACAAGTATCCGTTGCCAAGGATTGAAGACTTATTCGATCTGCTGCAAGGTTCAAACTATTTCTCAAAGATCGATCTCGGGTCAGGATATAATCAGCTGAAAGTGAGAGAACAAGATATTGAGAAGACCGCATTTAGAACAAGATACGTACACTATGAGTTCATGGTTATGTCATTTGGACTAACCAATGCTGTAGCAACATTCATGTAATTGATGAACAGGGTTTGTAAACCCTTCCTCGAAAAATCCATGATAGTATCTATAGATGACATTATGATTTACTCAAAGAGCCAGTCGGAGCATAGGAAGCACCTACGAGAAGTGTTAGAAGTTTTAAAGTAGGAGAAGCTGTATGCAAAGTTCTCCAAATGTGATTTTTGGATTCGAGAAGTCCAATTTTTGGGTCGTGTGCTTAACCAAGAATGAATAATGGTTTAGCCAGCAAAGGTTGAAAGTTGTGATCACTACTAGAAAAACAGCCTTTTATGACACTCATTGTGCATCGTAAAACGCTCAGACGATGCGCAAATGTGCGTCAAGGAAAGCCCTGTCATAAAGAGAGACAACACGCTTTTGCGCGTCATCTACAGAAGACGCGCATTTACGACACGCATTTATGACGTGCATTTATGATGCGCGGTTATGACACGCAATGCGTATCAAGGAAGGCCATGTCATAAAAGAAGACGACACGCATTTTCGTGTCGTAACCTTACGACGCGTGTGTTTATGACACGCAATGCATATCAAGGAAGCCCCTGTCAAGAAAGGCCATGTCATAAATGAAGATGACACATATTTTGCGTATCATAATTTTAAATGTTAAAAAAAATATTATTTATAGATTTACTAATTTTCAAATTAAATTTGCATTTAATGTCTCATGATAGAAAATAAAATACCATATACAAAAAATACAATCCATTGCATAAAATTTATTTTCATACAAATAATCATTCAAAGAGTAGACAAATATTTGTACATTATTATTAAGAGGTTTTCCCTAACTATATAACCTAGTACTACATTGCTATTTCCTTAGTTAATTTGTGTACATTGCTGTAAGAAAGTGTGTATTGAAGCACCTTGCATGTAGTATTACCCCCTTGACCAATGCTAGTATCAGAACATAAAGCACCTTTCTGCATAAAAAACAATAATCAGTCAACAAAGAGTCAACTTTCTTTAAAATACTATATGAACCTTCTCAAGTGATGCACATGGACCAAGAATACCCTGAATTACAATTTACAATTTACGACAAAAACAAGAACTGATTAAGTGAACCTAGAAGAATAAAATGCTAGGTCAACTTAGCTAAGTATTGAATCCATATGTAATGAATACAATCACAATTGCAAGTGATTAATTTCATTAATGGAATAATTTGTTGCCCTTGTCTTACCTTTATTAGCACCATATATCTTGTCTCATTTCACCTCCAAAATCAACAAATTCAAATATCCATGATTTGGACCTAAGAACATGGGAATACAAAGATACAAATAATATTTAATAACATTGTCCCAAATATAAACACTAACAGATGGTGATAGAAGAGAGCGAAAAATGTTATCATATCTCACGAGGGATGTCTTTCTTCCAACATGTCTTTGTTGTTCAACTTGTAACTTATTCGTATGCGCATAATGATTGCTTTCTACCATAACAATCAACATTCATCATGTAAACAATATTTAAAAAAAACACACAAACATTTCATTCCATGATGATTTATTTATAGTTACCTTGCCATGTTGAGTGTTGGTAACTCGTAATTTTTGTGTTATTGAGCTGTTAACTTTTGCAGGAAGAGAGTTACTGCTAGCAAGTTCCAAATGCAACTGAATAATCTAAAAAAATAACTTTTTTTTCCAAAATTTATTATAAAATAGTAAATAAATAAATATACTAGGTGGTGGAGGGGTAGGACCAAATATGTCTAATAAATCCATCATAGGTGAAGGTGATGAAAGGCTGCCTAATGGAGTAACTGAAGTTTTAATATTATTATTATTATCTTGATTTATTGATAATATATCATCATGTGGTGTACATGAACCATTTTGATGAGTAACTGAATAAACAAACCTCTGGGTTCCGGGTTTCAGGTCAAATTAAAAAGACTTCACCAACCCGTGACCTAACAATTGTCAAATTAAGTCTTTAACAAATCTCCATGTATATTACACTAAGTCAAATTAATTCATACATCAGAAACTAAGACAACAGTTGTAATTTTGAGAACTTTTACATGTTTCTGTGTGAAAAAGGGTGTATTCCATTAAATTAGTGGTGTTTCATATGAATCTTGATAAAACTTCATACAATGATCACAAAAGGTAATGATTTGGTTGTATTAACTATCTAGTTGAACAAACTGTACAATGTTAAGGGGCACTACTTTTCAAGTAATGGAGAGGATAGTCAACACGATGGTCGTATTATAGATGTACCTTTAGCACAAACTAGTGAAGGTATTGCAGAATGTGAACTCCTCAAATGGTTTGTCCAAGATTCTGCATGCTCCTGGTGACATTATAAAGGTAAAACACTGGTAGTAGTATTAACAATTTCCATATATATGGTAAAGTAATTTTGATTTGACTTTGATTTCAGGTTGGAGAAACTCTATTATAGTTGGTGGTTGATGATTCTGCTGTTCCATTTAATGACTCTGATGCATCAGTACTTTTTGATGGATCAAAGTCTGATGAACACAAGCTAGAGCTCAGAAAGAGTCATGCAAATGACAATTTATCCACCCCTGCTATTAGAAGTCTTGCAAAGCAACATGGTATTGATTTAGCTGATGTCACTAGAAGTGGTAAACATGGAAGAATATTGAAAGAAGATGTTCTAAAATATGGTGTAGAAAAAGGAATTATTGATGACAAACCTTCTTTTAATCCTACTTTTATCGAACCCATGTTTGGACCTGAAGAACAACTTCAAGAGATGGATGAATCAATTTATCATGATAAGATATTCTCTCAAAGGTATTATTATTATTATATAAACACTAAACAATTTCATGGATTTGATTGAAGTAAACATGTTATTAAAGTTGTGAAGTTCTTTGTTGTTAGGGCTTATCAGCGTGCAATGGTTAGGTCAATTACTACAGCTGCTATTGTTCCTCATTTTCATTATGTGGAAGAAATAAAATGTGATGGGCTTATGAAACTTAAATTAGCTTTCCAGAAAGAGAATACTGATCCAGATATTAAATTCACATTCCTTCCCATGTTAATAAAGTCATTATCCATGGCATTGACCACACATCCATTAGTCAACAGCACCTTCAACTTGGAAAATTATGAAGTCACTCTAAAAGGTCTGTATATTCTCCCATTTCACATGTTCTTTTTAGCTTTTATTTTTCAATTGATTAATCTGTCAAGTGGTTTGTTTATTTGTTAATAGGCTCTCACAACACTGGAATTGCCATGGCCATACCTTCTAACAAATATGGCTGAAATCTTTCGATAAATGGAGCATAAGCTATATGCACCTGTACATTAATTATTCAAGAATTGCATGAGTCAACAACATCAAACACATGAGCCAACAAAATCAATTATCAAAAGTAATCTCTTTGTGACATATTATATCATATTCAAATGTTAAGGAATACGATGCATAATGGACTGATAAGACTTTACTTACATGTCATGAGGTGAAACTTATACTTTGGCATCACCAACATCTTGTGTCTCCAACCTTTACCAAAATATAATATAATTACTTATTATATAAGAACTTACAACACCATTCATTCTCTACTGTACCAATTGATCAAGGGTTTCAAGTAAGTATGCATACCAGTAAAATGTATTTCTGATCAGGGGATGGATCAAGTGATGTGTATAGAGTTGGCTTCCTAAATAAGTAACAATTTGAATGGTAAGAAGACTCCAAATTAGTAGCCATGAGAATTGAATACAGTTCTATAGTAGGTTTACTAATGTTTGTCCCCACATTGTTTATCTACAAGCAAGAAATCTATGGAAGTAAGTTTTACGAAGACTGAAAAAGTTTGTATCATCATTTCAAGAATGAACTACTAACCCAACAACACTATTAAGCAACTAACGATTCATTGTGATAATGTTTGCCTAAAATTGTTTTGCACATCTCAAAAACCTAACAGGTTGAATGTGAATCCGAAATTAGTACCTTAAACCTCACATAATCGTCAAATTATTAATTCCCGCTCACAAAATTGAGCTAATTAGCATCAATTTCCACTGGTGAAGCAATTATGTTTTAATTTGTAAACATGATCTAGAGTAAAAAGTTAATGTTTCGTGGGAACAAACGTAAATTAAACTCTAATAATATTTGTAAAAAGGAACTCTATCTCTAACCTAGCTGCAACCAGGGCAGTTTCAAATCCGCCTAAATAAACTTGTTTCCCCCAATCCCTAACGACAGAAAATAGAAAATAAAATCAGTTATGAAATTCAAAACATTATTGATCTGAATTCTATTTCCATATGGAGATAATCAGGAACGGAGTGTATATTCCATACGGAACAAATCGTATGTACTTCAGCTTCAAGCAATTGTACGGTGTAAATGAATGACGCATATGAAGCTTAATGATGATCTCTTACCTGTTGTAGTGACGGAGATGCAGACAGGGTCTCGTTGACGGGCGGCGCGTAGGTCGGAAACAATGGAGGAGAGGAGAGATGGGTTGGATGAGAAGGTGTTGAGGAAAAGATCGTAGAGGAGGGTAGAGGAGCAGAGTTTGTTTCCTAAATGGAGAGAGAGAGAGAGAGAGAGAGAGAGAGAGAGAGTGAGTGAGTGTTTGTGAGAGATGAATGGGAGATGATGGTGGAGTAGAGGTAACTGGAGAGGGCTGGTACAGATTTGGCGTTACAACGAACTTCGGCTTTGATTTCGTTTTAGACCCAGTCGCGTTCGTTTTCTCCGCCGTTGACGGCGGTTTGTGGAGAAGATGATGACATTGTGTACTGCAATGTGGCATGGCGATCTTGAACCGACATCGTGAGATGGTGGAAGTTTTTGCTTAGGTAATTCGAAATCTTAAAGCTTATGAGGTTCGATGCTAATGGTGGTGGCTTAGGGCTTGCAGAGAGAGAGAGAGAGAGAGAGAGAGAGAGAGAGAGAGAGAGAGAGAAAGAGAAAGAGAAAGAGAGAGGAAAACGAACTGCTTAAAGAATTATTAGGGTTTTTTGGTAGAGGATTTTATAAGGAAAAGAATGAGATGCATCAGGCGGGGTGTTTAATTTTTTGGGATTTCATTTCCCCCCATGGGCTGTTAAAAAACAGAACACGCCTTTCTAAAAAAATATAAAACGACACATTTACACGACACGCTTTTTATGATTGGTGCCCTCCGTGTGTTTTTTTGTTGGAAACTATTTTAGGGCACGCAAAAATGCGTGTCCTCTATCCTTCAAATTTTAGAAAACTAACATTATTTTTTAGGACACGTACAAATGCGTGTCCTCTATCAGCGCGTGTCATTGTTTGGGTGTCGTTAAAGGGTTGTTTTCTAGTAGTGGATGAAATGGAAACAACCAAAAAGTCCCATTAAGATTCGTAGCTTTTTGGGATTAGCTGGATATTACCGAAGGTTTATCTAAGGATTTTCTTTGATAGCTGCTCGATTGACAGATTTGATCTATAAAGGAGCTACATATACATGGAGTGAGAAAGACGAAGAATCATTTGAGAAACTAAAGAAGAAGTTGTGTGAAGCACCAATTTTTTCTTTACGTGATGGAGTTGAAGACTTCGCAGTCTATAGCGATGCATCTGGAGTTGGGTTAGGTTGTGTTTTGACCCAAAGATATAGGTGATAGCATATGAATCTCGACAATTGAAAGAGCACAAGAAGAACTACCCCACTCATGATCTGGAGTTGGCAGAGGTAGTATTCACCTTAAAGTTATGGAGGCATTATCATTACAGCACGAAGTGAAAACTTTTCACTGATCTTAAGAGCCTCCAGCATCTCTTTAATCAGAAGGAATTGAATATGAGACAACGACGCTGGCTAGAGTTACTCAAAGATTACGACTGTTAGATACTTTACCATCCTGGTAAAGCAAATGTTGTAGCGGATGATCTAAGTTGAAAAGTAAACATGGTAAGAAAAAGGCCGAGAGCGTTAATAATAGAAGTTGTCTCAACAATTGTGGAAAACATCAAGAAAGCTCAGGAAGAAGCTTTAGAGAAAAATGACTGAAAGGAAGAACATTTGAGCAAAACATTGGTGTTTGGTACGAATAATCAAGGATTGAAGGTATTCCAAGATAGGATTTGGGTACCTAAGATGGGTGCAAGAAGAAATCTGCTGATGAAAGAAGCTCACAAGACCATGTACTCGCTTCATCCTGACAACACTAAGATGTATAGGGATCTGAAACCTTACTAATGGTGGCCAACGATGAAACTGGATGGTGGAAAGTACGTGGCAGGGTGTGTGACTTGTGCGAGAGTTAAATCACAACATCAGAAACGTTATGGGATTTTAGAACCTTTACCTGTACCCATGGGTAAATCGGAAGACATCACCATGGATTTTGTGACTAAACTGCCCAGGATGAAGAACGGTCAAGGATCATTTCACAAAGAGTGCAGACCTCATAGCAGCCAATGAGAGATGGTCTATCGATAAGCTTGCAAATGCTTACGTTAAGGAGGTAGTAAGACTTCACAATGTTCTTTTAACAATTGTATCAAATCATGATAGTCGTTTCACATCAAGGTTTTTGAGAAGCCTACAAGAGGAAATGGGTACGAAATTGTGTTTAAGTACAGCCTACCATCGACAGTCTAATGGTCAGAGCGAAAGAACGATTCAAACACTGGAAGATATGCTAAGAACATGTACCATAGAATTCCAAGGTAACTGGGATGAGCATTTACCCATGGTAGAGTTTTTCTACAATAATACTTACCATTCGAACATCAAGATGGCACCTTATCAAGCCTTGTATGGACAGAAGTCTCGTACGCCGTCTTGTTGGCTTGAGGGTGGAGAGAAGAAATTTATGGGGCCCCAGATAGTCCATCAGACTACTAAAAATTTAAAAGTGATTAGAGAAAGAATGTTAGCGACTCAAGATCGCCAGTAGACCTATGCTGACAAGAAACGACGACCGATGACATTCGAAGTTGGAGATTCGGTTTTACTCAAAGTCTTACCGTGGACGGGACTTATAAGATTCGGAAAGAGAGGAAAGTTAACTCCAAGGTTTATTGGACCGTTCCAAGTTTTTCAGTGAATTGGGAACCAAGCTTCCAAGCTAGAACTACTAAAATAATTAGATGGTATTGATAACACCTTCCATGTGTGTTATTTGAGGAAATTCATGGGAGAAGTGCCGATATAATTACACTTATGGAGTTAACAATGGATGAAATTAAGAGGCTAATCGAAGAGCCTGAGGCAATTGTTAACCGTAAGACAAATAATTTACGATGCAAGATGGTCGACTTAGTGCTTGTGGGATGGAAACATACGAATGGGCCAACCCTCACCTAGGAAACAGAGAGTGGTACGATGAGTCGCTATCCACATTTATTTGCTGATGCATGATTCCGGGACGGAATCATCTTAAGGAGGAGAGAATTGAAACGGTTGTGTTTCTAGGCTAAGCATTAGTACGATGACGTAATATTTAGGGTCAACAATTGTAACCTATTTTGAAGTAATAAATAGATATTACTTGAATATTATGTGAATTATATGATTTTATGTGCATTTTTTACTTAATTATAAGATATAATAAATTAAGAATTAAAATAAGCATCAAAAACAAAATAATAGATAAACCCAATATCCATGAATAAATTTGTAATGGTCGTGAAAAGGATTCTAGAGATATAAAGAACGCCGAAATCTGAGTTATAACGAAGAAGTTATGACTTGTCGAAGTTTCGCGACAAAACCGACACGACGCTGTGTGGCGTACAAAGTGAGTTTATGATAAAATACTTTTAAGCCTTAGAAATCAAAATGAAAGTCGTAGTATACGTTAAACCAAGAGCTTGCATAAAAAGAACGCCGAAATCTGACTTCGTATGAAGAAGTTATGATTTTTTTAAGATTTGGCATAACAGTATGCAGCTTGGAATTCGGATTTTAGATCGACCGATTTTTAGCTGACACAACCCAAATGAGAATCAAATATCTCATTAATAGGAGCTCAATGATAAAAAAGACAGATGTAAATAGACGTTTGATGACAAAGTTATGAATTCTTAACGGACTTTACCTATCTAGGCCTGTTAAAATATAACTTTAAAAATAAAGTCAAAATTAGCCGACAGAGTCTAAATGAAAGTTCTAGATTACGTCTCCGCCAATGTGTGGATATAAAGAACATCAAACATGGATCTAGTATGCGAAAGTTACAGATTTTAAAAGTAAATTAGTTTTTGGAGTGATCTTTATGTGACACGTGGCATGGTCTAAGCCACTGCTTCCTCCCCACGCCTTGCCACCAGATGGTGACACTTGTCATGAGTACACCCAGCGTACGCAGGAGCTGGCAGCTTATAAATAGAGCTCATTTTTCTTCATTTCTTCACACCAATTCACTCAACTCTCTCCCAAACACCCCCAAAGCCTCAAGGCTTTTCTCTCGCTATTCTTAGGAGTTAGTAGCGAGTCTTGGAGTGCCAGAAGGCCCTGAGAAGAAGAGCTTTCGGCTCGGAAGTTCTGCCCCCATAGAGCTTGGTTCCAAGCCAAATCTCACGAAAAGTGAGTTATGCTTACCCTAGTTTAAGTATAGCTTAGGTTTAAATTTATTATCCTTATTATGAACTAGTAAACAATATATATATATATATATATATATATATATATATATATATATATATATATATATATATATATACACAAAGTGTTATTATAATATCTTTTAACAACTCGCGGTACGGGGAATCTGGTTTGAAGGGCCACATAGGGTTGTTGGATTTCAGAAATGTTATAATGCCAAAATGGTCCTGCCCTCCGGTGTTTCATGGTTGGCCCCTATCTGTACATAATAGTTGAAAAGTATTGTTTAAAATTTATAAAAAAAAATATCGCTCGTAAGTAGTCGCGATAAATATTAGACTAAAATCTTGTGGTAATAATATTAGCTTTCAGCGAAGGGAAATAGAATTGTTAAGAGTTGGAATCACAATTTAACAAGTGAGTGTATAGTTATTTTCATCTTACACATAAATATGAAGTATTTAATATAAATTATGTGCAATGTGTGTATATTATCTATGTTCTTGATATCTATGATCGATCAACGATTTATACATGTTTTAAATGATTTAAAATGTATATATATTTTATATCTATGAATATGTTGGGTAAAACATGGGTAGATGAAATGGTCAATGTGTGATAAAATAAAACAATGAGAGGCCTCAAATTTTATGTTGATTCAGTCATCTAGCGGAGTATAGATGACGACCACGGACCATTCAAGATGGTCCAGTGGAACGCTAGCAGGCTCGCAACATGTAGGTGTTTATTTGAACTACATGTTCACCAGGTGTACTCCATCCCCCGCATAGTTGTCTTATTTGACATGTATTGCTGAGGAATCCCTAAGAAGTTTTGTCACCCTGATGAAAATCCTTAGGCTAGGTCCCTTATAATAGATTATTTAGGGACATAAGGTGGGGATAACGGAAATCAGTAATTGGGTTGAATGATTTGATGAAAATAATAAACTTAATTATTGTGGGTTGAAAACCATATGTGCTCAACAGCCTCCCAAGCATGGCCCACTCAGTTTCTTGTATACAGGTAGTGCTAAAGGAGCATAGGAGTGATCGTCTAATGATAGATCAATGGATTATAGGCCTCTAGAATAAATAAATATTGTCAGGCCTATGTTGTTTTTGTTTATGCTTTTAATCTGTAATGACAATGAGACCCCAAGGTTTTTAATATAATGAAATTCATTTATTCGGAAATGGTTTGATAAATTCTTTGTGATATTTTTGGGAACAAATTCTGCAACATATTTCTTTAAAAGTATACTCTGGTTTTCAAATAAAGCATAAAAAAAACCAGTCTTTTCTGGCCGTGAAACTGGAGATGTCACAAATTACCCATAAATAATGGTCCAACTTACATTCCATCATGTCAACGGTAAAATTCTATTTTACCCTTCCCCTACTGGACTGTTAGGTGCATTTCATGCATCCATTTTATAGTTTTACTTCATAAAAGTGCATTGCATATAGGCTTATACTCATGCATTTTGCATGTTTTCTGAGATTTTTCATGAGGCAATTTCATTCACACACTTTTGTGATATTTTAGGGACTTTTGGAGGTAGGATTTTACTTGAAGATA
The DNA here is from genome assembly GCF_052625555.1 of Lactuca saligna. Classification (NCBI taxonomy): domain Eukaryota; kingdom Viridiplantae; phylum Streptophyta; class Magnoliopsida; order Asterales; family Asteraceae; genus Lactuca; species Lactuca saligna. The sequence continues at coordinate 57,559,539 of NC_136425.1, forward strand.
TGAATTAGAGATGTAGATGAAGTTCCGGGACTTGCAGAGCATCAAGGAGGAAGATATCAACGAAATGAAGATTTTAGGCATTTAGAAATTTACATTGGCCATTTAAATGGAAGCCTTATAATTACACGGGCCGTGTAAATGCATAATCTCAAGCAATGTACTTTTGAAGGCCTGGCCAAATTGTGCAGCGTACTTTTTGTGTTTACAAGGTCGCGTAAAGTTTACCCTTGTATTTACAAGGGCCGTGTAAATGAGGTCGTAAGTTTTAAACAGTTTATTTTCAACTGGTAAAGGTGCAACCGGTTTCATTAGAAGTTAAGTTGATTTTGTGAGTTTTGGAGGCAATTTTGGGGAGCATTTTGAAGGCAATTGTCCCTGGGAAACACATGGATTTCAATTTGCAAGACTTTAATTTCAATTTCTTGGTTTGTGTTTTATTCTAGTCATGAGTGGCTAGAAAGCTAACTCTCCAACTTCATGTATTGACTATTGTGTGTGTGAATTCAATCATTGAACTTTGTGTTTGTTTTAAATGCTATCTAGTGAATTTGATTTTGTTTTAATTGAAGGTTTGATTTCAATTCTAGTTCTCTTTGGCCAATATGAGTTAGAGTTGATTCATTCAAGTTATCTATTATACAAAATTCATAATTGTTTTGTCATATAGAACAAGTAACTAACACTAGATTGAACTTTCTTAACATAATTTTGTTGTAAATCAAATTCACACATTCTTACACTTCCAAGCTTTTGAGTAGTATTGAATGTTGTTGGTAAAATTCACACAAAGCATAAAGTAATTTTTCCATCTATTCTAAGAACTTCTTTAGATTAGAATGGGTGGATTAGAATTAATTAAAGAACTTATTTTGATTAATTAAACCGGTGAATGTGAATTTCTAGAGCTTATTAGCATTTCTATGTACCAACTTAGATAGAATTAAACAAATATAAATTCGTATCTTGAATCACATTGCTAACTAGTCTTGCATAGATTTGGAGTATTTTGTAAACCTTGATTTCATTTTATTTAATCAATTGTCTACTAAAAATTCCAGTTTTTTTATTGAATTAAACTCCCCCCCCCCCCCTCTTTTGTAATATCATTTGTACCTTATGCAAAAAGAGTATAAGCATTTATCTCTTGTCTCTGTGGATCGACCCTACTTACCTTGTATTACATTTTTAGTACAAAGTAGTAGTGTTTAAGGAGTCAATTTTTGCCCTCTATTTGTTGGCTTTAACACGCTCAAAAAATTGGCGTTGTTGCGGGGGACATGGTGGTACTAATTGTTTATGCCAAGATCTTTTCTCACAGGTACACCTTTACCAGTTGATTTGGAGATAGAGAAATCTACTAAGCAAATAAGGAAACAAGCCAAACTTTTAAAGAAACAACAACAATCTGGAGCTTCTTCATCAAACCTATCAACCACATCTTCACCAACATCCAAAAGTACCTCCCCACCATCTTCACCTTTACCCGAATCTCAAACTTTTTTCCATACTCCTACCATGGGAGACAACCATGGAGGGAATCCACCTCCAAATCCACCGCCCGAATAAACCTTTAGATAGTAGGCCACTCAAGATGTTACCCAACAACCATTATGCATCAATTATCTTGCAGAAATAAACTTTGAACTCAAATCTGGACACATTCACTTGTTACCTTCATTTCGTGGTCTTGAGAATGAAGACCTACATAACTTCTTTAAGGAATTTCATGTTGTTTGTGTGGGTATGAATCCACATGAAGTTACAAAATATCAAATCAAGTTAAGGGCATTCCTCTTTGTTTTACAAGATTCAGCTAAGGAGTGGTTATATGACTTACCACCGGGGTCAGTCACAACATGGAATAAACTTGAAAAGATGTTTTTGGATAAATATTTTCCAGAAATGAGAGCTTCAACTTTACGCAGGGAAATAATTGGTATCAAGAAAGAAAAGAGAGAAGCCTTGCATACTTATTGGGAACGGTTCAAGAAGTTGTGTTCAAGATATCTGAAACATGGGATTTTAGAGTATCAATTTTTGCAATATTTTTGTGAGGGACTGTCATTTTTGGATATGAGATTCCACAATGCATCGAGTGGTGGATCAGTAGTTGATAAAACTCAAATAGAAATCAGAGTTCTTATGAAGATCATGGTAGAAGAGTCTAAGCATACAATTCAAGAAGAAGAATGGTACAGTGATGCACTAAGAGGAGTGAAAGAAATTTCTACCCCAAAAATTGAGAGTCAACTTTTTGAGTTGACTAAAGTAGTGATGATACTTTCTAAGGATAAGGGTGTGCAACCACCAACAGTTAGACCTTATGGTATTTGTACAGAAGTTGGACACCCCACTAATATGTGCCCAATGTTACAAGAAGATATAGAGCTGGTTCAAGCTATGAGATTTTCTAGTCAACAGCAAGGAAACTTTCAGCCAAGAAATAATCCAAATTGGCACCAACCCAATGCCAATTTTCAGCCAAGGCCACCATCTTTTCAAGCAAGACGTCAATTTCAAAATCAGATGCATCATCAACAAAATTATCAACCATATTTCCAGCCAAATCAACCTCCTCATCAATCTCAATTCCAACCTCAAAACATGCATCAAGGAAGTAGTTCAAGCGGATCAGGAATGTCTTTGGAAGATATTGTCAAGAGTTTAGCCACAAGTACTCAAACATTTCAAAATGAGACCAAGGCGCATATCAAGACTTTGGAGCAACAAATGACTCAACTCACCACTTCTGTGAGTAAATTGGAATCACAAGGCAAACTACCCACACAAACCGAAAAGAATCCAAAGCATAGTGCATGTGTCATCACTTTGAGAAATGGCAAAGAATATGAAGGTCCAAAGATGATTGAAGAAGAAGAAGAAGAAGAGATGGAATTAGAGAAAGAAGAAGAGAAGGCAAAAACACCTTCAAATCAAGTTCCCATTGAAGAAAAAGTTATTCCTCCTCCATTTTTCACAAGGTTAAGCAAGTCAAAGCGTGAAAGGGAAGACAATGAGATCATGGAGATGTTTAGAAAGGTTGAGATAAATATTCCTCTTATTTATGCCATCAAACAAGTTCCTAGGTATGCTAAATTCCTTAAGGAATTATGCACATCTAAGAAATGTTTGAAAGGGAATGAAACTATCAAAGTGGCTGAAAATGTATATGCAGTGTTACAGAAAAGACTACCTCAAAAATGTAAGGATTCGGGTGTTTTCACAGTTCCATGTAAGTTAGGTAATCTTCATGTTCCACTAGCTATTCTATACCTTGGAGATTCTATCAATGTTTTGTCATATTCTCTTTTGAAAACCTTAAATATTGGCATATTAAAGAAGACCGGGGTGATCATTCATTTGGCTGATCGATCTTTGGTACATCCAAAAGGTGTGTTAGAAGATGTGTTAGTCCATGTGAATGAACTAGTATTTCCAATAGATTTTTATGTCTTTGACATGGATGATGATGACTCACCAAATTTGAGTTCAATTCTGTTAAGAAGATCCTTTTTGAAAATAGCCCGAACAAAAATTGATGTTTATCATGGTACATTGTCTATGGAGTTTGATGGAGAGGTGATAAATTTCAATATCTATGATACTATGAGATATCCAAGTGATATTTCCTCTTTGAATTTTGTGGATGTCATAGAACCATTAACCGAAGAGTGTTTTGATTTGTCTAATCTCGATGTGTTAGCTCTCATTTTTTAGAGGAATCTTCAAAAGGATGAAGTGGAAAAACTTTCCAACCAATTCAAAATTGATGAAGAGATTTTAGAAATTTCATCTTGCATGGACCAAAAGAAGAAAATGAGGTTTGATGTTCCAAAGCTAAAATTACCGATGCCTAATGAGAAATTTGTTCCTTCTATTGTGCAGGCACCAGAATTGGAACTCAAGACTTTACCTGAGCATCTCAAATATGCGTATCTTGGAGAGAAAGAGACTTTATCAGTGATCATTTCCACAAAGTTATCAACAAAAGAAGAAGAAGAATAAGAAGAGCTTGTCACCGCTTTAAAGGACTATAAGGAAGATATTGGGTGAACTATAGCCAACATCAAGGGCTAAGTCCTTCACTTTTCATGCACAAGATTCTTATTGAAGAAGATTACAAGCCCTCCCGAGAAGCTCAAAGGCGTTTGAATCCTCCAAAGATGGAGGTTGTGAAAAAAGAGATTTTAAAGTTATTGAATGCAGGGATGATCTATCCTATATCAGATAGCAAGTGGGTAAGCCCGGTCTAAGTTGTACCAAAGAAGACAGGTATTACTGTTACACAAAATGACCAAGGTGAATTAGTCCCCACCGATGTGCAAAATGGGTGGAGAGTTTGCATTAACTATAGAAGACTCAAATCCTGAACCTAGAAAGACCATTTCCCACTTCCCTTTATTGACCAGATGTTGGAAAGGTTAGCGGGAAAAACTCACTATTATTGCTTGGATGGGTATTCCGATTTCCATCAAATACCCGTTGCACCCGAGCATCAAGAGAAAACCAGTTTCACATGTCCCTTCAGAACATTTGCTTATAGGAGAATGCCTTTTGGACTTAGCAATGCTCCCGCCACTTTTCAAAGTTGCATGGTAAGTATTATTTTGGAATATGTTGAGGAAATCCTTGAAGTTTTTATGGACGACTTCATAGTTTATAGTAATTCTTTTCATGAATGTTTGCGTAATTTGAAAAAGATTTTGCAAAGATGTATTGAGACCAACCTCGTTTTAAATTATGAAAAGTTTCATTTTATGGTTGACAAAGGTCTCATATTAGGTCATACTGTGTCTTCTAAGGGGTAGAGGTAGATAAAGCAAAAAATAGATGTCATTAAATCTTTACCTTATCCCGCTTGTGTTCGTGAGGTACGCTCATTTCTTGGTCATGCAGGTTTTTATAGAAGATTCATCAAAAAAAATTCCAAGATATCTCATTCCATGTGTGAGCTCCTATAAAAGGATGCAGAATTCAAATTTTCCAGGGGAATGCAAGCAAGCTTTTGATCAGTTGAAGGAGTTGTTAATATCAGCACCAATAGTTCAATCACCGGATTGGAGTTTGCCTTTCGAAATGATGTGTGATGCCAGCAACCATGCAGTTGGTGCAGTGTTGGGCCAAAGAAAATATCGACTTCCTGGTGTCATTTATTATTCCTCAAAGACACTTGATAGTACACAAGCCAACTACTCAACAACTAAGAAAGAATTGTTATCTATTGTAATTGCTTTAGATAAATTTCGTCAATATTTACTAGGTTCTAAAGTGATTGTTTATACTGATCATGGAGCTATTAGGTACCTACTTTCAAAGAAAGATTCAAAGCCCAGACTCATTCGATGGGTTTACTCTTGCAAGAGTTTTATACTGAAATCAAGGACAATAGTGGAAAGTAAAACCTTGTAGTTGATCATCTTTGTAGGATTGTTTCTCCTGGTGACTCAACTCCCATTCATGATGTCTTTCCCAATGAGAATCTATTTTCAGCAAAATTTGCCTCATGGTATGCCGATATTGTGAACTACATCGTCACAAATCAATTTCTACCATATTTGACTCGATGACAAAAAGAAAATATCAAGAAAGAAGTCAAGAGGAATGTATGGGATGAGCCATATTTGTGGAAATATTGTGCTGATCAAATGATTAGATGATGTGTGGATCAACATGAGGTACCTTTTATCTTAATATTTTGTCAGTCTTACGCTTGTGGAGGGCATTTTGGTCCTCAAAGAACTGCAAGAAAAGTATTAGAGAGTGGATTTTACTGGCCAATTATTTTTCGTGACTCTTATGTCTTTTGTGCAAGTTGTGATAAATGTCAAAAGCTGGGCTCTTTAAGCTAAAAGAATCAAATGCCCCTTAATCCCATTTTAGTTTGTGAAATTCTTGATGTTTGGGGCTTTGATTTCATGGGACCTTTTCCATCATCTCCGGGTTTCACATACATTCTTTTGGCTGTGTATTATATTTCTAAGTGGGTGGAAGCAAAAGCTACTCGTACTAACGATTCAAAAGTTGTGATAGGTTTTTTGAAGGTTAACATCTTTTCTAGATTTGGTGTTCCAAAGGCCTTAATCAGTGATCGTGGTACACATTTTTGCAATCGTATGCTTGGAAGTGTGTTAAACAAGTATGGTGTTACTCATAAAGTATCCACAACATACCACCCACAAACCAGTGGACAAACCGAAGTGAGCAATCGACAAATCAAGGGTATTTTGTAGAAAACTGTGAATACAACAAGGAGAGATTGGAGTAAAAGTCTTGATGATGCTTTGTGGGCATACATCACTGCATACAAAACTCCAATTGGGATGTCTCTATACCGCATTGTTTTCGGAAAGCCATGTCGATTACCCGTTAAATTGGAGCATAGAGCTTATTGGGCAATCAAGCAGTTCAACATGGATCTAAGTGAATCGGGAAAGAAGGGGAAGCTTGACATACAAGAGCTTGAGGAGATCCGTAATAAAGCATATGAGAATGAAGTCATTTACAAAGAAAGGACAAAACCATGCCATGACAAGATGAATACACGCAAGGTATTTGAAAAAGGTAAAACGGTATTACTCTACCATTCTCATTTTAAATTGTTTCCTGGTAAATTAAGGTCCAGTTGGGTGGGACCATTTGTTGTCACTAATGTTTTTGAACATCGTGTAATAGAAATCACAAGCGAGAAAACCGGGAAGATCTTTTAGGTAAACGGCCATCGTTTGAAGCCTTAATATGAAGGATTCCAAGTCAAAAATGAAGAGGTGGAGGAAGTAACAGATCCAAAGTGCCAAGATTGACAAATAATTGGGGTCCAAGTCGAGCCAACGATATTAAAAATAGGCGGCTAACTAGGAGGCAACCTGGGGGTATTTTTGCTATTTCTTATTTTTTCCATCATATTTTCTTCATTTTCAAGTCTCCAACATGTTTAAAGAGGGTAAAAAAAGATTTTATGGGCAGTAGTGGATTAGCGGGTTACAATTTCAAAAAGTGAAAAAATCAAAAAGCCTTCTCAGAAGTTTACACGGCCGTGTAAACTTATGCTTATGGTTTACACGGGCCTTGTAAACGATCAAACCAACACAGTTCAGATGAACCATTTACACGGCCGTGTAAATTTCACCTTTGTGTTTACACGGGCCATGTAAACGTAAAAACAGAGTTGGACACTTTTTTAGGCTAAAATCAATTTTTGTTGCTCATTCTTTTCACAAAACCTGCACATATTATTCCCCTTACTTCCTCCTTCAAAAAAAAATCTCAAAAAGACTCCATCTTCCTCAATTTTACTTCAAAAATTAAGCTCCAAGGTTTGAAATTCCTCTCTTATATCATCTTCTTTATCATACATTTCAATATCACCCTCTAATGGCCGATTTTGGGGGTTTTGAGCAAACCCTAGAATTTTTGGATCTTCAAATTTCGTGCTAATGTTTGTAATATCTTGTAGGATACGCTTGGGGAAAGCTTGGGGAAGCATTGGACATCACCTAACACCATTTACATGCACAAATTGGTATAATTGTTCCAAACTCTTATCTTTGCGCATATAGTTAGAATCACATTCTTTTGGGGTGATTTTTGGTGGTATTGCTAGTTTTTGTGCATACTCTAGAGTTCAAAATTATCCTACATTGTGTGCAAAACTTTGTTGAATTCATTGGGCAATGGCTTCCTGTGGAAAAGGGGCTAGGATTGAGACCTCACATATGAGTGGTCAAGAAACTAGTGATGAGCAAGACCAACATTCCATGGAAAACCCCTATGAATTTGGTCTTATTTTTTAATCCAATCCACAAGAGATTTTTTATTCAAGACTTATTCGAAGGGTAAAGGGGGCTCAAATTTTATGGACATCCAAGTCCTCAAGGACCTTCACATCTATAAAGGTGTCCACAAGCTCTTGAAGAACATCGGTTGGGAAGGTCTATTGAATCTCCATGCATTAAGCTATCAAACACCCATGTTGGAACTCTTGTCATCCATCACATTTGATTACCAATGACACATCATTACTTTCCGTTTGCTAAATCAATCCCATAACATTCATGCTCACACCCTTTGTGATATTATTGGTGCTCCTAAAGCAAAAAGGGATGTGTATACGGCAAAGGGTAGAAAGAATTTCATATTTGAGCAAAGCTGCAGAAGGTTTTGGACAAATGTCTCTTGTGAAAACGAGTTTCAGTCGGGCATGACAAAGGCTTCTAGCATCATACATCCGGTCCTTAAAGTCACCCACCGGATCATTACTTCTCTCTTATTTCTTCAAGAATAGATTAGCAAGGCAAACAAGGTGTAGGAAGTTTTGTGGTGCATGATTCAAAAGCCTGAGGAAGTTCCACATTTCGGGTGTTGGGTAATTCAAAAAATGCTCAGAAATTCCATGAGCAATGGTGGGCAGCTTCATTGTGGCGGAATGGTTTCCATTATAGTTGAACATCGTGGCCTCCACCTACCCAATTACCCAACTGATGTTATTTTGGGCTGCACTTGTTTGTCTATAGATGTTATGGAGTCCATGCACCTTTTTCACCGCAATCCCGATGGGGATGTTCATTGGACCGTCGATGGTAATGCATATCTACGCATTGACAGCCGAAATAAGAAGATATTAGCCTTGGCCAATGACAATCCCATCTACCAATTGGCACCTCCAGTCGAACTTGGGTGTTACTGCAGCCCGTAGACCACCAACCACCATTCCTCAAACTCCTTCTACAACTACAGGTGCTTCTAGCTCATCTCTCCCCATTCCTTTTCCCGAACACAACATCTACATGGGCGAGTTTACACACTTAGACCACTATTACACAATCCTACAACAGAGGTAGGAGAGATTTATACGGGTGTTCCTGAAAACACTTCGGAATTTCATGACTACCGTAACCTTCAGGAGGAGCGTTGGGCCCAACAAGAGTTGCAGTGGGCTGAGTTTGATCAGTGATGGGCAGCTCAAGAGCAACACAACCGCAATATCCACTACTTGATGAGTGACCTCCACTGAGTATTTGTCCTTCCACCACAACAACAACCATCAACATCTCAACCCCAGTGTCCCCCATATTATCCTACAGATTATTAGCCCTACTACCCTCCATAGTTACCACCACATCCACCAACGCCCGGCCCTCAATAGGCCGGCTATGCCTCTCTCCAAGCGTCGAGGATGATGCTATATTTTAAGCTTGGGGAGGTCATCCATACATGCATAGATCCCATTGCATGTAGGTTGCAGTTGTGTACATATCGCATAATTATGTTTTCCTTTCTCATTTTAATGTTGCTCTTGTTTTCTGCATGTTAAATTTTCTTCAAAAACTAAAATGACTTTCTTTCTATTCTACATATTATTATTATTATTTTGCATTTTCCATCTGAATTTTTGCATTGCATTCATGTTATAAAAAATGTTGATTCAATCCCAAGCAACCGAATCTTCTCAAAACAGTTGAGCTGGTAAGTGAGTCGTATGCCTTGAAATTAGACTTGCTCTTTTATTAAAAATCTAAAAACAAGCTAATCACACACGAACACACCACCTGAAGCTACTTGTGCAAAACATAAAGTGAGAAGATTGTCAACATTGGAGCATAACAAAAGGTATGAGTCGATCTTTGGTACGAATGACTGGTCTTATAAATAGTAAGTGGTCAACTGAACTTAAAATGTCAAATTCAAGAAATCATAAAAAGAATTAAAAAATTTCAGTGTCCCGAGCCTTCCAGCGCTCAAAAAAGTCTTTCTTACTCATTCCCTTTTATATACCCTGCTTGGGGACATAGTTTCCAACTATACTTACAGATCTTTGCATGTTAACTTCAGTCCCCCAGAAAAATGTCTAGAAGTCTCTCACGGTAATATACCATGAGTTATCCCACAATACAAAAGTCATGGACGAATATATATATATATATATATATATATATATATATATATATATATATATATATAAAGTTAACCTATGACCTTTGGGACTCAAATAAGTAAGTTCTGAGGGGTGTTCTACACCTAATAGCCTAAAGCTGAATAGTTTGGGACTGATTGGGTTGAAAGTTCGCTACACGGGTTCTATAGAAAGTCATGAACTTAATAATAACAAAAAATATATAAATATGAAGATGTAATTAGATAGCCATAAGTTTTATTTATAGGAAGATGTAATTAGATAGTTTGTATATATTTATGTCTATTGTTTAATTAAATAATATGTTTAGAAAAAATGTTTGGCTGCCAAAAGATAACTTTGGACTTGAACTTGAACTTATGACATTGAGGCTGACTTGTTAATTACTTTGATTGGTGTAAGTTATTTGAAATTTGTAACCAATCTAGGTAAATACTTGGGAATTTTTAGAAGAGACTTTTTAGAAAATGATTGTTGTTAATCAACAAAAAGCTGGAATCGGTCATTGTCATATTTTGTAAAACAAGGATGATTGAGCATGTTTTGTCACATAAAATTTCACGAGAGTTAGACCATAGTTTGTTCCATGAATTAGCATGATTCTATTGAGAGGGAACAAGTGTTGTGATATTTGATTCTTTTAAGTTGCATTAGGGAGTGGCTAAAGTCTTATTTCCATTGTTGTATAATATTTTGAGACTAAAGCCAAGTTGACTCAAGGCACAACAGGCACATTCTCAACTATGCTACAAAAACGAGGTTAATTGGGTTGGATTTTTTTCATGTTTGTTTTGATATATTTTTTTTGCATTAAGTTTCAAAAGTTTTGATTTTGATTTTTGTTTCTCTTGTTTTATTTTTATTTTCTCTGGTTTAAGTTTTTCTTGTTCTTTCTTGAGGACAAGAAAGGTTCAAGCTTGGGAAGATTTGTTAGGTGCGTTTCATGCATCCATTTTGTAATTTTACTTCATAAAAGTGCATTGCATATAGTCTTATACTCATGCATTTTGCATGTTTTTCGAGATTTTTCATGAGATAATTTCATTCACACACTTTTGTGATATTTCAAGGACTTTTGGAGGTAGGATTTTACTTAAAGAGATGAATTAGAGATGTAGATGAAGTTTCGGGACTTGTGAAGCATCGAGGAGGAGGATATCAATGAAATGAAGATTTTGGGCATTCAGAGATTTACACTAGCCGTGTAAATGGAGGCCTTGTATTTACACAGGCCGTGTAAATGCATAATCTTGAGCAATGTACTTTGAAGGTCTGACCAAATTGTGCAGCATAATTTTTGTGTTTACAAGGTGGTGTAAAGTTTACCCTTGTATTTTCAAGGGCCGTGTAAATGAGGTAATAAGTTTTAAACAGTTTATCTTCTTTATAAAAAGGTGCAACCGGTTTCATTAGAAGTTAAGTCGATTTGATGAGTTCTGGAGGTGATTGTGGGGAGAATTTTGAAGGCAATTGTCACTTGGAAACACTTGGATTTCATTTGGATTTCAATTTATAAGACATTAATTTTAATTTCTAGGTTTGTGTTTTGTTCTAGTCATGAGTAGCTAGAAAGCTAACTCTCCAATTTCATGTATTAACTATTGTGTGTGTGAATTCAATCATTGAACTTGGTGTTTGTTTTAAATTCTATGTAGTGAATTTGATTTTGTTTTAATTGAAGGTTTGATTTCAATTCTATTTCTTTTTGGCTAATTTGAGTTAGAGTTGATTCATTCAAGTTATCTATTATACAAAATCTGTAATTGTTTTGTCATATAGAACAAGTAACTAACACTAGATTGAACTTTCTGAAAATAATTCTGGTGTAAATCAAATTCACACATTCTTACACTTCCAAACTTATCAGTAGTATTCAATGTTGTTGGTAAAACTCACACAAAGCATAAAGCAAGTTTTCCATCTATTCTAAGAACTTGGTTAGATTAGATTGGTTGGATTAGAATTAATTAAAGAACTTATTTTAATTAATTAAAACGGTGAATGTGAATTTCTAAAGCTTATTAGCATTTGTATGTACCAACTTAGAATTAAACAAATATCAATTCATATCTTGAATCACATTGCTAACTAGTCTTCCATAGAGTTTGAGTATTTTATAAACCTTGATTTCATTTTATTTAATCAATTGTCTACTAAAAATTTTAGTCTTTTATTTGAGTTAAACTTACCTCGTCCCCCCCCCCCCCCCTCTTTTGTAATATCATTTGCACCTTATGCAAAAAGGATATAAGCATTTATCTCGTGTCTCTGTGGATCGACCATACTTACCTTGTATTACATTTTTAGTACAAAGTAGTAGTGTTTAAGGAGTGATTTTTACCCCTTCATTTGTTGGCTTTGACACACTCAACATTGACCACTATAACCATGGCACAAACCCATAACGACTTAAGACCCAAAAATGTCCCAAAAGGCCTTCTGGTGAGTACGCCATGTTTACCACCCCATTACGCCCAACGTCCTAGTCTAACAGAGAATGGAAATCGGGGTTGAACATGATATGTTGAGCGTACCTAGAGGGTACACCCAACGTACTCCCTTGATGCCCAAAAATCCATATTAAGCATTTAATACCTAAAGTCTAAAGGTCTAATTCACCAATCTAGCTCTTTGGAATGCCTGTACTGATAAATTTTACAACTTGATACCATTTCATGGCTCAAAGAAGCCCAAAAACCAAATTCTAACTTTCTAACTTCATATGAAGAGCAAAAAATCATGCAAGGATGAACCAATGTCATCAAGATACAATTTTTATGCACTAGGGACCTCATAAACATCAAGGAATGCTATCTTAAGCTTCTTGAGTAGCTTTTACTCATAAGAATCAAACCATGGGATCAAAATATACCAAAAACCAAAGATAAACTAGATCTAAGAAATGAATCATCAAGGTTGAGACTTTATACCTCCAGAAGGATGATCAAGATGAACAAAGTCAGGATCTACAAGCTTTAAACCAACCAACACTTCTCTAATGAGTTCATTCTTCTTCAATATGCACCAAAAACACACCAACTCACTCAAATGCTCATAAATATCCCAAATAGGGCTAGCGTTTCGAGTGGACTTCTTTGGGACAATGGAGGCTAGTGTTGGAGAGGCCTTGAGGCCATAAGGTGTTTAAATGGGGTCCAAACCCTAAAATTCAGGGTTTTTCATTATGCATGAGTATGCCCAACGTATGTGAAAGAACTCACGGTCACATTAAATGACCTACGATTGACGTACCTATCACATACACCCAACATAAGGACTGATTTTGCAAACTTTTAATAAATCAAGACAAAAATATAAAGTACCTAGAACATGGGTCTCACACCTTGTGTTTCCATCTACATCCTTTCTTAAACTATGTGCCTGTAGTGATGCTAACTAGGATAGTGATAATTATGATCTTAAATCCTTAATTGGGTGTTGTGTTTTTCTTCGAGATTTGTTGATATCATGGAAGAGTAAGAAAAAAGATGTTGTCTCTTGATCTTCTACAAAATCTGAGTATCAAGCCATGGCTACCGCCACTTGTAAGATGTTTGGTTGTGATGGCTTCTTGCAGATATGGGTGTCCACATCTCTCTGCCTACCCCCTTTGTATTGTGATAAAGGGATTGCGATAATGATTGCCAAGAATTCTATGTTTCATGAGCGTACAAAAACACAATGTGGTTGATTGTCATTTTACATGTCATGATCTCCAGAAGGGCACTATCTCCCTTCCTTATGTTTCTTATACTTTGCATATTTTTGATATTCTTACGAATCCATGAACTTCTCCTCAATTTCATTATATGTCTGACAAACTCTCAATGCTTATTGTTGTTGCATTATCAGTTTGAGGGGGATGTTAGCCTAATAAGATTTTTGGACTTTATTTTGTGTTGGGTTTTATGTTCGCCCATTAGTTAGGAAACCCTAATTAGCTAGTCTATAGTAATATATTTTCCTTTCTTTCTAAATGTACTTCTCTTTTGATAATAATATGAAACCCTAGCCGTTCTATGTCTTTTATTTGTTAGTTTACAGGAGTGACATTCACATTGCTTCTGCAAGAGCTTTTCAATATGTATTGGATTCAATTTGTGTTCCTATTCGGTGGGTTTCACTTGTCCCTATTAAAGTAAATGTTTTTTCTTAGTATTTAGAGTTGGATAAGCTCTTTACAAGGTATAAACTAGATCACATACTTGTGTGTGTGTGTATATATATATATATATATATATATATATATATATATATATATATATATATATATATATATATAAAATAAATTATTTGTAACCCAAATAAAAGAATTGTATCATGTTTAATATTAACGGTGTTTGCTTCACCGTATCAAAATTTTTGGCTCTTCCATAAAACTTAAAAGAAATACATTTTCTTTTTACTATTATAAATTAAAATACAAAATCATATCTATATTAGTTTGCAATTTTGGTGGATGTTTTCATCCGAAAATTGCAACCCTACTACTTTGAATAATATTTTTCACATTCTATTTTTTAAAATCTTTGAATAATGGCATTGTTTATACCTATACTTTTAAAATTTTCATCTTGATATCTATTTTTAAAATACTTTGTAAAATGTCATTTTAAGCGTTTCGACTTTGAACTTTATGAAATATCACTCCCCCCCCCCCTCCCCTCCCCCCACTTCTCCATTTTGTAAACTATCTTGTTTATCCTCGTAGTGTACGTAATACGATTTTTCCTAATAACTTTCATTCTTTAACTTAAAAATAAACTATTTTTATGTGCTTATTTTTATATTTGTGTCGGTATAACTTCAAGGTTATCAACATTTCAATGTAAATTTAGAACTTTTGTTCGTTGATTTAAAAAAACAAAAAACTTGTTTTTTATGTGCGTGTCGATTTTATTTCGAGGTTTTTTATATTTTGACGTATAAAAATTATATTTTTGTGCTAATTTTTATGTATGTTTCTTATTTATGAGTCTGGTCACATATCATATGTTTTTTATTATTTGAACTTCCGTTCGTTAACTTAAAAAAATATTACTTTTTTTGTATGTTTTTCTATAAATTTCAGTTTTTTTTTTATTTTTTTTTTTAAGTTTTGTGCTTATTCTTATGTATGTTTCATATGTATGAATTTTTCATATATAATACAATTTCATGCGATGATATATATATATATTGGAGATAATCAATAAAACCAATATTATATATTTATTAACTAACTAATGTGGTGACTAATTTTTGCCTTGATGGTTTTACCTGTCAGTATTCTAAAAAGATATCTGAAAAATTAGCGCCATGTCTACATCTTCTTTGAGGAGTTCGAATCAGGGAGAATTGATCATGCTTCAACGCATATCTACTATATTTTTGTATGAGACAATCGATAAAACGAATAGGTTAGATCAAAGAAAATGATTGTAAGGGGTTTTGATGGTTTTCTTAATTTTATGGCAAGATATTATTATCAGAAATTTTTGTTGAAATCTAGAAATCAAAAATACATATAAGGAAAGAAATAATATGACATTTACGTTTTAAACATCAAAGTT